>NC_079190.1:327924774-329169774 GCF_029499605.1 Hyla sarda
AACCACTGAATGTCTTGCCCATTGTGCTGCAGCTCAGTTTCAGGATCTTGGCAATCTTATAGCCTTGGTCATCCTAATGTAGAGCAACAGTTCTTTTCTTAAGATCTTCAGAGAGTTCTTTGCCATGAGGTGCCATGTTGAACTTCCAGTAACTAGTGAGATAGTGTGAGAGCTATAACATCAAATTTAACCGCATAAGGACAGGATTTTCACCTTAAGGACACAGCCACTCTTATTTTTGTGTTTTAGTTTTTTCCTCCTCGCCTTCTAAAATTAATAACTCTTTTATACTTCCATTCCCAGACCCATATGAGGGCTTGTTTTTTGTGTGACCAGTTGTACTTTGTAATGACATCACTAATTTTACCCCAAAATGTATGGTAAATTCAAAAAACTTAAATGTAAGGAAATTTAAACAAAAATCATAATTTTTTACTTGGGGGGTTTCGTTTTCATACTGTACAATTTATGGTAAAACTGACATGTTTTCTTTATTCTCTGGCTCAATACAATTAAAATGATACCCATGGTTACATACTTTTCTATTGTTGTACTGGCTTTAAAAAAAATCTCAAACTTTTTGTTTTTACAAAATCAGTATGTTTAAAATTGCCCTATTTTGACCATCTCTAACTTTCTTATTTTTCTGTATTCAAGGGTGTGTGACGGCTAATGTTTTGCCCCATGATCTGTAGTTTGTTTTGATACCATGTTTGCGTATATGTGACTTTTTGATCGCTTTTTATAAAAAAAAATTGCCGTTAGCCATAGGGAATAATTAACATTATATTTTTATAGTTCAGGCATTAATGCATGCAACAATACCAAATATGTTTATTATTTTTAGTTTTTTTTACACTTTTTTGTATTAATACGGGGAAAAGGGGTGATTAACCTCTTCAGGACATAGGGCGTATGGATACGCCCTGCATCCCGAGTCCTTAAGGACCGAGGGCGTATCCATACGCCCGTGGGAATTCCGGCCCCCACCGCTAGCTGGTTGGGGACCGGAGCCGGATGTCTGCTGAAATCGTTCAGCAGGCATCCCGGCATATCGCCCAGGGGGGTCATTATGCCCCCCCATGTCGGCGATCGCCGCAGATCGCTGGACAATTCAGTCCAGCGATCTGCGGCGATTCCAGGTCAATCGGGTCTCCAGTGACCCGGTGACCTGGAATTACTGTCTGTTCGGGGCCGTCTCTGACGGCCCCGAACAGCCAGAGCCTGCAGGGGTGAGGTGGCACTGGTGCCACCTCACGATCGCCCTGATTCGTCGACCAATCAGGGCGCCTGCTGCGGGTGTCACTCCAGCACCCGCTCCGCCCCTCTTCCGGAGGGCGTGAGCGGGTGCGGGATGTGCACCCCGGGTGCTGGGGACCCCGATCCCCGGCGTCAATGTTGGGATCGGGGCCCCAGGAGCGGCGGCGACGACGTGGGACTGACTCTCCGGCGTGGATCGTTGGAGGTTAGTGACAGCCTCCTGCTGTTGCTTAGCAACAGCTCCCAGCATGCAAAAAGGGCATGCTGGGAGCTGTAGTTATGCAACAGCAGGAGGCAGACCACCACAACTCCCAGCATTCCCTTATGGGCATGCTGGGACTTATGGTTTTGCAACAGCTGGAGGCACATTTTTTCTATGGAAAAGTGTACCTTCAGCTGTTGTATAACTACAACTCCCAGCTTGCTCAAACAGCTAAAGTGCATGCTGGGAGTTGTAGTGGTGCATCTGCTGGTTGCATAACTACAACTCCCAGCATGCCCGTTGGCTGTCGGTGTCTGCTGAGAGTTGTAGTTTTGCAACAGCTGAAGGCACACTGGTTGTGAAACAGAGTTTTTTTTTTACCTAACTCAGTGTTTCACAGCCTCCAGCTGTTGCAAACTACAACTCTCAGCAGTCACCGTACACCATGCACCGTACATGCTGGGAGTTGTAGTTTTGCAACAGCTGGAGGCACACTGGTTGTGAAACACTCTTAGGTCACAAACTCAGTGATACATGACCAGTGTGCGTACAGTTGTTGCAAAACTACAACTCTCAGCAGTCACCGACAGCCAACGGGAATGCTGGGAGTTGTAGTTATGCAACAGCTGGATGTCCCCCCCCAATGTGAACGTACAGGGTACACTCACATGGGCGGAGGATTACAGTAAGTATCTGGCTGCAAGTTTGAGCTGCCGCAAACTTTCTGCTGCAGCTCAAACTACCAGCGAGAAACTACTGTGAATCCCCGCCCGTGCGACTGTACCCTAAAAACACTACACTACACTACCACAAAAAATAAAAAGTAAAAAACACTACGTATACACATACCCCTATACAGCCCCCCTCCCCTCCCTAATAAAAATGAAAAACGTCTGGTACGCCACTGTTTCCAGAACGGAGCCTCCCGCTGTTTCAAAACAACTCCCAGTATTGTCGGACAGCCGTTGACTGTCCAGGCATGCTGGGAGTTTTGCAACAGCTGGAGGCACCCTGTTTGGGAATCACTGGCGTAGAATACCCCTATGTCCACCCCTATGCAAGTCCCTAATTTAGGCCTCAAATGCGCATGGCGCTCTCACTTTGGAGCCCTGTCATATTTCAAGGCAACAGTTTAGGGCCACATATGGGGTATCGCCGTACTCGCCGTACCCTTTTTAAAAATGAAAAATTTTTGGGAAAACAAGCATTTTAGGTAAAATTTTTTATTTTTTTTTTACATATGCAAAAGTCGTGAAACACCTGTGGGGTATAAAGGTTCACTTAACCCCTTGTTACGTTCCCCACGGGGTCTAGTTTCCAAAATGATATGCCATGTGTTTTTTTTTTTTTGCTGTCCTGGCACCATAGGGGCTTCCTAAATGCGGCATGCCCCCAGAGCAAAATTTGCTTTCCAAAAGCCAAATGTGACTCCTTCTCTTCCGAGACCTGTAGTGCGCCAGCAGAGCACTTTTCACCCCCCTATGAGGTGTTTTCGGAATCGGGAGAAATTGGGCTTCAAATTTTTAGGGGTATTTTCTGCTATTACCCTTTTTAAAAATTAAAAAATTTTGGGAAAACAAGCATTTTAGGTAATTTTTTATTTTTTTTTTACATTTGCAAAAGTCGTGAAACACCTGTGGGGTATTAAGGTTCACTTTATCCCATGTTACATTCCCAGAAGGGTCTAGTTTCCAAAATGGTATGCCATGTGTTTTTTTTTGCTGTTCTGGCACCATAAGGGCTTCCTAAAGGTGACATGCCCCCCAAAAACCATTTCAGAAAAACATACTCTCCAAAATCCCCTTGTCGCTCCTTCCCTTCTGAGCCCTCTACTGCGCCCGCCGAACACTTTACATAGACATATGAGGTATGTCCTTACTCGAGAGAAATTGGGCTACAAATACAAGTAAAAATTTTGTCCTTTTACCCCTTGTAAAAATTCAAAAATTGGGTCTACAAGAACATGTAAGTGTAAAAAATGAAGATTGTGAATTTTCTCCTTCACTTTGCTGCTATTCGTGTGAAACACCTAAAGGATTAAAACGCTGACTGAATGTCATTTTGAATACTTTGGGGGGTGTAGTTTTTATAATGGGGTCATTTATGGGGTATTTCTAATATGAAGACCCATCAAATCCACTTCAAACCTGAACTGGTCCCTGAAAAATACTGAGTTTGAAAATTTTGTGAAAAATCGGAAAATTGCTGCTGACCGTTGAAGTCCTCTGGTGTCTTCCAAAAGTAAAAACTCACCAATTTTATGATGCAAACATAAAGTAGACATATTGTATATGTGAACCAAAAAAAATGTATTCGTAATATCCATTTTCCTTACAAGCAGAGAGCTTCAAAGTTAGAAAAATGCAAAATTTTCAAATTTTTCATCAAATTTACGGATTTTTCACCAAGAAAGGATGCAAGTATCGACAAAAATTTACCACTATGTTAAAGTAGAATATGTCACGAAAAAACAATCTCGGAATCAGAATGATAACTAAAAGCATTCCAGAGTTATTAATGTTTAAAGTGACAGTGGTCAGATGTGCAAAGAACGCTCCAGTCCTTAAGGCCAAAATGGGCTCCGTCCTGAAGGGGTTAAACAATTTATTGGGGGAGGGGCTTTTTCAAATTTTTTTTAAAACTTCTTTTTACATTTATTTTACAATTTTTAGTCCCCATAGGGGACTATTTATAGCAATCATTAGATTGCTTATACTGTTCATGCATAGGGCATAGCACTGATCAGTATTATCGGCAATCTTCTGCTCTGGTCTGATGGAAGGCAGATCAGTGCAGTAGACCCCGGGAGACGGACGGAGGCAGGTGAGGGGACCTCCGTCCGCCATCTTGGCTGATCTGATCCCCACGGCAGTGCCTCGAGCAATCAGATCAGCCATTATAAGTGCCGCACTGCCGCAGATGCCGTGATCTGTATTGATCACGGCACCTGAGGGGTTAATGACAGACATCAGCACGATTGCTGATATCGGCCATTACGGGCAGGTCCGCGGCTGCTGACAGCTATCGGGACCCGCCAGGAATGAAGTGAGGGCAGCTCCTGAACTCGTGTCACAGCCGCGCTGTAAATGTATGGCGCTGTGCGCTAAGTGACGCTATGCAGCGCCGTACATTTACGACACATGTCCTTAAGGGGTTAAGACACCAGATCTCCATTTACATCTGAGACTTTGCAACACTAATGAGTATATTCCATGGTAATTTCATTTTGCACATGCGCCCCCAAATATTTTCATGTGCTTACATCTTGTACATGCGGATCTCAGTGTGTCCCATATTAGCAGTCCCAGGCTGTGTGGATTCAAGTAATATGTTCAGTAGTGAATGAATAAAAAAAATCTCCGATCCAGGCACTTCTCCCATAAAATGGTTTTCTTTATTTCAACATCATGGATATAAAAAGGAAGGTAGTAGCACTTTCAACACGTTTCTAGCTCGGACAGAGCTCTTTATCAAGATGCGCCAAGAAAACCATTTTATGGGAGAAGCGCCTGGATTGGAGATTTTTTAATTTATTCGCTACTGAACCTACTACTGTTTGCTGACTCCCTGGGAGGATCGGGTGCTCCAAGGCTGCTGACCCACTCAGTGACATGCTGTTGTAAATGTTATGCTCTGAGCATGACCAACTCTGGTGAGCGTAATTTATCCTCATTTTCCTTTCATATATTATATGGTAACACTAGGATCGCGCTCCTCTTTCCTTTTGTCTTTTCAGTTATGCTGGACTCAAGTAATGACATTGAGATGTAATCTGACATACATTAGCTTCACACCCCTGATGAAAGGAAGAATCAACATGTGCCATTGGGTTATTCAGGGTTTCCAAAGTTGATTGGTACTGTAACTTTTTTGTTGCAGGTATTACACTTGGAACCTTCTTGTAACTACTGAAGTATAATCCCTTTACTGATTTTTTTTGTTTTTCGTATGTGTATGATCCACATTATTTTGTTTTACACTTGCACTTTTGGACTAATAACTTGTTACTGCAGTTATAATATACTTTTTGCAATTACACCATATATTTGCACTTCTAGAAGTACATTCTTATTCCTTCTCTGCAGCTCACATATAGGCCATATAGGGATTTACACTTACTAATAGAGTTAAGTGAAGTTACAGTAAATTGTCTTGTAGTGAACCTCGCGGCTTGGCCGTTAATTACTTTAGTCTGCATAAATTAGTTTAGCTTTCCAAAAGCTCTGGTTGCCTATAAAAGTCCAGAATGACAGTCTTAGGTCTCCTAAAACTGTATCTGCCTTTTCCAGGCAACCGTAGCATTTGGATAGCTAAACTAATTTATGCAGACTAAAGTAATCAATGGCCGTGCCATGAGGTTCGCTATGAGCCAAGTTACTGTAAGTTTGCATAGCTCTACTTATGAGACAGTGGGAGCATGCTGAGAAAGTGAGAGACCCAATGCAAAGGGTGCAATGAATTAAAGGGATTATCCAGGAAAAAACTTTTTTTTATATATGAACTGGCTCCAGAAAGTTAAACAAATTTGTAAATTACTTCTATTAAAAAATCTTAATCCTTTAAGTACTTAAGAGCTTCTGAAGTTAAGGTTGTTCTTTTCTGTCTAAGTGCTCTCTGATGACACGTGTCTAGGAAACAGCCCAGTTTAGAAGTAAATCCCCATAGCAAACCTCTTCTAAACTGGGCGGTTCCTGAGACACGTGTCATCAGAGAGCACTTAGACAGAAAAGAACAACCTTAAAGGGGTACTCCGGTGCTTACACATCTTATCCCCTATCCAAAGGATATGGGATAAGATGCCTGATCGCGGGAGTCCCGCAGCTGGGGACGCCCGTGATCTTGCACGCGGCAGCCCGTTTGTAATCAGTCCCTGGAGCGTGTTCGCTCCGGGTCTGATTACGGTCGACCGCAGGGCCGGCGGCGCGTGATGTCACGCCTCCGCCTCCGTGTGACGTCACGCTCCGCCCCTCAATGCAAGTCTATGGGAGGGGGCGTGACAGCTATCAAGCCCCCTCCCGTAGGCTTTCATTGAGGGGTGGAGCGTGACATCACACGGGGGCGGAGGCGTGACGTCATACGCCGCCGGCCCTGTGATCGCCCGTAATCAGACCTGGAGCGAACACGCTCCGGGGACTGATTACAAACGGGGTGCCACGTGCATGATCACTGGCGTCCCCAGTTGCGGGACTCCCGCGATCAGGCATCTTATCCCCTATCCTTTGGATAGGGGATAAGATGTGTAAGCACCGGAGTACCCCTTTAACTTCAGCAGCTCATAAGTACTGAAACGATTAAGATTTTTTAATAGAAGTAATTTACAAATCTGTTTAACTTTCTGGAGCCAGTTGATATATATATATATATATATATATATATATATATATATATATATATATATAAAACTTTTTTTCTGGATAACCCCTTTAATTGCACCATGCAACCATCTTTTACATTCTTAGTGTTCTCACACTGCCTAATAGGCTGCTGACATAAACTGCCTGTAGCCTAAGACAGTAATTTTTACTACACAGAGAACTCAGTAACCCCCCCTCCCCACACATACACACAAACTTGTGTTTTTCTTTCCCACTTTCACCCCACAAATATATTTCTCAATATATATTATGATAAAATGAAGAGTCTCATTAAAAAGTACAATTTGTTTCTCAATAAATAAACCGTTATTCATCTCCTGAAAGCTAAAGAAAAGTAATATTGGAAACAAAAAAAATATTTACAGGAGGAAGTGGCTAATACTGCCTTATTTCAATTTTTGCTATTACAGTTTGTATAGGGGATATCACCCAGTTAGACATCCAGACTGTACTATCTAGAAAAATAACTAGAATCCTTATTGAAAAGTATGAATAAAGCTTTAGCCTGATGTCAAAATAGTATATATTTGTGTTCTTTTAAATAAATCTTTATTAACTACAAATACCATTGAAAAACACCCATCACCAACTCCCCCTCCCCCCCCAACACACACCTGTAGTACATGCAATACTCCTAATCTACACCCACGTTGCAATTAAATTAGAATTCTTATTTAATTTCTCCCATTAATATGGCTCTATTTACTGCATATATTGGATGAGTAAAAATCTTTAACTATACAAAATAGCAAAGAAATTAGCGAAAACCTTCTCTCTGAAGTCTCTCTGACTTCATCAACACTTGCCTTTATTTTAGCATTGAGATGTTTAGCTGAGAAATGTGCGAATACTTAAAAAAAAAAAAAGTTGAACACTGTTTCATTGCTGAACACCATTTAAAATTCAAGTTGAAAGTGACATTTAATGTAGGCCTGTTTGACAGGTAGTTAATTTATACAACTTATACCAGCACATTCATAATATTTTATAATGTCATTTTCCTAATACAGAACAATTCTCTGAATTGGCGGCACCGCTTTCCTCTAGCTGTGCATTAAACATGACTGGTTTTAGCTGCAGTGAACAATATAACTTAAATGACCTTTCCATTTTTTGGGTGGAGAAAAAAGTAGAGAGAAGAAATCCCATATGGCAAGAACTTTTACAGGGGATAAATGATAAAAAAAAAAATTAAAATAAGGGTTCAAATATTGTACTGTTGCTAAATGTACATATACTGTTAACATTTGTTTCCTGAGTAAAAAAATAAGCAAACAATTAAAAAAATTTGTTTTACTGAACCACAACAAAATGTTTGCTTCTGACAGAACTAGTTCTCTCAGAACCTAATGTTACTTTTACTCCAGACATATATATATATATATATATATATATATATATATATATATAATAGATTCCCAAGGCCAGGGACACTACGCCCCACCGGAGAATCTGTGAAGAAGTTACAGTGCAGGTGAAAATAAGCAATAATCAACTCAGAGGCGGAGTCAGGAATGGGAAATACAGACGCCAGCTGGCACCATTCTAGGTACTGCGCTTATGTTTTGGGCAGAAGTGCATCACAGCTAGGAAGCAAGTTTCTCAGGGTACCAGCACAGTGCATGTGCACAAGGCATGACTGAAGAAAAAAGGCCATCTTAAAAGAGAAAAGAATAAAGGCAGACTCAACCGAAGAAAGAACAAGTAACTAGAAAAATAAAATTGTGCCGCAGTCTAATGAATATACACAAGGGGGGGGGGGGGAATTTATCATTGTATATAGAGCTGTTTCGAGTCTATTTTTTTGCGCAAAAATATGCACAAGTGGTTTTTTTGCGTATTTGTTTGCGCAAATTTTGATAGAATTCTTCATCTCCTTGTCTATGGTTAACCCCTTAAGGACGCAGGACGTAAATGTACGTCCTGGTGCGGTGGTACTTAACGCACCAGGACGTACATTTACGTCATGTGCATAACCGCGGGCAACGGAGCGATCCCTGTGTCATGCGCGGCTGATCCCGGCTGCGATCTCGCGGGTGTCCGCCATTAACCCCTCAGGTTCCGGGATCAATACAGATCCCGGCATCTGCGGATTTCAATGAATGATCGGATCGCCCGCAGCGCTGCTGCGGGGATCCGATCATTCAGAACGCCGCACGGAGGTCCCCTCACCTTCCTACTTCCGGCTCCCGGCGTCTTCTGCTCTGGTCTGAGATCCCCATAGGAGCTGCACAGATATGAAAATATCCCGATAGGAGCTGGACAGTTCCCAGGACGTGAGTCCTCAGAAAGCAGTTAGACAGAAAACAGCAACTCAACTTCAGAAGCTTATAACTATTGGAAGGATTAAGATTTTTTAATAGAAGTAATTAACAAATCTGTTTAACTTTCCGGAGTCAGTTGATATATAAAAAAAAGTTTTTGCCTGGAATACCCCTTTATTTATTTATTTATTTTTTTCAACTGTAATTTTTATTAAAGATTTTCACAAAAGAAAATAGGAGTTCGCCAAGACTTAGGCAAATCAGAGTCCGGGGCGCAGCCCAGCACAATCACAATAGGGGTAAATGACAATTGGAATACCCCTTTAAGTTTACCATAGAGCATTTTCTACTGTAGAATCAAATTTACTAACTGCATTTTTTTTGCGCAAAAAAAAAAAATGCACAAACAGCATTTTCTTGCGCAAATATACACCACCTCGGAGGACACGTACCAAAGTGTTTATTTTGGCAGAGTAAGGACTGCTACTCCCATCATGGACAGCCTCTGAGTTGTAGTCCAGGGGCTGAGTTGCGATCCGCATTTCTACGCAGTTTCTACACCGAGCGCCCCACAGCCTCTCCCATTCACCGCGGTGCATATTAACCATCGCTCGCTACCTGCAGTGCAGTGTAGCTGCATATACCGCCGGCTTGTTAACTTAATAAATGCGGATCGCAGCAGGTCATTCTCTGGAGATCTGCTGCAATCCGCATTTATTAACTATGCAAGCCGGCGGTATATGCGTCTACAGGTAAGGTCCCTCCCGGGGTACTGTAAGCTGTTTGGGACGCTGCGATTTCACTGCGGCGGTCCCGAACAGCCCGACTGAGCAGCCAGGTTAGTGTCACTTTCGCTTCAGACACGGCGGTCAGCTTTGATGGCCGCGTCTGAAGGGTTAATACAGGGCATCACCGCGATCGGTGATGTCCTGTATTAGCCGCGGGTCCCGGCCATTGATGGCCGCAGGGACCGCCGGTTTTAATGTGTTTTTGCTGTATAAGACGCACCAACTTTTCCCCCACAGTTTTGGGGAAGAAAAAGTGTGTCTTATACGGCAAAAAATACAGTAAGTTTTATATTGATATAAAACTGCTTCAGTTCATGTCATTTTTCTATATTTTCACTTTATTCAAAGTATTCAGAGAAAATGGCACAAAAAAAAATGTTTGCACATTTCTTTGTTTCTCTGGACATAAAATATGGCGATGGAATGGTCGCTTTGAAGGATCGTAGGGAGCATGAGGCTTTTAATCAGCTTGGTGAATCTTCTGGCCCAAAGGCCATCTAGCTGCTGTCTTCCTAAAGAATGACATTGAAACTAAGTCCACCTAAAATCTGCAGTGGCAAATTCAATTTCACAGGTCATAAAATTATATGTCCACTTTCTACATTCTTCTTTTTTTCTATTTTTCTTTTTTTTGTTTATCCAGTTGAAAAGATTTCGCAAGGTCTGCAATCCATCTCTCTCCCTCTGTATTTTTGAGCCGCTCTTGACATTTTCCCAGCCAGGAAATTGAATAGCATTCTTCTTTGGGTCAGTGGTCAGAAGTGATAGAGCTGTGTGCTGTGGGATACTACAGATTTTTCTCCTGTCTGAAAACTTCAGTTGTTAGTGGATACATTGATTATTTGCACACAATGTTCTTTTGAAGTTTCTTAAAGTATACTGATAAATAGGAGTATTTGATTTTTCCAGGACAAGGGTCCCAATCCCCATTCCGACTGTAAAGAGGACTCCTATTCTGGAAATATGTAACACTTCCAGAGTTAAATGACACATTTTTTAGATATTTATGGCCTTTGAATATGCCTACCTGCAATGATAATGCCCCTTTTTAACACCTAGAATGTAACTTTTTTGTATTATGATAGTGTTTAAGCAAGAGTGGCTATATAGGAAATTAAGAAATCTTATTAACAAAATGTTTATCACAATATCAAACATTTTTTATTAACCTGTTGCACTCGCTGTGATGTCTTCCAGTTGCCAGTTGGTGACACTACTTCCTCTTTCCAAGTTTTAGCACTAACAGTCTGCTAAGTTAATCATTGGCTCAATTGTCTGAGTCAGTGATTGGCTCAGTTGGCTATCAGTGCTAAGATAAGTCAGTCTGTCTCAGAAGTAGCATCAATAAAGACAAATGGAGAGCCATAAGACATCACAGCAGGAGCTGTGGGGGACCCAGATAGGTAAGTATGTATATATTTTTTTTAATAGAAGCCCCAGCACCATATAACATTTTTATATATGCTAGTAATACCCCTTTAAATCATCCCTTTAGTATAAAGCTATAGAATGGAAGTAGACAGCTCCAAACCTCCCGCTGATACACCTGTGCTTGGACTGGCGGTTGGCGTAATCTGCCGCATACAGCAATGTAAGAAAAAAACATCCAGCTCCAGATGTCCAATGCTTCTTAGGTTTATTATGGCATAAAATCACAAACACAGAGTGTAATAGCCTACGTGTTTCGGGTATTGCTACCCTTACTCATGGCATCTCATGCCATGAGTAAGGATAGCAATACCCAAAACACATAGGCTATTACGCTCTGTGTTTGTGATTTTATGCCATAATAAACCTAAGAAGCATTGGCCATCTGGTGCTGAACATTCTTTTCTTACATTTAGTATAAAGCTGGTGTAAAAATTATGCAAAAAAATGAAAAATATAATTTGAAAATAGGCTTTAAAAATGTCATGCATTGAGTGTGTGTGTGTGTGTGTATGTGTGTGTGTGTGTGTGTAAATCTGCATCATACTTCCTTAAAATATGAAAATATAAAATGTAAAGTAAAACATTTCTGGAGTGAAAGTTTTTGAAAATAGAGTAAATTTTTCAAGCCAATATGATACCTTTTAAGTATGTCCCCCATTTTATGCAGTTTGCTCCAGTCAGAGGAAGAAAGAGAACAAGTGAGTTTGGTTTTATACTTTATTAAAAAATTTTGTAAAAAAGAGCAACTACTGGAGGGCAACCATCTACCTACTGGGGGAAACCGATTTTCCAACAAGGAGCACTTATCTACCAGGTGGGGGAACAATCTACCTAAACCTTCTGGGGCAACAACCCACAATGGAGGTATTTCTTGCTATTTGGGACAAAGTGGGGAAAGAGTTGAAAAAGTGAGGATACAAAGATGTTTTTCTGGCAGCTTCTGTAGAGATGATTTGCAACTAGATAGGTCATCATGGAGGTCTGTTCAGCATAGAAAAGAAAAGGATTAAGAAGATCTCACCTGTGACTTACTTCATGCAACTGTAGTGTAAGATCAACACTATATGGCAGTAAAGTTGGTCTGTGTGTATTGATTATTATTCAGTAACAGTACTGTGGTATTAGTCAATAGGCATTGGTAATTTATGGTCAGGATGTGGTGGTATTATTTGTCATTTGTAGAGAGTTATTATTGGTAATATTGGCTTTGGAATACTGATATTTTTTTTTTACAGCAATCTGGTGATACTATTTAGTTAAGATATAATGGTAACAAGTGGTCATGGTGTGGTGGTACTATGTTTGTATTTTATAGGGGTCTTATTGGTAATATTGGCCTTTTTATTGGGTTGGAAGGAGCATTGTTAAACATATGTGATAGTAACATGCAGTAACGATGTGGAGGTATTATTTCCTCCTTTTATAGCAGTCTTATTGATAATATTGGCCTTAGTTTTACATAGTAACAGTGATAACATTTAGTCACTACTTGGTTATAATACATGCTCATGGTTTGAAGGTCTTACTCAGCATTTACATAATGTCAGTCTCACTACAATGAGTTTTGTTCAGTAACAGTATGTGGGTAATATGTATGGCATTTTGTTACTTGCATATGACTATTGTATAGTAACCGTATGATTAATATTTAGAGGTACATATACAGTTCCCTTTGCTGCATATGTTATATGAAAAATCTTTCTGACTTCTGATTTTCAGTGTCAGAGCAGGATGCTATTTCACATTTTAAGCCCCCCAAACATTATGTAAAGTGGTCATTTTCTTTGAAATAACTCTCCCCAGACCATTCCACTTTTCAGTTTAGATTTGGGTGGTCTTCTCAAAGAGGCCTAATTGTAAATATTTAAAAAACACAATGCTCTTTTTAACTTTAAATTAAAAAACAAACAAACATCTTAATAGGACGATATCAGAATATATAAATAGTAATGAAAAATAATGATATATTTTATTAGTAGATATATATATATTTAAATATATATATATTTAAATATTAAATAAGACCAGGGTGAAGCAAAGCTTTCTACCACAAAATGATTATGTTAACTCTTCCTAAAAATCTATGCATTACATATCTTACTTCTGTAGCATTATGGCCTTTTCTGTGTGTATCATAAGATTGATTTCAGTGTTGGCTGGCAGCAGTGAGAGGGTGAAAAGATTGATCCCCTTTAAAAAGTAATTTTTTGACATGAGGTATGGCAAGAAACACAAATTATTTTCTAGAAAGAACCAGGTGGCAAAGCATGAAGGTTTTATTTGATTGCAAACGAAACATAAATTATGGCACTAATTGGGCTGTGATCACTCCGATTAGTCATCAAAACAAGCCAAATAATTGTGGAAAATAGGTGGCTTACAGGTCATTATTGCAATATAGTGGAATGTGGGTTTCAAATGTCATTGACAGATAACTGGGAAATATTTTTGTAATTCTGTAAAACAAGAAAAAACGTGGTTTCAAATGGCAGGAAATGCTCAACCCCAAATGCAGTTGTGCCTTTATGCTGGGGGAGCAGATCCTGCCCTTGTGGTCTGTTGCCAAGGGCAATCCCCAGCATAAAATGCATACAATGGGGGATGCCTGCAGCAGACCACAAGTGCCACAATGGCATCCTACACCAGATGAAAAGTGTGGATGTGTAACATGTAGAATAATACATAAATTTAGGTGCACTAATGTGGTAGATGTAGACAGTAACATATGACTAACCCTCAAAATGATGTTAAAATTGAGACATTAGCCAGTATATCCTTATATGAAGGACATACCTGAGCCCGCACACCAACGCAAAGGTTTCTCAAATACCAGGGGCCAGTGGGCAATTACAGCGGCATTAGGTCCGACTCACAGCCTGTTCCCAGTTACCTCCAGTGTGACTAAGCACACATAAAGTGGGAGGAATGTTATGAGTAGAGATGAGCGAATCAAAACTAATGTGAATATTGCTGTGATTCTATCGCGCGAATCACTTAATTAAACTCCATTTTACAGCGTTCCAGGCTCCAGGACACCTAAAATGGCGGATCCAAATGTCATTACATGGGGCAGGGGATGCTGGGAAGGCGGGAATGCGAGGCGGGAAGCTAGGTAGGCGTGATGACCCTGAATCACATGCGGGATGCAGCCTATTAGCATTCATTGACCCCTGTGATGTCACAGCCCTATATAATCGGCAGCCATCTTGCGGCAGCTCATTTCATGCCATATACACTGCAGAGATAGGACGGACGTTGAATTGATCATACCCCAGCGTTCCACTGCTAACTGCTAGTTACATCAGCGTTGTGGAAAGAGCGAAGTGCAGTGCTTGTTGTCACTGAGAAGGATTTTGATGCCAGCCATAATCCTTCCAGTCACTTTATTCAGCATTTTATCAGATAGTGGCAGATAGCTTTTCGTTGCCTCATATATATCAAGAAGCTGCCTGAACTTCATGAACCTTATCACAGGAGACAGATTCAGCACAATTCTGTGTATTTTCTCCACAAGAAAAAGGCTGGTGTTTTACGAAAATACGATTTCCAAGGGTACTGTAGCGCATTTTTCTACCCTCATATGTGCAAACCACATACCTACATCTAAGTAGTGCACTTTTTTTGTACCTGTTAATCTGTAACAAGCCTACATATAGTGAAAGGCCAGAGAAAACTAAACACTGGCTGTTGTTTCATGAAGATACTTTTTCCAAGTGTACTGTAGCGCATTTTTTTGCCCTCATACGTGCATACCACATACCTACATCTAAGAAGTCTACCATATTGTACCTGTTAATCTGTCAAGGGCCTACATACTGGGAAAGTCTAAGCACTAGTACTCACCGGCTGGTGTTTTACAAAAATACAGACTTTTTAATGCATATTGTAGCACATTTTTCTGCCCTCCTAAGTGCATTCCGCATACGTACATCTAAGTAGTGTATTATTTTGTAATTGTTAATCTGTCAAGGGCCTACATACTGTGAAAGGACAGCCAAAAGTAATCTCCGGCTGGTGTTTTACAAGAATACTGAGTTTTTAATGCATATTGTAGTGCATTTTTCTGCCCTCATCAGTACATAACGCATACATACATCTAAGTAGTGTACCATTTTGTACCTGTTAATCTTTCAAGGGCATATATGCTGTGAAAGTCCAAGAACTAGTACTCACCGGATGGCGTTTTACAAAACTTTCAGAGTTTTTAGGCTCATTGTAGCGTGTTTTTCTGTCCTCCTAAGTACATACCGCATGCGTACATCTAAGTAGTGTACTATTTGTACCTGTTAATCTGTCAAGGGCCTACATACTGTGAAAGGACAGCCAAAAATAATCACCTGCTGCTGTTCTAGACAAATACTGTTTTAAGAGTAGTGAAATGCATTGTACTACCCTCATATACGCACTAAGTATGTCAGGCAGAGAAGTGCCAGGATGTGCACAGATTAGTGGCAAAGGCCTAAATACTTCAGGCAGAGATCGCAGCAGACTAGGGACGAATGGCAGCAGGAGTCGCAGCAAGAGAACTGAGCTCCCGTTATTAGCTAGCAGTCGTGTCTCGACCAGCAACCCATTTGCCATTGTCGATTGGTTAACACAGTCATCCACACTTCATCACAAGTGACATCTGATACCCCCAGTCAACAGCCGTTGGGTTCCTCAGACACAACCCTCAGTTGGCATGGTCGGGGAGCAGTCCCTGTCCTCCCATTGCCTCTGTCCTATGCTGTTCCCTCTCCTACAGAAGTATCTTATGCTGTGGGTTCAGCTCCGCTATTCACTGAGGAAGATCTAATAGAGGACAGTCAGCAGCTACTGCCCAGCCAAGAAGGGGAGGAGACATGTGCTGCTTCCTCCACTAGGCGGGCAAGTAGTGATGAGGAGAGTAACGTGGGAGGCGGTGTTAGTGAGAGCACTGTGGTCAGACAGAAAGGAACAACTCAACATCCTTTGCAGCATACAGCAGCTGATAAATACTGTAAAGATTAAAGGGGTACTCCGGCGCTATGACATCTTATCCCCTATACAAAGGATAGGGGATAAGATGTCTGATTGCGGGGGTCCTGTTGCTGGGAATCTTGCACGCAGCACTCCGTTACACTCAGTCCCCAGAGCATGTCACGCCCCTCCCATAGGCTTATATTGAGGGGGCGAAGCGTGATGTCACACGGGGGTGGGGCCATGATGTCACAATGCTCCGGGGACTGATTGTAACGGTGTACGGCATGCAAGATCACGGGGGTCCCCAGTGGCGGAACCCCCGCGATCAGGCATCTTATCCCCTATCCCTTGGATAGGGGATAAGATGTCTTAGTGCCGGAGTACCCCTTTAAGATTTTTAAATAGAAGAAATTTACAAATCTGATTAACTTTTGGCATCAGTTGATTTAACCCCTACAGGACCCATGACGTATTGGTACGTATGAGTCCGTTCCCGTTCCATAATGCGGGGCCACGGCGCTATTGAACGCCGTGTCTAAAGTGTAGACCTCCGCAATCTCCAGGGTGACTATGGCGGCTGACGCTGCTCAGATCCTGTACGGACGCCGTGTGGCTGACCGCCGCCTTCCTCTTCTGCTGTGGATTGGACCTGAAGAAGAAGGAAAACCTTTGAAATGTGTTGTCCTGTTCACACTGCATGTTTTATGGATTAAAAAAGCCTGCTTGTTTGCACTATACTTGGGTGTGCGCCTCCTAGACGAAATCGGATTTTTCTGCCGGAGTTCTGCGGGAACCTTGCCAGGGGCTCACAGAACCAGCTGTTTTCTCCTGTATTCACACCGCTTGCATAGCGGAACCGACGGCCGTCTGCCTCCCGATACTGAACATGGCTTGCAGCTACATACTACAAGCGATCGCCAGTGTTGTGCCTCCCTGCACAACACCCATAAGAGAGCAATATTCTGTTTTTGGACAGTTGTCTGCCCCTTTAATAAGGATTAACTGCACTATATTGCGCCATCTCTGCATTTCTTTCCTCTGCATCTACCAGTAGATGATACGCGCTCCTCAGTGAGAGAGCCAGGATCCCACCCTGGAGATTGTGGAGGTCTCAGTGTTCAGACCCCCAGCGATCAGCTACATATCCCCAGCGTTTTTTTAATCCTTTTGGCATTTTTTTTTTACTTTTTTCAGCTTCTTGGCAGTTTTGCAAAATCGCAGCATTTTGAGCCTGTGGCGATTTTTTCCCCCTGAAATCATGGCGTTTTTCTCCCATAGAAGTCTATAAGAGTAAAAAAAAAAACAAGAAAAACGCCATGTGGGTTTTAACTTTATTTTGCATTTTTGCAGGCGGTTTTTACAATTTTTTGGACTTTAGTGATGGTACCATTAAAAAAATGATTAAAAAGATACAGTAGTGATGGAAAAAACTGTATTTAACGAAATTTATCTTATTTATAAAAAAAATTCTATTCATTTTTAACTTGTACAGGACCCAGGGCGTATTGATACGCCTTCTGTACCTGGGTCTTAACCCCTTAAGGACCGGGGTTTTTTCCGTTTTTGCATTTTCGTTTTTTGCTCCTTGCCTTTAAAAAATCATAACTTTTTCAATTTTGCACCTAAAAATCCATATGATGGCTTATTTTTTGCGCCACCAATTCTACTTTGTAATGACGTCAGTCATTTTGCCCAAAAATCTACGGTGAAACGGAAAAAAAAATCATTGTGCAACAAAATTGAATATCTTTATTCTGTACTTTCGGTTTCCCCGTTCTGCCCACCCACAATAGGCCGGGCAGTATGGGGAAACCGAATAGGACCGATGGCAGAAGATCCACTTACCCATCCGGAGGCAGCGGGCGACGGTGATCGGCGGGCGGCGATGTTGTGCGGCTGGTTCCCTGGATCAAACGGAAGACGGTGAGTAGCCTAGTAACATCTGGAGGGCTACAGTCTGAGACCACTATACAGTGGTCTCTAAACTATAGCCCTCCAGATGTTGCAAAACTACAACTACCAGCATGCCCAGACAGCTGTTTGGGCATGCTGGGAGTTGTAGTTTTGCAACAGCTGGAGGTCTACAATTTAGAGACCACTGCACAGTGATCTCCTAACTGTAGCCCTCTAGATCTTGCAAAACTACAACTACAACTACAACTACAAACCACAGTTTGGAGATCACTGTGCAGTGGTCTCTAAACTCTAGTCCTCCAGGTGTTGCAATACTGCAAATCCCAGCATGCCCAAACAGCAAACAGATGTCTCGGCATGCTGAGAGTTGTAGTTGCGTACCTCCAGCTATTGCATAACTACATCTCCCAGCATGCCCTTCGGCAATCAGTACAAGCTGGGAGTTGTAGTTTTGCAACAGCTGGAGACACAATGGTTGGAAAATACTGAGTTAGGTAACAGAACCTAACTGAAGGTTTTCCAAACAATGTGCCTCCAGCTGTCTGTCAGTACATGCTGGGAGTTGTAGTTTTGAAACAGCTGGAGGTTTGCCCCCCCCCCCCCATGTGAATGTACAGGGTACATTCACACGGGCAGGTTTACAGTAAGTTTCTTGCTTGAAGTTTGAGCAAACTCCTAACGGGAAACTCACCGTAACCCGCCAGTGCGAATGTACCCTAAAAACACTACACTGCACTAACACATAATAAAGGGTAAAACACAACATATAAACCCCCGTAGACTGCCCCCCCCCCCCCCCAATAAAAATGAAAAATGCATTGTACGGCAGTGATTCCCAAACAGGGTGCCTCCAGCTGTTGCAAAACAACTCCCAGCATTTCCGGACAGCCACTGACTGTCAAGACATGCTGGGAGTTTAGCAACAGCTGGAGGCACCCTGTTTGGGAATCACTGGCGTAGAATACCCCTATGTCCGCCCCTATGCAATCGCTATGTAGTCCTCAAATGTGCATGGCACTTTCTCACTTCAGAGCCCTGTCGTATTTCAAGGAAACAGTTAAGGGCCACATATGTGGTATCTCCGTCCTCGGGAGAAATTGCACTACAAATTTTGGGGGGCTCTTTCTCCTTTTACCCCTTATGAAAAGGAAAAGTTGGGGGCTACACCAGCCTGTTAGTGTAAAAAAATAAATAATTTTACCCTAACATGCTGGTGTTGCCCCATACTTTTTGTTTTCACAAGCGGTAAAAGCAAAAAAAGACCCCCAAAATTTGTAACACGATTTCTGAATACATAAATACCTCCTATGTGGACATAAAATGCTCTACGGGCACACAACCAGACTCAGGAGCGAGAGTGCACTATGTACATTTGAGGCCTAAATTGGTGATTATACAGGGGTGGCTGATTTTACAGCGGTTCTGATATAAACGCAAAAAATAAATACCCACATTTGACCCCATTTTGGAAACTACACCCCTCTCGGAACGTTACAAGGGGTATAGTGAGCCTTAAAGAGTACCTGTCATCAACTAAACTTTCCCTGATTCCCCTCCCCATCTGTCCCTTACTCTAACTATGCCTATCCCTGTGTTTATTGAGGTTTAAAACGCTGTGGAAATACCTTATTTTATCCCTCTTCATCAGATCAGGAGCACTGTCTTTCTGAGGGGTGGAAGGAGGCGGGTCCCGGCAGGCATGATGTCACATGAAGCCTGGCCGGGACTCTGCTTCTGCCAGTCTTCCTGTATGCTGCTCTCCCTCTGCAGCAGTGTTTCCACACCAGAGCACCTCGCACTGTTGCAAAACTACAACTCCCAGCATGCCCAGACAGCCAACAGCTGTCCGGGCATGCTGGGAGTTGTAGTTTTGCAACAGCTGGAGGCACCCTGGTTGGGAAACACTGCTCTGCAGTGTGCATACAGACTAAGTACAGGGGAGGGATGGCAACCTCTGTCTCTCTCTCTCCTGTGTCTCTCTGCACTAAAAAGAGCAGGGAGTGCAGTGAGATAATACAATGCATAACATGTGGTGAGGGACAGGGAGAACACAGAGCAGGGGGGCGGGGGAGGTGACTGGCCTCTGTTATATGAGAGGCATGTGCAGGCTTGTAGCTCACAGTGCTGCTCCAGGCTGGGAGCGAGTCCTGAGCTGAAAGTACTAAACGTCCTGTGGAAGGACCAGAGCCCTTTCAGCATTAGTCCTAAAAGCTGTACACTTACTATGAAAAGCATAGGAAGCTGCCTGCAGACCAGGCATAGAAGAGAGACCCTAGTGGCAAAAAGTATAAAATGAAAAAACTGGTATAAATATTAATATTTTTTAATGAAGATATATTACAATATGTCTTCATTAATGATTCTGAACAACATATTAAAAGTTTTTGTTGATGACAGATACTCTATAACACCCCACAGATGTTTGACGAATTTTCATTAAAGTTGGATGGGAAAATGAAAAAATATATATTTTCACAAAAATGCTGGTGTTACCCTAAAGGGAAAATAGGAAAAAAAAAGCCACCAAAATTTGTAACCCCATTTGTTCTGAGCAAGAACATACCCCATATGTGGATGTAAAGTGTTCTGCGGGCAAACGACAATGCTCAGAAGAGAAGGAGCGCCATTGGGATTTTGAAGAGAAAATTTGTCCGGAATTGAAGGCCACATGTGTTTACAAAGCCCCCATAGTGCCAGAACAATGGACCCCCCACATGTGACCCCATTTTGGAAACTACACCCCCCACATAATGTAATAAGGGGTACAGTGAGCATTTACGCACCACAGGTGACATATCTTTGGAACAGTGATCCGTGAAAATGAAAAATTTAATTTTTCATTTGCACAGCACAGTGTTCCAAAGAGCTGTCAAACGCCAGTGGGGTGTAAATACTCACTGCACCCCTTATTAAATTATGTGAGGGGTGTAGTTTCCAAAATGGGGTCACATGTGGGGGTCCACTGTTCTAGCACCTTGGGGGGCTTTGTAAACGCACATGGCCCCTGACTTTCATTCCAAACAAATTCTCTTTCAAAAAGCTCAATGGCGCTCCTTCTCTTCGGAGCATTGTAGTTTGCCAGCAGAGCACTAGACGTCCACACATGGGGTATTTCCATACTCAGAAGAGATGGGGTTACAAATTTTGGAGGGCATTTTGTCTTATTTTCCTACTGCACCTTTTGCTAGGAATTCTAGCACTAATGGCAATATTTGAGGATCTCTGGTGCGGTTTAGAAAAAAAAATTCTGGTGGAGAATTCAGGAGTTCTAGTTTGTACCCGCTTCTTATCACCAACAGAACCCATCTGTCGTCTGTTGTTTGCGTCCACCTGTGAAAAAATGTTTTTAATCTTCCTCCAACTATGTTCAATGTTAATCTGGCGTCATAAGCCTTTCTTCTTCTCCGGAGGTTTGTTTTTGGAGACAGAAGAGTTAAAAGCCGTATTTCTTTTTTGTCTATAGAACTTTGATTTATCAAATCTTCCTGACTGGAAGCCTCTTCTATAGAATTTTGGAGATCTTCTCCACCTGTCTCCTTTGACGCCCCTGGAAAGGCATCCTCATCATTATTCATCTCCTTCAAAATTTCTTTTAGATCTGGACCAAAGAGAGATTGAGGGGAAAAGGGAAAAGAACAAAAATGATTTTTTTGCTGTGGCATCTCCTTTCACCCAATTTTTGATCCATAAGGCCCTTCTTATAGAATTGGACTCTGCCATATTCTGTCCGGACAGCCGTAGAACATCCAATGGGGCATCACACAAAAACTCTGTTGCTGTTTTCATCATGGGTAATTTTTGTAAGATCTCATCCCTAGGCACTCCATCATCCAGTTCCCTGGATAATTGGCTTAGCCAAACTCCGAGCCACTGGGACAGATGCCATAGCCACCTTGGATATGGCTGCTGCAGTTGAGTATGTCTTTTTTGACAACGACTCGGCTCTTTTATCCATAGGATCGGATAAAACCGAAGATTCCTCTGAAGGAAAATATGATTTTTTGACCAATCTGGCCGCAGGTGGATCTACTTTAGGGGGATTAAACCATGAAGAGGTTGCTTCAGATGAAAGTTTATAAACAGACTTGAATCTGACCCCCACATCCACCCGTTTATCGGGCTTTTCCTAGTTTGCTTTAAACCACTTATCAATACACGGATGGGAAGGAAGAGATCTGTCTTTGGAGATAGGGAAAGAATACAAACTTTCCCTTGGCAATTTATTTTCAAAAGAACGGTCAGATTCCAGGATGTGCTTGACTGATTTTATCAGCTTCTGCATGTCGTCCTTGTGGAAGATATAATAATCCTCCGGCGAATCCTCAGACATTAGGGAACAACTGGATTTAGATTCATCTGAATCCGACGGGGAGACGGTTCTAGCATGAACCTTTTTTTTTTCTCAGGTGGTACACCTTCAGGCATTAATGACGACATACGTTTTTTAAACCATGAGAAGAAGACATTAGCCTCATCCTCAAATCTCTCATCCTTATCCGTATTCTGGGATGGAGGAGAACAACATTCACAGGTGTCTCCATCCACTTCCTATGCCAAAGGCTGTTGGCATGTCTTGCACTGTCTGTGCCTTGATTTTTTTGTTCTTTTGCCTCTGGATGTGGAGTCAGACATCTGGGAATACACAAGAAAAAAAAAACACCAGCTATTGGTTATAATATAAAAGAGCTTCACAGCTCAACAATTAAGATGACTAGGTACTTCACAGAACCTAATACTGAGTAGCATGACAGCCAGCATACTTACAATTAGAATCCAGCAAGTCCTGCTGCCCAATGGAAACAGTGCATGTGGCAGCAGGACTGAGAAGCGACTTCCGGGAGAGACGCGCAGGGTGCAGCAAGATGGCGGCCAGCATGCATGTAAAAAGGTTAGTTCGCGGCCGCCTCCCGGTTTATTCATTCCTGAATTCCTACTGGAGGGGCTTCACAGTCACCCCCCAGAACACTCGCGGTCCCGGTGCTGCCACGCGCTGCGCCTGGCCGCACATCACTGTCAGAACGGGGCGCTGGGAGCCGCTGGCCGTATCAGAAGAAGGAGGATTCAGGTAAGAAAAGGGAGCTTCACAGCACCCTATATACCTGAAGTATAATCCTTGGGGGACCTCACAGTAACCCCTAGACCTGAAATGGAAAAAATAAGAAACAATATATTAACAATGCCTCTTATATATTACTTACAGGGTCCTACATAGTAACATAGGACCCCTGCTGCATCCCTTCATGAAGTTCAGAAGAAAAAAACTCTGATGTGTGTTGGTTGATGTGTCCTTATATACAGATGGTATAACATTAAGGTAATTACATTATTGTGTAATTAATTAATTGTTTAATTATGCTGATTATCTCTTCTGACAAGTTTGGCAGGGCTAACTTAACCCATACTGTGCTGCCGTAGGACGTCCAGGAATGAAGATTTTGAATTTTCTCCTTCAATTTGCTGCTATTCCTGTGAAACACCTAAAGGGTTAACAACCCTTTTGAATGTCATTTTGAATACTTTGAGGGGTGCAGTTTTTATAATCGGGTCATTTGTGGGGTATTTCAAATAACAAGGCACTTCAAATCCACTTCAAAACAGAACTGGTCCCTGAAAAATTTCGATTTTGAAAATTATGTGAAAAATTGGAAACTGAACTGAACTTTGAAGCCCTCATAAAGTAGACATGTTGTATATGTGAATCTAAATATATTTTTATTTGGAATATTCATTTTCCTTATAAGCAGAGAGCTTCAAAGTAAAATAAAATGCAACATTTTCAATTTTTTCATAACGTTTTGGAATTTTTCACCAAGAAATGATGCAAGTATGGACAAAATTTTACCATTAACATAAAGTAGAATATGTCACGAAAAAACAATCTCGGAATTAGAATGAAAGGTAAAAGCATCCTAGAGTTATTAATGCTTAATGTGAAAGTGGTCAGATGTAAAAAAAAATGGCCGGGTCCTACAGTGAAAATTGTCTGGGTCCTTAAGAGGTTAAACAGGGATCAATTTATGTGTGTGGGCAGGGTACTAAAAATGTTGCTGACAATAATAAAAATGTAGTATGTGTGTGTGTTTTTCCTTTTTTTTTTTTTTAGGTAGCACTGCTACTCCCAGCATGGAACACACTGTTCAATGATGGGAGTAGTAGTACCTGTACTAATTGACAGATTGCCCCGGGTCCGTTGTGATCCTTCTGTATAATTTATAGATGCGAATGGCCACTCTTCTATGGTCCTCTGCAATCCCGTATATATACACCTTTTTATATTTCCAGCAAAGAGCAGCAGATGGTTCCAGCCAATCACAACTCTCTGTGGAAAATATTAATAGGTATATATATATATATATATATATATATATATATATACCTATCAGTGCAGGGGACCATAGAAGAGCGGCCGGCCACATCTATACATTATACAGGAGGATCACAGCGGGTGTCAGGAGAGACATCCACTGAGATCTTTAACTGCAGGTACTACTGCTCCCATCATGGAGCACACTCTGCTCCATGCTGGGAGCTGTAGTGCCTGCATTAATAGACAGATTGCAACAGGTGTCAGAAGTTACAATTGCACTGCAATTTGTCTATTAATGCAGGTACTACAGCACCCAGCATGGAGCAGAGTGTGCTCCATGTTGGGAGTAGTAGTACCTGCAGTTAAGGACAGATCACAGCGGATGTCACTCCTGACACCCGTTGCGATCGTCCTATCTATTGCAGAGATGCGGAGTGCTCTCTACAGCGCTCGCATCTCTGCACTATACCGCGGCCGGCCAGTGATATGCAACCATCCAGCCAATCCCCACTCTGGACGGAAAATATGAATGAGTGATGTGAATTTCTATTCACATCATTGGCCGGAGTATAGAGCAGAGATTTGAGTGCTGTATAGAGTCGCTCCACATCTCTGCAATAGATAGGACAATCACATCGGGATTGACACCTGGGGTGACATGTCTATTAGTACAGGTACTACTACTCCTATCATGGAACAGTCTGTAGTAGTACTAACTAAAAAATTTAAAATTAGAGAAAAAAAGGAAACACACATACACACTTTATTAAAAATGTATTACAATTTTATTATAAAAAAATAAAATGTTGTTACATTTTTCACATCCCTACTGCATCCTTTTTTCTTTTTTTTCTTTTTTTTTTGGTACCGAACACATTTTGAAAAAAACGCCAAAGGGGCCGAAAGATGCAATTTCCACTCAAATGCAGAAACACCAGAAAAAAAGCCAGATGAAGGAAATTACACTGGCGTTTCTTTGTGGCATTTTTTCAGTTTATTTTTTATTTTTCAAAAATTCCAGAAAAAAAATGCTGGAAAAAAAATTTGTGGAATCCTAGCCTAAAACAGTTTGTATTGGCAGAACTTAGAGCACATTTGAACATTTTTCATGTGCAAACCCTAACTCCTGGCCAGTTAATTTGTGAATGAATCATTGATCAATTCTAATGGTCCACATTTGTAGCTTTTAAGAAGCTGCTGGTCTAAAATGTCTAACACTCTCAAATTGTCAGTATATGTTGCATAGCTATAGGAGATTTTGTCTGTGAACATTAATACATAAGATAAGATTCATGAAGAATCTCAGAAATTTCACAAAATTACAGATGTACCTGCCACCAAACAGATTGATGCTGCTCTGTCTCTGTGAAATCTTATGCCATCCTAATAGAGTTCAGAAGAATGTGGTAACATACAAGATAGAGATTCACTGAACACCCTGCACCTGTAGGTACTGCCCCTTAATTCACATAGTATGCATTTCTACTCACCGGGTCCAATATTGCTTAGCCCAGCAAATGTGGAGTAGTGATGCATACAGTACAGAGTCTGGATCACACCCGCTGGCTCACTTCGATACCAAGATGTAGTTGTGAAAAGCATGGGATGTGGCATGGGATGAATAACACATGCGAAGGTCACTGAGTTATTAAGGTAAGTAAATTACAATTTACTAGGGCTAAAATAGAATAACTAATCGTTTGCATACATGAAGACAAGACAAGTTCTTCAATAAGCCAAGAATCTGTCTTTAATGTTCTTCACCATTTCATGCAACATTCTTTGCCTCCCTCAACCATGCACATCGAGCAATGTCTCTGTATTAATTTCTGAATTTACGGCCTTGCTGGGGGCTTTCTGACAGGCTCCTATTGACTACATATACCTGAAGCAAAATGTTACTGTTAGTGTTAGAGGGGCATGGTGTACCAAGCGTGACAGTCAGACTAGCTTCCCAGACTAACCATTCTGTCTCCCTGGACAGCGAAAGTTGAGGAGTGCTGAATGGGCATGTTATGAGGGAGAACCTTCATAATGATAATGTTTTAACCACATTTCATTAAAGAGGTACTCCGGTGAAAACCTTTTTTCTTTTAAATCAACTGGTTGCAGAAAGTTAAACATATTTGTAAATTATACAATGAAAAGAGGTAGCGTGCACTCACCGCGGGTAAACAGCTGCAGGCCCAAGGTCCAGGATCACCACGACATAGACGGAGACGGTAAGAGGCGCTCAGAGGCTACGCCGGCTGTTTCGGACGTAGGAACGTCCTTCTTCCGGTCTCCAATTTGTAAATTACTTCTATTAAAAAACATTAATCCTTCCTGTACTTATTAGCTGCTGAATACTACAGATGAAATTCTTTTGTTTTTGGAATGCTCGCTGATGACATCACGAGCACAGTTCTCTCTGCTGACGTTATTATAATAATAATGACGCTTTATTTACTGTTGTCCTTAGTGGGCTTTGAACCCAAGTCCCCAGCACTGCAAGGCATCAGTGCTAACCACTGAGCCACCATGCTGCTCTTAGCATACATCTGCTATGCATGGTTGCTAAAATGGACAAAGATGTCAGCAGAGAGCACTGTGCTCGTAATGTCATCAGTATTCCAAAAAGAAAGGAATTTCCTCTGTAGCATTCAGCAGCTAATAAGTACAGGAAGGATTAAGATTTTTTTATAGAAGTAATTTACAAATATGTTTAACTTTCTGCCACCAGTTGATTTAAAAGAAAAAAGGTTTTCACCGGAGTACCCCTTTAACATTATTTTTTAGAAACTGATTGGTATTAAAAGCCAAGCCATTTATCTCCCTAGAAGGGAAGAGTACCCACCTGCACTTTTCAGGAGAGATCTTTGGCTTGGCATTTAAGGGGAGATTTGGTGAAAAACAACTTATCCCCTATCCAAAGAATAGGGTACAAGTGTCTGATCGCGTGGGGGGTGGTATTGTTGAGGTCCGACCGATGGGACCCCCTGCAATCTCCTGTATAGGACCTGGCTCTGTGAGAACTTCATCCATTTATCCATCTCTATGGGAGCAAAAAAAAAAGACCCAAGTGCTGTACTCGGCCATCTTCATCGTTATGATAGAAATGAAGTGACAGCACGCTCTCCTCTCAGAGAGCCAGGTCCTTTTCAGAAGATCGCAGTGGGTCTTAAAAGTCGGATATCTCTCACGATCAGACACATATTCCCTATCCTGTGGATAAAGGATAAGTTTTTTTTCATCAGACCACCCATTTAACCCCTTAACGACGCAGGACGTATATTTACGTCCTGCGCCGGCTCCCGCGATATGAAGCGGGATCGCGCCGCGATCCCGCATCATATCGCGTGGGTCCCGGCGCTAATCAACGGCCGGGACCCGCGGCTAATACCACACATCGCCGATCGCGGCGATGTGCGGTATTAACCCTTTAGAAGCGGCGGTCAAAGCTGACCGCCGCTTCTAAAGTGAAAGTGAAAGTGACCCGGCTGCTCAGTCGGGCTGTTCGGGACCGCCGCGGTGAAATCGCGGCGTCCCGAACAGCTGATCGGACACCGGGAGGGCTCTTACCTGCCTCCCCGGTGTCCGATCGACGAATGACTGCTCCGTGCCTGAGATCCAGGCAGGAGCAGTCAAGCGCCGATAATGCTGATCACAGGCGTGTTAATGCACGCCAGTGATCAGCATTAGAAATCACTGTGTGCAGTGTTATAGGTCCCTATGGGACCTATAACACTGCAAAAAAAATGTAAAAAAAAAGTGTTAATAAAGGTCATTTAACCCCTTCCCTAATAAAAGTTTGAATCACCCCCCCTTTTCCCATAAAAAAAATAAAACAGTGTAAAAAAAATAAAAAATAAACATATATGGTATCGCCACGTGCGTAAATGTCCGAACTATAAAAATATATCATTAATTTAGCCGTACGGTCAATGGCGTACGCGCAAAAAAATTCCAAAGTCCAAAAAAGCGTATTTTGGTCACTTTTTATATCATTAAAAAATGAATAAAAAGTGATCAAAAAGTCCGATCAAAACAAAAATCATACCGATAAAAACTTCAGATCACGGCGCAAAAAATGAGTCCTCATACCACCCCATACATGGAAAAATAAAAAAGTTATAGGGGTCAGAAGATGACATTTTTAAACGTATAAATTTTCCTGCATGTAGTTATGATTTTTTCCAGAAGTGCGACAAAATCAAACCTATATAAGTAGGGTATCATTTTAACCGTATGGACCTACAGAATAATGATAAGGTGTAATTTTTACCGAAATATGCACTGCGTAGAAACGAAAGCCCCCAAAAGTTTCAAAATGGCGTTTTTTTTTCGATTTTGTCGCACAATGATTTTTTTTTCCGTTTTGCCGTGCATTTTTGGGTAAAATGACTAATGTCACTGCAAAGTAGAATTGGTGACGCAAAAAATAAGCCATAATATGGATTTTTAGGTGGAAAATTGAAAGGGTTATGATTTTTAAAAGGTAAGGAGGAAAAAACGAAAGTGCAAAAACGGAAAAACCCTGAGTCCTTAAGGGGTTAAATCCCAATCAGTGTCTAAAGCTCTGTAGTTGGAGTAAAATACAGAAGTTTAAGAAAAACTACCTGAAAAGGTGGTATGATGGAGCTGCTTTACATATTTTGGCTTACTATGAGATAACAAAATATTTATAGAAGGAGGAGGTAATAGATAACACAACCATACGTGCAGAGCATGATTTTATATTGACAGAAAGTGCACTGATGCATCTGATTCATGATGCAATTTCATAATAAACACAAACAATTCCATCATATTGTAAAATGATGAACGGCTTCTGCTGCTACAAAATATAAAACCAGCTGTTCAGTAAGAATTGTCCCAAATATTCATTTATCAAACAAATGTGCAACAGCAGATATCTGCAAATGTAGCTAATATTTCCACAAATCTTGCTGCCTTACACAAACGGAACCGTTGAAACATATTGCTCATTCACCTACGGTCTGAACTCAATGAAGACATTAGTAACCAAATATTACCCAACTTCAATCTCATGCTCTCTATTAACTGGCATCTTTGTTGTGTCAGATAAAAATATGAAAAAATGGATTATGTTTAGTTATTTCAAATCATTGAATATATTGGAATTTAATGAAGCGTTCAAGATGACTTTGTCCTGTTAATTATAATAGGAGCATTATGTTAAACTACTCTCTTAGCCTATTGATTTCCTGCAGACAACATATCTCATTGACTAGACAACACTAGTTAGATTAAGTACTGCACCAAATTATTTATTTATAATCAGTATTTAAAATTAAAAAGGAACATTTAAATGAATCTAGGAATTAAACATTGATACTGTATAATAGGATATCACAGCATATTAATATAAATTATTTATTACTATTTTTTTTATCCATATAAAAATTAAAAAATCATACTTCTAACCAGAAGAGAATCATGCCATGAGTGACACTCACCGGAGAAGACTGGAGGTGGATCCGTTGAGCACCGCGTGGCAGATGTAGAGAGCCGCACCAGGGAGCGGAATCTAAGACGCCGCTGGTCTTCACCAGAGCCCGCCACGAAGCAGGATGGACTTGCTGCGGCAGGCGACGTCCAGGTCGCTTCCGCTGGTACGACTCGACCACGAGGGCGGCCGAGGTGGTACTTGGCACAGAGAGGAGTAACCGGGAGGTTGATGGTAGGTCGTGGGCTGGGTAAAGCTAAGGTCAGAGGCTGGAGACTGGGTGCGTAGTCAGGGACGTAGCAGAAGGTCAAGGGCTGGCGGCTAAGGTACGTAGTCGGGGACGTAGCTTAAAGGTCAGGTAGCACAGGTAGTCAACAGTAGTGGTACGCTTTCTCTAGGGCAATAGCACAAAGATCCGGCAGGGAACAAGGGAAGTGAAATGCTTAAATAAGGTGGGACCAACAAGTGACAAATAGAAAGGGTACTGTCCCTTTAAATCTCACAGAGTGGCGCGCGCGCGCCCTGGGGGAGAGACGCGCGCGCACCAGCACTGCAGGAGGATGCACGGGAGACGCGCCGAGAGAAGCCCAAGGACGCGGCTCCCGTGCGAGCGGGACGAGGATGCTGCCCAGCGGGAGTGACCGAGGAGGAAGGTAAGGGGCGGGGAGGAGAATGCCGGGGCACGGGCACATAGGAGCGGGAGAGGAGGCGCAGACGGCCCCGCGCAGGGCACCGGGACACGGAGCGGGCCGTGACAGTACCCCCCCCCCCTTTGGCCCTCTCTTCCTTTTGAGTTGCAGGAACTTCTGGATTAAGTTCTTGTCCAGGATGTTCTCTTCGGGTTCCCAAGACCTCTCCTCAGGACCAAATCCCTTCCAGTCAACCAAAAAGAACTGTCTTCCTCTGGAGAGTTTGGAGGCAAGAATTTGTTGCACTTCAAAAATGTCGGAGACACCAGAGATTGGAGATGGAGTACAAGACTTGGTGGAAAATCGATTCAAGACCAATGGTTTGAGGAGGGAGACATGGAAGGTGTTAGGGATACGAAGAGAACGAGGCAGGAGCAGCTTGTAGGCCACCGGGTTAATTTGACGTAGAACCTTGAATGGGCCTAGAAAACGGGGTCCTAGTTTATAACTGGGCTGTTTAAGGCGAACATGCTTGGCGGAAAGCCACACCTTGTCACCGGGATGGAAAATTGGTGGAGGTCTTCTCTTCTTGTCAGCCTGGAGTTTCATACGGGAGGGAGCATGAGTTAATGAACGTTGGGTGTCTTTCCAAATGGCCTGGAAATCTCGAACCAGGGAATCAACCGCAGGGAACTCGGAGGAGATGGGCAGTGGGAGAGGAGGGCGGGGATGGTGTCCATAGACAATGAAGAACGGGGAGTTGCCGGAAGAACCAGAGTCATGGTGATTATAAGAAAATTCGGCCCAGGGTAGAAGAGAGGACCAATCATCTTGTCGTGCAGAGACGAAGTGACGAAGATAGGTACCAAGGGTCTGGTTCACTCTTTCCGCTTGACCATTGGTTTGAGGGTGGTACGCAGAGAAGAAATCCAACTTGACTTTGAGGCGATTACACAGAGCACGCCAGAACTTTGAGACAAATTGCACCCCCCTGTCAGACACAATATGGAGAGGGAGACCATGGAGCCGGAAGATGTGACGGAAAAACAAACTTGCTAGCTGGGTTGCGGATGGTGGACTGGGGAGCGGGATAAAGTGGGCCATTTTAGAGAATCTGTCCACTACAACCCAGATTACAGTGCAATTGGAGGACGGTGGCAAGTCCGTGATAAAATCCATGGCTATATGGTCCCAAGGAGATTCCGGAATGGGAAGCGGTTGCAGTAAGCCAGCAGGCCTCTGGCGAGAAGTTTTATTCCGGGCACAGATGACACAAGCACGAACAAAATCGGAGACATCGCGGGGTAGGCTGGGCCACCAATAGTGACGGGAAATGAGGGAGATGGAGTTCTGGACCCCCGAATGTCCTGCTAGGAAGGAAGAGTGGCCCCAGTTCAAGATCTTGGTTCTCAGGTGAGGAGGTACAAAGGTCTTCCCAGGAGGTACCTGAAGAAGGGAAGCCGGTGCTGCAGGAATGAGGCGGTCAGGAGGAATGATGTGCTGAGGCTGCGAGTCTAGTCCCGTAACATCAGAGGCCCTGGAGAGAGCATCAGCTCTGATATTCTTATGAGCTGGACGGAAGCGGATCTGGAAGTTAAAACGAGAGAAGAACAAAGACCACCTGGCCTGTCGGGGGTTCAGCCGCTGCGCGGTTTGCAGGTAAAGGAGATTCTTGTGATCCGTATAAATGGAAATTGGGAGGACTGTCCCCTCCAACCAATGACGCCACTCCTCCAGAGCTAATTTAATAGCCAAGAGCTCCTTGTCCCTGATGGTATAATTTCTTTCTGCTGGAGAAAAGGTCTTTGAGAAGAAACCGCAGGTGGACATTTTGCCCTTGGTGGATTGCTGCATTAAGACTGCTCCAGCTCCCACGGAGGAGGCGTCCACCTCCAGGGAAAAAGACTTGTCTGGGTCGGGGCGTGTCAAGACCGGAGCAGAAGCAAAGGCAGACTTGAGTTGGGAGAAGGCTTCTACGGCAGGGGGAGGCCAAGACTTGGGGTCCGCTCCCTTTTTAGTCAAAGCCACAAGGGGTGCTACTAGCGTAGAGTAATGTGAAATGAACTGCCGATAATAGTTGGCAAAGCCTAAAAAGCGCTGAATAGCTTTTAATCCAGAAGGCTGAGGCCAGTTCAGAACAGCGGACAATTTATTTGGGTCCATGCGAAGCCCTTGGCTAGAGATGACATAACCAAGAAATGGGAGGCTGGTCTCCTCAAAGAGGCACTTTTCGAGTTTGGCATAAAGATGGTTGCTTCTCAGGCGACGAAGAACTTGGCGTACTTGGGTCCGGTGAACCTCTAAACTGGGGGAGAAGATGAGAATGTCATCGAGATAGACGACAACATAGGAGTACAGGAGATCCCGGAAAATGTCGTTGACGAATTCCTGAAAAACTGCTGGTGCGTTACACAGGCCGAAAGGCATAACAAGATATTCATAGTGTCCATCTCGGGTATTGAATGCAGTCTTCCATTCGTCCCCCTTTCTGATCCTAATCAAGTTATAGGCACCTCGAAGATCCAACTTAGAGAAGATCTTAGCTCCGCGTCAGCGATCAAAGAGCTCGGAAATGAGTGGAAGAGGATGCCGATTTTTGATAGTGATCTTATTCAACCCTCGATAATCAATACAGGGGCGTAGCGAACCATCCTTCTTTTCCACAAAGAAGAAGCCGGCTCCCGCAGGGGAGGAAGATTTTCAGATGAATCCCCTCTGTAGGTTCTCCCGGATGTAATCTGACATGGCCTTGGTCTCGGGCGCGGACAGTGGATAAATCCTACCCCGAGGAGGGGAGGTGCCTGGCAGGAGGTCGATAGAGCAGTCATAGAGACGGTGAGGAGGTAGACACTCCGCTTGCTGTTCAGAAAAAACGTCGGCGAATTCACGATAGTGGACTGGAAGGCCAGGTAGGGCAGAACTGGGAGGAGGAAATCTAGGTTGAACCGATTTCAGGCAACGGTTCTGGCAATCCGGACCCCAACGAGTAACCTCTCCGGAGCGCCAGTCCAAGAGTGGGGCATGAAGCTGCAACCAAGGAAGACCCAGGAGAGCATCAGAAGTGCAGCGAGGTAGAACGTAGAAGACGATCCTTTCCTTATGAAAGACCCCAATCTGCATCTCGAGTGGGGCAGTCACCTCAAGCACTGCGGTATTAAGGCACTCCCCACTGATGGAAGATATGTACAAAGGTTTAGTGAGCCGAGAGACTGGAAGGCGGTACTTAGAAACTAGGTGAGCGGAAAGAAAATTGCCGGCAGAACCAGAGTCCACAAGAGCGGAAACAGTAAAGGTATTACCCGAAGGAGAAGTGATCTGAACTGGGATATTCAAGCGGGGAGAGGAGTTCCTCTCACCTAGGGTCGCCTCTCCTACGTCTCCTAGGTGTGAGCGTTTCCCTGGCGAGGAGGACAGAGAGGGCAACGATTCAAGAAGTGTTCCGGGCTGGCACAGTAGAGGCAAAGATTCTCCTCCCTGCGACGGGTTCTTTCCTGAGGGGTAAGACGGGCCCGGTCCACTTGCATGGGCTCGTCAACAACTGAAGATGAGGAGGCCTCTGGTGGGTGTTGTAATACCGGAGCCAGCCTAGGGAAGCGACGTGGTCTTGGCTGCTGGCGCTCCTGGCGGAGTTCCCCTTGCCTCTCCGCAAAACGGACATCCATGCGGGTAGCCAAATGGATTAAATCCTGAAGAGAAGAGGGGGGGTCACGAGTGGCCAGGGCATCCTTGACCCTACTAGACAGGCCCTTCTTGAAGGTGGCACACAGTGCCGGTTCATTCCAGTCCAGTTCAGACGCTAGGGTGCGAAACTGGATGGGGTAATCACCGACTGACGAATCTCCCTGACAAAGGTTCAAGAGGGCAGACTCGGCAGAAGAGGCTCGGGCAGGTTCCTCGAAGGCGCTCCGGAACTCGGTAAAAAAGGTTTGCAGGTCCGATGTAATAGGGTCACCTTTGTCCCAGAGAGGGGTGGCCCAGGCCAAGGCTCTTCCAGAAAGAAGACTGAGGACGAAGGCCACCTTGGCCCGTTCCGATCGGAACTGGTCTGCCATTAATTCTATATGCATGGAGTATTGGGACACAAAACCCCTGCACGCCTTGGAGTCACCCTCAAACTTGTTGGGCAGGGAGAGTCGCAACTTTGGACCGAGAGCAGAGGCTGGAGGCTCTGGTCCAGGAGCAGGCTCGGGAACGGGTTGCCGTGGCTGCGGCTGCTGAAGCTGCTGCTGCTGCATGGTGAGGAGCTGCTCCATCATGGCGGATAATTGGTTCAGTTGTTGAGCCTGTTGTGCCAACTGCTGGGACTGCTGAGCCCCCACAGTAGAGAGATCCGCGATGCTGGGAAGAGGCACCTTGGCGGGATCCATGGCCGGATCTTGATGTGACACTCACCGGAGAAGACTGGAGGTGGATTCGCTGAGCACCGCGTGGCAGATGTAGAGAGCCGCACCAGGGAGCGGAATCTAAGTCGCCGCTGGTCTTCACCAGAGCCCGCCGCGAAGCAGGATGGACTTGCTGCGGCAGGCGACGTCCAGGTCGCTTCCGCTGGTACGACTCGACCACGCGGGCGGCCGAGGTGGTACTTGGCACAGAGAGGAGTAACCGGGAGGTAGGGAGCGGGCAAGCTGTCGGGCTGATGGTAGGTCGTGGGCTGGTAAAGCTAAGGTCAGAGGCTGGAGACTGGGTGCGTAGTCAGGGACGTAGCAGAAGGTCAAGGGCTGGCGGCTAAGGTACGTAGTCGGGGACGTAGCTTAAAGGTCAGGTAGCACAGGTAGTCAACAGTAGTGGTACGCTTTCTCTAGGGCAATAGCACAAAGATCCGGCAGGGAACAAGGGAAGTGAAATGCTTAAATAAGGTGGGACCAACAAGTTACAAATAGAAAGGGTACTGTCCCTTTAAATCTCACAGAGTGGCGCGCGCGCGCCCTGGGGGAGAGACGCGCGCGCACCAGCACTGCAGGAGGATGCACGGGAGACGCGCCGAGAGAAGCCCAAGGACGCGGCTCCCGTGCGAGCGGGACGAGGATGCTGCCCAGCGGGAGTGACCGAGGAGGAAGGTAAGTGGCGGGGAGGAGAATGCCGGGACACGGGCACATAGGAGCGGGAGAGGAGGCGCAGACGGCCCCGCTCAGGGCACCGGGACACGGAGCGGGCCGTGACACCATGTTAGAAGTGGTGCAAAGTCAGACATGTTTCAGGATTTAAATAGTGACAACCCCTTTCCAAACGCCCTACTATCAGTAACCTAATTTTTTAATTTGTTCACAATAGTACAAAAGTATCTGTAGTATGCATATTGCAATTTAAAAATTCCACTCTTTTTTTTTTTGAAGAGAAGCAGAGCATGATAAAAGAAGTGTCAACTGTTACAGTTTTTAGGATTTTAACAATGATAACCCCTACCATTTCTTAACAATTTCTTAACAATGTTTTAACAATGATAACCCTTACTATTTCTACGTCCTAACATTCTTAGTAGATATTTTCTATATGAAAGTGTGTATTGTGATAAATCATCATGTTGTACATGTACAGCTGTAAGCAGGCCATACGCAAAAGAAATATGTTTAGTAAGTTGGTAGCTGCCAAGTTTTGGCAGGGTGACTACTTTAAAGATCATCCTATTGCTGTTAAAGGGATATTCTGGCCTTAGTCATCATATACCCTAACCAAAGGATAGGGGATAAGATGTCTGATCATGCCTTGCCTCGTCCATTCATGTCTATGGGAGGGGGGCATGATGGTGGCCATGCCCCTCTCATAGACATGAATGAGAGGGGGCCTGGCATGATGCCACAAGGGGGCATTTTGTTACGTCACGTCTCCATCTCGGTAGCAGCACCCAGCATTCTCGGAGATTGCGGGGGGTCCCAGCAGTGGGAAACCCATGATCAGACATCTTATCAGATAAGATGTCTAAGGCCGGAATACCTCTTTAACTAACATGCCTGTTGCCATGGCTATGCTGAAAGCTGTACAGAGGTGGCGTGTAAGGCAGTCCCAAAAATTTGGTAACATTCACTGGGAAATCAGGTCCTGAGAGCCTGCATTTTTTTTTTTTTTGGGTAATAGTTTTAAGAACCATTAACCTCAAATCAAGTTATGGGGGGGATTGAAAGTTTTTAGATTTTCCTGACACATAGCAGGTAAATGTTAAAAATGTCTATTGTACTCTACGACAGTCCAGTGAGCTAAGCTTGAATACTCATTCCCTGATAAATGCTTTGCAGAGTTTGTGTATAGCAAAATAAGTTTATATTAAAAAAGATAAATATCTAAGGCTGTTTCAATCATTTTTGGGTATTAAGGAGTTAAAAAGTATGTGTCAACATAACAGCTATTTCATGGAGGTGATATGTAAGGTATTCTTTGGCCATTTTTATGTGGCAGTTCATATTGTACTTTAGTATAAGCCAAAGCCATACAAGGAATCACATAAGTTAATATACATTTTGAACATCTTCTATTTTTGGTCTTACTCCTTGTTTTGAATGCTGATGGAAATACTGCAATGGATGTGTGTCTGTATAGTGGTTGAGAGGTGTGTGATCTAGCAATGGGGTTTGAGCTACCACATGTGCAAAATGAAAAGTAGAGTAGTCACCACAGTCAGTGATAGTGTTAGCATCTGGAGCATATTCTCTGAAATTTTAGCTTGAAGCCTCCAAGTGTTTCTGCTTCCCTTGTCTTAGGCAAGTTTTCCACAAAGTTTTTTTCTGGTGTTTTTGAGCCAAAGCCAGAAGTGTATTTAAAATGGGAAATATAAAGGAAGGACTTGTACATTTTCTTCCTACTAGATCCACTTCTGACTTTGGCTCAAAAACTGCATTGGCGGATATTCAAAAAACACCAGAAAAAACCTGTGTGGAAACCTAGCCTCATGGTACCCAAGGTATCTTCAGAGTTTACCAACAAGAGTTGAAAACTGATTATTTTCTATGGGTGATCGCTACAATTGGCATACTCTCTTTATTTCATAACAACAATTACATGTGTGGCAGGATAGGGTCAGCTCTGCTGACCCTATTCCGCTGCACATGTAATTGTTTTCATGAAATAAAGAGATATTTTACAAGTATATCTACTGACGGGTCAGTGCAACTTTTTCACATCTCTTATGTGATATACGTCTCGACTTCTATTTGAGAGTTTGCACCCTGTTCACTAGTTATAGTTTCAGACTCTAGCCTACTCTATCACTCAAGGCTGCCCTGCAGTTTGTAGTGCAGGACTTACCAGCTTGGATTATAGACTGTGTTTGCTCTAATTTGCATTAGCAATGGTTCTGATTAGAGATGAGCAAATCAAAGCTGATAAATCCAAATTTGTTACGAATTTCATGAAAAATTAGTTTTTCAACGAATGCGAATATCACAGCAATTCTATTGCGCGAATCGCTAAATTAAACTTCATTTAGTGCGGTCCAGGCTCCAGGGCATCTAAAATGGTGGATCCACATGTTAGGACATGGGGCAAGGAACTCTGGGAAGGAGGGAACAACGATAGGCGGGATGACCCTGAATCACATGCAGGATGCAATCTATGAGCAGCCAGTCACCCCTGTGATGTCACAGCCCTATATAATTGGTAGCCATATTCCAGCTAGTTACTTCATTCATTAAACTGCAGAGAGATAGGATGGACAGCCTGTGTGTGTGTGATACACAGAAAAGCTTTTCCAGCAGTGTTTCACCTCCTAGTCACATCAGTGTTCTGGTGGACAGAGAGCAGTGCTTTTTTTCACTGAAAAGGATTTTTACTTCAGACATTAACCTCCCAGTCACTTTCTTCAGCATTGCATTACAGAGAGGGGCAGAGAGCTGTGTGTTGCCTCATACATTTCAACCAGCTGCCTCAACTTCAGAAACCTTAGCACAGGAGGCAGGAATAATTTTTTTGCGCAATTCTGTGTCTTTGTTCCAAAACAAATCATCTGCTGGTTATACTAGTTTGAATACGGTATAATACCCAGCAGTCCAATCCTAATAGTCTTTGACAGAGTGCAATTTTGAGTTTCGTACACAGCTTTTGTGTGCTTCAGCACTGTTGTGTACTGCTTTTTTAAGGGTACTGTAGTGCCTTTTTTCTCCCCTTATAAGTGCACACCTAAATCTAAGTAGTGTATTATTTTGTACCTGTTAATCTGTCAAGGACTTAGATACTGTGAAAGGACAACCAAAAGTACACACCTGCTGCTGTTCTAGACAAATACTGTCTTAAGCGTAGTGAAGCGTATTGTACTCCCCTCATATAAGCACTAAGTATGTAAGGCAGAGAAGTGCCAGGACGTGCACAGAGCAGAGGCCTAAATTCTTCAGAGGTTACAGCAGACTAGGGGCAAGTGGCAGCTGGAGTCACAGCGAGAGGCCTGAGCTCCTGGTATCAGATAGTGGTCCTGTCTCGACCAGCAATCCATTTGCCGACATCGATTGGTTAACACGGTCATCCACTTCATCACAAGTGACATCTGATACCCCCAGTCAACAGTCGGTTGGTTCCTCAGACACAACCCTCAGTTGACATGGCCCGGTAGCAGTCCCTGTCTTCCCATTGTCTCTGTCCTTTGCTGTTCCCTCCCCTAAAAAAGTATCTTATGCTGTGGGTTCAGCTCCACTATTCAGTGAGAACGAGCTAATAGAGGACAGTCAACAGTTACTGCCCAGCCAAGAAGTGGAGGAGACATGACATGACAGTGATGAGGAGAGTGACGTGGGAGGCGGTGTTGCCAGCAATCAAGGTCCTGAAGCAGACACTGTTGAGGAACCTGAGGAGGACATCAGAGTCGTGCAGACACTTGTTGATGATGATGAAGGGGCTACATCATCATCAGAAGAGGGTTGCAGGTTGCCCAGAAGGCAGCAGCTAAGCCAGCAAGGTGGCAGCATGGTTGGCAGTCAGCATGGTGGCAGAAGTGGAAATGCTGGAGCCAAACATAGCCGGGGGAGACCACCTGCTTTGCAACAGCCTACCTTCCCGGGAGGTGGTGGAACAGGGGTTCCTGGACACGGCGGCAGTTGCAGTCCTTTAGTGTGGACTTTTGGTGGGAAAATCAGCTACTCGGCAGTATGGCAGTTTTTCATCATGCATCTGGAGGAGGTTCACATAGCCACATGCAAGATGTGTCGGCAGAAGGTGAAGCGTGGCCAGAGTCCCAATGTTGGCACCACGACCCTGTATCAACATATGCTGCGCCACCATAAAGTGGCCTGGGAGAACCGTGGCTCCGATGTAGTGGTCAAGCCTGCTGCATCACCCAGTGGCACTTCTCACTCTTTCAGCCAGCAAAGGCTCCACAACCTCAGCCGAAGGGAGCTGTGTGTCATACCCTCCTTCTGTCGCACCAGATGCTCCTGTTCCTCTTACTTTTAGTCAGTCATTCCGCCAACATTCCATCGGCGAAGCCATGTCCAAGAGACAACAGTATGCACCCTCTCATGCAACGGCGCAGAAGATGAACGTGCCCCTATCTAAGATGCTGGTTCAGCAGTCGCAGAGAACTGATGGCTTGTTCTGAGCCAAGGTTGAGAGTGCAAAGCCGTCATTTCTTTGCGAAGAAGGCAGTACCAGCCCTGCACAATTTTGTGGAAGAGAAGGTGGGTCAGTTCTTGAGCCTGTCGGTGTGTACCAAAGTGCACGACAGCACCCACATCTGGAGCTTTAACTATGGTCAGTGACAATACATGTCCTTTATTGCTCACTGGGTGAATGTGGTTCCTGCACAGCCAAAACACCAACTTGGACAGGTCACGCCACTTCCTCCTTCACCCTCTCAGGCCGGTGGTCCTGTGACAGTGTGCGACTCCGCCTCCTCTTCATCCACCGTGTCCTCACCCTCCACTGCCCATACAAGTCTCTGTGCCCCTTCAACATACCATGTGTGCAGGGCACGGCAGTGTCGCGCTTGCCTTGGCGAATGGAGTCACACAGTGGAGGAACTGCTAAAAGTCATTAGTAAAGAAATAAGAGCATGCCTTACTCCATGACAACTAGAAATGGGAACCATAGTGACTGACAACGGGAAGAACATCTTGTCTACTCTCCGACTGGAAAGGCTGAGCCATGTGCCCTGCATGGCACACGTTTTCAATTTGGTTGTCAAGCGGTTCCTGAAGTGTTTCCCCCATCTGCAAGACATCCTAACAATGAGAAGGAAACTTTGCATGCACTTCAGCCACTTGTACACCGCCAAGCACACCCTCCTTGAGCTGTATCGTCAGAATGGTGTCCCATAGTCTGATTTGTGACGTTGCCACACGTCACTCTCCTCATCACTGTCAGGTCATGTCCCCTCTATATGTTGGACCGGCTATACGAACAAAGAAAAGCCATCACCAATTTCTTGATGATCCAAGCAGATAGGGACACTCCCCTTTGTAAGTTCAATGCCAACCAGTGGCAGCTCACACATGACACCTGCCATTTGCTCACGCCCTTTGAGGAAGCCACATTATTAGCAAATCACCAGGATCACGAAATGAACATCAATTTACTGCTTCATTTCTTACAACATGCGTTGGAAACAATGGCTGGTCAGGGCAATCGAGACTTGGCGCCTACATCTCATGGCCACATGAGCCCTGTGGGGGCTGAACTGGAGGAGGAGCCAGAGGAGCTAGAGGGTTATGAGGAAGGTGAGACAGAGGGCCAAGACACACCATGGTAGTATGCAGTGAAGATGGAGGCAGGGAGTCACTCCGAGTCACTTGCACAAATGGCACGATGCATGCTCACTTGCTTGAGTAGTGACAGCCAAATTGTGACCATTCAGCAGCGGGATGACTTCTGGCTCTCCACCTTATTGGACCCTCGCTACCGCTACAAAATAGGGGCCTTTTTTACACCCACTGAGAGGGAGGACAAACTGACCTACTACAGAGGCATCCTATGTAGTCAGTTGACCGATGCCTATCATCACCATCATCCATCCTCTCGCAGGTCTGAATCGGGGGGCCCTCTGCACTCACCTTCCCCGCCATGGCTGCTGGGGAGGAGTGGGGTGGCAGGAGCAGTACCAGCTCCTTCAGCAGCAGAGCCTACAGTTGCTGATCAGTACCTTTCTTCACCCGCATAGTTAAGCAACTCATCAGCAGCAGGTTGACCTGGAGCAGGACCTGAACCAGCAGGTGGTGACATACCTTGACATGACCATGCCAACACACCTTGTAGATCCGCTGAATTTCTGGGCAGCCAAACTTGATTTGTGGACAAGACTAGCAGAGTTTGCCCTGGAAAATCTGTCCTGCCCGGCCAGTAGTGTGTCATCCGAGCGGGTGTTTAGTGCAGTGGGGGCCATAGTCACCCCAAGGAGAACCCGTCTGTCCATGAAAAATGTGGAGAGACTGACCTGAATCAGGCATAGATCAGCAAGGATTTCCACCCACCAATACTTGATGCATCAGGGTAGGTTGATCATGGTGCCACACCAATACTTCACAAATATGGCTAGTGCCAAACAGATTTAAGGCACTGCTCCCAAGTTACAAATATTCCTCTGCATCAGACATTTTTTTTAACCACCTTCATCACTGGGTACTGGTATTGCGACCCACCACACCACTCTATCACCGGGTCCCTTTCAGAACGCCTGATACTGCTTCTGCCAACTCTAGGCTGTGCCATGCAGCCACTATTCAGTCTCCTCATGCTGCCATAAACTTCAGGCTGTGCCATTTAGCCACTATATGTTATACTCATGCTGCTGTCACCTCCAGGCTGTGTCATTAAGCCACTATATGGTATCCTCATGCTTCAGACACCTCCAGGCTGTGCCTTTCAGCCACTATATGGTCTCCTCATGCTTCAGCCACCTACAGGCTGTGCTATTCATCCACTTTATGGTCTCCTCATGCTGCCACTAACTCCAGGCTGTGCCATTCAGCCTCTACATGTTCTACTCATGCTGCCGCCAACTCCAGGCTGTGTCATTCAGCCTCTATATGGTCTCCTCATACTGATGCCACCTCCTGGCTCTGTCATTATGCCACCATGTGACTCCTTGTTAGATTTGGTCCTTTGTAACCACACGCCGGGGCCCGGGACATTAAAAATTGGGAGTGTAATCTTAAATTTCAATTTCAAAATCTTAAATTTCTATTTCAAAATCTTAAATTTCCATTTCATAATCTTAAATTTAAATTTAAAAAAATTGATGTAATCTTTTCAAGACTGAGGCCCTATGGTCATCGACATCATATAGTAGCTGTGGAATTAGCACAAGAATCCAATGAAACAGGTTGGAGCGATCACAATGAACCATTACTGATTAAATGAAATATTTGCAGTTCCACAAAAGAGTAAGACAGTAGTGTTGAGCGGCATAGGCCATATTCGAATTGGCGAATATATGGACGAATATTTGTCATATATTCGCTAAATTCGCATATTCGTAATATTCTCGTTTTATTTTCGCATATGCGAAAATTGGCGTATGCGAAAATTAAGATATGCGAAAATTAGCATATACAAAAATTAGCATAAGAATATGCGAAAATTCACACGCCAGTCTCACACAGTAGTATTAGAGCCTTCTTTACACCACACAAGCTGGAAGCAGAGAGGAATGATCACTGTGATGTGTACTGTGGAAAAAAAACCCGAATATTCGTAATTACGAATATAAAGTGCTATATTGCGATATTCGCAAATAAAATTTGCATTGCAAATATTCGCGAACAACACTATAAGACAGTAGGAGGGGGAGGGGGGGCGTAGGCGATGAGAGACAGGGGCTGGAACAAGTGGTAGCTCACCTCCCGGCGGACCGCCAGCCCGATGCTCACCAGAATGGGTACTCAAAAAATTTTAATAAATTAAATAAAATAAAATAAAAATGACATTAAAAAAACCTATTTACTTTCTTCAATTTTGACACCATATGGTCTCCCTGCTGCCACATTCAGATGCTCTGCGCAGTGATTCTAAAAGCGATGTCTGTAATCTGCATGTCATACTGAATAGTAGTATTATTTCACTAACACAGCACACTCCCTATGCATGTTAGAACAAAGCAAACTGTTCTACACCCCTATTGAGGCTCTCTGTAGGCCAGAAATAGCCGTTTTAGATATAGATTTGTCACGAATAAATCCGGACTGAACCAAATTTTTTCGGAAAATTTGGTGAATTTGCCCAAACAAATTTTTCAAAAGTTTGCTCATCTCTAGTTTTGCTAGATCTGTCCTACAAAATTTCCGTTGTATGTTTTTCGGTTTCTTTAGTGCAGTGTTATTTTGTTTTTCATTGTGTTGGTATATACTTTGTACAATTTATAAACGCAAATACAAAATAAAGGTGAGATGTTGCTTGTTGTCATTCCAGAGGCTGACTATACCGTACCATTAAAATTTATTGTTATGTTTTTACAGATATTTGCTAATTAACTTAAATTATAGTCATCCTTGAAAATGCTAATCAAATCTAGAAGAAACCCTTAAAGTGTCCTGCATTATATGGCTGGTGATTGCTCTATTGTATCTTAGGAAATCCTGCCTGCATATGTAATCAGCTATTAATGGTAATAACTAGGTGATTTCTGTTTCAACCCCCTTGCTGTTTAGCATTTCTCCACTTCAGCAGGAACTTTTCAGCAACACTAATGGTCAATTGATATGGAATTTGCATAAACCACTCTCACCAATTGAAATTTGTGAATTACTGTGGTAGTAATAAACCATTTGTCATCATGATTTTTTTTTATGTAAATGAAAGGAAACACGATTATTGCAGTCATTATTATAGTATAGGATAGATGCAAAGGTCTCCTGATGATATGTAGAAGGGATGGTTTAGATTATAATTAGAAATATCTACTATAGTTTCAACTTCTAGTGCAAATGTTGTTTTTAACAAAATTAAATGAAATACATATATAAAAACATTTAAAATAATAAAATAGTGAACATATTATTGGTAATAAGTAAATGTTGACTTGATAAACCTTCTTACTATAGAATTTTGATCAGTTTCTCTATGTTGGTTCCACTTCTGGTTGTTCTCTTAACCAAATACTATGTGTAAACTCAGCCTCAAGGTTACCAATATTTTGTAGCCCACCAAAGGCAAATTAATGTCTTCTATGTTGAAACATGAACTTCAAGGGGTAGTCCTGTGAAAAGCATTTTTTTACAATATGCCCAGGCTGCTTGTATTTAAAAAATATAGCTTTACATACCTCCCCTGGTGCCTCAAGTATCACTGCCCTGGCCGCCTATGTGATTCCTGGTTCTGGAGGATGAGATGTCACAGTGTAGCACAACAAATGGCTGGCAACAGCAGTTTCCTGCCTCAACCAATGATTGTCAATGTGACATATTAAGCATGGTGACCAGGAGGAAGACCGGAGCTGGGGGTCAATAAGTCAAATCACTGCTCAGCTAATCACTGACCAAGGCAGGACATGTCTGCTGCAAGCAATTTCCTGAGCTGCACTGTAACGTCTTGGGCCCCAGAACTAGGAAGCAGATCACACCTGCACACCTGGGACTACAGCAGCCATACCTGTGCATATTGTTAAAAAAAGGATTTTTTGTCAGAGTACTCCTTTAGGCTCATCTGCTGTGCAGTAGACAAACATTATGGAACTTATCAAAAAGAAAAAAATGATAGTTTTCTTAACCATCATATGGAGTCCTATACATAGTAAATGTCTATAAAGACTGTTAGTATCTGTTTTAGAACAGTTTATTTTGTTACATTAACTATATCTATTGTCCTTTTTTGCTTCCCTTTGTCCCCTTGGTGCTGTTGTTAATCTGTGTGGCTGGGGGCTCTAGACTTACTGTATATATTATGTAGCATCCAAAATATGAACTCTCTTACAAACTGATGAATAATAATAATAATTTACAGAAATAAAGACTAAGTGGGCATGTACAGGGTTCTTCTCAGTATTCGGGATGTGGAGCTTTAACATTCTAACAATCTAAGAAGAAGTTTTCATAGCTACATTGCCATGCTAAAGTATATATACTGCAATACTACTAAAGGTTTTCACTAATATATATGTTTATATAAAAAAACAATGAAGAAGAATTTAGTGATTAACACATAGATCAGCATAGTAGCATAGTTCATAAGGTTGAAACAAGACCAGAATCCATCAAGTTCAACCTATATCCCTAATGAGTCCCTACTGAGTTTATTCAGAGGAAGGCAAAAAACCCTCATACTAGACGTAAAAATTCCTTCCCGACTCCAATATGGCAGTCAGAATAGATCCCTGGATCAACGTTCTGTCCCTATAAATCTAGTATACCTAACCAGTAATGTTATTATTCTCCAAAAATGCATCCAGACCCCTTTTGAACTCTTTTACAGAGTTCACCATGACCACCTCCTCTAGAAGAGAATTCCACAGTCTCACTGCTCTTACAGTAAATAACCCCCGTCTGTGCTGGTGTGGAAACCTTCTTTCCTCAAGACGTAGAGGATGCCCTCTTGTTATAGATACAGTCCTGGGTATAACTAGCTCATGGGAGAGATCTCTGTACTGTCCCCTGATGTATTTATACATAGTTATTAGGTCGCCCTTAAGCCTGCTTTTTTATTGTGGTGTCCTGGCACCGTATTTCATACTGTGCCTTAGTTATTAGTCCCCAAAGTTAGAGTCCCTAGGACTGTCAGGGTTCGCTTCCCTAATTAGCCCCTTGTCACCCCTTAGTAACTTAATATTTATAAGTATTATCTATATAAATATATGTATATGGTGTTACTCACTTGTTTTAGCATCACAGGACCTGCAGGTCATGTGACCCGGTTCACAGAACTCTATGGTTTGCTAAAGGACCTTTGGTGGCTCTAGTCAGGTGATCACCCACAATCCATTGTAACGGTGAGTGACAGCTGATATGGACCAATCCAAAACGGCCAGCCCCTGCCCATATAAGGGAGTTGCGCCATTTTGTCGCTCTCTTGGGTTGCTGACTCTGGACGAGGTAGGACCTCCGCAGCTTTTAAGACAATTACTAGGCCAAAGCCTTGCGGCCTAGGCCTGCGCTAGAGATGGATAGTTCTTACATTTCCCGCCTATCTCCGCAAGATCTCTGGACCTAATCCAACCCCTAAATCCACCGGATCTATGCAAATTCAATCCTCCTAATCTTAAGAGAACTTTCCGGTCCTAAGCAACTGTCAGTCACTGCTGTGCTGTCTATATAGACTCTGTTATCTGGACTGTTACCGATACTGCATGTACAGAAAATCTTCAGTAAAGTTCCTGCAAGTTTTAAGTTCAGCACTGCTGTGGACAATCCATTTATTTTACACTCACCTATCGCTCTTAGGAAGGGTGGCGATAGGCCCAGCATCACTACAGAGTTTTAACCCTCACCCTGGCGTCACGAGTGACAGAGATTGAGTTAACCCCTCATATACTACAACAACACCCCAACTACCCTACACCCCTACCAGGCTACCACATTATAAATTAAATGACCCCAATTCTGGTAACCTTTCTGGGTACTGTAGTCCTCCCATTCCCCATATTACCCTGGTTGCTTATCAGAAAATTCAGATAATGTATGTAAGAAACATAATCACCTACAAAGTCAGATGGCCCATTTCACCATATTACATAAAATGAGGTTAGCCACAGTCCACATGTAAATAAATATCACTAACATGCAGTATAGTAATAATCAGAGCATATAATGCATTGCAAACAATAGACCAAAGTATGGACCCTAGTCTATATCCATGTAAGCATTGCTGATATTCTATGTAGTCATACATGGCACATACAGTGTAGTACGTTTCACATCCCAGTCACTGCGGAAACTATATACCATGATACTGGACACCACAACCACTGTGATGTAAGATGGGATGCACATCTTCAGATAATCTTTATTTTGTTGACATACTTACTCTATGGTCAGCATTGTCTGTACTTATTGGGCATATAAATCGATCTTTCAGTTAATTTTAGATGGGAAGTCACACTGGGTTCCACCCATGGTGTTGTTGAAGTGGAACCATGGATGACTCCTACATCTGTAGGAAACGCAACACATAAAGGGAATCAACAGGGAATCAAATACATAAAGGGAATCAACACGGTAAAGGAGGAGAGCATATTTAAAAGAAGAAAAACTACCACAAGAGGACATAGTTTTAAATTAGAGGGGCAAAGGTTTAAAAGTAACATCAGGAAATATTACTTTACTGAGAGAGTAGAGGATGCATGGAATAGCCTTCCTGCAGAAGTGGTCACTGCAAATACAGTGAAGGAGTTTAAACATGTATGGGATAAGCATAAGGCTATCCTTCATATAAGATAGGGCCAGGGACTATTCATAGTATTCAGATTATTGGGCAGACTAGATGGACCAAATGGTTCTTCTCTGCCGACACATTCTATGTTTCTATGTTAACGCACAATATGTGAGCATTGCCCTTAAATCCTGGCAGAGTCTGGCAAATCTATCTGGCGAAATGTTCTAGTGCATACACAGTGTATCTAAGATGTTATTTGTTGTTCATCCACTTCCGGCTCTGGGAAGAATCAGCTTTGCTGAGGGTTTTCCATGGCCACACCATCTTTATCACACCAGGTATCTACAAACTCTATATTTTGTATTTAAAGGGGTACTCTGACGGAAAACTTTTTTTTTTTTTTTTTAAATCTCTCACTCCCTCAGAGTTATCAAATTTTTCTTCTGTGTAGATGCTTCAAATGGGCGTGGCTTATATGGACTCAATGGAATCAATGTTTCCTAACCAGAAAACTCCTAGCATACCCAGGCAACCAGAAGCTGTGTGGGCATGTTGGGAGTAGTAGTTTTGCAACAGCTGGAGACACAATGGGTAGGAGTCACGCCGTAAAGGAGACCTGGCTTACCAGAGAGATGCTGCATTAAGCCAGGTATCAGAGCAAGTTGCAGGCTCTGAGGTCCCAGCCGCTGAAGTAGAATGGTCCTGGTCTTGGAGGTAACATACCTGACTAAGAGACAGAAACACACAGCTCTGCCTTATAAGGGACACACTCCCACTCCTCTGCTTCATAAGACACACACATAGCTCTGCTTTATGAGAGACACATACACAGCTCTGCTTTATAAGAGACACACACACTTCTCTGCTTCATAAGACACACACACACAGCTATGCTTTATAAGAGACACACAGCTCTGCTTCATAAGAGACACACACTGCTCTGCTTCAAAAAAACACACACTGCTCTGCTTCATAATACACACACAGACACAGAGCTCTGCTTCATGAGAGAGAGACACACACTGCTCTGCTTCAAAAAACACACACTGCTCTGCTTCATAATACACACACAGACACAGAGCTCTGCTTCATGAGAGAGACACACACACAGCTCTACTTCTTAAGAGACACACACACACACAGCTCTGTTTCATGACACACACACACCTCTGCTTCATAAGAGACACAGTTTGTCTCATCACACATCATGATCTCTCCGGCTTCCCCTACATTTGACACTTCCTCCAAACAGAGCGTCCTTTCTCCTCTACTCAGCTAAATATTCCTGCAACCAAGTCCTGGCCTCTAAACTCCATCACTTCCTCAGAGTTATCAGATCTTTCTTCTGTGCAGATGCTTCTAGGGGCCATGGATTACATGCAGTGGCGTACCAAGGGGGGGGCGGGGCGGTCCGCCCCGGGTGCCACTCTCAAGGGGGGTGCCCCCGCCGCCGCCGCTGCTGAGGTCCGGGACACTCGTCCCAGATCCCCAGATCCCCAGCGGACTGACCCGCCGCCGCTGCTGAGGTCCGGGACACTCGTCCCAGATCCCCAGCTGACAGCGCTACATTCTCCTGTATGCGCGATACACGCACATACAGGAGAAGGCGTCCCCTCTGTGTGAGCCGCATCTGCAGCTACACAGAGGAGACGTGACCTCCGCCCCCACGCAGCACGCAGTACAGGCGCCGGTGACGTCACTCATCGGCTCCTGTACTGTGGAGGGGAGAAGATGCGGGCCCTGCAGCTGAGGAGATCGCTGCGTGGGACGTCAGGTGAACATCCTTTTTTTTTTCTCTTTGCATATACCTACAGGGAAGGGGGTGGGGGGGGTGCTCTGCATTTACCTATAGGGAAGGGGGGGGGGGGAGAGGGGGGTGCTCTGCATTTACCTATAGGGAAGGGGGGGGAGAAGGGGGGTGCTTTGCATTTACCTATAGGGAAGGGGGGAGAGGGGGGGTGCTCTGCATTTACCTATAGGGAAGGGGGGGTGCTCTGCATTTACCTATAGGGAAGGGGGGGAGAGGGGGTTGCTCTGCATTTACCTATAGGAAAGGGGGAGAGGGGGGGTGCTCTGCATTTACCTATAGGGAAGGGGGGAGAGGGGGGTGCTCTGTATTTACCTATAGGGAAGGGGGGAGAGGGGGGGTGCTCTGCATTTACCTATAGGGAAGGGGGGAGAGGGAGGGGGGTGCTCTGCATTTACCTATAGGGAAGGGGGGAGGGGGGTGCTCTGCATTTACATAAAGGGAAGGGGGGAGAGGGGGTGCTCTCCATTTACCTAGAGGGACGGGGGGGGGGCTCTGCATTTACCTATAGGGAAGGGGGGGGTGCTCTGCATATACCTATAGGGAAGGGGGAGGGGGTGCTCTGCATTTACCTATAGGGAGGGGGGGTGCTCTGCATTTACCTATAGGGAAGGGGGGGAGAGGCCCCCCTCTCCCCCCTTCCCTATAGGTAAATGCAGAGCACCCCCCTTCCTATAGGTAAATGCAGAGCACCCCCCCTCCCCCTTCCCTATAGGTATATGCAGAGGACCCCCCCCTTCCCTATAGGTAAATGCAGAGCCCCCCCTCCCCCGTGCCTCTAGGTAAATGGAGAGCACCCCCTCTGCATTTACCTAAAGGGAAGGGGGGAGGGGGGGTGCTCTGCATTTACCTATAGGGGAGAGGGGGGGTGCTGTGCATTTACCTATAGGGAAGGGGGAGAGGGGGGTGCTCTGCATATATTTTTGTATTTTTTTTAACTTACGGCGGTTCCACGGTATATAACGGTATCCCCCCCCCCCCCCAAAATCATGTGACCCGCCAGCGCTATTCTGCTCCCCCCAATTAATGATCAGCCCAGCGGGGTACTACTCACATATGTCAAGCACTGCCCTCCTCCTCTTTGTTGGGGGCCTCCGGCGATGGAACTCACTGTACGCCAGTGGTCTCCAACCTGCGGACCTCCAGTTGTTGCAAAACTACAACTCCCAGCATGGCTGTCCGGGCATGCTGGGAGTTGTAGTTTTGCAACAGCTGGAGGTCCGCATGTTTGAGACCACTGCTGTATGCTGTATACCTATGCTCGGGCTGCAAAAGATACAGAAAATAAACTTAACTCACCCACGTCGGCCACACACTGGGGACGGGAACGCCGGACAGCCGTCAGCCTATCACCGGCCAGAGCGATGCCCCGACCCTGCCAGTGATAGGCGGAGCCCACTGTCATGTAAGAAGCCGGCTTCATACATGACAGTGGGCTCAGCCTATCACTGGCCAAGGCGGGGCATCACTCTGGCCGGTGATAGGCTGACAGCTGTCCGGCATTCCCGTCCCCAGCGTGCGGCCGACGTGGGTGAGTTAAGTTTATTTTCTGTATCTTTTGCAGCCCGGGCATAGGTATACAGCGTACAGCAGTGGTCTCAAACCTGCGGACCTCCAGCTGTTGCAAAACTACAACTCCCAGCATGCCCGGACAGCCGTTGGCTGTCCGGGCATGCTGGGAGTTGTAGTTTTGCAACAACTGGAGGTCTGCATGTTGGAGACCACTGGCGTACAGTATAGAGTTCCGGCACCCGGCGGCCCCCAACAAAGAGGAGGAGGGCAGTGCTTGACATATGTGAGTAGTACCCCGCTGGGCTGATCATTAATTGGGGGGAGCAGAACAGTGCTGGCGGGTAACATAGGATTAGTTCCCCGATGTGGGGACAGCGCTGTGCTAGGCTGATAATACATTCCCGAGGGGGAGGGGCCCAACCGGTATTGCGGTATGGGGGAAAATCCATATCGTGCAGCCCAAAAAATGTGGTATTCGATATGAACTGGTATACCGCCCAGCCCTAAATATACCTATGGGAAAGAGGGGGGGGGGTGTAGCTCTGCATATACCTATGGGAAAGAGGGGGGGGTGTAGCTCTGCATATACCTATGGGAAAGAGGGGGGTATAACTCTGCATATACCTATGGGAAAGAGGGGGGGTGTAACTCTGAATATACCTATGGGAAAGAGGCTACCTGGCTACCTACCTACCTGCCCTTTTACTGTGCAGGACACCAAGGAGGGCATTATTACAGTTTGTGGGCCTATAGATGGGAAGATTGTGTAGAGGAGGGCACTGAAAATATGCAGAGTCTGACATGTTTTTCCTGCAGATGTTAAGAGATCCACATGGAGGTCTTATCCGGACGGAGAAGAAAAGGAAAGAGGACGCCGCTGATCAGAAAAGATGTAATTGTGAGTTCCAAAATGTAACTGTAATCACTTATATGGTATACACATCCTGTGTACAGCTGATATCTACCACCATATGGTCCTGTATATAATCACTTATATTGTATACAGATCCTTTATAGTATACTGGTCTGTGTATAGTGGTATTATTCAGTACTGTATGGGGGTATTATCCAGTTATTGTGTGGTGGTATATATTTACTCCTTGTATACCAGTATTATTGGTCATGGAAATTTACCTACGTCAAAGTGTTTCTTATATATATAAATTTTAGTTTATTGTATATGGGATTTGGGTGGAATAGGGGCGTGCCAGAAGATTGACGAGCTGCAGAGCCTAGCAGGGGCCCTTGCCTTTTTTTGGTCCGGGGGCCCCGAGTGTTGTCAGTCCGCTCCTGGGGGGAGGGGAGGGCGGGTGTGTAATTAAGGGGGGGTGCGTGTGTGTGTGTGGGGGGGGGGGTGCCAAACAAAGGGTCCGCCCCGGGTGCCAAATGCTCTAGGTACGCCCCTGATTACATGGACTCAGAGACAGAACTGCAAGCCAGGCCCCATAGACAGAATAAAAGTCACATGGTCTCTGTCTCCATCCAAGGGTGGGGGCCAGAGGCAGTTATTAGAAGAAAGCCGAGACAGAGTGGACACATGATAGATCATTTTGCTGCATTTCGCCTGATTAGTGCTTTAGAAAGCACTGCAAAGGTGCATTACTAAATACTTGCTTGGGAAGATATATTTATCATTACATGAGGGAATTAAATACATTATATTTTTCTTAACTGGACTACCCCTTTAAGTCAAGCATGGTGGTGGGAGTCATGGTCTTGGCCTGCATAAGGGCTGCTGGCACTGGGGAGCTACAGTTTATTGAGGGAACCATGAATGATAATATCCTGAAGCAGAGTATGATCACCTTCTTTTGGAGACTGGGCCTCAGGGCAATAATCTAAAATGAAAATACCCCCAAACAAACCTCAAAGATGACCACTGCTCTGCTAAAATAGTTGAGGGTAAAGGTTATAGACTGACTAAGCATGTCTTCATACATAAAGGGGGAGATTTATCAAAGGATTTAGACTGTTTTTTTCCCATCTAAATTGGTGGCACAGAAAATTGCAGTCTAAATATGTGCGACTTTTCTGCGACTTTAGCTTTAGAGGATTTTTAGAACATGATGCATTCTAGTCTATTTTAGACAGAAAAATGCATTGGTGCTGAATTCATCAAAGCGACTTTTCAGTAACCGCTGAAAGTACACCGAAATATCAAACCATACTCGAGCAGGTTTAAAGGACAACTGCAGCGCTAGCAAATTGGGGTCCAAATGTAATAATATCACAAGTTATATAAGTTTCTAAATGGGTCCATCACCTGGCTTGTCCCGTTTCTCCGCTATGCCGCCACCGGAAGTCATCTCCTGGTCCCCTAACGCGCATATCGTTGACCTATTATTCTCTATGGAGCCGCCATCTTGGTCAACGCTACGTGACAAATGCCTATAATGTGCTGGGGGATTGCTTCACTCCCCCTGCCGCTGGTCGTGCCGGCCCCTCTCCTCCCATCTTATAAATATTCATAATGTTATTATGCGCTCAGCCCTGATTAGCTGAGTGCACAGTAGGGGCTGCAACCTATCAGTACAGGCTGCAAGTGCCTGCACATGAAGCACTTGTTCCCCGCAGCACGTCGGCGCAGGAGAGAACATGTGGTGAGGGTGGAGAGGGCTGATGAGCTGGAAGGGAGAGGATTGGAGGAGATAACAAGGGAAGGAGCTGTGGGCATCACTTTATTATAATTTATTATAACTTCCTTGGGGGGGAGAGGAGGGGGAGAGAGCAGCAGCTAACTTGAAGCTGGCGCAGGGAGTCATGGGAAATGTAGTCTTTATGACATGGCTGCTTACTGCTACAGGTGGCAATTACAAAAGAATGGCTGGGCTAAATTTGACAAATGAGGTGTCGTTGGAAAGTTCTTTGAAAGAGCTATCAGATGAGGTAAACTTTTTTTTATGTATGAGCACTGCAGCTGTCCTTTAAATACAGTCTGAAGCATAGATCCCAAAGTCTGTGCACAGAATTTATCAAGAGCCATGCACCTTTTGATAAATTAGGAGCACAATAGACTGGCCTTTCGCTATGTAGTTTGGTCTATATTGATGCGGGAAATAGACAGCTTTGATAAATCTCCCCCAAAGTCTCTAAGATCCACTACTTCTGTGAAGGGGTCAAAGAGGAGTGGAAGAGAACACCAGTGGCAACCTGTGAAGCTCTGGTGAACTTCCTGCCCAAGAGGCTTAAGGAAGTGCTGGGAAATAATGGTGACCACACAAAATATTAACACTTTGGGTTCAGTTTGGACATTTCCACTTCTGTTACCAAGGTTTAGACATCAATAGTTGTGTGTTGAGTTATTTTGAGGGGACAAAACATTACACACAGGTTGTGCACTCACTACTTTAAATATTAGCTGAATGTATTTTGCATAGTGTTGTCACATGAAAAGATATAATAAAATACAAAAATTTGAGGGGTGTATTTACTTATGTGAGATACTGTACTTCTCACCAAAATTAGAAAATGCACAACCACTCCAGGATGAGATAGAGTCCTGAAAATAATACCGAAGTCAACCTCTTCTAGTATATACGCACATATCTTAAAATCATGTCTCCGTTATAAGAGAACACATAGGCCGACATTTATCATTGTCTTTAGACTGTTTTTTGTGTCTACAAAAGGCACAAAAAGGCGCAAGCAGGGTTTATTTACGCTTTTTTGCACCTTTTTGTTTACACATTTTTTCTGATTTTCAGTTGCAATCCACTGATTTTGAGTTGTAATGCAATGATTTTGGCAATACACATGATATAGAAGGGATTTAGGAACTGTGCCTTTTTGTAAAAAGGTGCAAAAAAGGCGCAAAGCCACTGAAAAGTCTCTAAAACTACACCATCCCAGACCTGGCATAGCTTTTTAGAGTATGTGAAGAGAGAAATTTGAAAAAATGTTTACCTGCACAAAATTTATCAAATGCTCTGTGAACATTTCATAAATTTGGTGCTCCCACACATTACCAGTACACAAAAAAAGGTGTAAAAAAATGCTTCACTTACACCTACAATGATAATATGTGGGCCATAGTCTTTAACCCCTTAAGGACCCAGCCATTTTACACCTTAGGACCCGGCCATTTTTTTGCACATCTGACCACTGTCACTTTAAACATTAATAACTCTGGAATGCTTTTAGTTATCATTCTGATTCCGAGATTGTTTTTTCGTGACATATTCTACTTTAACATAGTGGTAAAATTTTTTGGTAACTTGCATCCTTTCTTGGTGAAAAATCCCCAAATTTGATGAAAAATTTGAAAATTTTGCATTGTTCTAACTTTGAAGCTCTCTGCTTGTAAGGAAAATGGATATTCCAATTTTTTTTTCACATATACAATATGTCCACTTTATGTTTGCATCATAAAATTGACGTGTTTTTACTTTCGGAAGACACCAGAGGGCTTCAAAGTTCAGCAGCAATTTTCCAATTTTTCACAAAATTTCCAAAATCACAATTTTTCAGGGACCAGTTCAGGTTTGAAGTGGATTTGAAGGGTCTTCATCTTAGAAATACCCCACAAATGACCCCATTATAAAAACTTCACCCCCCAAAGTATTCAAAATGACATTCAGTCAGCATTTTAACCCTTTAGGTGTTTCACAGGAATAGCAGCAAAGTGAAGGAAAAAATTCACAATCTTCATTTTTTACACTCACATGTTCTTGTAGACCCAATTTTTGAATTTTTACAAGGGGTAAAAGGAGAAATTGTATACTTATATTTGTAGCCCAATTTCTCTCGAGTAAGCACATATCTCATATGTCTATGTAAAGTGTTCAGCGGGCGCAGTAGAGGGCTCAGAAGGGAAGGTGTGACAAGGGGATTTTGGAGAGTACATTTTTCTGAAATGGTTTTTGTGGGGCATGTTGCATTTAGGAAGCCCCTATGGTGCCAGAACAGCAAAAAAACAAAACAAACACATGGCATACCATTTTGGAAACTAGACCCCTTGAGGAACGTAACAAGAAATAAAGTGAGCCTTAATACCCCACAGGTGTTTCACGACTTTTGCATATGTAAAAAAAAAAAAAAAATGTAATGAAAATGTGTTTCCCCCCAAATTTCTCATTTTTGCAAGGGTTAATAGCAGAAAATACACCCCAAAATTTGTAACCCCCATCTCTTCTGAGTATGGTGGTACCCCAAAAGTTGACCTGAAGCGCACTACGGGCGAACTACAATGCTCAGAAGAGAAGGAGTCATATTTGGCTTTTTGAGAGCAAATTTTGCTCGGGGGCATGTCGCATTTAGGAAGCCCCTATGGTGCCAGGACAGCAAAAAATACCCACATGCCATACTATTTTGGAAACTAGACCTCTTGAGGAATGTAACATGGAATAAAGTGAGCCTAATACCCCACAGGGGTTTCACGACTTTTGCATACGTAATAAAAAAAAAAAAATCACTAAAATGTGTGTCCCCCCCAAATTTCACATTTTTGCAAGGGTTAATAGCAGAAAATACCCCCCAAAATTTGTAACCCCATCTCTTATGGGTATGGAGGTACCCCATAAGTTGACCTGAAGTGCACTACGGGCGAACTACAATGCTCAGAAGAGAATGAGTCATATTTGGCTTTTTGAGAGCAAATTTTGCTAGGGGGACATGTCACATTTAGGAAGCCCCTATGGTGCCAGGACAGCAAAATAACCCCACATGGCATACCATTTTGGAAACTAGACCCCTTAAGGAACGTAACAAGGGGTACAGTGAGCATTTATTCCCTACTGGTGTCTGTCAGATCTTTGGAACAGTGGGCTGTACAAAATTTTGAATTTGCACAGCCCACTGTTCTAAAGATCTGTCAGACACCAGTGGGGTGTAAATTCTCACTGCACCCTTCATTACATTCCGTGAGGGGTGTAGTTTCCGAAATGGGGTCACATGTGTTTTTTTTTTTTTTTGGGGTTTGTCAAAACTGCTGTAACAATCAGCCACCTCAAATGTACATGGTGCACTCTCCCTTCTGGGCCTTGTTGTGCGCCCCCAGAGCACTTTGCACCCACATATGGGATATCTCCGTAGTCGGGAGAAATTGCATTACAAATTTTGGGGGGCTTTTTTCCCTTTTACCTTTTGTCAAAATGAAAAGTATAGGGCAACACCAGCATGTTAGTGTAAAACATTTTTTTTTTCACTAACATGCTGGTGTAGACCCCAACTTCACCTTTTCATAAGGGGTGAAAGGAGAAAAAGCCCCCCAAAATTTGTTAGGCAATTTCTCCCGAGTACGGAGATACCCCATATGTGGCCCTAAACTGTTGCCTTGAAATACGACAGGGCTCCGAAGTGAGAGCGCCATGCGCATTTGAGGCCAGAATTAGGGATTTGCATAGGGGTGGACATAGGGGTATTTTATGCACTTTTTAAGAGGACTGCACTCTTCCCCACCCCCTCAGCCCAACCCTATATAAGTAGTAGTTAGCTACACATGTGTCATTTCTTTCCTAGCAGCCTCCCAATCTGACTGGGAGAGCATGGTAAGTGAGCCATTACACCTTGTTCACACTGGTGTGGTGCTGTGCGGTGTCCGTTTCTGCCGTGGCGCCGTGTCTGCGGGGGGTGCGGCCCATAGACTGGTTTCAGTGGCATTGGGGCCGCTCTGCCGGTGGGTCGTTCCCCCCTGTGGGCATTGGTGTCGCGGCGGTGGTGGTCGCCGCTCGGTGCTGCGCCATTTTATGCTAGGGACTTTAGGGACCCACTCTAAATAGGAGGCCTTGACGTGGAGAGTGGGCTTGTACTTTTTGATCAAAAATGTATACTAACAACCTTTTTAATTTTTTGATATTATGCTGAGAAGCAAATCAGATCATTATACAAGATTGTAGATGTGCACCATGTCTGTTTTTCTACCCGAATTCACATAGGGGTATTTTATGCCAGTGATTCCCAAACAGGGTGCCTCCAGCTGTTGCAAAACTCCCAGCACGCTTGGACAGTCAACGGCTGTCCGGCAATACTGGGAGTTGTTGTTTTGCAACAGCTGGAGGCTCCATTTTGAAAACAGTGGCATACCAGACGTTTTTCATTTTTATTGGGGAGGGGAGGGGGCTTTGTAGGGGTATGTGTATATGTAGTGTTTTTACTTTTTATTTTATTCTGTGTTAGTGTAGTGTTTTTAGGGTACAGTCACACGGGCGGGGGATTACAGCGAGTTTCCGGCTGCGAGTTTGAGCTGCCGTGCAAAATTTGCTGCATCACAAACTTGTAGCCTGATGCTCACTGTAAGCCCCCTGCCCATGTGAATGTACCCTGTACATTCACAGGGGGGGGGGGGGGGACCTCCAGCTGTTGCAAAACTACAACTCCCAGCATGCACAGTCTATCAGTGCATCCTGGTAGTTATAGTTTTGCAACAGCTGGAGGCACATGGGTTGGGAAACACTGAGTTAGGAAACAGACAATGTTTCCCAACCAGTGTGCCTCCAGTTGTTGCAAAACCACTACTCCCAAACATTCTCAGGCATGCTGGAAGTAGTAGTTCGGCAACATCTTTAGAGCCAGATGTTGCCGAACTACAACTCCCAGCATGCTTGGAGTTGTAGTTTTGCAACATCTGGAAAACTGCAGTTTGCAGACCACTAATACAGTGGTTCCCAATCTGTGCCCTTCCAGATGTTGCAAAACTACAACTCCCAGTATGCCAAAACTGTCCAGGCATGCTGGGAGTTGTAGTTCTGCAACATCTGAAGGGCCAGATGTTACAGAACTGCAAATCCCAGCATGCCTTGACAATAAGGGCATGCTGAGGATGTGCAGTTTTGCAACATCTGGAAGGGCACAGTGGTCCCAAAACTACGGACCTCCAGATGTTGCAAAACTGCAACTCCCAGCATGCTCAGACGCCAAGGGCTGTCTGGGCATGCTGGGAGTTGTAGTATACAGGGTCCCAATACAACAATGCATGTCGCTTTACGGCGACGTGCATTGCTGTAAAGGGCCCAACCGCGGCTGAAGAGGAACTCACCTGTCACCGCCGTCTTCATCGCCGGGATCCGGGTCTTCAGGGACGAGGTAAGTACCGGGGCCGGGCCCCAGCACTCCCCCATCCCCTGCCGCATCCTCTGGTCTTCCTCCCGTCCTCTCCGGACTTCCAGGGGCCGGGCAGGGAGGGAGGAAGTAACCGCCCCCCCCCTTGCAATTGATCGGTTAGCTAACCAACGGATCGCAGGGGATAGGAGGAGGTGGCAGGCTTGCCACCTCGCTCCTAGCCTCCAGCATGGTCCTGGCTGTCTGTGACAACCGGGATCATGCAAAATTACCGGGCAGTCGGGTCCCAGAGGTCGGGTCTCGTCGCGATTTGCGACGATCGCTGACATGGGAGGCCTACATGGCCCCCCTCGGCGTTTGCCCTGGATGCCTGCTGAAGCATTTCAGCAGGCATCCGGTTCCGATCTCTGCCCGGCGAGCGGCAGGGACCGGAATACGCCAGGTCGTCACAGGACGTCCTGGGTCCTTAAGGCCCAGGGTGCCAGGACGTCACAGGACCAAGCCCATGTTTGCACTTTCATTGTTTGCTCCTCCCCTTCTAAAAATCATAGGCCCAGATTTATCAAAGAATGTTTACAGTTGAGCTATTTTCCCACATTTATTTGGGTGGTGGGTTTGACTAGTGTGTATCTTATTTATCAGGAAGGTGCAGCAGGATGATGAATTTTGCTCAGTTCTGCTGTGGTGGGAAAAGCTCTACCACATACACTTTTTTTCATGCTTGTGAGGGAGGGAAGTAGACACTTTCCCGGGTCCTGAATTTGGCAGGTTAGGTGTTTTTACTTACTTTCACAGAGATACTTGGACATTTTTACTTGCATTTTAGAGGCTACAATCAAATTTGATTGCAGCGTTTAGGGGGTTAAAGTCAGGCATCACCGTGATCGGTGATGTCTGGCGTTAGAGATGGGTACCTTTGCGTACAAAATAGCGACTTTTCACAAAAGTCGCAAATGATAAATACGTGACCTCTGCATGGTGAAAAAGAAAATGTTCTATGGGTAGGCAACAAGAGTAAAACTGTCTATATCAATAGGCGCATAAAAGTCTCAAAATCTGCTGCTTGCGCCTGGACTGCGCCTAAACATAGATAAAATAAAATGCTCTAAAAGCAATGATAAATTTCCCCCATAATGCTTTCAATTTTGCACCTGCCGACCCATATAAGGGCTTGTTTTTTGTGTCACCAATTGTTGTTCGTAATGACATCACTTATTTTATAACATAATCTGCAGTAAAACAAAAGAAACTTATTTGTGGGGTGAAATGAAGAAAAAAATGCCATTTTGTAACTTTTTAGGGCCTCCGTTTCTACGCAGTGCACATGTCGGAAACAATGACACTACATGCACCAACATTTGCATTTTTTTTAATTGTCATCTTCTGACACCTAGTTCAATTTTTCATGTACGGGAATGTGTGAAAGCTAATTTTTTGTGCTGTGGTCTATAGTTTTTATTGGTACCATTTATGTTTTGATGGGACTTTTTGACCGCTTTTTATAAATATTTTTATGGTATATGAAGTGTCCAAAAATGTACAATTTTGATTATTTTTATTTTTTATTACATTATTTTATTTAAAAAAATGGGAAATGGGAGGTGATTCAAACGTTCATTAGAGAAGTGGCTTATATGCATTTATTAACTTTCTTCTTTTTTTTTTTACACTTCTTACTTTTTTTTTTTGCCCCCATAGGGCTATACCATGCAATATTTTTATTGCATACACTGTTCAATGTTATGCCATAGCATAGCATTGATAGTGCTATTGGTGCTCTGCTGCTCCAGTCTAGATGGCAGGTTTGGAGCAATAGAACACAGATCAATGGTGAGGAGGCAGGCAAGGCCCTCCCACCCTCCTCTGATCAGGACACCACAATTTCATTGTGATAGTCCCGGTCAGCTCCGCTGTGCTGCCGGGATGCTTTTAGTTTCCTTTTAGATGCTGCAATCAACTTTGATAGTGGTGTCTAAAGGGTTAATGCCAGGCATTGGCTCGATCGGTGATGCTCTGCATTAACCCTGGGTCCTGACTGCTGACTTTTCTCCGCACGTGAGAACGCTTTAAACGCCGGTAACGAGACCAGGACATACAGATACACCCTGCATTCTTAAGTACCAGGACGCAAGGGTGTACCTGTACGCCCTGCATCCTGGAGTAGTTAAACTATGGACCTCTGCCTTTGCTTACAATTCAGAGTACAAGATCTTGAAAATTGATTTTCTAGATGATGTTTTGCTGCTATTTTATAAACCATACAAAGAAACAGTTATACCTAATAAATATGACATTATATTGTAATATCTAGTTTTGAAAGGTTATTTTAAGGTCTATTGACTCACAATATTGTAATGTAATATACAGTAGATATATGATTAGCATCGCCAACAGTCATCAGAATATAAATGTGTACACATATTTTGAATATAGTGCAATGAGTTATGATTTGTATATTGGAATACTGAATACCGCATATAAAACATAATACTTGGTGCATTACCATTGCTGCATATAGACAGCTCAGCATCATATTAGTGCTGTTTATCAGGATGTCAGCAGTATGCCTCCAGAAAGCAGTTATGGTTACCTTGGCAACAAAGATTATGTTTGTCAATATGAATAAATTAGAACCCTGTTATTTCCCTGCTTGTCACTGTAAGTGTCTTGCCGGTTTCAATTTTATTTCCATGTTCTATGTACCATCTTTTAGAGGGAAAAAAAAACTGAAAAAAGTAAACGTGCCTTATTTGTCAGAGATGACGTATAATGTCTTATGTCTCAATATTTTATTTTTCCATCCTTTGCCCACTATTTATCATCTCTGTAGTGTATATCAAAATTTGTTAAAATAGCAACAATTGAATACAAGAAGAAGGACTATATAGGGGAAAAAATTATATATGTAGATATATATATTTTTTATTTTTACTACATGAACTTTTTCTGCTATTTTGTATGATTATTAATACATTTTATATTCCACAACATGTTTGTAACCTGAAGTTCCATTTAGATAAGGAATCGTTGTAGTGGTTTTAGATGTAGTGAATAATATGATAAAGCTGTGTTCAGACAAGAATAATATGGCCACATTTTTGTGCCTGTATAGTTGCATGCAAATCCAGCCTCAAATGTGGGTCTTATGACCGGAACTAGCACTTCATTTTGGTCAATAGACTCACAGTAGGCCTGGGATATTTTGCTGTGTTAAACTATATGAGCACCTTTTGTTGGGCTGCAGCAGAGTATGGTTGCATTCCTTTATGTACTGTAGAATGGTAGACATCAGTTTAGGGTTTTATTGGAGTGAACTGTGGAGCTGTATTGTACTCTGACATTTTTACATATTATAAACTTTGAATTAATGACTTAGTATTATGGTAAAGGTCTTGCGCCCCAAATCTTTGCGGACCATAAAGGTTTGTTCACATAAAACGGGCGTCAAAGTCGTCCTCTTCACGTGTTTCTTATAAAAGGAATCAATGTAAGATTTTGATGCACTGGCACCATACTCCAGCCGTGCTCCATAAATTCTTTGCTCAGGTTTCTTATGTTGATGTGGTGGTGATATAGGAACTCTTCCACACGTGTTTTGGGATTGCTCCGATTTTGTCGTTATCTCGACAGTGGTGAAAGACCTCTTAATCTTTTGAATGCTTCTCCTCAACAAATGCACAAAGCCTCTCCCCGGCTGTTGTTTTACCCATACCCACTGCATCAAAATGTTTGATAGCTTACTAATGGAAGTCCATTGGGCCCCCTTTCTTTGTGGTATTCATATCAGGATTGGTAAAATCAGGTGCCTTAAATATCTTACGGTCTCCATTCACAATTGCACAGATTGATTTAACCCCTTAAGGACCAAGACAATTAGGTCTGTACGCCCCTTAACCTCTTAAGAACCATGGACGAGTATAAACGTCCAATGGCCCTTAACTGGGTATGACGCGGGCTCCTGACTCGAGCCTGCGTCATACCGCCCGGCCCCCAGCTGATTCCTGCAGCTGGGGGCCGGCGTTAATAGCCAACATGCGGCTATGGCCGCGGGCAGCTATTAACCCGTTAGATCACCGATGTCAAAGGTGACAGCGGCGTCTAAAGGTGCCTGCATTCAGTCCCTGGTGGTCCAGTGGGGTGGATCACCCCCCCCCCCGCAGCGTGATCGCGCGGGGGGGGGGGGGCGATCCACTGCTGAGGTAGCCTGAGGGCTTACCTCTCCTTCCATGGCGGCTCCGGCTCTCTGAATGATACAGCCTAGCAGGGCCAGGCTTTATCTTTCGAGAGCAGAGCACACTGATCACTATGGTTCTATACAACCATAGTGATCTGTATGAGGAATCTAATGATTCCTCCTAAAAGTCCCCTAAGGAGACTAAAAGTGTAAAAAAAAAAAAAAAAGGTTAAAAATGTTTAACACATTAACCCCTTCCTTATTAAAAGTTTAAATCACCCCCCTTTTCCTTAATTCCATATAAATAATATATAAACATAATAAAAATAAACATATGTGGTATCGCAGTGTGCATAAATGTCCAAACTATAAAAATATATCATTAATTAAATCGCACGGTCAATGGCGTGGTCCAAAATCCAAAATTGCGTATTTTCGGTCACTTTTTATATCATGAATAAAAAGAAATCAAAAAGTCCAATCAATACAAAAATTGTATCGATAAAAACTTCAGATCACGTCGCAAAAGATTAGCGCTCGTACCACCCCATATGCAGGAAAATTAAAAAGTTATAGGGGTCAGAAGAGGACAATTTTTAACGTATAAATTTTCCAGCATGTAGTTATGATTTTTTCCAGAAGTACGACAAAATCAAACCTATATAAGTAGGGTATCATTTTAACCGTATGGACCTATAGAATAAAGAGAAGGTGTCATTTTTACCGAAAAATGTACTGCGTAGAAACGGAAGCCCCCAAAATTTACAAAATGACATTTTTTCTTCAATTTCGTCGCACAATGATTTTTTTTTACCGTTTCGCCGTAGATTTTTGGGTAAAATGACTGATGTCCCTGCAAAGTAGAATTGGTGGTGCAAAAAATAAGCCATCATATGGATTTTTAGGTGCAAAATTGAAGTGGTTATGATTTTTAAAAGGTGAGGAGGAAAAAATGAAAGTGCAAAAACGGAAAAACCCGTGGTCCTTAAGGGGTTAAAGACCAAGCCTATTTTTTCAAATCGGGGATGTCTGACTTTATTAGAGAATAACTCTAGTAACGTTTTGCCAATCATGATAATTCTGACATTGCTTTTTGTTACAAGTTGTACTTCATGTACATAGTAAAAGTAAGCGCATATCATTTGTATTTTTTTTAAATGCAAAACATTTTTGGATGTTGCATATACAGTATTTATGCTTGCTGAGTAAATAGTTTATGAAACTTATACTTTCAGATTTCTACTTTATTTTGAAAACATATATATTTTTTTTTTAAATTAAAATTTTTAATGAATTTGAAGCCTAACAATTTTCTTGAAATTTAGAAAGTTTGGGAAATTTAAACGGTTCATCTTTTTTATGTGCTATGCAAGATTTGCAGAAACTTAGAGGTGATAGAACATAGGAACCCTTGCCCAAATGACCCCATTTTAAAAACTAGACCCCTCAAATTATTCACTAGTTGGTATAGTGAGTATTTTAACACTGTAGTTTTTTGGCAGGACTTATTAGAAAGTCAATGTTAAAAATGTGAAATTTGCTTTTTTTCCACAAAGGCATAATTTGAGGGATGTATTTTTTGTTCATTCCATCTGAAAAGGAAGAAATGCACCCAATATTTTATTAAGCTGCTTGTCCTGTGTTTGGAAATACCACAGCTTTGCTACATGGTGGGATCCAAAAGGAGAGGAGCGCCATTTGGATTTCAGGACATCATTATAAAAAATTATAGGCCCCACTCCATGCCTGCAAAGGATTAAAGCTGGTAGAACCATACCACACCCCCACAAGTGAACCATTTTTAAAAATTACATCCCCAAATGTATTCACTTGGGTTTGTAGTACATTCTTTTAGGCCTTTTTGTGTTGATTGTATTAGCATAGGTCAGTGTAAAAAATTTTAATTAGTTCTTTTTCCACATATGCATCATTTGTGGGATACTTGAAATAAATGAAATGCACCCCAAATGTTGTTCTGCTTTTCCCATGTTAGGGAGTAGCCCCTATTAGGCCATAATTGGTTGCATGACCACATTGTGGGACCCAATAGGAGAGGAGCCCCATTTGGCTTTCAGGATATCATTATACAAATTATAGGCCACACTTCATGCCTGCAAAGCATTCCAGCTGTCAGAACAATACCACACCCCCAGAAGTGACACATTTTTTGAAACTACACCCCCTAAAGTATTCACCTAGGGCAAAAGTGAGTACGTTGAGACCTTATTGTGTGGCTGGAATTATTTAAATGTCAGTGGAAAAAATTGAAAATTTGCTTTTGTTTTCACAAATGCTTTATTTGTAGGACATCATTTTGGTACATCGCTTCTGAAATGGAGGAAATGCGCCCCATATTTTATTATGCTGTTTGTCCCTGGCTGAGCAGTACCCCTACCTAGGCCATATTTGGTTGCCTGACCGCCTGGTAGGGCCCAGAAGGAGAGGAGCCCCCTTTGGCTTTCAGGGTATAATTATATGAATTATAGACCCCATTCTATGCCTGCAAAGGATTGGAGCTGGCAGAACGATACCGCACCCCACGTGGACAACAATATTTTTGTCTCAGAAAGAAATGTATATTAGCTGGACCAGGGACCGCTCTGATTGCTCCTTGGTCGGCTAGCTGTAGCATTCTCATTTGGAAATGAATGCGGTTGCTACAGTATATGTTGGCATCACTTTTTTTGACGTAATGCTGACTGATACATCTAAAATACTGCAGAAACGCAATATGAATGGAGCCTTTGTAGAAAAATTTTTATAAGGGTAGGGTCACACAGAGCACATCAGCAGCATATTTTACACTGCAGATGTCCAGCTTGCAGTCACATGAGTGAGCTCCCTGCTGCGGCTGGGTAGCTCAGTGTGTCCACTTGTGACTGCCGGGGGGAAATCCGCCGTGATAAGTGGAGACAAAGAACTATTAAGCCACGGCAGGGAGCACACTATTGTGATTGCTGGCGGGGCAGCCGCAGCATGTAATATGCTGCGGATGCGCTCCGTGTGACCTTACACATTGTGTATTTTTTTTTATTATTTTTATTTATGTAATAAATGTAATGTACTTTCTTTTAATTTTTTTAACACTTTATTTTTTAAAATTTTTTTGTTTTTCACACTTTTTTACACTTTTATTTATAATTTTTTTACTCTTTTTTATACTTTGGAATACTTAGTATTCGAAAGCATTGTAGTTATATGCTGCGTGCCATTTTAACACTGCCTCTGGCACGTCCTGACAGGGACTTACTACAGCAGTAAGATCCTCAGCTGCCCAGGTAACATCCAACACCCCGCGATCACTCTACAGGGTTCTGCAGGAGAGAGTCAGAGGGAGCCCCCTTCCTCTTTCAAACTCCTTACAACTGTAAGGGTTAAAACTGCCGGGACCGAAGTTTACTTCGATCCTCGCAGTACGGCAGGGTCCCAGCTGTGTGATACAGCTGAGTCCCTGCAACAATCTCGTGGGTACACTGGGCAGTACCCATGAGATCAATGGACGTGCCGTGTATACTCGACCATGTATACACATCCATGGTCCTTAAGGGGTTAAAGCCATTCGGAGACCTTAGGATGCCTACATCTCTGCTTATACTTGACTCCTCCTTTTGAAGTCTTCTCTGCCTTTCTGCTTTCTTCCTTCCCTTTCCCTATGTGTTGTTGCCTTATTTTGGCCCTTGATCCTGTTCTGATGATGATAATGGTTACTTTGCCTGTTTATGTGCTCAAGTTTATTCCTTTGATGTTCTTAATATTCATGCTGCTAGTGTTTTTCTACTAACTAGATACTTCACTTATGGATGATTGCTGCAATTGTTTTCTTGTCTCATACTGTAAGTCTACTATTTTGACATCTACATGCTATCTATAGATACAGATTGTATATGATTTCTGTTTTTTCTTTTTGTTTTATTCTTTTTTTTTTATTATCTCAGTGTCTGTTACACACGGTGGAATTGTCCTGATGTTAATCTCTATGTATGTCCTTTCTCGTGTATGTAAAAATTCTAAAATCAACTGTAGATTCTAGAATTCTAAAATCAACTGTCACATGTCAGATTAACCCTTTTTAAGTCAAATAACATATTATTGTCATGTGCTCTCTTGGTTACTATGAAGTGAGCTGAGATGCTGAGCTTGCTTGATAGCATGTAAATATTGACTGCTATCAGCAGCCGACACTCACTTTCAATGATTAACATCAGCGATCACTGTGATCACTGATGTCCATAATTTAAACTTTTTAAAGCTGTGATCAACAGCAGTAATGGCATTTAAATGGCCAAATTACACTTACCATGACTATGGGTCAGAAAAGGTTGATTTTAAGTAGTAAAATACAAAAATACAAAAATCATATATATATATTAGCTTTTGTTGTAATCATAAGATAACTTGTCATTTATACCGTAAAGGATACTGCCTTAAAATTAAACCCCTGCAAAATTGCATTTTTTTAATTTCACTCCACAAATAATTTTTTTTGTTTTGTTTGTTGTATCTTGTATCCAGAAATTATAAACATGCTACTTGCTTTCACAGTGGATTTAGTTTCTGCAGCAGTGACACAAATGAATAGGGTTGGGAAATTTTATTCACATGTAAATTGATGTCATATGCCATGTGAAAAACTCAAGTGAGCATGCTCACTTTTCCTTCGAGAGAAAAATATCCATTTGATGGAACATGACACAATGTATTTTGTTTCTGGTGAATTTAGAATGAAATCATATCTTTTGTATAAAATAGCAAAAGTACAATATGGTTTAAAAGATTTAACCCCTTAAGGACTCAGCCCATTTTGGCCTTAAGGACTCAAACAATTTAATTTTTACGTTTTCATTTTTTCCTCCTCGCCTTCTAAAAATCATAACTCTTTTATATTTTCATCCACAGACTAGTATGAGGGCTTGTTTTTTGCGCGACCAGTTTTCCTTTGTAATGACATCACTCATTATATCATAAAATGTATGGCGCAACCAAAAAACACTATTTTTGTGGGGAAATTAAAACGAAAAACGCAATTTTGCTAATTTTGAAAGGTTTTGTTTTCACGCCGTACAATTTATGGTAAAAATGACGTGTGTTCTTTATTCTGAGGGTCAATACGATTAAAATGATACCCATTATTACATACTTTTATATTATTGTTGCGCTTAAAAAAAATCACAAACTTTTTAACCAAATTAGTACGTTTATAATCCCTTTATTTTGATAACCTCTAACTTTTTTATTTTTCCGTATAAGCGGCGGTATGGGGGCTCATTTTTTGCGCCATGATCTGTACTTTTTTTTGATACCACATTTGCATATGAAAAACTTTTAATACATTTTTTATAATTTATTTTTTAATAAAATGCATTACAAAAGTAGGAATTTTGGAAAATTTTTTTTTTTTTTTCGTTCACGCCGTTCACCGTACAGGATCATTAACATTTTATTTTAATAGTTCGGACATTTACGCACGCGGCGATACCAAATATGTCTATAAAAAAAGTTTTTTACGCTTTTTGGGGGTAAAATAGGAAAAAACGGACGTTTTACTTTTTTATTGGGGGAGGGGATTTTTCACTTTTTTTTTACTTTTACTTTTACATTTTTTTACATTTTTTTTACACTTGAATAGTCCCCATAGGGGACTATTCATAGCAATACCATGATTGCTAATACTGATCTGTTCTATGTATAGGACATAGAACAGATCAGTATTATCGGTCATCTCCTGCTCTGGTCTGCTCGATCACAGACCAGAGCAGGAGACGCCGGGAGCCACACGGAGGAGGGAGAGGGGACCTCCGTGCGGCGTTATGAATGATCGGATCCCCGCAGCAGTGCTGCGGGCGATCCGATCATTCATTCAAATCGCGAACTGCCGCAGATGCCGGGATCTGTATTGATCCCGGCACCTGAGGGGTTAATGGCGGACGCCCGCGAGATCGCGGGCGTCGGCCATTGCCGGCGGGTCCCTGGCTGCGATCAGCAGCCGGGATCAGCCGCGCATGACACAGGCATCGCTCCGATGCCCGCGGTTATGCATAGGACGTAAATGTACGTCCTGGTGAGTTAAGTACCACCTCACCAGGACGTACATTTACGTCCTGCGTCCTTAAGGGGTTAAACAATTAATTTTTTCTCATATTCAGATTTATGTTTCTTCAGTAGTTTTGACCAAGAACTGGTTGACAGAAGTCATATAACCTGTCACATGATCCCTGTGATCAGTAGCAGTAGCAATTTTTAAAACCAGAAAGCATGCTGAGACTGTGTTTTTATTTTTTATTTTTTTAGGGAATCTTAGCATTTAACATTGGCTTTTTAGGTATTCCTAAAAGGGGTATTCTTAAACAGAAATTCTTTTGTCACAAGATAAATGAATCTGTAATTGGTGTATCTGCCTCTGGTTCTGGAATAAGGATTAAATCTTGTTCAGCTGCTGCATCAATTAATTGCTGTAACTATACCCGGGCAAATCAGGGGCATGGAGAACAAGCCAATCCAGGCCTCTGAGTCCACACCTTCATCATATTGGCTATATATTCCACAGTCAGTCTGTTACACCTTGCATGTGTTTGTGGTCATCCCCTTGTACTAGCATTTATATCTGTATCCTCTGTTGACCTAATTTGTTGTACCTGACCCTTGCCTGTGACATGACTATTCCTTTGCCTTACTATTCCTTTGTACTTTTGGAGACCTCTAGGTTTCTGACTCTTAACTAGTTCCTGGTTAACCCCTTGTTTGCTGAATTGGACTGTTTGACTACTCTTCTGCACTTTGTCTAGTGTAGGGATCATCAACCATTAGGGGACCACCATTTAGGGGAGATCACTCAAGTAGGTAGAGACAGGAGTTTGGGGCTAACATTAGAGCTGCACTGATCCTTACCCTGAATGTGACAAAATCACATGACTTACGATGATAAAAAGCAGAATAACAAATATATATATATATATATATATATATATATATATATATATCTTTGAAAACAACAAAAATAAAACACAATAACTGCATCTTGAGAGCACAAAATGAGGACGCAGTTTTTGTGTCAAAAATGCCAAAAATAAATTATGTTTAAATGCAGCCTAAAAGAAGGAGAGAGAGTCAATCAATTTTTGCCTTTTTTTTTTGGAGTACAGATAACAGCAGTGATAGCTAGGCTTCCTTCTTGCGACCTTGTAATCTCTCCTGCAGCCCTAACACAATTTCAGTGTTGAAAGCAGAGACCAGTCTAGTAAAATGTATCACAGTAGCAATTATCCTCATGAACTTCCAATAAGAAAGCTGTAGTTCTATTGAAGCTCTGGCTATAGCCAGAATATTATGATCGTAATATTAAGTATATTTGCCTGTGTGGCTTCATGAAGTAAAAATATTGAGCACAGTTTTTCTTATAAAGGAGATCCTTTAGGTGTAATGCACAATATGACACTGTCTTGATAAGGTTATTTTCTTTGGAGCTTATATTTTAATGGAACACAGAGAGCATCTCCATGATGACGTGTGTCGAATGTGTGTGGATTTAATATATGTCTCATCTGCTCCCACCCTTTGATTTACAAATCACTCTGCCACCTGAAAATCATTGAGCCATTTCATTGCATTACAGAGAAAATTGCTGTGGATATAAATAACACAGACATGGTAATTTAAATGGGAACGGCAACTGGCATCTAAAATGTAGAATGTGTAGCCAAGTGTTGTATTCTATGTGTAAAGCCAGAACATCACAATCCTGATTTGTGCATGTTAACTAAACATTAGGTTTAAAACTAAACTGCATTTTTATTTGTCTTTATTACAGAGCATTACATGGGGCCGCTCGATTACTTAATGGGCATCTATCTCTAGGTAGACTCTAAGGGCCCTTTCACACGGTGGAATATCTGCCCAAAAATTTTCCATGCACTCTATCAGTCACGACTAGGACACGCGCTGTCTCCATTCTTTTAGCTGAGTCTGAAAATTTCTGTGGCAGAATTATTCACCATGGAAATGTTGCCGTATGCGTGGTGTAGGAACCAAAGCTTATGTTAGAATTTGAGTTCCTACTATGGCTGAACTAACAACACCAAAAAATTCCCTAGGAGTCTCAGGGCAAATATTATATGATTCACAATTTTAGGGACAAGCCCCTCAGGACTGCCCTAAACTAGAGACTGCCTACAGTCAAATTTAAAACTTAGCTTTTATTCATTATCAGTATAAGAAAGAATGTAAGGTGCTCAGGTATATACAGTGAGAAACATATAGATTAAAATACCGGCCACCCTGTATGTGTGCACAAAAGTGCAAATTAGCTTGTCACTTACGAGGGTCAACAGTTAAACAGTGTGCTGCTACTGACAGCGCTTCCGCGCCTCACCGTCAAAGCAGACACACCGTGCCACTGCTCAATTGTCCCACTATTGTTAGTGCAGCTAAGAGTGCCGATATTAAAATATGATAGCCTCCTAAACTAACGTTTCGCCCGTAAACCGGGCTTTCTCAAAGTAGTGAGGTCCCTTTGGGACATCGTACGTACTTTCAGTTACAACTGGCATGTAAAATGTTGGTCTTTAACAAACCACCAATATGACTCTTACTCTTAATGTATTTACTTCAAATATATACATTAGATAGGGAATTTTCTGTATTTTAAGTAAACATGCACAGTTAAAAACTTTGTTTTCCAAATGCATTAATAATATGGTAAGGGTTATCTTTGTAGAATTTAAATATTAGTTTTCTTCTAACATAGAACTCCTGAAATAAGAAATAAAAATACACAGGGGGCGCTCCCTGATGAGGTGTATCCCTTGGTGTGTACCCTTCACCACACCCAGGTGATATACCAACCTTTTTAGAAGCTGCACCGAATTTTGCAGCGAATGGGGTAAGTAAAGGTGAAAGCGGTAGTTGGCTGCTGCACTCTTGCCGGTATCGGACCCCAGTGATGGTGACCGATGGAAAATGGCGAAAAGCGAAATAAGGTAAAGAAACCGGTTTAGCGGAGGCGCTTAACAACTGTAGTCATGAAGAGAAGACTTGAGCAGAACAGGACAAAATAACTTTTATTGGTATAATTCGGGACAATGCGTTTCGCCATACCCTAATGCCTTCCTCAGGTCCACTTATAGTTCCCAGGGGTTGACTATGCTCAGTACTCCATCTCTGGTGGTTGATGTCCTGGCGGTATCTGTGCTGCCGTGGTCTGTCAAAGGTTCATTTTATAATTAAGTTTAAAAAAGCTCAGTGATTAAAAAAGGGTTCCTTCAGACATAAAGTGTATGATTATTGGTTGTGTTATGGGGGTTTCTAACATTCAGACCCTTCAAAATAAATTCAGAAAATTGCTGCAAAATTTATAAGCTTTGTAAAAAAACTTGTCAACATAAAGTAGATATATTGTAATTGTGAATTGATAACTAATTTATGTGAAATTACTATCTTTTGCAGAATTAGGATTTCTAATTATGTTCCACTTGTGCACAAAATTAGTCATTTATTGAAGTTGTGTTGGAAGGAGGAAAACAATTATAGTGTAATGATTTGAGTGAATTTGACAAGAGCTAAATTGTCATGGCTAGACAACTCAGTTAAAGCTTTTTCAAAATTACAACCAGTGGAAAGACTAGATGCCCAATTTTTGTCAATTTCTGTAGTTAATTGTTTTAAATGTGTTGGCCAGTGGAATGGATGGCCATCCTGCTCAGTCCCATCTACTTTTATATGAGGTTTTGCACAAAAATGTGAGACTTTCATTGTAATATTGAACCGGCTTATTGTAAACTGTAAACTGCAAAGGTGGAACTAAAGGAGGTACCTACATTCTTTGGTCCCACCTTCACCAGCCTACAGCTTACAACCAGTACTTCAACACATTCCTGGGTTGTAAAGTTTTAATTGATCAATGTGATTCTTCACTGGAGCCTGGGCCGACCTGGCTGCCAGTGGCCCAGGTTGCAGCTGCTGGGCCCTGGGAAGGAAAATAGACACAGGTCAGAGGGATGAAAGCTACACAATAATCCACAAGTAATCAAGGAGTCATGGCAGAGTCAACTAGCCAGGTCAGTAAAAGGCAAGTCATGTACAGAATCAGAGGCAGGAGTTAACATCAAAAGCAAAGCCAGAAGAATTTACAGAATATCCACACTGCAAGGAATGTGTGTGAGGCATGGAGGAAATTCCAAGCATGAGCATCTGTGTCCAGTAGATGCCTGTTTAAATCCAGCTCACTCCAGGAAACATAAGGGAACCCATGCCCATACATGTGATGCTTTGGGCACATGTTCTGTTGGCAAACCCTGGGTTATGGCGTTGTCTAGATTTTATTTTGACATCTACCAGAGACCTAAATAGCAATCAGAGACTAGCAAAATTTGGAAAAGTTTGGTCACCGGGCTTGCTGGACTTTTGGAAAATGTTTGGTTTGCGTCAAACTAGCTCTCCATGAACGGGAATGAAATAAGCCTTAAAATACACGTACAACACTGCTTACTGGCTGTAAAGTTCTGAATAGCACCTCAAGTAATGTATCAAGTAGTTTTAAAATGGTTTTAAGGCTAATTTATGGCCAAATGAGGTAACCCACATTAACTCGTAACTAACAGCTTCTTTTATGCACTAGAAGATATCTCTGGTTGTTGGCAGATGCCTGCTGGTGTTAAAATGTACACAGAGGTATCATAAGATGCAATCGCTTTCCAAAAGTTATCGCTTGTTGGGAGTTGCAACAGGATTGACGAAAGTGTTTCAAAATAATGAAGAACCTAATGACAGTGAGAATTGCTTTTGTACATTTTGAATAAACCTAACACAATTCTCCCTTTTTGGGAGATCCAACAGGTTTTGAGTATGGCAAATGAAGAAGACACAATAGCTTTTTTCAAACATTCCAAAAATTATCCCTTTTAGGAAGATGCTACAGGATTGGTGTCTCAGAATAGTGAAGAAGAAATAGCTTTTGTATGGAGTCAAACTACCTACAGGTGGGAAACTACCCAAAGGTTATAATACATATTACATTAGGGTATATTATCTACAGGAGGAATTATCTACAAGGGAGACCTCTCTACTGGTGGAAACTACACTGCTCATAAAAATAAAAGGAAGTCAATTACACTTCTGTGAAATCACACTGTCCACTCAGGAAGCAACACTGATTTACAATCAATTTCACATGCTGTTGTGCAAATGGAACAGACAACAGGTGGAAATTATAGGCAATTAGCAAGAAACCCCCAATAAAGAAGTGGTTCTGCATGTGGTGTCCACAGACCATTCTCAGTTCCTATATTTCCTGGCTGTTGTTTTGTTCACTTTTGAATGCTGGCGGTGCTTTCCTTCTAGTGGTATCATGAGATGGAGTCTACAACCCACACAAGTGGTTCAGGTAGTGCAGCTCATCCAGTATGGCACATAAATGTGAGCTGTGGCAAGAAGGTTTGCTTTGTCTGTCAGAATAGTGTCCAGAGCATGGAGGTGCTACCAGAAGACAGGCCAGTACATCAGGAGATGTGGAGGAGGCTGTGGGAGGGCAACAACCTAGCAGCAGGACCGCTTCCTCTGCCTTTGTGCAAGGAGGAGCAGAAGGAGCACTGCCAGAGCCCTGCAGGAAAAATAATACAGAAAGCTTCATAAATCGTCATAATCATTCTGACCCATAGAATAAATATAACATCACTTTTACCTCACTGTGTACACCATAAAAAAGTTCCAGAAATTTTCCAGTTTTTCACAATATTTTGGAGTTTTTCGCAAAAAATGCTGCATGTGTCAACAAAAATGCACCACTTATATAAAGTACAATATGTTACGAAAAAACAATATCAGAATCGCTCTGCTCAGAAAAAGTGTTCTAAAGTTATTACTATTTAAGACACATGTCAAATAAATAAAAAAATGAGCCTGGTCATTAAGGTAAAAAATAGGTCCGTCCTTAAAGGGTTACGACAAGTCAAAATGAGGCTCAGTAGTGTGTGTGGACTCCACGTGCCCATATGACCTCCCTACAATGCCTGGGCATGCTCCTGATGAGGTCTGTGGACAGTCTGTGGTGCAACATGGTGGATGGAGCGAGACATGATGTCCCAGATGTGCTCAATCAGATTTAGGTCTGGGGAACGGGTGGGCCAATCCATAGCATCAATGCCTTACTCTTGCAGAAACTGCTGACACACTCCAGCCACATGAGGTATAGCATTGTCTTGCATTAGGAGGAATCCAGGGGCAATCGCAACAGCATATGGTCTCACAAGGGGTCTGAGGATCTCATCTTTGTACCTAATGGCAGTCAGGCTATCTCTGGCAATTACATAGAGGGCTGTGTGGCCCCCAAAGCAATGCCACCCCACACCATTACAGACCCACCACCATTACAGACCCACCCACCAACCGGTAATTCTGGAGGATGTTGCAGGCAGCAGAATGTTCTCCATGGTGTCTCCAGGCTTTGTCACATCTGTCACATTTGCTCAGAGTAAGCCTACTTTCATATGTGGAGAGCACAGGGTGCCAGTGGCAAATTTGGTAATCTTGGTATTCTCTGAACAGTGTTGGGCTGTAAGCACAACCCCCACCTGTGGATGTTGGGCCCTCATACCAGCCTCATGGAGTCTGTTTCTGACCGTTTGAGTGAACACATGCACATTTGTGGCCTGCTGGAGGTCATTTTGCAGGGCTCTTGCAGTGCTCCTCCTGCTCCTATTTGCGCAAAGGTGGAGGTGGCAGTCCTGCTGCTGGTTTGTTGCCCTCCTATGGCCTCCTCCATGTCTCCTGATGTACTGGCCTGTCTCCTGGTAGCGCCTCCATGCTCTGGACCAAATCATCAGCCAGGAAGCATAGGAACTGAGAAGTGGTCTGTGGACATCACATGCAGAACCCCTTCTTTATTGGGGGTGTCTTGCTAATTGCCTATAATTTCCACCTGTTGTCTGTTCCATTTGCACAACAGCATGTGAAATTGATGGTCAATCAGTGTTGCTTTCTGAGTGGACAGTGTGATTGACTTGGAGTTACATTGTGTTGTTTAAGTGTTTCCTTAAATTTTTTGAGCAGTGTAGCTTTTGGTGCTCTTGTAAATTATCTGTTAGACGTCTCTAAATCTTTCAAAAGAAATAATTGAATGTTTCTCACTGTTTTCTATTCCAATATTCTTTTATAAACGTAGGAAAACCTATGCTTAGGGCAAAGCTGAAAGACATTGAATAAATGTAGACTATTTATACTAGACTTTACTGTATTATTATTACTGTTTACCGGAAAGATACATTTTAAAACTCTTTTTTTTTTTTTTACTCTTTTCTTACAAATTACTTTATTCCATGCTTGTGAGCATTGTATATATATTTAGATCCTTTTATATGCTATCATGGAATGTTTCATGTTTCCGTCTGTGGAAGCCAATCTTTGTTCATCATTGTTCATCTCATTGAATATCTACGCTGTGTTTGAAAAAATGGCTTTGAAATAAAACCTAGCATGCTATAAAACCCTTTGCTTTAAACAACTACTGCTGCAATATGCAGACAGGCACAAAATGTTCACTGTAGTATTCTGTTAAAAAAAATAAGCTAATGGTGAGGTATTTGTGTGTGTGTTTTCTTTCATTATCATATGCATCTATAGTGAGGCTTCTCTCTCGATTTGAATAGATGTTCCATTAGTACACCATGTCCCTTTATGGTTTAAGTTATCAATTCTTTCTGCTTATTATACCCTGGGGTTCTCTAATAATATTTATCTTGGTACAAAGCGAGCCTGTCTGCCAGCTAAACACAAACAATAAAGATTTGCTGAATTGATTGGAGAAGACAAAGGATGCCTGGGCATTGACTTTTAACTCACAGTATAAGAGAAAAGCACAGAACAATGAGCTGGGGAGTTTGTGTATAGCTGCATGCTGGTCCGAAGAGAACAGGAAAGGCTACAGTCTTTTTAACCTCTAGATACCCACTCTTATATAAAAAATCATTTTATATCATGCCCCCTCCCATAGACTTGCATTGAGGGGGTGGGGCGTGACATCACACGGGGGCAAAGTCATGAAGTCACGATACTCCGGCCCCGTGGTCATCACACTTCACACTCTAAAGCATTGAGGAGAGCTCACAAAGGCGGGTGCGGAATGACAGATTGCGGGAGTCCCCAGCAGCGGGACCCCTGCGATCAGACATCTTATCCCCTATCCTTTGGATAGGGGATAAGATGTATTAGGACCAGAATACCCCTTTAAGTGAGATAGGCATATCTAGGTCAGTGTGTTGATGAGTGAACCTTATAAGGAATGTGGGTTAAGATGGACACAACTGTATCAGTGGGTCAATGGAATGTAAATACAGAGGTGTGGTAGAGTAACAAAGCTATCTCAAGAACTCGGATGACCTGATCAGACTCTTTAAACCTATCACATGGCAGGAGGACTTATTTGTCACCATGGATGTGACTGTCCTGTATTCAAATATTAAACATGAAATTGGCTCAAATGTATCAAACATACCTTGGATACTGACCGTACCATCCCACCACTGCAGAAACAGTTTATCATAGACTGCCTAGAAATAATTCTCACTAATAAATTTTTCCAATATGACGGTCCCACCTACCACCAGACGCGTGGCACTGTCTTACGCTAATCTAGTGATAGGCTCATTTGAGGATGCTCTCATTTCATCTCATAACCTCTTAAAGAAACATGCCATCGTCTACCGTCACTATATAGACGATTTACTCATGATTTGGAATAGCCTGTGTGAACTAATTCAAAAAATCATCCAGGACATCAACAGGAATGATTGGGGGATCAATCTCCCATACAACTACTCCACAGAGAAAATCAAATTTTTCGATCTGGAATGACAACATAAAGGAGAAAAAAAATAATCACCGCTACCCATTTTAAAAAAGTTGCCTTGAACAGCTATCTTCCATTCAATAGCGGTCATCTTTAAAAATGGCATACAAACATTCCTTTCAGCCAGTACAAAGGTATTAGGAAGAACTGCACAGAAAATGTTAATTTCCATCACAATGCAAAAGACTATCCAGCACAGTTACATAAAGAAGCCTACAAGAGAACGAAGCAACTCACCCAAAATGACTGCTTAATAACCAAAACCCAAGATAACACCAAGGAGACCAAAAAGAACAAACAGACAAGTTACAGCTTCATCGCAACGTATTACTCAGCTTACAATCACATACACTCCCTTCTAGCCAAACATTGGCACATCCTACTCCCTGATCCTATTTTTAAGACCATTCCCCCCCTCTCCCAAAAAAAAACCGTATCACGTATAGAAAATCCCCACATTGAGGAGCATGTTAGCGCCTAGCAGATTAAGGCGACATTGCAGGAACAGACAGAAAATCTCAAAAAATCTTGATGCACCAAAGGGGGCATACAAATGTGACAGTACGAGATGTCTATGCTGCAAAATCATCACTCACAAAAAAAAACACACTCAGGAACACAGTCACAGGTGAAACATTCCCCATCCAAAGCCACCTTACCTGTAAATCAAGATACGTCATCTATATCATTTCATGCATATGTGGAAGACAATATGTGGGCAGAACCACCCAGGCATTGCATTCCAGATTAAAAAAACACAGGAACAACATCAAGTGCAAATTCCAGCTACACGGAAGCCCAGATTTATCAAACTGTGTGAGAGAAAAAGTGGAGTGATTTTTCCACAACAACCAATCACAGCTCAGCTTTCACTTTACCAGAGCTCGTTAGCTGACCTGTGATTGGTCGCTGTGGGAAAATCACTCCACTTTTTCTCTCACACAGTTTGATAAATCTGGGCCAGTGTGTCCAGACATTGTGCCGAGCTACACCCAGAGATACTCAACCCCATCACTATCTGCCCGATTGACCATATTCCCATCCATGACAACAACAGGTTCTAAACTTTAATTAGAAGGGAAATGTACTGGATTTCAAAACTCCAGCCCCATGGGCCTTATGAGGCCACCAAACTCATCAAATAAATCCCCTCTGCATTCCTACCGACCACCGTCCAACATCTACCCAAAACATAATAGATATTACATGCTTAGTACAGTATATATATATATATATATATATATATATATATATATATATATATATATGTCTACTGTGTGGGATTTGTAATACTGACCTGAGGAAGAAGGGGGAATCCCTTCAAAACGCGTTGTCTAAATACTTGCAAAATAAAAAGACATCCTGAATTCACCACCACCGCATCACCGGGTTTTGATCCGCAAGTCTGAAGTCGGATGCAAGGAGAACCCTGCCAGGCTATCCTTACCTCTACCGTGAACCTGCATTTCCCTCCATTCTGAGAACGGCACCGATGGCCGGCTGCTTCCCAAAATCTTCATTTTCAAAGCGCTTCACAGCGCAACAATGCAAGGTGAGCTTACATTTGACACCTAAACTGCACTCCCTGATTTGGTACAAAATTACTGCATTATATAGCACCGTCTCTGCACCTCTTTTTGTCTGCATATCTCCACATTGTGTATTGCATAGCAGATTGGACTCCTCTGTGCTCTCTCCTGTCTGATAGTACTCTTCTGTACTCTCTCCTGTCTGATAGTACTCCTCTGTGCTCTCTCCTGTCTGATAGGACTCCTCTGTGCTCTCCTCTCCTGTCTGATAATACTCTTCTGTGCTCTCTCCTGTCTGATAGGATTCCTCTGTGCTCTCTCCTATCTCATAGCACTGCTCTGTGCTCTCTCCTGTCTGATAGGATTCCTCTGTGCTCTCTTCTCTCTGATAATACTCCTCTCTGCTCTCTCCTGTCTGATAGTACTCCTCTGTGCTCTCTACTGTCTGATAATACCCCTCTGTGCTCTCTCCTGTCTGATAGGATTTCTCTGTGTTCTCTCCTGTCTGATAGTACTCTTCAGTGCTCTCTCTCTTGTCTGATAGGACTCCTATGTGCTCTCTATTGTCTGATAGTACTCCTCTGTGCTCTCCTCTCCTGTCTGATAATACTCCTCTGTGCTCTCTCCTGTCTCATAGCACTGCTCTGTGCTCTCTCCTGTCTGAAAGGATTCCTCTGTGCTCTCTTCTCTCTCATAATACTCCTCTGTGCTCTCTCCTGTCTGATAGTACTCCTCTGTGCTCTCTACTGTCTGATAATACTCCTCTGTGCTCTCTCCTGTCTGATAGGATTTCGCTGTGCTCTCTCCTGTCTGATAGGACTCCTCTGCGCTCTCTCCAGTCTGAAAGTACTCCTCTGTGCTCTTTCCTGTCTGATAATACTCCTCTGTGCTCTCTCCTGTCTGATAGGACTCCTATATGCTCTCTCCAGTCTGATAGCACTACTCTGTGCTATCTCCTGTCTGATATTACTCTTCTGTACTCTCTCCAGTCTGATAGTACCCTTCTGTACTTTCTCCTGTCTGATAGGACTCCTCTGTGCGCTCTTCTTTCTGATAACACTCCTCTGTGCTCTCTCCTGTCTGATAGTACTCCTCTGTGCTCTCGACTGTCTAATTGCACTGCTCTGTGCTCTCTCCTGTCTGATAGTACTCTTCAGTGCTCTCTTCTGTCTGATAATAACCCTCTGTGCTTTCCCCTGTCTTATAGAATAGGAGACCACAGAGGAGACAAAGCCATGATTTAAAAAAAAAAACATTATTTCTATAAAAAGGGAATACAATTTTCTTATGAAGTATATTAGAAAGGTTAATGTTTTGCCTAGATGTACAACATATAAAATGCTTTTGAATCTGACAGAGCCCATTTAAGTCTTTACTCCTGTTACTTAACCAGGGACATTGACATTTTAGGAAAGAGCTGGTCCTGAGCAAGTGAACTGGGGAAACAAAGGGCGAAGAGCAGGCCATTACAAACTGAAAATAAGGGCTGCAATTTGCATTTGCAATTTAAAGAACTCTAGCAATGCTTTCTATTTTGCAATTCTGCCAGAGCTGCAGCAACAAAAATTATAAACTTTAACTTACCTTCCGCTGCTCTCCTGTTTCACTGGAATCTCTCTCCCATCCTCCAGCCCCAGTCACGATACACTGCACTCAGCTAATTGCTGGTTGCAGTGGTGTCCCGCTTCAGTAGGCAATAGGCTAAAAGGAGGTGTGATGTAACAGGCCAGTCCTACTTCATAGTGCCCAGGCCTTTTACATGACACTGCCGCTAACCCTATCACCGACCAAGGCGGGACATCTCAACGCCTACTGTGGCTCAGTGTGGCATGTATGTAGAAGATTTCACTCATGATTAGTTGTGTTATGATTCCCTATGGCAAAGCGTGAGGTAAAAAAGGTTGTTGCTTATAATACACATGGTACTGACTCCAGCCAAAAGCCCATAAAGAATTCAGTGGTAGCAGAAGAACCTTGTGCAGTTTCTAACCTGAAACTATTCTTCTCAGAGAAGGAACCGAAATGTAGAAAAAAAATCTTCTTCAGCGTGGACTGTAGACCATGACAGTTTCTGGGTAATATACCTCTTTAACTCCACAATGATGAACCCAGAGCTAACTCAGATAGTAATTTACGACTTAAACAGGACTTACTGGCAGTTAGCCAGCTTACCACACAGCAGGGTTTTCTGTCAGGGAAGAACTCACAGGAGCTCCTTCTCTGACTTGCCTAGAACTACCCACTACTGACTACCACTATTTATCAGCTCCCGGGAAGAGGTGATTGGCCTTTGAAGGCTCCTGCCTCAGAACATTCTAGAGGCTTCTAGGCAGAAGACTAAGGATAGATCATGTGATCCAATTCTCACCAGTAGTTTTGGTGCAAAAAAAAGGTATATATTGTATGACCTGATAACTAAGCTAAGTATATGAACTTGTGTAGCAGTGTGAAATAAAAACAGCATATAACACAGATCTAACAGGGTTTTGGGGTTGTCTACCTATATAACTGTGGTCCCTTACTCTAGTTACCTCTTAGCATCCGGCAAGCCAATCTTGCTCTTTGACCTAGCAGCCATTGGGTACCTTCAGCTTGCACTTTGCATAGATGAGGTTCATAAAAAAGTCCTGCACCACAGGGTCACTTTTAGTAGGCTGTAACTTTTAGAATGTCAGTAAACTGGAGATCAAGGTCTTTTATTGGTATTCAAGTTTAGGGTGCCTCAATCTGCAAATCAGGTTAGTCCATCTTTAACTTTCTCTTCTCTTCACTAGCTTTTCTACAGCCAGCTCTGTATCATGTTCAATTTAGCAGATTACTTTCAGCTGCTGCAATACACCTTGATTGATATCCTGACAAACTATTTATCTTTGATGTCTCTTTGCTCTCTGTTAAAATGGCCACCAGCACATGTGCAGACTAGCGGTTCCCTCAGCTTAAGTCACTGCTCAGCTTATTTGCTCTCACAGTCTGCCATCTACTGGATACTTCATATAATTGCAAGGTAATATCACAAGAGACTGTAATCCCAGGGGGTTGCACAGGTTTACTACATAACCAAACAGAATTTAACAAACATTGCTACAGCCACACTACAACCTATATTCCTCAGCAGCTAATAGGCAATTACCAGGACACTGCATATGGACTAAAATGGATTTTCTCAGCATGTGCTGTCGATACTCAAAGTGGGGTATAGAACTATGGTTTCAGAGGAATGGACAATGTGTCCTTAGCATAGGCTTTTGCTTGTGTGCTGCGTTTTAAAAAGAACAACAATCAATGCATACACCATAATCAATTAAAAGGGATATACTTTACTAATGCAATTTTCTGTCATATCTCATTGAAAATAAGATTTGCTTGTGACAGATCAATGGACAGAAATGTCAACATTACCTTGTCAAAAGAGATAAAGTAGATAAAAAAAAACTGATTAAATGTAAAATTGATATATTCTTAATTGTATAAAGCCAATACAAATGTAAATGACATGTCAATCACATCTTAAGCAGATCAAGTAAAAACAACAAATGATTTTTGTAGTGTTATACATGTGAACAATTTACCTGTACAATAAGCCTTTGCAGCTGTATCAGCTCTGGATAGTAATAACTGCAATAAGATTACTTACCCACTAAAATATTATCTTTATCATTTTATTCCTATAAACAAAGTTGCCAGACAGGTTTCAGATCCTACATTAATTGTATTATCATTCTGTCAGATGAAATCCCAAGTACACGAGTCAGAATTCATTATGTATTTAATGCTCCACAGAATGTTGTTCTCTAAGCTAATAAGAGGGAATCCAGACACATCAAGGAAATACATCCTGAATTCTACTATGTAAAAATGTGTGTGGTTCGGAGATAGAAGCTGAACTCTGCCTCAGGTTTTCCTATCATCTCCATGTTAGGTACCCTTGTAAAGCAATTTGTGCATTAAGTGGCTCCTTAAGCTTGAAGCAGTTGTAGTGTCTTTTGCACTGTTAATATGTCCACGTTCATCAAACAATGCTACCATAGTAAACTGATAAAAGAGTATTGTGTTCAGCTTTAAAGTGATGTGATTTGATTATTCATGTAATTGCAGTTTAAAATTTTAACGCTCTCCATTGATTTAAGGGGTGATCCAACTTCTACAATAGTGGAATAATTTTTCTAAAACATTAGAGCAAAGCTTCCACTCGCCTTTTTTCTTTTTTTTTTACCTGAAAAACAAAACAAAACAAAATAAACACCACAAAAACTGCCACTGCTTTACCCAGTATATTTTAAGTTTTTCTGGAGTATTTTCTGGTGTTATTTAATTTACCTGGAAACATCTTTTTTTGCCCCTTTGGCAGTTTATCAGTGCCTTAAGGGTACTACTCCATGTGTTGCATGTAGAGCGCAGGTTTAAGAATGGCACATGAGAATACCTATGAGAGTATACTAAGTTGCAAATTTGTTAAGAGACAATATTGCTGTTATGAACTATATATTGAATGTATATCAGAGGTGTAGCTAGGGGTTCATGGGGAAAGGGAAACAAACATATCCAAGGCCTGAATGGGCCCCTGTCCCAAGCAACCCATGTTTATAACTGCAGAGGCGTATCTTCATCATAGTGGCTATTAGCACCCAAGTCAGCACCCAAGCTGCTTCAGTACCAATGATGAATAAGAGTTTAAGAGCACTAAAAATGCCTTCTACATTACACATGTATTGCCCAGTACAAACATTATCTAGTGCATTTAGCATATAAGTAGATAAAAAAGGAAATAATGGATGGAGGCGATAACTTTATTTGTAAAAGGATTTTCTAAACAAAGTTGATTGGTGGCCTATCTGACTATGCTAGTCCTGCAGAACAGTTGATCGGTGGGAGTGCTGATGAGCTGTTGATGGCCTTATCTGAGCTCATGAATAGTTTTTTTATATTTTATTTGACTTTTTTTTAGTAAAATAATTTTTCACTTATTTATTCACTTTATTTTACAAAGAAAAAAAAATGGAATGGCATGATCTGTTTCTTCCCAGCATTCCTCTATGTGTAGATTACAGATTATAGGGATCTACTGCTTTCTGGGTATTGGTTGATTTAAAGTACTTACATATATTACTAGATAGGTAGATAGATAGATAGATAGATTGATTGATTTAAAAAAATAGTTCATTCTTGATTTTATACTGTTTTCTTTTTGGCCATAATGTTGAAATGGCTTTGTGTATTGTATTGTAAAATTTCTTGAAAAAATTCAATAAAAACCATTTGATCACAAAAGTTAAACATGTCTAATATACTTTATTGCTTAAACACTTCCTAACATGTACATGCACTAAGTTATTAAGCCATGCAATGGTAAACTTTCTCTGTACTGCCACCAATAATGAATATTGTAAATGTGTATGAGAAGTGGGACACATGTCCTCCACTTAGACAGGCTTCTACCAAGAAACCTCTTGAAAGGAGTACCCAGGTCCCACTAGTCTGGACCAGTTAGTTGTTGCATGACCAGGGAAGAAGAAGTAGCTTCTGTAAGTTGCTCCCGGCCAGCAAGTCTACTGTGCAGAAGTTATCTAGCCCTGCCCCTGCTAGAGTACTCTAATCCTGTTCAATTTGCTAATCAACTTGGGTTAGCAATGGTCAAAGTAATTTTTTTAAGACAATCTATTTTAGACTTCTTGAATTGACATGTGTAAAAGTGACAAATGTGAAAGTCAGTAGAGGAAACCAGTTCCTGCTATGAGCAAGTATAGATTTGCACCAAATTGTGCCCCAAGACTTTGAAAGACTTTGGGGGACATTTATCACTGTTTGCTTTGGTAAGCAAGTTCTGAAATACATTTTTTTTTTTGCTTTAGCTTTTCTTATGTGCTACATATTTATCATACTGTCACAGAGGGTTGATAAATTCGGAGCACATAAGCAAAACAAAAAAGTCACAGCTGAGACTTTTTTGTGACTTTTTTAATTTGCCCACATACGGGAGTTTTGTACTCCAGGTGAGAGCTGGGGCAGACTTGCGACTTTTTGTAAGGGGTTCGAGACTTTTTTTTGCCTACGTGCGACTTTCTCACATCATAAGAACCTGACAACTGCAAAAGTGAAAACTAAAATTTGCTTAGTTAAGGCTGTTTGTAACCTTTTGCTTACTCACAAAAGTCTTCTGTTAGCAAAAAAAAAAAAAAAAAAAAAAGGCTCTAAATACCTTGATAAATGTCCCCCTCTGTGACTACACCCACGCCCTAAAAATCATTCGCTCTCTTCCTGACATTTTTTTAAATCTGGCAACTGAACCTCTGAATCATACATATTATATATAATATTATAGTGCTTTATACTATACTAGCTTTTGCCCGCGGCTTCGGTCGTGTTAAATTTGGGGGTAACATAGATCTACTTTTTACCATCCTGTAGTAATGAGGCCGCTCTGGGTAAAGTCTACGGGCATCCAAACAACCCGAATTCTTTCAACTTTGATCGCCGCGTCTGAAGAGTTAATGGCGGCATCTGTCAGAACGGCGATGTCCGGCATTAGCCATGGGTCCTGGCTACTGATAGATGCTGTCACCGAGCGGGTATGATGCGAACTCTGCTCCTGAGCTCTCTTCATAACCCTCCCGTGCTGCAGCGTCGGGTATACCCCGCATTCTGTGGCAAGGGGTTAATTCGTACAAACTTTGAACCTCCTTTTCACCCCTTCAGGGTTGGAATTTTAGAAAACGTTAAAACATGTATTTATTTATCTCTAATTGTAAGCCTAAAAACAAAGTTTAAATATGTATAAAAAGACCAAGAAAGCACTTAAAGGCACCACCCGTAAAACTCCAAGATAAATGCAATATGTGTCGTGGCAGTACGGCTCCCTTAGAAGCTGGCTGTCATCTATTCGGGTGCTAACAACACGTGAATCCAGTGTGAGATAATCAAACAGGCATAAGAAACAAGAAAATGGAGCACTCACTGATATGTTCTTGCTGTGGCTTCTTTATTCGTTCACCGAACAAACGGGAGTATAGCAATGCAAGTGTCACGATGCCGGCAGGCAGGAGGTGGATCCTCTGTGCCAGAGAGGGATTGGCGTGGACCGTGCTAGTGGACCGGTTCTAAGTCACTACTGGTGTTCACCAGAGCCCGCCGCAAAGCGGGATGGTCTTGCTGCGGCGGTAGTGACCAGGTCGTATCCACTAGCAACGGCTCAACCTCTCTGACTGCTGAAGATAGGCGCGGTACAAGGGAGTAGACAGAAGCAAGGTCGGACGTAGCAGAAGGTCGGGGCAGGCAGCAAGAATCGTAGTCAATAAGGCAATAGCAGGAGGTCAAGTACACAGTATGGACAAACACAGTAACGCTTTCACTAGGCTCTAAGGCAACAAGATCCGGCAGGGGAGTGCAGGGGCAGAGATCAGATATAGTCTGGGAGCAGGTGGAAGCCAATTAAGCTAATTGGGCCAGGCACCAATCATTGGTGCACTGGCCCTTTAAGTCTCAGGGAGCTGGCGCGCGCGCGCCCTAGAGAGCGGAGCCGCGCGCGCCAGCACATGACAGCAGGGGACCGGGACGGGTAAGTGACCTGGGATGCGATTCGCGAGCGGGCGCGTCCCGCTGTGCGAATCGCATCCCCGACGGCCATGACAGTGCAGCGCTCCCGGTCAGCGGGACCGACCGGGGCGCTGCGGAGAGAGAGACGCCGTAAGCACTCCGGGGAGGAGCGGGGACCCGGAGCGCTAGGCGTAACAGTACCCCCCCCCCTTAGGTCTCCCCTTCTCTTTGTCCGGTAACTGCCTCCCCTGGGATGAGGATACCGGGAAAGAATGGAGGGTTTCCTCAACGGCAGGCAGTACAGCAGGAGTGGGAATGGGGAGGGAGGGCAGAGGGCGAGGCCTGGCACGGGGCAGTGTGACACCAGGACGGGGGCCATGAGGAGGCACCGAGGCTTGCCTGACTGGACTGGGAGGGGGGAGAGGCACTTCTTATGGCAGGCAGAGTCCATAAAGACCTTAGGGAGACCGGTTACAGGGGGAACCACAGGGTCACGGCAGGGAGTACTGGGAACCGGTTTAAGGCAGTCCTTGAGACAAGAGGTACCCCAGCTCTCGATCTCCCCTGTGGACCAATCCAGGGTTGGGGAATGGTGTTGAAGCCAGGGTAGTCCAAGGAGAATTTCGGAAGTGCAATTGGAGAGGACCAAAAACTCAATTTTTTCGTGATGAGGTCCGATGCACATTAGGAGGGGCTCCGTGCGGTAACGCACGGTGCAATCCAACCTGACTCCGTTGACCGCGGAAATGTAGAGTGGCTTGACGAGACGGGTCACCGGGATGCGGAATTTATTCACCAAGGAATCCAGAATAAAATTCCCAGAGGCACCGGAGTCCAAGCAGGCCACGGCTGAGAGGGAAGAGTTGGCTGAAGGAGAAATCCGTACGGGCACCGTGAGACGTGGAGAAGCCGACTTAGCATCAAGAAACGCCACACCCACGAGAGCTGGGTGCGAGCGTGCGTTTCCCAGACGTGGAGGACGGATAGGGCAATCCACCAAGAAATGTTCGGTACTGGCACAGTACAGACAAAGATTCTCTTCCCTACGGCGATTCCTCTCTTCCTGGGTCAGGCGAGACCGATCCACTTGCATGGCCTCCTCGGCGGGAGGCCTAGGCGTAGATTGCAATGGAGACTGTGGGAGAGGTGTCCAGAGATCTAAGTCTTTTTCCTGGCGGAGCTCTTGATGCCTCTCAGAAAAACGCATGTCAATGCGAGTGGCTAGATGAATGAGTTCATGCAGGTTAGCAGGAGTTTCTCGTGCGGCCAGAACATCTTTAATGTTGCTGGATAGGCCTTTTTTAAAGGTCGCGCAGAGGGCCTCGTTATTCCAGGATAGTTCAGAAGCAAGAGTACTGAATTGTATGGCGTACTCGCCAACGGAAGAATTACCCTGGACCAGGTTCAGCAGGGCAGTCTCAGCAGAAGAGGCTTGGGCAGGTTCCTCAAAGACACTTCGAATTTCCGAGAAGAAGGAGTGTACAGAGGCAGTGACGGGGTCATTGCGGTCCCAGAGCGGTGTGGCCCAAGACAGAGCTTTCCCAGACAGAAGGCTGACTACGAAAGCCACCTTAGACCTTTCAGTAGGAAACTGGTCCGACATCATCTCCAAGTGCAGGGAACATTGTGAAAGAAAGCCACGGCAAAACTTAGAGTCCCCATCAAATTTGTCCGGCAGGGACAAGCGGAGGCTAGGAGTGGCCACTCGCTGCGGAAGAGGTGCAGGAGCTGGCGGAGGAGATGGTTGTTGCTGCTGTAGCTGAGACTGAAATTGCTGTAGCTGTGACTGAAGCTGCTGTAGCTGCGACTGGAGTTGCTGTGTCATGGTGGTCAAGTACGACAGCTGGTGATCTTGTTGGGCGATCTGTCGGGCTTGCTGGGCGACCAGTATAGTGAGGTCGGCGACAATTGGCAGAGGAACTTCAGCGGGATCCATGGCCGGATCTACTGTCACGATGCCGGCAGGCAGGAGGTGGATCCTCTGTGCCAGAGAGGGATTGGCGTGGACCGTGCTAGTGGACCGGTTCTAAGTCACTACTGGTGTTCACCAGAGCCCGCCGCAAAGCGGGATGGTCTTGCTGCGGCAGTAGTGACCAGGTCGTATCCACTAGCAACGGCTCAACCTCTCTGACTGCTGAAGATAGGCGCGGTACAAGGGAGTAGACAGAAGCAAGGTCGGACGTAGCAGAAGGTCGGGGCAGGCAGCAAGAATCGTAGTCAATAAGGCAATAGCAGGAGGTCAAGTACACAGTATGGACAAACACAGTAACGCTTTCACTAGGCTCTAAGGCAACAAGATCCGGCAGGGGAGTGCAGGGGCAGAGATCAGATATAGTCTGGGAGCAGGTGGAAGCCAATTAAGCTAATTGGGCCAGGCACCAATCATTGGTGCACTGGCCCTTCAAGTCTCAGGGAGCTGGCGCGCGCGCGCCCTAGAGAGCGGAGCCGCGCGCGCCAGCACATGACAGCAGGGGACCGGGACGGGTAAGTGACCTGGGATGCGATTCGCGAGCGGGCGTGTCCCGCTGTGCGAATCGCATCCCCGACGGCCATGACAGTGCAGCGCTCCCAGTCAGCGGGACCGACCGGGGCGCTGCGGAGAGAGAGACGCCGTAAGCGCTCCGGGGAGGAGCGGGGACCCGGAGCGCTAGGCGTAACAGCAAGATTATACCTGAGCCTGACGAAGAGCTTCGGCGCGAGAACGGTCCGTCGCTCCATACCCCAGCGTCTCTTCCAAAAGCCTCCCCGCACTGCTTTACTCCCGTTTGTTCCGTGAACAAATAAATAAGCCACAGCAAGAACATCTCTGTGAGTGCTCTGTTTTCTTGTGCTCCGTTTTCTTGTTTCTTATGCCTGTTTTAAAAACAAAGTTTCATGCTTCTAGCTTCAAAAATGACGGACTTCCATACAAACTTCCAACCCCTTTATCACCCCCTTAAGGGTTGAATTTCAAAAAACCCTTTCTTATTCATCGCCTACGTCTTAAAAACAACACCTGTGCAAAAAATTCAGCTTTCTGGGTCCAAGGGTTTCGACTGGGCGTTGATGAGTCAGTGAGTCAGGCCTTCTCTTTATATATATATATATATATATATGTAGGTATATATATATATATATATATATATATATATAATATTTTTTAGGTAAAAAAATGATGATCACAATCCCCATCTTACTGCAAAGTTTTCACTTCAATAAGTATAATGGAATGTGTTTTTTCTCTATATAGAAAAAAACACTTTAAGCTCCTCCAATCCATCAATGTGCATTTCCCAAGAGTGCAGGATTATCAGAAGTTTACTTATGTGCTTATTTGCTTTCTGTCAGTGGGGAAAATACACAGCACAACATAGGGATCAATGCATTTCTATATTCCTTTAGGAGCAACAGTGTATTTCAGGATGGCAGATGTGAGATGCATTTATTCATGTTGGCTTCTTTAATCTTTTATATATTTTATGTACACTTCACCTATAAAATGCAAACAATAGATCTGAGATCGGTAACTGCCAGTAAGATTACTTTAAAATCATCATTAACTTCTAATTTATAATTTCTCTACATATTAGAAAATACATGTAGAGAAACAAAATATGACCCTTTTATAAAAATCCCTATAAATGAAGAATTTTCTGACAAAATGATTTAATATAAACGTTAACTGTATTAATACATTTTTAAATTCGGTGTCAGGTAGTTCTTGTTTGTTACTGTCATATTTAAATACTGGTGTACTATATTTATGGACTTTTTTTCTAAATTGTTAAACTAGTATTCCTAGTAGTAAGGGTCAACCTCCATACATAGGTTAGACATCCACTGTAGTATAGTTTATTTCTTATCTTCAACAACTAACATCTACTGGTGTTTTATTAATTAGAGTTATATATATTACATTAGGCCATAGATTAATATGGTAAAACATTCTAGATATTAGGAGGAATTATTAAAATATGCTCATATATATTTATATCCAGCAGGACCAGGGAGGTAGGGAGTTAAGTCAGAGGAGAGTGCGGAGAGGATGTGTTCTTATGTGTTCTGGCTTTTTGCTGCTCCCCCGAGGGGACAAGGTCTAGTTAGGCCTTGGCTTCCCACAATAGTTACTATCCTAAAAGCTTTTCCCTATTGTAATCTGAAGACGACATACTACGTAAAAAGAGAAAGAGAAAGAAAATTGAATGCAGGTGCTTTGTACCTCAATCCTAGGACCCATATGTAGGCTTCTGGTCAAGCCTAGGGACTAGTAGCTCTCAAGCTTCACCCATTTTACCTGTATGCCACAGCATGAATTACAGTACCCCAAAAGAAAAGTGACCGGTAACATTTGGGACACTCCTCAGATGTGCAGTGAACGCGGGGATCGCGGCTCCCTGCTGTAGGCAGGTTTGCACATCACCGCACTATCCAAGGGCCAGACTACTGAATCGTGTACCTTGACAGCATTGTCTGTATGTACCTGAAGCCCTGCTGTTCTATTCCCCCAGCAATATGGTCTACATACTAGTATGCTTGCTATCATAAGCATCAGACTTGTTCTGGCTGATTGGGAGAAATATCATTTATCATTTGTATCATTTGATTTGCATAATCAGCTATCAAATATCTCATATATCTATAAATAAGTAAATAATTTACAGAGATTTCCCCTGAGGACACCGATGCATCTCGGCAGAAATGCGTCGAGAAATCTTGCTGAATAACTGCTAGAGAAATCTTGCTGAATAATTGATACCTTACGGTTTAGAGAGATTTTGTGCTGTTGCTAATAAGTCGCCAGTCACACCTACTGTGTGACATTGTTTAATACGTTCTTATAGATCTCATGCTCTGGATGGGAGACAGTCGGTCCATTGATCCATCCACATCCTGAGATCAATTGGTGTTTTGTTTGGCTGGCACTGCATTTTTGCTGTAGAAAATATTTTACACATATAAGTAAAAGCTACGTTTTAATATATTCACTCCCCACCTCTTTGTTTATATACTATGAGATTTACTTTGTTTTTGCACTGGCTGGGAGCTTTGGTCGTCTGCTGGACCCTGTATTGAGCAGTTTATAGTGGACACTCCGAAGAGGCAACCAGGGTGAATACTCAGTAGAGAAACACAATGGACTGCTGACACTTTTTAGCAGCAGACACCTTTATACAAACTTTCTCTGCCACCATAAGTAGAACCTTGCATTAAGAATTTGTGCCTCTATGTTAAATTGGAAGATTAATTATTTATCCTGGTAAAGAGTATCCATTGTATCTTCTCTTTATTTATCTGTGTCCGGTTTATTTTACACCATTAAGGGTACCCCATATGTTCATCAGCCGTTACCATAGTTACCAGACATAGATTCATGAAAACACACGTCATTTCACAGGTAGAACCCGACCCAAAGCCAAACCATCAGCTTATGCTCCACCCAGGTCCAGTCACATTATATTGGGGTATCTCATCTCAATATTTATTGCATATGTACAGAATATGCAACACATATCTGATAGTTGTGGGTCCCACCTCTAATACTCACATCTATGCCAAGATTGAGGGCCTCCCTAGCCCCCTTCAGCCTACTTGCGGCAGCCAGAGGATGTCAGGAAGCAGAAAACTGTTTTGAACAGTTTGTATAATTTCTTATTGACTTTAATGTGAGATGTGTAAATAGTGAAGCACCAAGATCTACTTATTTATGGTAATACCGTATTGGAGAATGATTATAATGCATCTACCTGAGATAATGCTCTGTCTGCCCCTCCACTGTTATTAAAATAGGTGATAGAAAAATATATTATTTCATATAGAATTCTATAATGGAATGCTTCAGCTTTTACGCGGCATATATTCATCTAAACTTGACTGTTAACAGCGCAGGAGGTTGCAGACTTAAAGTAATTGTGCAAAATGTTTTTTCCTTATAAACATAAATAAATAATGAAATAAATAGAAAAAACTATTTTACAATGAACTTTAAAAGTCCAGCTGCTTTTCTTCAATGTTTCTAATAAGGTTGCAGAACTGTAAACACTAGAGGGCAGTGTTTACTAGTGTGATCACAAATCAAAATGTGAATGAATCAAAGTATTTTTACTGATGTTGTTTGCTAATGTGTTTGCTTTTGTATCAATAAGACATTTTGTCCTTTATTTTCACCTACTAAATCGGGCCGATCTCCACATTTAATATAGAGGTAAAAATTATTTGTTTATACATCTTAGTTATTGATAACCTTTAAATGCTGATATATATATATATATATATATATATATATATATATATATATATATACACACACATATATATGAACTTATTTTTGTTATAATGCATTGCATTTGACATATACAAAATACATTTTATTTAAAATATTCCAACACAAGTAAGTAGCTCTTAAAGGGGTACTCTGTGGTAGAAAACAATTTTCTTCTAATTAACTGGTGCCAGTAAGTTAAACAGATTTGTAACTTACTTATATTTAAAAAAAAAAACATAATCTTTCCAGTACATAACAGCTGCTGTACGCTCCACAGGAATTTGTATAGTTCTTTAAAACTGCTAAAACTCTTATTGAAGCTTTCATCTATTCTCGCCTTGACTATTGTAACTGTTCACTAATCGGTCTTCCCTTCTCTATACTTTCCTCTATCAAGTTCATCCTAAATGCAGCAAACAGGCTAATTTTTCTGTCCAACCACTACACTGATGCCTCCCATCTTTGTCCCTCACTACATCGGTTGCCAATTCAGTTAAGAATACAATTTAAATTCTTCAATCTCACCCACAAAACTGCTGAATCTCCCTACATCTCCTCAATATTTTCTGTCTTTCACTCTAACTGAATTGTTGTCCATAAACCAAACCTCTCACTCCTTTTGCTCATTCTGCACTAGTTCTCTGGATAACCTGAATTCAGTGTTACTCCTAAATGTCACAGTTTTAAATCCTAAAAACATACTTTTACTTTTAGGTCTATAACACTCTAATCCTTCCACACAAATTATCACTATCCGACCTCTCCCCCCCCCATTTTGAGTCAACAATGTTCCCCTATGATCCATATACTGGTAACTGGCTCATTCACCTTTTTGTGTTTCTATTCATAAAATATGCCCAGATCACTATATAAAGAAGACCCTTTCTATCTTTTGTCCCAACCCAGTTTCCTCATAGATTGTAAGCTCTTGTGAACAGGACCCTCACTTATTTTGTCTACATATGTATCATTAGAATTGTAAAGTGCTGTGGAATATGTTGGCCCTATATAAATATAGATGACGATTGATTAAATTATTAAACTAAAATGATTATTCAATTCCATTACAAAATCAGGTTTACTTGCTTTTTTTAAAGAATGCCCCTACTGTTCACATATTTTATCTAGTATTGCAACGCTGTCCTAACCCCTTCAATGGGCACTGTCAGATATACAAACTTTTGATATGTTATAAAGCATTGCAAAACAATATGTTTTGCAATTGCTTTCATCAGAAAATGTTTAGTATTTCATGGTGAAAAAGCTAGTGAAAAAACTGGCCACTAGGGGGTCCTCCTGCCTTCTGGGACACATACCAGTCTGGCCCCGTCGTTCTGTCATTGCCAACGTCACAGATGATTCCCTTGATTGACCGCAGGTCCAGCGCTGCTGTGCTCGCTCCCGATGTAGTGAAGAATTGTGTGTCTTGAAGAGTTATGTGTCCATGTGTAGGGTTTGCAGAGTACAGGGTTTGCAGAAATCTGTGTCCAGGCAGTAAGAAGTGAGCAGAGCGAGACTGCACCCCCCCCCCACCATCAAAAAATCACAGTGTCTCAGCACTCTCAGCACAGTGACTCAGCACTTTCATCAGCTGTTCGGGACACAGAACTCTTCAAGACACACAATTCTTCACTACACCTCACTACACCGGTTCTCGGTGGTGTCACCAGGTGGCACATCCTGCACATCCACAAAGGTACCTGTTTTGAGGATCCGTGATGGGACATCACCCGCGGGTGGTAAGAGTTTGCTGGATTGCACCGTTGTGCTCTCCATAACCTGTTACTCTCTGAAACTACAACTCCCATCATGCCCTGACAGATATATGCATATGCGATATATGTAAGGACATGTTAGGAGTTGCAATTTTAGAGCGACTGCAGATTGACTGTGGAGGGATCATATAAAACTGTAACTCCTTTCATGCCCTGACAGATATACAGGCTGTGGGGACATGATAGAAGTTGTAATTTTATATGATCCCTTCACATACATTCAATCTGCAGTCGCTCTAAAACTACAACTCCTAACATGGCCTGTATATCTGTCAGGTCATGATAGGAGTTGTAGTTTTAGAGCGACTTCAGATTGACTGTTTGTGGAGGGATCATGTAAAACTAGCAATCCCATCATGCCCTGACAGATATACAGGCTGTCAGGACATCATAAGAGTTGTAGTTTTGTAGCAGGTGAAGATTGACTGGTTGTGGATGGATCACCTGAAACTACAACTCCCATCATGCTCTTCTGACTCCATAGGCAGCTATGTAGAAGCTCAAGGCCCCAGAAAGCGCTGGTCCTACAGTGAAAATTGGCTTGGTCCTTAGGGGCTAAACAAGTGAATGGGACAGTTCTGCAATACCATACATTGTTTAGGGACTAAATCAGCATTTTTGTGGTAAAAATAGGTATATATATTTTTTTATTCTTTACAACCCTTTCAATGCTTTCAAAATGTAAATGTTGCCTTGTTTTACTGACTGAAAAAAAATTTAAGATTTTGTATAGATTTTAAGGTAAATGGTAACAGTAAACTACAAAGGATATATTGTAATGAACATAAGATTTTGGCCTACAATTATGGTAAAATTAGGTTTATCTGACTTAAAGGGGTACCCAGAAGAAATAAAATGTTTTCTTATCAACTGGTGACAAAAAGTTTTACAAATTTGTAATTAACTTTTATTTAATTAAGAATATAAAGCTTTCCAGTGTTTATCAGCTGCTGTTTGTCCATAGGAAAGTTCTTTCCAGCCAGGCAAAATGCTCTCTGCTGCCACTACTGTCCATATCAGTAACTGTCCAGAGTATGTGCAAATCCCTATAGCAAATCTTTGCTGCCCGGGACAGAGGTGGCAGCCGGGAGCACAATGTCTGGAAAAACGATACAACATTTTCCAGGACATACAGCAACTGATAACTACCAGAAGGCTTGATATTTCTAAATAAAAATAATTAGCAAATAAGTATAACTTTCAGTCACTAGTTTATTTGATATGTTTTTGCCTCTAGCAGGAACGTACAAAGACATTCTGGGGGGCAGGGGCTGAACTAAAAAAAAAAAAAAAAGGCCACTTGTTATAATTATTTATATAAATGCCCACGTAATGATGCCAGTCTGCTCAGGGCACTTAAGGGAATAACGTCAAAAGGGCAGGGGCTCAAGCCCCCTTTCTAGTCAACCTGTGCAAGGTCCCTGTCCTCTAGGGGGAAAAAGTAACACTATACCATAGAATAATCTATACACCAACTGCATGCAGAACATGTTCTTATCTTTCCAAGTAGACGTTAAACTATAGAGGGGCAAAGATTATAGTGGTGCCCGGGCCATGGCACCTATGACACTACTTTATACTATTCACAGGAAGGAAAGATACACCATACAAAAAAAGTGTTTTTTTTGTTGTGAGTAGTGTTTTGATTGTAACTTTCATGAGCATAGAGGCTTGTTGACACTTTGGCAGTGAACAAGTTAACAAAGCACTCTCCAAGCTTTCCCCCTACTTAAATAGCCATATGTCATTCCTGTCTACTGATGTTCTTTTTGTAATTTAAAGGTCATCCAAGATGCTCATATGGAGGTTGCAACAATGAAATCCTTTGAGGTCAATTTCATAGTCTGTTTATTTTTACTTAGAAGTGGAGTCCAGTATACATCACCTTGGGCTTTTTTCTAAAGTAGTGTCTGATGTATTTTTTTAATCCCTGATGTACATTACCTGGAAGTTAATCCTGTTTTATAACACCACTAGTTTATCTGGGGAACACGAGCCAAAAGTTGCCACCATAAATGATAGAATACACAAGCAAAATATATAATATACAAGCCAGGTTGTTGTGCTGGCTATTTTTCTTTTTGCTTGTATTTACTACACAGGGGGAATGGCACCCTCCTTAGCTGTGCACCCCTCCCTCTTTCTCCCAGGTGGTGTTTCAAATTGTATATGGATCCAGCATGTCACCCAGTCAGAGGTTATATGCCCAGCAGAGGTGAGTTGGTATCTGAGTGTTAGGCTCAGAATTTGTGCTAGGGTCCCATCCTAAATGAGGCCACCTCCCCGTGGTGGATGGGGGACATGTTTTTGATCAAAAAAGTGCGCTAAGAGCCTCAATTTTTTGACCAATGTGTGCTGCTGCAATCTTCTTTTTTGTATACTATATATGATAGAATGATGGAACCATATGAGAAGTTAAATGTAAATCTATATATATAAAACTCAATGTGTGTGTGTGTTTGTATGTATGTATGTGTGTATGTATGTGTGTATGTTCCACAAAAACTTCCAAACGGCTAAAGATATTAACATGAAACTTGGCACACATGTTACTTATATGTCAGCAACAAACATTTGGATAGGTGATTTAACCCTTACTCACCCCCATTTGCCAGGGGCGGGGTTTATGTTTAAAGTCCCATACAAGTCTATGAGAAATATATGTTACTGCATAACTTCCATAATGGCTGGAGATATTTCGATAATACTTGGTCACAAGTTACTTATATGTCCACTTAAAATATAGGATAGTTAATTTAACCCTTAACTACCACCATTTGAGAGGGTCAGGGTTTTTGTTTAACATCCCGTGCAAATCAATGGGAAATGTATGTTCTCACATAATATCCGTACGGCTGGAGATATTTCAATATCTGGTACATATATTACAGGTCGGGATATGAATACGCGATGGGAGGTCGAGATAGGAGGTTAAGATAGGAGGACGGGATGGTCGGGATAGGAGCTCGACATAGGAGGTCGAGATAGGAGGATGAGATAGGAGGACGGGATAGGAGAACTGGATATGAGGACGAGAAAGGAGGAAGGGATAGGAGGATGGCATAGGAGGTTGGGATAGGAGGTCGGGATAGGAGGATGGGATAGGAGGACGGGATAGGAGGAAGGGATAGGAAGAAGGGATAGGAGGACGGGATAGGAAGACGGGATAGGAGGAAGGGATAGGAGGAAGGGATAGGAGGACGGGATAAGTGGATGGGATAGGAGGTCAGGATAGGAGGTCGGGATATGAGGACGAGAAAGGAGGATGGGATAGGAGGTCGGGATAGGAGGACGGGATAGGAGGTCGGGATAGGAGGTTGGGATATGAGGACGAGAAAGGAGGACGTGATAGGAGGACGGGATAGGAGGTCGGGATAGGAGATTGGGATATGAGGACGAGAAAGGAGGACTGGATAGGAGGACGGGATAGGAGGTCAGAATACGAGGATGAGAAAGGAGCACGGGATAGGAGGATGGGATAGGAGGATGAGAAAGGAGGACAGGATAGGAGGACAGGATAGGAGGTCAGGATAGGAGGATGGGATAGGAGCACCGGATAGGAGGATGGGATAGGAGGTCAGGATAGGAGGTTGGGGTATGACAATGATATATGAGGATGGGATATGAAGTCAAAAGCTTCCTCCTTTGTTGATTTTCCTCCCCAACAAGGATGAGGAAGGAAAAACCAGGCAACGCCGGGTATTCAGCTAGTATAGATATAAAACTCAACGTGTGTGTGTATGTATGTGTGTATGTTCCACAAAAACTTCCAAACAGATAAAGATATTAACATGAAACTTGGCACACATGTTACTTATATTTCAACAACAAACATAGGATAGGTGATTTAACCCTTACTCACCCCCATTTGCCAGGGGTGGGGATTATGTTTAAAGTCCCATACAAGTCTATGAGAAATACATGTTACTGCATAACTTCCAAACAGCTGGAGATATTTTGATAATACTTGGTCACATGTTACTTATATGTCCACTTAAAATATAGGATGGTTAATTTAACCCTTAACTACCCCCATTTGTGAGGGTCGGGGTTTTTGTTTCACATCCCATACAAATCAATGGGAAATGTATGTTCTCACATAATATCCGTACGGCTGGAGATATTTTAATACCTGGTACACATATTACGGGTCGGGATAGGAGGTCAAGATAGGAGGTCGGGATAGGAGGACGGGACGGAAGGGATAGGAGGTCGAGATAGGAGGTCGAGATAGGAGGTCGAGATAGGAGGATGGGATAGGAGGATGGGATAGGAGGACGGGATAGGAGGACAGGATATGAGGACGAGAAAGGAGGACGGGAAAGGAGGACGGGATAGGAGGTCGGGATAGGAGAACGGGATTGGAGGAAGGGATAGGAGGACGGGAATTGAGGACGAGAAAGGAGGATGGGATAGGTGGACGGGATAGGAGGTCGGGATAGGAGGACGGGATAGGAGGTCGGGATAGGAGGACGGGATAGGAGAACGAGAAAGGAGGACGGGATAGGAGGATGGGATAGGAGGTCAGGATAGGAGGTCGGGATAGGAGGTCAGGATAGGAGGTCGGGATAGGAGGTCGGGATAGGAGGATGGGATAGGAGGTCGGGATAGGAGGTTGAGGCATGAGGATGGGATATGAGGTTGGGATATGTCAACAATATATGAGGACGGGATAAGAAGTCAAAAGCTTCCTCCTTTGTTGATTTTCCTCCCCAACAAGGATGAGGAAGGAAAAAACGGGCAATGCCGGGTACTCAGCTAGTCTATCTATATATATAAAACTCAATGTGTGTGTATGTATGTTCCACAAAAACTTCCAAACGGCTAAACATATTAACATGAAACTTGGCACACATGTTACTTATATGTCAACAACAAACATAGGATAAGTAATTTAACCCTTACTCACCCCATTTGCCAGGGGCGGGGTTTTTGTTTAAAGTCCCATACACTTCTATGGGAAATATATGTTACTGAATAACTTCCAAACAGCTGGAGATATTTCAATAATACTTGGTCACATGTTACTTATATGTCCACTTAAAATATAGGATGGTTAATTTAACCCTTAACTACCCCCATTTGTGAGGGTCGGTGTTTTTGTTTCACGTCCCATGCAAATCAATGGGAAATGCATGTTCCCACATAACTTCCATACGGCTGGAGATATTTCAATACCTGCTACACATATTACAGGTCGGGATATGAGGACGGGATGGGAGGTCGGGATAGGATGTCAAGATAGGAGGACGGGATGGTCAGGATAGGAGGTCGAGATAGGAGGTCGAGATAGGATGACCGGATAGGAGGACGGGATAGGAGGACAGGATAGGAGGATGTGATAGGAGGTCGGGATAGGAGGTCAGGATAGGAGGTCGGGATAGGAGGTCGTGATAGGAGGACGGGATAGGTGGTCGAGATAGGAGGTCGGGATATGAGGACGAGAAAGAAGGACGGGATAGGAGGTCGGGATAGGAGGATGGGATAGGAGGGTGTGATAGGAGGACGGGTTATGGGGTTGGAATATGACAACAATATATGAGGACGTGATATGAAGTCAAAAGCTACCTCCTTTGTTGATTTTCCTCCCCAACAAGGATTAGGAAGGAAAAATCGGGCAACGCCGGGTACTCAGCTAGTATATATATAAAACTCAACGTGTGTGTATATGTGTATGTTCCAGCATCACGTCCAAACGGCTGAAGATATTAACATGAAACTTGGCACACATGTTATTTATATGTCAAAAACAAACATAGGATAGGTAATTTAACCCTTACTCATCCCATTTGCCAGGGGTGGGGTTTATGTTTAAAGTCCCATACAAGTCTATGGGAAATATACTGCATAACTTCCAAACAGCTGGAGATATTTTGATAATACTTGGTCACATGTTACTTATATGTCCACTTAAAATATAGGATAGTTAGTTTAACCCTTAACTACCCCCATTTGTGAGGGTCGAGGTTTTTGTTTAAAGTCCCATGCAAATAAATGGGAAATGTATGTTCCCACATAACTGGTCGGAATAGGAGGTCGAGATGGGAGGTCGGGATAGGAGGTCAAGATAGGAGGTTGAGATAGGAGGTCAAGATAGGAGGTCGAGATAGGAGGTTGAGACAGGAGGACGGGATAGGAGGTCGGGATAGGAGGTCGAGATAGAAGGTCAAGATAGGAGGATGGGATATGAGGACGGGATTTGAGGACAGGATAGGAGGTCGGGATAGGAGGTCAAGATATGAGGTGGAGAAAGGAGGTCGAGATAGGAGGTCGAGACAGGAGGACAGGATAGGAGGTGGGATAGAAGGTTGAGATAGAAGGTCAAGATAGGAGCACGGGATAGGAGGTTGGGATAGGAGGTCGAGATAGGAGGGCAGGATAGGAGGTCAAGATAGGAGGACGGGATAGGAGGACGGGATATAAGGTCTAGATAGGAGGACGGGATAGGAGGACAAGATAGGAGGACGGGATAGTAGGACGGGATAGGAGGACAGAATAGGAGGATGGGATAGGAGGACGGGACAGAAGGTCAGGATAGGAGGTCGAGATAGGAGGATGGGATAGGAGGCCGGGATAGGAGGTCGGGATATGGGGTTTGGATATGACAACAATATATGAGGACGGGATATGAAGTCAAAAGCTTCATCTGTTGATTTTTCTCCACAACAAGGATAAGGAAGGATAAACCGGGCAACGCCGGGTACTAAGCTAGTATATCTATATATATAACACTCAATGGCCCTCATTTACTATTGCAAACCCGACATGTATTGTCGGGTTGTGTACCAGATTCTGTTGCATTGTGTCAGAAATTCTGTCTGCGCCAGAATTTGTGCCATAATTGAAAAAAAAAAACAACTAACTATCCATTATGCTAAGAAAATCCGAAAAAGGGGCGTGGTCTCCAAAAAGGGGCATGTTCCCAACATTTTCACAAAAAAACAACATATTTACTAAGGTTTCCACATAAAATTTGGTGGATTTGAGCTAAGGAAAACCAGACAGATCAGAGCATGTGTAAAAAAAAGGAAAGTGTAGGGAAAGTGGAAAATGTAGGGAAACCTTAGTAAATACCGTGAAAAAATAAATTGTAGAGAATTAAAAGCCACAAAGAAACCTACACTCACACTTAGTAAATAAGGAACAATTTGTGTATGTATGTGTGTATGCATGTGTGCATGTGTGTGTGTGTATGTATGTGTGTATGTATGTGTGTATGTTCCAGCATCATATCAAAACGGCTAAAGATATTACCATGCAACTTGGTACACATGTTACTTAGATGTCAACAACAAACATATGATAGGTAATTTAACCCTTACTCACCCCCATTTGCCAGGGTCAGTGTTTTTATTTAAAGTCCCATACAAATCTATGGGAAATATGTGTTACTGCATAACTTCCAAACAACTGGAGATATTTCGATAATACTTGGTCACATGTTACTTATATGTCCACTTAAAATAGAGGATAGTTTATTTAACCCTTAACTACCCCCATTTGTGAGGGTCGGGGTTTTTGTTTAACCCCTTAAGGACTGAGTGATTTCATGTTTTTGCATTTTCGTTTTTTCCTCCTTGCCTTTAAAAAATCATAACCCTTTCAATTTTGCACCTAAAAATCCATATGATGGCTTATTTTTTGTGGCACCAATTCTACTTTGTAATGACATCAGTCACTTTACCCAAAAATCTACGGCGAAATGGAAAAAAAAATCATTGTGAGACAAAATTGAAAAAAAAGTTTTGGGGGCTTCTGTTTCTACGCAGTACATTTTTCAGTAAAAATTACACATTCTCTTTATTCTGTAGGTCCATACAGTTAAAATGATAACCTACTTATATCGGTTTGATTTTGTCGGACTTCTGAAAAAAATTATAACTACATGCAGGAAAATTTATATGTTTAAAATTGTCATCTTCTGACCCCTATAACTGTTTTTATTTTACCACGCATGGGTCGGTATGAGGGCTCATTTTTTGCGCTGTGATCTGAAGTTTTTAGCGGTACCCTTTTTGTATTGATCGGACTTGTTGATCACTTTTTATTCATTTTTTCATGATATAAATAGTGACCAAAAATACACTATTTTGGACTTTGGAATTTTTTTGCGTGCACGCCATTGACCGTTTAGTTTAAATAACAATATATTTTTATAATTCGGACATTTACGCACGTGGCGATACCACATATGTTTATTTTTATTTACACTGTTTTATTTTGTTACTAGGAAATGCCGGGGGATTTAAACTTTTATTTCAGAAGGGAATACCTGAAAGGGTTAACTTTTTTTTACACTTTTTTTTTTTGCGAGCTCATAGCTCCTATAGGGACCTATGAGCTTGCAATGGCTGATTGCATACACAGATTGTTGCCTTGCCGTTGCATAGCAACAAGCTGTGTAATCGGCGGTTGATTGCTTCAGCCTGTAACTCAGGCATGGAGCAATCAATCAGAGCCCAGACACCGCCCGAGGAAGGTAGGGACCTTCTTCTCTCCGGGTAGCTGATCGTGGCATCGCAATTTTATCGCAATAACCCCGATCAGCCCGACTGAGCAGCCGGGAAGCATTTACTTTCACTTTCGATGCGGCGCTCAGCTTTGAGCCCCGCATCGGAAGGGTTAATAGCACATGGCCGAACATTCCGCGTTATAGACAGGGACCGGACTTAGGACGTACTCATACGTCCTAAGTCCTTAAGGGGTTAAAGTCCCATGCAAACCAATGGGAAATGTATTGTCCCACGCATCTTTCGTACGGCTGGAGATATTTCAAAAATACCTGGTATTACTTATATGTCAAATAAAAAGATATGATAGTTAAATCAACCCTTACCTACACCCTTATATAAAAGATGGGTTTTTGTTTTAAGTCCCCATGCAAGTATATGGGACTTCCAGTACCTTACTCCACAAGCTCCGTTATGCATCTCCTGGGGAATGTGTTAATCCGGCTTGCAAGCCACACCCCATCTCACAAAGGCACACCCACATTTTAAGCCCCACCCTTTTTATTATCTACCCTTTTTGTGCATTGGTCTGGCTTGCAAATCACGCCCAGTCCCACAAAGCCACGTCCCCTTCTTTTTTCAATTTACAATATCTTCATCACAAATAAATCCCACCTGAGGACAGGATATGAGGATGGGACATAAGGTCGGGATATGAGGACAGGATATGAGGACGGGATATGAGGTCGGGATATGAGGTCCGGATATAAGGACGGGATATGAGGTCGAGATAGGAGGTCGGGATATGAGGATGGGATATGAGGTTGAGATATGAGGACAGGATTGGTGCTCAGGATATGAGGTCGAGATATGATGATGGGATATGAGGACGGGATATGAGGTCGGGATATGAGGATGGGATATTAGGTTGAGATATGAGGACATGATATGGGGTTGGGATATGACAACAATATATGAGGACAGGTTATGAAGTCAAAAGCTTCCTCCTTTGTTGATTTTCCTCCCCATCAAGGATTAGGAAGGAAAAACTGGGCCACGCCGGGTACTCAGCTAGTATATATATATATATATATATATATATATATATATATATATATATATGTATATATAAAACTCAACGTGTGTGTGTATATGTGTGTGTATGTTCCAGCATCGCTTACAAACCTCTAAAGATATTACCATGAAACTTGGCAAACATGTTACTTATATGTCAACAACAAACATTGAATAGATAATTTAACCCTTACCCATCCCCATTTGCAAGACTCTGGGTTTTTATTTAAAGTCCCTACAAGTCTATGGAAAATATATTTTACTGCATAACTTCCAAACAGCTGGAGATATTTCCGTAATACTTGGTCACATGTTACTTATCTGTCAAATAGAAATATATAATAGTTAAATAACCCCTAACCTTCCTCCATATGTGAAGGATGGGGTTTTTGTTTCAAGTACCATTCAAGTGTATAGGACTTCTTGGGCCTTACTCCACAATCTCCGCTCTGCATCTTCTGGTGAATGTGTCAGTCCGGCTGGCAAGCCACACCCTCCCTGCATGCCATGTACCATCTCACAAAGACACACCCACCTTTTAAAGCACACCCCTTTAATTTTCAGTTTACAATATCTTTACCACAATGCAGACCAATCTGAGGATCGGATACAAGGATTAGAAATGAGGATTAGCTATGGGGACGGGATATGAGAACGGGATATGAGGACGAGATAAGAGGATGAGAAATGAGAACCGGATATGAGGACGGGATATGAGGTCGGGATATGAGGACAGGATATAGGGATGGGATATGGGAACGGGATATGGAGTCGAGATATGTGAACAAAATATGAGGAGGGGACTTGGGGTCGGGATATGAGGAGGGGATATGGGGTCAGGATTTAGGGATGGGATAGGAGGAAATAAGCTTCCTCCTTTGTTGCTTTTCCTCCCCCACAAGGATAAGGTAGGAAAAACCGGGCAGTGACGGGTACTCAGCTAGTACAAATATAATGATCAACTTATTATAAACAGTAAAATGATTTACCATAATACATTTAAGACATGGGAAATTAATTTGTTGTTTACTGTGAAAATAGAAGTATATTCAGCCCAAAGATCAAGAATACTCAGAAGAACCAATAAATCAATATATAAGATTTTATTTTGGGTCTCCAAGTTGGGCAGATAAACTCCATTGATCTGTATAAGGAATCTAATGATAAAGTGTAAAAAAAAAAAAAAAAAATTAAAGGTTAACTTACTTTAACCCCTTTTATATAGAAAAGTTTAAATAACCCCCCTTTTCCCATTTTCCATAGGAAAAAAAAGTAAACATAATAAAAATAAAAATATTTGGTATCGCCATGTGTATAATTGTTCGAAATATTACAATATAACATCATTTATCCCGTACGGTGAACATTATAAAGGAAAAAACAAACAAACCCAAGAATTGTGTTTTTTTTATCACATTATATCCCAGATAAATTTTAAGTAAAAAGCAATCAAGAAAACCAATCAATACCACAATGGTACCAATAAAAACGAAAGATCACAAAAAATGAATTCTCATACAGCCAGGTAAACAAAAAAAGAAATAAGTTATAGGGGTCAGAAAATGGCAATTAGAAAAAAATCCACAAAGTTTAGAATTTTTATAAATTAGTAAAACATGATGCAAATTATACAAGTTTGGTATTGTTTTAATCGTGTCCACCTAAAGTACCAAGATTACATTAGTTTGACCAAATAGTGAATGGCAGAAAAAGAAACCCCCACAAATTAGGGGACTGGCTTGCAGACCAATCATGATTTCTGCTGGGAAGTGCACCCGCTCTTCCCCTAGTCCAGAGGTGCTCGGAGGATGAGACTGGCGGCAGTGGGAGGATGTGACCGGTAGCAGCAGGAGGTGAGAGCTGTATGCCTCCTGCTATTGCATACGTGCAACTCCCAGCATGCACAGCCAAATGGTATGCTGGGAGTTGTAGTTATGCAACAGCTGGAGGCACATGACTAAAACTCCCAGCATGATCTTTGGCCTTCCGTGCACGCTGGGAGTTGTAGTTATGCAACAGTATCCTCCAGCTATTGCATAACTATAACTCTCTGCATGGCCTTTGGCTGTCAGTGCATGCTGGCAGTTGTAGTTTTGCAACAGCTGGGGGCACACTGGTGGGGAAAAACTGAGTTAGTCTGTAACCTAACTCAGTGTTTCCCCACCAGCGTGCCTCCAGCTTTGACAAAACTACAACTCCCAGCAGCCACAGTCTGTCAGTGAATGCAGGAAGTTGTAGTTTTGCTACAGCTGGAGGTTTGCATTCTCCTCCCCCCCCCCCCACCCTAAAAAATGAAAAGTACTGGGTACATTTACACAGTGGGGGTTACAGTGAGTTTTCCTGCAGTAAAGTTTCCACCACAGCTCAAACTCTCTGTGGAAAACTCACTGTTAACCCAACCGTATGATTGTACCCTAAAATCACTACACTACAGAAAATAAAGATAAAAAAAATGTTTATGCCCTTTACTGTGTGGTAAAATTTACATGTTATCTATATTCAACAGATTGGTACAATTACAACGACACACAATTAGTATGGCATTTAATGTTTTGCAACTTTTAAATAATAGCAGTCACTTTAATTCACCATGTTCACCATCAATTCCATTCAGTGGATTGCAATACCAATGCATTGACTTGAATAAGCAATCCAATCCTTTCTTAAAGAAGTCCTGTGGGAATTTAAAAAGTGTACATAAAATTATCCAAAAATATTTAAAACAAATGTTAAATAAAATTTCTTCCACTACGAATATTTTAATCACTCCCTTTGCCCATTTTTCTAATGTAAACAAAAAAAGCTGATGAATGTCCAAACAAAAAAATATAGCATAATGATTTTGCACATTGAATGGTGTAAATGTGAAAATAAATATCAAATACAATAATTTTTTTTATCACTTTACAGCTCACAAAAAATTGAACAAAAAACAATACAAAAAAAACTGATCAATGCTAAAATAGTACAGAAAAAAGCTACAGATTATAGCACAAAGAGCTTTATAGACAGAATAGTTAAAACAAAGTTATATGGGTCAAAAATTGTAATTTAGATAATTTTGTGTAGGTTTTAAATTTTTATACAAACTGAGTATTGCTGTAATCATAACAACATAGGGAATACATATAGCCTTTAAATTTCACCCTACAGTACACATCCTTCCAAATTTGTAAAATTGCATTTTTTTTCAATTATACCTTAAAGTGTACCTATTATATCACAGAAAAAAAAAATCAAAGTTATATGTTACTCAGTACCTCATCCTGATCACGTACATATAACGTTTATGTGTCTAGCTTCTGTATTTCTTTTAAAATCAACTTATATCAGATCACACAGAATTTTCATCTTCTCTCAGGCAGGGGGCGTGTCCCTCTTTTGCCCTCACTGTACATGACTAAACTTCCTCCCTCACTGTGTGTCACTGAGCTGTCAGCAAATCACTGCACTCTACTCTGTAACCCTTTCCTCTCTGGTTTTATGCTACACATGTTACACAGAGAGGAAGAAGGTTTGCTGGAGTTTGCCTGCTGCTCTCCTTATAAACTACTCCCAATTATTTTTTGTCCAATCCCGTCCGCTAACATAGGAATGTACAAACACTAGGGTGCAATGCTCTGCATATACTCCCCATGGATAACATTGTATGTAGTACACACACTGCTATACATGGGGGATTGTGCAGAGCATTGCACCTTAGTGTATGTACAGATGTGAATAGCAGTGACTCTGCAGACTCAGAGGTCCTAACTCCTTACAAATAGGGTGACACACTGTAACAAACCCCATGTGATCTCATTACTAATGGGATCACACACTGATAACACACAGTAACACCCCCTTCCTCATGCCATCTCCCTACTACTGGGCTAGCACACTGTAACAAACTTCCTCCTCATGACATCTTTTTTACTACTGTGCTGGCACAATGTAACAAACCCCCTCCCCATCTCCTTACTACTGGAGTACATGTTGCTGTGTGAGGGTGAACATGCTGTAACACTTGTGCTCCCTTTTCTCCTCTATGCTATGGAAGGAGCTGTGCACTGAATCATTGTCCTTATCTCACTTGATGCTGCTGAGAGCTGGGGAGGTGTGAGGGTGTGTGGCCTCCTCTCAGCCAATCCCAGCAGCTCACTCACTGCCTGCTCTCCTCTGTTCTCTGTTTTGGAGCGCACACAGGCTTATAAAGCCTCCCCCTCAAATCCTGTATTCCAACTGAGATGCTGATCTTGCTAACCTCAGAAAGACCATAGTAACAGGTGTGGGACATTTTATGAGGACCTCTAGTGGCCACTTTTATATGAGCAGTTTTCTAAGGGAAACTGTGGAAAAATGTCAAGGCTAACAATACGCGTCGGTTTTTATCGTATTTTCCTGCCTTCTATGCATGTTTTTTATCTCCACGGAGATTGAATAAATTCTATACTTTTTTATCCACTCTGAAAGTGCTGGAGTTTTTCACTATGGATTTTTTCAAGTGATCTCTTCCTGTATTGTTTGCCTCGTGGAGCGGCCACGTTTCCCGTGCACCCAGACTGGATGAGCAGCAGAGACTGAAAACTACGAGGGTGAGCTGTATGTATTTTCCAGTTTCACTAGCCATTTAATTTTGTCGAGCAGAAGTGAAGGGCCTCATCTTTGTGATATGTAGCAGTGACTGCGAGGGAAAACTGTGGGTGTATTTATAATGTGTGTGCCTCAGAGCTGTGTATGTGTGGGTATACCCTACTGTCATGGAAAGTGTTAAAAAATATGTCCCTCAACATCTTAAAAACATGACACAAAAAATAGGGCAGAACAAGCATTATGGAGTATTACAGCCCTGGAGTTTGGTCACAGACAGTGCATACGCAGCGTATTTGACCCTGCGAGACATTTGCCGGGCAGCTAGATATACACTACCTACATGCTTCGAATAGACCCACAGGATTTTGCTTCCGTAGCCCTGTGTGTGCTGTGAGGTTTGGAGGCGGGCCACACGGCGCAGTTATGTTGTTGTGCTTGGCTTGCCTCCGAACCTCACTGCACACACAGAGCTATGGCAGGAAAAGCCCTGTGTGTCTGTTTACAGCACATACACAGTAAATTTCCTGCTGCCTGGAAGATTTCTGGCAGCATCAAATGCGCTGTGTATGCGCTGTGTATGACCCTACCCCTAAACAGAAAATAAATCCTACTTTCACTTTCACTAACAATACAGACAGAATTACTCTCCCAGGTAATAATATCCCCTCTGGATTCAAGCTCTCATCAGTGGTAACGTTTCCTCACAGCCTCACTTTCTCTTAGTTTAAAAATACAAACTGTCTTCAGCACCTGTGCTGATCAAGGTTTGTCTGAAAATCTGAGGCGGCCCAGGAAGGGGATGAAGGGCCCACTACCAAACTTGCCTTAAATCCTTTAACAATCCAGGCCTGATAACAGGATTTACCCAATTCCCTTGTAAGCTAAGTCTTTTTGGATTTCCCATATCTCACCCAGCTTTCCCTGGATGATATATGTGCTTCCTGAAACCTGATGTCCAAATACAACAGATAATTTAGGAAAATAAAGTGATCCCTAGCAACCATTTCTGTCACTGTCTCACAAGAGTCACGGTAATTCAATAGGTGTAGCTGTTCGCACCTACCTACAGATTATGAACAGATTTCTCTTTCACGCTGTGCATAGTGGGGAATCTTTAAAGCGTTAGCGGCTAGATACATCAGCACTTCTGAGTGTAATTGCTTGTAAAGAAATGTACACTTTTTCACAAGCAACAGTCTGCTGGAAATAGTGTGTCTGTTGTTCTTATATGATGCCCTCTATAAGGGCAGCACAACCAGCTTGTCAGATTTCCTCTAAGTAAAGATCTAAGATTTACTTCTTTTCCTTTCACAAGGGAAAGTTACTCTTTAAAGATCATTGTACAGCCTAGCTCGGATTTACATTTGGCTGGGCACCCTCATGCATGTACTCATAGAGAATGTTTAGTACTGCAGGGAACATTGTTAGTGATTAATGTAAGAGGTTCCAACTAACTTCATGAATGCTAAAAGACTAAAAAATTGCCGTGCTTATGCCATCATCATTCATGGGAATTTTAATTCAGTTTGGTTCCCCAAACAAATAATTTTTAAATATGTGTTTTTAAATCTACACATTATGCCTTTCCTTTGAAGTAATCCATTTGGAATCTGTAATTAGAATGACATACAGTAAGGAATGTACAAATAATAAATATTCTGTTTTAAATAAATGAAATTAGAAAATTAATTTCCTTGTTAAAGTTTTAATTATAATTGCAAGAGAACATTCAAAGATAGCATTAAATGCATTTAAAAAGTAAACATGCGTTTTAATGTGTTCTTAAGTCTGTACTCAGGAGAAAAACAAATGTTTTTAAATCAACTGGTGCCCAAGGGTACAGATTATACAGATTATACAGATTCGTAAATTGCTTCTATTTAAAAATCAGAGGCCTTTCAGTACTTATCAGCTAATGTATGCTCAAGAGGAAGTTGTGTAGTCCTTTCCAGTCTGACCACTGGAACTGTCCATAGCAGAAGATTGCTATGAGGATTCGCTCCTCCTCTGGACAGTTCCTGAAACGCACTGTGGTCAGACTGAAAAGAAGTACACAACTTTCCCTGAAGCAGAGGACAACTGATAAGTACTGAAAGGCTTATATATATATATATTTTTTTTTAAAGTCATTTACAAATTGGTATAGCATTCTGGTACTAGTTAATTTTGATTTTTTTTTTCCACCAGAGTACCCCTTTAAAGTGTACAGTAACTTGTCTTTATGTACAGACCTAAAACTATTTAGCAATGTACTGTAAAACCAAACAAGTGATATATAAATATAAGAAACTTTATTGATTAAAGGCTATGATCACCTTTATATACATTTTTTCTTCTATACTGATTTATAAACCAGATCAATGTTAACCTTTCATTTAGCAATAAATTATCTTAGAAGATTGGTTAAGAGAAAAAGAAGCCTACAAAATGTATATGAAAAAATGCAGGCTGCAGAAAATAGAGGGAGAAAAAAATTGGCGCCCATTGGAAATAAATGTTTTTTAAACAAAATATGTTCTGCAATAACAATTCAGAAATATGATCTAAAGTATGAACTATTAGAGTAAGCAAAGATGTTCGAAATCATAGCTTTTGTTTTATTGGCCAGTACGGCAGGAGAACGGACACAAAAAAATTGAAATCTAGAGCTATATAACCCAAATATATAACTTCAAACATTTATATCCTCCTTGTGAAATGTTATGAAACCCCACTCCATTATGCCCAGTAATGCCCACAAAACCATAACCCCTGGTCCCTTTGAGGTCGTTTTGGAGGAACAATAAAAAAAAAACATGTAGGGCAGTTGTATGTTATGTAGAAATGAATAAAAATATGCTGCAAGCATGTCTAAGAAAAAAAAAAGAGCTTTTAACCCCTTAAGGACATGCGCTGTAAGTGTACGACACTGCTCAGCGTCACTTCGCTCACAGCGCCATAGATTTACGGCACAGTTGTGACTCGAGCGCAGGAGTGGCTGACATCAGCAATTGCGCTGATGACTGCCATTAACCCCTCAGATGCCGTGATCAATACAGATCACGGGATCTGCAACAGTGCGGCACAAAATGGCTGATCTGTTCACCCGTGGAGCTGCTGCGGGGGATCAGCCAAGATGGTAGGCGGAGGTCCCCTCACCTCCCTCCATTTGTCTCCCGGGGTCTTCTGCACTGATCTGCCTTCCAGCAGACCAGAGCAGAAGATGGCAGATAATACTGATCAGTGCTATGCCCTATGCATAGCACGGAACAGTATTAGCAATCTAATGACTGCAATAAATAGTCCCCTTTGGGGACTATAAAAGTGTAAAATAAATGTAAAGAAAAGTTTTAAAAAAAATGTGAAAAAACCCGTCCTCCAATAAAGTTTTAAATCAACCCTTTTCCCCATATTAATACACAAAAGCGTAAAAAAGATAAATAATAAACATATTTGGTATCGTCGCGTGCGTAAATGTCCAAACTATAAAAATATAATGATCCCCTATAATGATCGAATGGAGTAAACGTAAAAATAAAAGTACCAAATTCCAGCTTTTTTTGTCACATCAAACTGCAAAAAAATGTAATAAAAAGCGATTAAAAAGTCACATGTGCAAAAGTGGTACTAAAACAAACTATAGATCATGGCACAAGAAATTAGCCCTCACACATCCCTGAATACAAAAAAATAAGAAAGTTAGAGATGGTCAAAATAGGGCAATTTTAAATACTATGATTTGAAAAAAAAATTGAAGATTTTTTTTAACCATTAAAGGACCTAGGGCGTATGGATACGCCTTGACGTACTGGTACTTAAGTACCCAGGGTGTATCCATACACCCGTGGGAATTTTGGTCCCCGTCACGTGCCGGGGACCGGACCGGGGTGACTGTTGATATCTATCAGCAGGCACCCCATGCAAATGCCCAGGGGGGTCATCAGACCCCCCATGTCGGCGATCGGCGCAAATCGCAAGTGAATTCACACTTGAGATTTGCGCCAATTCCGGGTCATACGGGTCTATGGTGACCCGGAATATAAGGGGAATCGCGGTTGTCTAAGACACCCACGATCCCTCTGAAGGGATAGGAGTGAGGTGGCAGGGGTGCCACCCCTGCTATCCCTGCTATTGGTGGTCTAGACGCGACCATCAATAGCAGATCGGGGGCGGGGGGGTTAACTTTCGTTTTCCCCGTCCTGCCCTCCCACAATAGGCGGGGCAGAACGGGGAACTGAAGGGGACCGAATGCCGAAGTCCACTTACCCGTCCGGAGGCTGCGAGCGAAGGTGATCGGCGGGCGGCATGTCGCTTGGAAGAAGAGGACGGCTCCCTGGATCCTACGGAAGCAGGTAAGTTGATCTGGAGGGCTACAGTCTGAGACCACTGTAAAGTGGTCTCTAAAATCTAGCCCTCCAGATGTTGCAAAACTACAACTCCCAGCTTGCCCAGACAGCTGTTTGCGCATGCTGGAATATGTAGTTTTGCAACAGCTGGTGGGCTACAGTTTCAGACCACTATATAGTGGTCTCTAAACAATATCCCTCCAGATCTTGCAAAACTACAACTTCTAGCATGCTCACATAGCTGTTTGCTGTCTGGGCATGCTGGGATTTGTAGCTTTGCAAGATCTGGAGGTCCACAGTTTTGCGATCACTGTGCAGTGGTCTATAAACTGTAGCCCTCCAGATGTTGCAAAACTGCAAATCCCAGCATACGCAGACAGCAAACAGCTGTCTCGGCATGCTGGGAGTTGTAGTTGTGTACCTCCAGCTGTTGCATCTCCCAGCATGTCCTTCGGGGATCAGTACATGCTGAGAGTTGTAGTTTTGCAACAGCTGGAGGCACACTGGTTGGAAAATACTGAGTTAGGTAACAGAACCTAACTGAAGGTTTTCCAACCAGTGTGCTTCCAGCTGTTGCAAAAGTACAACTCCCAGCATTCACGGTCTGTCAGTACATGCTGGGAGTTGTAGTTTTGAAACAGATAGAGGTTTTCCCCCTCATGTGAATGTACAGGGTACATTCACACAGGCAGGTTTACAGTTAGTTTCCTGCTTCAAGTTTGGGCTGCGGCAAATTTTTTGCCGCAGTGCAAACTCCTAGAGGGAAACTCACCATAACACGCCTGTGCAACCATACCCTAAAAACACTACACTAACACATAATAAAGGGTAAAACACTACATAATACACCCCCTTACACTGTTCCACCCAATAAAAATGAAAAACGTCTTGTACGGCAGTGTTTCCAAAACGGATCCTCCAGCTGTTGCAAAACAACAACTCCCAGCATTTCTGGACAGCCACTGACTGTCCAGGCATGCTGGGAGTTTTGCAACAGCTGGAGGCACCCTGTTTGGGAATCACTGGCGTAGAATACCCCTATGTCCTCAAATGCACATGGTGCTCTATCACTTCGGAGCCCTGTCATATTTCAAGGAAACAGTTTAGGGCCACATATGGGGTATTTCCGTACTCGGAAGAAATTGCACTACAAATATTGGGGGGGCTTTTTCTCCTTTTACCCCTTATGAAATGAAAAAGTTGGGGGCTGTTAGTGTAAAAAAATAAAAAAAATTTACACAAACATGCTGGTGTTGCCCCATACTTTTTTTTTTCATAAGCGGTAAAAGGAAAAAAAGACCCCCAAAATTTGTAATGAATTTCTCCTGATTACGGAAATACTCCATATGTGGGCGTAAAATGCTCTGCGGATGCACAACAAGGCTCAGGAGTGAGAGCACACCATGTACATTGTACATTTGAGGCCTAAATTGGTGATTTGCACAGGGGTGGCTGATTTTACAGCGGTTCTGACGTAAACGCAAAAAAAGCCCACATGTGACCCCATTTTGGAAACTACACCCCTCACGGAATGTAGCAAGGGGTATAGTGAGCCTTAACACCCCACAGGTGTTTGACAAATTTTCATTAAAGTTGGATGGGAAAAAGAAAAAAAAAATCACTAAAATGCTGGTGTTACCCTAAATTTTTCATTTTCACAAGGGAAAATAGGAAAAAATCATCCCAAAATTTGTAACCCCATTTCTTCTAAGAACATACCCCATATGTGAATGTAAAGTGCTCTGCGGGTGCACTACAATCCTCAGAGGAGAAGGAGCGCCATTAGGATTTTGAAGAGAAAATTTGTCCGGAATTGAAGGCCACGTGTGTTTACAAAGACCCCATAGTGCCAGAACAATGGACCCCCACGTGACCCCATTTTGGAAACTACACCCCTCACAGAATGTAGTAAGGGGTGCAGTGAGCATTTACACCCCACATGTGTCTGACAGATTTTTGGAACAGTGGTCCATGAAAATGAAAATTAAATTTTTCATTTGCACAGCCCACTGTTCCAAAGATCTGTCAAATGCCAGAGGGGTGTAAATACTCATTGCACCCCTTATTACATTCCGTGAGGAGTGTAATTTTCAAAATGGGGTCACATGTGGGGGGGGTCCACTGTTCTGGCAACACGGGGGGGCTTTGTAAACGCACATGGCCCCTGACTTCCATTCCAAACAAATTCTTTTCCCAAAAGCTCAATGGCGCTCCTTCTCTGCTGAGCATTGTAGTGTGCCAGCAGAGCACTTGACGTCCACACATGGGGTATTTCCATACTCAGAAGAAATGTGGTTAAAAATTTGGGGAGTCATTTTCTCCTATTGCCCCTTGTAAAAATTTAAAATTTAGGGTAAAAACAGCATTTTAGTAAAAAAAATTTTTTTTTTATTTACACATCCAACTTTAACAAAAAGTCGTCAAACACCTGTGGGTAGTTAAGGCTCACTGTACCCCTTGTTACTTTTCTTAAGGGGTGTAGTTTCCAAAATGATATGCCATGTGGGTATTTTTTGCTGTTCTGGCACCACAGGGGCTTCCTAAATGCGGCATGCCCCCCCAAAAAAACATTTCAGCAAAATTTGCTTTCAAAAAGCCAAATGTGACTCCTTCTCTTCTGAGCATTGTAGTTCACCCGCAGAGCATTTTACGTCCTAACATGGGGTATTTCCATACTCAGAAGAGATAGTGTTACAAATTTTGGGGGGCATTTTCTCCCATTACCCTTTGTAAAAATGGTAAACTTGGGGAAAAAACAGCACTTTAGTGAAAAAAAAATTTTCTCCATTTACACATCCGATTTTAACGAAAAGTTGTCAAACACCTTTGGGGTGTTAAGGCTAACTGGACCCCTTGTTACGTGCCTTGAGGGGTGTAGTTTCCAAAATGGTATGCCATGTGGGGTTTTCTGCTGTTCTGGCACCATAGGGGCTTTCTAAATGTGACATGCCCTCCAAAAACCATTTCAGCAAAATTCACTCTCCAAAATCCCATTGTTGCTCCTTCCCTTCTGAGCCCTCTACTGCGCCCGCTGAACACTTGACATACACATATGAGGTATTTCCTTACTCGAGAGAAATTGGGTTACAAATTTTTTCTCCTGTTACCACTTGAATTTTCTCCTTCACTTTGCTGCTATTCCTGTGAAACACCTAAAGGGTTAACACACTTACTGAATGTCATTTTGGATACTTTGAGGGGTGCAGTTTTTATAATTGGGTCATTTTTGGGGTATTTCTAATATGAAGACCCTTCAAATCCACTTCAAAACTGAACTGGTTCCTGAAAAATTCCGATTTTGAAAATTTTGTTTCTTCCAAAAGTTGATGTCTTCCAAAAGTAAAAACATGTCAACTTTATGATGCAAACATAAAGTAGACATATTGTGTATGTGAATCAACGTATAATTTATTTGGAATATCCATTTTCTTTACAAGCAGAGAGCTTCAAAGTAAAAAAAAATGCAAATTTTTTTATTTTTTCATCAAATTTTGGAATGATATAAGTATCGACAAATTTTTACCACCAACATAAAGTAGAATATGTCACGAAAAAACTATCTCGGAATCAGAATGAAAGGTAAAAGCATCCCAGAGTTATTAATGCTTGGAGTGACAGTGGTTAGATGTTCAAAAAATTGCCGGGTCCTTAACCCCTTAAGGACGCAGCCCTTTTTCACCTTAAGGACTGGGCCCTTTTTTGCAATTCTGACCACCGTTGCTTTACGAATTAATAACTCAAAAACGCTTTTACGGAACATTCTGATTTTGAGATAATTTTTTCGTGACATATTCTACTTTATTTTGTTGGTAAATTTTGGGCGTTACTTGCATCCATTTTTGAAGAAAAATCCCCAAATTTCATGAAAATGTAGAAAATTTAGCATTTTTCTAAATTTTAAGCTCTCTACTTGTAAGGAAAATGGATATTCCAAATACATTTTATTTTTATTCACAAACACAATATGTCCACTTTATGTTGGCATCATAAAATTGACATATTTTTGCTTTTTGAAATAATTAGAGGGCTTCAAAGTGGAGCAGCAACTTTAAAAAATTTCATGAAAATTGCTAAATCTGAAGGGACAGATGTTACAGAACTACAACTTTCAGCATACCTGGGCAGTCTAGGTATGCTGAGAGTTGTAGTTTGGCAACATCTGGAGGGCTACCATTTGGGCACCACTGTAACTATGGTCTCCAAACTGTGACGCTCCAGATGTTGCAAAACTACAATTCCCAGCAAGCCCAGACAGCCTTTGGCTGTCTGGGCATGCTGGGAGTTGCAGTTTGGCCTTCCTAGTGGGTGCCACAGTAAAGATCCCTTTACTTTCACTTTCATCCCCCCCCCCACCGTAGTTTAATTACCTGAGCCAGGATCCAGCAGTCTCCAGCAACGATCCGGGGTCCCCAGGCATCTTCTCCTCCAGGTACCGGCCTCCATCTTCTCCTCATGTTCCCCTCGACATCCAGGGGTGGGCAGAACTGTTGCCCACCCGTTGCAACCCACTGTCCTGCTCTGCCATTGGTCAGAATCAGTTCTGACTAATGGCAGGGGATAGGAGGAGATCGCAGCACTGCGACCTCGCTCCTATCCCTCAGGATTATCAAGGATGTCCCTGACAGCTCCGATCATCGCTATTTTCTGGGTGATCGGGTCACCAGAGACCCGATCAGCCCGGAATAGCAGAAAATCACATGTCTGAATTGACATGAGATTTTCTGCGATCGCCGACATGGGGGGGGGGGGGGTCTCAGGACCCCCCTCGGCAATGTGCCATGATGCCTGCTGAAGGATTTCAGCAGGCATTCCGGTCCAGTCCCCAACCGGCTAGCGGTGGGGACCGAAATTCCCACGGGCGTATGCATACGCCCCATGTCCTTAAGGACTCGGGATGCAGGACGTATGCATACCCCCAGCATCCTTAAAAGGTTAAGGTATATTTGGGCTGGGTCCTTAAGGGGTTAAAGTAGTACACTAATGGAAATGTATGTAACCATCAGTTTCATTTTAATTGTATTGATCCAGAGAATAAAGAAAACATGTGATTTTTACCGTAAAGTGTACAAGGTGAAAACGAAATTAGCAAAATTATGTATTTCATTAAAAAACATTTTTTTGGGGTATACCATACATAAATGAGTGATGTCATTACAAAGTGCAACTGGTCATGCAAAAAAACAAGCACTCATATGGGTCTGTGAATGGAAATGTAAAAGAGTTATGGATTTGAGGAGATGAAGAGGAAAAAACAAAAAACAAAAATAAAATGGGCTGTGTCCTTAAGGTTAAAGTCTACTCAAGTTCTTACATATGAAATTCGATAAAGTCCACATGAGACCATGACTAAAAATACATTACATAACTGTCATTCTTAAGAGCAATACCAAGGGAATAAATTGAGTCTTGTAGTGCATGTAATGTCATGCTCACACACAGTGATTCACAAAATGTATTCCCCATGCTCACACCAGTGTACTTTAGTGCCACATAAGCAATATATACTATAGGCTTCCTTTCCCTGAGCGAAACCATGAAAACAAAGTAATCAGTTCGGAATCAGTCAAGTGACAGATAGACAAGACAATTGCTCCATTTTATCAGTATGCACATTTTCTAGGGCCCAATAAGAGACTATTACACTGACAGGCATGTACTTCACCACATGAATTCCATTCAAGTTTAAGTGAGATTCATCCATAATAAGCAAGCCAGGAATTGTTGGGCTTTAATTTTCATTCTATTTATATGAAGTTTAATATTATAAAAAATAAAATAAAAAAAAAGAAATCTGAAAAAAAGTATTTTAATTGTTTTTAATGGGTTTCAGCAACTTTTATTAAATTCAAGGAAACGTACAAAAAGGGTGGACACATCTGTATGTAAATATAAACATACTGAATAGCCGCTTAAAAACAGATACCCATCAAATAGCATGTTAGACCTTCTGTGGCCTCCAGAACCAAGGCAATTGCCCGAAAGAAAGGCATAAAATCTCTTTTCGGTTGACAAAGATTAGGAGGAGGCACTGACATACTCATACTTTAAAGTCTGTTTCACTTTGTCCCCATATATACTGTATATTAAAGTACCTAAAAATTTAAGGATTAAAGGATTCCTTTTAATTTAAATAAATAAAGAAATAAAACCTGCATGGCATTTACCTGCCAAAAGTGTCCTTCTGCAATAGGATTAACTGCTGCCAATAACAAACAATTGGCACAAATCTTAGATAAGCCTTACTGTCCAGACTTTCTGCAGGTATCAGAGGACCTAAAATATGCTATAAAAACATTCCCCTACAACTTTATGCAACCTCCACCAGCCTTAATTTTTCAATTCAGTAGAGAAAAAGACAGACATGGTCGCACAGTTGCAACTTGCACAGTGATCCTGAGCTTCTCATTTATAAAACTAGATTGTAAGTGTACATTATGATCATAAAGTGCAAGCCAACTAGCCACGTGAGGGCCACCTATACATAGCGGGTCCTTAATATCCCTAGTATAAAATTGTGCTGCGCTGTGCTGTGCCAATCACCGCAGCAATGTCAGCGTCAATAGGGGAAATGACCCAAAGGCAGGGCAGCGACAATGCTGTCCGCCCTAGCCCAAGGCTCTGGGCCATGCCACTCCACAGACACGGGGTCACTGCAGCAGTGGCCACTGCACGGAACAGACCCAGTGTGAGCAGATGACACACTTACCATGTGCTCCCAGTCAGATAACTGATGTTAATAAGGCTGGTTTTTGTCTAATTTAAAGGGGTTATCCAGCTGGGCCTGACTCTTCCCGCTGAACCCTTTGGACCCCAAATCATCTCGGCAGTAATGGTCAGCTCAGCCAATCATTGATTCTTGGTCTTTGGCTAAGAACAAGTTTAGCATCTGTTCCGTAAGTTGGGGGTGTGGAGGACCTCCAAGGCAGAATGGAGAGCCAAACAGAGTGGGTGTGGGTGTACCAGGGGCGGCTGGGGCTCTTACAGCCATCCCCAGTACACTCACACCCCCTCTGTGACCTGTTCCCTCTGGATTCACTTGGTATTTGTGACCCCACTTGAGTGGTGGCACGCACTTTTCTGTCGCTCTATTTGGGCACTCGCCTTTGAAACCTTGCCTTCTGGCTAGGATTGGGGATTTTTTTTTAGATCCGATCGGATATCCGGAATGTACTTTACAGCACACATCCACTTATTTATTCATATGTTTTATCACTGTGCCACTTTTTGTGTTCATTTGTTCACTAGGATTGGTCAGGGTGTGGTAACCTTTCTGGGGTCCCTCCTCCAGTCTAGAGGGGTATGTGTGGCCATCAGGTCCCCCCCCCCCCTGCAATCCCTGGGTATCCCTACTTTGACAAAAATGGCAACTGGTTTTACGGCTTCTCGGCTGATATCCGGGCTTACACTTAGATAAATTCCAGGAGCACCTTTGGTCCCCTAATAGCTTCGGCATAATACCTGCAAAATACCTGCAAAAAAAAAAGCTCAGACAATCATTGACGGGAAACCATTGCAGCTTTCGATGCTGAGATATGTACATCTCGTATGGTGGGGGCTAGACTGTTAAGCAAGTCGGCCAACATTCTGCGGCAGCACAGAAACTCTACAGGATGTCCAGACCATTAGTGAATGCCGAAACGTGTTGTCCTGATTACGAAAATAAAATTATTTGTTGTCCTGTGCTGCCCGCGTCTTGCCTCATTGTTTTACAAACTGTGCAGCGCCTCCTAAACCAGTTTTTACCTCATTGATCCACTGCATTTACATATCGGCCTCCAACCTTGGAGCCCAATACCGGTCAGATTGCGGCAGCCAGTACCTACTACTATCATCTATTGCTATCTCCATCACTGCACTTTTTTGGTGCAGCCACCACTACAAAGGTGATTAAAATGCACTAGTGATTAAACCTCTACAGGGAGCGCCCCTTTGTGTGTTTTTTATCTCTCCTTTCAAACCCTTTTAATAAGTTTATAGACAGTCTTGTCAATAATAATTGCTGTTGGTGTGTGCTGTGAGAAGTGAGCCTTGAGATTGAGAATCAGCACACCCTCTGCCCTTTTGTGGTAGTACCAGAGGTAGTAGAAGCTGCAGAGGTTTTGAACTTGTATACTGAAGTCTGAGAAATATAGTGCAAGTCAGTATAAAGCTGTACAAATGGGTGCCTATGCAATGAAGAGAAAGTCTCTTAAGAAGAAGCAGTTGAGCTGCCTTTCCAAAAAAGGGACCTGGATTTTGGAATCAGGTAATAAGCTATTGAAGTAACCACTAAAACAAAGTTAGTCCAGTATGGGTAAGCTGTATGTAACATGTGGTTGCGTGCTTAAACCCAGGGGAGGTTTTAATTAGGCTCTGTTTGGGGTTGAGGAGAACAATGCCATTTCCTTGTGAGCTGGCAGATAGCTGTAGTGGAATTTGGTTGCCCTATAGGCCTGTAGGGTGGGCCTGCCCCCTATAGTTATACCTGAAGCAGGGCTTTCCGTAGGTAGTGAGGCCTGGGTTGCAGACCCCAGTCCATAGAAGCATCTCCTCCAAGATGGTAACAATTTATAGTAATGTTATATTCTTGTATTGTTACATTCTTGTTAAAGGGGTACTTTGCTTGAAAACATTTTTTTTAAATCAACTGATTCCAGAAAGTTAAACAGATTTGTAAATTACTTCTTTTTAAAAATCTTAATCCTTCCAGTAATTATCAACTGCTGTATGCTCCACAGGAAGTGCTTTTCTTTTTAAATGTCCTTTCTATCTGACCACAGTGCTCTCTGCTGACACCTGTGCCATGTCAGGAACTGTCCGAAGTAGGACCAAATGCCTATAGCAAACCTATCCTGCTCTGGACAGTTCCTGACATGGACAGAGGTGTAAGCAGAGAGCACTGTGGTCAGACAGAAAGGAAATTCAAAAAGAAAAGAACTGTGGAGCATATAGCAGTACTGGAAGGGTTAAGATTTTTAAATAGAAGTAATTTACAAATCTCAAGTTTAACTTTCTGGCACCAGTTGATTAAAAAATAAACCTGTAAAAATGAAAGGGGTACTCCGGTGGATTATTTTTTTTTTTTTAAATCAACTGGTGAAAGAAAGTTAAACAGATTTGTAAATTACTTCTATTAAAAAAAATCTTTACCCTTCCAGTAGTTTTTAGCAGCTGTATGCTATAGAGGAAATTATTTTCTTTTTGAATTTATTTTTTGTCTTGTCCACAGTGTTCTCTGCTGACACCTGATGCCCGTATCAGGAACTGTCCAGAGCAGGAGAAAATCCCCATAGCAAACCTCTCCTGCTCTGGACAGTTCCTGACACGAACAGAGGTGTCAGGAGAGAGCACTGTGGACAAGACAAAAAATAAATTAAAAAAGAAAATAATTTCCTCTGTAGCATACAGCCGCTAAAAAGTACTGGAAGGGTAAAGATTTTTTAATAGAAGTCATTTACAAATCTGTTTAACTTTCTGGCACCGGTTGATTAAGAAAAAAAAAAATTTCCACTGGAGTACCCCTAAAATTAACATGATTTGTAGTGCTACTGTATGTAAAAAATAGTAAAAGTAATAGTAAAAGTAATCTTGGTAACCTCTGAGCCCCCATGTAGCGTCTCAGTCACCCTGCTCATCTACCCTGCGATGTAAGGATTCATATAGAGTACAGTTGTGAGTGCAGGATTCGTCTTTTTTTACCATCTCTTTTGAAAACCCTTGCCTATAGTTATTTAGTTTTAAGGGTTCGTGCTAGGTTCATGCAACATTTGAGGATTTTAGCGGGGACTCGTGTGTACCCCACAAATATATAACTGGGTACCTATAAAATTGCATAAGTATGCAAAAGAAAAAAAAATAGTGCTAACATTTTTTGCATACAGTTGTAATGGAAAGAATTGGGGACATAATTTTGGCCATATAGTGTACAGTATATTGATGTATACTGGCAAAATGTTTACAAAACAAACAGTATTATTTTGAAAGATCCCCTCTGAAGAACAAAAAATGAGCTTGTCAGTTTTATTGGAATTTATATTTTTGCAGAACACTTAATGTCTGATAATATTTGCTTTCTATTCCTCCCTCAGCTTTATGCCATGCTTCTGTATGTATATCAACAACTCTTGATATTCATGGTGATTTATGAATGAGCAAGAAACATTTTAGTTGCCTTTCTTGGCAAAGAAACTAATTTATTTATGATCTTCTTGAGGTCTTTTCTTCTTAAAATCAATGATAAATAGCCTGCTATGTCAAAATCTTCCTTACAGTCACTGCCAAGAAACATACATAGATAAATTATCAGTAAGTAAATTTTACTTATTCTAATAGAAGCATATGTTCTGTCTACATTACGTAAAAAAATTATAAGTAGAGATGAGCAAACTGAGCAAGGCGAACCCAGTCTTACTCAGAACTTTAGGGTAAAATCAGCTTGCAGAACTTTCAAACTTTTCGAGGCTTGCACAAGCCTGGCACATGCGCTAATATTAGCAAAAGAGATGAGGAACACATGGCATTTTGAGAACACTGCACAGAGGAACTATGGATCCCAAAAAGCCTTTACAAGTCTAATAGACAGTAAGTTAAGTACAGCATTGAGCAATTGGCTGACCTCAGGCAGTGACCTCCTGTCACCTTCCTTCATTAGTGTGTCCAGTTGTGCACTACAGTTCCCAGCAGTCTGACTGCAAAACGAGTCCATAAAGGCTATCACATTTTTATACAATGCAATCTGAGCAAAGCTGTGAGCTGACCTGTATTTTAACACAAATATGCATTAAAAGCATTTGCAGTGAACATGGAATAAAAATGTTCAGGCCTAGTTACGTGTATGTTCTGGGTTTAATAAAACATGTGGTATTTCTACCAGGGTTTAACATAAATATGACTTAGAAGCATGTACAATAAACATGAAATACACATTTTAGGCCAAGTAACATGTGCTTTCTGGGTTTAATCAAACATATAGTATTTCTACCTGGGTTTAACATAAATACACATTAAAAACATTTATTTTGAATATGGAATACACATTTTAGGCAAAAGTGCCTGTATTTTCTGGGTTTAATCAGGCATATAGGGGGAGGGGAGATATATCAAAACCTGTGCAGAGGAAAAGTTGACCAGTTGCCCATAGCAACCAATTAGATTGCTTCTGATTTATTAGAGGCCTTTTTATGAATTAAAGATGCAAGTTGATTGGTTGCTGTGGTTAAATGCTCAACTTTTCCTCTGCATGGGTTTTGATAATTCTCCCCAATAGTGTTTTACCTGTGCTTAACATATGTATGCATTGGAAGCGCTGAGATTGAAAGTTAACTTGCAGTTTATCCACCATTTGACTACTTGGGGAGTGCCAAATCATAAAAAAAATGTAACAATAAACCAAAACCTCCAAATTTAAAAAAAATCTGGTAAAGGAATTGTTAAACACAGACAGGTTAGAAGACAGCAGCACCCCTTACATGTCCTCTGCCAGTAAAAATGTTGGGAAAGCTGGGATGTGGGTGGTGGAGGAAAAATAGTGGGGGGGTTTACGGAGAAAAAATAAAAAGGGGGGGAGGGGAGTAGGGTATGGTATGGAGACCTATAGTGTGTATGCTGATTATGACAGGGGGCTTGTACAGACATTTGGAGTTCAATGCAATTGTTCAGGCAATCTGGATACAGACAGCACATTTTTAAGAGTCAGGCATATACAGACATTTAGAGTTCAATGCAATCATTCAGGCCATCTGGATACAGGCAGCGCATTTTAAAGATCCAATATGCTTTTCTTTTGTTTAGGGTGAGGGATCGGTTGTGAGTATCATGGGGAACCTGTTCAATTGGGGTGATTTTGATTGAAGAGAAATCTTTACTATGTTCTTCCGTGATGTGACGTGAGACTCTGTTTCAGATATCCTTTTGTGCAGTTATATCGGTGGCCGTTAAGGCGTTTCCAAAGTGTCTGTGTAGTCCTTCCAATGTATTGAATGCCACAAATGCATTCGATGAGATAGATGACAAAGTTTGAATTGCAACTCAGAAGAGATTTGATCGGGAAGGTTGCAGACGTTGTCCTGGAGGTGAAGGTGGAGATATTATGTGTGATGTTCATGCAGCACAGACATCCTGTTTGCCTGCATTTGTACGAGCCTGGTGTTAGGGGTGCAAAAGTTTGCTGATGTAGGGTTTCATTGGTGGTTTTACTTTTCCTCAGCCGACTTGGTGCTAAGATGTTTCTCAGGGTTTTTGCCCTTCAGAAGGTGAAACTGGGATTGGTGGGTATAATCCTTTTCAGAATCGGATCCTGTGGCAGGATGGGCCAGTTTTTCTTGAATATGTCATGCATTTGACAGTGGGATTGGTTATATGTAGTTATGAAATTGGTAGAAAATTCACTTGTTTTGATAGTGGTAGTGTTTTCCGATCTGCTGTTGCTGTTGGTATCAGAGGATGTTGGAAGCAGTGATACTTGGCTGCAAGATAGGTTGCGTGTGAAGGCGTCTTTGAGGAGAGTGGTGGGATAGTTCTTCTGTTTGAAATGTTCCTGTAACATTTTTGATTGGGTTTTGCAGTTGTCTATTTGAGTGCAGTTCCTCCTTATCCTGCGGTATTGACTGAAAGGGATGTAATGTGCACTTTTAAAGTCTAAGAAACTGTTCGTATCTACCTCTTTGAAATGTGTAGATGTGATAATTTTATTGTCCTGGTGCTTTACTGTAAGATCCAAAAATACAGTGGATTTGTGGCTGGAGTTCAGACTGAATTCCAGGCCCCAGTGGTTTTCATTTAGATGTTTAATGAACAGTTTGGCTCGTTCCGGTCCACCTGTCCAAATGATGAATAAATCGTCTATGTAACGTTTGTAGTAAAGGATATTGGCATAGTGTGCTGTGGATCCATAGATATATTCATGTTCAAAGCCTCCCATGAAAAGGTTGGCGTAGCTGGGGGCCACACGGGTCTCCATCGCCGTGCCACGTTTCTGATGATACAGAGTATCGTTGTGGCTGAATACGTTATGAGTCAGGATGAACTCCAGACCCTCAAGTAGAAAGTTGATTTGTTTTTCTTCAAGGTTCTTTGTTTTGTGTAGAAAATGAGCTGTGGTTTTCAGACCAAGTTCATGACGGATGTTGGAGTAAAGTGAGGTTACATCAAGGGTAAGAAACATGAATTGAGGTTCCAAATTTATTTCCATAAGGTCCCGGATGAGGCTAGCTGAGTCCTTCAAATATGAAGGAAGAGTAATGACAATGGTCTGCAAATATAAATCTATGAAGTGTAACAGTTGACTGGTGAGTGATCCAATTCCTGAAATTATGGGTCTTCCGGGTGGGTTATTGAGGTCTTTGTGTATTTTGGGCAGATGATAAAAGAATGCTAGTTGCGGATTGGATATTGCGAGGAAGTTTTTTTCGTTCTTATTGAGGATGCCTTCTATGTAAGCTGAGGTTATAAGTTGCGAATATTCTTGTTGGTATCCTGTAGATGGGTCGGTATCAAGTTTTGTGTAGTAAGAGACGTCCGATAGTATTCGATCGGCTTCTTTTAGGAAGTCTGTCTTATCTTGGACTACTACCCCTCCTCGCCGAGCCATATCTCAGTGGATTCCTCATTGTCTACAGTTACATGGTGCGGTGTAACTGTCCATCCTAGATGGTCTATTCCATCATCACTGTCTTTGCTTATCCACCACTGTGCTAAGCAGAAGGATAGTGTTAGTCACAAAGAAGAGTTGTGTCACAGTCTGGCTTTGGAATGCGTTGCAGAGATGGTAGAGGTGGGAGTGAAACTAGTGGTAGAGCAACCAGAGCATAACCACTGCATAAAATACAATCTTTATTTATATATGTTTTAATAAAATACAATGATTTATTGCGAGTGTTGAAAATAAATCTAATAAACATGTGATGAAATTTATATACACTGTTATATACCAATGCCAGTAGCAAATTGTTCAGCTGTCCACTATATGCCTTGCCAAGACAAGTTTATTTTTATTTAATCTCATGGGATAATGGTTATTTATCCTGGTTCTACTGTCACAATGTCACGACTACACTAAGTCTCAAAATTGACAAACCAGATCCAGAAATACAACCCTTTGGGGTAAGATTGTAACGCATCATGGTGAAAATGCTGAGCAGTAGCAAATAGCCCATGATCAGACATCAGACGTTTTAATTGAGAGTGGTGGGGACAATGATGATGATGTCAGTAGACCAGTTGGTCTGATCAGCTTAGGAGCAGGGGACAGAGATACTTCTGCATCTATAGGCTTAAGAAAAAAGTCATCCAGAGGAGGCACACAGTCGGGTGGTCGTGTATCTCTTTACGGTATTCTGCCATGTAGAAATTATTTTCTATTTTACCAGATGCAGAAAACAAGGCACAATACTGTCTCTGCAAAAAGAAAGTAAGGCATAGCTAGGGTCTGAGTTTAGGAATTACGCTTCTACAGAAGCACATGGAATCACATGGCCTGGCTAGAAGTAGCGCTAGTCCACCACTGCCTGCTGTCTGCTGGATACTACTAGCACTAGCCCACCACTGCCTCTTAGGCTTAGAGAACTTAGGCAGTGTTTTATATGTGTTTGAGGCCTATTTCATTGCCGGTTCACAGAGAACCTGTTTGCAGTGAACCAAACCTATTTCAGAAAGTTGTGGAAAAGGTTTGCTCAACTTTAATCATAAGTTACACGTTAACTGATTTTAAAAAAAAAACATTCTACATGTTACGCTATGCTCTCCGGCCTCACACGCTGGCCATGAGCGCATGGTCCCCTTACCTTCTGCTGCCAACGGGGCTGGGACTCGCACTGCGGGACGCACCCGCATGCGAGCCCCAGTCGGTCACTCTCTGGGTGTTTCCCCTGCCTCTGCTTTCACCTCTCTACTCCGGCGCACGTGTCCCCGTCCCTTAGGGCATGGGCATGCCAGAGCTATAAGATTTAAAGGGCCAGTACACTCATTAGTATAACCACCTGTGTCTTGTTGATAAATTCCTCCTCAGTTCTCTGCCGGATCTTTGTTGCCTTGTGCCCTAGAGAAAGCATTCCTTTGTATTGCCCTGCCGTGTACTAGATCTCCTGCTCTTGTGACCTTGACCTTGCTTCTCTGCCGCCTGCCTACTGAACTTCTGCTACGTCCCGACTACGCTACTGTGCCACCTGCCCTGGCCTACAGCTATTCTGACTAAGAGTTGTCTCATCCCTTCTGTGCTTTGCATCTCCTCAGCCGCCTGTGTGGTCGAGCCGTTGCAGGGGGTTACGACCTGGGTGTTACCTGCAGCTGCTTTACGGCGGGCTCTGGGGAAGACCAGCGGCACCTAAGACTCCGTTCCCTGGCACGGTCCGAGTCATCTGCCACACAGGTCCAGCGGATCCACATACACCGGAGTTCCTGTCTTTAGAAACGTGAGTGTTACAGTAGGATCCGGCCATGGATTCCGCTGAGGAATCCCTGCCTGAAGTTGCGGATCTTTCCTCCGTTTTTATACGTCACTCACAGCAGTTGTCCCGACAGGTGCAGCAATCTTCTCAACTTGCAGCCATGATGCAACAGCTTTTGACCTTGCAACAGCAGCAGGTACCACAATCTGGCCCACTCCCTCCTCCAGCTCCTGCAGTCTCTCCTGGCTCCCAGCTGCACCTGCCTTTGCCTTTCAATTATGATGGGGATTCCAAGTCAGAGGCTTTGTTACACAGTGTTCCATGCATTTGGAACTCATGTCTGAACTGTTTCCAACTGAACGTAGTAAGGTGGCCTTTGTCATTAGTCTACTTTCTGGAAAAGCCCTGGCTTGGGCTACACCCCTTTGGGACCGTGGTGATCCAGTATCCTTCAATTTGTCAGCATTCTTGGCCGAATTTCGCAGTGTCTTTGAGGAACCCGCACGTGCCTCTTCAGCTGAGACGGCATTGCTGAATCTATGTCAAGGAGATTCTACCATTGGTGACTACGCGGTTCAGTTCCGCATTCTAGCCTCTGAACTTGCCTGGAATGAAGAGGCCTTGTGTGCCACATTTAAAAAAGGACTGTCAAGCAGGATTAAAGATGCCCTAGCAGCACGAGAGCCTCCATCTTCTTTGTCTGAACTTATCCACTTGGCCACACGCATTGATGTGCATTTTGCCGAAAGACAGAAGGAATTGTGCTTTGAGAGGGAATCTGGCCGCCTGACACTGTGTCCCAACGTTCTCCTCTTCTGTCTTTTGCGTCTCTTGCCAAAGAGGTTATACAAGGAGATTGTCCTCGTCTTACGCAGCAGGAGAGGTCACGACGACGCAATAAGAATTTGTGTTTGTACTATGCTAGCCCGGAGCACTTTGTCAAGGACTGTACTGTTCGTCCGCACCTAGGGTATGTGGGGGAGGCATCCCTGGGTGTGAATACTACCTCTCCACGCTTAACTATTCCTGTACAAGTCTTATCTTCAGCCAAGTCTTTCTTCAGCGCTACAGCATTTTTGGACTCCGGATCTGCAGGTGACTTTATTGATGCAGCTTTAGTCCACAAGTATCATCTTCCTCTTACTCGGCTTGCCAAGCCCTTGTTCATCTCCTCTGTAAATGGACAAAATCTAGACTGTAAGGTTCACTTCCGTACTGAATCTCTCATCATGCAAGTGGGAGTATCGCATAAAGAGAAGATTGAATTCTATGTTCTGCCACACTGTACTTCTGAGATTCTTCTTGGCCTTCCTTGGCTGCAACGCCATTCCCCGCAACTGGATTGGAGAACTGGAGAAATAATTCGCTGGGGACAATCCTGTCAAAATGTTTGCCTCCAATCTGCTCTGCATAAAGTTGTTTCTCATCCTCCACCTTTACCTGGCCTGCCGCCACCTTACCAAGATTTCTCGGATGTCTTCTGCAAGAAACAAGCTGAGTCTCGGCCTCCACATCGTCCTTACAACTGCCCTATTGATCTTCTGCCCTGTACCACTCCTCCTCGTGGGAGGGTATATCCTCTTTCAGTTCCTGAGACCAAAGCCATGGCTGAGTATATCCAGGAGAATCTCCAAAAGGGATTTATCTGTAAGTCCTCTACTACTGCAGGAGCAGGTTTCTTCTTTGTAGGGAAGAAGTATGGCTTACTCCGTCCATGCATTTACTACAGAGGACTTAACAAAATCACGGTCAAGAACCGTTACCCTTTACCTCTTATCTCAGAACTTTTTGACCGTTTATGTGGTGCCAAGGTCTTCTCCAAGCTGGACTTACGCGGTGCGTATAATCTCATTCGTATCCGCAAGGGAGATGAATTGAAAACGGCCTTCAATACTCGTGACGGACATTTTGAGTATCTTGTTATGCCATTTGGTCTCTGCAATGCTCCAGCCCTTTTCCAGGAATTCGTTAATGATATCTTCCGTGATCTTCTTTACACCTGTGTTGTGGTATACCTTTATGACATCCTGATCTTCTCTTCCAACTTACTGGAACATCGTGCTCATGTTCGTCTGGTTCTTCAGAGACTACGGAAGAATCATCTCTATGCCAAATTGGAGAAATGCCTGTTCGAAAAGTCTAGTCTTCCGTTTCTTGGCTACAATGTCTCTCATCAAGGCCTGCAGATGGATCCAAATAAGTTATCTGCAGTTTTGGATTGGCCTCGTCCCTCGGGCCTACGTGCAATTCAATGCTTTCTGGGATTCGCTAACTATTATTGTCAGTTTATCCCACATTTTTCATCCTTGGTTGCTCCTATTGTAGCATCCAATCCTAAGTCTTGGCCTCGAGAGGCTGAAGACGCCTTCTCCCATTTAAAGTCTGCATTTGCCTCTGCTCCTGTGTTTACAAGACCTGATCCAGGGAGGCCCTTTGCGTTGGAGGTTGATGCCTCATCTATTGGAGCGGGAGCCGTCCTCACACAGAAAAACGCCAAGGGCAAGAGTGTAACTTGTGGGTTTTTCTCCAAGACTTTCTCTCCTGCTGAGAGGAATTACTCCATTGGAGATCGTGAACTCCTCGCTATTAAGCTAGCTTTGGAGGAATGGCGACATTTACTGGAAGGTTCTTCTCATCCATGCAGGAAGAGGTGTGCTCACGGCCGGTGTGTCCGGCCGGAGCGCCGTGCAGTACAAAACGATTTACCGGACACAGGGCATACAGAGAAGGTTTTGAGATTTACTCTTGTGGATCACATTCCCCCCCCCCCTAAAACGTGGAGGGGATCGCACTAGTATACTCAAGCGAAGAGAATTGAAATGGATTTACGACTTACAATCCTTAAGGCCTAAGGGCCTTAATGTTGACTTTACTGTGACCCCGCAGATATATAATGCCTAGACCAATATTTCATTCTGTCTGTACTCCGGCCTGTTTAGGATTAATGTAATGTGATCTGAGCATGTTCAAAATATTAACTTCCTGTGTCTCTCTTGTTCTTGCAGGGCAATACAAGGATTAGTGGCGGGACTAAACAGCTTGAAAAATACTTTCTTTCACGCATGAAAAATGTTTCTTTCTCTCTTCAGTGGAAGATAGAAACCGTTTTTGCACATTCTTCAATTATGTTATTGATTATTTACTTTATAATTTTTTGATCTTCCACCATGTTTATCCAGCGAGTCAGTTGCCACAGAAATATGTTCATATATATTTTTTCTACTAATAAATTCCACATCTTCTAATTTCTTCTTCTTTTTTATTTATTTTCATCATTATTATTTCATCTTTCTTTCACTTATTGATTTATGTATTTTTTTGTTATTTTTAGTTTATTTGGTAAGAATGACAACAACCAACTGGGGTGTTACTAAAGATATATTACTAATTCTGATACACAGTATGGATGTGTGAATGTATGGGTAGCACTCCGTAATCCCCTAGTGGGGTTGACCCTTACACCCTCGGATCCTCCTGTGACAGACCCCATCCTGACTTTGGTGTGGTATGTGGACAGATTCTCCCCCACATCCTTTGTATAGGTTTTTGGGAGGGTGGATACCTTGGGAGGCTCTGGGCATACAGTGCTGGGCATTATTCATGCTGTTTGCTGGTGGGTTCTGTATATAACACTTTAATCTAATATTAACTAACTTATTCCCCCAGAGGTTGCTCAAATATTCCTAATATAACCTTTTTACTATATAATTTTTTTTTTTACATTTATAGTCATCTTATTATTTTTTCATTATTATTCATTTATTTAAATTTTTTTCCTCTTAACTTGTTTCTTCAGGTTTTTTGTTTCTTTCTTTCTTAATTTTTTCCTTTATTCTGCTCCTGCTTTTCCTACAACTGATATGGCTGCTAATGCTTCCCGAGAGTGAGCTACGCATGTGCACACTCGAGGTTACTAACGCTCCCTGTATTACTTTATGTGCGGTCACATGACCACTGGTCACATGGTTGATGAAGTTACTGCCCCGATCATGTGACCACAGTCCCCGTGACTGGTGACGCATAGGAGATGGTGACACATCATTGGCTCGCTGTTCACACACTGAAGCACCGATCATGGTGCCACATGGAGGACATAGGGCTCTTTTGTTTACAAACACAGGCTGGTAAGATGCCGCGACTCCTTCCTGCCCTCTGCAACAATGTTTTCATTGTCAGCTGTGATAATGATCTATATTCTTATGTTTTTAGCATTGTTGTTTGTAGTTTGCATTATTATTGTCATTTTTGCACTTTATTTTATTGGCACTTGTTGATAGTATCTCTTATGATGCACTTATGTATTATGATTATGCACTTTGTCACTTTAATGATGTAGTATGTATGCTAATTACTTTATCACATGACTATGTCTATTTAAACTACCATGGATCACTTGCACTTTGACTTGAAAAAAGTGGTGTGAGACCACAGAAACATTGTCCGTTTTTAGCTGGATTAAAAAACCTCACTTTTTGCTATTTTTGCTACTTTTGGTCTACCTTTGGTGTTCCTATTTTTCATACATTTATATATATATATATATATATATATATATATATATATTTCAATGAAATATGTTTATGTGTCCAGTACAATTAGATTGTATCTCTAAGTAGCTTTTTACCTCTATTTATTTAACAAGTGAATAGAAATGGTAATAAAAGAAAAAAAAAAGTGCCATGGAAAATGTGAAAACTAAATATGAAACAGATGTGAAAAAACGACCCAAAACTAACTTGGTATGTAAACTGTGATTGACATTTAAAGAGGTACTCCAGTGGAAAAAAAAATTCAAATCAACTGATGCCAGAAATGTCAACAAATGTTTTAATTACTTAAAAAAATCTTCGAGTACTTATCATCTGCTGTATTCTACAGATGAAGTTGTGTAGTTCTTTCCATTCTGACCACAGTGCTCTCTGCTGCCAACTGTGTCCATGTCAGGAAGTGTCCGATGCAGAAGAGGTTTGCTATAGGAATTTGCTTCTACTCTGGAGAGTTCCTGACACGGACAGAGGTTTAAGCAGCAGAGAGTACTGTGGACAGACAGATAAGTACTGGAAGGCTAAAGATTTTTAAATAGAAGTAATTTACAAATCTGGTAACTTTGGCACCAGTTGATTTGAAACGTTTTTTTTCCCACCGGAGTACCTCTTTAAAATGTAATTCTGACCAGAAGTGAGTACAACATTGTATTAGCATCTCTTTATAGGAGGAGACCTAGCTTATTTCTCTTAGCAATGGGTTCTGTAAAGGAGTACTCTGATTCCTTACTCCAGAAACACAGTAGACATTTATATACTCTTCTACAAAGATTAAATGGGGCCAATCAGCTCATTTTCTGAGATAAGAGTGTGTAATGTGCCCAAATTTGTTTACTACACTATACTGCCACATTTGCTCTTGCTCAAAGTAGGTAGGCTTAGTGTGTTCTACATGGGGCACCGCAAAAACAGTGTTGGCTGAGTTTACTATCATTGTGGAAGTGGTTAGCTCTATAAAGTCTTATAGAGGCAAAGTGAGCATAGTATAAGGGACCTGTGGAGGGTGAGGGAAAGAACGTGTATGAGGGAAATCCCTAGTTCTGTTCTGGTTAGTCTGTGGATAGATGCAGTGGAATTTGGTTGTCTCTCAGGCCTGAAGAGTTACATAGATAAGGGAAAATGGGATAGGGACTGGTTGGGACAATGCTAAGAATGTTATCCAAAGACAATGCTACTAGAGACCTTAACCCCTTAAGGACCAAGCCCATTTTCACCTTAAGGACCAGAGAATTTTTTGCACATATGACCACTGTCACTTTAAGCATTATTAACTTTGGGTTGATTTTATTTATGAATTTGATTCCAAGATTGTTTTTCCGTAACATATACTTCAAAATAGTGGTAAATTTTTGTTGATACTTGCATCTTTTTTTGGAGAAAAATTCCAAAAGTTCATGAAAATTTTTTCTAACTTTGAAACTCTCTGCTTGTAAGGAAAATAGACATTCCAAATACATTATATATTGATTCACATATACACTATGTCTACTTTATGTTGGCATCATAAAGTTGACATGTTTTTACTTTTGGAAGACATCAGAGGGCTTCAAAGATCAGCAGCAATTTTCAAATTTTTCAAAAAAAAAATTGACATCGGAATTTTTTAGGGATCAGTTAAGTTTTGAAGTGGATTTGACGGGCCTTCATACAAGAAATACCCCATAAATTACCCCATTATAGAAACTGCACTCCTCAAAGTATTCAAAATGACATTCAGAAAGTATGTTAACCCTTTAGGTGTTTCACAGGAATAGCAGCAAAATGAAGGAGAAAATTTTAAATCTTCATTTTTTACACTCGCATGTTCATGTAGACCCAGTTTTAGATATTTACAAGGGGAAAAAGAAGAAAAAGCCCCAAAAATTTGTAACACAGTTTTTCTCGAGTAAGGAAATAAATACCTCATATGTGTATGTGAAGTGTTCGGCAGGCGCAGTAGAGGGTTCAGAAGGAAAGGAGGAACAATGGAATTTTGGAGTGTGAATTTTGCTGAAATGGTTTTTGGGGGGCATTTCGCATTTAGGAAGCCACTATTGTGCCAGAACAGCAAAAAAACTACACACCTCAAGGCACATAACACGAGGTCCAGTGAGCTTTAACACCCCACAGGTTTTTGACGACTTTTTGTTAAAGTCGGATGTGAAAATGAAAAAAAATGTTTTCACTAAAGTGATTTTTCCCCCCAAATTTACAATTTTTACAAAGGGTAATGGTTTAACCCCTTGGGGACGGAGCCCATTATGACCCTAAAGACGGGAGCATTTTTTGCAAATCTGACCACTGTCACTTTAAGCATTAATAACTCTGGAATGCTTTTACTTATAAATTTGATTCCGAGATTGTTTTTTATGATTCTACTTTATGTTAGTGGTAAATTTTCGGCGATACTTGCATCCTTTCTTGGTGAAAAATTTGAAAATTTCATGAAAAATTTGAAAATTTAGCATTTTTCTAACTTTGAAGCTCTCTGCTTATAAGGAATATGGATATTCCAAATAAATTATATATTGATTCACATATACAATATGTCTACTTTATGTTTGCATCATAAAATTGATGAGTTTTTACTTTTGGAAGACACCAGAGGGCTTCAAAGTTCAGCAACAATTTTCAAATTTTTCGCAAAATTTTCAAAATCTGAATTTTTCAGGGACCAGTTTAGGTTTGAAGTGGATTTGAAGGGTCTTCTGGTTAGAAATACCCCATAAATGACCCCATTATAAAAACTGCACCCCTCAAAGTATTCAAAATGACATTCAGTCAGCGTTTTAACCCTTTAGGTGTTTCACAGGAATAGCAGCAAAGTGAAGGAGAAAATTCAAAATCTTCATTTTTTACACTGGCATGTTCTTGTAGACCCAGTTTTAAAATTTTTACAAGGGGTAAAAGGAAAAAAATCCTCTTAAAATTTGTAACCCAATTTCTCTCGAGTAAGAAAATACCTCATATGTCTATGTCAAGTGTTCGGCGGGTGCACTAGAGGGCTCAGAAGCGAAGGAGCAACAATGGGATTTAGGAGAGTGAGTTTTTCTGAAATGGTTTTTGGGGGGCATGTCCCATTTAGGAAGCCCCTATGGTGCCAGAACAGCAAAAAACCCCACATTGCACACTATTATGGAAACGACACCCCTCAAGGAACGTAACAAGGGGTACGGTGAGCCTTAACACCCCACAGGTGTCTGACAACTTTTTGTTAAAGTCGGATGTGTAAATGAAAAAAAAATATTTTTCCACTAAAATGCTGGTTTTTCCCCAAATTTTACTTTTTTACAAAGGGTAATAGGAGAAAATGCCCCCCAAAACTTGTAACGCCATTTCTTCTGAGTATGGAAATACCCCATGTTTGGACGTCAAGTGCACTGCGAGCGAACTTCAATGCTCAGAAGAGAAGGAGCGCCATTGAGCTTTTAGAGAGATAATTTGTTTGGAATGGAAGTCGGGGGCCATGTGCATTTACAAAGCCCCCCGTGGTGCCAGAACAGTGGACCCCCCCACATGTGACCCCATTTTGGAAACTACACCCCTCACGGAATGTAACAAGGGGTACAGTGAGCATTTACACACCACTGGCGTTTGACAGATCTTTGGAACAGTGGGCTGTGCAAACAAAAAAATTTAATTTTTCATTTTCACGTACCACTGTTCCAAAAATCTGTCAGACCCCTGTGGGGCGTAAATGCTCACTGTACCCCTTATTACATTCCGTGAGGGGTGTAGTTTCCAAAATGGGGTCACATGTGGGTATTTATTTTTTTGCATTTATGTTAGAACTGCTGTAAAATCAGCCACCCCTGTGCAAATCACCAATTTAGGCCTCAAATGTACATAGTGCGCTCTCACTCCTGAGCCTTGTTGTGCGCCCGCAGAGCATTTTACGCCCACATATGGGGTATGTCCGTACTCAGGAGAAATAGCGTTACACATTTTGGGGGTCTTTTTTTCCTTTTACCTCTTGTGAAAATAAAAAGTAAAGGGCAACACCAGCATGTTAGTGTAAAAAAATTTTTTTTTTACACTAACAGGCTGGTGTAGACCCCAACTTTTCCTTTTCATAAGGGGTAAAAGGAGAAAAAGCCCCCCAAAGTTTGTAGTGCAATTTCTCCCGAGTACGGAAATACCCCATATGTGTCCCTAAACTGTTTCCTTGAAATACGACAGGGCTCTGAAGTGAGAGAACACCATGCGCATTTGAGGACTAAATTAGGGATTGCATAGGGGTGGACATAGGGGTATTCTACACCAGTGATTCCCAAACAGGGTGCCTCCAGCTGTTGCTAAACTCCCAACATGCCTGGACAGTCAGTGGCTGTCCGGAAATGCTAAGAGTTGTTGTTTTTCAGCAGATGGAGGCTCCATTTTGGAAACACTGCCGTACCATATGTTTTCATTTTTATTGGGGGGGGGACAGTGTGAGGGGGTGTATATGTAGTGTTTTACCCTTTATTATGTGTTAGTGTAGTTTCTTGTAGTGTTTTTAGAGTACATGACGGTGAGTTTCCTGCTAGGAGTTTGCGCTGCAGCAGAAAATTTGCTGCAGCTCAGACTTGAAGCAGGAAACTCACTGTAAACCTGCCCGTGTGAATGTACTCTGTACATTCACATAGGGGGGCATACCTCCAGCTGTTGCAAAATTACAACTCCCAGCATGCACTAACAGACTGTGCATGCTGGGAGTTGTACTTTTGCTACAGCTGGAGGCACACTGGTTGGAAAACCTTCACTTAGGTTCTGTTACCTAACTCAGTATTTTCCAACCAGTGTGCCTCCAGCTGTTGCAAAACTACAACTCCCAGCATGTACTGATCGTCGAAGGGCAAGTACAACTTCCAGTATGCAAAGACAGCTGTTTGCTGTTTGGGCATGCTGGGAGTTGTAGTTTTGCTATATCTGAAGGGCCACAGTTTAGAGACCACTGCACAGTTATCTCAAAACGGTGGCCCTCCAGATGTTGCAAAACTACAAATCCCAGCATGCCCAGACAGCAAACTGCTGTGTGGGCATGCTAGGAGTTGTAATTTTGAAAGATCTAGAGGGCCAGAGTTTAGAGATCACAGCACAGTGATCTACAAACTATAGCCCTCCAGCTGTTGCAAAACTGTAAATCCCAGCAAGACCAAGCAACAAACAGTTGTCTGGGAATGCTGGGAGTTGTAGTTATGCAATATCTGGAGGGCTACAGTTTAGACACCACTGGATAGTGGTCTCCAAACTGTAGCCCTCCAGATGTTGCTAGGCAACTGCTCACCGGCTTCCGTAGGATCGCCGCAGCAGGGAGCTGCATCGCTATCTACTGCCGGCCGCTGACGATCGCCGATGGTAAGTGGACCGCCGGTGCCGGTCACCGCCGGTTCCCCTGCTCTGCCCAGACTACAGTGGATGATCAGAGTGGGGAACTGAACTTTAACCCCCCCCCCCCCCTTGCACCCGATCTGCTCTTAAGGTATTCTGACCGACCAATAGCAAGAATAGGAGGGATGGCACCCCTGCCACCTCACTCCTATCCCTTCAGGGGTATCGTGGGTGTCTTGGACAACCCCTATTCCCTTATTTTCCGGGTCACCGGAAACCCATATGACCCGGAATTGCTGCAAATCACCTGTGTGAATTCACTGGCGATTTGCGGCGATCGACGACATGGGGGGGGGGGGTCTAAGGACCCCCTTGGCATTGTCACGGGATGCCTGTTGGTTGATTTCAGCAGGCATCCCGGTCCGGTCCCTGCCCGATGGGGACCGGAATTCCCAAGGGCATACAGGCACGCCCTTGGTCCTTAAGTAACAGAGCATCAGGGCGTACCCATATGCCCGTGGTCCCTAAGTGGATAAAGCCCCAAGTCACTTAGAGACAAAAAAGAAAAATGGGAAGTGTGAGATAAATAGGGTCCTGTGTGATCTGCCACAGGCAGGGGAGATGCAGATGTGAATTGACATGGACTTAAAATTAATTCTAACTTATTGAATGTTGTTATTTTTCTCTTAATGTTGTGCCTGAGAATTGTAACCAACCAGATTTCCATGCTATTCTATGTGAATGAGTCCTTAGTAAAACTGATCTGTTTGAATTATTGTACATTGGTCTGCAATTATCTAATAGATGGGAACCAGACAGAGGAAGTGCCCCATTGTCATTTCAGAAGGTTTTACCTGTAACAGATATATGTCACTTATACAAATAAGATTAAAGGCTCATGGACATGATTAGAGATGAGCAAAGTTACAGAGTTAAGAGTGAGAGCTCCGGCTCGTGCACACACTAGGAGGAGGGGGCACGCATGCTGGGGCTGCGAGGACTTGGAGAAGCAGTAGATGATGGAGGAGAATGACGGGCTGAGATTCGCATACGGGCGCGTCCTGCAATGTGAATCCCATCCCCGCTGGCAGTGGGGACATGAGCAAAGAGCACTCGCGGCCAGCTTGTTGGGCCGGAGCGCAGGGGTTACAGTATTTCCCCTTTGGTTTCCCCCTCTTCTTTGGAATTCGAAGAGTACCCCCCTACATGAGACCAGGGGGTTTCTGGAATGGGTAAAGGCTGTAAGGAACTTGCAGTCTTCTGTCGTGGAGTCTTCAGTCTTCTAAGATGACCAACAGTAAAGGAAGAATGTCCCCAATTCAAGACTTTATGAATGATCTTGGCAATACTTTCCCCAACAAGTGATTTCACCAGATTTCCAGTCAAGTTGTGGAGAATGACGTTGAAGCCAAGGAAGACCAAGAAGAAGCTCCGAAGTACAATGTTGTAGCACAAAGAACTCAATTTTTTCCTTGTGCAAATTTCCTACTTGCATGACAAGGAGTTCCGTGCAAAATTGCACTTTACAGTTCAGATTTTGTCCATTAACAGAAGAGATGTACAGTGGGGATCAAACGTTTGGGCACCCCAGGTAAAAATGTGTATTAATGTGCATAAAGAAGCCAAGAAAAGATGGAAAAATCTCCAAAAGGCATCAAATTACAGATTAGACATTCTTATAATATGTCAACAAAACTTAGATTTTATTTTCATCATTTACACTTTCAAAACAACAGAAAACCAAAAAATGGCATCTGCAAAAGTTTAGGCATCCTGCAGAATGTATAGCATGCACTGCTCCCTTTGCAAAGCTGAGACCTGCCTGTGTCATGGATTGTTCTCAATCATCATCTGGGAAGACCAGTTGATGTCAATCTCAAAGGTTTTAAATGCCCAGACTCATCTAACCTTGCCCCAACAATCAGCACCATGGATTCTTCTTAGCAGTTGTCTAGAAATCTGAAACTGAAAATAGTTGACACTTACAAAGCTGGAGAAGGCTATAAGAAGATAGCAAAAAGTTTTCAGACGTCAATATCCTCTGTTCGGAATGTAATTAAGAAATGGCAGTCATCAGGGACAGTGGAAGTTAAAGCAAGATCTGGAAGACCAAGGAAAATATCAGACAGAACAGCTCGCAGAATTGTGAGAAAAACAATTCAAAACCCACGTTTGACTGCACAATCCCTCCAGAAAGATCTGGCAGACACTGGAGTTGTGGTAAACCTCTTCTACGTCCTCACCACAAAAATCAGCATTTGAACTTTGCAAATGAACATATGGACAAGCCTGATGCATTTTGGAAACAAGTTCTGTGGACCAATGAGGTTAAAATTTTACTTTTTGGCAGGAATGAGCAAAGGTAAGTTTGGAGAAGAAGGGGAACAGAATTTAATGAAAAGAACATCTGTCCAACTGTTAAGCATGGGGGTGTATCAATCATGCTTTGGGGTTGTATTGCTGCCAGTGGCACAGTAGAAGGAGAAATGGATTCAATAAAATTTCAGCAAATTTTGGATGCTAACTTGATGCCATCTGTGAAAAAGCTGAAGTTAAAGAGAGGATGGCTTCTACAAATGGATAATGATCCTAAACACACCTCGAAATCCACAGGGGATTACATCAAGAGGCGTAAACTGAAGGTTTTGCCATGGCCTTCACAATCTCCTGACCTCAACATAATTGAAAATCTATGGATGGACCTTAAAAGAGCAGTGCGTGACAGACAGCCCAGAAATATCAAAGAACTGGAAGACTTTTGTAAGGAAGAATGGGCAAAGATACCTCAAACAAGAATTGAAAGACTCTTGGCAGGCTACAAAAAGCATTTACAAGCTGTGATACTTGCCAAAGGGGGCAGTACAAGATATTAACTCTGCAGGGTGCCCAAACTTTTGCAGACACAATTTTTTTGTTTTCTGTTATTTTGAAAGTGTAAATGATGGAAATAAAATCTAACTTTTGTTGACATATTATAAGAATGTCTAATCTGTAATTTGATGCCTTTTGGACATTTTCCATCTTCCCTTGGCTTCTTTATGCACATTAATACAAATTTTTACCTGGGGTGCCCAAACTTTTGATCCCCACTGTAGAAGGGTTTGGCAAGACAAGATACTGGAAGATGGTGTTTATGGACCTGGGAGGCACCAATGAAGTTACCAGCGGAAACGGAGTCCAAAAGAGCAGAAGCGATGAAAGATGTCTTGGCAAATACTTGAACCTGGGTGGTCAAGTGAGGAGAGGCAATATTAACATCTAGGGAAGCTACTCCTACTTGTCCAAGTTGAGAGCGTTCTCCCGGATGCAGAGGACGTGAAGAACAGTCTTTGAGAAAGTGCTCCGGACTGGCACAATATAGGCACAAATTCTTATTGCGTCAATGGGATTTTTCCCGCTGCGTTAAGTGAAAACGGTTCACTTGCATAGCCTCTTCGGCAAGAGGCAAAGTAGTGAGTTGGGGTGGATGTTGGAACACGGGGCAAGATGAGGTAGATGCTGTGTTCGGGCAGGTTCTTTTTCCAAAGGAAGTTCCTCCTGCCTCTTGGCAAAACACACGTCAATTCGAGTGGCTAAATGAATAAGTTTGCTTAGGTTAGCCAGAGAATCTCTTGCAGAGAGAGCATTCTTGATTCGAGAGGAAAGCACCCAAGACCTCGTCGTTCTAAGAAAGTTCAGAGGCAATAGTGCGGAAATGAACCACATAGTTGCCAACGGAGGAGTTTCCTTGGCAAAGGTTGTTAGAGCCGAGGCAGAGGAGGCTTGCACAGCTTCTTCAAATGCATTGCGGAATTCTGCAAGGAAGGCTGACAGGTTCAATGAGACCTGATCTATACAATCCCAGAGAGGAGTAGCCCAGGCCAAAGCTTTTCCAGATAGTAGACCGAACACAAACACCACTTTAGCACGCTCCATCGGGAACAGATCCGCCACGAGTTCTAGATGGATAGAACACTTTGTCACAAAGCCTCTACACAGCATGGGATCTACATCATAGTTAGAAGGCAAGGACAAATGAAGCTTGGTCCCAGGAGAAGCTGCAGACACAGAAGGAGGCTCAAGAACAGGTGGCTGCTGCTGTAGTTGCTGCTAAGGAGCAAGAAGCTGTAGCACCATGGATGAGAATTGATTCTGTTGTTGTGCCTGACGGGCTAACTGCTGCGACTGTTGAGCCACTGTTGATGGTGGAAAGATCCGATACATTTGGCAAAGGCACCCCAGTGGGATCCATGGCCCGATCTTACTGTAATTAATGAGTTTAATTTTCCTTCTTTCATCTGTGTACTGTACCTGTTACAGTCACAGCAGGTGGTGGATCCTCTTGGCCTGTGTGGATGATGACGTGAGCCCTGCCAGGGAGCGGAGTCTAAGGTGCTGCTGGTTTTCACCATAGCCCACCGCAAAGCGGGATTCTCTTGCTGCCACAGGCGGCACCCGGGTCGCTGCCCCTGTCACGAATCGTCCACACAGGTAGCGGGGAGGTGGCATGGCACAGAAGAAGACTAATAGGATGTGGCAAAATGGCAGTAGGTCAGGGCAGGTAACACAGGTGGTAGGTAAGGTAGCAAGGAACAGGTAAACGGTAACATGAACACGAGACTTTCACTATTGCACTAGGCAACCAAAGATCCAGCAGAGAAGCAAGGGAGGAGCTGATATTTAAGGACAGGGTGCAGGTGTAGACACTTGATTAAATGAGCACTGGCCCTTTAAGAGTAAGAGCTCCGGCGCGTGCACCCTACGATGCGGGGGCAAGCATGCTGGGGCTGCAAGGACATGGAGAGGCAGAAGATTAGGTAGGTGTGTGACAGGTTAAGATTCGCATGGGGGCACATCACGCGATGTGAATCCCAGCCCCACCGGCAGCAGGGACATGAGCAAAGAAAGCTCACGGCCGGCGTGTCCGGCCGGAGCGCAGGCGTTACAACATTACTTAATTTCTGCATGAACCTCGCTGCTTGGCGGTTGCTGACTTTATCCTGCATAAATTTGTTCAGCTTTCAGGTGCTCAGGTGGGCTGAAAAAGGTGGATACAGTCCTAGCAGTCTCCTAGGACTGTATCCACCTTTTCCTGCCCACCGAAGCACCTGAAAGCTGAACTTATTTATGCAGGCAAAAGTCAGCAACCACTGAGCCACGAGGTTCGTGCAGAATCGAAGTACTGTAACTTCACTCATCTCTAGACATGATAACAAAATTTTGATGCATCTACGAAGCCTATTGGGCCAAAACAATACAGGGATACAACACCAACATAGTTACGTCTGTGTCACCCTGCAACAGCCAGGGCTCTCACCAGACAATTTTCTCATACCTTCCCATTTATTTATAACTACCTTCTAATCTATGCACTTTTATTTCTTTATTTTTTTATTTCAATAAACAGAAAACAGAACATTCTACAGAGTAGCAAACTGAATCAAATTGTCAAATAAGTAAAATTGTAGAGTACAAACATCTTTTCAAATTCTACGTCTGAAACACAACTTTTGGCAGAAACTATTATAATAGCACAATAGTATTGGTCATTACCTATTTGCAGGTTTTCAAGGTGGAAAGGAGAACTTATGTAAGGCTAGGATTTTGCACTGCATTTTTTTTAGGCTTAAAAACGCCTTTGTGTGGAATTTGTCTTTTTTGGCCACTTTGGCATTTTCTTTCCAAATTGGTTGGGCACCAAAAAAAAAAAAAATAAAGGATGCAGTAGGGATGGAAACAATTTATTTTATATTAGTATTTTATATATTTTATAACAATTTTTTTTTTTAATAAAGTCTGTGTGTGTCACGATGCCGGCTGGCAGGTAGTGGATCCTCTGTGCCAGAGAGGGATAGCGAGGGCCGTGCTAGTGGACCGGTTCTAAGACACTACTGGTTTTCACCAGAGCCCGCCGCAAAGCGGGATGGTCTTGCTGCGGCGGTAGTGACCAGGTCGTAACCACTAGCAACGGCTCACCTCTCTGGCTGCTGAAGATGCTGATGATGCTGAAGAAAGGCGAGGTACAAGGGAGTAGGCAGAAGCAAGGTCGGACGAAGCAGAAGGTCGAGGCAGGCAGCAAGGATCGTAGTCAGGGGCAACGGCAGGAGGTCAGGAACACGGGCTAGGAACAGACAAGGGAACGCTTTCACTAGGCACTGAGGCAACAAGATCCGGCAAGGGAGTGCAGGGGAAGTGAGGTAATATAGGGAAGTGCACAGGTGATCACACTAATAGGTAATTGGAAGATTGGGCCAGGCACCAACATTGGTGCACTGGCCCTTTAAATTGCAGAGACCCGGCGCGCGCGCGCCCTAGGGAGCGGGGCCGCGCGCGCCGGGACAGGACCGACGGAGAGCGAGTCAGGTACGGGGACCGGGGTGCGCATCGCGAGCGGGCGCCACCCGCATCGCGAATCGCACCCCGGCAGGAGGCGGGACCGCAGCGCACCCGGTCAGTGGATCTGACCGGGGCGCTGCAGCAACGGGGATGAGGCGAGCGCTCCGGGGAGGAACGGGGACCCGGAGCGCTCGGCGTAACAGTACCCCCCCCCTTGGGTCTCCCCCTCTTCTTGGGGCCAAAGAACCTGAGGAAAAAAAAGTCAATTTTTCCGTGAAGAGGTCCGATGCACATTAGGAGGGGTTCTGTGCGGAAACGCATGAGACAGTCCAATCTTTTATTGTTAATACAATAGATGTAGAGGGGTCTGGCGAGACTGGTCACAGGGACGTAGAACCTGTTGATAAGAGAGGCCAAAAAAAATTTTCCTGCAGATCCGGAATCCAAGGGGACCATAGTAGAGAAGGAGAAGGTAGAGGCAGATATCCGCACAGACACAGTAAGGCGTGGAGAAGCAGAGTTGACATCAAGAACTGTGTCACCTTTGTGCGGAGTCAGCGTACGTCTTTCCAGGCGGGGAGGACGGATAGGACAATCCTTCAGGAAGTGTTCGGTACCGGCATAGTACAGGCAAAGATTCTCCATGCGGCGTCGTGTCCTCTCTTGAGGTGTCAAGCGAGACCGGTCAACTTGCATAGCCTCCGCGGCGGGAAGCACAGGAACGGATTGCAGAGGACCAGAGGAGAGAGGAGCCGGGGAGAAAAAACGCTTCGTGCGAACAAAGTCCATATCCAGGCGGAGCTCCAGACGCCATCCGGAAGAACGCATGTCAATGCGAGTGGCAAGATGAATGAGTTCATGTAGGTCAGCAGGAGTCTCTCGTGCGGCCAGAACATCTTTAATGTTGCTGGATAGGCCTTTTTTAAAGGTCGCGCAGAGAACCTCACTATTCCAGGACAACTCGTAAGCAAGAGCACGGAACTGAATGGCGTACTCGCCAATGGAAGAAACACCCTGTTCCAGGTTCAGCAGGGCAATCTCGGCAGAAGAAGCTCGGGCAGGCTCCTCGAAGACACCACGGACCTCAGCGAAGAAGGACTGGACTGTGGCTGTGGCAGAATCATTGCGGACCCCATCAAACTTGTCCGGCAGGGACAAGCAGGGGTTAGGAACGGCCGGTTGCTGCGGAGGAGTTGCAGGAGCCGGCGGAGGAGATGGTTGTTGCAGCTGTAGCTGTGACTGAAGTTGCTGTATCTGCGGCAGCAGCTGCTGTGACTGAAGTTGCTGTATCTGCGGCAGCAGCTGCTGTAACTGTGAGTGAAGACGCTGTGTCTCGGAGATCAAGTATGCCAGCTGTTGATCTCGTTGGGCGATTTTTCCGCCAAATTTGTCCGGCAGGGACAAGCAGGGGTTAGGAACGGCCGGTTGCTGCGGAGGAGTTGCAGGAGCTGGCGGCGGAGAAGGTAGTTGCAGCTGTAGCTGTTGCTGTATCTGCGGCTGCAGCTGCTGTATCTGTGACTGAATACGCAGTGCCTCGGAGGTCAAGTATGCCAGCTGTTGATCTCGTTGCGCTATCTGTTGCGACTGCTGGGCGATCTGACGAGCTTGCTGGGCGACCAGCGTAGGGAGGTCAGCGACAACTGGCAGAGGAACTTCAGCGGGATCCATGGCCGGATCTACTGTCACGATGCCGGCTGGCAGGTAGTGGATCCTCTGTGCCAGAGAGGGATAGCGAGGGCCGTGCTAGTGGACCGGTTCTAAGACACTACTGGTTTTCACCAGAGCCCGCCGCAAAGCGGGATGGTCTTGCTGCGGCGGTAGTGACCAGGTCGTAACCACTAGCAACGGCTCACCTCTCTGGCTGCTGAAGATGCTGATGATGCTGAAGAAAGGCGAGGTACAAGGGAGTAGGCAGAAGCAAGGTCGGACGAAGCAGAAGGTCGAGGCAGGCAGCAAGGATCGTAGTCAGGGGCAACGGCAGGAGGTCAGGAACACGGGCTAGGAACAGACAAGGGAACGCTTTCACTAGGCACTGAGGCAACAAGATCCGGCAAGGGAGTGCAGGGGAAGTGAGGTAATATAGGGAAGTGCACAGGTGATCACACTAATAGGTAATTGGAAGATTGGGCCAGGCACCAACATTGGTGCACTGGCCCTTTAAATTGCAGAGACCCGGCGCGCGCGCGCCCTAGGGAGCGGGGCCGCGCGCGCCGGGACAGGACCGACGGAGAGCGAGTCAGGTACGGGGACCGGGGTGCGCATCGCGAGCGGGCGCCACCCGCATCGCGAATCGCACCCCGGCAGGAGGCGGGACCGCAGCGCACCCGGTCAGTGGATCTGACCGGGGCGCTGCAGCAACGGGGATGAGGCGAGCGCTCCGGGGAGGAACGGGGACCCGGAGCGCTCGGCGTAACAGTGTGTTTCTCTTTTTTTTTTTTTTTTTAGGTAGTACTACTTCTCCCATCATGGAACAGACTGCTCCATGATGGAAGTAGTTGTACCTGTACTGGGTGATACCCGCTGTGTTCTGTCCTTAATTGCAGGTACTACTGCTCCATGCTGGGAGTTGTAGTTCCTGCATTAATAGACAAATCACAGCAAGTGTGACTTCTGACACCCGCTGTGATCTTCCTGTATAATATATAGATGCGGCCGGCCGCTCTTCTATGGTCCCCTGCACTGACGTATATATACCCCTATTCATATTTCCCACAGAGAGTTGTGATTGGCTGGAAAGATCTGGCCAATCACAGCTCTCTGCGGAAAATATGAATAGGTGCATATATACGGCAGTGCAGGGGACCATAGAAGAGCAGCCGGACGCATCTATACATTATATAGAAGGATCGCAATGGACCCGGGTGATCTGTCAATTAGTACAGGTACTACTACTCCCATCATGGAACAGTGTGTTCCATGCTGTGAGTAGTAGTACTACCTAAAAAATAAAAAATAAATTAAAGTGTAACACACACACACACTACAATTTTATTATTGTCGGCTACATTTTTATTGCTCTGCCCGCGCACATAAATTGATCCCTGCTTAAAAATGTATAAAAATGTAGTTATAAAAAAGATACATTTCATTAAATAACTACTGTATCTTTTTTTATATATTTTTTTTATGGTATCCTACAAAATTTTAATAAAAAATGTATCTCCATCACTTTTTTGGATCGCTAAAGTCCAAAAGAGAATAAAAAATTAAAACTGACATTGTGTTTTTCTTGGCATTTTTGCTCTCCCATAGACTTGCATGGGAGGAAAACGTCACAATTTCTGTGCAAAAAATGCCAAACTAGGTTTTGTAGGGCATTTTGGAAAATCAGCCTCCGAGCCCAAAATAGCTGAAAAACGGCAAAAGGATTTAAAGAAAAACCAAACTGAAAAATGCCAAGGGGATCTGGCATTTTCCAGTTTACTATTGACTTGCAGCTAGCATCTGGACGCTGCATTTTTTTTTGCTGAAAAAACACTGTGTGGCATTTTTACTGCATTTTTACTAGAAAATCCTCAGTGGAATTCCAGTCTAAGAGTAATTTGCCAGTTTGTCTTAAACCAATTCACCTAGAATTTTCAAATGTATTTTTTAGAAAATAAAAATGACTATACAATTCCCAACTAGAGATTTCTTCTGGTTTGCACAACTACTGAGTTTGTTTGACCCATTCTGTGTGGACAGGTTGGCTGGAGTAAAGGAAGAGGGATCACAAATTTAGCAGAGGCTAGGAGGTAGGTTAATAAGCATGATTTAGATGAGGCATAAACAGTTGATGGATGGGATTAAAGAGCCATGTCGTCTGTTATAAGAGAGCATGGAATACCCAAATCTCATGGCCCAGATTTATCAAACTGTGTGAGAGAAAAACGTAGAGTGATTTTCCCACAGCAACCAATCACAGCTCAGCTTTCACTTTACCACAGCTTATTAGCTGAGCTGTGATTGGTTGTTGTGGAGAAATCCCTCTATGTTTTCTCTCTCACAAAGTATGATAAATCTGGGCCATAGAGCGCATTCTATTTTTTTTTCATCATATACATACTTATTTTTTTATTTTAATTTATATAGGTTTGAATGCAATACAAAATATGTTCTAGAACAAGTTAAAAAAGGAGGTGCAGAGAGTAAACTAGTGAGCAAGCTAGGGCAACTGGAACTCCTTCACATAAAACAAAAAAACTAGGCTACAGAAACAAACCTTTAGTGAGCCAAAAGAAACAGAGAAACATGAGTAATAACAAAGCATGTGGTAACAAAGGGGGGTATTCATGAAAAGTGCTCCAAATTTATTGCATGGTGGAGGGCATGTGATAAATCTGGCACTGATCAGATTTCTCTGTGACTTTATGTGCGACTTTTAACCCCTGTGACAAAATGTGTGACTTCTTTTATAATGCTGTCAACAGTCAGTTTCTAAGCCAACTGAGGACTAGTGTAGAATTGCGCCTAAATAAGCGTAAGTGTGCCATAATATGCCACAAACTGAAAAGTTGCAAATCATAAATTCACTTACAATTACCCCGTGGGCTAACAGCCCGGGGTACAAAAATCCCTATAAAACTGACTACCTATACTAAAACTTAACTTTTATTAAATATGTAGTAAAAATGTAACCAGTGATAGAATAAGTTAAAACTACGAGTCACTTGTCCTGTGTCTTTACTAGTGTCATAGGATAGTATCCCACATATGACACAGAGTGAGGACCTGTCAGGTACCTACACCAATTGACCACTCATTAGTGTGTCATACACAGGCCCAATAGACTCGCTGTTAAAAACTAATTTTGCCTCCCTCTACATGTTTCAGCGAATACACACTAATGAGTCTATTGGGCTGTTAGCCCACGGGGTAATTGTGAGTAGATTAATTGGAATCCCAAACTTACCTGGGGTAATTGTGTTTTGTTAAATCATAAATTCCTGACCACTGCATGATTTCAACTGAAATCACAACTTCCAACACCACTTTGAAATAAATGTTCTATTTGCAACTGCACCAAAAATAGAGACAAACTACAGCAAAAATAATGGAGTACAAGGTTTTATAAATACCCCTCAAAGTCTTTAGGATTGCTGCATAACTTTAGTGCAGTGTTACTGACAAGGAGACATCATTTCACCTCCTGTAAAGTACTGAATTGAGTATTACATTTAGAGTTTAATTTTCCTTCTTTCATCTGTGTACTGTACCTGTTACAGTCACGGCAGATGGTGGATCCTCTGGGCCTGTGTGGATGATGACGTGAGCCATGCCAGGGAGCAAAGTCTAAGGTGCCTCTGGTTTTCACCAGAGCCCGCCGCAAAGTGGGATGGTCTTCCTGCGGCAGGCGGCACCCAGGTCGCTACCCCTGGCAAGACTCGTCCACACAGGTAGCTGGGATGAAGCATGGTAAGATGGATAAGGACTAGACGTGGTCAGGATAGCTGAAGGTCAGGGCAGGCGGCACAGTAGCAGTGTCAGGTGACGAAACAAGGATCAGGTACAGCTCTGTGTGCTCCCTTACAGTATCCACACTTTGACTGTATTATATTATGTTTTGTTGATCCTTACTCCCCACACTTATTGTATTAAGGGTCCATCAACGTGGTTGTCGATCCGCTGCCTAGGGCGGATAGGCCAGTAGACAGGGAAAGGGGGAGTGGGCGAGAATAGTGTTGCACTTCTTCCCTGCCCATACGTGACATTTATCATATGTTGGTGGATTGGCTACTGAAACCATGACATCCACTTTTTTATTTACTACCCTGATGTCATGGACAAAACTGGCAAAGACAAGTCTAAAGAAGCTATGGACACTCCTAAACCTCCTAGACAACAGGGCAAGATTTCTGAGGAAGAAGATGAACTTCTCACTCCTCTCTGAAGTCTTTTTAGGCCCACCTACAAGAATCTAAAGGGGGAGAGTAATCTCCAACAACATGGAGAGAGAGCCTGCTGCATTTGGCGGGCACCAGTTACCCATGCCTTTCTGACGAAAGCCATGGTTTCAGCTATAGGCCCTCTAGTACACAAAATTAATAAAATTGACTTTGAAACATGTAGGCCATAGAGTGAAATTCCTTGAAACAATGCAGTGTACCAGCCTGACATACTCTGAAGCTATAAGAGACAAGTTATTAAGCAACAATAACAACTTGATCTGACCTTCCTGCACTTATTATTGAGGATCAAGAAAAGAGAAGCAGGCATAAGAATATACAAATAAAATCTCCAACTTCTTGTCTCGCAGGGAGAAGAGACGTACAATGAGGCACATGGGCAGATGGGGAAGGGGGTAGGTATGTATCACTTTTTTTTTTTTTTTTATAAAGCTAGAATACCCCTTTTGCTATCTTTTATTAAGAATACAATATTTGTAATACTAATCTCTTCTTGTTTAGCATGAACATAAAAAGTTAGTAGTACACATTTTAGAGAAATGTGATTTGTTTTTCTACAGTGTCAGAATTCTGCAGGACTTTCTGCTAAAGTAACTTAATCCTTTGGATCTAATTCAAAATAATGGGTATTATTTACTAAGATGAAACCGACCATTTTTTGTCGGGTTATTTTGGCGCAGTCTCTGCGACATGTCTGCACCAGGGTGCGACAGTGTGTGCCAGTGCTCACCAGGAAAATCTGACAAACCGGACATTACGCTCCGAAAAAGGGGCGTAGTCTGTTGAATTCACATAAAATCCTGTGGATAAATGGCTGGAAATTTTCATCTAGAAAAAGCTGATCAGAAAATGTCCCCGACTTTTCTCTATAGTAAATAGAGAGGAATCCTGCAAGTCTGAAACAACATTTCCCACTAGTAAAATCCCTACACTCTTAGTAAATGAGGCCCAATATCTTTTGTAAACTTCATTAAATGGATTAGATGTTTTGTCAGCAAATAGTAAATGAATGTATGATTGAAATAATTATTCAGGCCTTCATCTGTTCCCAATAAGCCCGACTTGGAAATGCAAGGAGCGATTCATTATTTCCGCCCCTCGCACAAATACAGCGCTGCAGGCTTAACACTTGTACTCAGGCTCCATACATGTGCTAGTGACAGGAAAGATTGTCTACATACCTATACAAGACCTTACCCTAGCATAGCATTAATCTTCACATACCCAAAGTAGACTATTCCTTGTGTGCTGAAAGAGTAGCCTCGACCAACTAGTGGCTACTAGAGGTGGTAACCGTACCTTGGAAACTGTGGTAGTAACGTCCATCTGTAAAGTAACGACCTGAGAATGATAACATGCCCCGCCAAATATACTAACCGAACTATACCTATTACCATCCCTACTTGTGACATTACTTCAATTGGACACGAAAAGGCTAACTTCATGGCAGGTCTGACAAGCACCAATCCCCTGCTATTTAAGAGGCAAAAAGTAAACTGACAGGTAAATGACAAGAAATACCTATCAACCTGATAGACTGTGTGGGTCATGTCGCCTGACAAGGTTCACGAAGGCGCCTTACCTGATTGAGACTGTAACAACAGACATACCTAACTAGCCAATGTACTGACCCAACTGGACTTGGGAGTGATGATCCGTTGCAGATGACAGCTCCCTGCGTGAGCAACGTACCTGCAGACGTGACCAGTGTTTAGGTGCACCATCACGGCCGCAGATCCGACAGGTCTTTGCGACACCATCGTGCCTGAACCCGTCACAGGTCCCCGCGAAACCAACGTGCCTGTAAATGTGACAGGTCTTTTTAAACCATTTTTTTTTCAAGTATGTAAGTGTGAAATGCCATAGTGAGATTGTCTGTGATCTGAAACGTGTCATATTACCTCCACACCACGTCAGTAAACTAACTTTGAAACATGCCTAGACCGCTCTGAAGACGTGTCAGTAGTCGGCAATAGCATGGTATTGCTCTGAAGACGTGTCAGGAACAATCGGCCATGCCTGGACTCTAGATTAACCTGCAGACGTGTCGGTAGACAGTCGAATGATAGCGTGGTATTGTTCTGAAGATGTGTCAGTAACAATCGGCCATGCCTGGACCCTAGATTTAACCTGCAGATGTGTCGGTAGACAGTCGCATGATAGCGTGGTAGTGCTCTGAAGACGTGTCAGTAGCAATCTGCCATCCCTGGACCCTGGATTTAACCTGCAGACGTGTCGGTAGACAGTCACATCATAGCGTGGTATTGCTCTGAAAACGTGTCAGTAACAATCGGCCATGCCTTTTTTTTTATTTATATATAATTTATATATATATATATATATATATATATATATATATATATATATATATATTTATTAAAACGAAGGATAAGGAGCAGCACTCTGTGAAATGTAGGACGAAGGTGGGTGCACACGGCCGGAATCCCAGGTCACGGGAGACACTTCACAATGTAGAAAGGAGAAGACTGTAGCACTCCAGTAGGATGAAAAGTGAATGTGGCTTTATTCCAATTCAAACATCAAGGCAACGTTTCAGCTGCACGCAGGCAGCCTTTGTCAAGCAATTACATAGTGCACATGGTGCGGTATATATATGGTGGAAGGACATGACGTCACAATTACATCACATCATTAGCATATCAAAACAAACAAGCAATATAAAGTATATTACATCATGATCGTTATATATCAGACAGTGATAAACCACAGGTGTATATTCAAGTGTACAGTGGTAATATACGTAGAAAATGTGAAAAAAACTCACAAAGTGAACCTACAGAGACGGGGTCACTGGGCGGGTCCTGCGTGATGTAGCAGGAGAACATCGGGCGCTCCGTCATGTGGCGGAGTGGCGCGCGATGTTCAATGCAGCAGAGGAATGCTTGGACCGCAACCGGAAGGTAGGGTTGGAACGCAACCGGAAATGGTGCGATCGCATCAATTCGCATGGGTGAAAAAGAACAGAGAAAACAACAGTTCGGACATGGGGGGACGCCGCGCACGCGCAGTGAATAGATATCACACGCGCATGCGCAGAGAACCCGCTGTCTGTCAAGGAGCGAGGAGGGGTAAGGAAGGCATGTCTGGCCATTATAGTTGAGGGCAGCTGGAAGGGCAAAATAAAAGAAAATTGTAGAGGAGTAGCAGAGCAGCAGGGGCATAAATAGGGGTGCACCTAAAAATAGTTGTACTGTGTAAAGGCGAAAAATCTTATATATATCGCCTAACACAGACAGCAATAGATAAACGGGGCCACACAAGCAGAACCATGCATACTGGACACTGCACTCTGGACCCTCTCTAGGGAGTTGGGAGACCTACCGAAAGGATCCCCAACATGCAGATGGAGGAAAGGAACTACCTCTATGTAGATAGGGGAGTCCTGCCCACCAAACCCTAGTCACTGAGGGTGGCCTTTATTTGATGCCCACGCCAGAAGTGTCCATCAAGTACTCGCACACGTCGCTGGCCCACCTATAATGAAGGTAAGTAAGGGGTGCACCAATTGGAATATAGAAAAATGCCCCACCACTGCGGTCAAGAAATTGCAACAGGAAAAAACGGCAGACATGAAAGGCAAGCCATATAAGTATGAGAAAAATATGGGAGAATGAAAGATGAAAAAATAAAAATAAAAAATGAAAAAATATATATAAAAAATAATAATAAAGGCAAAAATAAAATAAAAATAATAATAAAGTTTTTCCGGTTGCTGTTCAAGGTGAGAGGAGCAGATGTATATAGGTCACGCAGGATCCGTTCCGCCGTCTCTGCAAGAAGAAGATAAAAGGAGGAGATAAATCATCTCAAATGGCAATATGTATACATACATACTTAGGGGGGCAATCTACAAGACAACTGAGTGTCTGGGGTAACTAAAGATTAGAGATAGGGAAATCGATATTCAGGCCGTTAGGTTTAAGACATTTTAATTCAAAGATCCACCATAGTTCTCGTTTATGTAGTAAGGCCATACGGTTACCACCTCTTTTGAGTGGAGGAATATGGTCAAGAAGTACAAACCGTAAATCACGTTCAGAATGGCCGGACTCAATAAAGTGTTTCGGGACTGGGAGATCCAATCTCCCCTTGCGGATTGTGTACCGGTGTTGATTAAATCTGGTGCGGAACTCACCGGTTGTTTCCCCCACATACAAAAGATTGCAGGGACAGAGTAAAACGTAAATGACAAAACTGGAGGTACATGTGAGATAATGTCTCAACGTATAACTTCTGCCGGAGTTGGGGTGTACAAAAATGGGACCTTTTATCATTTTTGGACAGTTGATGCAGTGACAGCATGGATAGCAGCCTCTGCTTCTCACTGTCAGGTAGCGTTGTCCTGTGCGGGATTTATCTGCCACATCTGCCTTAACAAGCCTGTCACGTAAGTTGGGTGGTCTTCTATATGACATGAGAGGTGGCACTTGGAACTCTTGAATATGTGGGAAAGCCTGTTTGAGTAGGGGCCAGTGTTGTCGGATAATAGATGAAATTTGACTGGATTTGTCGCAGAACTGTGTGACAAATGCAATGCGGTTAGAGGAGGACTTAGTTTTCGGTTGATGGATCAAGGACTGACGGTCCATCGCTAGGACTTCCTGTTTGCATTGTGCAGTAAGTTTTTTGGGGTAACCCCGTTTGGAAAAATTGGAGGCCATCTTATCCAGTGTGTCAGAGATCAACTGTTGATCACTGACAATCCTACGGGCCCTAACCATCTGGCTGCGGGGGAGAGACTTAATCATGGGACGTGGGTGATGACTAGAGAAGTGGAGAATCGAGTTACAATCAGTAGGTTTGGTAAAGAGACTGGTGGTTAATGTGCCTTCGCTAACAGAGACCAAGGTGTCTAGAAACTGGATAGAGGAGTGAGAAGAATTGAGGGTGAACTGAATGTGTGGACAAATAGAATTAAGGAAGGACTGGAAAGAAAGCAAAGACTCGTCGGAACCGCACCAAATGAGGAACACATCATCTATGTATCGCCACCACCCCAGCACTTGGCTGAAGTGGTGGGACACATAGATGTGTGACTCTTCCAGCGACGCAACAAAGATGTTGGCGTACGTTGGGGCCACATTGGTCCCCATGGCGGTTCCGGCGATTTGTGCATAAAATGTGTCATTGAACAAAAAATAATTGTTAGAGAGAACAAAATCGAGGAGAGAGATAATGAACTGAGTTTCAGATAAAGAGAAATCAGGAGTAATAGCGTGAGTGACTGCTGCGATGCCTTCCGCATGAGGGATTGAGGTGTACAGGGACACTATATCGAAGGATGCTAGTATGACATCCCTCGGTATTGGTACTGATTCGAGTTTTAATAGAAAATCAGAGGTGTCTCTAAGGAATGATTTAGCCCGAGTGGCATATGGACGTAGAAGCTGATCAAGAAAAATGGAAGCATGACTGGTGATGGAATCCCTCCCGGAGACAATTGGTCGTCCGGGAGGGTCCACCAAGGACTTATGAATTTTGGGTAATAGGTAGAGAATTGGTGTCACCGGGTGCGAAACCATCAGAAAAGAGCAAAGGTTGTCATCAATCAATTGTTGGTCGAGAGCAGGAGTAAGTATAGCTGCTAATTTACGTTCAATATCATTGATGGGGTCTCTGGACAATTGTTTATATGTACTGTGGTCATTAAGCTGGCGTAAGGCCTCGCAAATGTATTTGCTGCGGTCAAGGACGACTATTGCACCTCCTTTGTCGGCAGGTTTTAAAATCAAGTTATGGTCCTGCATAAAGGATTGTAGGGCTAAGATTTGCTGGGAAGTAAGGTTAGGGTGCTTAAGTTGACCCGGACTAGACCTTAGTGTAGCAACATCTTGGTTGACAAAAGTACAGAAAGTATCAAGTATACTATTGTTAACAGTAGGAGTAAATTTGCTTTTCTTGGGTAAAACAAAATCATCAAATTTAAAGGAAATCTTAGCTGATTCTGCGGATGTGGTTCCAGGCCCCACAAGAGCATGGTTGGGGTCAGAGAACCAGAGCCGCAGTTTCAGTTTACGAAAAAATTGTTGTAAATCAATTTCAAGAGAAAACCAATCTACTTTGTTAGCGGGGCAAAAATTTAAGCCTTTACTCAAAACATCAAGTTGATCATAAGACAAATTAGTCGAAGAAATATTTACCACGTTTTGTTTTGACGTTTCGTGGTCACTTTCACGGGTTGGACTTTGGGGGGACGTCCCCTTGTTCTTCCTACGCCTCCATTGTTTGCTTCCTCCCCGTCTGGTGGGTCGCTTAAAGGTGGACGAGGTCCTAAAAAAGACTGGCTATTATGTTTAAGTCCATGTGGGCCGGTGGCAGTGTCCGTTGAAGAAGAAGTTTGTGCAGTCCGAGTGTCCTGATTCTTAAAGTCTCTAATCCGCTTGGAGCGTTTATTGGTGAGGTCATTCCATGTGTATACACGGGCACTCTCATAATCAAGGCTGTCCCTGTGCCATTTATGACGTTTAAAGTTCTCTTGCTCGCTCCTCGATTTTTGGAGGGAGCCAATTTGTTTTTGCATAAAGGTATCAACCTCAGTTGAAGAGGAGGATGATTTTAAAGTATCCTCCAGTGAAGTCATTTTAGTGCGTGTAGTAACAATGTCCCTCTGGAGAAAGTCAATATTGAGCAAGATGAGTTCAAGAGAAAATCGATTAGCAATGGATTCATATTTGGTCCGGTATTCAGGATCACTTGTATATGCATTGTCCTGTGGTTGTACCCTAAGGCCACGAGGAATCCTTTGGGTTTTGAAATATTCGCCCAAAGTAGTTAGATGTAGGGTTAAAGACAACATTTTACGAGATTCCATTTCATATAGACGTTGAATATCGTTAACAGAGGGGGTATGAAGGAAAGTAGCGTCCCCATCGACACAGGACAAAAGTCTGTCAATGTCCCCATCTGAGTATGTAGATGTTGTAGTTGGTGCCACAGTACCTGTTGGTAAGGAGATGGAAGATGCATCCATATTGAAAGTAATAAGATCCAACTGTAGGTGCAAGCTCTGATGACCAATAGCAAAACGAAGGATAAGGAGCAGCACTCTGTGAAATGTAGGACGAAGGTGGGTGCACACGGCCGGAATCCCAGGTCACGGGAGACACTTCACAATGTAGAAAGGATTAGAGACTTTAAGAATCAGGACACTCGGACTGCACAAACTTCTTCTTCAACGGACACTGCCACCGGCCCACATGGACTTAAACATAATAGCCAGTCTTTTTTAGGACCTCGTCCACCTTTAAGCGACCCACCAGACGGGGAGGAAGCAAACAATGGAGGCGTAGGAAGAACAAGGGGACGTCCCCCCAAAGTCCAACCCGTGAAAGTGACCACGAAACGTCAAAACAAAACGTGGTAAATATTTCTTCGACTAATTTGTCTTATGATCAACTTGATGTTTTGAGTAAAGGCTTAAATTTTTGCCCTGCTAACAAAGTAGATTGGTTTTCTCTTGAAATTGATTTACAACAATTTTTTCGTAAACTGAAACTGCGGCTCTGGTTCTCTGACCCCAACCATGCTCTTGTGGGGCCTGGAACCACATCCGCAGAATCAGCTAAGATTTCCTTTAAATTTGATGATTTTGTTTTACCCAAGAAAAGCAAATTTACTCCTACTGTTAACAATAGTATACTTGATACTTTCTGTACTTTTGTCAACCAAGATGTTGCTACACTAAGGTCTAGTCCGGGTCAACTTAAGCACCCTAACCTTACTTCCCAGCAAATCTTAGCCCTACAATCCTTTATGCAGGACCATAACTTGATTTTAAAACCTGCCGACAAAGGAGGTGCAATAGTCGTCCTTGACCGCAGCAAATACATTTGCGAGGCCTTACGCCAGCTTAATGACCACAGTACATATAAACAATTGTCCAGAGACCCCATCAATGATATTGAACGTAAATTAGCAGCTATACTTACTCCTGCTCTCGACCAACAATTGATTGATGACAACCTTTGCTCTTTTCTGATGGTTTCGCACCCGGTGACACCAATTCTCTACCTATTACCCAAAATTCATAATTCCTTGGTGGACCCTCCCGGACGACCAATTGTCTCCGGGAGGGATTCCATCACCAGTCATGCTTCCATTTTTCTTGATCAGCTTCTACGTCCATATGCCACTCGGGCTAAATCATTCCTTAGAGACACCTCTGATTTTCTATTAAAACTCGAATCAGTACCAATACCGAGGGATGTCATACTAGCATCCTTCGATATAGTGTCCCTGTACACCTCAATCCCTCATGCGGAAGGCATCGCAGCAGTCACTCACGCTATTACTCCTGATTTCTCTTTATCTGAAACTCAGTTCATTATCTCTCTCCTCGATTTTGTTCTCTCTAACAATTATTTTTTGTTCAATGACACATTTTATGCACAAATCGCCGGAACCGCCATGGGGACCAATGTGGCCCCAACGTACGCCAACATCTTTGTTGCGTCGCTGGAAGAGTCACACATCTATGTGTCCCACCACTTCAGCCAAGTGCTGGGGTGGTGGCGATACATAGATGATGTGTTCCTCATTTGGTGCGGTTCCGACGAGTCTCTGCTTTCTTTCCAGTCCTTCCTTAATTCTATTTGTCCACACATTCAGTTCACCCTCAATTCTTCTCACTCCTCTATCCAGTTTCTAGACACCTTGGTCTCTGTTAGCGACAGTTGATCTCTGACACACTGGATAAGATGGCCTCCAATTTTTCCAAACGGGGTTACCCCAAAAAACTTACTGCACAATCCAAACAGGAAGTCCTTTTTTCTATATTCCAATTGGTGCACCCCTTACTTACCTTCATTATAGGTGGGCCAGCGACGTGTGCGAGTACTTGATGGACACTTCTGGCGTGGGCATCAAATAAAGGCCACCCTCAGTGACTAGGGTTTGGTGGGCAGGACTCCCCTATCTACATAGAGGTAGTTCCTTTCCTCCATCTGCATGTTGGGGATCCTTTCGGTAGGTCTCCCAACTCCCTAGAGGGGTCCAGAGTGCAGTGTCCAGTATGCATGGTTCTGCTTGTGTGGCCCCGTTTATCTATTGCTGTCTGTGTTAGGCGATATATATAAGATTTTTCGCCTTTACACAGTACAACTATTTTTAGGTGCACCCCTATTTATGCCCCTGCTGCTCTGCTACTCCTCTACAATTTTCTTTTATTTTGCCCTTCCAGCTGCCCTCAACTATAATGGCCAGACATGCCTTCCTTACCCCTCCTCGCTCCTTGACAGACAGCGGGTTCTCTGCGGATGCGCGTGTGATATCTATTCACTGCGCGTGCGCGGCGTCCCCCCATGTCCGAACTGTTGTTTTCTCTGTTCTTTTTCACCCATGCGAATTGATGCGATCGCACCATTTCCGGTTGCGTTCCAACCCTACCTTCCGGTTGCGGTCCAAGCATTCCTCTGCTGCATTGAACATCGCGCGCCACTCCACCACATGACGGAGCGCCCGATGTTCTCCTGCTACATCACGCAGGACCCGCCCAGTGACCCCGTCTCTGTAGGTTCACTTTGTGAGTTTTTTTCACATTTTCTACGTATATTACCACTGTACACTTGAATATACACCTGTGGTTTATCACTGTCTGATATATAACGATCATGATGTAATATACTTTATATTGCTTGTTTGTTTTGATATGCTAATGATGTGATGTAATTGTGACGTCATGTCCTTCCACCATATATATACCGCACCATGTGCACTATGTAATTGCTTGACAAAGGCTGCCTGCGTGCAGCTGAAACGTTGCCTTGATGTTTGAATTGGAATAAAGCCACATTCACTTTTCATCCTACTGGAGTGCTACAGTCTTCTCCTTTCTATATATATTTATTTATTTATTTATTTATTTATTTTTTATTATAATTTTTTTAAATTTATTTTTCCTTTTTTTTTTTTTTAACCAGCAAGCGCTACCAAATTGTGGAGCTAGGTTCAGGCCAGGAGCTACCCAGCGAGTGCATTACACACAGAGTAACCATTACACTACACACCTTCTGTGTTTCCGAGGTAAGCAGGAGTTGACACGAAGTAATTAGGATATAACAAGCAAATAAACGTGTATAATACTGAACGACCGTACACCACATGCCTGCCCCCACGCCAGGCCTGTTAACCCCTGGGGCGACCACTGTGGCTCTGAAGAAGCACTGTGTTGGTGCCAGCAGAGCCAGGAGCATCCAGACAGGTGATTTGGGTAGAAAAGGGGTTAATTGGCAGGTGAAAATGACCCCCAGCCTGCTACACTGCACTGTGCAGCAGTGCAGGACCTGCAGACACTGCAGCAGAATGCCCTGAGAGGGATTTTTTTTTTTTTTTTAGAGCATTCAATGCAGCAGGAGTGCTGGCCAACAGAGGGTTAACCTCTGAGCGCAGCACAGCAACATCAGCAGCGCCCCAGCTCACACTGAGAGCCGCTGCCTGCCCTCCCCTAAAGCCACGCCCCCCCGCAGAGAAAACCGGCCGTAAAGAGCCGCCTCCCCTGCAAGGGACGCGACCACCGAGTGTAGACACGCCCCGAACGGCATCCCCGCTACACAGCTATGCCACGCCGGCCGCTCCCAAACCGGCGGTGCGACACACTGCGAAGCGGAGCGCACCGAGAGGTATGTGGGAAACCAAGCACGTGGCCCCATGAGTACCCGCACCCATCCCCGGAGGCCCCCCCCCCGTCCTGACGTGACACTTAGCGTGCCCCCCCCCCCCCCCGATGTGGCAAGCGAGTAAAGCCCGCAGTAGGGGAGACACTGATCACAACAGAACTGGGCACAATTAGGAGTGAAATGAGAGGGATGTGAGCAGAGCAGGGACCCCTTGGGGACAGCGGCTGGCACAGCGGCCAGTGACATGTAGACAACATAGCAGGGCCGAGACGGCGCTTACCTGACAAAACGCCGGAGCGGGCAGGAACAAAACACACGGAGGAACACACGGACATGTGGAACAGCACCAGGAATGTATGAGCTATCAAACCGTGAAGTTGCTCTACTCGTGTGCACCTTGTACCAGTAATACGTGTATGCCCATTATAAACCAAGCGTATGAACCATATGGATACCATGATCGTGCAAATAACAAGTATTATACTGTGTATACTATGATTTAATTAGATGTAGCCTATGTTATATCTCTACGGAGCATTGCACCCTACTGTATATCGTATTCTATATTGAAACAAGACACTCTGCAGAGCACTGCATCACCACACACAGCATATGCTACCCTGCAACGAGATCCTCTGTAGAGTATTGCACCACACCAAACACAGTACAAGCCACCCTGTGTTGCAACGAGACGCTTCGCAGAGCACTGCGCCACACTGCACATGTTAACTGTAACGACCCTCTGCAGAGCATTGCACTATACCCTATATAGTACGTTACATTGAACCCATCCCATCTGCAGCATTGCACTAACTGTATAAATTTTGTTTGTAATGAGACCATCTGCAGAGTATTGCACTATACTGTATATAGTATATATTATATTGTAACGAGACCATCTGCAGAGCACTGCACCATAACTGTATATCATGTATACTATATTATAACGAGACCATCTGCAGAGCACTGCACTATACTGTCATATTATAACGAGACCCTTTGCAGAGCATTATACTGTACCGTATACTGCAAGGGCACCGTATACCCCGCAGAGCACTGCAGCACACAACAAAAGTTATATTTGAAACGATTCTTTGCAGAGCATTGCACCACACTGTATAAAGCAAACATTATATTGAAACAACCCTCCGCAGAGCATTGCACTATACTTTAGATTAACGATAGCAGACAAGCTGACAGGACCGCCTACCGAGCGGCCATGCAGAGAACTGGGCAGCTGCCGCAACCTGTCCCAAGGACATAGACAATTGTAGCTGTGTGGATGGCGGGCGGTCAACATGCTGCCATGAGGCAGCTAGCGGGCTGCGCGAGATGCTGAAGCCGCGCCACCCCCAGCACCGATTTAACTCACCTGCTTGCCGCTCCTGGACTCCACTACCGCTGCGGGCAGAGCCAGCCAGCACCATACCTGCCCTATATTACCTTATAATCAGAGTGAGACACAGCATTCCCAGATAAGACAGCCAGCGGAGCTGCCAGGATGCCACACCTGCACCCCCCAAGCCAGACTCATGATCAGCGAGGCCTCCGCACCGTGACCAACAGCTCTGAAGATTTTGCGGAAGATTCAAACCCAGAGTGCCACAGGAAGCAGAGATTCCACAAACGACACGTGCTCCGCCCCTGTAAGAGAGGGGGGAGTTATATACCCATGCCCCCACCTGTTCCCAATAAGCCCCACTTGGAAATGCAAGGAGCGATTAATTATTTATGCCCCTCGCACAAATACAGCCCTGCGGGCTTAACACATACTGAAATATTATTTGTGGTCACATTAAAAAAGACCTGAATCCAAATCCAGATCCAAATATTTTCTGAAAATAATAAGAACATGAAAAAGCTTTTGCAACCCTTAGGCTACTGTATAATCAGACCTGACAGAAAACTTCTGCTGCAAATGTGTCCATAGATCTACATATGTTAGTGTAAATTCTCACCATAATTCTCACCACACCATATGCAAGCATGTCCATGGACATAAAAGGATTATTGTCATTTTAAGAAACTTTTGATATGTCAACCACACTTTCTCTTTATTGTGTAGGTCCATATGATAACAACGATATCCAATTTTATAGTTTTTTTTCCTTTTGCTAATAAGAAAATTTGTAGGATTAAAATTGTCCTCTTCTAACCCCTGTATCTTTTTTATTTTTATGTATACAGGGCTGTATTTTTTGCACTGTGAACTGTAGTTTTTATCTAACTATTTTAGTTTTTTAAGGAACTTTTTGATAACTTTTTTGAATGTTTTTCAGCTTTATGAAGTGACCAAAAATTAGCAATTCTGAACTTAACTGGTATTTTCCGTTTACGCAATTGACCGTGCGGTTTACCTAACATTATATTTTAATAATTCATGCATTTATGCACGCTGTGATACCACCACAATAGGAAAAAGGGGGTGATTCAAACTTTTATTAGGGGGAGGGGTTATATACATTTAATACTTTTTTTATGTATGTTTAACTCTTTTTTTTTTTGCCCCCATAGGGGACTATAACATGAAATTAGTTCCTAAGACTTATCTATGCTGGGATATTACACAGCATTTATTAGTGTTATCTACATTCTGATGCTCTTGCCTTCCAAAGCAGGCTAGAGCAACACAGAGAAGATCGGATGGCACGGAGTCAGGTAGGGACCCTTCGCCCGTCGCATAAGGTGATCAGAACCAAGCAATTACCCTTTGGTGGTCTTGATCACCCATAGCAACCAACTGGCAATGTTGGAAATGATAGTAATGCTTTAATAAAGCATTTTTTTAGTCTTTAGATTCAAAAAGTTTAGATTCAAAACTTTTTATATGTTGTACATCTTGGTAAAACATTAACTTTTTTAATATACTTCATAAGAAAACTGTATTTCCTTTTTATAGAAATCATGGATTATAAAATCATGGCTTTGTCCAAGCTGAAGCATAGGAATTGACAAAGTACAGTAAGTAAAGGTGGGCTAGCACTCCGCTGTGCTCGCTTCTGTCTGATAGGACGGGAGAGAGCACAGAGAAGTCCTATCAGACAGGAGAGAGCACAGAGGAGTACTATCAGACAGGAGAGAGCACAGAGGAGTCCTATCAGACAGGAGAGAGCACAGATGAGTCCTATCAGACAGGAGAGAGCACAGAGGAGTACTATCAGACAGGAGAGAGCACAGAGGAGTACTATCAGGCTGGAGAGAGCACAGATGAGTACTATCAGACAGGAGAGAGCACAGAGGAGTTCTATCAGACTGGAGAGAGCACAGAGGAGTAGTATCAGACAGGAGAGAGCACAGAAGAGTACTATCAGACAGGAGAGAGTACAGAGGAGTCCTATCAGACAGGAGAGAGCACGGAGGAGTACTATCAGACAGAACAGAGCATAGAGGAGTGCTATTAGACAGAAGAGAGCACAGAGGAGTACTATCAGACAGGAGAGAGCACAGAGGAGTACTATCAGACAGGAGAAAGCACAGAGGAGTGCTAGCCCACCCTCACTAACTGGACTTTGTCATAATATTATAAGTATGTTCTCATGAAGTATATTAGAAAGGTTAATGTTTTTACAAGATGTGCAACATATAAAACATTTTTATATGTGACAGTGCCCTTTTAACCCTTTAACAACGCAGGACGCATATTTACGTCCTGCGCCGGCTCCCGCGATATGAAGTGGGGTCGCGCTGCTACCCCGCATCACATCGCGTCGATCCCGGCGCTCATAAATGGCCGGGACCCGCGGCTAATACCACACATCGCCGATCGCGGTGATGTGCGGTATTAACCCTTTAGAAGCGGCGATCAAAGCAGACCGCCGCTTCTAAAGCGAAAGTGAAAGTATCCCGGTTAGTCAGTCGAGCTGTTCGGGACCGTCGTGGTGAAATCGCAGCATCCCGAACAGCTTGCAGGACAGCGGGAGGGCACTTACCTGCCTCCTCTGTGTTCGATCGACGAATGACTGCTCCGTGCCTGAGATCCAGGCAGGAGATGTCAAGCGCCGATAACGCTGATCACAGGCATGTTAAAACACGCCAGTGATCAGCATAGGAGATCAGTGTGTGCAGTGTTATAGGTCCCTATGGAACCTATAACACTGCAAAAATGTTTTTTAAAAAGTGTTAATAAAGGTCATTTAACCCCTTCCCTAATAAAAGTTTGAATCGCCCCCCTTTACCCATAAAAAAATAAAACAGTGTAAATAAAAATAAACATATGTGGTATCGCCGCGTGCCTAAATGTCCGAACTATAAAAATATATTGTTAATTAAACCGCACAGTCAATGGCGTACGCGCAAAAAAATTCCAAAGTCCAAAAAAGCGTATTTTGGTCACTTTTTATACCATTAAAAAATTAATAAAAAGTGATCAAAAGTCCGATCAAAGCAAAAATCATACCGATAAAAACTTCAGATCAGGGCACAAAAAATGTGCCCTCATACCGCCCTGTACGTGGAAAAATGAAAAAAGCTATAGGGGTCAGAAGAGGACATTTTTAAACGTATCAATTTTCCTGCATGTAGTTATGGTTTTTTTCCAGAAGTACGACAAAATCAAACCTATATAAATAGGGTATCATTTTAACCGTATGGACCTACAGAATAATGATAAGGTGTCATTTTTACCGAAATATGCACTGCGTAGAAACGGAAGCCCCCAAAAGTTGCAAAATGGCGTTTTTTCTTCGATTTTGTCACACAATGATTTTTTTTCCCGTTTCGTCGTGAATTTTTGGGTAAAATGACCGATGTCACTGCAAAGTAGAATTGGTGACGCAAAAAATAAGCCATAATATGGATTTTTAGGTGGAAAATTGAAAGGGTTATGATTTTTAAAAGGTAAGGAGGAAAAAACGAAAGTGTAAAAACGGAAAAACCGAGTCCTTAAGGGGTTAAGTAAGATGCTGAAACATTCTTTTTTCTAATGTTTCTATTTTCTGATATTTTATTTTCTGTGCAATTTTATAGCGGCACCAATCTTGCCTGAGCTGTTTTTAGCAGCATTTTATTAATTCAATTCAATTTTTTTTTACAGCAAGCCCCATGAACATAGGCAACAATAGACAGGTGCTGTCCATTTGACATAAATAGGATAGATTTCTGGGCATACTCTGTGACCTTTGCTAAGTTTTGAGCTTTGTGTTAGTGCTCAGAATGAAAACTGCAAGAAGTTAGGATTATTTTAGAATATAGATAATAAAATAGATAATGTGAAAAAACAACATCACCAAAAATTCTTAAAAGGAAAGCATGTTTAATATAAAATCCTAATTTAAACAAAAATATTTCTGATGACACATTCTATTTAAACCCTTACCAACCAAGTTAATTTAACATTTTGAATCTTCATTTTTAGTCATTTTATAAGAAGCATAACTCTTTTATTTTTCTATTTGAAGAGCTATAAGAGGGTTTGTTTTTTAGGGACCAAATGTATTTTGTAAAGGCACACTTCATTTTCCATAAAATATACTGCTTGTGAGGCAAAACTGACATGTTATTTTTATTTGTTAGGTTAGTAAGATCAAAATGATACCAGGTTTGTATGGTTTTCATTAGCTTTTACTACTTTAAAAAAAAAAATAGTACTACTTGGGCAAGGAGGGTAGATAGCTGACACTTTGGCCCATGTACAGCCCAATGACAGTGCCCATTTTAAGAGAACCTGTAGTCAGTCCAAAAATGTTTCCTAAAACAGGGACTTTAATATTTTGTTGACTTTTTCCTGAATAGTTACATGGGGGGGGTCCTTATTGTAAAAACAGGCATATATACTAGGCTTAGCATCTGTCATTAGGAGGGGAAGGGGTGTGGGAATTGTGTTGAAAAGATTTTTTGACTGACAAAAGGTCTTCTTTAACATTGCAGTTTAGCTGCTTTTTATTTTCCTTTTTTAATGAAATTTTTTATAGATACATATCTAACTGGCCATACAATGAATCAACACAAAATTGCATTTACTTGTATTTACTTCACCTAAAATTTAGACTGTGAAAGTCATTTTTAGTAAAGATGAAGTTAGAACTACCATACTAAGTTCTGAAAGTATTAAACATCATGTAGCAAAAGTAGGTTCTGGCTGTGCAGCTTTTTTTTTTATAATAAACACAGACTATTACCATTCTGACAGTTCCCTAAAGGTGCTTGCCGGACTTCCAGCATGTTCACAACATCCTACAAGCATTCCCTTCAATGTCCTAACACTTTAGTAAATGACTGAGCATCCCAGATGGCAGATGCTGACAGCAAGGGTGATGGTGTCACTTGGTTTGAATTATCTTACATTCCTGCAAGTGACTTACTTTGAAGACTTGAACACAAGAGATATTCTCTGCTGGTGATTGTTACAGAATAGAGGGCACTTCAAGGTCACATTTTGTCTATGTACCATCAGGCTAGAAGTAAGTTGCTACGAAAAGGAAATTAGACTTTTAGTGTCTGGTATGTACTCCACTGGAAAACATTTTGTTTTAACTCAACTGATGACAGAAAGTTAAACAGATTTGTAAATTGCTTATACTACTACTTGTAAATAAAAAAAATCTTAATCCTTCCAGTACTTATCAGCTTCTGTCTGCTCCACAGGAAGTTCTTTTTTTTAATTTCCTTTCTATCTGACCACAGTGCTCTCTGTGGACACCTTTGTCCATGTCAGGAACTGTCCATAGCAGGAGAGGTTTGCTATGGGGATTTGCTTCTACTCTGGACAGTTCCTAAAATGCACAGAGGTGTCAGCAGAGAGCACTGTGCTCAGACAGAAAGGAAATTCAAAAAGAAAAAGAACTTCCTGTGGAACATGCAGAAGCTTATAAGTACTAAAGGGATTAAGATTTTTTTTTAAATCAAAGTAACTTACACCAGTTGATTTAGAATTTTTTTTTCCAGTGGAGTACCCCTTTAAAAAGAAACACACTGTGAACATATAGATATAGTACTGTAAAGTAACATCTTCTTTCTCTTAAAGCAACACAATAGAAGCATCATTAGATGGGAGGTGAGAATATATATTATATACACTGAATGAATGAACCAATCTTATGAAATACTTTCATCTTTGCATAGTTGAATGTGCTGACTAGTGTTGCTCGCGAATATTCGGAATTCGAATATTATTCGCGAATATCGCATATTCGCGAATTTGCGAATTTCGCGAATATAGCGCTATATATTCGTAATTACGAATATTCGTTTTTTTATTTATTTTTTTTTTTTTTCTTCACAGTACACATCACAGTGATCACCCCTCTCTGCTTCCAGCTTGTGTGGTGTAAAGAAGGCTGTAATACTACTGTGTGAGACTGGCGTGTGAAAATTCGTATATGCGAAAATTAGCATATGCTAATTTTCGCATATGCGAATTTTCGCATATGCTAATTTTGTATATGCTGATATTCACATGAATTAATTTTCGCATACGCGAATTTTCGCACATGCGAAAATAAAACGAGGATATAACGAATATGCGAATATTTGCGAATATATGACGAATATTCGTCCATATATTCGCGAATATTCGCGAATTCGAATATGGCCTATGCCGCTCAACACTAGTGCTGACAACAAAATCACACAAAAATTATCAATGGAAATCAAATTTATCAACCCATGGAGGTCTGGATATGGAGTCACACTCAAAATCAAAGCGGAAAACTACACTACAGGCTGATCCAACTTTGATGTACTGTCCTTAAAACAAGTCAAAATGAGGTTCAGCAGTGTGTGTGGCCTCTACGTGCCCATTTGACCTTCCTATAATGCCTGGGCATGCTCCTGATGACGTGGTGGATGGTCTCCTGAGGGATGTCCTCCCTGACCTGGACCAAAGCATCCGCCAACTTCTGGACAGTCTGTGGGGCACTGTGGCATTGGTGGATGGAGCGAGACATGATTTCCCAGATGTGCTCAATTGGATTCAGGTCTGGGGAATGGGCGGGCCAGTCCATAGCATCAATGCCTTCCGCTTGCAGGAACTGCTGAAACACTCCAGCCACATGAGGTCTAGCATTGTCTTGCATTAGGAGGAACCGAGGGCCAACCGCACCAGCATATGGTCTCACAAGGGGTCTGAGGATTTCATCTGTACCTAATGGCAGTCAAGCTACCTCTGGCAAGCACATGGAGGGCTGTGCGACCCCCCAATGAATTGCCACCTCACACCTTTACCGACCCACTGCCAAACAGGTAATGCTGGAGGATGTTACAGGCAGTAGAATGTTCTTCACGGCATCTGCAGACTCTGTCACGGTGGAGATAGCTGCCCTGCTGCTGAGTTGTTGCCCTCCTATGGCCTCCTCCACATTTCCTCATTTACTGGCCTGTCTCCTGGTAGCGCCTCCATGCTCTGGACCCTACGCTGACAGATACAGAAAACCTTCTTACCACAGTTCCCATTGATGTGCCATCTTGTATGAGCTGCACTACCTTAGCCACTTGTGTGGGTTGTAGACTCCATCTCATGCTACCACTAGAGTGAAAGCACTGCCAGCATTTAAAAGTGACCAAAACATCAGCCAGGAAGCATAGGAACTGAGAAGTGGTCTGTGGTTACCACCTACAGAAGCACTCCTTTATTAGGTGTGTCTTGCAAATTGCCTTTAATTTCCACCTGTTGTCTGTTCCATTTGCACAACAGCATGTGAAATTGATTGTAAATCAGTGTTGCTTCCTGAGTGGACAGTGTGGATTTCACAGAAGTGTGATTGACTTGGAGTTACATTGTGTTATTTAAGTGTTCCCTTTATTTTTTTGAGCAGTGTATATATATTTAGAGCTCATGCTTCATATACTAAATGTGGATCTTGTTAGGCTGATAGATTCATGTAATTGGACACTGTTGTGCAATATCTGTAATGTACACCCACTTTCCCTGGGCCTCTTGTCCAGATACCGCCCTCCTTCTGGAGAGTGCCTTGCTCTATAATGCTGGAGAATTTGCCGACAGTTGTGTTTATGTGCCCTATGTGCTTATGGTTGCTAACTCATAACCCTGTCTTACTTCTTGTGAACTTTCGGAGCCCTGTAGGGAACTCCAGATGCTGACATTCTGAGATGCTGGTGTTGGTTTGTCTGTTTTTTTTTGTTTCTTACAGTGAAGATCACCAATATTTTTAAAGCTCTGTATGTCGAAAACTAGTTATATTACGGCTGGCCATTTTTGTGACTTGGGTAATGCAGAGGACAGTGTACTTGTAAAACACATTGGCGGCATCAAATAGCTGGTACAGAACTGATGTAACACATATTATATGTTAAACTTATTTGAGGGAACTGCTGTCAAAATTGCAGCATACCGGTGAGACCTTTCCGTGAATTATTACTTTGCTTTCTGAAGGAGAATTTTTCTCTGTTCTCTATCACAGGGAAATCTATTTTAATTAAGCTATTCTTATACAGCTGCACTAAAATCTAGCTTATTAAATAGATTTTGGGTGACCAACTTAAAGTGCACCCTCAAAGATTGATATATACTTGGCCTCATATCCTACAGATAATAAAGGGAAAATGGCAACTAACAGGAGGGCAGCAATAGTTGGCGAAGTGGAGCAGGGCAGGGTGGTGGAAAATTTGGTCCAATCTAGATGATGAAAAGAGAAAAAGTAAAGGTGAACAGAATAGAGTAATGGAATATCCAGTTCTGCAAGAAATACATAAAATAGTTACAATACTGTATTTGGCATTCCCTTATTGTATGATAAAAACAGGAAGTATAAAAACAAAACTTTCTTTATGTAGAAATTAGGTAGAATAGAATGAAGGTGTCAGAAAAACGTTTCTCGGCTTTAGAGGATGTGTATGCAGAGATGGCCAAGGATTCTAAACAGAAACAATGGGAAACAGAAAAAAAAATGATTTGGAGAAAAGAGCTAAACGAGGCAAAATAAAAATGCTTGGGTTTCCAAAAGGGGAGGAGGAAAAACAGTTTGAGGATTTCATCTACAAATGGTTATTGGATATGTCTAAAGTGAAAAATGTGACTTTTTTTTGGGTGGAAAGGGTTAATTGTGTCTTAACTAAAGATAAGTCTATGGGCTCCCAACTGACACAAGTTATTGTGTCATCTTGACAGAACAGAAACATATTAATGAACTTGAAGAGAACTAAAGGAGAATTTTGGCACAAAAGAAACAGAATTTATATTAAAGGGGTACAACCGTGCTGACAACTTATCCCCTATCTAAAGGATAGGGGATAAGTTGCCTGATCCTGCCGGGTCCCGCCGCTGGGGACCCCCACGATCTCCCACACAGCACCCCGCTCTCATCAGGCCCAAGAGCGAACATCGCTCCGGGTCTGATGACTGCCGATCACAGGGCCGGAGTATCGTGACGTCACGCTCCGTGTCTCAGCTGTCTAGCCCCATCCATAGACTTGCATTGAGGGGGCGGAGTGTGACATCACACGGGGGCGGAGCTGTGATGTCACGATCACCGGCACCGTCATCAGACCCGGAGCAGATGTTCGCTCCGGGGCCTGATGAGAGAGGGGTGCTGCGTGCGAGATCGCGGGGATCCCCAGCGGCGGGACCCCGCACGATCAGGCAACTTATCGCCTATCCTTTAGATAGGGGATAAGTTGTCAGCATGGTAGTACCCCTTTAATCTATTTTTTTTTTGTAAAAACAAGTAGATAGAGAGCGAGTTTCAAAGAAATTAAGTGAAAAACTAAGAAATGTAGGACTATTCTCTTTTATCCGGCTGAACTCAAGGTTATTTATGAAGGGGAAACATAGTTTGTTTAAAATCCGCAGGAGGGTTTGCAATAGCTGGAATTAAAAGGATTGACTAGAGAGCAAAACAGATCTTATCTGTTTTATTTCCTGGCACCCCACTTAAGCTCTCTGGTCATCTCAGAAGTATACCATTCCGAGATGAGAAGGGGCCATCCACAATCATCATGTGTGGGTTAAACCATGCCCACAGATGATGTCCAATAGCTTGTTCACATGGCCGTCTGTCCCCGTTAATTCATAGCCGTTCTGCAATCCATTTGAAACTTTTGCAAACGAGTTGCAAACAGCTGTAAAAGGATCCCATTGATGTCAATGGGATTTTTTACAGACCTTTGTCACCCGTTTGCTTTCTGCATCTGTTTTTTTTTATTTTATTTGTTTTTGATCCATTCTTACTTCTGAGCATGCTCAGAAAAGCAAAAAATATATTTTTATTGTTTATTGCCTGAACAAAAAGGGATCCAAATAGATGCAAACGGATAGCATCTGTTTTCATCCGTTTACTTCAGTTTGTCTGTCTGTTAAAAAAAAGGTCAGTAAACCTCCATAACGAGAGGAAAAAAAGTGGGACGGAAGACAAAGGGCGTGTGAACATAGCTTACGAGATGTCACAACATTATTAACATCATGTTACATAATCATTGGTTATCACATGTGGGCATTGTTTTGCCCGTATTTGAGGATCATGACTGGCACCGCCCCCTCTTATCTCAGAACGGTACATTTCTGAGATGACCAGGGAGTGAAAGTGGGGAACTAGGGATCCAAAACAAAGAGGGCCTTTTCTGCTTCCCAGAAAACCTCTTTAGAATATAGTAAGTGTTAAATGTAATGTCCATATGGGTATTTATCACCTTTAATAAGGTATGGGACAATAACTTTGGCCATTTAAGAATGGATAATCCCTTGCAGAATCATAGAACTTCTGGTCTAAAGAAAATAAGTGGAGATTTAGACTCAAATGACTTGTGGTGCTGGAAGAATGGAAATAAAGTTGAAATTACATAGGTTAATAAGTCTTGTAGAACCATGTAGAGAATCACCATTGCTCTAGGAAATTGGACAGTATTGGATTATATAAATATAGATAAGTAAAATTTAACCCTGCCTTGCTGGGCCTTATTTAAATAGGCATAAGGGGTGAAATATAAAATTTAGTTCCGAATCAACCCAGATCATTTGGGACACATTTAAGGCCTATTTACGAGGAGTTTTGACAAAGATGATTTGTCAAGAGAAAAACAGCTAGCTAGACCGAGATCAGGAGAGTAAGTTATATAACCACCTGAAAGTTAATAAACTTAATTGCTATAAGAATCCCTCTATAGCCAATTGGGAGATATAAAAATATTGGGAGATATGGGAAAAAAATTATCTATTATTTAATACAGCTAAATTAGAAAAAAAAAAAGCACATGTTCTCTAGATGCCACTATATTATTGAAGGGGAAAGACGAGGGAGACCTCTTGTAAGATTAATAACCTACAATAGAGGGAAGGGGATGAAATACTTCAGAAGCTGATTATGAAGTTAATAACGTGTAATTGTGAGGCAAATGCTTGTTGTTTATATAACACTAGAGAATTTGCGGTCTGTGCTGGTGATGTCGGTTAGGAAGGTTTGATGGACTTCCAATCAGCGGCGACTCTTCTTTTAGGGAAATTAGGCATCTGCCTGAGGCCTCACACTTTATGGGGCATAACTCAGCAATGCGTACAAGTACAATGTACTGTACAATTGTACAATGTACAACTCGCCACTCTACAGTGCTGTGTCCTGGATGCATTTAACTATGAGTGTCCAACCGACGCCCCTAATGCTAAATGCAGCGCTCTGCTGTTAGACAGAGCGAAGAGCCATTGGCTTCCCGCACTGTCAATCTCTCTTGTGGCCGCCCGCATTATGCAGGTAACCATAAGAGATGTCGAATGTCCTTCCTCTGCACAGACAGCAGGAGAAGCTATAAGAGGCCACACTTTTATTTAGTATAAGTGTGGTGGTATTATCCTGTCAGTAGTGGTAATGCTGTGGCAGTATTATTTGTCCTTTGTATAGTGGGGTTGTTGCTTATATTGGTCTGTGTATAGTGGTGTTATTGGTGATACTGGTCTGTGTATAGTAGTTTTAGTCAGTATCAGTATAGTAATATTTTCCAGTTACTATGTCATCACATAGTGATGGTGTGGTACAAGTATGATAGTATTAGTCACTGCAGTAGTAATATGTCTTCCCGGTGTGGAGGTATATTTATGTTTCTAAACACTAAACCTTGAGCAATTCTTGCGTGCTCCCCAGATAAGCCTAGATGCATACACTGTATACATTGCCATTCTCTGAAATTCACATACCCGGGGGTGGGGGGGGCCTCATGATCTTATTTCGCCTAAAGCCTCATAAAGTCTAGAGCCGCCTGTACTTCCAATTGATATTTAAAAGGAGGCGAGCGACGGAATTCTCAGACAATTATTATTGCTACTGGAGTCCACTTTTTTATTTAAAAAATTGACCCCTTGACATATGAATTGTTAATGCTTATGATACCAAAAGAGGGAATGGATCTACCGGAAAAAAAGGGAAAAAACCAAAAAGGTAAATAAAAGGAAAGAGGACTCAATGAAAGAAAAGAATGCTGTATGCTTACCTATATTTTTGTACAATTCTTGGAATGTGTATATCAAACAATAAAGAAAAAGGTGACAGCCTTGTGGTCTGTGGAACACAGGACAAAATTGAATTACAACCAGCTAAATATTGGAATTGATAATATGTAGAGTGGCATTGAGTGGATTAGGGAGGGGGGATATTAAAGGGCTACTCCGCCCCTAGACATCTTCTCCCCTATCCAAAGGATAGGGGATAAGATGTTTGATTGCGGGGGTCCCGCTGCTGGGGACCCCCGGGATCTCGGCTGCACGGCTGCGGCACCCCGCTGTCATTACTACACAGAGCAAACTCGCTCTGTGCGTAATGGCAGGCTATACAGGGGCTGGAGTATCGTGATGTCACGGCTCTGCCCCTCGTGATGTCACGACCCGCCCTCTTAATGCAATTCTATGGGAGGGGGCATGACGGCTGCCATGCCCCCTCCCATAGACTTGTATTGAGGGGGTGGGCCGTGATGTCACAAGGGGCGGGGCCATGACGTCACGATGCTCTGGCCCCTGTATTGCCCGTCATTATGCACAGAGCGAGTTTGCTCTGTGCAGTAAAGACAGGGGTGCTGCAGCGAGATCCCAGGGGTCCCCATCGGCGGGACCCACGCGATCAGATAGGGGATAAGATATCTATGGGTGGAGTAACCCTTTAACCACTTAGATGCCACGGGCATACAGGTATGCCCTGATGCCCTGGTACTTAAGGACCAAGGGCGTCCCTGAACGCCCGTGGGAATTTCAGGCCCCACCGCACGACGGGCAGGATCCGGACTGGGATGACTGATGATATATATCAGCAGGCATCACGTGCCAATGTCGGCGATCACGACCCCCCATGTCGGCGATCACCGCAAATCTACGGTGAATTCACACCGGCGATATGCGGCGATTCCGGGTCATACAGGTCTCTGGTTACCCCGGAAAGTAAGGGGGATGGGGGTTATCCAAGACACCCCCAATCCCCCTGAAGGGGTAGGAATGAGGTGGCAGGGGCGCCACCCCTCCTATCCCTGCTATTGGTCGGTCAGAAGCGACCGACCAATAGCAAATCGAGGGCAGGGGGGTCCCCCGTTCTGCCCACCCACAGTAGTCCGGGCAGAACAGGGGAACTGACAGTGACCGGCGCCAGAGGACCACTTACCCATCGGCGATCGGCGGTGGGAGGAAGAGGATGGCGATGCGGCTTCCTGGTGCGTCTCCCTGGTACGACTATCCTATGAAAGCCGGTGAGTAATTGCCTAGCAACATCTGGAGGGCTACAGTTTTGAAACCACTATACAGGGGTCTCTACACTGTAGCCCTCAGGATGTTGGAAAACAGTTTGCTGTCTAGGCATGCTGGGATTCATAGTTTTGCAACATCTGGAGGGCCACAGTTTGGAGTTCACTGTGCAGTGGTCTTTAAACTGTGGCCCTTCAGATCTTGCAAAACTACAATTACCAGCATGCCCAAACAGCTAACAGCTGTCTCGGCATGCTGGGAGTTGTAGTTGCGTACCTCCAGCTGCTGCATAACTACATCTCCCAGCATGCCCTTCAGCGATCAGTACATGCTGGGAGTTGTAGTTTTGCAACAGCTGGAGGCACACTGGTTGGAAAATACTGAGTTAGGTAACAGAACCTAACTGAAGGTTTTCCAACCAGTGTGCCGCCAGCTATTGCAAAAGTACAACTCCCAGCATGCACAGTCTGTCAGTCCATGCTGGGAGTTGTAGTTTAGAAACAGCTGGAGGTTTCCCACCCCCCATGTGATTGTACAGGATACATTCACACAGGCGGGTTTACAGTGAGTTTCCTGCTTAAAGTTTGAGCTGCTGCTAACTTTCCGCCGCAGCACAAACGCCTAGCGGGAAACTCACCAGCAAAACAACAACTCCCAGCATTTCTGGACAGCCACTGACTGTCCAGGTATGCTGGGAGTTTAGCAACAGCTGGAGGCACCCTGTTTGGGAATCCCTGGCATAGAATACCCCTATGTCCACCCCTATGCAACCCCTAATTTAGTCCTCAAATGCGCATGGTGCTCTCCCACTTCGGAGCCCTGTTGTATTTCAAGGAAACAGTTTAGGGCCACATATTGGTTATTTCCGTACTCGAGAGCAATTGTACTACACATTTTGGGGGTCTTTTTCACCTTTTAACCCTTATGAAAATGAAAAGTTGGGGTCTACACCAGCCTGTTAGTGTAAAAAAATAAAAATAAAAATTACACTAACATGCTGGTGTTGCCCAATACTTTTTATTTTCACAAGAGGTAAAAGGAAAAAAGACCCCAAAATTTGTAACGAAATTTGAAACACCCGATATGTGGGCGTAAAATGCTCTGCGGGCGCACAACAGGGCTCAGGAGTGAAAGCACAGGATGTATTTGAGGCCTAAATTGGTGATTTGCACAGGGGCGGCTGATTTTACAGGGGTTCTGACATAAACGCAAACCTATAAATACCAACATGTGACCACATTTTGGAAACTACACCACTCACGGAATGTAACAAGGGGTATAGTGAGCCTTAACACCCCACAGGTGTTTGAGAAATTTTTGTTAAAGTTGAATGGAAAAATGAGAAAAAAAAATGTCACTAAAATGCTGGTGTTACCCTAAATTTTTCTTTTTCGTAAGGGAAAATAGGAAATAAGCCCCACAAAATTTGTAACCCCATTTCTTCTGAGTGAGAACATACTCCATATGTGGATGTAAAGGGCTCTGCAGATGCACTATAATGCTCATAAGAGAAGGAGCGCTATTGGGCTTCTGGAGAGAAAATGTGTCCGGAATTGAAGGCCAAGTGTGTTTACAAAGCCCCTATAGTGCCAGAAAAATGGACCACCCCACGTAACCCCATATTGGAAACTACACCCCTCATGTAATGTAATAATGGGTGCAGTGAGCATTTTCACCCCATAGGTGTCTGACAGATTTTTGGAACAGTGGTCCATGAAAATGAAAAATGACATTTTTCATTTGCACAGCCCACTGTTCCAAAGATCTGTCAAACGCCAGTGGGGTGTAAATACTCACTGCACCCCTTATTAAATTCTGTGAGGGGTGTAATTTCGAAAAGGGGGGTCACATGTTGGAGGTTCCACTTTTCTGGCATCATAGGGGCTTTGTAAACGCACATGGCCCCTGACTTCCATTCCAAACAAATTCAATCTCCAAAAGCTCAATGGTGCTCCTCCTATTCTGAGCATTGTAGCTCCTATTCTGAGCAGAGCACTTTACATCCACATATGGGGTATTTCCAAACTCAGAAGAAATGGGGTTACATATTTTGGGGGGCATTTTCTCCTTTCACCCCTTGTATAAATGTAGCATTTGTGGAAAAAAATGCATTTTTTTTATTTATTTGCACATCGGGGTTTAACAAAAAGTTGTTAAACACCTCTGAGGTGTTAAGGCTCACTGTACCCCTTATTACGTTCCATGAGGGGTGTAGTTTCCCAAATAGTAGGCCATGTGGTTTTTTATTTGCTGTTCTGGCACCATATGGGCTTCCTAAATACGACATGTCCCTCAAAAACCATTTCAGCAAAATTTGCTTTCCAAAAGCCAAATGTGACTCCTTCTCTTCTGAGCATTGTAGTTCGCCCGCAGAGCATTTTACGTCCTAACATGGGGTATTTCCACACTCAGAAGAGATGGGGTTACAAATTTTGGGGGACATTTTCTCCCATTACCCTTTGTAAAAATGGTAAATTTTTCTCATTTACACATCCGACTTTAACAAAAAGTCGTCAAACACCTGTGGGGTGTTAAGGCTCACTGTACCCCTTGTTACAATCCTTGATGGGTGTAGTTTCCAAAATAGTATGCCATGTGATTTTTTAAATTCTTTTTTATGCTGTTCTGGCACCATAGGGGCTTCCTAAATGCGACATGCCCCCAAAAAAACATTTCAGAAAAATTCATTCTCCAAAAATCCTAATGTCACTCCTTCCCTTCTGAGCCCTCTACTGTGCCCACAGAACACTTCACATACACATATGAGGTATTTCCTTACTCAAGAGAAATTGTATTACAATTTCGGGGGGCTTTTTGGGGGGCTTTTTCTCCTATTACCGCCAGTAAAAACTAAAAAACTGGGTCTACAAGAACATGCGAGTGTAAAAAAAATGAAGATTTTGAACTTTCTCCTTCACTTTGCTGCAATTCCTGTGAAACACCTAAAGGGTTAACAAACTTTCTGAATGTCATTTTGAATACTTTGAGGGATGCAGTTTTTATAATGGGGTCTTTTATGGGGTATATCTGATATGAAGGCCCTTCAAATCCACTTCAAAACTGAACTGGTCCCTGAAAAATTCAGATTATGAAAATTTTGTGAAAAAGTGGAAAATTGCTGCTGAACTTTGAAAACATGTCACCTTTATGATGCAAACATAAGGTAGGCATATTGTATGTGTGAATCACTATATAATTTATTTGGAATGTCTATTTTCCTTACAAGCAGAGAGCTTCAAAGTTAGAAAAATGCAACATTTTGGAATTTTTCACCAAGAAATGATGCAAGTATCAATGAAAATTTACCACTAACATAAAGCAGAATATTTCACGAAAAAACAATCTTGGAATCAAAATGGAAAGTGAAGCATCCCAGAATTATCAATGCTTAAAGTGACAGTTGTCAGATGTGCAAAAAATGCTCTGGTCCTTAAGGTGAAAATGGGCTTGGTCCTTAAAGGGGTACTCCGTTGGAAAACTTCTTATTTTTTTTTTACTCAACTGGTGCCAGAAAGTTAAACAGATTTGTAAATTACTTCCAATAAAAAAATCTTAATCCTTCCAGTACTGAATACTACAGAGGAAATTATTTTCTTTTTGGAACACAGAGCTCTCTGCTGACACCATGACCAAAGTGCTCTCTGCTGACATCTCTGTCCATTTTAGGAACTTTCCAGAGCAGCATATGTTTTCTATGGGGATTTTCTCCTACTCTGGACAGTTCTTAAAATGGACAGAGATGTCAGCAGAGAGCATTGTGTTCATGATGTCAGCAGAGAGCTCTGTGTTCCAAAAAAAGTAAGGAATTTCCTCTGTAGTATTCAGCAGCTAATAAGTACTGGAATGATTAAGATTTTTTTCATAGAAGTAATTTACAAATCTGTTCAACTTTCTGGCACCAGTTGATAAAAAAAAAAAAAGAAAAGTTTTCCACCGGAGTATCCCATTAACCCCTTAAGGACGCAGGACGTAAATGTACATCCTGGTGCGGTGGTACTTAATGCACCAGGACATACATTTACGTCCTGTACATAACCGCGGGCATGGGAGCGATGCCAGTGTCATGCGCGGCTGATCCCCGCTGCTGATCGCAGCCAGGGACCAGCCCCCAATGGCCGACGCTCGCGATCTCGCGGGCGTCCGCCATTAACCCCTCAGATGCCGGGATCAATACAGATACCGGCATCTGCGGCAGTACGCAATTTCAATGAATGATCTGATCGCCCGCAGCACTGCTGCAGGGATCCGATCATTCAGAACGCTGCACGGAGGTCCCCTCACCTGCCTCTGGTCGAGCAGACCAGAGCAGAAGATAACCAATAACACTGATCTGTTCAATGTCCTATACATAGAACAGATCAGTATTAGCAATCATGGTATTGCTATGAATAGTCCCCTATGGGAACTATTCAATTGTAAAAAAAAAAAAAAAGTAAAAAAAATGTAAAATTAAAAGTAAAAAAAAAGTGAAAAATCCCCCAACAAAAAAGTAAAACGTCCGTTTTTTCCTATTTTACCCCCAAAAAGCGTAAAAAATTAATTTAATAGACGTATTTGGTATCGCCGCATGCGTAAACGTCCAAACTATTAAAATAAAATGTTAATGATTCCGTACGGTGAACGGCGTGAACGTAAAAAAAAGAAAGTCCTAAATTGCTACTTTTTTAATACATTTTATTTAAAAAAAATTATACAAAATGTATTAAAAGTTTTTCATATGCAAATGTTGTATAAAAAAAGTACAGATCATGGCGCAAAAAAATGAGCCCTCATACCGCTTATACGGAAAAATGAAAAAGTTATAGGTCATCAAAATAAAGGGATTATAAATGTACTAATTTGGTTAAAAAGTTTGTGATTTTTTTTAAGCACAACAATAATATAAGCGTATGTAATAATGGGTATCATTTTAATCATATTGACCCTCAGAATAAAGAACAAACATCATTTTTACCGTAAATTGTACGGCGTGAAAACCTTCCAAAATTAGCAAAATTGCGTTTTTCTTTTTAATTTCCCCACAAAAATAGTGTTTTTTGTTGCGCCATACATTTTATGATATAATGAGTGATGTCATTACAAAGGACAACTGGTCATGCAAAAAGCGAGCCCTCATACTAATCTGGTGATGAAAATATAAAAGAGTTATGATTTTTAGAAGGCGAGGAGGAAAAAACGAAAACGTAAAAATGTTAATGTCTGAGTTCTTAAGGCCAAAATGGGCTGAGTCCTTAAGGGGTTAAGTATTTTTTCTTTCCTTTAATTTTTCAGTTTGGGATTTGATTGATATAGAATATATATATATATATATATATATATATATATATATATATATATATATATGCAATAAATATGAGGAACTTAATTAAAATAGTATCTCTAATGAATGTTAGATGTATGGTAATCAGGATGAATGCTAAACCATTATACAGTATACAGACTGGGAAAATGATGAAGATTGTTCAAGATTTTTTTTTCAAGAAAATGAAGTATTTCTTATAGAAAAGGATTGCAGTAACACATGTTTTGCTATACACATGTTCATTTCCTTTGTGTGTATTGGAACTAAACAAAAATAATAATAATAATAAAAACATAATGTCACACTAAACTCCAAAAATGGTCTGGACAAAATTATTGGCACCCTTTCAAAATAGTGGAAAAATAACATTGTTTCAAGCATGTGATGCTCCTTTAAACTCACCTAAGGCAAGTTACTTCTGTGGGCAATATAAAAATTACACCTGAAAGTAGATAAAAAGGAGAAAAGTGCACTTAAAGGGCTTCTCCCTTGTTTATACTGTTTTTCTGTTATTATGTTTGTGCGTTATGTGTGTATAAGTATGTGTTTTTTGTTGTGTTGTGATTATGTATATATGTATTTTCTTACCTTTTGTGAAGATCCGGAAGCTGTCCCCTTTTTCTTCCAGTGGCTTGCTGTGTACCTCGGCCTACGCCATGTTGTGTTCGGTACGTGGGATGTCGGGGTGTGTGTTCTTGCTTCTGTCCTTCCTATCTTCTGACGTCCGAGGCAAATCTTTTCTTCCTGTTTCTTCCGTGGCTCAGCGACGAATCTGCGGCCTCTTCCAGCGCATGCGCAGGTAGTTTTTTTTTAACCAATAACGTTTTTTATTTCTAATTGACAAACTGTCTGCGCTTGCGCGAAGCTACGCTGTTAGCGTAGACCTAACATATGCTACGCTGTTAGTGTAGCATTTGCGTACTCATGCATGCGCAGACAGTTTGTCAATTAGACAAAAATAACTTTATTCCAAAAAAAAACTACCTGCGTGCGCATCAAGAGGCCGCAGATTCGTCACTGAGCCACGGAAACAGGAAGAAAAGATTTGCCTCGGACGTCAGAAGATAGGAAGGACAGAAGCAAGAACACCCCCCCCCCCCCCCCCCGAAATCCCACTTACCGAAAACAACATGGCGGAGGCCGAGGTACACAGCAAGCCACTGGAAGAAAAAGGGGCCAGCTTCCGGATCTTCACAAAAGGTAAGAAAATACATATATACATAATCACAACACACATAAAAAACACATACTTCTACACACATAACACACAAACATAATAACAAAAAACAGTATAAACAAGGGAGAACCCCTTTAATCTTTGCATTGTGTGTCTGCATGTGCCAAACAAAGCTTTGACAACAGAAAAAAGAGAAGAAAACTGTCTGAGGACTTGAGAACCAAAATTGTGGAAAAATATCAACAATCTCAAGGTTACAAGTCCATCTCCAGAGATCTAGATTTGCCTTTGTCCACAGTGCGCAACATTATCAAGAAGTTTGCAACCCATGGCACTGTTGCTAATCTCTCTGGGTACGGATGGAAGAGAAAAATTGATGAAAGGTGTCAACGCAGGATAGTCTGGATTGTGTATAAGCAGCCCCAAACAAGTTCCAAATATATTGAAGCTGTCCTTCAGGCTCAGGGAGCATCAGTGTCAGCGCAAACTTTCTGTTGATATTTAAATGAAATTAAATGTTATGGCAGGAGTCACAGGAGGACCCCACTGCTGACACTCAGACATAAAAAAGTAAGACTACATTTTGCCAAAATGAACTTGAGTAAACCAAAATCCTTCTGGGAAAACATCTTGTGGACAGATGAGACCAAGATAGAGCTTTATGGTAAAGCACATGATTCTACTGTTTACCAAAAATGGAATGAGGCCTACAAAGAAAAGAACACAGTACCAACAGTGAAATATGGTGGAGGTTCAATTATGTTTTGGGGTTGTATTGCAGCCTCTGGCACTGGGTGCCTTGAATGTGTGCAAGGCATCATGAAATCTGAGGATTACCAACGGATATTGGGTCACACTGCACAGCCCAGTGTCAGAAAGTTGGGCTTGGGTCTTAGATCTTGGGTCTTCCAGCAGGACATTGACCCCAAACATATGTCAAAAAGCACCCAGAAATGGATGGCAACAAAGCGCTGGAGAGTTCTGAAGTGGACAGCAATGAGTCCAGATCTAAATCCCATTGAACACCTGTGGAGAGATCTTAAAATTGCCTGATTTTCTTGAAAAACTTCAGGGGTGCCAACATTTACAACCATGACTGTATATATATATATATATATATATATATATATAGATAGATAGATAGATAGATAGATAGATAGATAGATATGTAAGGTACATTGGTTAAATATGCATATTTTTGCATGAGAAATCCTAGCTTTACCCTGTAGCCATTGCTTGTGTGTCTGCGCAGAGACAAAATACAGGAAGTGCAGGTGGACAGGGCTCTATGTACTGAGCAGCAGGGACAGCATTCTTTTGTACCAAAAAATATACACATTTTTTAACCAGTGTATATTAAAACTATATATAATGTTATTGTCTACATTATATAAATAGTTTTTGCAAATGACATGTACACTTTAAGAATTGTATAGGCTGTAGTGTTTGTGTACGGTGGCCAATTATCTGTTTATTTAAACATCTTTGCTTACCTTGTTGACTTCAAAATCTTCCCTTGCTCCTATACATTACTCAATTTTTATTAGCTAAACTTGGGGGGTGGGGGGGGGGATATATAAGAAAATTGTACAAGTACAAGGTCCTTGTCTCCTTTGCAGTACAAAATACGCATATTGAAAACAATTTGCTGACATAAATCTGCTGGGAAATTATGTAGCAGTTCTGACACATGTGGATTCAACCAAAGGGGGAAATGTTTATTTTTTCTTCAAGCTACAGCATACTGCTATTACAAGCATGTGGGCACAGCATCATTGTACCACAACAAAGCTAAAACAGCCCACACAAATGTGAATATGAGAGCCGTGCATCACAGCTTACTTTAATCCCTTAAGGACTGAGCGTTTTTTCGTTTTTGCACTTACATTTTTTCCTCCTTTCCTTTTAAAAATCATAACCCTTTCAATTTTGCACCTAAAAATCCATATGATGGCTTATTTTTTGTGCCATGCATGAAAATTAATATGTTTAAAATTGTCATCTTCTGACCCCTATAACGTTTTTCTTTTTCTGCCTGCGTATGGAGCGGCATGAGTGCTCAATTTTTGCGCCGTGATCTGAAGATTTTACTGGTACTATTTTTGTCTTGATCTGACTTTTTGATCACTTTTATAAATTTTTCATGATTTAAAAAGTGACCAAAACAATATGCTATTTTGGACTTTGGATTTTTTTTTGTGCGTACGCCATTGAGCATGCGGTTTAATTAACTATATATTTTTATAGTTCGGACAATTACATAACCTGCAATACCATATGTTTATTTATATTTTTATTTACACAGTTTTTTTTAATTTTTTTTATGGGAAAAGGGTGATTCAAACTTTTGTTAGGGGAGGGGTTAAATTATCTTTATTTACTTTAAAGATATATTTACTTTATTTAAACTTTTTTTTGCAATGTTATAGCCCCCATAGGGGACTATAACATGCAGTATATTGATTCAATACACTGATCAATGCCATTGCATTGCATTGCATAGCATTGATCAGTGTTATCGGCGGTCGATTGCTCAAGCCTGGATTTAAGGCCTGGAGCAATCAATCGCCGATTGGATGCACAGGAGGATGGAAAAGCACCCTGCTGATGCATCCTAGCTGATCGGGACATAGCGTTTTCACTGCGATTGTCCTTATCAGCCCGCTTGAGCTGTTGGGAAGTTTTCACTTTAATTTTAGATCCAGCGATCAACTTTGATCGCCACGTCTAAAGAGTTAATTCCAGACATTAGCCGTGGGTCCCGGTTGCTCATAGCAACCGGGACCCACCGGGTAGGATGCACGCTCCCCTGCCGAGCAAGAGTCATACCTCGGGAGCTGCAGATGAACGTTAATGAATGCCCATTTGCGGCAAGGGGTTAAAGGAGTACTCCAGCCCTAATACATCTTATCCCCTATTCAAAGGATAGGGGATAAGATGTCTGGGACCCCCACAACCGCTACCACGCCCCCTCCCATAGACTTGCATTGAGCGGGCGGGTCGTGACACCACACGGGAGTGAGGTTGTGACTTCAAGATACTCCGGCCCCGTGGTCGCCCCGCTGCACACTTGGAGCCTCCAGCGCTGCGGAGAGCTCACAAAGGTCGGTGCGCATTGACAGATTGCGGGGTCCCCAGCAGCAGGACCCCCACGATCAGTCATCTTATCCCCTATCCTTTGAATAGGGGATAAGATGTATTAGGGCTGGAGTACCCCTTTAAATTTGTTGGGCAGGGTGCTCTCGTTCCCTGCTTAGTGCATGAAACATATACATCACTACTCACTTCAGCAAATATGCATTAACCGGGTCTGGTATTTTTGTACCTGGCCTCATGAATAGGAAGGGAGCATCAATGCATACAGCGTATACCTCATTTGTTCCTGTACATACATGCCATGCTAAAGAAACAGTAACACACTACCAATCCCAACTATCTCTTTACAAGTGCATATTATTTATTTGAGTACACAGGTATCAGTGAGAGTCCATGTATCTAACACCTTACAGATCAGATACATTTTTGTTGACTGTATAAAGGTGTTATCTATGTTCTTGTATTTGTTTGAGTTTTTTTCATTACTTTATTTTAACAGAGCCCGAAATACAAAATAGTAAACCAGCAGTTATTTACCTTTTCAACGCCATGCTGATCATCCATTCAGGCTCTCATTCGGTATGCCGATCTTCCTTTATTGAGCCGTCATTACGACCTCACTGCAACTAATCGGTGGCCTCGTTTTTTTAGCAGCATGGTTATAAATGTATGTGGTGGAACACCAAAGAACAAAGCACCAAAGGATCCTGAGTGTTTGTTTAACACAGAGAAGAGCTGATAAAGAGTCAGATCTGTAAATGTTTCTGAGGACCAATTCAATAAATGCAGCATCTGATCAGTCTGATGTTATATCTGCTCAGACAGTATTTAAGATTTTTTTAATTATGTTTTTTAAGCAGAGTACAAAGTCTGTACTTAGGTTTCCATTTCTCTCCATGTCATGGATTAAAGAGGTATTTCCAACTTACAGAGTTATCCCCTATCCTTAAGATAACCTAATAGAATTGGGAATACTATAAATCCTTGGAATGAGGGTGTCACATGTACATGGGCAATGCTCTGTTTATTTTTTCTTGGGGCTCACAAACAATGCCAAATGCTGAGCAAATTGGGAATACCCCGTTAAGTGTAGTGTAGTAGCTTGTGTCCAAAAAATGTTTCGTCATCTCTTCTAGTTATTATTTCGTATAAAGTGATTAAAATGTTTTCATATTCCTATTCCTATTAATTGCTACTTTTACTTTTGAAGTGCACATGTTTGGCAGCACTATTACTTTAAGTGTCACCTTGGGACTCCTGTCTATCTTGAATTAGTCATCCTACTGTTTTTGTGAGTTCATGTTGCAGATATGCATTCACTGGTACGGCTCATAAAACCTTACTTTAAAAACCATTAGAAGTTCAGGCCAGTTTTAATGATTCTCTAACATTTCATTTAATGTGCATTTAAAAAATATTTCATTACCTGCCAAAAAACATGTTACTGCCATTAACATAACTAATCTTATAAAATCTGTCCAGAGTTTTTATTGGCACAGACAATTCTCTTTGAAACCTCAAGGTTAGTACAACGCATTCAGAAAATCTTCAGACCCTTTCACTTTTTTTTTACTCTTGTGATATTTTGAGGCATTGTGCTAAAATAAAAAAACAAAAACAAAAAAACAAGTTTTTCCCATTAATCGGTACTCCGGCCCCGAGACATCTTATCCCCTATCCAAAGGATAGGGGATAAGATGTCTGATAGCGGGGGTCCCGCCGCTGGGGACCCCAACTATCTCGCATGCAGCACCCACCTCTGGGAGCTGCACGCAGCGCTGCAGCTTCAAAGTCTGTCAGGTCACGACTACGGGGCCGGAGTTTCATTACATCATGACTCAACCCTGTGTGACGTCACGCCCTGCCCAAGCAGTACCCCTTTAATCTGCACTCATGCCCCATACAATTTAAAATGTTATGCAAATTTATACAAAAAAGGAAAATTTCACTTTTTTACATTTTTTTTTATTCAGCTCTGGGGCCTCCTATTCTTGATTAATTATCTTTGGAGTCACCTGTGGTAAATTCAGTTGATTGGCTGGCACACCCATGTCTATATGAGGTAACACAGATGGCAATGTATATATGAGCAAAAACCAGCGAAAGAACTGCTGTAGAGCTCAATGCAATATTTTAGTTTTTTCCTTTTCAATAAATTAGCAAAAATTTCTAACAGAAAAAGGTGAAAGGGTCTCAAGACTTTCCCAATACATTGTATATGTTTACATAGGCTTCAATAGACTTTTATGTTTGTCTATTTAAAATAGAACATACTTCAATCATTTGCTTGTAATACTTGTAAAATGTGGGTCACATAATAGTAATGCAAAAAAAAAAAAAAAAAAACACGCATTTTGAATATAACTAAATAACAACTAAAATGAGGCATGCAACTATATGGATGCATGTGTTTTATGTATTATATATCAACCTTATCCTTAACCCCTCAATGACACAGCCAATTTTGGCCTTGAAGACACAGCCAATTTAGATTCTTGCATCTTTTTTCTCCTTGCCATTTAAGAGGCATAACTATTTTATTTTTCCATCTCAAGACACATACAGTATAAAAGCTTGTTTTTTTGCGCAACCAATTGTACATACACTGACACTTTTTATCTTAACAAGTATAGCAAAATGAATTGAAGTGAAACCCGCATTTTTGCAACTTTTTTTCTTTTTTGAAAGGTGGGGGGTGTTCATCTTGCAATCTTTATTCTGGACGTCAATGCAATTAAAACACTTTTGCTGGGTCTATTCACATATAGAGTATCCTGTGTATATAAGGCTAAAGTATATTAGATAAAAAAAAATATTAAAAGATATCAAAAAGTCCTATCTAACCCAAAATGGTACCAATAAAGACTACAGATTACGTTGCAAAAAATTTAATAAAAATTAATTGCCCAGAAACGAACATCTTTTTTAAAAGTAGTACAATATTACAAAAGCTATGTAAATATCTGTATTGTTGTAATCATACTGGCCCACATAAGGAAGAGAACATGTCAGGTTGACCGTGAAGTACACTGCGTAAAAACAAAATCCTCCAAAAGTTGCAAAGTTGGTAAAATGAAAGGTGTCATTATAAAGTAATTGGTGGCACAAAAACAAGCCCTCATATGGTTCTGTGGATATAAAAATTTAAGAGTTTTGTCTCTTAGAAGGCAATGAGAAAATAAATAAAATGCAAAAAAGAATATTGGCTGTGTCCTCTAGGCCAAAATGAGCCTGGTCACAGGGTTAAAGGAGCGTCATGGATGTGCAATATCAGGTTAACACAGCATATCAGCACACTGAACTACTTTGAAGCACAGCAGGCTGGCAGCTGTGAGGTTAGTTGCAAACAGTGAGCTATGAATAATAACCCATGTTAGAGGATTGAAAAGTGTTGCTGTATCAATAAGCTCCAGGAGATGTTTTGTTTTTAAGCTTCTTTGCTTTTAATGGATTTAAAACTGTGAAGATGTCTGCTGGATGTGCTTACCTATTTTCTGCAAGCTGATGCTATGACTGGCATGAATACTTGTCCTTTGCAACATCTAAGCCACATGGAAAGTTTTTATGAATAACCTGTATCTCATTGAAGTAGTGAGCTCTGGACTTTCTTTAATTTATTTAGAATGCGAATATCGGTGTGATTCAATCGCACAAATCGCTTCATTAAACTCCATTTAGTGCGATCCAGGCTCCAGGGCATCTAAAATGGTGGATCCACATCTGAGGACATGGGGCAAGTAATCCTGGGAAGGCAGGCCATATTGCGGCCAGTCACATCAGCGTTTCATTGCAGAGAGATAGATAAGGACAGACAGCTCTCTGTGTTGGCCAGAAAAGTTTTTTCCAGCAGTGATTCACCTCCTAGTCACATCAGCGTTCTGTTGCACAGAGGGACAGAGAGCAGTGTGTGTTGCACAGAAAAGCATTCTTACTGTAGCGATTCACCTCCCAGTCACTACAGCGTTCTATCACAAAGAGGGACAGAGAGCATTGTGTTGCACAGTGTGTTGCACAGAACAGCAGCGATTCAGCTCAAGCACAAATCCTGCCTAGAAGCACTGATAGAGAAGGGAGTGAGAGAGAGAGACTGCAATTTTGGGTGTAGTTCACAAATACTTTTTTAAGCGTACTGTAGCGCATTGTCCTCCCCCCACAAGTGCATACCACATACGTAGATCTAAGTGGTGTACTATTTTGTTCCTGTTAAAGTCTCAAGGGCCTAGATACTGTGAAAGGCCAGCCAAAAGCACACACCTGCTGGTGTTGTAGACAAATCCTGTTTTAAGCATACTGGAGCGCATTGCCCTCCCCTCATAAGTGCATGCCACATATGTACATCTTAGTGGTGTACTATTTTGTTCCTGTTAAAGTCTTAAGGGCCTATATACTGTGAAAGGCAAGCCAAAAGTACAAGCCAAATACTGTTTTAAGCGTACCGGAGCGCATTGTCCTCAGAGTTCCCCTCACTCAGGTTTACGGAACGGAAGGTTGCAGAAATTTCTACAACTCAAACTGCCCCCCCTTTTAAATCCACCCTTAATGACCTTGTCACACATAATACTACCTCTTTTTTGATAGTACTTTTATCACAGATTTTAGTGTTTTTTGAAGTTTGTGTTTTTTGCACTTGTATGTTCTGTAATCAGGGCTGTAGCTCTGATGAGGTGAGTGAGGCGATCACCTCAGATGCGCTGTTGCAAGGGGGCGAAAGGGGGGTCCAGCACACATTACACTGAGGCCTTGATTCCCAACCAGGTTGCCAGGACTCTCTGGTGGGAAATATGGCGCAATTTTTTTTTTTTTTGTGAGTCAAAGGCATGCAGGCCAGGCAGGAGGGAAGTCTGTGTGCAGTGTCGGGACGGGTGATGCTGCAGCTCCAATCCTCGTGTATCCTCCCTCTCCTGTGGAGCAGCTCTGGACTCTGGATTGTGCCTGGTCCCTCAGCAGAATTATGTGGATGGAGGGAAGGAGCAGGGGCAGCGCTGACAGAGGCCTACTCAGCTTCAGGTAGTGCACCCCCACCCTTCTTTCACTCCTTTTAACATCTCTGTCACCCCTCTTAACCTCTCTGAAACCACTGGACACCCCTCTGTCACCTCTTTACACCCTTATGTCACCCCTCTGTCACCCCTGTATGCCCCTATGTTACCCATGTACACCCCTCTACACCCCTGTCTCCCATGTACACCCCTCTGTCACTGTGTGGGGTACTGCAGGAGACATTGTGTGTGTGCTTGTGGGGGGCGGGGGGGGGGAGGCTGGAAAACATTGAAAAAATATTGGAAAAACATTGGAGAAGATTAATCAAAACCTGTGCAAAGGAAAAGTTGCCAAGTTGCTTATAGCAACCAATCAGACTTCTTATTTTATTTTGCAAAGGCCTTGTTAAAAATGAAAGAAGCAAGCTGATTGGTTGCTATGGGAAACTGGACAACTTTTCCTCTGCACATGTTTTGATAAATCTCCCCCCTTGTTCGTTGTGGGAAGGCTGGCGTCATTGTGTTTGGAGGAGGGGAGGATAATGCTGGAAAAGTGCAGAGCCTAAAACTAACATCCAAACAAAAGAACCAAAAAGTGGCACCGATACCTCAAACCCTCTATCACCACGAGATGGATATACTTACACTAGGCAGGAGACCAGTACAAACCATACACGGCGGTGCTAGGACAATTGAAACAGAAGTCATCAATAGGTAAAATGGAGAAAAGGACAGGCGTCCTGCACTCACCTCGTAAATCTGGTCATTCGGCTCCCATTTCGGGTCGCTCCTCCGGAGGGATCTTCAAGACAGCGTGGGGTGCTCAGAGGCGACTGCCGGCGGTTTCACGGAATGAATGCGCTTCGTCCGGCCTCATTTACGTCATCGTGCTTGTGCGAAGGAAATAGTGCAGCTGGTGGTCACATGACCATGAAAGAACTCACACCGGAGTTAGTGAGTGAAAAAAGCAAATAGAGCAAAACCCACTATCGCATGCAAAACAGAAAAAGAGGCTAATTACTGGTAAATACATCAGTACTATTAACTACCTAAGCCACCTAAAACTGATTATTCTCCTACAGAAAAGGATAGAGATCCAGCTGGTCGTTTAGCCCTAACGGTCCCTGAGCATCCAGACGTAGATTCCATCAGGCTTCAGCTTGTAGCAATGACCTACATCTATCTCCCCCATTCGTCTCCCGAGGGGTTAATTCTAAACCTCCGAATCTCAGTGACCCACAGTCACTGTTGTGATGCACTTGCATATGATTAACAAATCTAGAACCTCCTCCTTTTCTTACTGAATAAAGATGTTCTCTGATCCTCAGGCGTAGTTGTCTTTTTCTTGCTGCAAATCATAAAATAAACAACAAAAGTACTACGGCAGGTAATAAGATTCTTGACTGTATAATTAAATCCTCCTAGATTTCCTGCTGAAGAATTAATATTGAGGGGACATTGGGGACAGAAGCCACATTTCTTATTGCCTTTGGGGGTACTGGACGACAGCCATGATTTCTTAGAGCTTTTATTTTTAGAATCTAGTTTCTTTAGATGGTCCGCAATAGTAGCATTTTTTCTGAAAGTCACTATGGGTCTATTTTGTGCTTTTACAGCAATGTCTGAATCAGATAGTAACAAATGCCAATTCCGTGTGATGGCTGATCTGATGGTTCCATTAAGAGGGCTATTCTTAAATGCAAAGACAAATCTCTTCAAACTGTCGTTGTCCTTGGCAACAACGGGTTTCTTAGTATATAACAGGCTTTCCCTATCTCTTGATAATGCTCTTTTGTACGCTTTAGATAATACATGATTAGGGTATTGTCGTTGTCTAAACCTTTTTAATAAATCTTCAGCTTGTTCTAGATAATCAGAATGTTCACGAATGGATTGGAGGTACTGAACACATACTCCTGCTCAAAAACCGCAAGGTATAGATTTGCAGGAGCTGGGGCTCCCCATTGCCGTCCCCTCACATTGTCTGAACCACTGGTTGTTGTATTTAAAGGTGTTATTACTAAGGATAAAGTGTAGTGCTTCACATATAAACTTTCAAAAATAGACGACTTGTCAGTCATAGTCAGTACTCTGTGGACGGTCTGTACACCCGCATCATGCGGTATGCGGGTGTACAAAGCCTCCACATCAATGGAGGCAAGAACAAAGGAATTCTCCCACTGAAAATCCTCCACAAAATGTAACACATCCCCTGTATCTTTCAGGTAAGTCGGAATTGAGGAAAATAATGGTCTCAGGGCCCAGTCTACGTACTTCGACAAGTACTCAATCAGCGAACCTACCCCCGCAACAATAGGTCTTCAGTGGGGGTTGGTTCGGGACTTATGTACCTTGGGCAACAAGTACCAGCTTGGGTCTTTAGGAGATAATGGTATAAGACGCTCAACCAGTTTCATGTCTAACACTTCTAATTCCACATAATGTCGTAGAAAAGATCTAAGCTTATCCTTAATACGTGAGGTATTGATATAAATTGATATACATTTTTTCATACGTTTTGCTATCTGAAAGTTGGCGTTTGGCCTACTGGTTGTACTGAATTTTAGACCACAATGCTAACCCCCTTGTCCGCACGGGACACTACTAGATCTTCCCTAGAAGATAACCAATTGAGACCTCTATAATCATCAGTGGACAGATTTTTGGACGCTTGGGGGTACACAAGAGCCTTAATGTCATTCCTAACTGCTTTGACAAAAAGATCAATAGGGCTACCAGTTGTCAATGGGGGATTAAACGACGACAGGACTCCACCTGTGAAGCGCTCAGCACTTGGGACATCCATATATTCAAAGGGTAAATCATCAGAAGCTAAATTAGCTAAGAGTCTGGTAAACCCCATGTCCTCGGTGCTTAAGCCCTTACCAGGAATAAAGCCAAGTGGGCCGATATAGCAGGGACTAGCACTGTCTGTTGTAATAAGAGGGCCTATCTTGTTGTAATTAGAAAAAAATGTATTCAAATTCATCTTACAAGCTGCCCTAAACATTATATCTCAAATGCAACATAATCAAAATTCTCCATGACACCATAGTTAATGCCCTTGGATAGCACTTTAATGGCGTTCTGGGGAGAACCACATCAGTCAGGTTCTCTACCAGAACTGTCTCCTCTAATCCCTCCAAGTTACTCCTTTCCGTTTCTGTACCCACCTGTGTCGAGGGGTGTCTCCTTCACCCCCCCCCCCTCCTCGTCTTCCTTCTAAAGGGGGTGCCTAGGTGTTAGAGCTACTTGAGGCTCACTCTCTGTTACCCTTACCCTAATACTAATATGTTTGTGTTGCAGGTTCCATGATGTCCTGTGCCAGATGGAGCTAAAAGAACTAGCTACAGCTGATTGTAATGTGCACGTAGCAATGTTTAGCACTTATCTGATCGCCATGCAGTTTGCAGACTTTGTTTAAAGACTTTTTATAATTTATGAAAAGGGACTTGTAAACTTTGAAATAAAATGTTATAGAATTTAAATACATAATTTTGATCCATGAAAGCCAGGTAAGAAGTCCAGAATGGAAGGTAACTCTTGTCATTCTCATGACATGAAGGACATTTCCAAAAGAATCTGCATGTCATACTGAATAACAGTTAAAGATGAGTGAATCGAAGCTGACGAACCCAAATTCGTTACGAATTTCAGGAAATATTCGATTTGCAACGAATGCAAATATCGCCGCAATTCTATTGCACAAATCGCTTCATTAAACTCCATTTACTGCGGTGCAGGCTCCAGGGTATCTAAAATGGTGGATTCACATGTCAGTACATCGGTCAAGGAACGTTGGGAAGGCAGAAAGGCACGGTGGGAAGGAAAGTAGGCGGGATGACCCTGAATCACATGCAGGAGGCAGCCTATCAGCAGCCACTTACCCCTGGGATGTCACAGCCCTATATAATTGGCAGCCATAATTCAGGCTCCTCACTTCATTACAATACACTGCAGAAGGATCATAGGACGTAGAGCCTGTGTGCGTGTGTGTATCCAGCAGCGTTTAACATCCTCCTAGTCACTTCAGCGTTCTCGTGGATGGAGAAAATTGTTTTTTTTCACTGAAAAGGATTTTTACTGCAGCTGCAGACATTAACCTCCCAGTCACTTTCTTTGGAATAGTATTACAGAGAGGGGCAGATAGCTGTGTATTGCCTCATACATTTCAACAAGCAGCCTCAACTTCATAAACCTTAGAAGAGGAGGCAGGAATAATTTTTTTAGCGCATTTCAGATTTAAAAAAATCATCTGCTGGTTATACTAGTCTGTAGACGGTAAAATGACCAGCAGTCCATTCCTAATAATCTTTGACAGAGTAAAATTTTGTACTTAATACACAGCTTTTTTTTGTCTGCAGCACTGTGCACTGCTGGTGTTTTACAAAAATATGTTTTTTTTAGGGGAATGTAGTGCATTTTTCTGCCCTCTTAAAGGGGTTCTCCGGTGCTTAGGCATCTTATCCCCTTTCCAAAGGATAGGGGATAAGATGCCTGATCGCGGGAGTCCCGCCGCTGGGGACCCCCAGGATCTTGCACGCGGCACCCCGTTTGTAATCAGTCCCTGGAGCATGTTCGCTCCGGGTCTGATTACTGGCGACCACACGGCCGGCGGCGTGTGACGTCACGCTTCACCTCTCAATGCAAGCCTATGGGAGGGGGCGTGACAGCTATGATGTCTAAGCACTGGAGTACCCTTTTAAGTGCATACCGCATACATACATCTAAGTAGTGTCCTCTTTTGTACCTGTTAATCTGTCAAGGGCCTACATACTGTGAAAGGATAGACAATAGTACCGTATTTATCGAGGTATACCACGCACCGGCCTATAACACGCATTCTCATTTCACCAAGGATATTTGGGTAAAAAAGTTTTTCACCCAAATATCCTTGGTAAAATGAGGGTGCGTGTGTGTGTGCATGTGTATACCCCGATACACTGTTTCTGACCCCGCAGAAGCCCCCAGGAAAGGCAGGGGGAGAGAGGCCATCGCTGCCCGCTTCTCTCCCCCTACCTTTCCTGGGGTCTAGAGCCCTGCTGCCGCCGCTTCTCTCCCTCTGGCTATCGGCGCCGCTGCCCCATTGCCGGCGCCGCTGCCCCATTGCCTCCCCCATCCCCGGTTTTATAATTACCTGTTGCCGGGGTCAGATCCGCGCTGCTTCTGGCTCTGGTGTGGCGTCTCCTCTGTCGTTGCTATGCGCTGCGAGACGCAATGACGAGTGACGTCTTCAACGCGACGTCACTCGTCATTGCGCCTCGCAGCGCATAGCAACGACACAGAAGACGCCACACCGGAGCCAGAAGCAGCGCGGACCCGACCCCGGCAATAGGTAATTATAAAACCGGGGATGGGGGAGGCAATGGGGCAGCGACGTCGATAACCAGGGGGAGAGAAGCGGCAGCAGCAGGGCTCTAGACCCCAGAAAAGGCAGGGGAGAGAAGCCTCTCTCCCCCTGCCTTTCCTGGGGCCTCTGCAGGGTCAGAAAAGCTGGGGATGGGGGAGGCCATGGGGCAGTAGCGCTGGCAGTCTCTGGACCCCAGAATAGGTAGGGGCAGAGAATCGGACAGCGACGGCAGGTCTCTGGACCTGCAAAAGCCGCTGCAGTTCATTGATTTAAAGCGCCCGCTTTAAATCATTGAACTGCAGCGTCTTATCGGCATATAATACGCATATAGACTTTAGGCTAAAAATTGTAGCCTAAAAAATGTGTGTTATACACCAATAAATATGGTAATTACCGGCTGGTGTTTTACAAAAATACAGAGTTTTTAGGCATACTGTAGAGCATTTTTCTGCCCTCATAAGTGCAAACTGCATACGTACATTTAAGTAGTGTACTATTTTGTACTTGCTAATCTGTCAAGGGCCTACATACTGTGAACGGACCGACAATAGTAATCACCATCTGGTGTTTTATAAAAATACGGAGTTTTTAGGCGTACCATAGCGCATTTTTCTGCCCTCATAAGTGCATACCGCATACGTACATCTAAGCAGTGTACGGTTTTGTACCTGTTAATCTGTGAAGGGCCTACGGTGTTCTAGAGAAATACTGTTTTAAGCATAGTGAAGCGTATTGTACTCCCCTAATATATGCAGGGAGTACCCTGACCCTGATGGCTCCCCGCTAGTGCGTTAAGACCTCTGCTAGACTGGATGTGTGCCGACATCCCATCTGTAAAGCTGAAGTAAACTACAGAAAAGATCTGAATAAACAAGAAAATATGAACCATCTAACCGTGAGTGCTGGAATTTATTTGAATAAGTAACAGCGTGACACCATGTGTGCAGGGCACGTTGGTGTCACGCTGTTCTTCACATGGTTTGCCTTGGCGAAAAGAGTCACACAGGGGAGGAACTGCTAAAAGTCATTCGTAAAGAAATCGGAGAATGGCTTACTACATGAAAACTGGAAATGGGAACCATGGTGACTGACAATGGAAGAACATCTTGCATGCGCTGCGACTAGGAAGGCATGTGCCCTGCATGGCACACGTGTTCAATCTTGTTGTGAAGCAGTTCCTGAAGTGTTCCCCCATTTGCAAGAAATCCTAACAATGGGAAGGAAACTTTGCATGCACTTCAGCCACTCGTACACCGCAATGCAGTTGAGTTGCAGCATCAGAACGGTATCCCCCAACATAGTCTGATTTGTGACATTGCCACATGTTGGAATTCTACCCTCCATATGTTGGACCGACTGTACGAACAGAGAAAAGCCATCACCGATTTCTTGATGATCCAAGCGGATAGGGGTACTCCCCTGTGTAGCTTCAATGTGAACCAGTGGCAGCTCATTCGTGACACCTGCCATTTGCTGAGGCCCTTTGAGGAAGCCACATTATTAGTAAGTCGCCAGGATTACGGGATGAATGACGTCTTTCCTCTGCATAATTTCTTACAACACATGTTGGAAACAATGGCTGGTCCGGGCACTGGAGATGTGGGCCTACATCTCAAGGCCACATGAGCCCTGTGGGGGCTGAACTGGAGGAGGAGAAGGAGTAGGGGGAGAGGCACAGTGGAGCACAGTTTAGGTTTTGCCAAAGTGGTGGTTTTTCTAGTAATCTGACAGAAGAGGAGGAGCAGGAGCAGCCAGAGAAGCCAGAGGGTTATGAGGAAGGCGAGACAGAGGACCCAGACACACAGTGGCAGTATGCAGTGGACATGGAGGCAGGGAGTCTCTCCGACTCACTTGCACAAATAGCACGATGCATGCTTACTTGCTTGCGTAGTGACAGCTGAATTGTAACCATTCGGCAGCGGGATGACGTCTGGATCTCCACCTTATTGGACCCTCGCTACCGCCACAAAATAGGGGCCTCTTTTACACCCACTGAGAGGGAGGACAAAATGACCTACTACAAAGGCATCCTATGGAGCCATCGTCCATCCTCCCGCAGGTCTGAATCAGGGGGCCCCCTGCGCTCACCTTCCACTGCAGTGGCTCCTGGGGAGGGGTGGGGTGACAGGAGCCATACCAGCTCCATTAGCAGCAGCCTGAGTCTACATTCGCTGATGAGTAGCTTTCTTCGCATAGTGAAGCAACTCATCAGCAGCTGGTACACATGGAGCAGGACATGCCTATGCCAACACACCTTGACGATCCGCTGTACTTCTGGGCAGCCAAACTTTATTTTTGGCCACAACTTGCAGAGTTTGCCCTGGAAAAGCTGTCCTGCCCGGCCAGTAGTGTGCCAACAGAGCAGGTGTTTAGTGGCGGGGGGCATAGTCACCCCATGGAGAACTCGTCTGTCCACAAAAAATGGGGAGAGACTGATGTTTGTGAAGATGAATCAGGCATGGATCAGCCAGGATTTACAACCACCAATGCCTGATGCATGAGAGTAGATTAACCATGGTGCCACACCAACACTTTACAAATATGGATAGTGCCAAACAGTTTTAAGGCACTGCTCCCCAGTTACAAACATTGCTCCGCATCAGACCTTTTTTTCACCTACCTCCATCACCGGGTACTGGTATTGCCACCCACCGGCCCACTCTGTCACCAGATCACTTTCAGGACTCCTGATGCTGCTGCTGCAACCTCCAGGCTGTCTCATTCAGCCACTATATGGTCTCTTCTCATGCTTCAGCCGACTCCAGGCTGTGTCATTCAGCCATTATATGGTTTACTGATGCTTCAGCCAGCTCCAGTCTGTGTCATTAAGCAACTACATGGATTAGTGATGCTGCTGGGCCTGGGAAATTACCTATATATGTTTATGGTAGCACTAGGTACCATACATCTTCAATGGAAATTTCAAAATTAATCTTTTATTCTTAGAGATTCTGAGGCCCTATTGTCTCCTCATCTGTCGACAACTCCAGGCTGTTTCATTCAGACACTATGTGGTCTCTCCATGCTGCCACAAACTCCAGGCAGTCATTCAGCAACTATATGGTCTCCTCATACTGATGCCACCTCCAGGCTGTCTCACTCAGCCACTATATGGTCTCTTCTCATGATTCAGCCAACTCCAGGCTTTGCCATTCAACCACTACATGGTCTCCTCCTACTAATGCCACCTCCAGGCTATATCATTGTGCTGCTATGTGACATGTGACTCCTTGTTAGATTTGGTTCTTTGTACCCACACGCCGGGGCCCGGGACACTAAAACTGGTGAGTTAAAACTTAAATTTAAAAATCTTAAATTTCAATTTAAAAATCATAAATTTCAATGGTCTCCTCATGCTTCTGCCCACTCCAGGCTGTGCCACTCAGACACTATATGGTCTCCTCATGCTTCAGTCAACTCCAGGCTGTGTGATTCAGCCAATATATGGTTTACTGATGCTCCTGGGCCTGGGTCTGGGAATAAAATGTTTTTACGGTAGCACTAGCTGTCCAAAATCTTCATATTAAATTTCAGAATTCATCTTTTAATCTTAGGGATTGTGAAGCCCTAGTGTCTACTCATGCTGCTTTTCAACTCCTGGCTGTGCCATTCAAACACTATATGGTCTCCTTATGCTTCAGCCAACTCCAGGCTGTGTCATTCAGCCAATATATGGTTTACTGATGCTGCTGGGCCTGGGTCTGGGAATAAAAATTTTGTTATGGTAGCACTGGCTACCCTAAATCTTCAATTTAAATTTCAAATTTCATCTTTTAATCTAAGGGATTGTGAAGCCCTGGCGTCTACTCATGCTGCTGCCAGCTCCAGGCTGTGTCATTCAGCCACTATATGGTCTCCTCATGCGGCCAACACCTCCACGCTGTGTCATTCAGCCACTATATGGTCTACTCATGCTTCAGCCTTATCCAAGTTGTGTCATTCAGTAGCTATATGGTCTCCTCCGGCTTCCAACACCTCCATGCTGTGTCATTCAGCCACTATATGGTCTCCTCATGCTGCCAACACCTCCATGCTGTGTAATTCAGCCACTATATGGTCTCCTCATACTGATGCCACCTCCAGGCTGCCATTGTGGTGCTCTGTAGCAGTGATTCTAAAAGCAATGCCTGTAATCTGCATGTCATACTGAATAACAGTATTATTTCACTACCCCAGCACACTCCATATGCGTGTTAAAACACAGCAAAGTGTTCTACACCCCTATTGAGGCTCTCTGTAGGCAAGAAATAGCCGTTTTCAATATAGATTTGCCACAAATAAATTCGGATGGAACCACATTTTTTCAAAAGATTTGTGAATCGGCCCAATCAAATTTTTCTAAAGTTTGCTCATCTCTAATAATAGTATTATTTCACTAACCCAGCACACACCCTATGCGTGTTACAGCAAGGCAAAGTGTTCTACACCCTGAGGCTCTCTGTAGCCTGGAAATAGCCGTTTTTTATAGCGATTTGCCGCAAATAAATTTGGATCAAACAACATTTTTTGGGAAAATTCAGCAAATCTTCTGAAACAAATTTTTTTTTTTTTAATTGCTCATCTCTTACCTCAGCTGCTGCTACCTATACTGGTGCTGGTACTGCTTCAGACATTCTTACTGGCAGAAGACGTGGTGGGTGTCTTTAGTCCTCTACCCTGTGCAACAATTCCTTAACCAGATATATATATATATATATATATATATATATATATATATATATATATATATATATATACGTTTTTAATGTAATAGATTTTGAGGTTACTTATTATCCTTTTCAATGCTTTAAATTGTGTTATTACACTTAGAATACACTTAGAATACTCTTTTTGTGTGATTAAACCAAGAAAATACACATAAATGTGGTATTGATGACTAATCCATGTTTAATTTACAGACTTTAAACTCAGTTGTTATCTTACAACCAGGTAGGAAACTGTGTGTGCAAATAAACCAAGGACACATTTATAAATGCACTTTATAAGTCTAATCATGTTTCATTTACATTCTTTAAACTGCATTGTTATCTTACAACCAGGTAGGAATATGGTGTGTGTGATTAAACCAATAAAATATACAAAAATATGGCTTAGATGGCTAAAATGCGTTCAATTTATACACCTTAAACTGCATTGTTATCTTACAACCAGGGATAATACTGTGTGTGCAATTAAACAAAGACATATACATAAATGTCCTTTAAATTGCTAATGTGTGTTTAATGTAAACACATTTTATTGTGTTGTTATGTTACAACCAGGTAGAAATACTTTGTACATGTATTTTCTGGGTTTATTCGTACACAAAGTATTTAAACTTCTAACATAATATTGCAAAAAGAAGTGTTTAAATTGAACATGCATAAGCCATCTAAAGTGCATGCACATTGTATTTTCTGGGTTTATTCGTGCACATGCACTTTAGATGGCTTATGCATGTTCAATTTAAACACTTCTTTTTGCAATATTATGTTACAAATTGAAATACTTTTTGTGCGAGTTATTCCAGAAAATACATGTACATGCACTTCAGATGGCTAATGTGTGTTCAAGTTACATGATTTAAAGGGGAACTCTGGTGGACAACAGTGCTCTCTGCTAAAACCTCTGTCTGTGTCAGGAACTATCCTGACACGGACAGAGGTGTCAGCAGAGAGCACTGTGGTCAGCCTGGTAAAAACTTCAAAACTTTTTCTGTAGTATATCTGTAGTATACAGCAGCTGATAAGTACCGCAAGGGTTAAGATTTTTAAATAGAAGTCCTTTACAAACCTCTTTAACTTACTGGCACCCCCTACTGGCACCCCCCTTTAAACTGCGTTGTTTTCTTAAAATCAGGTAAAATGGGATTACTTGGGTGCTGAGGGAACTTCAAGACAACCATGGACAGGTAAAAGTTTGTTTAATAGACAGCATGCAACACGTCTTACTGGCCAATCTCGCATCTTTAGGCATAATTAGGTAAAAACAAGTGTAGCAGTTATATAAGAAGAATTCAACTCATTCAGGGAAAAAAAACAAAAAAACTTAACCCTTCATGGGATAACACAATACATACAATGTTTCTCACTTTAAATGTCAGTGCACATTATTCTAATATACAAACGGAATTGGGATTAAAAGCCATAAAGGAGGTTTTGATGCAAATCCTTCATTGGATCCAACTCTCTTATAAATTCCATTGAATTTATGTTTTTTCATTTGAAAATGTTATCTAACGTCAGACAAGGGCTGTGCAATAGTGGCTCGTTTTGCCCCTAGTTATACTCGTTTATTTATGGGGCACTTTGAGTCTCCATACTTTGCACAGTCCCTTGATTTTAGTCATCTAATCGGCAATTACAGACACTTCATGTAAAAACTTTTTTTTTGGGTTGGGCACTCAACAACAAGCCACATATTTTGTTTCCTATCTTTATTACAATAATTGGAAATACTTTACATTATTCTAAGTCAAATTGAGTTTTTAGATCTTCTGATAAAAAAAAGAATGAGTCTGGCTATATTCACACTGCAACTTATTTTAAGTCAGTAGATGTAAATAGCTTTCTTGACTTTAGAAGTTCAAAATACCTGAGGTTGTTAAAAAAAACTTCCCCTATGGGCAGTATCTACAGATAAGGAAAACTGTACAGATGATAGGGATTTTATGACATAATCCAATATTCTGAAACAATAGTTAGAAAATGAATCTTTTCCCCCCTCTATACTTTTGGATCCATTCAAGAAGGTGAAATATTAAAAATAATGCTATTTGGTTTCTAAGAAAGATAAAAACAGTAATGAAGACAAAAGTATGAATTAGAATATATTCAAATATAACTTTATAATGGAATATAACTGTGCGGCAAACAAAATAAAAAACACCCTAAACAAATAATGGCCCATTATGAGGAATGATTCCATATTCAAAACCCTACTCCCCAGCCAACCCAATGCTACATTTAGGCAGTAAAAAAATTGTGCAATTTGCTTGCTCCAAGCAGATTAAGGTTTTTGCATTTTCATGTTTTCCTCATCACCTTCTAAAAATCATAACGCTTTCAATTTAGCATATAAAATTCCCTATTTTAGCTTATTTTTTCCCTACCAATTCTACTTTGCAGTGACATTAGTCATTTTACCAAAATATCCACGGTGAAGCAGAAAAAGAAAATGAATTGTGCGACAAAATTGAAGAAAAAATGCAATTTTGTAACTTTGTAACTTAAAAATGATCATAATAATCTTATCTTTATTCTGTAGGACCTTATGGTTAAAATGATTATGCTGGGACCGGGCACAGGGTGTACAGATACACCCTGCGTCCTTAAGAGGAAAAAAATCTAGCATTAGTACACACTCATCGGAACAAAATGGTGGTACATTTAAATGCAGAAAAACCCAATGTATGTGCTGTGCAATGATTAAAAACGAAACTGCAATCTTTTTATCTGGTATTACTCATGAAACCTTTTACTATTAAAAATGTACATAATTGTGATGTAGTTTCACAGTGTATCTATTGGTGTGCGATTGTGGTTTGCAATACAGGGACTGTACTGTGCAGACAGTGCGGTCCCTTATGAATAAGCATTGACTGAACATGGATAGGAAAAAGGATACATGTTGCATAGTATATCTTGGCACTTTCTGCCCAAGAATGATAAAAATCCTGACTGTTTACACCTAATCATTTCAGAAACGATGCATGAAAATACCCCTAATAGATTCCAAAAACTCAGAAATCGGGAGTCGTTTTGAATTATTAAACTTAATACCCTTAGCCCACAAAAAAGACCTCTGAAAAAAAAAGAAGCAATCCGATTGGTTGCTATGGGCAACTGATAATCTTTTCCTCTGCACAGGTTTTGATAAATCTTCCTCACAGTGTGTACGAAGAAACACAGTAAGTACACATTCATGTACTTTAGATGGCTAATGCGTATTCAATGTAAACACTTTTATTGTGTTGTTATGTTACAACCAGGTAGGAATATTTTGCGTTTGAGTAAATCGAGAAAATACACATACATATGGAAAAGCAATGTCGTGAATGAATATGGTGCATGTCCAGGGGGTGCTAGTGCCAACTGGTTCAGTTGGCGCCAGCTGAACACAAAATGTCCACTCTGAAAAATTTTCTGTGAAGTTCTTATTATTAGAAATTCTACAGCAGACAATCTGCAGCATAAACTCAACTTCAGAAAATCTGCAGGAAAAAAATCATGTGTGCAGGTACCCTAACTACATTCTTCAGTGTAATTCAGCGGCTGCAATGGAAGTGTTTTGAAGAACTCTATGTTTAAAGTGTTTAAAGGAACAACAAACAAATAGAAATTGACACTGGAAAGGCTTACACCTGCACTCTTGTATATCCCCTTCAGACTATGTTATAACTATATGGACTCAAAACCCATCACTACAGTAAAAATCTGCAAAAAAAAGCAAGATCAGACATAATGAGTCTCTGAAGATAGATTTTGAGTGACTTCAATTAAGGCAGCTGTTTGTACTGGTCGTAATGATAGGGCAAGGGTCTACTTGCAGTACTTTTATGTGATATGAACACAATATAAAGCGTAGGTTTATCTAATTCCCTTAGCAATCTCACCTGCACTGCAATGATACTTCTGTGGGTAAGTTGAACCCACTACCTTTATTTATCTTTACAATTGTATCTGTTCTTGCTGCGGTGTATCGAAAGTACATCACACTAATGTCATTACAAACGGTCATTTCATCTGCTTTTTCCCTAGGTCGGTCAATGACAACAAACACTCAACTATGTAGGAATTGTGTATTCAAATGAAAATCAAAGACTATATAAAAACAAATGATATAGCAGCACTCTGTGAGCACTTAGACATACATGGACATTGAGTATATGCTTCATTTCGAATTGTATTACTGCTATTTATTTTCTATGTACAGTGACACCCCCCCCCCCCCCCCGACCTACCATGGCCCCGACATACGATCATTTCAAGATACGAAGGCCTCTCAGAGGCCATCGCATGTTGAAGGCAGCATCAACATACGATGCTTTTGTATGTCGGGGCCATCGCATAAACGGCTATCCGGCGGTGCAGACTGCTTCAGCTGCCACCGGATAGCCATTTACGGGGCCCCGTGTGGTCCGCTGATGATCACTTACTTGTCCTCGAGGCTCCAGGGCGTCCTTTTGGGGATCCCGGCATCGTCAGCGCTCTCCATCGTCGTCAACACATGGCTGCGCACGCCATCCTATCATCCAATAGGAGCAGCGTGCGTAGCGACGTGATGGCGGCGATGGAGAGCAAGGATGCCGGGGAAGCAGAGGCCTTGCCGGAGCTTTGGGAACAACCCGGGGATGTGGCGACAGCGATGGACGGCGACATCCGGGGCAGCGGTGACGAGCGGTGACGGTCCGGAGCGGCGGGGACACATGAGTACAACCTTTAATACCAGTGGTCTTCAACCTGCGGACCTCCAGATGTTGCAAAACTACTACTCCCAGCATGCTGGGTGTTGTAGTTTTGCAACATCTGGAGGTCCGCAGGTTGTAGACCACTGTCCTATACTTTACATTGCACGGATCCCTCAACATACGATGGTTTCAACAAACGATGATCCATTTGGAACGGATTAACATTGTATGTTAAGGGACCACTGTATATACATCTGAGGTTGTAGAGTACATTTTGATCAAATTGTGTGAGCCCACCTGCTCACCAGATGGCCCCCCACACTAAACTCTACTCTACTGAGATTAGGCCTTAGGCATGTAGGATCCATCTGTACTTACCTCTAATTAAACACAGATGGATAGATAGGTGAAGAGCACAACCAAGACCGAGGCAACCACAACTCCAAATGTAGAAACTGAAAACTGGTAATGGAGATCATGCGCAGGGGACAAAACACTAGAACTGCTGTGTAAGGAGATGAGTTTATTTGGCAACCACAACACAGAAACAGACCCTAGGAAAAAGACCAAAAAAAACCATTGATACTCAAGTAATATATATAGCAACCAATTGTCTTTAGTTTCAGACATGATGCCGTGGGGTATATTGACTTATTCATAGGTAGAGCTACTTGTAAATGTTGTCCACTTTGCATCTTTTACTTCAAGTATAATATACAAGCATTTTAGTATATATGGAAAATTAATGTCATTTAGAACAAAACAGATATTTGTGTGGGCAACTTAACCCCTTAATATTCAAATAACAACTTTTTACAGCAGTCCTTGAGGGGACTTTTTGCTGCTCATATGCTTTATTATTGTGGGGCACTTGTGGTACTTGAGTGCATCCTGTCAGGTAAACTGTGCAGAACTCAGTGTGAGCAGCAGTGTGGAGCAGAGACAGCAGGAGTGTGAGGTAAATCTAAGGGAAGTCTAAAAAAAATCTACAAGCAAACGACCACGCCATTCTGCAAGTGTTCCCCTCCCAGGAGGATTCAGAGATTCCTAATTGTGAGCATAATACCCGGTGAGTCGACAGACTACACAGATATAGTTCATACCCTGGCAGGATAGCATAATTGGACCGAGTCAACATGGGAGGCCTCAGCATTAAAGGGGTACTCCGGTGGAAAACATTTTTTTTAATCAACTGGTGCCAGAAAGTTATACAGATTTGTAAATTAGTAATATTTAAAAATCTTAACCCTTCCAGTAATTATCAGCTGCTGTATGCTCCACATGAAGTTATTTTCTTTTTGACCACAGGGCTCTCTGCTGACACCTCTGTCCATGTCAGGAACTGTCCAGAGCAAGCAAGGTTTGCTATGGGGATTTGCTCCTACTCTGGACAGTTCCTGATACGGACAGAGGTGTCAGCATGGAGCACTGGGGTCAGACAGAAAAGAAATTCATAAAGAAAACAACTTCCTGTGGAGCATACAGCAGCTGAAAAGTACTGGAAGGGTTTAGATTTTTGAATAGAAGTAATTAAAAAATCTGTATAACTTTCTGGTAGCAGTTGATTAGAAAAAAAAATGTTTTTCCACCAGAGTACAGCTTTAAGCCTACAATTCCAAGCACAATACTACAAGTCACTGCAGGTCCGCAGAGCTCCCAAGGGTTACACTGCATCTCCTCTACTCTAATCTGCATTTTGAGTATTATAACATCTGCCTCTGCCTCAGTAAAGACAGTTATCCGTAACCTGGCATTGGTGTATCTCTTATCCCGCACCCAAGCTCTCCTATCCTTGGACCGTGTAGGTTAACGGTGCCATGGCATCACAAAGTGATACATTTCTCCACCCCGAGCCACCATCTTGCACCACAGACAGTAACACTAGTGCGCCATCACACACTAATATAACGGCATGGATGTTCTGTGCCTAGTATTGTGGGAGCCCAGCCTTCTCATTACAGACAGTCTCTTGCTCTAACTAACAGGAATAATGAAACCATTGATCCTGGTAGTTCAACTCCTTAAGTGGTTTCTGGGGATCTGTCACCCTTTCAGCACCCATTCCAAATGATTGCCTAACGGAGGCCTCCAGTTATGTCCTGTTTATGCAGCCAGAAGCACTACAAAATATATTGTGTGTCAACATAAAACACTGCACAACAGTGTAGTACAAAATATGTGTGACTGAAAGGTGGCATGAAGTCCTCTTGTTGGAATAATCAAAAGTAAAAACAAATTTTAAATATAAAAAAAATCCCAACCCCCCAAAATAAAAAAACAAAACAAAACAAAAAAAAACAATTACAAAATAATTTTTACATAAAACAAGGCAAATAGTAAAAAACTACCCATATTTGCTATTGCCATAACCTGAGCTATAAACCTATCACAAAATCTTATTGTGGTCACAGCATGATTGCTGATTTCCAGCATTAGCGGTGAGCCCTGGCTGCTGATCACAGGTATAACGCACATTCAACTTGTGAGCACGCTTCATACACCTTTCACACCCAGGGGACGTGCATGTATGTCAATGGCCGTGAAGGGAATCGGTCAGCTCCATACTATGTAAAGAACTGCAGATCCCAGCAGATAGGTGCTAGGGGGATAAAAATAACCATACCGTTAGTTTTGATGATCACTGTTTGTAAAGTTATAATAGTGCCTTTTTATCAGCTTCAGCAACTTGTCTACATGATTGATGTACAGGGCTCACCTTTCACCCATGCATGTCAATCAGTTAGAGACAGGCTGAGGAGGGAGAAGGAGGCAAGCTTTTCTACAGAACAAGAAGTATTGGGTTAGTTTAGTGTCCAAATGGAGACTGAAAACATTTCAGGAATAATTAGAATTATGGTTAATTAGAAAAAAAATTTGATGACAAATCCCTTAAAAAAAAAATGTCTACCCTTTTTAAGTCCTCTAGGGGTCTCAAGGACTTTTATAAGCAATCTTTAGCTTGCTCATATTGATAAATGTATGTATTGGTGCTGTTGCATCTGCTCTATTAGCAGATCGCCCATGGCCAGCATGGAGGCCTTTAGAGGGCTCCCATGGGAACTGTTCTTGTCACTGAAACTATTAAATGTTGTGATTTCTATGCTGTGATTACTGATGTCACTCATTATCAGTGAGTGTTTGCTGCTCTATTGTGTATGAGGAGAGCTCCATTCCTGAGCATGCTTCATAGCATAATAAGAAAGGCATGCTGTATTTGTTAAGCATGTGTCCCCCTTTAACGACGCAGGATGTATATTTACGTCCTGCACCGGCTCCTGCGATATGAAGCGGGGTCGCAGCGCAACACATCGCGTCGGTCCCGGCGCTCATCAACGGCCGGGACCCGCGGCGATGTGCGGTATTAACCCTTTAGAAGAGGCGGTCAAAGCTGACCACCGCTTCTAAAGCAAAAGTGAAAGTATCCCGGCTAGTCAGTCGGGCTGTTTGGGACCGCCACGGTGAAATCGCAGCGTCCCGAACAGCTTGCAGGACACCGGGAGGGCCCTTACCTGCCTCCTCGGTGTCCGATCGACGAATGACTGCTCCGTGCCTGAGATCCAGGCAGGAGCAGTCAAGCGCCGATAACACTGATCACAGGCTTGTTAATACACACCTGTGATCAGGATGAGAGATCAGTGTGTGCAGTGTTATAGGTCCCTATGTTAATAAAGGTCATTTAACCCCTTTCCTAATAAAAGTTTGAATCACCCCCCTTTTCCCATAAAAAAAAAAATAAAACAGGGTAAATAAAAATAAAAATAAACATATGTGGTATCGCGCAAATGTCTGAACTAAAAAAATATATCATTAATTAAACCGCACGGTCAATGGCGTATGCGCAAAAAAATTCCAAAGTCCAAAAAAGCGTATTTTGGTCACTTTATAGACCATTAAAAAATGAATAAAAAGTGATCAAAAAGTCAGATCCAAACAAAAATCATACTGATAAAAACTTCAGATCACGGCGCAAAAAATGAGCCCTCATACCGCCCTGTACGGGGAAAAATAAAAAAGTTATAGGGGTCAGAAGAGGACATTTTTAAGCGTATAAATTTTCCTGCATGTAGTTATGATTTTTTACAGAAGTACGACAAAATCAAACCTATATAAGTAGGGTACCATTTTAACTGTATGGACCTACAGAATAATAATAAGGTGGTATTTTTACCGAAATATGCACTGCGTAGAAACGGAAGCCCTCCAAAGTTACAAAATGGCGTTTTTTCTTCGATTTTGTCGCACAATGATTTTTTTTTTCCATTTCGTCGTGAATTTTTGGGTAAAATGACTGATGTCGCTGCAAAGTAGAATTGGTGACGCAAAAAATAAGCCATAATATGCATTTTTAAGTGGAAAATTGAAAGGGTTATGATTTTTAAAAGGTAAGGAGGAAAAAACAAAAGTGCAAAAATGGAAAAACCCTGAGTCCTTAAGGGGTTAAAGCACAGGGACATGCATGTACAGCATGTGTCGCAAAGGGGTTAAAAGCAGAAATTTCGAAGGAATCCTATTTACTAGTGTTGTCTTCTTTTTCTTGGTCCTAAAATTTCGAAGAAAACCCTTAACCCTTTGGGACAATGGACGTAAATGTGCATCCTGATGCGATAGGAGACTTAACCCTTTAACGATGCAGGATGTAAATGTGCGTCCTAGTGGGTGGTACTACTCGCACCAGGAGTTACAATTATGTCCTGTACATGACCGCGAGCATCGGACCAATGCTTAGGTCATGCGCGGCAGGTCCCGGATGCTATCAGCAGTCAGGGACCCGCCGATAATGGTGCACATCAGCTATCATGCTGATGTGTGCCATTCACTAACAAATAGCCCAAGGATGATGTAGGGGTTAATTTATATCAAATATCCAAACCCCACATCTAGGAGTGACTGCAGGTGGGGGTGCAATACCCCATATGAAACACCCTCCCTTTAAAACTTAACTTTTATTTTAAGTATAGATAAATAAGACTTGTGAAAACTTGATGGTTTAAAACACCAGCAAACATCCGCCATCGTAGTATATATATATATATATATATATATATATATATATATATATATATATGTATATATATGCTCTCAGCCGGAGGGCATGTGGATTCCCTGTGCCTGAGGAACTACAGGGACTATTTGGTGGCTTGGTTGCTGACTTTAAAAACACAGTAGCATTGCCTCCCCTACATGTTTTGTGAAAGCAGTCAGGTCATCAGGGGTGTCTGAGACATATGGCACGCGGGGGCCCTTTGTTTGGACTTATATAAACATCAATGGGACCGCCTCCTTCCGGATCCACAAATCATGTTATTTCACACTGGTGGGTAAATTACAATCTCCAACAACAACTTTCTTACCTCATCAGTGCTCCAACACTTTAATATTGTGTCTTTCCAGCTACTACAAAATCTTCCTGCGGCCCCCGTGTTGTACACTTCCGGACTTCCTGAATAGTCACATGACCGCTCAGTCACGGGATGTGACGTTCTGTGCATGATGTGACGTTCTGTAAAATCAGTGGACAAGAATAACACATGATCCTCCCTCTGTCATATCAAAATCTCATTGATCGTCTCTATATACCTGATTGAGATGACATTCAAAGGTTGGATATTTGATGTGTGCCTTTAACCCCTCAGATGCCGTGATCAATACAGATCACGGCATCTGCGGCAGTGCAGTCACTAAAATGGATGATCGGATCGCCGCAGTGCTGCCGAGGATCCGATCATCTAGTATGGTGGCTGGATGTCCCCTCATCTGCCTCCATCCATCTCCAGGGGTCTTTTGCTCTGGTCTGAGATTGAGCAGACCAGAGCAGAAGATCACCGATAACACTGATCAGTGCGATGCCCTATGCATAGCACTGAAGAGTAATAGCAATAAAGTGATTGCTATAGGTTGTCCCCTATGGGGACTATTAAAGTGTAAAAATAAAAGTAAAAATAATTTGAAAAATTCCCTCCCCCAATAAATATGTAAATGGTCCCTTTTTCTCATTTTACCCCCAAAAAGTGTAAAAAACAAAAATTATAAACATAATTGGTATCGCCGAATGCGTAAATATCCGCACTATTAAAATCTAATGTTAATAATCCCTTATGGTGAACGGCGAGAGCATTAAAAAAAAAGTCCCAAATTGCTTCTTTTTTGTAACATTTTACAAAAAAAAATGTATAAAAAATGTAATAAAAGTTTTATATATGCAAATGTGGTATCAATAAAAAATACAGATCACGTCGCAAAAAATTTGCCTTCCTACCGCCGGAAAAATGAAAACGTTATAGGTCAACAAAATAGAGGGATTTTTTACGTACTAATTTGGTTAAAAAGTTTAAAATTTATTTTAAGCAGTACAATAATAGAAAAGTATGTAATCATGGGTATCATTTTAATTGTATTGACCCACAGAATAAAGAAAACATGTCATTTTTACCGTAAATTGTACAGAGTGAAAACAAAACCTTACAAAATTAGCAAAATTGCGGTTTTCTTTTCAATTTCCCAACACAAATAGTATTTTTTTGGTTTTATGGTAAAATGAGGGATGTCACTACAGAGGACAACTGATCAAAAAAAAACAAGCCCTCATACTTGTCTGTGTATGAAAATATAAAAGAGTTATGATTTTTAGAAGGAGAGGAGAAAAAAACAAAAACGTAAAAATGAAATTTGCTGAGCCCTTTAAGGCCAAAATGGGCTGAGTCCTTAGGGGTTTGATGCACCAGGACGTACATTTACCTCCTGTACATAACGCGAGCATCATGCATGGCAGGTCACGGCTGCTATCAGCAGCCAGGGACCTGCCGGTAATGACTGACATCAGCAATCATGCCGATGTTTGCCATTAACCCCTCAGATGCTGTGATCAATACAGATCTTGGCATCTGTGGCAATGCGGGCAAAATTACCATATTGGCACCCTTAACTTAATATTTAGTTGCACACCCTTTGGAAAAAATAACTGAAATCAGTAGCTTCCTATAACCATCAATAAGCTTCTTACACCTCTCAGCCGGAATGTTGGATCACTTTTCCTTTACAAACCACTCCAGGTCTCTCTTTTTGGAAGGGCGCCTTTTTCCAACAGCAATTTTAAGATTTTTTTAATCCTCAGATTTCATAATGCCTTGCACACATTCAAGGCACCCAGTGCCAGAGGCAGCAAAACAGCCCCCAAAACATCATTGAACCTCCACCATATTTCAATGTAGGTACATTGTTTTTTTCTTTGTAGGCCTCATTCTGTTTTCGGTGAACAGTAGAATGATGTGCTTTACCAAAAAGGTCTGTTGGGCTCATCCGTCTACAAGACATTTTCCCAGAAGGATTTTGGCTTACTCAAGTTCATTTTTGCAAAATGTAGTCTTGCTTTTTATGTCTCAGCAGTGGGGTCCTCCTGGGTTTCCTGCCATAACGTTTTTATTTCAGGACAGCTTAAATATCTTTGTGACTTGCTTGGGGATCCTTATCCACCATCTGGGTTGACACCTTTCATCAATTTTTCTCTTCCATCCACGCCCAGGGAGATTAGCTACAGTGCCATGGGTTGCAAACTTCTTGATAATGTTGTGCACTGTGGACAAAGGCAAATCAAGATCTCTGGAGATGGACTTATAACCTTGAGATTGTTGATATGTTTCCACAATTTTGGTTCTCAAATCCTCAGACAGTTCTCTTCTCCTCTTTCTGTTGTCCATGCTTAGTGTGGCACACACAGACACATAATGCAAAAACTAAGTGAACTTCTCTCCTTTTTCTCTGCTCTCATGTGTGATTTTTATATTGCCCACATCTGTTACTTGCCCCTGTTGAGTTTAAAGGAGCATATCATGCTTGAAACAATGTTATGTTTCCACAATTTTGAAAGGGTGCCAATCATTTTGTCCAGCCCATTTTTTGGGAGTTTGGTGTGACCTTATGTCCAATTTGCTTTTTTTCCTCCCTTTTTTGGTTTAGTTCCAATACACACAAAGGGAATAAACGTGTGCAGAGCAAAACATGTGTTACTGCAATCCTTTTCTGTGAGAAACACTTCATTTTCTAGAAAAATTTCAGGGGTGCCAACATTTACAGCCCAAAAAAAAAAAATAGCTGTCATTTGGTCACATCACATTCCAAAAAAAAAATATATATAATAAAATGGCAGCAAATAGACATATATAAGCAAAATAAGCAAAAATAAATAAATATATACAGATCACAACGAAAATAATGAGCCCTCATACAACCCCATATACGGAAAAATTTGAAAGTTCTTGGTGGTCAAAAGAGGGCAGTTTTAAGCATACTTATTTTGTGAAAAAAAGGTTTGCATTTTTTTAAAGCAGTAGAATAACAGAAAAGTATGTAATCATGGATATCATTTAAATCATATGGACTCACAGAATAAAGACAACATGTAATTTTTTACTGTAAAGTGTACAGCATGAAAACGAAACCCTCCCAAAGTTTCACAATTTCGGTTTTCTTTTTTAATTTCCTCAGACAAATAATAATTTTTTGCCGTATAGTTTATTTTTAAAATGAGTGATTTCGTTACAAGGGTCTGTTGATGAAAATATTAAAAAGTTATTACTTTTAGAAGGCAAGGAGGAAAACATAAAAATGCAAAAATAAAATTGCCTGTGTCCTTTTTTTTTTTTTTTTTGCCATGGCTGAGCTCTGCCAATACCTTATGGTGGGAACCAGGAAGTAAATTCTCTCCAAGAGCACCTATGTCACGATTCGGCTGGCTGGAGGTGGATCCTCTGTGCCAGAGAGGGATTGGCGTGTACCGTGTCGGTGGACTGGTTCTAAGTTGCTACTGGTTTTTACCAGAGCCCGCCGCAAAGCGGGATGGTCTTGAAGCGGCGGTAGCAACCAGGTCGTATCCACCGGGAACGGCTCAACCTCTCTGACTGCTGAGATAAGCGCGGTACAAGGGAGTAGACAAGAGCAAGGTCGGACGTAGAAGAAGGTCAGGGCAAGCAAAAAAGGATCGTAGTCAGGGGCAACGGCAGGAGGTCTGGAACACATGCTAGGAACACACAAGGAAACGCTTTCACTGGCACAATGGCAACAAGATCCGGCAAGGAAGTGCAGGGGAAGTGAGGTATAAATAGGGAAGTGCACAGGTGAAGATACTGATTAAAACCCATGCGCCAATCAGTGGCGCACCGGCCCTTTAAATCGCAAAGACCCCTAGGGAGCAGGGCCGCGCGCGCCGGGACAGCACAGACGGGGAACGAGTCTGGTAAGCGGGTCGGGATGCGCATCGCGAGCGGGTGTGTCCCGCATCGCGAATCGCATCCCGGCTGGGGACATTATCGCAGCACATCCGGTCAGCAGGTCTGACCGGGGCACTGCGAACAGGAGAACGCTGCGAGCGCTCCGGGGAGGAGCGGGGACCCGGAGCGCTCGGCGTAACAACCTATAGATATCTGAGAGGAAAACTGTAGAGATAATGTTAAAAGCAAAAGTTGATCTTAATATTAAACTATTTTGATGAAGGGTGTATATTCAATTGATAAGTCACTACTACTGCAATGCATTAACAGTTTAATGTTCCACTCTAAAGGTTTGATGTCTATAGAATTGTCTATAGAATTAGCATATCATTTTTGCACCCATCTATTTCTTGTCCATCAAAACTTGCATTCAAAGAAGCTTCATAACATTCCATACTACAGAGGAAGTTCTTTTCTTTTTGAATTTTCTTTCTGTCTGACCACAGTGCTCTCTGCTGACACCTCTGTCCATGTCAGGAACTGTCCGGAGCAGGAAAAATTTGCTATGGGCATTTGCTCCTGCTCTGGACAGTTCCTAAAATGGACAGAGGAGTCAGCAGAGAGCACTGGGGTCAGACAGAAAGGAAATTCAAAAAGAAAAGAACTTCCTGTGGATCATAATGCAGTTGATAAGAACTGGAAGGATTAAGAGTTTTAAATAGAAGTCATTTACAAATCTGTCTAACTTTTGCACCAATTGAGTACCCCTTTAGAAGTGCACTTCACTCCTGCAAACATACACAGCATAGTATGGCAATATATAGTGCATATTGGGTATAATGTAATGCTGGGATAAATGTAGGAAGCATCCAGCATGGCTACATTTATCTCAACAGAATGAAGAATAACCCCCTAATTAGTTACAGAGCCAGGAGGACAGTTGACATTCATACCTGCACTGTCATGACATAACCCGTCTCAAAGTGTGCTATGACATGTTGTATCTGTGGACTGACAAGTGAAATTGCCCAAGACTATGTATCATCCCCTAGACACAATGTGCAAAGGCACATCATACCATGCATATAGTTGAACCTTTTTCAAACATATGCAAATGTGTTTTTAGTAGATTATTATTGTTTTTATTAGACAATTATTTACAATTCCTGGAAACCCCTTTAATGGGGGTTTATTAGTCTATTCTTTACAACCATTCTGTATGAACCAATAATAAAGAATGAGAAATATTTTAGACTACCTTAAATTTCCTGTAGGCATTGTAGCCAGTGTTAATTTTTTATTTTATTTAGTTTCAGTTCTAGTCTTTTGACTAAAACAATATTTAGTTTTAGACCTATTTTAGTCATCTACATTGTTTTAGTCTAGTTTTAGTTGACTGTCATAAGACATAAGATTTTAGATGACAAAAGATTTAGTTGTATAAAATGTAATTAGTTTAGGTAAAGTGCAATGCAAATTTTAGAAAAATGCAAAAATTAAGAAAACTAATTCTATAGTCCTGAGATAAATATCTATTAACCTGTAATTACTTGTTTGAACATTGAATATAGACAAGAAAGATTAGCTGTAATCTGATCTCTTTCCAAATCTTCTCTTCCTAACATTTCAAGCGGTGATCCAGGAATAAAAAAAGATCCCTATCTGTCCAGATTGGGTGTGGTATTACAACTTGGCACCTTTCACTTCAGTGGAACTGAGCTGCAGAATTACACCCAACCTGGAGACAGACAAGGGGCTAAGAAATTAGCTCTGTTTTTTAAATGTATGGATTACCCCTTTAAGTTGTATTCAGTTGACAAAAATGTTGATAGATTGTAGTTATAGTTTTAGTCATCATATCTTAGTTTTTATTTTCTTTTAGTTTAGTTTTAGTCACTAAAAAAGTGTTGTTGACTAAATATTTGACGAAAATGATTTGTCAAGAACATTAACACTAATTGTAGATAAGTTTTAGTTAAAACTCTGTTCTAAAAACATGGATGTAAGGCTGGGTTCACATATGTGCGGCATCTGGCACAGTTTCCCAGTTTACCGCCGACGTGCACCGGAGGGAAACTGATGCTAGAACTGATCCCATTCAATTGAAAGGGACAGTTCACAATCATCCAGCGTCTTAATTTTGACGTCGGATTGTTGAACAAGCTGGAGGGCACCGGACAGAGGAACACAGCTTGCTGCGTTCCCTTGTCCATTGCCCAGAATCAATGGACGCAGGATGCCATACAACTGATGACAAGTTGTTATCAGTTGTGGCATCAATTGCGTAGAGATTTAGGCTGAGTTAATCTATGCCGGATGCCGGACATGTGTGAAGCCTAACAATCCTTACTACTCCCTGCATTGGCTGTTGGCTGTCTCTAAGCCATTCTTCTGGGTTGTCTCTGCAGTATTTTCCCCACCACTTTGTAGGTTCTTATTGCCTTGGAGTAAAGGTGTATTTAATATAAATTTTTTGATGACCATTCTGCTTGTTGCTACATGTCCTCATCGTCTGTCTGTTACTTGTGACAACTAAACATTGTCTACCCTTACTCATACCTTGTTACCGGTTACAACCAAACTGCACTACACTGACAACTTCATCTTTTGCTACTTCTAACAGCCATTGCTCTCTGAGACTACACTAGAGCTAGCAACCTGGGGATCCCATGTGGACAAGTCCACATCAATCATATAGTCACTTTTACTCTGTTATCCTACATATCTCTACATCAAATATGAAATATGAAAGTGACCCAGCAGCTTACCCATCTCTCCTAGGTAGGCATTATATCAGTTCACTCGGGCAATAAATCCCACTGAGGTTTCTTTACATTTGGTCACAAAATTGTCATGACAAATTACCTTCAAAATCAAATATACTAGTTGCTGCAGAATATAATGCCTCAGCTAACTGCTTCTTCACTGGCTGTAGAATCTGCTGTATAATGCTTTCCCCTATGGTAGAATACCTGGATACACCAACCTTTGCACCAAAGGTAACAATTTTTTTTTGGACGGACCACACCCTCTTGAGATGGTTAAGGCTAAGTTTGCACACAGGTTTCTTTCTGCCATCTTTTTTGGAAAACTGCCACTGCAGTTTTTGAGCCAAAGTCAGAAGTCCTTCTTATATATTTCTCATTCCTTTTGAATACACTTATTTGGCTCAAAAACTGCAGTGGCAGTTTAAAGAACACCAGAATAAAACCTGTGTGGAAACCTAGCCTTTGGGGGAAGAGTCACAGAATGCCATAGACTCCACACCCTGTAGTAGCCCTACTTGAGATTTTATAGTGACCCAGAAGAATCATCACTCATCACTACTACAAGGTACCAGGTAGCAATCATTACACATTCCTGGATTTCTGATTTCTCACACAACTTTTCCTACCTGTGATAAAACCTGGTAGATATGTATAACCGATTCCTTGGGTAAATTTTGTGATCCCTGACCACTATTCCTGTCAGGATCCGGACCGGAGTGTAGGGTATGCAGGGGTAGTAGATCCCCTGTGTCAGGGAGGTGATGACGTGGGCCGTACCAAGGGAACGGAGTCTAAGGGGTTACTGGTCTTCACCAGAGCCCGCCGCAAAGCAGGATGGATTTGCAGCGGCAGGTAACCCCCAGGTCGTTTCCCCTGGTAACGACTCAACCTCCCTGACAGCTGAGGCAGGCACGGTACAAAGGGATGAGACAGAAGAGAGGTCGGACGTAGCAGAAGGTCAGGGCAGGCGGCAGAGGTTCGTTGTCAATGGTAAAAGCAAGGTCAGGTACACAGGACTGGGAAACACAGGAAAGCTTTCTCAAGTGCATAAACAACAAGATCCAGGCGGGGAACGGAAGGAAGCAGACTTTTAAGCACATGGAACAGATGGAGCTGATTAGACTGATTGGACCAGGCACCAATTAGCGGTGCGCTGGCCCTTTAAATCTGAGGGTCCCGGCGCGTGCGCGCCCTAGAGAGCGGGGCTGCGTGCACTGGGACCCAGCAGGAGATTGGGACAGGTGAGTGGGACGGGATGCGATGCCAGGCGGATAGCATCCCCGCTGGGCACAACAGAGCAGCTTCTCCAGTCAGCGCTGCAGGGCGGAAGACGCCACGAGGGCTCCGGAGGAGGAGGGGGACCCGGAGCGCTTGGCGTAACAGTACCCCCCCCCCTTTGGTCTCCCCATCTTTTTGTAGCCAAGATACCTGGCAATGAGGTCCTTGTCTAAGATGTTGGCTTCAGGCTGCAAGGATCTCATTAACAAAGTCTTGGAAGACTGCTGGGGCGTTGCAGAGTCCAAAGGGCATGACTAGATATTCAAAATGTCCATCTCTGGTATTGAAAGCGGTTTTCCACTCATCACCTTTACGGATGCGAATGAGATTATACGCGCCCCTTAGAACCAGTTTGGTGAAGATATTTGCTCCGCATAGACGATCAAAGAGTTTGGAGATCAAAGGGATAGCGGTTTTTGATGGTAATCTTGTTTAAACCGCGGTAGTCTATACATGGGCGTAAGGATCCATCCTTTTTAGAAACAAAGAAGAACCCCGCTCCAGCAGGGGATGAGGATTTCCGAATAAAACCCCTCTTTAAGTTTTCCTGGATGTACTCCGTCATGGCTTGAGTCTCTGGGGCTGAAAGAGGGTAAATGCGGACGCGGGGTGGAGTGGTACCTGGAAGAAGGTCAATAGGGCAATCATAAGGTCTATGTGGAGGTAAGACCTCTGCTTGCTTTTTGCAGAATGCATCTGAATAGTCCTCGTAAGCCTTGGGAAGGCCCGGCAAAGAAGAAGCCGCGGGGGCTTTACTAGTGGAAGCAGACTTGAGACATCGCTTTTGACAAGAAGGACCCCAAATTTTGATCTCCCCGTTGGTCCAGTCGAGGGTAGGAGCATGACGCTGGAGCCATGGCAAGCCGAGAAGAACTTCAGAGGTGCAGTTCGGCAGAACGAAAAATTCAACTTTTTCATGATGAAGTCCAATGCTCATGGGCAGGGGTTCAGTACGGTAGCGCACAGTGCAGACCAATGTCTCTCCGTTTACTGAAGAGATGAAGAGCGGCTTGACGAGACGGGTTACTGGAATACTGAACCTATTAAGATAAAGTTTCCTGCAGAACCAGAGTCCAAGAAGGCCACTGCTGAGAAGGAGGAGTTGGCGGAAGGAGAAATCCGCACAGGTACAGTCAGACGTGGAGAGGCAGAATTCACACCAAGTGTCGTCTCTCCCACGTGAACTAGGTGCGTGCGTTTCTCCTGATGCGGAGGGCGGATAGGACAGTCCTTTAGGAAATGTTCGGTACTAGCACAGTACAGGCACAAATTCTCGTTTCTGCGGCGAGTCCTCTCTTGTTGGGTCAGGCGAGACCGATCCACTTGCATAGCCTCCTCGGCGGAAGGCACACGAACAGATTGCAAAGGACACTGGAAGAGAGGTACCAAACGAGGGGACTGCCTGGAGCGAACAGAGTCCTTTTCCTGGCGGAGCTCCTGGCGTCTTTCTGAGAAACGTAAGTCAATATGGGTAGCAAAATGGATGAGTTCAGACAGGGAAGCAGGAATTTTTCGTGCTGCCAGAACATCTTTGATGTGACTGGATAAGCCTTTCTTGAAGGTCGCGCAGAGGGCCTCATTGTTCCAGGCAAGCTCCGAGGCAAGGGTACGGAACTGAATGGCGTATTCGCCGACAGAGGAGCTTCCTTGGACTAGGTTCAGTAGAGCCGTCTCGGCTGAGGAAACCCGGGCTGGCTCCTCAAAGACACTGCGTACTTCAGCGAAGAATGACTGGACGGAGGATGTGGCAGGATCAGTGCGGTCCCAAAGCGGTGTGGCCCAGGCCAGGGCCTTTCCTGAGAGCAGACTGACTACGAACGCCACCTTAGACCTTTCGGTGGGGAACTGATCCGACATCATCTCAAGATGCAAAGGACACTGGGACATGAACCCACGGCATAGTTTAGAGTTCCCATCAAACTTGTCTGGCAGAGACAAGCGGAGCCTGGAAGAGGTGCCTCGCTGAGGAGGAGGAGCTGGAGTTGACGGTGAAGGCTGTTGCTGAGAAGACAGGAGTTGCTGAAGCATGGCCGTCAACTGGGTTAGCTGTTGTCCTTCACGTGGTGAGGTCTGAGATACTTGGCAATGGTACCTCAGTGGGATCCATGACCGGATCTATTGTCAGGATCCGGACCAGAGTGCAGGGTATGCAGAGGTAGTGGATCCCCTGTGTCAGGGAGGTGATGACGTGGGCCGTACCAAGGGAACGGAGTCTAAGGGGTTACTGGTCTTCACCAGAGCCCACCGCAAAGCAGGATGGATTTGCAGCGGCAGGTAACCCCCAGGCCGTTTCCCCTGGTAATGACTCAACCTCCCTGACAGCTGAGGCAGGCACGGTACAAAGGGATGAGACAGAGGCGAGGTCGGACGTAGCAGAAGGTCAGGGCAGGCGGCAGAGGTTCGTTTTCAATGGTAAAAGCCAGGTCAGGTACACAGGACTGGGAAACACAGGAAAGCTTTCTCAAGTGCATAAACAACAAGATCCGGCAGGGAACGGAAGGGGAAGCAGACTTTTAAGAACATGGAACAGATGGAGCTGATTAGACTGATTGGACCAGGCACCAATTAGCGGTGCGCTGGCCCTTTAAATCTGAGAGCCCCGGCGCGCGCGCCCTAGAGAGCGGGACCGCGCGCACTGGGACCGAGCAGGAGATCGGGACAGGTGAGTGGGACGGGATGCAATCCGCGGAAGGGCACGTCCCGCCAGGCGGATCGCATCCCAGCCGGGCACAAAAGAGCAGCGTTTCCGGTCAGCGCTGCTGACCGGAGCGCTGCAGGGCAGAAGACGCTGCGAGCACTCCGGAGGAGGAGGGGGACCCGGAGCGCTCGGTGAAACAATTCCTGTTACTGTCTCACAAATTGTAGAGGAAATCGAGCTCACTCAGCAAGTTGCAGAGGCTGTAAAAGAGGAAACGCTAAATATTTAATAAAGACCTGACTTAAGGATGCTTTTTGCACCACATTTAGTACAACAAGATAAAAAAAAGCTTTACAAAGGTGACTATAGCCTTTAAACATAACAATAGCCACTAATAGGCCACTTAAAATGCCAAACAGGAACACAAGAACAGCTTATTCAAGGTGTCAAGAATACAAGAATATGTCACATAAACTCTTTCTCTTCAGGTAAACAATTTCTTTTATAGAAAAAGGCAAGTAGGTAGCAAGCAGTAAAATTACTTCAGCTTTATTAGGAATAGCAGGTATATTATTCTCAATAAAGCTGGTCATTTTACCGCTGGCTGCTTACTTGCCTTTTTCTATTGACAATGGAGTTTCTGTCATGCAGAAAGAACAGGTAAGTGGACCTCTCTTTGCTTTTGTGAGTTTTTTTTTTCTTTTATCAAAGAATTCCTTGAATAAAATTCACTTAATACACAGAGATAATGGGGGAATAAATAAAAAGTGGTTTCACATAAGAACAGGCTAAAATGAAAAGATTCCACCATTATGACTGCATTTTCCTGAAAACCTGACAGATACACATGACTTTATGTATGACAACTTTATTTAAGGTATAAACAAACACAGTTCCCCATTTTTTGGTGCAAATTTTAGTCCATGTTGCACCTAAAATTAAATGGTGTACTTGTTAGTTATTCAGGTGCTTTCACAAAAAGTGAAGTAAATGTGTAGTAAAGTTGTGCAAAATTTCATGTGCTGTGCGCCAGTTTTTTATTTCCAGCTACCTGGTTTTCATGATCATACAACTGTGCATGCATAGGTATAAAGTAATACCAAACCTAATTATACATGATTTATAAACCACTTTTATGTATGTGAATTGTGAATATATGAAGTCATAGACATATTAACAGATTCCCACTTTTGAATAAAAACCTGCAGCTTCTCTGTCCCATTGTAACAAACCATGGTAACAAACTGTGCCCAGTTCTCTAGCAGTTTAAAGGGGTACTCAGGCACTGAGGATAGGGGATAAGATGCCTGATCGTGGGGGTCCCGCCGCTGGGGACCCCTGTGATCTTGCATGCCGCACCCCGTTAAAATCAGTCCCCGGAGCGTATTTGCTCCGGGTCTGATTACTGTCGATCACGGAGCCGGATCGTTGTGACATCACGCTCCGCCCCCTCAATGCAAGCCTATGGGAGGGGGCGTGATGGCAGTCATGCCCCCTCCCATAGAGTTGCATTGAGGGGCGGGGCGTGATGTCACATTGGGGGCGGAGTCGTGATGTCACACTCTTTTGCTCGCGTGGTCGGGATCCGAAGCCGTTGAGGTAGGTGCTGCAGCCGAGATCCCGGGGGTCCCCAGCAGCGGGACCCCCGCGATCTGACATCTTATCCCCTATCCTTTGGATAGGGGATAAGATGTCTAGGGGCGGAGTACCCCTTTAAGGCAAAGGTTTCCACACAGGTTTTCTGGCATTTATTGGAAATCTACCATTGCAGTTTTTTAGCCCAAGTTAGAAGTTGATCCAGCAGGAAGTACAAGTTTAAGCTCTTTCTTTATATTTCCCATTTCTTTTGAATACAATTCTGGCTTTGGTTAAAAAAAAAAAATAGCAATGGCAGTCTTCCAAAAAATACCAGAAAAATAAAACTGTGGGAAACCTAACCTAACACTGTTCCAGAATCTAAACCATAGTTGAGGTACTGACCACGACTATTCAAACCAGCTAGTATGTGAACATTGATCTAGATTACTTTTTGGTGCTAATAAAGCATGAAGTGTTGTCATGGGAATACTGTATCAGAGTAGTAACTTACGTCTAGTCTATATCAAGGCTATAATTTCCTTAACCACTATGTCCACACAATAATAGGCCAGTGAAAAATGTCTTATATCTTTATGTGATTGTGCTTTCGGCAGATTCTCAGCATAGTAAATGTTTGTTTATCTTTGTCATATATCTATGTATATTGTAGCAACCGCAAAGAAATATTTTGCTGAAAGGAACTCAAGGACATAAACAAGTCTGAAACGTGTGATACTGAATATTTCTATTAGTAACAGTTTTTTATTTTTTTTTACCCCACTCAGTAGTTGACTTTCCTCATGGAAGCTGTCTTGATTCTTCCATGGATGGATTACTTCCCTGTCCCATTTTACAAATTGGTCTATTGATTAATTAAGCCTTTGCATTTACTTGTGCATTTTAAGCTTGCCACCTTCCCTCCCGCATCCATCCTTGTCTGGCTCTCATGACTCATTCATCTTTGGCTATAAGCTGCTGTTTGGTTATTCATTTTTTTGTTTCTTATTGTCTGCGTGATGATCCTATCAATTACACATTTGATCTTGAAAATGCGGGTGGAGTTCTATGTACCAATTTGCTGGACAAGCCATTTAACCTGACAGCGAACAGTCACAAGCAATTTTGGTTGATGCATCAGGATGCTGTAAAGACAGGTCTGTTTGGATGGTTTAACACACATAAGCACATTGCTCATTACAATGCTATTATACAAATCCCTAGGCTTCGCTGTCTAACTTTGACCTTGAATAAGTTTCATCCTGACTATACACTTGTTATGAGAACTAGATGTGTACTATTTATAACATTAAATGAAAACTTTTGAAATGATCAATTGGTCAATGCTAATTCTTTATACTTGTGTTAAATTTAAATGGGCACTGATAGATTAAAAAAACTTTTGTCACGATTCGGCTAGCTGGTTGTGGATCCTCTGTGTCAGCGAGGGTTTGGCGTGGACCGTGCCGGTGGACCGGTTCTAAGATGCTACTGGTATTCACCAGAGCCCGCCGCAAAGCGGGATGGTCTTGCTGCGGCGGTAGCAACCAGGTCGTATCCACTGGCGACGGCTCAACCTCGCTGACTGCTGAGAAGGCGTGGGACAGAAGGACTAGGCAGAGGCAAGGTCAGACGTAGCAGAAGGTCGGGGCAGGTGGCAAGGTTCGTAGTCAATATGGATAGCAGGAGATCTGGAAACACAGGCTTTGGACAACACTAAACGCTTTCACTGGCACAAGGCAACAAGATCCGGCAAGGAAGTGCAGGGGAAGTGAGGTAATATAGCCAGGGAGCAGGTGGAAGCTAATTAGGCTAATTGGGCCAGGCACCAATCATTGGTGCACTGGCCCTTTAAGTCTCAGAGAGCTGGCGCGCGCGCGCCCTAGAGAGCGGAGCCGCGCGCGCCAACACATGACAGCCGGGGACCGGGATGGGTAAGTGACTTGGGATGCGATTTGCGAGCAGGTGCGTCCCGCTATGCGAATCGCATCCCCGCCGGCAATGTCAGTGCAGCGCTCCCGGTCAGCGGGTCTGACCGGGGCGCTGCAGAGAGAGAGACGCCGTGAGCGCTCCGGGGAGGAGCAGGGACCCGGAGCGCTCGGCATAACACTTTTTATATGTTGTACTTCTTGGCAAAACATTAACCTTTTAAATATACTTGATATTTTTTTTTGCCCTTTAAAAAAAAAAAAAAAAAATCATGGCTTACAAAAAAAAAAAGACAACTAGGGGTCTCCATACCACCTAAAACATTTTTTTTTTCTGGCTGCAGCATCATCTTTGCCCAAGCTGAAGCACAGGCTGGGACAAAGTCCAGTAAGTGAGGGTAGGACTAGCACTCCTCTGTGCTCACTCCTGTCCTGTCTGTCAGACTGAGCATTAAAACAGAGAGGAGGGGGTTAAAGAACAGCCTGCAATGACTAAATGAAGAGGCCTAGCACATCACAGCAGACTCAGGGATGAAGGAAATGCATGGTGAGTGAAGGTGGGCAAGTAACAGGTGTGGGCAATACAAAAATCACACCTGAAAGCAAATAAAAAGTTCACTTAGTGTGCCACATTAAGCATGGACAACAGAAAGAGGAGAAGAGAACTGTCTGAGAACCAAAATTGTGGAAAAATATCAACAATCTCAAGATTACAAGTCCATCTCCAGAGATTTAGATTTGCCTTTGCCCACAGTGCGCAACATTATCAAGAAGTTTGCAACCCATGGCACCGTAGCTAATCTCCCTGGGCACGGACGGAAGAGAAAATTGATGAAAGGTGTCAATGCAGGATAGTCCAGATGGTGGATAAGCAGCCCCAAACAAGTTCCAAAGATATTCAAGTTGTCCTGCAGGCTCAGGGAGCATCAGTGTCAGCACAAACTTTTCATAGACATTTAAATGAAATTACATGCTTTGGCAGGAGACCCAAGAGGACCCCACTGCTGACACAGAGACACAAAAAAAGAAAGACTACATTTTCCAAAATTAACATGAGTAAGCCAAAATCCTTCTGGGAAAACGTCTTGTGGACAGATGAGACCAAGATAGAGCTTTTTGGTAAAGCATTCTACTGTTTACCGAAAACGGAATGAGGCCTACAAAGAAAAGAACACAGTACCTACAGTGAAATATGGTGGAGGTTCGATGATGTTTTGGGGTTGTTTTGCTGCCTTTAAGTGCCTTGAATGTGTGCAAGGCATCATGAAATCTGAGGATTACCAATGGATTTTGGGTTACACAGTACAGCCCAGTGTTAGAAAGCTGGGTTTGCGTCTGATATCTTGGGTCTTGCAGCAGGACAATGATCCCAAACATATGTCAAAAGGCACCCAGAAATGGATGGTAACAAAGCGCTGAAGAGTTCTAAAGTGGCCAGAAATGAGTCCAGATCTAATATAAGAATTGTTTCCTTGATATGACAGGTTATAACCATTGCAAATAAGCTACAATTCTGGCATAATTTTCCCTAAATAAACACCTTAGATTATGTTCACACAGCCTTTTTGAACCTAATTTTGATCCTTATTAGGCTAAAAAAAAATAACCAGTTGTAAAAAACATCCGAAAAAAATGTGTGAATAGAAAAATGACAGAAAATAAGCCTCAAAAATAGTATGTAAACAAAGCCTTAAAATCCTTGTATGAGTTTTAAGCAAATTGTTTACACATTTCTCTAGTGTCTGACAAAGGGGTGTAGCTTTGTTAAAAAGATGTGGCTTAGGAAACAAATGAGTGGCCTAAGATTTGACATTGTGTGCCAAAAATCATCCACAAGATTCTGGTGCAGTTTAAGACAATTTATAGTAAGTCCAATCTTAAAAATAAAAAAATAAAAAGTAAATAAAATTGTGCAGCCATCAGTTGACATATGTATTGATAATAGCTTTTAGGGGAGAATAGCTCTATGTATACAACATCGAACAAGTAATGCTATAGTATAGTGGCAAATGAAATACCTGTAACTTTGTAATACAGAATATCCCAAGGCCCTGTGTAACACCACAAAGCTTCATACACAAAGCTTAGCTGTGTTCATAAAGCTCAAATCTCCTATTGGTCCCACCTTTGCTGCAATAACAGCCTTTTCTTTATGGGAAAGTTTTCTTCTAGATAGAACTGTTCTCTCACTGCTGTTATTGATCGACTGAGTGCCCCCTCATAGTGCACAGCTGTTTCCCAGGGGCCATAGCTGGGCTGTTTGACAAAATTACACTTACAGGTACTTCTTTTTCATTACTTGGCTGGCCAATGATAGCACAGAATCTACTCATTACGACTATGCTGAGTCATAGTGCTGGAGAAAAAGAATGGACTGGCCAGACGGGCACTGTGCTGGGTGATGATTTATCCTACACTACTATGCATACCACATGGAGAGTGAGGGGGTTACTGAGTCACTGACTTTGCAGGATGATATATGAATGGAAATAAAATGAGAAGCAGTACACCATGAAAGAGTTCCACTAAGCACTAAACTGTTGTAGGATGAGGAAAGGTTAACAGCTTGCATGTACACAGCTCAGCTCACTCCCTTAGCTGAACTTGCTAACTTTACAAATACAAATCATACAGTTTTCTTATATGCATGCATTGATTTCCATTGTATCCTCAGGCATACAGGTACAGATAACAAAGGAAATATGGAACCCACTGCATATGTGGGGTGTGCTGGCTGCATTTGCATTAAACGGGTACTACAGTACAATAAAACATATCCCTAAAGGATAGGGGATAATGTTTGGTTTTGGGGTCTCTGACCACTGAGACTCCCTTGATCTTCATAACGGGACCACGGCCCTCCCTGTGCATGTAACAGTGGGGTCGGAAAATGCTCCATGCATTGTCTATGGTAGCGCCGGAGAGTACCTGAGTCCAGCCCCATCGCTCTATGCACAGGGAGAGCCATGGGCCCATTCTGAAGATAGTGGGAAAGCTCAGCTGTCGAAATCCCCACAATGAGACACTTACTCCTATCAAGTAACCTGTTACCTGTTCTGGTTATCAAGGATGAGAAAAAAAAGAGCAACTTTCTTTCAATAACAGCACTACAAGTGTCTTAAGGTTGTGTGTGGTATTACATCTTGGCTTCATTTACTTAAACTGAACTGAGCTGCAATACCACATACAACCTGAGGACAGGTGTGGTGCTGTTCTTTGCTTATGCCTGAGAGGGCCCCAAAGCACATATGTCCCATAAGAGAGCAGTACAATAATTGGCCTATGGGGCCCTGTTGCAGATTTTGCATCGGGGCCCTGAAGCTACAAGCTTTGCCTTTGATATTAATATTCCCATATTTGCAGTTGGAGCTAAAGCTCAGTAAACTATAGTAACTACATGTGTAGAGATTCTGCCAATGACCATATTGGGGGAGATTTATCAAAACCTGTCCAGAGGAAAAGTCGACCAGTTGCTCATTGCAACCAATCAGATTGGTTCTTTCATTTTTATCAAGGCCTCTGCAAAATGAAAGAATGATCTGATTGGTTGCTATGGACAACTGAGCAGCTTTTCCTTTGTACAGATTTGGATAATTTCCCCCCATTGTACCTGGGTTTAAGTGTCTAAGCTTTGTTCAGAAGAATTGCAAGAATTGAGGGCGTCTCAGCCATAATACAGGTAGTGAAATGAAGTCCTTTGAAATGTAGCTAATTCATCACAATTATTAATATAAACCTGTTTGGAAGACTCGAGAACAAACCCAAGGTAGAACCTAATGGTTAGATCATCAATGAAAGTCACAGAAAATCGCATTAAGGGCGATAATCATGATCATGACATTTACATTTACTGTCCTGTGGTATCATAAAGAATCACCTTAATCAGTAGTAAAGCCAGATACTGATCATGTTTATGTGAAACAAGCCCAAAGGAATCCATACTTGTTTAATGAGCTACTAAAATATCATCATTATCCAAAATCCATTACCCTACTGTAGGTATTAATCTACTGTGTGATATTAATATAAGGGTGGGAGGGACAGCTATTAAATAGAAGATGCAAAGCAATATGGAAACAATTATGGAAAGGTTTCTTTGCTAATGAGTATACAGTGTGCAGAGTTCTCTTGTGTAAATGCATTAAGCTCCTCATTAAAGTGAACAATCTGAAGGTTTACACAATGTTTCCGATGAATCAAAGTCCAAAAGATAATACCATGAAATAGAAGTTAACAGATGCTCTTCAAAATTTGCCGATTGGCGCTCTCTTAATGTGCTGGTCATATGTCTATGGAGGAATAATAAAAAAAAAAAGAGATGTATCAGAATAAAATGTTTAAAATGCACATAAGCTACTTATCAGTTTTCCTTATTTGTAGTTACAGTGTGTTTTCTTTATTAGTTAGTAGACAGCCATCTGTATAGTTTAATATTAATTTCTGGCAGGGACAGGGATATCAGACTTTTGATATGCATAGACCCAAGCTTAGTTCCCAAAACAGCCGCTTATAGTTGGGTATCTCTTTCATTTGAAGGAGACTTTGGCTTGCTAAAGTTTCTATTAATTTCTAAAGGCTCTTTAATAGATTATTGTTTCATATGTTTACTACCCAAAGGTGGCTTTAGAGAGAATGTATAAATAGTAAAGAAGGTGATTCTATCTTTTATTAGGGAAGGGAATTGTTCATATTAACAATTTATTTGTATATTTTATTCAGTATTGTATAGTCACCATAGGTGACTATTATATGCAGTCTTCCGATTGCATACACTGAACAATGCTATGCCATAGCACAGTATTGATCATTGTTATCAGTGCTCTATTATAACAGGCTTCTTAGGCTTTCTTTACTGATGGAGTGACAATTGGATGGGGCAGAACTAAGTTAAAGGGGTACTCCAGTGGAAAACTTTTTTTTAAATCAACTGGTGCCAGAAAGTTAAACAGATTGCTAAATTATTTCTATTAAATAATCGTAATCCTTCCAGTACCTATTAGCTGCTGAATACTACAGAGGAAATTATTTTCTTTTTGCAACACAGAGCTCTCTGCTGACATCATGAGCACAGTGCTCTCTGCTGACATCTCTGTCCATTTTAAGAACTGTCCAGAGTAGGAGAAAAATCCCCATAGCAAACATTTGCTGCTCTGGACAGTTCCTAAAATGGACAGAGATGTCAGCAGAGAGCACTGTGGTCATGATGTCAGCAGAGAGCTCTGTGTTCCAAAAAGAAAACCATTTCCTCTGTAGTATACAGACCCTAAAAAGTACTAGAAAGATTAAGATTTTTTAATAAAAGTAATTTACAAATCTGTTTAACTTTCTGGCACTAGTTGATTTAAAAAAAAAAAAAAAAAAAAGCTTTCCACGGGAGTACCCCTTTAAGAGACCTCTGCCTGTCCTCTGAGCTGATCAGGACACCACAATTTTATTGTTTGCTCAATTCTAGTAATACCTATTTAATTTAGAAAAAAAACCCTAGCTATATTTAAGTAACATTATAAGAAACATTACTCACAGTGAAACGAAATGACCTTTGCAGTAAACAAACAATTAATAAACCAAGACAAAGATTTAAAGGGGTACTCCGGTGGAAACCTTTTTTTCTTTAAATCAACTGGTCCCAGAAAGTTAAACAGATTTGTAAATTACTTCTATTAAAAAATCTTAATCCTTCCAGTACTTATTAGCTGATGAATACTACATAGGAAATGCTTTTATTTTGGATTTCTCTTCGGTCACGACCACATTGCTCTTTGCTGACTGCTGCTGTCCATTTTAGGAACTGTCCAGAGCAGGAGAAAATCCCCATAGCAAACAGATGCTGCTCTGGACAGTTCCTAAAATGGACAGCAGAGGTCAGCAGAGAGCACTGTGGTCATGACAGAAGAGAAGTCCAAAAAGAAAAGCATTTCCTCTGTAGTATACAGCCCCTAAAAAGAACTGGAAGGATTAAGATTTTTTTTTTTTATAGAAGTAATTTACAAATCTGTTTAACTTTCTGGCACCAGTTGATTTAAAAAAAAAAAAAAAAAAAGGTTTTCCCCCGGCGTACCCTTTTAAGGTTAAAGTCTTGCATAGAGCATATTTAATGCCAATGCAGCCAGGTAGTACAATTTCAATTTTTAAACAATCCATATAGTAAAGGGGGTTTCTGAGCCTTTAGCAAATATATTAATCCACTATAGTTTAGAATAGTATATTTCAAAATGTTAATTAGTTTACACAGCTCTGTGCGGATCATTTGCATTCATAATGCCAGGGCTTGTTGTGTTTAATAACACTAATGTAAATCCCCAAAGTTCCCATGATTTCCACAATATACACTGCTTCTATTTAGAGTCAAATGCATATGTTCACATGTTCTTCACAGACAGCACTGAGCCAAATAGCCATATCTAGGATCTTCTTCTCTTGGGGAATGATTTAACTTGCTGTCGACCCTGCAGAATCTATGGCTATGCATATTGCTCTGCTAAGTAACAAGGCTGTTGTTACACTGGCTAATGCAGTGTCCGTGGACATACACTTTGGAGAAGTCCCTTTATATATGACATATTCTCATGACAGATACCATTTATTGGCATCTCTCATACATAGGGTTCCATAGTATAAAGACATATACTATGCAGTATCTCTTCTTTTTTGCTTCATCTAGCTCATTGGAATAGTGCAGATTCCATCCAGCAGACCCTTCTGCGTATGTCCCAATAAGAGGACAAAGTTACATACTTTTGTCCTCCATCAGGGACTATGGATATGTACCAAGATTTGTTATGCTTTACGCAGTAAGTCTCCTACTGATTGACACTGCATGATTTGTTGTCTGAATATTACATGTTCAAACTATGAGATGCGATTGTATGAGTAGGGTCATATGTAAAGATGAACACATTTTTCAAAAATTTGATTCAGCCAATTTGACGAGTTCTCCCAAAAATGTTGTATTGGTGCAAATTTATTTGCGGCAAATCGGTATTAAAAACAGCTATTTCTGGCCTACAGAGAGCCTCAATAGGGGTGTAGAACACTTTGCCTTGCTGTAACACGCATAGGGTGTGTGCTGGGTTGGTGAAATAATACTGTTATTCAGTATGACATGCAGATCAGAGGCGTCACTATTAGATTCACTGTCACAGAGCAGCACAATGACATAGCCTGGAGGTGGCATCAGTATGAGGAGACCATATAATGGCTGAATGAGACAGCATGGAGATGGCGGTAGCATGAGGAGACCATATAGTGGCTGAATGACACAGCATGGAGGTGGCGGTAGCATGAGGAGACTATAAAGTGACTGAATGACCCAGCCTGGAGTTGGTGGCAGCATGAGAAGACCATATAGTGGCTGAAGCGTTGAGGTGGTAGCTCCATGAGGAGACCATATAATGGCTGAATGAAACAGCATGGAGGTGGCGGCAGCGTGAGAAATGAGAAGACCATATAGTGGCTGGATGAGGCTGAAGCATGAGGAGACCATATAGTGGCTGAATGACTAAGCTTGGATGAGGCTGAGGCATGAAGAGACCATATAGTGGCTGAATGACACAGCGTGGAAGTGGTGGCTACATGAGGAGACCATATAGTGGCGGAATGAGACAGTGTGGAGGTGTTGGCAGCAAGAGGAGTCCATATAGTGGCTGAATGACACAGCGTGGAGGTGTTGGCAACATGAGGAGACCAAATAGTGGCTGAATGACACAGCGTGGAGGTGTTGGCAGCATGAGGAGACCATATAGTGGCTGAATGACACAGCGTGGAGGTGTTTGCGGCAAGAGGAGACCATATAGTGGCTGAATGACACAGCTTGGATGAGGCTGAAGCATGAGAAAACCATATAGTGGCTGAATGATACAGCATGGAGGTGTTGGCAGCATGAGGAGACCATATAGTGGCTGAAGGGCACAGCATGGAGGTGTTCAGAGCATGAGGAGACCATATAGTGGTTAAATGACACAGCGTGGAGGTGTTGACAGCATGAGGAGACCATATAGTGGCTGAATGACACAGCGTAGAGGTGTTTGGAGCATGAGGACACCATATAGTGGCTGAATGACTAAGCTTGGATGAGGCTGAGGCATGAAGAGACCATATAGTGGCTGAATGACACAGCGTGGAAGTGGTGGCTACATGAGGAGACCATATAGTGGCGGAATGAGACAGTGTGGAGGTGTTGGCAGCAAGAGGAGTCCATATAGTGGCTGAATGACACAGCGTGGAGGTGTTGGCAACATGAGGAGACCAAATAGTGGCTGAATGACACAGCGTGGAGGTGTTGGCAGCATGAGGAGACCATATAGTGGCTGAATGACACAGCGTGGAGGTGTTTGCGGCAAGAGGAGACCATATAGTGGCTGAATGACACAGCTTGGATGAGGCTGAAGCATGAGAAAACCATATAGTGGCTGAATGATACAGCATGGAGGTGTTGGCAGCATGAGGAGACCATATAGTGGCTGAAGGGCACAGCATGGAGGTGTTCAGAGCATGAGGAGACCATATAGTGGTTAAATGACACAGCGTGGAGGTGTTGACAGCATGAGGAGACCATATAGTGGCTGAATGACACAGCGTAGAGGTGTTTGGAGCATGAGGACACCATATAGTGGCTGAATGACACAGCTTGGATAAGGCTGAAGCATGAGGAGACCATATAGTGGCTGAATGACACAGTGTGGAGGTGTTGGCAGCATGAGGAGACCATATAGTGGCTGAATGACACAGTGTTGAGGTGTTGGCAGCATGAGGAGACCATATAGTGGCTGAATGACACAGCGTGGAGGTGTTCGGAGCATGATGAGACCATATAGTGGCTAAATGACACAGCGTGGAGGTGTTGGCAGAATGAGGAGACCATATAGTGGCTAAATGACACAACTTGGATAAGGCTGAAGCATGAGGAGACCATATAGTGCCTAAATGACACAGCATGGAGGTGTTGGCAGAATGAGGAGACCATATAGTGGCTGAATGAAACAGCGTGTAGGTGTTCGCAGCATGAGGAGACCATATAGGGGCTGGGTGACACAGCTTGGATAAGGCTGAAGCATGAGGAGACCATAAAGTGGCTGAATGACACAGCGTGGAGGTGTTGGCAGCATGAGGAGACCATATAGTGGCTGAATGACACAGCGTGGAGGTGTTGGCAGCATGAGGAGACCATATAGTGGCTGAATGACACAGCGTGGAGGTGTTGGCAGTATGAAAAGACCATATAGTGGCTGAATGACACAGCGTGGAGGTGTTGGCAACATGAGGAGACCATATAGTGGCTGAATGACACAGTGTGGAGGTGTTTGCAGCATGAGGAGACCATATAGTGGCTGAATGACACAGCGCTGAGGTGTTGGCAGCACGAGGAGACCATATAGTGGCTGAATGACACAGCGTGGGGGTGTTGGCAGCATGAGGAGACCATATAGTGGCTGAATGATACAGTGTGGAGGTTTTGGCAGCATGAGGAGACCATATAGTGGCTGAATGGCACAGCCAGGAGTTGGCACCAGCATGAGGTGGGCCTGGGCCTTCACAATCCCTAAGATTAAAAAATGAATTCAGAAATTTAAACCAAAGATTTTGGATAGCTAGTGCTACCTACCATAACAACATTTTTATTCCCAGACCCAGGCCCAGCAGTGTATTGCCTGAATGACACACCCTGGACTTGGCTGAAGCATGAGGAGACCCCAGGGCTTCACAATCCCCAAGAAAAAACACAAGAATTTTTGAAATTTAAAATGAAGAATTTGGATAGCTAGTGCTATCTACCATAACAACATTTTTATTCCCAGACCCAGGCCCAGCAGCGGTATCAGTAAACCGTATTAGTGTTGCTCGCGAATATTCGCAATTCGAATTTTAGTCGCGAATATTGCGAATATAGCACTATATATTCGTAATTACGAATATTCATTTTTTTTTCCTATATGCGAAAATATATGCGCATATTCGCGAATATTGAGTCCTCCCTTATTTAATGGTATAGGGAACTGTGACTAGTGCATTAACTCTGTGATTTTTTGTCCATTGAAACCAATAGGCCCATTGTGGTCTATGAGGATCTCACGGCATGTAAAACAGTAAGCTAAGCATGACCGTCTTGGTCATGGTTTAACTTTACTTTACTGGAAAAGCTGCTGAGTTGCCCATAGCAACCAAATTGCTTCCTCCATTTTTCAGAGGCCTTTTCAAAAATGAAGGAAGCAATCTGATTGGTTGCTATGGGCAACTGCACAACTCTTCCTCTACACTGGTTTTAATGAATCTCCCCCATAGAGGGAGATTATTCAAAACCTGTCCAGAGGAAAAGTTTCTGAGTTGCCCATAGCAACCAATCAGATAGCTTCTTTCATTTTTCACAAGGCCTCTGCAAAATGAAAGAAGCGATCTGATTGGTTGCTATGGGCAACTCAGCAGCTTTTCCTGGAAGTTTCTGAGCTGCCCATAGCAACCAGATTGCTTCCTTCATTTTTCAGAGGCCTTTTCAAAAATGAAGGAAGCAATCTGATTGGTTGCTATGGGCAACTGCACAACTCTTCCTCTACACTGGTTTTAATGAATCTCCCCCATAGAGGGAGATTAATCAAAACCTGTCCAGAGGAAAAGTTTCTGAGATGCCCATAGCAACCAATCAGATCGCTTCCTTCATTTTGCAGAGGCCTTGTGAAAAATGAAAGAAGCGATCTGATGCTATGGGCAACTTTTCCAGGAAAGTAAAGTTAAACCACAACACTGTAAAATGCTGTCCCACCCCAGGAGTCAAACCCGGGGTGGTCTCCCTTCCCCTGTGCAGCCTAGCTTAGTGTTTTACATGCTGTAAGATCCCCATAGACCACAATGGGCCTATTGGCTGCAATGGGCAAAAAATCACAGTTAATGCACTAGTCATAGTTCCCTATACCATTAAAGAAGGGAGGGCTCAATATTCGCGAATATGCGCATATGCGGAAACCAGTGAAGAGGAAGAGTTTTTCAGTTGCCCATTCAGTTACCCTTTTCCTCTGGACAGGTTTTGAAAAATCTCCCTCTATGGGGGAGATTCATCAAAACCAGTGTAGAGGAAGAGTTGTGCAGTTACCCATAGCAACCAACCAGATTGCTTCCTTCATTTTTCACAAGGCCTCTGCAAAATGAAGGAAGCAATCTGGTTGCTATGGGCAACTCAGAAACTTTTCCAGGAAAAGTTTCTGAGTTGCCCATAGCAACCAATCAGATTGCTTCTTTCATTTTGCAGAGGCCTTGTGAAAAATTAAAGAAACAATCTGGTTGGTTGCTATGGGCAACTCAGCAGCGTTTTCAGGAAAGTAAAGTTAAACCACAGCACTGTAAAACTCTGTCCCACCCCGGGACTTGAACCGGTGGTTGTCTCCCATCCACTGTGCTGCCAAGACGGTCCTGTTTAGCTTTCTGTTTTAAATGCCATGAGATGCCCATAGACTACAACGGGCATATTGGTTTCAATGGGCTAAAAATCACAGAGTTAATGCACTAGTCACAGTTCCCTATATCATTAAAGAAGGGAGGGCTCAATATTCACGAATATGCGAATATATTTTCGCATATGCGAAAAAACCGAATATAACAAATATGCGAATTTCGCGAATATATGACAAATATTCGTCCATATATTCGCGAAATATCGCAAATTCGAATATGGCCTATGCCGCTCATCACTAAACCATATATTGCCTGAATGACACAGCCTGGAGTTGGCTGAAGCATGAGGAGACCCCAGAGCTTCACAATCCCCCCTAAAAAAATGAATATTTTTTTAAATTTAAAATGAAGATTTTGGATAGCTAGTGCTACCTACCATAACTAAATTTTTATTCCCAGACCCAGGCCAAGCAGCGGTATCAGTAAACCATATATTGCCTGAATGATACAGCCTAGAGTTGGCTGAAGCGTGAAGAGACCCCAGGGCTTCACAATCCCTAAAACATAACACAAGAATTTTTGAAATTTAAAATGAAGATTTTGGATAGCTAGTGCTACCATAACAAAATTTTCACTCCCAGACCCAGGCCCAGCAGCAGTATCAGTAAACCATATATTGCCTGAATGACACAGCCTGGAGTTGGCTGAAGCATGAGGAGACCATTGAAATGTATGATATTTTTTATTTAAATTTAAGAATTTGAAATTTAATTTAATGATTTTGAAATGTAACTTTTAACTCCCAAGTTTTAGTGTCCCGGACCCCGGCATGTGGGTACAAAGGGCCAAATCTAACAAGCCCCCACAGGGCTCATGTGGCCGTGAGATGTAGGCGCAATGTCTCCATTGCCCTGACCAGCCATTGTTTCCAACACTTTTCACCAAGGCAAACCATGTGAAGAACAGCGGGACACCGCCATGCCCTATACATATGGCATGCTAAAGTGCCTCTGAGACTTGTCCGGGTAGTGGAGGCTGAGGACATGGTGGAGGATGAGGAGGTGGAGTCGAACACTGTCACAGGACCAACGGGTTAACAGAGGGGAGCAGGAAGCAGCCTGAGTACACAAGAGGGGTACACAGCCCCTAAAAGTAAAAGGTGAATGTTGAAATCTCTATTGAAGATGCATGTTAGGTAGTGCTACCATCCAAAAATTTAAGGCCCAAGCCCAGAAGCATCAGTAAGCCAAGTAGTTCCTGAAAGACACAGTCAGGAAAAGGCATCAGCAGAACACAAGAGGATTTCATAACCCCTAAGATTGAAAGATCAATGTTGAAATCTCAATTAAGCATGTATGTAAGCTAGTGCAAAACATCCATAAATTTAAGGCCCAAGCCCTGAAGCATCAGTAATCCAAGTAGTTCCTGAAAGACACAGGAGCAGTCAGGAGCAGGCATCAGAAGTACCTAAGAGGGTTTCATAACCCCTTACATTGAAAGATCAATGTTGAAATTTCTATCAAGCATGTATTTAGCTCGTGCTAAACATCCAAAATTTTAAGGCCCAAGCCCAGAGGCATCAAAAAGCCAAGTAGTTCCTGAAACACACAGTCAGGAGCAGGCATCAGCAGTACCCAAGAGGCTTTCATAACCCCTTACATTGCACAATCAATTTTGAAATTTCAATTAAGCAAGTATGTAGCTAGTGCAAACATCCAAAAATTAAAGTACCAAGGCCAGAAGTATCAGTGAGGCAAGTAGTTCCTGAAAGACACAGGATCAGTCAGGACCAGGCATTCGCAGTACCCAAGAGGGTTTCATAACCCTAATTGATAACCCAAGAGGGTTTCATAACCATAATTGTGAAGTGTTGGTGTAGCAGCATGGCCAATCTGGCATTGGTGGGTGGAAATCCTGGCTGATCCATGCCTATTTCATCTTCACAAAGGTCAGTCTCTCCACATTTTTCGTGGACAGATGAGTTTGCCTTGGGGTGACTATGGCCCCGGCCGCACCAAACACCTGCTCTGATGACACACTACTGGCCGGGAAGGACAGCTTTTCCAGGACAAACTCTGCTAGTTGCAGCCATATATCAAGTTTGGCTGCCCAGAAGTCCAGCGGATCTTCAATGTTTGTTGGCATGGCCATGTCAAGATATGCCACCACCTGCTGGTTCAGGTCCTGCTCCATGTCTACCTGCTGCTGATGAGTTGCTTCACAATGCGGGTGAAGAAAGCTACTCATCAGCGACTGTATACTCAGGTTGCTGCTGATGGAGCTGGTACTCCTCCTTCCCTCCCCAGCAGCCATAGCAGTGGAAGATGAGCACAGAGGCCCCCCGATCAGACCTGCGAGTGGATGGACCATGTGGCCGACTAACTACGTAGGATCTCTCTGTAGTAGGTCAGTTTGTCCTCCCTCTCAGTGGGTGTATAAAAGGCCCCAATTCTGTGACGGTAGCGATGGTTAACCTGTTAAGGACCAAGGGCATAAACTTACGCCCCTAGTCCCGCTCCCGTGATATAACGCGGGGTTACACGGTAACCCCGCACCATATCGCGGCGGGCCCGGCGTCATAGTGAAGCCGGGACCCGCCTCTAATAGCGCGCAGCACTGATCGCGGTGCCGCGCACTATTAACCCTTTAACGAAAGTAAAAGTGCCTGGCAAGCTCAGGGAGCTGTTAGGGATCGCCGCGGTATAATCGCGACATCTCGAACAGCTGTAGCACAGGAGGAGGTCTTTTTACCTTCTCCTGCGCTGTCTGATCGCCGAATGAATGCTTCAAGCCTGAGATCCAGGCTTGAGCATTCAATCGCCGAAAACACTGATTGATCCATTCCTATGGAGATTGATCAATCAGTGTAAAAGATCAGTTAATGCAATGTTATAGCCCCCTATAGGAGCTATAATATTGCATAAGAAAAGTGTAAAAAAAAATCATTAACCCTTTCAATTATCCCTTCCCCTAATAAAAGTTTGAATCACCTGGCATTTCCAAGAATAAAAAAAAACAGTGTAAATGGAAATAAACATATGTGGTATAGCCGCGTCCGGAAATGTCCGAATTATAAAATGATGCCGCTTTTTAAACCGCACGTTCAATGCCGTACGCGCAAAAAAATTCCAAAGTCCAAAATAGTGTATTTTTGGTCACTTTTTATATCATGAAAAGATGAATAAAAAGCGATCAAAAAGTCTGATCAATGCAAAAATGGTACCGACAAAAATTTCAGATCACGGTGCAAAAAATGAGCCCCCATAGCCCCCTGAACATGGAAAAATAAAAAAGTTATAGGGCTCAGAAAATGACAATTTAAATTGAATACATTTTCCTGCATGTATTTATGATTTTTTTTCAGTAGTAATACAAAATCAAACCTATACAAGTAGGGTATCATTTTAACCGTATGGACCTAGAGAATAAAGAAAAGCTGTCATTTGTAATGAAAAATGTACTACGTAGAAACGGAAGCCCCCAAAAGTTACAAAATTGCGTTTTTTTTTCAATTTTGTCGCACAATGATTTTTTTTTCGTTTTGCTGTAGATTTTTTGGTACAATGACTGATGTCATTACAAAGAAGAAATGGTGGTGCAAAAAATACACCATAATACAGGCTTTTTTAGGTGCAAAATTGAAAGAGTTATGATTTTTGAAAGGTGAGGAAAAAACGATAGTGCAAAAAACGAAAAACACCTGGTCCTTAAGGTTAAATACGGTGGAGAGCCAGAAGTCATCCCGCTGACAATTTATGACAATTCGGGGGTCACTACACAAGCAACTGAGCATGCAACGTGCCTCCATCTCCACTGCATACTGCCACGGTGTGTCTGGGTCCTCTGTCTCGCCTTCCTCATAATAACCCTCCAGCTCCTCTAGCTGATCATGCTCCTCCTCTCCTATCTGATGACTAGAAACACCACCCTTCTCATCAAACCTAAACTTTGCTCCACTCTACCCCTCATCCTCCTCCTCCAGTTCAGCCCCCACAGGGCTCATGTAGCCGTGAGATGTAGGCCCAACGTCTCCATTGCCGTGACCAGCCATCATGTCAATCATTTGTTGTAAGCAATGTAGGAGTGGAATTACGTTGTTCATCCCGTAATCCAGGCAATTTACAAATAATGTGGCTTCCTCAAAGGGCCTCAGCAAACGGCAGGTGTCACGTATGAGCTGCCACTGGTTCACATTGAAGTTACACAGGGGAGTACCCCTATCTGCTCGGATCATCAATAAATCGCTGATGGCTTTTCTTTGGTTGTACAGTCTGTCTAACATATGGAGGGGGGAATTCCAACGTGTGGCAACATCACAAATAAGACTATGTTGTGGGATACCGTTCTGACGCTGCAGCTCAAGGAAGGTTTGCTTTGCGGTGTACGAGTGGCTGAAGTGCATGCACAGTTTCCATCACATTGTTAGGATGTCTTGCAAATGGGGTGAAGACTTCAGGAAGTGATTGACAACCAGATTCAACATGTGTGCCATGCAGGGCGTATGTTTCACACTTCCTTGTCACCGCGTGGACACGATGTTCTTCCCGTTGTCGGTCACCATGGTTCCCCTTTCCAGTTTTCGTGGAGTAAGCCATACTCCGATTTCTTGATCAATGAATTTTAGCAGCTCCTCCCCTGTGTGACTCGGTTCGCCAAGGCAAACCATGTGAAGAACAGCCGTGACACCGCCGTGCCTTGCACACATAGTATGCTGGAGGGGCACTGAGACTTGTCCTTGCAGTGGAGGCTGAGGACACGGTGAAGGATGAGGAGGCGGAGTCGCACACTTTCACAGGACCAATGGCCTGAGAGCGTGAAGGCGGAAGTGGTGTGACCTATCCAAGTTGCTGTTGTGTCTGTGCAGGAACCACATTCACCCAGTGGGCTGTAAAGGACATTTATTGTCCCTGACCATAGTTACAGCTCCACATGTTGGCGCTTCTGTGCACTTGGGCACACACACCGACAGGATCTAGAACTGGCCCACCTTCTGTTCCACAAAATTGTGCAGGGCTGGTACTGCCTTCTTCGCAAAGAAATGACGGTTTGGGACTCTCCACCTAAGCTCAGCACAAGCCATAAGTTCTCTGAAAGGTGCAGAGTCTACCACTTGATAAGGGAGGCACTGCAGCACCAGCAACTTGGACAGGAGCACATTCAGCTTCTACGGTGTTTGATGAGTGGGTGCATACTGTTGTTTCTTTGACATGGCTTCGCCGATGGATTGCTGGCGGAATGACTGACTGGAAGTAGGAGGAGAAGGAGCATCTGGATTGATAGAAGATGGGTATGACACATCGTTCCCTTCAGCTTAGGTGGAGGAGCTTTGGCTGGCTGAAACAGGGAGCGGCGTGCCACTGGGTGATGAAGAAGGCTTGACCACCACATCGGAGCCAAAGTTCTCCCCTCCCGCTTAATGGTTAAGCTGCATATGTTGACGCAAGGTTGCGGTGCCAACATTGGGACCCTGGCCACGCTTCACCTTCTGCCAACACATCTTGCATGTGGCCAGGTTAACATCCTCCGGATGTTTAATAAAAAACTGCCACACCACCAACAGTCTGCACTGATTGACTGCTACTGCCGCCATCTCCAGGAGCCCCTGTTCCACTACCTCCTGGGAAGGTAGGCAGCCGCGAAGCAATTGGTCTACCCCAGGCATGTTTGGCTTGACTTGAGACTTCTGCCACCATGCTGACTGCCAACCATGCTACCACCTTGCTGGCTCACGGGTAACCTGCAAACCTCTGCTCCTGATGATGATGAAGCCCCTTCTGCACCCAGCTCCCAAGTGTGATAGGCTTTATCATCATCGAGTTGTGTCTGCACGTCACTGATGTCCTCCTCAGATTCCTCAACAATGTTTGCTTCAGGAGCCTAAACTGTCGCAACACTACCTCCCATGACTAGAGATGAGCGAATTGAAGCTGACAAACCCAAATTTGTTATAAATTTAAGGAAACATTTGATTCTATCACGCAAATTACTTCATAAGACTCCATTTACTGCGGTGCAGGCTCCAGGGCATCTAAAATGGTGGATCCACATGTCAGTGGTGTATGTAAGGTATGCTGGGAAGGCGGGAAGGCTAGGCGGGGAGGGAAGTTGGCGGGATGACCTTGAATTACATGCAGGATGCAGCCTATCATCAGCCAGTCACCCCTGTGATGTCACAGCCCTATATAATCGGCAGCCATAATTCCGGCTCCTCACTTCATTACAATACACTGAAGAAGGATCATAGGAGGCAGAGCTTGTGTGTGTGTGTGTTACAGCAGAGAAAAGCGCAGTCCAGCAGCGTTTAATATCCTCTTAGTCACATCAGCGTTCTCGTGGATGGTGAGCATTGTTTTTTTCACTGAAAAGGATTTTTACTGCAGTTACAGGCATTAACCTCCATGTGTCTTTCTTCAGCATAGTATTACAGAGAGGGGCCGATAGCTGTGTGTCACCTCATACATTTCAACAAGCTGCCTCAACTTCATAAACCTTAGCAGAGGGGGCAGGAATGATTTTTCAGTGCAATTCAGTGTCTTTGATCCACAAAAAATCATCTACTGGTTATACTACAGGGTGGGCCATTTATATGGATACACCTTAAGAAAATAGGAATGGTTGGTGATATTAACTTCCTGTTTGTGGCACATTAGTATATGTGAGGGGGGAAACTTTTCAAGATGGGTGGTGACCATGTCTGCCATTTTGAAGTTGGCCATTTTGAATCCAACTTTAGTTTTTTTCAATAGGATGGGGGTCATGTGACACATCAAACTTATTGGGAATTTCATAAGAAAAACAATGATGTGCTTCGTTTTAACTAGGGATGTCCCGATACCATTTTTTTAAGACCGAGTATGAGTACTGATACTTTCATTCTAGTACTTGCCGATACCAAGTACGAGTACTTTTATTTTAAAGGGAATCTGACACCAGGGTGACCCGGTTTCTGGCGCTGCTTACCGTATGATATGTAGATTCCTTGTTGTGTACAATGGAGGCGGCTGCTGTAGTATGAACAAAGATTTCTCTCTTCTCCATTGGACAGAACAGGGAATTTGCATTAGCGGTGAGAACGATGACCACATGGTGAGCAGCCGTAGAAAGCGGTCAACTGCATAAATTCAAGTTAGTGCAAGTGACTGCTGTAAGATTGCCTTTAATAGTAGGTGGTATCCCCTTGCAGACATTAGCAGCAGCCCCCCCCCCCCCCCGGCAGTCATTAGTAGCAGCCCCCTGTAGACAGCAGCCTCCCTGTTGACATAAGTAGCAGCCCTCCTGTAGACCACAGCCCCCCTTTAGACAGCAGGGCCCCCCCCTTAGACAGCAGCAGGACCCCCCCCCCATTTAGACAGCAGCCCCCCCTTTAGACAGCAGCAGTTCCCCCCCTTTAGACAGCAGCAGGGCCCCCCCATTTAGACAGCAACAGCCCCCCCGTTTAGACAGCAGCAGTGCCCCCCACGTTTAGACAGCAGGAGGGCCCCCCATTTAGACAGCAGCAGGGCCACCCATTTTGACAACAGCCCCCCCTTTAGACAGCAGCAGGGCCCCCCTTTAGACAGCAGCCCCCCCCTTTAGACAGCAGCAGGGCCCCCCCATTTAGACAGCAGCAGCCCCCCTTTTAGAAAGCAGCAGCCCCCCCCCCCCGTTTAGACAGCAGCAGGGCCCTCCCCCCGCTTAGACAGCAGCGGGGCCACCCCCCGCTTAGACAGAAGCAGGCCCCCCACTTAGACATTAGTAGCAGCCCCCACTCCTTGCAGGCAGCTCTCCTCCTCTGTCGGGTGCTGGTGCTGCCGCTCTGCTGCCCCGTTCTCCTCCGTCCGCATCGTGTTGTCCTATGGAGGAGCATGTGACATATACGTCACTCTGCTTCCTGCGTAGCGTTATGCTGGGCGCAGGGGAGGAGGCGGAGTGATGTGTATGTCCCATGCTCCTCCATGGAACACTATGTTGCGGACCGGAGGACGGGAGAACGGGGCAGCAGAGCGCCACCAGGTATCGGGCATGGTATCAGGGACATTAAACGAGTCCCCGATACCATGCAAATGGGTAGTATCGACCCCGATACCGATACCAGTATCAGTGGCGTTGCGACCCGGGTGCGGGGGGTGTGGCCCGCACCGGGTGACACCAACCTAATGGGGTGACACCAAGACGCTCCGCAGCACCCCCCCACCCTCCCCTCCCCCTCCCCAGCTACACAGACACCCCCCCCCCATCTGTGCCCGACCGGCCTCCCATCCGTCAGCACAACCCCCCCCGCGCTGTGTGTGCGGTGCGCCCGTCCGTCATCACCCCCCCTCTTTCACCTTCACTGTGCGCCCGTCCGTCATCACCCCCCCCCCCTCACCTTCACCGGCACTGTGCCCGTCCTCTGCTCCCACGTCTGCGCCGGCCTGACGTCACACCGCATGGCCGCGCAGGAGGACGTGAGTTACGTCACTCGTACGGCGCCCGGTGAGAAGGAGTGCTGCGCTGGATGGGTGAGTGTGTATGTCTGTCTCTCTGTCTCTATATCTGCTTGTGTGTGTGAGATTGTGTGTGTGACTGTGTGTGTGTGAGACTGTGTGTGTGACTGTGTGTGTGTGTGAGACTGTGTGTGTGACTGTGTGTGTGTATGTGACTGTGTGTGTGTGTGTCTGTCTCTCTGACTGTGTGTGTTTGTGTTTGTCTCTGTGTTGTATGTGTTTTTTTGTGTGTGTGTGTGTGGGGGGGGGGGTGTATAACCAGCGATCTATTGTGGGGAGACTTTGACCCATTGTGGGGAACCTGCGGCCTAATGTGGGGAAACTACTACCAGATGTGCGGAGTCTATGCTACCTAATGTGGGGAGTCTGTGCTACCTAATATGGGGAATCTGTGCTACCTTATGTGGGGAGTCTATGCTACCTAATGTGGGGAAATTGCTACCTAATGTGGGGAATCTGTGCTACCTAATGTGGGGAATCTGTGCTACCTAATGTGGGGAAATTGCTACCTAATGTGGGGTAACTGGTACATACCTAATGTGGGGGAACTGGTACCAAATGTGGGGAATCTATGCTGCCTAATGTGAGGAAACTGCGACCGACCTAATGTGGGGGCACTGCTGCCTACCTAATGCTCCCCCCCTGGCAGTAGCACCCTCATCATCCACCAGCAACACCCCCCCCCAGCAGCACCTCCATCAGCAGATCCTGATGGTGGATGATGGAGGTGCTCCTGCCAGGAGGATGATCCTGTGGATGGATGATGGGGGTGATACTGCCAGGGGGGATGACCAGTAGCACCCTCATCATCCTCCAGCAACACCCCCCCCAGTAGTAGCACCCCCATCATCCACTAGCAACACCACCAATACCCCCCTCCCGTGGTAATAGCATCAGCTAACGGATGTTGAGGGGTGTTACTGCGGTTGTGGTATTATATTCAGAGGGTGCACTGTATGGCAACGTTATATTCAGAGGGCGCAGTTTGTGGTAGTCTTATTAGAGATGAGTGAACTTACGGTAAATTCGATTCGTCACGAACTTCTCGGCTTGGCAGTTGATGACTTATCCTGCGTAAATTAGTTCAGCCTTCAGGTGCTCCGGTGGGCTGGAAAAGGTGGATACATTCTTAGGAAAGAGTCTTCTAGGAATGTATCCACCTTTTCCAGCCCACGGGAGCACCTGAAAGCTGAACTAATTTATGCAGGAAAAGTCATCAACTGCTGAGCAGAGAAGTTTGTGATGAGTTGAATTTACTGTAAGTTCGCTCATCTCTAAGTATTATATTCAGAGGGTACAGTATGTGGCGGTATTATATTCAGGGGTACAGCATGTGGCAGATTTATATTCAGAGGGTACAGTATGTGGCAGATTTATATTCAGAGGGTACAGTATGTGGCAGATTTATATTCAGAGGGTACAGTATGTGGCGGTATTATATTCAGGGGTACAGTATGTGGCAGATTTATATTCAGAGGGTACAGTATGTGGCAGATTTATATTCAGAGGGTACAGTATGTGGCAGATTTATATTCAGAGGGCGCAGTTTGTGGTAGTATTATATTCAGTAGGTACAGTATGTGGCAGATTTATATTCAGAGGGTACAGTATGTGTTGGTATTATATTCAGAATGTACAGTGTGTGGTATTATTATATTCAGTAGGTATGGTGTATGGAAGGTTTATAATCAAAGAGTGTAGTGTATAGTAGTATTATATTTAGAGGATACAGTGTCTGTCAGGTTTATAATAATAATTGTTTTCATATAGAGGATGAGAATCCGCTGACATAGTGAGGAGACGTCTGGGCGTCACATTCTGCAGAGAGAAGTTTTAGCTGGAACAAGTCCTGGCGATATGTACCATCTGAATTAGATAAGGGAAGACTATAGAGAAGACGTCACCTGTAATCACTGATATCATTGTGTATTCCCCTCACTATAGAGAAGACGTCACTGATATCATTGTACATTCTCCTCTCTATAGAGAAGACGTCACCTGTAATCACTGATATCATTGTACATTCTCCTCACTATAGAGAAGACATCACCTGTAATCACTGATATCATTGTGTATTCTCCTCACTATAGAGAAGACGTCACCTGTAGTCACTGATATCATTGTGTATTCTCCTCACAATAGAGAAGACGTCACCTGTAGTCACTGATATCATTGTGTATTCTCCTCACTATAGAGAAGATGTCACCTGTAGTCACTGATATCATTGTGTATTCTCCTCACTATAGAGAAGACGTCACCTGTAGTCACTGATATCATTGTGTATTCTCCTCACTATAGAGAAGACGTCACCTGTAGTCACTGATATCATTGTACATTCTTCTCACAATAGAGAAGACGTCACCTGTAGTCACTGATATCATTGTGTATTCTCCTCACTATAGAGAAGACGTCCCCTGTAGTCACTGATATCATTGTACATTCTCCCCTCAATAGAATGTAATTTACATGCTATTTTTTAACATTTTTAATATATGCTTTATATTCAAATACCATACCTCCCCACAAGGGCCCTGTGGTAGGAGGCATTTATGTATTAGATTTGCATTATTTATGTCACATTTGTAATATTTTATATTATTTTATATTAAATTTGTACATCATTTAAAGTGAAGCACAGTCCGATTTATCTTTCTGTAATTTCATCATCATGTACCATTTTATGGTATTAGTCTAGAGGCATTTGGTACCCCCCCCCCCCCCTTTTTATCCTTATATATTATTTTGCACTGCTGCCTACCTAATGCTCCCCCCCTGGCAGTAGCACCCTCATCATCCACCAGCAACACCCCCCCCCAGCAGCACCTCCATCAGCAGATCCTGATGGTGGATGATGGAGGTGCTCCTGCCAGGAGGATGATCCTGTGGATGGATGATGGGGGTGATACTGCCAGGGGGGATGACCAGTAGCACCCTCATCATCCTCCAGCAACACCCCCCCCAGTAGTAGCACCCCCATCATCCACTAGCAACACCACCAATACCCCCCTCCCGTGGTAATAGCATCAGCTAACGGATGTTGAGGGGTGTTACTGCGGTTGTGGTATTATATTCAGAGGGTGCACTGTATGGCAACGTTATATTCAGAGGGCGCAGTTTGTGGTAGTCTTATTAGAGATGAGTGAACTTACGGTAAATTTGATTCGTCACGAACTTCTCGGCTTGGCAGTTGATGACTTATCCTGCGTAAATTAGTTCAGCCTTCAGGTGCTCCGGTGGGCTGGAAAAGGTGGATACATTCTTAGGAAAGAGTCTTCTAGGAATGTATCCACCTTTTCCAGCCCACGGGAGCACCTGAAAGCTGAACTAATTTATGCAGGAAAAGTCATCAACTGCTGAGCAGAGAAGTTTGTGATGAGTTGAATTTACTGTAAGTTCGCTCATCTCTAAGTATTATATTCAGAGGGTACAGTATGTGGCGGTATTATATTCAGGGGTACAGCATGTGGCAGATTTATATTCAGAGGGTACAGTATGTGGCAGATTTATATTCAGAGGGTACAGTATGTGGCAGATTTATATTCAGAGGGTACAGTATGTGGCGGTATTATATTCAGGGGTACAGTATGTGGCAGATTTATATTCAGAGGGTACAGTATGTGGCAGATTTATATTCAGAGGGTACAGTATGTGGCAGATTTATATTCAGAGGGCGCAGTTTGTGGTAGTATTATATTCAGTAGGTACAGTATGTGGCAGATTTATATTCAGAGGGTACAGTATGTGTTGGTATTATATTCAGAATGTACAGTGTGTGGTATTATTATATTCAGTAGGTATGGTGTATGGAAGGTTTATAATCAAAGAGTGTAGTGTATAGTAGTATTATATTTAGAGGATACAGTGTCTGTCAGGTTTATAATAATAATTGTTTTCATATAGAGGATGAGAATCCGCTGACATAGTGAGGAGACGTCTGGGCGTCACATTCTGCAGAGAGAAGTTTTAGCTGGAACAAGTCCTGGCGATATGTACCATCTGAATTAGATAAGGGAAGACTATAGAGAAGACGTCACCTGTAATCACTGATATCATTGTGTATTCCCCTCACTATAGAGAAGACGTCACTGATATCATTGTACATTCTCCTCTCTATAGAGAAGACGTCACCTGTAATCACTGATATCATTGTACATTCTCCTCACTATAGAGAAGACATCACCTGTAATCACTGATATCATTGTGTATTCTCCTCACTATAGAGAAGACGTCACCTGTAGTCACTGATATCATTGTGTATTCTCCTCACAATAGAGAAGACGTCACCTGTAGTCACTGATATCATTGTGTATTCTCCTCACTATAGAGAAGATGTCACCTGTAGTCACTGATATCATTGTGTATTCTCCTCACTATAGAGAAGACGTCACCTGTAGTCACTGATATCATTGTGTATTCTCCTCACTATAGAGAAGACGTCACCTGTAGTCACTGATATCATTGTACATTCTTCTCACAATAGAGAAGACGTCACCTGTAGTCACTGATATCATTGTGTATTCTCCTCACTATAGAGAAGACGTCCCCTGTAGTCACTGATATCATTGTACATTCTCCTCTCTATGTCCTATCAGAGCTGTAGTCACTTGTCAGTTCTACAGTTAGGTCAGTGAAACTACAACTCCCAGCATAACCTCACCACTGCTCAAAGGGGTACTCTACTGGAAAACATTTTTTTTTAATCAGCTGGTGCTACAAAGTTAAACAGATTTGTAAATTACTTCTATTTAAAAATCTTAATCCTTCCAGTACTTATTAGCTGCTGTATAAGCGATTCACAGGAAGTTATTTTCTTTTTTAATTTCTTTTCTGTCTGACCACAGTGCTCTGTGCTGACACCTCTGGACAGTTCCTGACATGGACAGTTCCTGACATGGACAGAGGTGTCAGCAAATAGCACTGTGGTCAGACTGGAAAGAAGTACACAACTTCCTGTGGAGCATACACCAGCTTATAAGTACTGTAAGTATTAAGATTTTAAATAGAAGTAATTTAAAAATCTGTTTAACTTTCTGGCACCAGTTGATATAAAAGTAAATGTTTTCCAGTGGAGTACCCCTTTAAGTAATTCTGGGAGCTGTATATTTCAATGGTGAAAACACTTTCCCATTCTGTGGCAACTGGTATATCTGATTATTATACTGGAATTTCTCACAATGCGCTACAACAGTGGTGTCTGTCACAACAGGCTAAAAACTTACTGGGGGGAGGGGGTACGTATGGGGGTGACACCATTTTCTACCGCACCGGGTGACACCAACTCTAGCAACGCCACTGACCAGTATCGGTATCGGGACATCCCTAGTTTTAACGTAACTTTATTCTTTCATGAGTTATTTACAAGTTTCTGACCATTTATAAAATGTATAAGGATAAAAAGGGGGGTACCAAATGCCTCTAGACTAATACCATAAAATGGTACATGATGATGAAATTACAGAAAGATAAATCGGACTGTGCTTCACTTTAAATGATGTACAAATTTAATATAAAATAATATAAAATATTACAAATGTGACATAAATAATGCAAATCTAATACATAAATGCCTCCTACCACAGGGCCCTTGTGGGGAGGTATGGTATTTGAATATAAAGCATATATTAAAAATGTTAAAAAATAGCATGTAAATTACATTCTACCGCTATCCCAATATAATGCAAACCGACATGATGTACTTTTGTACGGTACACTCCGTTCTCATGTGATTTAGAACAGTTCACAAAGTGACATAGTTACCAACTCCTAAAGGTAGTTTTTGGCTGGACGTCCGAGAGATGGATGTGTGGAGGCTATGTCCAGCGCTAGCATGCGCTTACGGTGACGGGCCCGGATGCCACAGGCCAAAGAAAAGATCACCGGTCACGAAATAAATGCAGGCTCGATGACAGATGTAGTGGAGGCTGTGTCCAGCGCTGGCATGCGCTTGCGGTGACGGGCCCGGTTGCCGCAGGCCGAGGAGAAGTCACCGGTCACGGAGTGGCTCCGGAGATGGAAATATACTCGGAGATAGATGGATCTTTACTCCGGAAACAAAGGAAGGAAAGCCTCGTGGAGGATCTCTCGCCGTCTGGTGGAATGGCGGATGGAATATAGCCAGGTGTGAAAACAGCAGATGATGGAGTTGTATCGGAGGTAAGTGATAGCGGTTTGTGGATTGCTGTGGTCATGCGGTAAATATTCCTTTCTCTAGACGCGTTTCAGGGTACTTTATCTATGACCCTTTCCTCAGTAGAGATATATGAATATATGAGTATATATCTCTACTGAGGAAAGGGTCATAGATAAAGTACCCTGAAACGCGTCTAGAGAAAGGAATATTTACCGCATGACCACCGCAATCCACAAACCGCTATCACTTATCTCCGATACAACTCCATCATCTGCTGTTTTCACACCTGGCTATATTCCATCCGCCATTCCACCAGACGCCGAGAGATCCTCCACGAGGCTTTCCTTCCTTTGTTTCCGGAGTAAAGATCCATCTATCTCCGAGTATATTTCCATCTCCGGAGCCACTCCGTGACCGGTGACTTCTCCTCGGCCTGCGGCAACCGGGCCCGTCACCGCTACATCTGTCATCGAGCCTGCATTTATTTCGAGACCGGTGATCTTTTCTTTGGCCTGTGGCATCCGGGCCCGTCACCGTAAGCGCATGCTAGCGCTGGACATAGCCTCCACACATCCATCTCTCGGACGTCCAGCCAAAAACTACCTTTAGGAGTTGGTAACTATATCACTTTGTGAACTGTTCTAAATCACATGAGAACGGAGTGTACCGTACAAAAGTACATCATGTCGGTTTGCATTATATTGGGATAGCGTAGAATGTAATTTACATGCTATTTTTTAACATTTTTAATATATGCTTTATATTCAAATACCATACCTCCCCACAAGGGCCCTGTGGTAGGAGGCATTTATGTATTAGATTTGCATTATTTATGTCACATTTGTAATATTTTATATTATTTTATATTAAATTTGTACATCATTTAAAGTGAAGCACAGTCCGATTTATCTTTCTGTAATTTCATCATCATGTACCATTTTATGGTATTAGTCTAGAGGCATTTGGTACCCCCCCCCCCCCTTTTTATCCTTATATATTATTTTGTACTAGTATTTTTTTGGTGTAAATACTTTACATTTAGCCTCGACTAATTTATATTGTGAGCTGCACATACCCCAATTTCTTTCTGATTTATAAAATGTGTTCAATGTGCTGCCCAATGTGTTGGATTGTCAATGCAACCCTCTTCTCCCACTCTTCACACACTGATAGCAGCACCGCAGGAGAAATGCTAGCACAGGTTTCCAGTATCCGTAGTTTCAGGTGCTGCAGAATGGGCAAAACTAAAATTGGAACAGGACCCTTAGTTTATGCAGAATATTTTGTTCAGTGATGAGGCAAACTTTTATGTGAATGGTGAAGTTACCAAACAAAACCACCGCTATTGGTCTGACACTAACCCACATTGGATAGGTTCCTCCAAGACTGTTGGAACACAAAAGTTGATGGTATGGTGTGGTGTATGGGGTACAAAGATAGTGGGGCCATTCTTCATCAATGGAAACCTCAAGGCCACTGGATATGTGAAATTGCTACATGATGATGTGTTTCCCTCTTTATGCACTGAAGCTGGCACGTTCCCTGAGTTTTTCCAGCAAGATGGTGCACTACCACATTATGGGTGTCAAGTCCGAGCATTCCTAGATGAACAGTTTCCAGGAAAGTGGATTGGTCGTCATGGGACAGTTGAATGGCCCCCAAGGTCTCCCGATCTGACCCCCTTAGACTTTTATCTTTTGGGCCATCTGAAGGCAATTATCTATGCTATGAAGATACGAGATGTGCAGCACCTGAAACTACGGATACTGGAAGCCTGTGCTAGCATTTCTCCTGCGGTGTTGCTATCAGTGTGTGAAGAGTAGTGTCCAAACATCTGTAATGGTGGACGGAGGTCCCCTCACCTGCCTCTGTCCGTCTCCCGATGTCTCCTGCTCTGGTCTGAGATCGAGCAGACCAGAGCAGAAGATCACCGATAATACTGATCAGTTCTATGCATAGCACTGAACAGGATTAGCAATCAAATGATTGCTATAGATAATCCCCTATGGGGACATAAAAAGTGTAAAAAGAAAAAGTTGAAAAATAGAGAATACCCTCCCCCAATAAAAATAAATATTGTCCGTTTTCCCATTTTACCCCCAAAAAGCGTAATTACTTTTTTTTATAAACATATTTGGTATTGGCGCATGCGTAAATGTCCAAACTATCAAAATATAATGTTGATGATCCTGCACGGTGAACGGCGTAAACGTAACAAATCCCAAAAATGCAGCTTTTTTGTCATATTTTATTCCAAAAAAATGTATAAACAATTATCTAAAAGTTTTATATAGGCAAATGTGGTATCGATAAAAAGTACATATGACGGCACAAGAAAATGAGCCCTCATATCGCCCTATATACGAAAAACGAAAAAGTTATAGGTGGTCAAAATAGGGCGATTTTAGATTACTGATTTTGTACAAAAAGTTTTAGATTTTTTTTAAGCAGTATAAAAATGTAAAAGTATCTAGAAATGGATATAGCTTTTATTGTATTGACCCATAGAATAAAGAACACATGTCATTTTTATCGTAAAGTGTACAGTGTGAAAACGAAACCCACCAAAATGTGCAAAATTGTGGTTTTCATAAAAACTTCCTCCCTAAAATTTTTTTTGGGGTTCGCAGTACATTTTATGGCAAAATTAGAGGTTACATTACAAATTACAATTGGTCACGAAAAAGACAATCCCTTATATGAGTCTGTAGATGGAAATAAAAAAGAGTTATGGATTTTTGAATGTGAGGAGGAAAAAACTAAAATGCAAAAATACAATTAGCCTGGTCCTTAAATGGGCACTGTCACCAACTTTATTTTTTGATATGTTGTAGTACTTATGTACTACAACATATCTCTAATATACTTTTATTATATATTTTTTTCATTAAAAAGGTTTAATTTACATTTAAAAATCGGCCACTGAAAAAGGACTGATTTTGGAGTTGCAATTAGTCCTTTTTCAGTTAGGCTGCACTCGCTCCCTGCTCGTCAATCAGACAGGCGGGAGCAAGCGCATTGGCTCCTCGGCCACTGGCTGGGAGGCCACTCCTCCCGCACATCGCCGCCGCCTCGTTGCTGCCGCTGTCCCTGCACGCCTGCTGCCGGACTCTGCAGTAACTGCAAGTGTAATGAGGGAACGGGGTATGCGGGGCGCGCGGGGGGGGGGGGTTGGGGTTGGGGGGGGAGGAGTGAACGGGCTAGTGCCGTAGCGGGGAGGGGGGGAAAGAGGGTTAAAATGGGCTTGGTCCTTCAGTGGTTAAAAATCTTAAATTTAAATTTGAAAATCATAAATTTCAATGGTCTCCTCATGCTTCTGCCAATTCCAGGCTGTGCCATTCAGACACTATATGGTCTCCTCATGCTTCAGCCAACTCAAGGCTGTGTCATTCAGCCAATATATGGTTTACTGATGCTGCTGGGCCTGGGTCTGGGCCTAAACATTTTTTTATGAAAGCACTAGCTACCATAAATCTTCAATTTTAATTTCTAAATGTATCTTTTTTTCTTAGGGATTGTGAAGCCCTGGTGTCTACTCATGCAGCTGCCAACTCCAGGCTGTGCTATTCAGACATTATATGGTCTCCTCATTCTTCAGCCAACTCCAGGCTGTGTCATTCAGGCAATATACAGTTTACTAATGCTGCTGGGCCTTGGTCTGGGAATAAAAAAAATTGTTATGGTAGCACTAGCTACCCAAAATCTTCAGTTTAAAATTCAGAATTCATCTTTTAATCTTAGGTGTTGTGAAGCCCTAGTGTCTACTCATGCTGCTGCCAACTCCTGGCAGTGCCATTCAGACACTATATGGTCTCCTCATGCTTCAGCCAACTCCAGTCTGTGCCATTCAGCCGATATATGGTTTACTGATGCTGCTGGGCCTTGGTCTGGTCCTAAAAATTTTGTTATGGTAGCACTAGCTACCTTAAATCTTGAATTTCAATTTCAGAATTCAGCTTTTAATCTTAGGGATTGTGAAACCCTAGTGTCTACTCATGCTGCTGCCAACTCCAGGCTGTGCCATTCAGCCACTATATGGTCTCCTCTTGCTGCCAATACCGCCACGCTGTGTCAGTCAGCCACTATATGGTCTCCTCATGCTGTCAACACCTCCACGTTGTGTCATTTAGCCACTATATGGTCTCCTCATGCTGCCAACACCTCCACGCTGTGTCATTCAGCAACTGTATGGTCTCCTTATGCTGCCTACACCTCCCCGCTGTGTTGTGTCATTCAGCCACTATATGGTCTCCTCATACTGATGCCACCTCCAGGCTCTGTCATTGTGCTGCTCTGCGGCAGTGATTCTAAAAGCAATGCCTGTAATCTGCATGTCATTTTGAATAACAGTATTATTTCACTACGCCAGCACACTCCATATGCGTGTTAGAACAAAGCAAAGTGTTCTACACCACTATTGAGGCCCTCTTTAGGCCTGAAATAGCTGTTTTTAATATAGATTCACCACGAATAAATTTGGATTGAAACTATTTTTTTCGAAAAATTTGGTGAATCGGCCGAATCAAATTTTTCAAAAGTTTGCTCATTTCTACCCATGTCACTCTCCTCATCACTACTTGCCGGCCTAGCGGAGGAAGCGGTGGATGTCTCCTCCACTTCTTGGCTGGGCAGTAGCTGCTGACTGTACTCTAGGATATTGTCCTCACTAAATAGTGGAGCTGAACCCACAGCATAATATACTTCTGTAGGGGAGGGAAAAGCATAGGACAGAGGCAATGGGAGGACAGGGACTGCTCCCAGGCCATGCCAACTGAGGGTTGTGTCTGAGGAATCCACTGACTGTTGACTGGGTGTGTCAGATGTCACTTGTGATTAAGTGGGTGACCAAGTTAACCAATCGATGACGGCAGATATAAAAAAAGAACAAGGACCGACAAGTGGCGCCTCGTGTATTACCCCAGGATATACGTGGGATATCCCCAAGGGGTTTATAAATGGCCGCTCACCTCAAGATAGAAGTAACAGGCATATAACCCCTATGTGGTGGGGTACCATCAGTGGTGAGTCGCTGTCAAGTCAGTAGGTTGCAGGAATCGACCCAGGTTGTCCTGTATATGTGATGAGGAGGAGTAAAAGGGAACCCTTATATACGGGCACTGAGACTCTTGATCATGAAGACAATGACATCCAGGTTAGAGTAAAAGATCCTTGGCAGGACCATTTATTAAACAAAAGTAAAACAAATAAATAAAAAACCTCAGATCAGGGTACACAAATACAGACATGCAGGGTTTTTATAAGGCTACAAAATGGTTGCCAGGTCAGGGGGGGTGGGGGGGTGGTTAACAGAATAATGGTTATGAACTTATGAGAGACTGTATACATAAAATTTCAAGCTCGTGCCAAATAGGGATAGGCATTATTAATACTAATATGTAGTGACACAACCATAATTATAATTATGGCAGCAGAAACGTGGATATTATAACAAAGCATTGTCAGTGACGTTTACAAGCAAACGCTGTGGTCCCGGAAGTAGACCACATCGGTGCCTGTAAACATCAGCACATGTGGCTAGTGTGTTGTGTAAACAGTGCGATCGCGCCTGTCAGAAGCAGCTGACATATATTAGTATATATTAGTATTAATAATGCCTATCCCTATTTGGCTAAGTGAACGAACATGAAATTTTATGTATACAGTCTCTCATAACTATTATTCTGTAAACCACTCCCCCGGACTCTGGCAACCATTTAGTAGCCTTGTAAAAACCCTACATGTCTATATTTGTGTACTCTTATCTGAGAAAGGGAGGGCTCCTCCCGAAACATGTCATCTATTGTTTTTTATAGCTTTATTTTAATTTTGTTTAATAAATGGTCCTGCCAAGGATCGTTTACTCTAACCTAGACGTCATTGTCTTCATGATCAGGAGTTGCAGCACTGGTATTTAAGGGTTCCCTTTTATTCTTCCTCTTGGATGATGGCAGATGGGTTGCTGGTCGAGACACGACCGCTGGCTGATACCTGGAGATCAGGTCTCTTCCTTCGACTCCTGCTGCCTTTCGCCATTAGTCTGCTGCGACCTCGGCCTGATGAATTTAGGCCTCTGTCACTCTTCTGTGCATGCCTGGCACATCTCTGCCTGACATACTTAGTATTTATATGCTGGGAGTACAAAACGCTCAACTACGATTAAAACAGTATTTGTCTACATCACCAGCAGGTATGTACTTTTAGCTGGCCTTTCACAGTATCTAGGCTCTTAAGACTTTAACAGGAACAAAGTGGTACGCCACTTTGATGTACATATGTGGTATGCACTTATGAGGGGAGTACAATGCGCTCCAGTACGCGTAAAACAGTATTTGTCTACAACACCATCAGGTGTGTACTTTTGCCTTGCCTTTCACATTATCTAGGCCCTTAAGACTTTAAAAGAAATAAAATAGTACACCATTTAGATGTAAGTATGTGGTATGCACTTATGAGAAGAGGACAATGTGCCCCAGTATGCTTAAAACAGTATTTGTCTACAACACCAGCAGGTGTGTACTTTTGCCTGGCCTTTCACAGGAGCTACGCCCTTAAGACTTTAACACAAATAAAATAGTACACCACTTAGATGTATGTATGTGGTATGCACTTATTAGAAGAGGACAATGAGCTCCAGTACGCTTAAAACAGTATTTGTCTACAACACCAGCAGGTGTGTACTTTTGGCTGGCCTTTCACAGAATCTACAGTAGGCCCTTAAGACTTTAACAGGAACAAAATGGTACACCACTTAGATGTACGTATGTGGTATGCATTTATAAGGGGAGGACAATGCGCTCCAGTATGCTGAAAACAGTATTTGTCTACAATACCAGAAGGTGTGTACTTTTGCCTGGCTTTTCACAGTTTCTAGGCCTTTAAGACTTTAACAGGAACAAAATAGTACACCACTTAGATGTACGTATGTGGTATGCACTTATGAGGGGAGGACAATGCGCTCCTGTATGCTTAAAACAGTATTTGTCTACAACACCAGCAGGTGTATACTTTTGCCTTGCCTTTCACAGTATCTAGGCCTTTAACACTTTAACCGGCTCAAAATGGTACACCACTTAGATGTACGCATGTGGTATGCACTTATGAGGGGAGGACAATGCACTCCAGTATGTTTAAAACAGTATTTGTCTACAACACCAACAGGTGTATAATTTTGCCTGGCCTTTCAGAGTATCTAGGCCTTTAAAACTGTAACAGGAGCAAAATGGTACACCACTTAGATTTATGTACAGGTTACACTTAATAGAGGACAATGTGCTTTTAGTGCTGTTCTCACCCTAACTCACTGGCTATTATTAGCTTTTCAGTTGTTGTAAACACCAATGCTGCAGCAGACAGTCGCTGTGTACTATACCCAAAGTTGCACTTTCTCTCTCAATCTCACTCCCTTTCCTATCAGTGCTTCTAGGCTGGATTTCGACTTGAGGTGAATTGCTGCTGTAAAAAAGTATTTCTGTGCAACACACTGCTCTCTCTGTCCCTCTCTCTCTGCAATAGAACGCTGATGTGACTGGGAGGTGAATCACTGCTGTAAAAATTATTTTCTGTGCAACACACAGCACTGTCTGTGTCTCTCTCTCTGCAATAAAAGGCTGAAGTGACTGGCAGCAAGATGTCTGCCAAATATATAGGGCTATGACATTACAGAGGTGGCTGGCTGCTGATAGGCTGCATGCTGCATGTGATTAAGGGTCATCCCGCTGACCCTTGTTCCCACCTTCCCAGGATTTCTTGCCCCATGTGCTCACATGTGGTTCCGCCATTTTAGATTCCCTGGAGCCTGGACCACACTAAATGGAGTTGAATGAAGCGATTCATGTGATCAAATTGCTGCGATATTCACATTAGTTGCAAATCAAAATTTTGCTGAAATTTGTAACAAATTCAAATTCATCAGATTCTATTCGCTCAACCCTAGTCATATGATTGCATGTAAGACTGCCTTACAAACTACGTTCAGCTACAGAAAGCCCATTAGTAAGAGATAAATCATATTGCAATGAAACAACTTGCACATCATTTTCAAACATTTAAGTACTGCAGGAAACTGGCTTTTTTTCTTTACTGATTCCCCAAAGTGACATCTATTATACTAATCAAACCGACCATCTATTATGATATTACCTGACCCAAAAAGAGATCCTTCACCCCATGTTTCTATGAAAACCTGTCAGCATTATACCTGAATTTGAAAGAGGTTTTGGATCACTCCCACAGCCACATGTATACAAGATACATTCACTTCCATGCTCTTTCCAATTATTGGGTCATTCCTTCATTTTATTTCCTATAGTCATTTCCCAAGTACTACTTACAAATGTAACCATTTATCTTAAGATTACCATAGAAGGAGCTATAATAATTAACAGCTATTATAAAATGTGCCTCAAATTACTGTATATATTTTTTACAATAGCACATCATATTTGTTTTTTTAGTCTAGAATGAATTTCTAGCTATTCTCTCATTTACGCTAATGCGGCATTTGATTGTAATTGAATTTTCATTTGTCCTACAATGAAGGATTCTGCTGGTTCTATTGTGTTTCAGGCTAAACTATTTCTTTAGGGAAAAAAGATCATTTCTAAACTAATGAGTTCCCTGGCAGTTTATTATGAAATCCAAGCCATGTTCACACCTCAAAGACGTGAATTTAACGATGGGACAAATTAATGTAAACTGTACTATTGTTGCATGGCAGATGGGGAGGGAGGTGAAACAAAGCTTTTTACCTGCTAGGGGTTGGTATAATAATTATTAGACATTTATTTTAGAATAACCTTTTTGTAATTAATTTCAAAGCTTTATGTGTTTGTATACATCGTGTTATTAACCTGAGTTTACTTCTCATGTTTTAGCAACTATATAACAACACAATGTATGCATTTATTAGTGCATACAAGTGTATGTAAATGCTCTTATATTAGGAAACAACAATATTGGTTTTATGGATCTGTATGACACGTTAGGTTATTTGAATGGAAAGAAATGCAAACTTGATAGTGCAGGATATAAATATTAGAAATAAACCTGAAAACTTTGGGATACTAACCAGATAGGCATGGTATACCTTTGCAATGAGGTACATAGAGGCAGGCTCAAATGTTTTTTGATACTTTATGATTGAAAAGCAAGTTATCTAAAGTTTTCCATATATTTCATCCCCCCATCTTCTTCCTGTAAACACCTAAGCAGGCATGCCTATCTCAAGCCATGTGCTAGTCTTATACTTTCCTGAGATGGTCCTTGCTCTGGCGCTTGTACATTGTCATATTGTCATATATCATTACTGTTGTGGTTCGTGGCTTTGGGGTTGAATTATATCTGGCTCCAAGGGTCCACGACCAGTTAAAATCTGCAGACCATGCATCTGGGACACAAAATGTCCGACAAAAATGGCTGCCACCGTGCGGTGTTGTGAATACAATATATTCACAGACCAGGTGCATAGACACTTAACTGAGCAGTACTACCGGAGACCAAATGCATTCATAAACTCCCCACAGACCAACCTATTTAGGAATTTTGGAAGAGTTATATCCTAATATCCAATGCACAAATTAACACTAAACACCCAAATACTGGCAGAAATAAAGATGTTTTAATATACAGCTAACTAAAACACACTCTAACTAAGAGAGAAAAGAGAAAAAGATTTTACAAATAGCTAGAAACTTAAATCTGCAGTGTAAGTAGACACATATACAACGATTATAGTAGAAAACACTATCCGTTGGCTATTTAGGTGGATTTTCCTTAAAATATACAACTATACTAAATGAAACACACAGAGAATATAATACTGAAAAATACTTAGCTTCGGGGACCCTTTACAGCAAGTATGAGCAACAAAGACAGGCATGGGAGTAGCTGCAGTCCTTTGTTTCAGGATTCAGGCCCAAACAGGAAGTTGAATGGCCAGGTGTGTTGGTATCCAGCCCCGCAATAGTAAGAAGAGAGTGGTCCCCTTTGAATGGGCTTTTATTTAGATGGTCTCCGCCCCAGCCAGCCCCCAGGTGGTCTGTCTAAAGTTACAAAAGCCCCTGTAAGCATACCTTGGAGACCCCCTACTATAAAGATGATCCTCCATCTTTTCTTTTGTCTAAACTCCATGCGGCCTTCTAGGACTAGAATCACAAAATATAGCAAATAAAATGTATGTCATTTTCATGTCCATAACATTCCACCTCTTGATTCTAGTACCAGGAAACCACATTAGAGTTGCTTGCTGGATGAGTAATCCCCTAAACTCAGTATTCACAAATTATTAAATTTACATTAGGTAGCCCTAGATTCTTGCTTTCAGCTTACATAGATTATGGTAGACATCGCCCGCATTGTTCACTATGTAGCTATAGCACCGACTCCACTGTTGCCAGTAAAGGGATAGTCTAGGTCTTAGGCGAGTGATGGAGCTACTGTCCTCATGTTGTAGCTTCTCTTGAGACAGTTCATTTAAAGCGTCCTCTGTGGTGTCCAAAAGCCTTTTCCAAAATTTTGGAGGGAATCCTTTGGTTCTGGGTTCTCCTGTCTTGTGATGTCATCCAAAACCCAGTCTTGACGACTTGATCCTTGTCATCTTCCAACCACGGGATGCTGGGGAATAGGTAGCCTTCTTCACTCCATTAGAAGCGCTGGTCATCTGGTCATCTGTTTGTGGTGAGCTTGGATTCTTCTGATTGGAGGTCCATGGGTTGAGCGGGGTTACACTGCCACTAATCTGCTGAATGGAAAACAAACATGTTTAGAGTCACTTTCCAACAATACAATTTTAGTATTTCCAGGCCCATCAGAGATTATCTTCTGCCTGTGCTGATCAGTGAACCTTGGAACAACCCAACACTAGACACAGTTGAACTCCACTCTGCATATCCACACTCACTTTCCCAGCATTATTCCGACCATTGCTAACTAATATTTGAGTGTGAGTGTTACCTCAGTCCCTCTAGGCATATTGCCTTCTAGTGGGAGGAATAGCTATTGCTAAACCTCCCCCACCTCTTGAAAAAAATAAATCAAAGTGGTTAGTTAGTTTCTTCCTAATTAGTTTTCCCCACAAATTTGGGGAGGCTCCTGTAAATGTCAACCCTAAACTAACAAATGAATTGTCATTTTTACAAGTAAGCCTATGGCATGGCCCTAGTGGGCAGAAAGAAAGTTTAGTCAGTATCTTATGTACCGCCATTTTTCTCCAAAAGACAAAACAAGTGAACACTATTTACATGCAAAAGGAAGGTGGCCCTTGTTCACTCTTTAGTCTCCCTTCCCCCGTTTGACCAAAGGGGGCATGGGATCCTCCACCTGTATATACGGTTTCTGTAAGAATATTGCTACCTGTGCACACAACTCCTTGAACACGTATTTTGTAATGTCATCTTTCATAGGATTAAACAGATGAGGTTTATATGGGAAGCTGAGAGATTTCTCTGGAAACTGTTGTTTGGAGGAAGAAAGTATATTTCCCTTCCCAGTCTGTTTGGATTTACCTGGTTCCCTCTGCTTCATGTTTCCAGTAGAATAACAACTTGTGGAGATATGGCCACTATGACCACATGTAGTACATTTAGCTGAACAGTGTTTCGTTTTGTTACCATGTGCCTTACAATATCTAGCTATATGGCCTGAACCACCACATGCAAAACAAGACTTTACCCTTTTAGCCGTATTTACTATCTGGGTCTCATTTTTCATAGCTGATCTATACCGCTTCACTGCCAGAGACACACTTCTAACAACTCTTAAACTTCTCCAATTTGCTTTGCATTTCCCCTTACTGTTATTCAATTTCTGTTTATTACACAATTGAGAACCAACACTGGGAACTTCTACAATCTCACTCTCTAGCGCCCCCTTATTTGCACTTGAAACACAGACCTTATCAGAGGGTAAATTTGCTGTGGAATGTGGCTGTGAATTATGGGAAGGGGCCACACCAGACACCATTTTGGGGAACTCGCTTTTAGCAATCTCATTCCTCAACTCCCGGATTTCAGCATAAGACTGAGACAATTTTTCATCAGTATCTATACATTGGTTCTCCCATTCCATTAATTCTGATTCCAACATGCAAATCTGCTTATCTTTATCACAAATCACCTGTGTTTTTGTCTGCAACTCTTTCTCAAGTTCCTCATTTCTCTGCACCTCACATTTTAGGGCATGTAACAAAGTCCAGCCCACTTCAGCCGCAGCTCGGCTCTCATTTTTGGGATAAACCCCTAAATCAAGCTTCAGAGCCATACCGCCTATCTCATCCCCCATCTCTGGGTAAACCGGTGCACCATAGCGTACAAGCTCTTCTGCTACAACACTCCATTTTCCCATAGTGGTAGCCCAATGTGGTACAGCCCCAAATTTGGGCCTTCTATCCTCAATCAATGAGCAAAACTTCCTTCTAATGAAGCTCATTCTCTCAGTCAGATATACTTGGAATGTGATCAGACAATCACCAACACATACACAAACAGGCTACACTGGGGTATCTCGTACAAACACTTGTGAATACACCCTCCCACACTAGATAATACAGTGGAGAGTTACAGCTCGCACAACTAAAGGTACAGTCACAATATAAAAACACATGTACAACAGGAGACTTTCAATATGCTTTACAGTCTGTGTCTAATAACTATCATGTATGCAATACAAACAACCATTACCTAGAAAAGCAATGCTATTAATTACCAGTGACAAATCACTAAATAACTATCATGTATGATATTCAAGTTACCCTTAAAACAAGGAACACAAAGCAACAGTCTATTAGGATCCTGTAAAATTAGTACAGTGCTACACGAGATAACCACATCTAAACAGATTAACCTATTGTATAAGAGTACAACAAAACATGCCCCTCCCCCGACCATGTGCTTTCTTTGTCCCTAAAAATGGCCCCCAGCTATGTATAAAACGGAAGCAGGAAGTACAGGCCAACATACAAATCACCCTTTTAGTTTAAAAGCCCTTTGAAGACTACAAAGTTATTCATCAGAAAAATATTCCTTTATAAAAGTTTCATAAATTAATTATAATTGTTAGGAAAATTAGTTAATATGGTCAATTGGTTACTAATATTCATAACTCCTGCAAAATCCCATCCTCGTCGCCATTTGTTGTGGTTCGTGGCTTTGGGGTTGAATTATATCTGGCTCCAAGGGTCCACGACCAGTTAAAATCTGCAGACCATGCATCTGGGACACAAAATGTCCGACAAAAATGGCTGCCACCGTGCGGTGTTGTGAATACAATATGTTCACAGACCAGGTGCATAGACACTTAACTGAGCAGTACTACCGGAGACACTCTAACTAAGAGAGAAAAGAGAAAAAGATTTTACAAATAGCTAGAAACTTAAATCTGCAGTGTAAGTAGACACATATACAACGATTATAGTAGAAAACACTATCCGTTGGCTATTTAGGTGGATTTTCCTTAAAATATACAACTATACTAAATGAAACACACAGAGAATATAATACTGAAAAATACTTAGCTTCGGGGACCCTTTACAGCAAGTATGAGCAACAAAGACAGGCATGGGAGTAGCTGCAGTCCTTTGTTTCAGGATTCAGGCCCAAACAGGAAGTTGAATGGCCAGGTGTGTTGGTATCCAGCCCCGCAATAGTAAGAAGAGAGTGGTCCCCTTTGAATGGGCTTTTATTTAGATGGTCTCCGCCCCAGCCAGCCCCCAGGTGGTCTGTCTAAAGTTACAAAAGCCCCTGTAAGCATACCTTGGAGACCCCCTACTATAAAGATGATCCTCCATCTTTTCTTTTGTCTAAACTCCATGCGGCCTTCTAGGACTAGAATCACAAAATATAGCAAATAAAATGTATGTCATTTTCATGTCCATAACAATTACACTGCTTGTTGCATATTTCCTTTTGTTGTTCATAACGTGATGCTTAAGGCTAGGGACATCACGGGGCATTTAATTAGAGGTACCAAGGCCAATTACTGCCACAATGTTACTGCTATTTTACAAAATTGTTCTAGTCTGATTACAGTGTGGAAAGGAGGTGGAAGACGTGTGTGGTGAATACTGAGAGAAGCCTACAGAAAATATCTTTTCAAGTCAGCCCCGCCATTCTGCAAGAGTTCCCCATACAGCGGTGAGTTAATCCAGGTGCGTAAATGCCACCTGTGCAGCCTGTTTAGCTGCACAGGGGCCCAGCGTGTGATGGGGCCTGCCGCCCTTTCCAGGGCTGGCCCTACCATGGGATCTGGTGGGACCATTGGTCCCAGGAGGCACTTTTCAGGGGCGACACTTTGCTGCCCCTTTCCTTTGTGCCTAGTAGGTTCATGGTAGGGCCAGCCCTGCCCCTGCGCCGCCAGTGCGCACTGTTAGCGGCACATAATAGCGTAGTGGGCACTTTAGAAAGTGAGTCTGCAGCCGGCACACCTGGGTCTGACAATGGACGTTGCACAAGTGGCGTACCTCCAGATCCACACAGGAGGACGACAGTGACGTCACTCATCAGGCCAGTGCCGGAGAGGAGAAGCCCTGCGAAGGCCAGGTAAGTGTGTCTGTGTGTGTGTGTCTGTGTCTCTGTCTGTCTGTATGTTGGGGGGGGGGGACTATGCTACCTAATGTGAGGAAACTATGCTACCTAATGTGGTGAATATGTCCTATTTAATATTGGGAAACTATGCTACCTAATGTGGGAAAACTGCTACCTAATGTGGGGAAACTATGCTACCTAATGTGGGGGAACTGCTGCCTACCTAATGTTGCAGATTAATAGTACTTTTTTGGGGGCTGGGGGGGGGGGGCAGGCACATTCTTTGCTCAGGGGCCCTCTGCTGTCTGTGTCGGCCTCTGAGTTAATCCCATAGCAACCAATCAGATTGCTTCTTACATTTTTTTAAAGGCATTTGAAAGATAAAGAAGCAATTTGATTGGCTGCTTTCATCAACTGGTCCACTTCTCCTCTGTACCAGTTTTAATACATTCCCCCTATAGTGAGGATGGAGTGAGGATGTAGAGGGGCTGTGGGTGCAGAACGTTTCCTTAAATGAGGGAGGAAAAGGGCCTGTTATGCTATTGCAAAGAAACGAATAAATAAATAAGAATGTGTTTTTTCTTTTACATTGACAAAATCAATAGACCTCAGTACATAACATTCAATGAACATGTACGTTCTCCTAGAATGGCTAAGGGATTATCTTAATAGACTTATTAAACATGTGCAATAATGTTAGCATTTTAAGGGGCTAAGAAAGATTCAAATATTGGAGACAGGAAGTTTTTGACAAAAACTATTATTAAAAAAAAGTCAAACAATGCATATTTAATTTTAAAGAGGTTATCCACTATAAGGTGATTTTAGTACGTACCTGGCAGGCAGTAATGGACATGCTTAGGAAGCATCTGCACTTGTCTTGGTGCTAAATAACTATGTTGTGAGATTACCATAACACTGTGGCTAGCTTTTTTGAACTGGTATTTCCTGTTTGACTTTTCTTTTTTTTACTAAAAATCCCACAATTCCATTTTCCTCCGTGCCACACATCAGCCACCCCACCAATTAAAACATAAATGAGCTGCTTCCATTCAAAAGACCTGTGGTTTTCAATCAGGGTGCCTACAGCTGTTGCATTAGTTGCAGATTGATCTCTCTCCCACCAAGCGATCCCTCCACCCATTGAAGCAGACAGGCTCCCTGTCATCAGCTGACTAGTGAGTCAGGTCTCGGCCGCATTGCAAACTGGGAAAAATCTGAGACAACAGTCATTTTGTATGCTGATAAAAAAAGATATTGGAGTGAAAATTAAAGAAGAATTGTAAGAAAACCGTCACACACAGGTAGAGACATTATATTATGAACTACACTAACTTTACAGCCCCTGTAGCATTGTCAAATAGAAAATTCCTGGAATACCCCTTTAATTCTAAGGTCGGGAGATCTGGGCTCTCTGACCTTTTGGTCCCAAAGAGCTCAGCAATCTCACACACACCCCCTACGTTATTGTATTTTGCTGTGATTCAAACTTTCAGTTTACTCATGATGTTTGTGCACTACATTTTTAATGTATGTTTTAGTGATAATAAAGCTTGTTGATTTATATAAAAGGGGCAGGGTTATTGAAAAGGTCATGATAAAGCCTTGCCTTGTGTTCTGAGTTACTTACTTAATATGCTGATAATGTGCACCACCTAGTATGACTTTTGGCTATTTCCATGGATAGGAGGCATAGTGATATTGGTCAGAGTGATCCTAGCTTTTCCAGCTGTCTTTTTCTACCTTAAAGGGGTATTCCAGGATTCCATGACTATGCTACAGGGGCTGTAAAGTTAGTGTAGTTCATAATATAGTGTCTGTACCTGTGTGTGAGGGTTTTCTCACAATTCTTCTGTGATTTTCACCCCAATATTTATTTTTAACAGCATACAAAATGATTGTTGTCTCAGATTTTTCCCAACTTGCAATGCGGCCAAGACCTGACTCACTAGTCAGCTGATGACAGGGAGCCTGTCTACTTCAATGGGTGGAGCGATCGCTTGGTGGGGGAGAGATCAATCTGCAACTGATGCAACAGCTGTAGGCACCCTGATTGAATACTACAGGTCTTTTGATGGATGCAGCTCATTTATGTTTCAATTGGTGGGGTGGCTGATGTGTGGGACGGAGGAAAATGGAATTGTGGGATTTGTAGTAAAAAAAAAGAAAAGTCAAACAGGAAATACAAGTTCACAAAAAGCTAGCCACAGTGTTATGGTAATCTCAAGACATAGCAATTTAGCGCCAATACAAGCACAGATCCTTCCTAAGCATGTCCATTACTGTCTGCCAGGTACATACTAAAATCGCCTTATGGTGGATAACCCCTTTAAGGTGTACAAATTAAAAAAATCCACAAAATATTTTTTTGCATTCTGACATTGTAGTTTTTCTTTCTTTGTTTTTTTTTATTTTTTTTTTTTACTTCTTTCACATTAGGCCTTATGAAACATTATGCAACATCATAAGGAAAACTGTCCCTAAGGAGAAGTCACCATTCTAAGAGAGTTAAGTAATGTTATAGACATAACCTATTTCTAATATACTGTATAGGGATTCTATAGTAACATGGCCTGCTCCCCAAGACTGGATATAGTGAATGTGGTGCCAATATTCAAAAAGGGGTAAAAAAAAAAGAAACCCTGGTAACTTTAGGTCTGTTATATAAACCTACAATGTATGTAAATTGCTTCAGGGTTGTTTAGGAGATGCTATAATGAAGACATATCTAGATTTTTCTGAAGCATTTGATATTGTGACCCATGAATGGCATAATAACTATGAGTACATGTAAAAGGGGACATTACAAAGATCTCCCTTATGATTATGATTTAATTTTAGCCAGGACCAGGCCTGTACTCAAGTTGGGCCGCTCAGATTGTCAGTCATCGGGCCGCCACTAGGGGCAGACTGTGTAGTCAAACTATTCGGACATGGTGGGGGAATATTGGTTGGTGCATAGTGGATTTTTTTTCAGTAGCCGTGACAAATGATGAATCTACTACCACTGCATTTAAGTCCCTACAAAACTGTGTATCACAACACACTTTGATTTCTTGTGTAAATCTAAAATCCCAGAAAATAAGACAAAACCACTTTTTACACCGAAAAAGCAGGTTAATTCTTTAATAAATTCCCCCAATGACCCTAAGCATACAACCATGAGAAAACAGCAGTACCTTACTGGTCCTGCAAGAGCCCTGTCCTAAACATAATCAAACATCCTGAAGAGATCCTGAAAATGGTTGTCCACCCTCTGTCCCATCCAATCTGAGCTTGAGAAGATCTGCAGAGAAGAATGGCTGAAAACCTTGTGGCATCACACCAAAGAAGACTGGAAGCTGAAATTGCTGCCAAGGTCCTCCAACTAAGTAACATGTCTAAATACGCATGCTCATGTGAAATATGTATTTTTTTTACTTTTTAAATAAATTTGATAAAATCTTTAAAATGATCACACTTTTACATTTTCATTACTCTTAGAGTTCATGGGGGAAATCTTGAATGTTGCTGCTTTTAGGTGACAACATTACTAAATGTGAAAAACGTTAAAGGGCCTGAAGACTTTCTAAATGCACTGTAATGGCTGATCTGTCTGTAAGTGTCTGTACAGAGTAGGTATACACCATGGCAGAATGGTTCAGATTGAAAGCTTCAAAACAAAGCTAAACAATACTAGCATGAAACCTGTGAAGCAGACTGCACCTCTAAAATTATAGTATAACACATTTACCACATGATAATTAGAGATGAGCGAATCAAAGCTGCTGAACCCGAATTCGTTACGAATTTCATGAAATATTCAATTCACATTGAATGTGAATATCGCCGCAATTCTATCGCACAAATCGCTTCATTAAACTCCATTTCCTGCGGTCCAGGCTCCAGGGCATCTAAAATGGCAGATCCACATGTCAGTACATGGGGCAAGGAATGCTGGCAAGGCGGGAAGGCAAGGCTGGAAGGGAAGTAGGCGGTATGACCCTGAATTACATGCAGGATGCAGCCTATCAGCAGCCAGTCACCTCTGTGATGTAACAGCCCTATATAATCGGCAGCCATTTTGCGGCTCATCATATCATTCATTACACTGCATACAGATAGGACGGACATCGCTGTGTGTGTTACACAGAAAAGCTCAGTCCAGCAGTGTTTCATATCGTAGTCACATCAGCTTTCTAGTGGACAAAGAGCAGTGTTTTTTTTCACTTAAAATGATTTTTACTGCAGCCGTTAACCTCCCAGTCACTTTCTTCAGCATTGTATTACAGAGAGGGGCAGATAGCTGTGTGTTGCCTCATACATTTCAACAAGCTGCCTCAGCTTCATAAACCTTAGTAGAGGAGGCAGGAATAATTTTTCAGCACAGTCTTTGATCCACAACAACTCATCTGCTGGTTATACTAGTCTGTAGACCGTGTAATACCCAGCAGTCCATTCCTAATAGTCTGTGCCAGAGTGCAATTTTGTGTTTAGTACACAGCTTTTTTGTGCAGCAGCACTGTTGTGTATTGCTGGTGTTGTGCAAAAATTATTTTTTTAAAGTGTACTGTACCACATTTTTCTGCCCTCATAAGTGCATACCACATACGTACATCTAAGCAATGTACTATTTTATACCTGTTAATCTCTCAAGGGCCTACATACTGTGAAAGGACAGCCAAAAGTAATCACCGACCGGTGTTTTACTAAAAATAATTTTTTTTAAGCGTACTGTACCACATTTTTCTGCCCTCATAAGTGCATAGCACATACCTACATCTAAGTGGTGTACTATGTTGTGCCTGTTAATCTGTCAAGGGCCTACATACTGTGAAAGGACAGCCAAAAGTTATCACCAGCTGGGGTTCTAAACCAATACGTTTATTAAGCGTACAGTAGCAAATTTTTCTGCACTCATAAGTGCATACCACATACGTACATATAAGTGGTGTACTATTTTGTGCCTGTTAATCTGTCAAGGGCCTATATACCGTGAAAGGAAAGCCAAAAGTAATCACCGGCTGGTGTTCTAAACCAATACGTTTATTAAGTGTACAGTAGCTCATTTTTCTGCCCTCATAAGTGCATACCACATACCTACATCTTAGTAGTGTACTATTTTGTACTTGTTAATCTGTCAAGGGCCTAGAGACTGTGAAAGTCCAGGCAAAAGTACTCATCAGCTGGTGGTAAACTCAGATACTTTTTAAAGTATACTGTAGTGCATTTTTCTACCCTCATTAGTAGTGTTGAGTGGCATAGGCCATATTCGAATTCGCGAATATTCGCAAATATATGGACGAATATTCGTCATATATTCGCGAATATTCGCATATTCGTAATATCCCTGTTTTATTTTCGCATATGCGAATATTCGCGCATGCGAAAATTAGCATAAGAGAAAATTTGCATATGTGAAAATTAGCATTTGCAGATTTTCGCATATGCGAAAATTCGCGCCCCAGTCTCACAGTAGTATTAGAGCCTTCTTTACACCACATAAGCTGGAAGCAGAGAGGGATGATCACTGTGATGTGTACTGTGAAAAAAAAAAAAAAAAAACAATATTCGTAATTACGAATATATAGTGCTATATTCGCGAATTCGCGAATATGCGATATTCGCGAATAAAATTCGCATTGCGAATATTCGTGAGCAACACTACTCATTAGTGCATACCACATACCTACAACTAGGTAGTGTACTATTTTATACTTGTTAATCTGTTAAGGGCCTAGACACTGTGAAAGAACAGCCAATAGTACACACCTGCTGCTGTGCTAGACAAATACTGTTTTAAGCGTAGTGAAGCGAATTGTACTCCCTGCATATACGCAATAAGTATGTCAGGCAGAGTAGTGCCAGGACGTGCACGGTGGAGAGGCCGAGGCCTAAATTCATCAGGTGCAGGCAGAGGTCACAGCAGAGTAGGGATGTGTGGCAGCCAGAGTTGCCGCGAGAGGTCTGAGCTCCCAGTGTCAGCTAGCAGTCGTGTTGCGACCAGCAACCCAGCAGTCGTGATTGATCGGTTCACTCGGTCATCCACTTCATCCCAAGTGAGGTTCACTCGGTCACCTACTTCATCCCAAGTGAAATCCGACACCCCCAGTCAACAGTAGTGATGAGCGGCATTGCCCATATTTGAATTTGCGATATTTCGCAAATGTATAGACTAATATTCATCTTATATTCGCGAATTTCGTGTATTCGTTATATTTACATATGTGAATATTCGCATATGCGAATATTCGCATATTTGCATATTCAAAGAAGAAAGCAGTGAGGGGGTGGGCAACTTTACTATTGGTTGCTAGGGATGTTGATGATAACCTCTGACAAGTGTATTTGCATCATTCTAATTGGCCCACAAGTGAAAAGAAGGAATATGCGAATATTCACATATGCGAATATTCACATATGGAAATATGCAAATATGCGCATATGCGGAAAAAAGTGAATATTCGTAATTTCAAATTTTTAGTTAATATATTCACAATATTTGCGAATTCGCAAATTTGCAATATTCGTGATAAAAATTAGAAATGCGAATATTCACGCCCAACACTAGTCAATAGTCGGTGGGTTCCTCATACTCAACCCTCAGTTGGCATGGCCCTCATGCTGCTGCCACCTCCATGCTCTGTCATTGTGCTGCTCTATGGTCTCCTCATGCTAATGCTACCACCTCCAGGCTCTGTCATTGTGCTGCCATATGGTCTCTTCATGATGATGCTGCCACCTCCAGGCTCTCTCATTCTGCTGCTCTATGGTCTCCTCATGCTAATGCTACCACCTCCATACTCTATCATTGTGCCACCATATGTTCTCCTCATGCTGATGCTACCACCTCAAGGCTCTGTCATTGTGCTGCCATATGGTCTCCGCATGCTGATGCTGCCACCTCCAGGCTCTATAATTGTGCTGCTCTATGGTCTCCTCATGCTGATGCTGCCACCTCCAGGCTCTCTCATTGTGCTGCCATGGATACTGCAAAACATAATTAAGGTGCTGGTCCCCAGTTTCAGAAATTCCTTGCATTAGGGTCACTTTCAGAACTCCTGATGCCACCTCCAGGCTGTGCCATTCAGCCACTATATGGTCTCCTCATGCTTCAGCCACCTCTAGGCTGTGCCATTCAGCCACTATATGGTATCTTCATGCTTCAGCCACCTCCAGGCTGTGCCATTCAGCCAATATATGGTCTCCACATGCACCAGCCACCTCCAGGCTGTGCCATTCAGACACTATATGGTCTCCCTATGCTGCAACAAACTTCAGGCAGTTATTCAGCCACTATATAGTCTCCTCATACTGATGCCACCTCCAGGCTCTGGCATTGGGTTGCCATGTGACATGTGACTCATTGTTAGATTTGGTCCTTTGTACCCACACGCCGGGGCCTGGGACACTAAAACTTGGGAGTTAAAATTTAAATTTCAAAATCCTCAATTTCAAAATCATGAATTTCAATGGTCTCCTCATGCTTCTGCCAACTCCAGGCTGTGCCATTCAGACACTATATGGTATCCTCGTGCTTCAGCCACTTTCAGGCTGTGCCATTCATCCAATAGATGATTTACTGCTGCTTCAGCCAACTCCAGGCTGTGCCATTCCTCCAATATATGGTTTACTGATGCTTCAGCCACCTCCAGTCTGTGTCTGTCAGCAACTACATGATTTAGTGATGTTGCTTGGCCCATTACCTATATATGTTTATGGTAGCACTAGGAACCAGATATGTTCAATGGAAATTTCAAAATTCATCATTCAATTTTCTAAATTGTATTCTTAGAGATTGTGAGGCCCTATTGTCTCCTCATCTGCCGCCAACTCCAGGCTGTGCCATTCAGCCACTATATGGTCTCCTCGTGCTTCAGCCAACTCCTGGCTGTGCCATTCATCCACTATATGGTCTCTTCTCATGCTTCAGCCACCTCCAGGCTGTGTCATTCAGCCACTATATTGTCTCCATATATTGACTGTGTATTGTAGGAAACATGTGGGTATCCTTGAGTTATTCTCCCAGCATTATTGCCATGTTGATACCAGACCAGGAATAAAAGGAATATTGCCAAGGACTAGCAGAAACAGGGAACTGTGGATACTGGCCACCGGCTGTTGGAATTGACTGACTATCCCACGTGGTAGAATTTACTATTTTGAAGTTCCCCAGTTCCAGTAGGCTTTAAGTCATTCATTCTTTGTTGTGTTTCTTCAGTTGCAGAATGAAGTTGTATCATGTTTTCGTGTTCCTCCAATGAGCTAATGTCACTGGAACACACAAAACTCATATTGTCATCTAATAAAGGATCCTTTTCTTCAGAGAAGGTATGTATCATTTTATTATTTTGAATGTCAGGGGGTATTCTGACAATTTCTGATTATAAAGGAATTTTGGAATCTGGGACACAGGTAAAAATAAGTAATTTAAAGCATACTGTAGCACATTTTCTGCCTTCATAAGTGCATACCACATACTTACACCTAAGTAGTGTACTATTTTGTACCTGTCAAGGGTCTATATACTGTGAAAGGACAGCCAATAGTACATACCTGCTGCTGTTCTAGACAAATACTGTTTTAAGCGAAGTGAGCGTATTGTATTCCCCTCATATACGCAATTAGTATGTCAGGCAGAGTAGTGAAATTTTAATTTCAAAATCCTTACTTTCAATTTCAAAATCTTACATTTAAATTAAAAAATCGTAAATTTCAATGGTCTCCTCATGCTTCAGCCAACTCCAGGCTTTGTCATTCAGGCAATATATGGCTGCTGGTCCTGGGTGTGGGAATAAAAATGTTGTTATGGTAGGTAGCACTAGCTATCCAAAATGTTCAGTTTAAATGTCTGAATTCATCTTTTAATCTTAAGGATTGTTGTGCCCTGGTGTCTACTCATGCTTCTGCCAACTCCAGGCTGTGCCATTCAGATACTATATGATCTTCTCATGCTTCAGCCAACTCCAGGATGTGTCAGTCAGGCGATATATGGGTTACTGATGCTGCTGGGCCTTGGTCTGGGAATAAAAATGTTGTTATGGTAGGTAGCACTAGCTACCCAAAATATTCAGTTTAAATGTCTGAATTCATCTTTTAATCTTAGGGATTTCGAAGCCCTAGTGTCTCCTCATGCTTCAACCAACTCCAGGCTGTGCCATTCAGCAAATATATGGTTTACTGATGCTGCTGGGTCTGGCCCTAAAAATTTTGTTATGGTAGCACTAGCTACCTTAAATCTTGATTTTAAATTTCAGAATTCATCTTTTAATCCTAGGAATTGTGAAGCCCTAGTGTCTACTCATGCTGCTGCCAACTCCAGGCTGTGCCATTCAGACACTACAGTGGGGATCAAAAGTTTGGGCACCCCAGGAAAAAAATTGTATTAATGTGCATAAAGAAGCCAAGGAAAGATGGAAAAATCTCCAAAAAGCATCAAATTACAGATTAGACATTCTTATAATATGTCAGCAAAAGTTAGATTTTATTTCCATCATTTACACTTTCAAAATAACAGAAAACAAAAAAATGGTGTATGCAAAAGTTTGGGCACCCTGCAGAATTTATAGCATGCACACCTTGAAATCTACGGGGGTTTACATCAAGAGGCGTCAACTGAAGTCAATCTCCTGACCTTTGCAAAACTGAGATCTGCCAGTGTCATGGATTGTTCTCAATCATCATCTGGGAAGACCAGGTGAGGTCAATCTCAAAGGTTTTAAATGCCCAGACTCATCAGACCTTGCCCCAACGATCAGCACCATGGATACTTCTAAGCAGTTGTCTAGAAATATGAAACTGAAAATAGTTGACGCTCACAAAGCTGGAGAAGGCTCTAAGAAGATAGCAAAACGTTTTCAGATGTCAATATCCTCTGTTCGGAATGGAATTAAGAAATGACAGTCATCAGGAACAGTGGAAGTTAAAGCAAGATCTGGAAGACCAAGAAAAATATCAGACAGAACAGCAAGCCGGATTGTGAGAAAAGCAATTCAAAACCGACGTTTGACTACACAATCCCTCCAGAAAGATCTGGCAGACACTGGAGTTGTGGTACACTATTCCACTATAAAGAGATACTTGTACAAATATGGTCTTCATGGAAGAGTCATCAGAAGAAAACCTTTTGGAAACAAGTTCTGTGGACCGATGAGGTTAAAATTTAACTTTTTGGCCAGAATGAGCAAAGGTACGTTTGGAGAAGAAGGGGAACAGAATTCAATGAAAAGAGCCTCTGTCCAACTGTTAAGCATGGGGGTGGATCAATCATGCTTTGGGGTTGTATTGCAGCCAGTGGCACAGGGAATATCTCAGGTGTAGAAGGAAAATTGGATTCAATAAAATTTCAGCAAACTTTGAATGCTAACTTGATGCCATCTGTGAAAAAGCTGAAGTTAAAGAGAGGATGGCTTCAACAAATGGATAATGATCCTAAACACACCTCAAAATCCATGGGGATTACATCAAGAGGCCTCAACTGAAGTCAATCTCCTGACCTCAACATATTTGAAAATCTATGGATAGAGGGGCTCTCCGGTGCCTAAAGAAGGGGTCGTGATAGCTGTCACGCCCCCTCCCGTGGGCTTGCATTGAGGGGCGGAGCGTGACGTCACATGCCTTGTGGTTGTACTTAATCAGACCCGGAGCAAACACACTCCGGGGACTGATTACAAACAGGGTGCTGCGTGCAAGATCCCGGGGGTCCCCAGCAGCGGGACTCCCGCGATCAGGCATCTTATCCCCTATCCTTTGGATAGGGGATAAGATGTCTAAGCACCGGAGAACTCCTTTAAAAGAGCAGTGTGTGACAGACAGCCTAGAAATCTCAAAGAACTGGAAGACTTTTGTAAGGAAGAATGGGCAAAGATACCTCAAACAAGAATTGAAAGACTCCTGGCTGGCTACAAAAAGCATTTACAAGCTGCGATACTTGCCAAAGCGGGCAGTACAAGATATTAACTCTGCAGGGTGCCCAAACTTTTGCAGATGCCATTTTTTTGTTTTCTGTTATTTTGAAAGTGTGAATGATGGAAATAAAATCTAACTTTTGTTGACATATTATAAGAATGTCGAATCTGTAAATTGATGCCTTTTGGAGATTTTCCCATCTTTCCTTGGCTTCTTTATGCACATTAATACAAATTTTTACCTGGGGTGCCAAAACTTTTGATCCCCACTGTATATGGTCTCCTCACGTTTCAGCCAACTCCAGGCTGTGTCATTCAGCCAATATATGGTTTACTGATGCTGCTGGGTCTGGGCCTAAAAAAATTTATGGTAGCACTAGCTATCCTAAATCTTCAATTTAAATTTCTAAATTCATCTTTTAATCTTAGTGATTGTGAAGCCCTAGTGTCTACTGTTGCTGCTGCCATCTCCAAGCTGTGCCATTCAGCCAATATATGGTTTACTGATGCTGCTGGGCCTGGGTCTGGGCCTAAATCATTTTTATGGTAGCACAAGCTACCCTAAATCTTAATTTTAAATTTCAAAATTCATATTTTATTCTTAGGGGTTGTGAAGCCCTGCTGTCTACTCATGCTGCTGCCAATTCCAGGCTGTGTCATTCAGTGAATATATGGTTTACTGAAGCTGCTGAGCCTTGGCCTAGACGTACAAATTTTTTTATGGTGCCATTGGCTACCATAAATCTTCAATTTAAATTTCAAAATTCATCTTTTAATCTTAGGGATTGTGAAGTCCTAGTGTTTACTCATGCAACTGCACATTCCATGCTGTGTCATTTTAGTGTTGCTCGCGAATATTCGCAATGCAAATTTTATTCGTGAATATGGCATATTTGCGAATTCGCGAAGATTCGCGAATATAGCACTATATATTCGTAATTACGAATATTCGTTTAGTTTTTTTTCACAGTACATATCACAGTGATCATCCCTCTCTGCTTCCAGCTTGTGTGGTGTAAAGAAGGCTCTAATGCTACTGTGTGAGACTGGCGTGCTAATTTCCGCATATGCTAATTTTCACATTTGCGAATTTGTCCAATTTGCGTATTCGTCCATATATTCGCGAAATATTTAGCAAATTCTAATATGGCCTATGCCGCTCAACACTACTCCTCAAATATCACTTAAAACCTTAAAAGCACACATACCGTACTTCCATTACTTCACCTCTTATAAATTGATCAATAACAATGAAATAGACTTGAATAAATATTTAAAGAGGTATTCCAGTGAAAAAAAATTTTTTTTCAAATCAATTGGTGCCAGAAAGTTAAACAGATTTGTAAATTACTTATATTTAAATAATTTTAAATATCTTAATCATTCCAGTATTTATCAGCTGCTGTATGCTAAAGAGGGAGTTGTATGGTTCTTTTTTGTCAGACCACAGTGCTCTCTGCTGACACCTCTGTCCATGTCAGGGACTGTCCAGAGCAGGAGAGGTTTGCTATGGTGATTTGCTCCTTCTCTGGACAGTTCCTGACATGGACAGAGGTGTCAGCAGAGAACACTTTGGTCATACTGAAAAGAACTGTACAACTTCCTCCAATAAGTACTGGAAGGATTAACATTTTTAAATAGAAGTAATTTACAAATCTCTTTAACTTTTTAGCACCAGTTGATTTGAAAAAGAAAAAAAAGAAAAGTTTACACTTTTTGGGGATAAGATTGGAAAAATGGGACAATTTAAGTTGGAGGAGGGGGTTTTTCAAATTTTTTTTTACTTTTAATGTTTACTTTTTTTTACTTTTATTTGTACACTTTAATTGTCCCCATAGGGGACTATTTATAGCAATCATTCAATTGCTAATACTGTTCAGTGCTATGCATAGGACATAGCACTGATCAGTACTATTGGTAGTCTACTGCTCTGGTCTGCTTGATCGCAGACCAGAGCAGAATACCCGTGGAAGGCAGCGGAGGCAGGGGAGGGGACCTCCATCTGCCGTGCTGGATGATTTGATCGCCGCGGCAGCGCTGCGGGTGATCCGAACATCCACTCAAAGCACCGCGATGCTGCAGATGCCGTGATCTGTATTGATCACGGCATCTGAGGGGTTAATGGCGGACATCCGCACGATCGCAGATGTCCGCCATTACGGGCGGGTCCCTGGCTGCTATCAGCAGCCGGGACCTGCCGTGCATGACGCGAGCATCGCTCCGATGCTCCCGGTTATGCTTAGGACATAAATGTACGTCCTTGTGCATTAAGTACCAGCTCACCAGGACGTACATTTATGTCATGCGTCATTAAGGGGTTAAACATTTAAATATAGAATGTGTTTGTAAAAAAAATAAAAAATGATTTAGCATTCTAATTATGAAAATACAAAGTGCCCTATAAAAACAGGCTTAGTAAACCTTACAGTGGGGCTTTATCAGGCATGTGTGAATGCAAAGCTACTATTCTCCTACTATGTAATAGAATTCTGTACACCACACACAGAAAATCCATCCAAAAGTTGAAAATTCATTATGTAGTCACCTGAAATAAAATGCTCCATAATAAAACCAAGGAGAGCTAATGATAAAAAGACCAAATTACTTCTATATAATACTAACTCTAAGAAAAATGTAATCAATGAATATCCTTATCTTTAACCCTCTGGAAACAAATGTGTTGTCACATTAGTATTTCTATGAAGTTACTCAAATCAGTAATTCCCAGCCTTGACTACTATTCATAGACTAAGGCAGGTTTTCTATTGCAGACTTTTATGACCCATTAAAACAATTTTCAAATATTGTCTCTGGTATTTCCTTAACATCAGTGCACTTCTCTCCATATAAATAGACATGATATTTCCTATTGGGAGTGACATACCTTAAAAAACAACTAAATGATTTAACTTCCATAAGTTCCTCATCCTTTTTTTCTTCAAACAATGGTCTGCAGCATAATAATGGTCACAAAACATTCCAGATGTATTAGGTTAATTTGTATTGAGTTAATGAGAAAGACACAGAAGAGTTTGTTCATTACCACCTTCAAGTAATCACAAGTTCACATCTGTTGCACACACATCCCTTTGTGGTTTACTGGACACAGATGTACCAAAACAAGACCAAGCTGCATACGTATTTGTGATATATGCTGTATCCATTTGCTCCACTTAAAATGCATACTTTTAAGTAAAAAAAAATATATATATAAATATGTATACCACACAATATGTCACTAATAGACTTCTATGGGGGAAAAACGTGTACCATTGCATGTAATTTTTTTGTGATACAGAAAAGTAGTGCCTGCAAAACTTTTCCATCCCACATAAAAAAATAAATAAAATCATACACAAATGTACAGGGGACAAAAACAGGTCCAAATTGACATATCTTTGGCAACTTTTACATAATAGAAATCTAGGGTTATACAACAGCATATGTTTAGGTACTGTTTAACCACTTAGGGACCATGGGCGTACAGGTACGCCCTCGCTCCCTGGTACTTAAGTACCAAGGGCATACCTGTATGCCCGTGGGAATTTAGGTCCCCGCCGCACGCCGGGCTGGGACCAGAATGGGATGACTGCTGATATCTATCAGCAGGCATCCCGTGCCAATGCCCAGGGGAATCCTTAGACTCCCCCCCCCCCATGTTTGCGATCGCCGCAAATCGCTGGTGAATTCACACCGGCGATTTGTGGCGATTCCGTTCTATTCGGGTCTCCAGTAACCCGGAAAAATAAGGGGGATCGGGTTGTCCAAGACACCCACGATCCCCCTGAAGGGAAAGGAGTGAGGTGGTAGGGGTGCCACCCCTCCTATCTCTGCTATTGGTCAGTCAGAAGCGACCAACCAATAGCAGACCGGGGGCGGGGGGGGGGTTAAAGTTTGCTTCCTCCGCTCTGCCCACCAACTGTAGTCCGGGCAGAGCAGGGGAACCAGCGGTGATCAGCGCCAGAGGTCCACTTACCATCGGCGATCAGCAGCGGGCGGCAGAGGACAGCAATGAGGCTCCCTGGTGTGTCGATCCTACGGAAGCTGGTGAGTTGTTGCCTAGCAACATCTGGAGGGCTACAGTTTGAAGACAACTATACAGTGGTCTCTAAACTGTAACCCTCCAGATGTTGAAAAACTACAACTCCCAGCATGCCCAAACAGCAGTTTGCTGTTTGGGCATGCTGGGATTTGCAGTTTTTCAACAGCTGGAGGGCTACAGTTTGGAGATCACTGTGCAGTGGTCTCTAAACTGTGGCCCTCTAGATCTTGCAAAACTACAACTCCCAGCATGCCCACACAGGAGTTTACTGTCTGGGCATGCTTGGATTTGTAGTTTTGCAACATCTGGAGGGACACAGTTTGGAGATCACTGTGCAGTGGTCTCTAAACTGTATCCCTTCAGATCTTGCAAAACTTTAACTCCCAGCATGCCCAAAGAGCAAACAGCTGTCTCGGCATGCTGGGAGTTGTAGTCACGTACCTCCAAATGTTGCATAACTACATCTTTTAGCATGCCCCTCGGCAGTACATGCTAGGAGTTGTAGTTTTGCAACAGCTGGAGGCACACTGGTTGGAAAATACTGAGTTAGGTAACAGAACCTAATTGAAGGTTTTCCAATCAGTGTGTCTCCAGCTGTTGCAAATGTACAACTCCCAGCATGCATGGTCTGTCAGCGCATGCTGGGAGTTGTAATTTTGAAACAGCTGGACGTTTGTGCAGGGTACATTCACACAAGCAGGTTTACAGTGAGTTTCCTGCTTCAAGTTTGAGCTGCTGCAAATTTTCTGCTGCAGTGCAAACTCCTAGCGGGAAACTCACCGTAACCCCCCGTGTGAATGTATCCTAAAAACACTACACTGACACATAATAAAGGGTAAAACACTACATATACACCCCCTTAAAATGTTCCTCCCCCAAATAAAAATGAAAAACGTATCGAACGGCAGTGTTTCCAAAATGGAGCCTTTAGCTGTTGCAAAACAACAACTCCCAGCATTTTCGGACAGCCACTGACTGTTCAGGAATGCTGGGAGTTTAGCAATATCTGGAGGCACCCTGTTTGGGAATCACTAGCTTAGAAAACCCCTATGTCCACCCCTATGCAATCCCTAATTTAGTCCTCAAATGCGCATTGGCGCTCTCTCACTTCAGAGCCACTTCAGGGGTGACTGATTTTACATAAAAAAATAAATACCCACATGTGACCCCATTTTGGAAACTTCACCCCTCATGGAACGTAACAAGGGGTATACTAAGCCTTAAAGGGGTATTCCAGGCGAAACCTTTTTTATATATATATATATCAATTGGCTCCGGAAAGTTAAACAGATTTGTAAATTACTTCCATTAAAAAATCTTAATCCTTCCAATAGTTATTAGCTTATCCTCAATCCTAAGGATAGGGGATAAGTTTCAGATCGCTGGGGGGCCGACTGCTGTGGCCCCCTGCGATCTCCTGTATGGGGCCTCGGCTCGCTGGCCAGATAGCAGGTGTTGGGGCACTGCACAAAGCGGTGGCTGACACGCCCCCTTAATAAGTGGCTATGGCAGAGCCAGATGTGGTGTCCCGGTACCGCATCCTATACGGTACCTATGTATGTGTGGGTCCCCATAGCCAGAGTCCCTAGGACGTAGGGATCCCTGTCACTTAATTAACCCCTTGTCGCCTCTATTTCTATTAATAGACCAGTGGTCTATATAAGGTTAATGGAAATATAATGATATATCTGTAAATAAATGGTTAATTACCTGTGCCGTAGCATTGCAGGACCTGCGGGTCATGTGACTAGGTGAACTCTATGGTATTAAGCTTAAGGACCTTTGGAGGCCCTGTGACGTAAGCAATCCCATTACTCTCTGTAATAGTGAATGGCAGATGTTCTGACCAATCGGATTCGCCCCGCCCCCTGCCCATATAAGGGAGCGGGTGCCATGTTTCTCTCTCTTACCTCGTGGGCTGTCATGAGAGAAGGATCTGCGCAGCAACTAACACAGTGAGTTAGGCCCGAGCCTTGCGGCAACGGCTGAACAATTCTAAGTCTAGAGTGTATCAATCCCCAGACACTCTGCAGCATCACCGGACCTAATAATACCCCTAAATCCGGACCGATCTGCAAATATCTACCCTAAATTCAGAGACTGTATGACTGGCTCAAGGTCCGCAACAACTGTCAGTCAATAAGCAAGATAAGTACTGTTTATATGAGATTGTTACTGTGCCTTGGATACTGCAAGCACTTAAGTAAAGTTGTTCAAGTTCAATCTCTTTGTGGATCTTCAGTCATCTCATGCACCTATCGTTACTGGGAAGGGCGGCGATAGGCCGGAGCATTGACTCAGCATAACAGCCCTCAGCCTGGCATCACGAACTATAGGGTTAACATTAACCCCTCCTATACCGATACCATACCACCACTACCATACACCCCCCAAGGGCTACCACACAGAGATTGGCAAAGACAGCGCTCCTTCTCTGCCATAGAGTTGTTTTGAGGGGGCGTGTAAGCTGCCGCTTCATGCGGTGGGCAACGCGCCCCCTTCCCGCGGGCTGCCGGGGCCCCATACAGGAGAGCGCAGGGGCCCCAGCGGTCGCCCCCCCCGGCGATCTGAATGTATCCCCTATCTTTATGATAGGGGATTAATTTTTCAGCACTGAATATCTCCTTTAACCCCTTAAGGACCCAGGAAGTCTTGTGACGTCCTGGCACCCTGGGCCTTAAGGACCCAGGACGTCATGTGATGTCCTGGCGGTTTCCGGTCCCTGCCGCGTACCGGGCAGAGATCGGAAGCGGATGCCTGCTGAAATGCTTCAACAGGCATCCAGGGCAAACGCCGAGGGGGGCCATGTAGGCCCCCATGTCGGCGATCGTCGCAAATCACGAGGGAAATCGTCCCTGCGATACCGGGCTGATCGGGTCTCTGGGACCCGACCGCACGGTAATTTTGCGTGATCCCGGTTGTCACAGACAGCCAGGACCATGCTGAAGTATAGGAGCGAGGTGGCAGGCCTGCCACCTCCTCCTATCCCCTGCTATTCCTCGGTTAGTTAACCGACCAATCGCAGGGGGTGGGCGTTTACTTCCTCCGGCCCCTGGAAGTCTGGAGAGGACGAGAGGAAGACCGGAGGATGCGGCGAGGGACGGGGGAGTGCTGGGGCCCGGCCCCGGTACTTACCTCGTCCCTGAAGACCCGGATCCCGGCGGCAGAGACGGCGGCGGTGGCGACAGGTGAGTTGATCTTCGGCGGCGTTGTGGGACCTTTGCAGCAGTCCAGACTGCCGTAAAGCGATCTGGGCTGCTCCATCTGGTCCCCTTACACTACAACTCCCAGCATGCCCAGACAGCCCTTGGCGTCTGGGCATACTGGGAGTTGCAGTTTTGCAACATCTGGAGGTCCACAGTTTGGAGACCACTGTGCCCTTCCAGATGTTGCAAAACGACACATCCTCAGCATGCCCTTACTGTCCAGGCATGCTGGGAGTTGTAGTTCTGTAACATCTGGCCCTTCAGATGTTGCAGAATTACAACTCCCAGCATGCCTGGACAGTTTTGGCATACTGGGAGTTGTAGTTTTGCAACATCTGGAAGGGCACAGATTGAGAACCACTGTATTAGTGGTCTGCAAACTGTAGTCCTCCAGATGTTGCAAAACTACAACTCCAAGCATGCTGGGAGTTGTAGTTTGGCAACATCTGGCTCTAAAGATGTTGCCGAACTTCTACTTCCAGCATGCCTGAGAAGATTTGGGAGTTGTGGTTTTGCAACAACTGGAGGCACACTGGTTGGGAAACATTGTCTGTTTCCTAACTCAGTGTTTCCCAACCCGTGTGCCTCCAGCTGTTGCAAAACCATAACTACCAGCATGCACTGATAGACTGTGCATGCTGGGAGTTGTAGTTTTGCAACAGCTGCTACAGGGTACATTCAGATGGGCAGGGACTTACAGTGAGTATCAGGCTGCAATGGGCAGGGACTGCAGTGAGTATCAGCAAATTTTGCGCGGCAGCTCAAACTCGCAGTGGGAAACTCGCTGTAATCCCCCGCCCGTGTGACTGTACCCTAAAAACACTACACTACACTGCACTAACACAAAATAAAATAAAAAGTTAAAAACACTACATATATACATACCCCTACACAGCCCCCCTCCCCAATAAAAATGAAAAACGTCTGGTACCTCACTGTTTCCAAAGTGGAGCCTCCAGCTGTTGCAAAACAACAACTCCCAGTATTGCCGGACAGCCGTTGACTGTCCAAGCATGCTGGGAGTTTTGCAACAGCTGGAGGCACCCTGTTTGGGAATCACTGGCGTAGAATACACCTATGTCCACCCCTATGCAAATCAGGCCTCAAATGCGCATAGCGCTCTCACTTTGGAGCCCTGTCATATTTCAAGGGAACAGTTTAAGGTCACATATGGGGTATCACCGTACTCGGGAGAAATTGCCTAACAAATTTTGGGGGGCTTTTTCTCCTTTCACCCCTTATGAAAAGGTGAAGTTGGGGTCTACACCAGCATGTTAGTGTAAAAAAATAAAATTTTTACACTAACATGCTGGTGTTGCCCTATACTTTTCCTTTTGACAAGAGGTAAAAGGGAGAAAAGCCCACAAAATTTGTAATGCAATTTCTCCCGACTATGGAGATACCTCATATGTGGGCGCAAAGTGCTCTGGGGGCGCACAACAAGGCCCAGAAGGGAGAGTGCACATGTACATTTGAGGTGATTTGCACAGGGGTGGCTGATTGTTACAGCGGTTTTGACAAACGCAAAAAAAAAAACACACATGTGACCCCATTTCGGAAACTACACCCCTCACAGAATGGGGTGCAGTGAGAATTTACTCCCCACTGGTGTCTGACAGATCTTTGGAACAGTGTGCAAATTAAAAATGTTGTACAGCCCACTGTTCCAAAGATCTGACAGACACCAGTGGGGGTAAATGCTCACTGTACCCCTTGTTACGTTCCTCAAGGGGTCTAGTTTCCAAAATGGTATGCCATGTGGGGGTTATTTTTCTGTCCTTGCCCCATAGGGGCTTCCTAAATACGACATGCCCCCCGACCAAAATTTGCTCTCAAAAAGCCAAATATGACTCCTTCTCTTCTGAGCATTGTAGTTTGCCCGTAGTGCACTTAAGGTGAACTTATGGGGTACCTCCATACTCAGAAGAGATGGGGTTACAAATTTTGGGGGGTATTTTCTGCTATTAACCCTTGCAAAAATGTGAAATTTGGGGGGAAACACACATTTTAGTGAAATTTTTTATTTATTTTTTTACATATGCAAAAGTCGTGAAACATCTGTGGGGTATTAAGGCTCACTTTATTCCTTGTTATGTTCCTCAAGGGGTCTAGTTTCCAAAATGGTATGCCATGTGTTTTTTTTTTTGCTGTTCTGGCACCATAGGGGCTTCCTAAATGCAACATGCCCCCCAAAAACCATTTCAGAAAAATGTACTCTCCAAAATCCCCTTGTCGCTCCTTTGCTTCTGAGCCCTCTACTGCGCCCGCCGAACACTTTACATAGACATATGAGGTATGTGCTTACTCGAGAGAAATTGGGCTACAAATATGAGTATACATTTTATCCTTTTACCCCTTGTAAAAATTCAAAAATTGGGTCTACAAGAACATGCGAGTGTAAAAAATGAAGATTGTAAATTTTCTCCTTCACTTTGCTGCTATTCCTGTGAAACACCTAAAGGGTTAAAACACTTACTGAATGTCATTTTGAATACTTTGGGGGGTGCAGTTTTTATAATGGGGTCATTTGTGGGGTATTTCTAAGATGAAGACCCTTCAAATCCACTTCAAACCTGAACTGGTCCCTGAAAAATTGTGATTTTGGAAATTTTGTGAAAAATTGGAAAATTGCTGCTGAACTTTGAAGCCCTCTGGTGTCTGTCTTCCGAAAGTAAAAACACGTCAATTTTATGATGCAAACATATTGTATATGTAAATAAAAAAAATATTTGGAATATCCATTTTCCTTACAAGCAGAGAGCTTCAAAGTTAGAAAAATGCAAAATGTTCAAATTTTTCATCAAATTTTGGGATTTTTCACCAAGGAAGGATGCAAGTTACCACAAAATGTGACCACTATGTTAAAGTAGAATATGTCACGAAAAAAAATCTCGGAATCAGAATGATAACTAAAAGCATTCCAGAGTTATTAATGTTTAAAGTGACAGTGGTCAGATGTGCAAAAAATGGCCGGGTCCTAAGGTGTAAAATGGCTTGGTCCTTAACCCCTTAAGGAACGGGGTTTTTTCCGTTTTTGCATTTTCTTTTTTTGCTCCTTGCCTTTAAAAAATCATAACTCTTTCAATTTTGCACCTAAAAATCCATATGATGGCTTATTTTCTGCGCCACCAATTCTACTTTGTAATGTCGCCAGTCATTTTGACCAAAAATCTACGGTGAAACGGAAAAAAAAATCATTGTGCGACAAAATTGAAAAAAAAAAGACGCTGTTTTGTAACTTTTGGGGACTTCCGTTTCTAGATAGTAATTTTTTTGGTAAAAATGACACCTTATCTTTATTCTGTAGGTCCATAAGATTAAAATGATACCCTACTTATATAGGTTTGATTTTGTCGGACTTTTGGAAAATATCATAACTACATGCAGGAAAATTAATACGTTTAAAATTGTCATCTTCTGACCCCTATAACTTTTTTATTTTTCCGTGTATGGGGCGGTATGAGGGCTCATTTTTTGCGCCGTGATCTGAAGTTTTTATTTTGCATTGATAGGACTTATTGATCGCTTTTTATTCCTTTTTAAATGATATAAAAAGTGACCAAAAATGCACTATTTTGGACTTTGGAATTTTTTTGCGCGCACGCCATTGACCGAGCGGTTTAATTAATGATATATTTTTATAACTCGGACATTTCCGCACGCGGTGAAACCATATATGTTTATTTTTATTTTTATTTACATTGTGTTTTTTTTTTATTGGAAAAGGGGGGTGATTCAAACTTTTAAGAGGGGAGGAGTTAAATGATCTTTATTCACTTTTTATTTTTTCACTTTTTTTTGCAGTGTTATAGGTCCCCTAGGGACCTATAACACTGCACACACTGATCTTCATCATTGATCACTGGTTTTTCATAGGAAACCAGTGATCGACGATTCTGCCGCATGACTGCTCATGCCTGGATCTCAGGCACTGAGCAGTCATTCGGCGATCGGACAGCGAGGAGGCAGGTCCTGTCGCTGTCCTGTAAGCTGTTCAGGATGCCGTGATTTCGCCATGGATGTCCCGAACAGCCCACTGAGCTAGCCGGCAACTTTTGCTTTCGCTTTTAGCCGCGCGGCTAAGCTCTGAGCGCGCGGCTAAAGGGTTAATAGCGCGCAGCGCCGCTATCGGCGCTGCGCGCTATTAGAGGCGGGTCCCGGCTTCACTATGACGCCGGGCCCGCCGTGATATGATGCGGGGTTACTGTGTAACCCCGCGTTATATTAGGAGAGCAGGACCAAGGACGTACCGGTACGTCCTTGGTCCTTAACCCCTTAAGGACCAGGCCATTTTACACCTTAAGGACCGGAGCGTTTTTTGCAATTCTGACCACTGTCACTTTAAACATTAATAACTCTGGAATGCTTTTAGTTATCATTCTAATTCCGAGATAGTTTTTTCATGACATATTCTACTTTAACTTAGTGGTAAAATTTTGTGGTAACTTGCATCCTTTCTTGGTGAAAAATCCCAAAATTTTATGAAAAAATGAAAATTTAGCATTTTTCTAACTTTGAAGCTCTCTGCTTGTAAGGAAAATGGATATTTAAAATATATATTTTTTGGGTTCACATATACAATATGTCTACTTTATGTTTGCATCATAAAATTTATGAGTTTTTACTTTTGGAAGACATCAGAGGGCTTCAAATTTCAGCAGCAATTTTGAAATTTTTCACAAAATTTTCAAACTCACTATTTTTCAGGGACCAGTTCAGTTTTGAAGTGGATTTGAATGGTCTTCATATTAGAAATACCCCATAAAAGACCCCATTATAAAAACTACACCCCCCAAAGTATTCAAAATGGCATTCAGTAAGTGTATTAACCCTTTAGGTGTTTCACAGGAATAGCAGCAAAGTGAAGGAGAAAATTCAAAATCTTCATTTTTTACACTCGCATGTTCTTGTAGACACAATTTTTGAATTTTTGCAAGGGGTAAAAAGGAGAAAATTTTTACTTGTATTTGAAACCCAATTTCTCTCGAGTAAGCACATACCTCATATGTCTATGTTAATTGTTCGGCGGGCGCAGTAGAGGGCTCAGAAGCAAAGGAGCGACAAGGGGATTTTGAGGGCTCAGAAGGGAAGGAGCGACAAATGGTTTTTGGGGGGCATGCCGCATTTAGGAAGCCCCTATGGTGCCAGGACAGAAAAAAAAAAAAACACATGGCATACCAGTTTGGAAACTTGACCCCTCAGGGAACGTAACAAGGGGTAAAGTGAACCTTAATACCCTACAGGTGATTCACGACTTTTGCATATGTAAAAAAAATATATATATTTTTTACCTAAAATGCTTGGTTTCCCAAAAATTTTACATTTTTAAAAAGGGTAATAGCAGAAAATACCCCCCAAAATTTGAAGCCCAATTTCTCCTGATACAGAAAACACCTCGCATGGGGGTGAAAAGTGCTCTGTTGGCGCACTACAGGTCTCAGAAGACAAGGAGTCACATTTGGCTTTTTGAAAGCAAATGTTGCTCTGGGGGTATGCCGCATTTAGGAAGCCCCTATTGTGCCAGAACAGCAAAAAAAAAACACATGGCATACCATTTTGGAAACTAGACCCCTCGGGGAACGTAACAAGGGGTAATGTGAACCTTAATGCCCTACAGGTGTTTTAAGACTTTTGCATATGTAAAAAAAAATATTTTTTTTACCTAAAATGCTTGTTTTCCCAAAATGTTTACATTTTTAAAAAGGGTAATAGCGGAAAATACCCTCCAAAATTTGAAGCCCAATTTCTCCCGATTCAGAAAACACCCCATATGGGGGTGAAAAGTGCTCTGCTGGCGCACTACAGGTCTCAGAAGAGAAGGAGTCACATTTGGCTTTTTGAAAGCAAATTTTGCTCTGGGGGCATGCCGCATTTAGGAAGCCCCTATGGTGCCAGAACAGCAAAAAAAAAAACACATGGCATACCATTTTGGAAACTAGACCCCTCGGGGAACGTAACAAGGGGTAATGGGAACCTTAATACCCTACAGGTGTTTCACGATTTTTGCATATGTAAAAAATTATATATTTTTTTTTACCTAAAATGCTTGGTTTCCCAAAATTTTTACAATTTTAAAAAGGGTAATAGCAGAAAATACCCCCCAAAATTTGTTAGGCAATTTCTCCCGAGTACGGCGATACCCCATATGTGGCCCTAAACTGTTGCCTTGAAATACGACAGGGCTCCAAAGTGAGAGCGCCATGCGCATTTGAGGCCTAAATTAGGGACTTGCATAGGGGTGGACATAGGGGTATTCTACGCCAGTGATTCCCAAACAGGGTGCCTCCAGCTGTTGTAAAATTCCCAGCATGCCTAGACAGTCAACGGCTATCTGGCAATACTGGGAGTAGTTGTTTTGCAACAGCTGGAGGCTCCGTTTTGGAAACAGTGGCGTACCAGACGTTTTTCATTTTTATTGGGGAGGGGAGGGGGGTTGTATAGGGGTATGTGTATATGTAGTGTTTTTTACTTTTTATTTTATTTTGTGTTAGTGTAGTGTAGTGTTTTTAGGGTACAGTCACACGGGCGGGGGTTCACAGTTGTTTCTCGCTGGCAGACAATTTGACGCAGCTCAAACTTGCAGCCGGATACTTACTGTAATCCTCCGCCCATGTGAGTGTACCCTGTACGTTCACATTGGGGGAGGGGGGACATCCACCTGTTGCAAAACTACAACTCCCAGCATGTACGGTCTATCAGTGCATGCTGGGAGTTGTAGTTTTGCAACCACTGGAGGCTCCGTTTTGGAAACAGTGGCGTACCAGACGTTTTTCATTTTTATTGGGGAGGGGAGCTGTGTAGGGGTATGTGTATTCGTAGTGTTTTTTAGTTTTTATTTTATTGTGTGTTAGTGTAGTGTAGTGTTTTTAGGGTACAGTCGCACGGGCGGGGGTTCACAGTAGTTTCTCGCTGGCAGTTTGAGCTGCGGCAGAAATTTTGCCGCACCTCAAACTTGCAGCCGGATACTTACTGTAATCCTCCGCCCATGTGAGTGTACCCTGTACATTCACATTGGGGGGGGGGACATCCAGCTGTTGCAAAACTACAACTCCCAGCATGTACGGTCTATCAGTGCATGCTGGGAGTTGTAGTTTTGCAACAGCTGGAGGCACACTGGTTGTGCAACACCGAGTTTGGTAACAAACTCAGTGTTTTGCAACCAGTGTGCCTTCAGCTGTTGCAAAAGCTGCAACCCCCAGCATGTACGGACAGCGGAAAGGCATGCTGGGTGTTGTAGTTATGCAACAGCTGGAGGCATACTACTTTGGCTGGGGATGCTGGGGATTGTAGTTATGCAACAGCTGGAGACACACTGGTTTGCTACTTAACTCAGTGTGCCTTCAGCTGTTGCAAAACTACAACTCTCAGCAGTCACAGACAGCCAACGGGCATGCTGGGAGTTGTAGTTATGCAACCACCAGATGTACCACTACAACTCCCAGCATGCACTTTAGCTGATTGTGCAAGCTGGGAGTTGTAGTTACACAACAACTGAAGGTACACTTTTCCATAGAAAGAATGTGCTTCCAGCTGTTGCAAAACTACAAGTCCCAGCATGCCCATAAGGGAATGCTGGGAGTTGTGGTGGTCTGCCTCCTGTTGTTGCAAAACTACAGCTCCCAGCATGCCCTGTTTGCATGCTGGGAGCTGTTGCTAAGCAACAGCAGGAGGCTGTCACTCACCTCCAACGATCCTCGCCGCAAAGGTCAGTCCCTCGTCGTCGCTGCCGCCGCCGCCGCTGCTCCTGGGGCCCCGATCCCAACAGGGACGCCGGGGATCGGGGTCCCCAGCACCCGGGTTGCACGTCCCGCACCCGCTCACGTCCTCTGGAAGAGGGGCGGAGCGGGTTGCGGGAGTGACACCCGCAGCAGGCGCCCTGATTGGTCGGCCGGTAATCCGGCCGACGAATCAGGGCGATCGTAAGGTGGCACCAGTGCCACCTCACCCCTGCTGGCTCTGGCTGTTCGGGGCCGTCTCTGACGGCCCCGATCAGCCAATAATTCCGGGTCACCGAGTCACTGGAGACCCGATTGACCCGGAATCCGCCGCAGATCCCTGCATCCCCGATTCTTAAGGACTCAGGGCGTACCTGTATGACCTGAGTATTTCCGGTTCCCACTGCTGGCCGAGTGGGGACCGGAACGGGATGCCTGCTGAAATCATTCAGCAGGTATCCCATGACAACACCTGGGGGGGGGGGGGGGTGTCCTGAGACCCCCCATTTTGGCGGTTGGGTCAATTCAGATTGGCAATTTGCAGGTCAATCGGGTCCCCGGTCCAAAACGGCACCTATCACCCTTTAGCAGCAGGAGTGAGGTGGCACTGGTGCCACCTTACGTTCTTACTGGTTACCGACCAACGAATCAGGACTCCTGCTGTGTGGGTGTCCCTAATGACACTCGCTTCGCCCCTACTCCAGAGGGCGAGAGCGGGTGCTGGGAGTTCTCACATGGACCTGAAGCCCCTGATCCCCGGCAGTCAGCGGAGGCGGCAGTCAGGAGGACGGAGGGCAGCAGCAGGAGGAAAGGCCGTGCATCCTGCTGTTGCCTAGCAACAACAGGGCATGCTGGGAGTAGTTGTTATGCAACAGCAGAAGGCACAACTACAACTCTCAGCATGCCCTTTGGCAGTTTGTGCATGCTGGGGGTTGTAGTTATGTAACAGCTGCCTCCAACAATTGCATAACTACAACCCCCAGCAAGCAAAAACTACCCTTCTGCTTTAAGTGCATGCTGAGAGTTGTAGTTTTGCAACAGCTGAAGGCACACTGGTTGCGAAACACAAAGTTTGTTACCTAACTCAATGTTTTGCAACCAGTGTGCATCCAACTGTTGCATAACTACAAGTCCCAGCATGCCTTTCGGCTGGTACTGCTTGCTGAGAGTTGTAGCTTTTGCAAAAGCTGAAGGTACACTAGTTGCAAAACACTGAGTTTGTTACCTAACTCTGTGTTTCGCAACCAGTGTGTCTCGAGCTGTTGCAAACAACTCCCAGATACTCTGATAGACTGTACATGCTGGGAGTTGTAGTTTTGCAACAGCTGGAGGCACACTGGTTGCGAAACACAAAGTTTGTTACCTAACTCAATGTTTTGCAACCAGTGTGCATCCAACTGTTGCATAACTACAAGTCCCAGCATGCCTTTCGGCTGGTACTGCTTGCTGAGAGTTGTAGCTTTTGCAAAAGCTGAAGGTACACTAGTTGCAAAACACTGAGTTTGTTACCTAACTCTGTGTTTCGCAACCAGTGTGTCTCGAGCTGTTGCAAACAACTCCCAGATACTCTGATAGACTGTACATGCTGGGAGTTGTAGTTTTGCAACAGCTGGAGGCACACTGGTTGCGAAACACTGAGTTAGGTAACAAACTCCCAGTGTTTTCCAACCAGCAACCCCCAACATGCACTGGCAGCCAAAGGGCATGCTGGGAGTTTTAGTAGTATGCCTCCAACTGTTGCATAACTACAATTCCCAGCATGTCCTTCGGCTGTCACTGCATGCTGAGAGTTGTAGTTTTTGTAACAGCGGAAGGCACACTTGTTGAAAAACGCTGAGTTTGTTACCTAACTGCACTGATAGACCATACATGCTGGGATTTGTAATTTTACAACAGCTGGAGGCACACTTGTTGTGAAAAACTGAGTTAAGAAAAACTCTCAGTGCTTTGCAACCATTGTGCCTCCAGCTGTAGCATAACTACAACCCCCTGCATGCACAGACAGCCGAAGGGCGTGCTGGGAGTTCTAGTTTTGCAACAGTTGGAGGTTTGTGGGTGTTTAGTTTCCAAAATAGTATGCCATGGTGGGATTTTTTGCTGTTCTGGCACCATGGAGGCTTCCTAAATGCGACATGCCCCCCAAAAACCATTTCAGCAAAATTTGCTTTCCAAAAGCCAAATGTGACTCCTTCACTTCTGAGCATTGTAGTGTGCCAGCAGAGCCCTTGACTTCCATACATGAGGTATTGCCATACTCAGAAGAAATCGGGTTACAAATTTTGGGGGGCATTTTCTCCTATTACCCCTTGTAAAAATGTAAAATTTGGGGAAACACCTACATTTTTGTGAATTTTTTATTTTTTTTTCATTTACACATCCGACTTTAACGAAAAGTCGGCAAACACCTGTGGGGTGTTAAGGCTCACTGTACTCCGTGTTGCGTTCCTTGAGGGTTGTAGTTTCCAAAATAGTATGCCATGTGTTTCTGTTTTTTTTCTTTTTTTTTTTTGCTGTTGTGGCACCATTGGGGCTTCCCAAATGCGAAATGCCCCCCAAAAACCACTTCAGCAAAATTTACTCTCAAAAATCCCATTGTCGTTCTTTCCCTTCTGAGCCCTCTACTGCACCCGCAGAACGCTTTACATCCACATATGAGGTATTTCCTTATTCAAGAGAAATTGGGTTACAAACTCTCTTCTTTTACCACTTGCAAAATATTTTGAAAATGGCTCTACAAAAACATGCGAGTGTAAAAAAATGAAGATTTTGAATTTTCTCCTTCACTTTGCTGCTATTCCTGTGAAACACCTAAAGGGTTAACACATTTTCTGAATGTCATTTTGAATACTTTGAAGGCTGCACTTTTTTATAATAGGGTAATTTATGGGGTATTTCTCACAGAAAGGCCCGTCAAATCCACTTCAAACTTAACTGGTCCCTGAAAAGAATTTTTCATGAAAAATTTTAAAATTGCTACTATACTTTAAAGCCCTCTGATGTCTTCAAAAATTTAAAACATGTCAAATTTATGATGCAATATATAATTTATCTGGAAAGTCTGTTTTCTTTACAAGCAGAAAGTTTCAAAGTTAGAAAAATGCAAAAAAAAATTTAATTTTCATGACATTTGGGGATTTTTCACCAAGAAAGGATGCAAGTAACGACAAAAATTTACCAGTAAGTTAAAGTAGAATATGTCATGAAAAAACAATCTCGGAATCAGAATAAAAGGTAAAAGCATAAATTGACAGTGGTCAGAATAACAAAAAAGGGCTGAGTACTTAAGGTGAAAATGGGCTGAGTCCCTAATGCGTTAAGCCTATATTAAGGCTTTTGTTATTTTTTGTTATTTGTTTAAAACATAAAAAAAAATTAAGTAAAAGCAAAAATGTAGCCAATGAGTGACACAACCACATACCAACTTAGCACAACCAGCACAATAAATAACTTATAAACTGATAACATATAAACCCCTTAATAATGACACTTCTTCAGGTAGCACCTACCTAGACGCGAGGGGTCAGGTAAATACTTCCTGGCTGTCTACGTCAACAGGTAAGGGCATTCCAGACACTCGTTAATTAGACTATTCATAAAATACTAAGGAGTAATTGTGCAACAAAAGAAAACATAATATCAAAAAATTATTATGAGAAAGTATAACAAGAGAACATTAAAAACCAAATATCTATGCGTTTGGTGCATACGTTTTTTTCTACACAAATGCGCTTATGTCAAGGCGGTCATTAAGACCCAGGTTACCATCTGCATTTGTCCTGATGATCCACCATGCAGAAGAAATTTTCTTTCATCCATACCTGATACTGAATTAACTCTTTCTAGACCTAAAAATGTCAATACCGTTGCATCTCCACCATGTTCATTTGTAAAGTGTGAGATAAGTCTTGGGGATCCTTTTTTTTGTAATTATTGACCGTACGTGCTCTCTGAACCTAATATTTAAGGCCCTTATGGTACAGCCTATATGAAATCTATTGCATGGGTAGATGATCGCATAGATTACATAGCTAGTTCTACAGCATATTACATCTCTATGGATAACCCTCCCACGCCCAGTACAATCTTTTTATCCACACAGGCCTCAGTACACAAAGGGGGACATTTACTAATCTAGTCTATTCTGGGTGTGCTTATAGACCAGCGTATGTGGTAGTCTCCTGTCTATTGTGCTCCTAATTTATCAAAGGTCTCACAGCCCTTGATAAATTCTGTGCTCAGACTTCAGGGTCTACAGCTTAAACTGCATTTAGACCTGCTCCAACATGGTCTGAAATGTCAGCGTCTTTTGGGCAGATGCGACTTGTCGCACAAAAGTCGCACTTGATAAATTCAGCACCAATGCATTTTCCAATGCATTTCCGCCTAAAATAGACTTGCATGCATCATGTTCTAAAAATCCTCTACAGCAAAAGTCGCAGAAATGTCGCACATATTTAGACTGCGACTTTCTGTGCGACAAATTTAGACAGGAAAAAACAGTCTATATCCTTTGATAAATCTCCCCCATAGTATAGGTGCCGCATTTCTGCATGCCAGGAGAAAATGTTCTGGACAGTCAAACTTCTTTTTTGCGGGTGGATTCTAAAGCACTCCGTACTAGCAAATCTTTTATGTTTTTTTACATTTCTTAAATGTGATAAGAGGTTTCTGATTCGCCATATCCGCTAAGTCTGCATCATTCTGAATCAGCAACCAGTTATCGTTTATAGATTTTTAAATATGTCTTTTCATCGGACTAAAACTAAAGGAAAAAGAAAAACACAATGCAGTTCCAGGGGTAGAGGAAGGATACATCAGGATGGAGGAGGCGGGAGCACAGATGCTATCTGGGAACATAATATTGCCATCCACGGGAGGACTGGAAACCAGCTGAGTAATAAAGGGGTTCTCTAAAGGTGCTCCTTCTCTTTGGAAGTTTTTCTTATGTTTACGGCTCTTTTTCCCCATTAATAGTTCCTTCCTATCCTGTGTTTTTAGCTAATTGCATAGCATTGTTAAGTATATGTTCAGGATACCCCCTTACTGTCAAACGACCCTTTAGTTCCTGTGCTTGGCTTAAATAATCTCCCTCCTTACTGTTTATTCTTCTTAAATGTAAAAACTGCCCATAGGGCACAGCTGACTTGATGTGCTCGGGGTGATAGCTGTTAAAGTGAAGGAGTGAATTGTAAGCTGTAGGCTCATAAAAATTCATAAAAATGTCACCGACAAACAATGATAACTTGCAACAAATTTCAGGTAGGGGCTCATGGCTGAGAAGACATACTTTTTTTTTCATACAGGTTCACCAGGGTACAAGCCACTGGAGTCCCCATGGGTACTCCGCTGATCTGTTTATACCATGACTCCCCAAACCTGAAAGTGTTGCACGTCAAAATGAAATAAAGTGCATCACATGCAAAGTCGAATAACTCTTGAGTTTTACCTGTATGTTGCAATAACTCTCTTATGGCTGTTACACTTCCCTCCTGAGGAATACTTGTGTAGAGGCTTTCTATATCTAACTACACCAATATGCCATTCTGTGGCCAGTTTAACTCCTCCAAATTGAGGAGAAACTCATTGTTGTCCTTGACTAAACACAGTATTTCCCTCAGGAGAGGGTGCAGCAGCCGATGTATGTATTTGGACAGGGGTTCAGTTAGTGACCCCACCCATGAGACAATAGGTGGGGACATCAAAGTTTTATGCGTTTTAGGCAAAAAATGCCAAATAGGAATTTTTGGACAGACCTGAAAAAACTTTTCTGAGTTATGATGGGAGAGAACTCTCTTTCCTACACAGGACCTCAAAAAGGACTGAAGTTTCGGGATGAGCTTAGATAACCGATTGCTAGGGATTTTTTCATAGAACCTTGTGTCCCCTAGTTGTCTTCCTGTTTTGGACAAATAATACTCTCGGTCCATAAGCACTACGATGGACCACGATGTTAATTGAACCTTGTGAATAGAGAAGCAAATACCTGAGCACAGTAATTGTGAGTGCCCCTGGTTTTTCTTGTGTTCCTTTGAGATTGCCTTTTTTCTATCCGGATTTAGCACCCGCGGGATCAAGAGCTAACTCAGTGCACGCCACACTGCATATAAGACTGTTTGTTTTGCTTCTCTATTTGCAAGGACTGGAGGAAATTCAATCTGGAAATGAACAGTAGTGTTGCTCGCGAATATTCGCAAAGCAAATTTTATTCGTGAATATTCGCGAATATAGCACTATATATTCGTAATTACGAATATTCGTTTAGTTATTTTTTCACAGTACACATCACAGTGATCATCCCTCTCTGCTTCCAGCTTGTGTGGTGTAAAGAAGGCCCTAATACTACTGTGTGAGACTGGCGTGCGAATTTTAGCATATGCGAAAATTAGCATATGCTCATTTTCGCAAATGCAAATTTTCGTTTATGTAAATTTTTATTTATGGTAATTTTCGCATATGTTAATTTTCGCATACGCAAATTTTTGCATATGCGAAAATAAAACGAGGATATAAAGAATATGCGAATATTCGCGAATATATGACGAATATTCGTCCATATATTCGCGAATATTCGCGAATTCGAATATGGCCTATGCTACTCAACACTAATGAACAGTGGCTCCTGAGTTATTTTGGATGTGGGCACTGGAACTTCATTCAGAAACTGTATTTGCTATTAAATGATCATAGACAACCACTTCTTTCTCATTCAAAATGTTTTATTGAATTTTCTTAAACATCTAAGGAAACAACGGTAAAAAAGCAAGAAGTAATATACATAATAACAAAGTGCAAAATTCCAGGGAGATAGAATTTGCTATCTCCAGCATACAGCCAGTATCATCAAATCTCAAATGAGAAAATATTATAAAACAAATACAAATAAAATATATCTGCCTGCAGTGCACTCAATATCTGGTCACTTTTAGAACATTAGTAATGAGAAAGAAAAGAAAAAAAAAACAGCAGATACAGCATGCACTATAAAACAATACCCCCATACTGTAGGTATAACTGGAATAAAAAAATAAAAAAAAAAACAGGGAAGACTCCTTATGAAGAAGGGTAAAACTAATGTAAAGCAAGAAATAAAGACGAATACAGTGTTCTATATGTATTAAAATGGACAAAATCTTTCCATGGTTTTCATAAATAACATGTACTTATAGGAGAATAGGATGTGACCATACACTTGGCGATAAAACTCAGTTACAAGTAATTGTGTCTACTGGGACTGCCTAATTTGTCTGCCTGCAGTTAATTAACGAATGTGGAACTTCTACCAAGAATCTAGTATATATTTTTTTTGTCCATGTAAACATACAAGGCTACTGTTCTAGGCTGAAAGACTAAATATGATATGATTCATCATCATAATAAGGGGCACAACCAGTGCTCTTTGTAATAAACTTTACACACACAGTTGCAATAAACTCGTTATTTTCATGGTGTATGGAAATTTGGAAATCTTAAAGATCTTTGATGTTTACAACAAAATGTATATCATTTCCAATGATCAAAGTTCTACCTGTACTTCCTAATGTCATCTAATACATCAGCTTTATACAGAAATAGTTATTTGAATTTCTACTCTGTTCTGCTCTACAAGGTCAAGCAATTAATGAATGGCAAAGCTGAGCCATGAAAAATGGATCTTAATGAAGTGTAACCTAGGGTAATAAAGCTATGAGCACCCTGCAATACCAAACAAGCTTTCTAATAAGATTTGCAATTATCCTCTGTAATGTCTATGCAGACAACCCTGTACAGAAATGTTCAGCACCACGGACAGAGGCACAATTAGTCTGCGGGAGTTGCCTGCCTCCCTTAATTCATCCAGCAAACTGTTTATTGATGGAAAGCTTAAGCAGTAATAATGGGCATTTATCTGGGTTAGTCAATACCATGTGCTTTGTGCATAACAGCATACCCCAACAAAATGAAACAGATGTCAAATAGACAGATGTAAAAAGTGCTCTGTGTTTATGAAGTGCTGCTGACTGTGTATGAAGAATAATTTCATTTTTCCAAAGCACAGGCAGGGGAGTAAACATTGTGCAAGGAATGAAATAAGCAATATTATCCCAAATCAACTCACAAACAAGTGCATGTAAGGGCAACACAGGCATCGGAATGATCTCTGTTTATACTACGCTATGATTCAATTCACAGTCCTCTATCATAATAATGTGAATCTTTTTCACTTGAAGGGCTAACAGTAAAAAAAATGTAATAATATCATATCATCCAGGATCCTGTATAAATATGCAGTATGTTCTATTAATGGCATCACTTCTATAGTAATGATGATATCTTTAGTTATGTAGGGAAAAAAAATGTTAAAATTACTTGAGTAAAAGCTGAGAATTCAGCTTTTAGTCTTGAGTTTTTGTGTCCTATAAAGTTATACATACCTGATTCCCACTTATAGCATTACTGTCATTAAAAAAAATATTTTGACATGTCACACAAGCATGCCAAAAGTTTTGATCAGATGGAGTCTCAATGCTGAGAACCCATTGATCGCTAGATATGGCCAGCAGAAGTGTGCGCCCATGAGCTTCACTTCCCAACTCAGTACACAGTCACACACTCAGACTCATTGCACAGGCAGGCTTTATAGACTTACAACACTGCTTGTCTCCTACAAAGTTATTTACAATTGATCACTGAGCGATCACTAGTACCCTAAATTTCCCATCCACTATTAAAATATAATTTTTATTGAGCCGTGATTAAAATCCAATTCACAAGTGCTGAAGTAAATATGGTTGCATGAAACTGCATGCTAGTGATCTATGTTGGAGAACTGTAGCTGCAGTCCACAATTCTCTAAGTGAATGAAATTAACATCAATCACACATTGCCCGCCCGATGTTTTGCCACAAGCTGTGGCTTTCTCAAGGGCTTAGAGGCAAATTTTGTTTTTGCGTTTTCATTTTTTCCTCCTTGCCTTCAAAAAATCATAACTCTTTTATATTTTCATATACAGACTAGTATGAGGGTTTGTTTTTTGCACGACCAGTTGTCCGTTGTAAGGCCATCACTCACTTTACCAGAAAATATATAGTGCAACCAAAAAAATACTATTTGTGTGGGGAAATAAAAAGAAAACCGCAATTTAGCTAATTTTGGAAGGTTTTGTTTTCCCACCGTACAATTTATGGTAAAAATTACAAGTGTTCTTTATTCTTTGGGTCTATACAATTAAATTGATACCCATGATAACATAGTTTTCTATTACTGTTGCGCTTAAAAAAAATCGCAAACTTTTTAACCCAATTGGTACATTTAAAATCCCTCTATTTTGAAGACCTATAACTTTTTCATTTTTCCACATAACCGGCCGTATGAGGGCTCATTTTTTGCACCGTGATCTGTACTTTTTATTGATATCACATTTGCTTATATAAAACTTTTAATACATTTTTTATACCTTTTTTTTGAATAAACTGTTATAAAAAAAAGCAGCTATTTTGAGCTTTTTTTTTTTAACGTTCACGCCGTTGACCGTATGGTATCATTAACATTTTATTTTAATAGTTCAGATATTTATGCATGCAGCGATACCAAATATGTATATAAAATATTTTTTTACTCTTTTTGGGAGGTGAAATAGGGAAAATGGGACAATTTACATTTTTATTGGTGGAGGGGATTTTTCACATGTTTTTAACTTTTTTTCAAACATTTTTTTTTACATTGTAATAGTCCCCATAGGGGACTATTTATAGCAATCATTCGATAGCTAATAATGTTCAGTGCTATGCATAGGACATAGCACTGATCAGTATTATCGGTCATCTTCTGCTCTGGCCTTCTCAATCGCAGACCAGAGCTGAAAACCCATGGAAGGCAGCGGAGGCAGGTGAGTGGACCTCCGTCTGCCATGCTGGATGATCGGATCGCTGCGGCAACGCTGCGGGCGATCCGATCATCCATTTTAGTGTTTGCAATGCTGTTTTGATCACTGCATCTGTGGGGTTAATGGCGGACATCCGCGCAATTGTGGATGTCCGCCATTACCGGCGGATTCCTGGCTGCTATCAGCAGCCGGGACCAGCCGCACATGATCCGGGCATCGCTCCGATGCTCAAGGTTATGTATAGGATGTAAATGTTAAGTACCAGCTCACCAGGACGTACATTTACGTCCTGCATCATTAAGGGGTTAGTGGCCATTCTTGACGGGTAGCAACGGCAGTGTGAAAGGGGCCTTAGAAGGTAGTGGACAGAGGTGGATAGAAAAAAGACAAATCTTATGAGTTTGGTTGGCTTCTTGGCATATAGATATTGAAATTATGCCAGATGTTTCATGAAATGTTTCAATTTGTATGCTGTTCATTTTCCTATTGAGAGAAAGAAGGAGAGTTTTATTTTTCTAAAAATGGTTTGTTTTGTTTATTTAATACTTAAAATTATTTCAGATGGAAAATGATGAAAAAAAATAAAAAACTCAGGATGTCAGAGTTCATATCTGCATTGATGCTTCCTTCATAGGTTCCATCTCAAGTACTGGACAAAATAGCGCAACATGTTGCACTATTTTTCAAGTAAAATAATGGAAACCTGATTGACCCTTTTCATTTTAATCAAGTCTAGCAGACACAATTTGTTCCTGGCATAAAAATTACTTTTTTTTTTCTCCAGACATTCACAATTTAAAAATCAGGACAACAATTTAATAGCTATAACTTACTTACTATTACTTACCTACTAATTTATGTATGATAATTCTTTACTTTGGTAGCACTTTGAAAAAGTTGCTTTGAGCAACATTAGTTGGATTGAAACAACAATCAACAAATATTTTAGCAGGGTACATAATACAATGCAATATTGAAATTGGAATTCAATCTAAATGCATAATAAATTAACTGTATCAGACACATAAATTACACATGTATCAGTTAAATACAAAGAAAACATGATAAAGTCCAAATGCCATGAAAGGTAAGAAGCATGTTTAGCTTTATAAGCCTCATATGGCTGGATTTTACCTGGTTAATTCTTAAATCTGTAAATATATTTCTGAAAATGATGCCCTTAATGTGACAATGTGAATTACTTTTATTTCTCTTGAAGTAGCTAATTCAAATATATTTTTCCTGAGCTATATCTATCCTCTACTGGTTAAGGCCAGAAGAAAAAAAGAACGTAAGAAATGAAGTTAAGATGTTATTGAACTGTGACCCACAAGAGGCTAAGTTCTTAATTTCCAGCTTTGTCAAGGCACATTCTTTTGATATATTGCCCCAGAGCGAAGGTATGACACTTCTAATGACGATATAATGCATGTATTGCACCACTTCCCTGTCTCTTCTTCTGTGTGTATTCATTAACCTTGACTTCCACAAGTGCATATGGAGCTGTCTCATGATGAATCAGTTTTACTGTACCTAAGAATCTCATTTTCAGAGATGATAAGATTGCTTGTGTTATTTTATTCTCTTACATAATCTATTCAGTGCACTGAAAAAATACATATACCAATCAGCCATAACATTAAAACTACTAACAGGCGAAGTAAGTAACATATTGATTATCTCATGACCAAATTATCTGTCAGAGAATGGGAAGGGGTGGGGGGATCAGGGAAACAGGCAGTTCTTAAAGTTGATGGCTTGGAAATAGGCAAAAAAGCAAGTTTGAGGATCTGAAAAACAAAAGTCAAATTGATGAGACTCTAGATGAGTCAGAACATTTGGTATTGTGGAGAGTTCCAAAATGTAGTAGCTTCTTACCAAAAGTGGTCCAAGGAAGGACAACGACTAAACAGGAAAAAATCTCATGGGTACCTAAGGCTCATGGAGCTCACTTAATCCAATCCCACAGAAGAGCTACAGTAACACAAATGTCTTAAAAATACAATTCTTAATATGACAGATGCATGGGTAGCATATCTGCAGACTAAAATGTCCTAGCTTACTCCGGTCCACTACTGAAAGTGTCGGCAATTAGAACATGAACATCGGAAATGGACCGAGACACAATGAAACTATGTGGCCTGGTCTGATAAATCATGTTTCCTTTTATTTTATATGGAGGGATGGGTGCATATGTGTTATTCACTTGGAAAGAGAGCACCAGAATTCACTATAGGAAAAAAGCAAGCCAGCTAAGGAAGCTGGATGCTCTGAGCATTGTTTTCAAATGAAACTTTCTAATATTCATGTGGATGCTACTTTTATATGTATCACCTACCTAAACATTGATGCAGAACAGATGTAGCAGCCGCCAATGGATTTGTGGCAGACTCATTTTCTGTGGTGCCTTATGCTTCTGTTTATCCCTGGATTAGGATGAGCAAATTTTTGAAAAACTTAACTTGGCCGATTCGCCAAATTTCCCCCAAAAATTTGGTTCAATCCAAATGTATTTGTGGCAAATCACTATTAAAAACGGCTATTTCTGGGCTACAGAGAGCCTCAATAGAGGTGTAGAACACTTTGCCTTGCCGTAGCATGCATAGGAAGTGTGCTGGGTTAGTGAAATAATACGGTTATTCAGTATGACATGCATTTTACAGACATCGCTATTAGAATCACTGCCACAGAGCATCTGGATGTGGTAGCAGGGTCAGGAGACCATATGGAGTCACAATTGAAGAGATTAAAAAGATTTTTCACTTGTCACTTAAAGAGTTTAAAGAGATTAACGAGTTGAATGTGCCATCAGCAGCATGAGATCATATGGCAGCACACTGACACAGTCTGAAGGTGGCGGCAGCCTATATAGGCGGCAGAGTGACATCATGACATAGCCTGGAGGTGGATTTAGCATGAGGAGACCAAATGGTGGCAGAATGACACAGCCTGGAGGTGACGGCAGCATGAGGAGACCAAATGGTGGCAGAATGACACAGCCTGGGGGTGGCAACAGCATGACAAGACCAAATGGCGGCAGAATGACACAGCCTGAAGGTGGAAGCAGCATGAGGGGACCATAGGCGGCACAAGGACAATGCCTGGAGGTGGCAGCCTCATGAGGAGACCAAATGGCAGCAGCCTGGAGGTGGCGGCAGAAACAGGAGACCAAATTGCGGCAGAATGAAAGAGCCTGTAAGTGGCGGCAGCATGAGGAGAACATATAGTGGCAGAATGACACAGCCTGGAGGTGGCATCAGCATGAGGAGACCATATAGTGGCAAAATGACACAGCCTGGAGGTGGCATCAGCATGAGGAGACTATATAGTGGCAGAATGTTACAGCCCAGAGATGTCATCAGCATAAGGAGACCATATAGTGTCAGAAAGACACAGCCTGGAGGTGGCATCAGCATGAGGAGACAAATGATATCAGAATGACACAGCCTAGAGGTGGCGACAGCATGAGGAGATCAAATGGCGGTAGAATGATACAGCTTAGAGGTGGCGGCCGCATGATGAGACCAAATGACGGCAGAATTACACAGCCTGGAGGGGCAGCAGCCTATGTAGGCAGCAGAACGACAGAATGACAGAACTTGGAGGTGGTGACAGCATGATGAGACCATAAGGCGGCAGAATAACCAAGCCTGGACATGACGGTAGCATGAGGAGAACAAATAGTGGCAGAATGACAGAGCCTGGAGGTGGCGGCAGCATGAGGAGACAAAATGACGGCAGAATGACAGAGCCTGGAGGTGGCGGCAGCAAAAGGAGAACAAATGGTGGCAGAATGACACAGCCTGGAGGTGGTGGCAGCATGAGGAGACCATATAGTGGCAGAAAGAAACAGCCTGGAGGTATTATCATCATGGGGAGACCATATAGTTGCAAACTGACACAGCCTGGAGGTGGCATCAGCATGAGGAGACCATATAGTGGCAAAATGACACAGCCTGGATGTGGCATCAGCATGTGGAGACCATATAGTGGCAGAATGTTAAAGCCTGGAGGTGCCATCAGCATGAAGAGACCATATAGTGGCAGAATAACACAGCCTGGAGGTGGTGGTAGCATGAGGAAAACAAATGGTGGCAGAATGTCAGAGCCTGAAGGTGGTGGCAGCATAAGGAGAAGAAATGGTGGCAGAATGACACAGCCTGGAGGTGGCATAAGCATGGGGAGACCATACAGTGGCAGAATGACACAGACTGGAGGTGGCATCAGCATGAAGAGACCATATATTGGCAGAATGACACAGCCTGGAGGTGGCATCAGCATGAGTAGAACATATGGTGGCAGAATGACACAGCCTGGAAATGGTGTCAGAAAAAGGAGAAGATATGGTGGCTGAATGACACAACCAGTGTCACGATTCGGCTTCCAGGTAGTGGATCCTCTGTGTCAGCGAGGGATTGGCGTGGACCGTGCTAGTGGACCGGTTCTAAGAGGCTACTGGTTTTCACCAGAGCCCGCCGCAAAGCGGGATGGTCTTGCTGCGGCAGTAGCAACCAGGTCGTATCCACTAGCAACGGCTCTACCTCGCTGACTGCTGAGAAGGCGTGGGACAGAAGGACTAGGCAAAGGCAAGGTCAGACGTAGCAGAAGGTCGGGGGCAGGCGGCAAGGTTCGTAGTCAGGATGGGTAGCAGAAGTTCAGGTACACAGGCTTTGGACACACTAAACGCTTTCACTGGCACAAGGCAACAAGATCCGGCAAGGGAGTGCATGGGAGGAGGTCAGATAAAGGCAGGGAGCAGGTGGAAGCCAATTAAGCTAATTGGGCCAGGCACCAATCATTGGTGCACTGGCCCTTTAAGTCTCAGAGAGCTGGCGCGCGCGCGCCCTAGAGAGCGGAGCCGCGCGCGCCAGCACATGACAGCAGGGGACCGGGACGGGTAAGTGACCTGGGATGCGATTCGCGAGCGGGCGCGTCCCGCTGTGCGAATCGCATCCCCAACGGCCATGACAGTGCAGCGCTCCCGGTCAGCGGGACTGACCGGGGCGCTGCAGGGAGAAAGACGCCGTGAGCGCTCCGGGGAGGAGCGGGGACCCGGAGCGCTAGGCGTAACAACCAGGAGGTGGCATCAGCATGAGGAGACCATATAGTGGCAGAATGACACAGCCTGGAGGTGGCATCAGCATGAGGAATACCTATTGTGGCAGAATGACACAGACTGGAGGTGGTGTCCGCAAGAGGAGAACATATGGTGGCAGAATGACATAGTCTGGAGGTGGCGGCAGCATGAGAAAACCATATGGTGGCAGAATGATACAGCCTGGAGGTGGCGGCAGCAAGAGGAGAACATATTGTGGCAGAATGACACAGCCTGGAGGAGGCTTCAGCAGCAACAGGAGTCCTGAAAGTGAAATGGTGACAAAATGAGGTAGGTGGTGGGTGGCAATACCAGTACCCACTTATGAAGGTGGGTAAAAGAAGGAGCACTTGGCATCAAATTTGTGGCATCAGGCGGGTGGCAGGATCAGGATAGTAGCTGAGGCAGGTAGGCAGAAGAAAACAGTCTTTTGTCAAAGTGTTGGTGTGCACAAATAAATATTGAGTATATGGATTACGTAAAACTTAACTTTTAATATTATTGTTAGGATGAAATGTATAGACCCAAATTTTTTTTAAATCAAACAAAAGGAAAGGTAAGCAAAAAAAAAAAAAAAAAAAAAACAGGTGTGCAGAGTATTGATGTGAAGCAAAACCTCTGAAAGGGAAAAATCTGCTAGTTGCGGCCACAAATCCAGTTTGGCTGCCCAGAAGTCCAGCAAATCTTCAAGGTTTGTTGGCAGGGTCATGTCACATGTCAAAGTATGCCACCCTCTGCTGGTTGAGGTCCTGAAGACTCAGGCTGCTGCTGATGGAGCTGGTACTGCTCCTTCCACCCCAGCCCTCCCCAGCAGCCATGGCAGTGGAACGTGAGCGCAGAGGGCCCCCCCAGTCAGACCTGCGAGAGGATGGACGATGGTGTAGATCAGCATCGGCCAACTGACTACGTAGGATGTCTCTGTAGTAAGTAAGTTTGTCCTCCCTTTCAGTGGGTGTAAAATATGCCCCCATTTTGTGACGATTGCGTGGGTCCAACAAGGTGAAGATCCAGAAGTCATTATGCTGCCAAATGGTGGAAGCAGGTGAGCATGTGCCATTTGAGCAAGGGACTCGGAGGGACTCCCTGCCTCCATCTCCTTTGCATACTGCCACGGTGTGCCTGGATCCTCTGCCTCATCTTCCTCATCACCCTGTAGCTCCTCTGGCTGCTCCTGCTCCTCCTCTCCTACCTCCTGACTATAAATTGTCTTGCAATTGGGTGGAAGACTTTAGGAAACACTTGACAACCAGATTGAACACGTGTGCCATGCACGGCGCATGGCTCAGCCTTCCTTGACGCAGCGGAGACAAGATGTTCTTCCCGTTGTCAGTTACCATTGTTCCCATTTCCAGTTGTCGCAGAGAAAGCCATGATTCGATTTCTTGACAAATCACTTTCAGCAGTTCCTCCCCTGTGTGACTCAGTTCGCCAAGGCAAACCATGTGAAGAACAGCATGACACCGCTGTGCCCAGCACACATGGTATGATGGAGGGGCACTGAGACTTGCCCATGCAAGGGAGGCTGAGGACATGGCGAAGGATGATGAGGCGCAGGCAGACATTGTTGCAGGACCAACGGCACAAGATCGTGGAGGTGGAAGTGGCGTGACCTGTGCAGGAACCACATTCACCCAGTAGGCCGTAAAGGACATGTATTGTCCGTGATCGTAGTTACATCTCCACACGTTGGTTCTGCCGTCCACTTTGGTACACACCGACAGGCTCAAGGATTGGCCCACCTTATGTTCCACATATTTGTGCAGGGCTGGTACTGCCTTTTTAGAAAATAAATGACGTCTTGGTACACTCAATCTCAGCTCGGCACAAGCCATCAGTTCTCTGAAAGGTGCAGAGTCCACCACTTGAAAAGGGAGGGACTGCAGCACCAGCAACTTGGACAGGAGCACATTCAACTTCTGCACCATTGGATGAGTGGGCGCATACTGTTGTCTCTTGGACATCGCTTTGCTGATGGAGTGCTGCTGGAATGACTGAATAAGAGGAGCAGGAGCATCTGAACCGACAGAAGATGGGTATGACACACAGCTCCCTTCAGCTGAGGTGGTGGAGCCTTGGCTGTCTAGAAGATGGAGCAGCGTGCCACTTGGTGATGCAGCGGTTTTTGCAGCAGGCTAGACCACTGCATCAGAGCCATGATTCTCCCAGGCCGCTTTCTGGTGATGCCGCATATGTTGACGCAGGGCTGTGGTGCCAACATTGGGACCTGGCCACACTTCACCTTCTGCCGACACATCTTGCATGTGGCCATGTTAACATCCTCCAGATGCTTGATGAAAAACTGCCACACCGCTGAGTAGCTGATTTTCCCACCAACAGTCTGCACTGATTGACTGGTACTGCCGCTGACTCCAGGAACCCCTGTTCCACTACCTCCCAGGCAGATAGTCTGCCACGAAGCAGGAGGTCTCCCCTGGGCATGTTTGGTTCCGGCCACCCCACTGCTGCCACCATGCTGACTCCCAACCATGCTACCACCTTGCTGGCTCAGCTGCTTTCTCACGGGCAACCTGCAACCCTCTTCTCCTGATGATGTTGAAGCCCCTTCTGCACCCAGCTCCCAAGTGTGAGCAGCTTCATCATCATCTAGTTGTGTCTGCACGTCACTGATGTCCTCCTCAGGTTCCTCAGGTCCCTGTCTGTTTCAGGAGCCTGAACGTTAGCAACACGCCACTCCCACGCCACTCTCCTCATCACTAGTGTTGGGCACGAATATTCGCATTTCAAATTTTTATCGCGAATATCACAAATTCACAAAATTCGCGAATTGCAAATATTTGCTTTTTTCCGCATATGCGCATATTTGCATATGTGAATATTCGCATATTCCTTCTTTTCACTTGTGGGCCAATTAGAATGATGTGAATACACTTGTCAGAGGTTATCAACAACATCCCTAGCAACCAATAGTAAAGTTGCCCACCCCTTCACTGTTTTCTTCCTCCAATACACGAATATGCGAATATTCACATATTCACTAGGAAAAGTTTCTGAGTTGCCCATAGCAACCAATCAGATCGCTTCTTTCATTTTGCAGAGGTCTTGTGAAAAATGAATGCAATCTGTTTGGTTGCTATGGGCAACTCTGCATCTTTTCCAGGAAAGCAAAGTTAATCCACAACACTGTAACACTCTGTCCCACCCCGGGACTCGAACCTGTGGTGGTCTCCCATCCACTGTACTGCCGAGAAGGGGAGATCTCCATAGACCACAATGGGCCTATTGGTTTCAATGGGCAAAAAATCAGAGTTAATGCACTAGTCAAAGTTGCCTATACCACTAAAGAAGGGAGGGCTCAATATTTGCGAATATGCGCATATATTTTCCCATATGCGAAAAAACGAATATAACGAATATGCAAATTTCGCGAATATATGACGAATATTCGTCCATATATTCGCCAAATATCGCCAATTCGAATATGGCCTATGCCGCTCATCACTAGTCAATAGTTCAATATTCTGATATAAAATAATTTTACCTTGACATGAAAAAGGTTCATACACATGAATAACCTCACATGCCTATACTTAATTTTAGAACCTAACCCATTGAGCTTGTCCTTTTTCTGCATTCTCGGTATTACTGTGTCAGAATTGTTTCCCACAGGTAACTTAGCAATAAGATTAAATTGTCACTTTCATAATTTGTTTCCCATGGGGAATATAATACAGTGTGATATGAATGTTAAAACTTCTTAAGCTCCATCAATTAGCAGGTTTTCTTATTAAATTCTAAGTACATTAAAATGATTGAATCAGCTTCTCTTAGGAGCTTACTGTCAGTTGCTGCTATAAGACACTTGCTCTATGTATTACATATTTAACATAAATAAACTGATTATCTGGGTAATTACTGAAAAAAAAAGTCTTAATAACACAATTTTGTCATAAAGAGGCACAAAGAGATGGTTAGACACAAGTCACCACTCTGGGACCAGAACCAGTTGATTATCAGGGTAACAGAGCTGTGCAGTAAGAGAGAAAGCTGAAAGGCTTAATAGATTTACTCTGCTGGGGGCGTGGCCTGGCTGCTGAGGCGCATGGTCGCAGGTCTGTAGAGCTCCGCTGACAAAAGCCCGTTAAGCGACTAATATACAGCTCACCACCGTTCTAATCACTGGGACCGGACCCTCTGAGACACCTGAGATGCCTGTGAGGAGGAAGAAGCAAGTTCACCACTGTTCCCTGGCTAGATTTCGCTTCTCACCGCGGGCGGCCTCGATCCAAGATGGCGCTGCGGACCTGCCGTCGCAGCCTTCATCTCCCTGCTACAGTGAAGAGACAGCACCGCCACCTTCACTGCGCCGCAGGTCTGCCTCGGACACAGCTCTGCACGATGCGGCTGACCAGGAGGCGACAACTACAGGTACAGGGGATATAGACTTACCGGCAAGAAGGGGATCAGAGGGACACTGTGAACCCCGCAGCACCTGTTCCTCCCCGGGAGTCCCGGCCTGTTCCGGCACTTTGCAGCGTTCACCAGGCTTAAGCGTGCCTGTGTCGGGCTTCCCCTCGCTGCCACAACGCAGTGGAGAGAGAAATCTCTTGGCACCTGCACCAGCAGCAACAGTGCTAAGGGATCCATTAGCAGAGATGCCTGTTATGAATACATCCCTCACAGACACAGCTATGAAAGATATGCTGATGCTGCTGCGCACATCTTTTCTGCAGGACATTCATAAGCTGGTTAACCCTTTACAAGCCACAATAACTGATATAGGAGGCAGGGTGGACCACTTGGAAGTTAAGATGGGAAAGATCAGAGAGTCTCACAATACCCTAATGGATATGCACTATGAGGTGGAAGATGAGGTAGCGGCGCTGCGTGCAAAAGTAGCAGATTTAGAGGACCGCAGCCGCCGCAACAACGTCAAACTGAGAGGTGTGCCAGAGTCTGTTGCTCCGGCGGACATTCCAGAGTATGTGTGCTCCCTTATCAAATCGGTCTTGCCAGACTGTTCGCCACAAGAATTGATAGTGGACAGAGCACACCGCATTCCACGACCCAGACACCTGGATGACACAATTCCAAGGGATATTCTAGCCCGAGTGCATTTCTATCATATTAAAGAGAGACTTATGGAGATCTCCAGACGCAATAATGGTTTACCCGCTCCATACCACCGCATCTCTTTATACGCTGATTTGTCTGCAACAACGCTTCAAGCTAGGCGTGCCCTAACGCATATAACGTCAGCCTTACGTTCAGTGAAAGTATTGTACCGTTGGGGCTTTCCGACTTGCCTTTTGGTCAAAAAAGACAATGTCACCCACGTGATTAAAACCGCGGAGGAAGGAGAAGCTTTGCTGAAAACTTGGAACATTCCTATCCAATCATCAGGAGAGCAGCGTGGGGGAGAACAGAGAGCCCGGATCCAAAAGGAATGGGACACTGCTTGAAAACCCTTTGGTGGTTCTGCTTTCGTGAGAAAGCGGGCTCCGGCGTGCTAACTGTGTTCCTCAGTTCAAAGTGGACTCTAACCCCCACTCCAATGTGGATGGTGTTTGGCTAAAACCATCCTTGTCCCTGTGTGTTGCCATGATGTGGCAAATCTTTTGTTACGTTTTTGTTTGTGTTTGTATTGTTGTTAATGGCAGCGTCACTACCCTAGGTCCATGTAATGTGCACAACTACAGGCTGACAGACGCACGCTGGCTGGGAGGTGTGTTCTGTCCTCTTAAATTCTATTATTCGCTACGCACTCTCATAAGTATGGTTATTAATACAAGATAGTCATAAAGTTAGTAAGTCTGAATGTGAATGGGCTTAATGCACCGCATAAAAGAGCATATTTGTGGAAAGAAGTACACAAGCTTAAATGTGATGTCGTTTGCCTGCAGGAAACACATTTAGTTTCTAAAGATGCATTCCGTCTCTCACATCCTCTTTTCTCACATATTTTTCATTCACACTATAGCTCAAAGTCCAGAGGAGTGTCTATTGCCATCAAGAATACTGTGGCTTTTACTCTGAAAGAAGTAGATACAGATCCACAGGGCAGGTATGTACTCCTCCGTTGTGTCATTAATACCGCCCCCTTGACTATCGTGGCGGTGTACGCACTCAATTCTGGTCAACTTGGTTTTCTGAAAAAACTGTTGAGGCTAGTGCGCAGATCACCTTGGGGATCCTTGTTACTGTGCGGGGACTTTAATTCTGTACCTGAACCTACTATCGATACTACTTCTACTACTCGCTTTCCTTCTCCGCCCCTTTCATCTTTTCTTTATGAACATGACATCTATGATAGCTGGAGAATTCACCACCCCAAGGAAAGAGACTACACTTTCCATTCTATGGTCCATAACACATATTCGCGAATTGATCTATTTCTAATTGACAGATCTCTTATCCACACTATCGTGAATACTTCCATTGAACAAATCAAATGGTCAGATCACGCTGTCATCACGCTACAACTTAAAGATACGGTCTCTTCACCCCCTAGTTATGCCTGGCGAAGCAACCCCTTTCTGTGGTCACATGCTGAATACTCAGAAAGCTTAGCTAAGAACATTACATAGTATTTTTCCCTGAATGGCCCGTCCATGGAAGACCCTATTGTTTTGTGGAATTGCCACAAGGCAGTTGTCAGGGGGCATTGCATACAATATGGATCTCTCATGAAAAAACAGAGAGAAAAATGTCTAGAAGATACCTTACAGCATCTTCGCCTCGCGGAACAAGCCAACCAGATAACTCCCACAGCTACTACAGCGGAGGAGGTGACTTCTCTGCGACATGACCTTCGCTGCTTAATGCTTAGCACATACGAAAAATCGCACTGCAAATTACAGGCAGCTTATTACTCTCAAAATAACAAATCAGGAAAGCTGCTGGCTAATAGGTTGAAAAAACGTCAGCAAAAGGCCCGCATTCCATTTCTATTACATCCGCTTACTAACAGCAAGTTATACATGCCAACAGATATAGCAAATGGATTTCTAACATTCTACTCAGTGCTCTACAATTTAAAAGATTCTGTCCCTCCGATACCTGATCTATCTTCCACAACCTCAGCCTTCTTGTCTACTCTCACTTTACCCAAACTTACCTCCGACCAGCTGATTTCTCTGAACGGTGATGTAACGGTGGAAGAGGTGGCTAAAACAATTAGATCATTACCTTCGGACAAAGTACCTGGTCCTGATGGATTCATTAACTCTTACTATAAGAAATTCCAACTGATCCTGTCCCCCCACCTTGCAAACTTTTGCAACTCAGCTATAAAAAGAGGAGAGTTTCCGCAGGAAAATTTACAGGCCACTATTATAGCTCTCCCTAAACCAGGAAATACCCCAGATCGGCCCCAGAATTTTAGACCAATATCCCTCCTGAACCAAGATATAAAAATTTTTGCAAAATTGCTAGCATCCCGCATTTCTGTTGCATTACCTTCATTGATATCTACCGATCAATCTGGCTTTGTTGCCTGTCGGCAGGCGCATGATAATAGAAGGCGCTTACTTAATATTTTCGCACATCTGGAGAAAAGGGGTACCCCTGCGGTGGTTTTGGCCCTGGACGCCGAGAAGGCCTTCGACCGCCTCCGGTGGTCGTATGCCTTCTCGGCCCTCTCACACATGGGCTTTAGCGGACCGATATTGTCGGATTTGTCGTCGCTGTATTCCAAACCGACAGCTAAGTGCTGGCTAAGTGCTGGCCAACTGATCATTTTCCAATTTTTTTCCTAGAACTAACGGATCCCGTCAGGATTGCCCACTTTCGCCACTCATATACATATTGTCCATGGAGCCCCTAGCCCAGGCTATCCGCCAACACCCTGAAATAAGAGGAGTTACTATTGGCGATAGAGAACATACTATCTCACTTTACGCGGATGACGTGATCCTCTCTCTCATGACTCCAGTCCATTCAATCCCCGCATTCATGGACGTTGTGTATAGGTTTGGTGAACTATCTTAATACCTTCTTAACGCCACTAAAACACAAGCTCTAGCGATTAATGTACCTACTCATATGCTTAATGCTCTTCAATCCAGCTATAAATTTGAATGGAAGTCCACTGCGTTACAATATTTGGGCATAAAACTGTCTTATTCTCACAAATCACTATATCAAGAAAATTACATTCCTCTATTGACGAGTATAGCAACTGAAGTGGAAAGACTGACCAAATCTGAAATATCTTGGGTGGGTAGAGTTGCCACGTTTAAAATGTTTCTCCTTCCCAAATTTCTATATTTATTCCATACCCTTCTTATTTCTCTACCACTCTTTTTCTTTCGCAAAGCCGAGAAAATATTGACCTCGTTTATTTGGGCTGAAGGAAAACCAAGGCTCTCTGCGCATATTCTCACTAAATTGAAATCAATGGGAGGGCTGGGTTCTCCAAATTTAAGACACTATTACACAGCCACGTTGGTCTCTATGGCGCGACATTGGCGACAGAATAGGACGGATTTTCCATGGGTGGACATTGAAAATCGCACCACCCATCCATACAGAGTGAGCGATTTGCCATATCTGCCTTATTGGTCTATGCCCACGCCAGATCTCCCCAACCCATTAGTTAAAGCCACCTATATAGCCTGGACAAAATATTTACATAGACCTGGTGTTGCGAGTTTACCAAATTGTAAGGACATTCTGCTTACACTCATACAAGCCTCTATCCTAGACATGGACCTAACATCTTGGATAGATAGGGGAATTTCCTTAGTTAGTCCCCTTAAAGAAGGCTCTGTCACCATGTCCTTTTCCATGAAGAGCGGTATCGATTCGAAAATTCTGAGTTTTATAAATACCTCCAGATTAGACATTTTCTAACAGGATTAAGACATGTGAATGCTCCTCTGGACTGCGCGGCTCTAAACCAATTATCTACGCAAGTAAAGGGCATAAAACAATTTTATAATAATTTACTATCGTATGACACTTTTACAAAAACGTATCCTCTGAGAGAATGGGAGAGGGAACTTAACCTTGATGTTACATGTGAAGAATGGCAGGGAACATTCAAGGCTATCCATAGGGCATTCCAGTGCTCATCTCATTTAGAATCTGCTCTAAAAACTATTCTACGTTGGTATTATACTCCCGTTAAGCAGTGTAAAATATATCCAGATACTTCAGACAGATGCTGGAGGGGGTGCGGGGGGCGTGGTACCTTACTCCATCTGCTGTGGTCTTGCCCCCTACTCACATCCTTTTGTACATCATGTAAGCAACTGATCAGAATTCTATTTGGGAGACAGATTGTGTGGATGCCCCAACTTGTACTGCTTTTCTTGGGTGTTTGGCATGTGCCGAAGGATAGGAGAGATTTGTTCTGTATTGTATGTATACTAGCAAAAATTGCAATAGTCAGCAACTGGAAATCCACAACGATACCCACCATAGAGACACTTATACAAAAAATAAATATGACGCACGCATTTGAGAAAATAATAGCACAAGGGGCAGACAAGTTTGATGCCTTTCTTACAAGGTGGCTCACGTGGGCATCTTCCACTTATTGTAGATCACTGGACCAAGAAAGGCATCTGGCTTAGCGACAATGACAGGGACAAGGTATAAAATTACCCGCAAACTATTACCCATTCACGGCTAGCATAACAGAAATCCTTCTTTTCATTCACAACGCGTGAGAATACAGTAAATTGATGGTGGTGTACGACCCGTATGTTTATAAAGAAACAAGATGTGGCTGCTGCCGGTTTCTTTTCTTTTCTTGGTTTTATTTTGTCTGTTGGTTATGTAGGATATGTATGACAACACAAATTGGGTACTGCTGCCAGGCAGAGTGTAGCTCACCCCACTTAGATCGACCGATGATGTATGATTTTGTAAAGTATATAACAAATGACCCAATACCACAGTTTTGTATGTTTAAAATATGAAAAACTTTAATAAAAACTATTTCTGAAAAAAAAAATAGCTTTACTCTGCTGCCATCCCTTATGAAATAAAATGTATGGATGGAGTGTTCCGTTAAAGTATGTAGAAGCGGTGGATTGACTCTTCAATGGTATATCATTCAAGAGACTATTAACTATTTTCTAGTGACTTACTCCTCCACCTCCCAATGAGAAGTATGTGATATTGGGTGTGTTAATTAGTTCTTGCAATCTCCTAAAGAGGAAAAGAGATTTTTAAGGTTTCCCTACTGCTTCAAAAAATCTATACAATGGAATGTAGCCATAAACAATCCTTATCCTCTACAATCTTCATAGGCCTGACAGCAGCTACGGAAAAGCTCATATCTTTACTAGACCTTAAATATTGGAGACTCAGGGATCAGTGTAAATGGTTATACTATGAACACAAGGACAAATGCGGTAGGCAAGACTGGATTAACGTGGGGGTAGATGGAGCCTTACCTGAAAATAGGCCCAGTCAGTTGGACTTCAATTTTAAGTTTTTTTGCCGCCCACGCTTTGGAATCCAGGACACTTTTACCGGATTCCCAAGTGAACGTGTGCCACTTTCAACTGTGCTTGCCCGTGCGCATACAGTTGAAAGCTCACTGCAATGCAGATCAGGCCGTCTGTGACCTCTGCCCTGATGCAGGTGCCAATTACATCACTCATCAGCGCCTGCACTGTGAAGGACAGAGAAAGCGTTCAGGCTGAACATTGGTGAGTATATACTTTTGTTATTTTTAATGTATCCCTGGGGGGGTGGGGGCGTGTGTTGGGATGGAGGAGATTGGGGGGGCTAGCCACCCCAGTCTAACGAATCACCCACCTTCCCGTCTAATTAACCACTCGTCGAATTACCCATCTGTCTAACTACAGCACAAGCCTGCCCACCTTCCTATCTAACTACCCGCCTGTCTAACTACCTGTCTTGTATAACTACCCAATCACCCACCTGCCTGTCTAACTAAATGCCTGCCTGCCTGTCTTACTAACCCTGTCTAACTACCAACCCGCCTGTCTAACTAAAACCTGTCTAACTACCCTTGGCAGTCTACCTAGCTAGTTATCTTCCTAGCTGGGTAACAACCTACCTGTTATGATTCGGCTAGCTGGATGTGGATCAGCGAGGGATTAGCATGTACCGTGTCGGTGGACCGGTTCTAGGGATGCTACTGGTTTTCACCAGAGCCCGCCGCCAAGCGGGATGGTCTTGCTGTGGCGGTAGCAACCAGGTCGTATCCACTGGCAACGGCTCAACCTCGCTGACTGCTGAGAAGACGTGGGACAGAAGGACTAGACAGAGGCAAGGTCAGACGTAGCAGAAGGTCGGGGCAGGCAGCAAGGTTCTTAGTCAAAGAGGATAGCAGGAGATCTGGAACACAGGCTTTGGACAACACTAAACGCTTTCACTGGCACAAGGCAACAAGATCCGGCAAGGAAGTGCAGGGGAAGCGAGGCAATATGCACAGGGAGCAGGTGGAAGCTAATTAGACTGATTGGGCCAGGCACCAATCACTGGTGCACTGGCCCTTTAAATCTTAGAGAGCTGGCGCGCGTGCGCCCTAGAGAGCCGAGCCGCGCGCGCCAGAACATGACAGCCGGGGACCGGGACGGGTAAGTGACTTGGGATGCGATTCGCGAGCGGGCGCGTCCCGCTATGCGAATCGCATCCCCGCCGGCAATGTCAGTCCAGCGAGGAGCAGGGACCCGGAGCGCTCGGCGTAACAGTACCCCCCCTTTCAGGTCTCCCCCTTTTTTTGTCCGGTAATTGCTTCACGTGGGACGAGGACACTGGGAGCGATTGTAGGGTTTCCTCATCAAAGGCAGGCAGTTCAGAAGGAGTGGGAATGGGGAGGGAGGGCAGAGGGTGAAGCTTGACACGGGGCAGAGTGTTGCCAGGACGGGGGCTGTGAGGAGGCAAAGCATAGTCCTGATAGGCCTTGGGGAGACCAGGTGTAGGAGGAGGCACTGAGGCTTGCCTGACGGGACTGGGAGCAGACGTGAGGCATTTCTTGCGGCAAGCAGGGCCCCAATTCTTGATCTCCCCGGTGGTCCAGTCAAGGGTGGGAGAATGATGCTGGAGCCATGGCAGACCGAGGAGGACTTCAGAGGTGCAGTTGGGAAGGACGAAAAATTCAATCTTTTCGTGATGGGGTCCAATGCACATTAAGAGGGGTTCTGTGCGGTAACGTACAGTACAGTCCAACTTCACTCCGTTGACCGAAGAAATGTAGAGCGGCTTGACGAGACAGGTCACCGGGATGCAGAACTTATTCACCAAAGAGTCCAGAATAAAATTTCCAGAAGCACCAGAGTCCAAGCAGGCAACGGCTGAGAAGGAGGAGTTGGCAGAAGGAGAAATCCGCACGGGCACAGTGAGACGTGGAGAAGCAGACTTTGTACCAAGAGACGCCACACCCACGTGAGCTGGGTGCGTGCGTGCGTTTCCCAGACGTGGAGGACGAATAGAGCAATCCACCAAGAAATGTTCGGTACTGGCGCAGTACAGACATAAATTTTTATCCCTACGGCGAGTCCTCTCTTCATGGGTCAGGCGAGACCGATCCACTTGCATAGCCTCCTCGGCGGGAGGCACAGGGGTAGATTGCAAAGGATACTGTGAGAGAGGTGCCCAGAGATCAAGGTCTTTTTCCTGGCTGAGCTCCTGGTGTCTCTCAGAAAAACGCATGTCAATGAGGGTGGCCAAATGGATAAGTTCTTGCAGGTTGGCAGGAATCTCTCGTGCGGCCAGCACATCCTTGATGTTACTGGATAGGCCTTTTTTAAAGGTCGCGCAGAGAGCCTCGTTATTCCAAGATAATTCGGAAGCGAGAGTACGAAATTGGATGGCGTACTCGCCTACTGAAGAATTACCCTGGACCAGGTTCAGCAGGGCAGTCTCGGCAGAAGAAGCTCGGGCTGGTTCCTCGAAGACACTACGGACTTCAGCGAAGAAGGACTGGACTGTGGCTGTGGCAGGATCATTGCGGTCCCAGAGTGGTGTGGCCCAAGACAAGGCCTTTCCAGACAGAAGACTCACTACTAACGCCACCTTAGACCGTTCTGTAGGAAATTGGTCCGACAACATCTCCATATGTAGGGAACATTGAGACAAGAAGCCACGGCAGAGTCTAGAGTCCCCATCAAATTTGTCCGGCAGGGAAAAGCGGAGGCTAGGAGCGGCCACTCGCTGCGGAGGAGGTGCAGGAGCTGGCGGAGGAGATGGTTGCTGCTGTAGCAGTGGCAGAAGTTGCTGTAACGTGGCGGTTAACTGTGACAGCTGCTGTCCTTGTTGGGCAATTTGCTGCGATTGCTTGGCGACCACCGTGGGTAGGTCAGCGAGACTTGGCAGCGGCACCTCAGCAGAATCCATGGCCGGATCTACTGTTATGATTCGGCTAGTTGGATGTGGATCCACTGTGTCAGCGAGGGATTAGCGTGGACCGTGTCGGTGGACCGGTTCTAGGGATGCTACTGGTTTTCACCAGAGCCCGCCGCCAAGCGGGATGGTCTTGCTGTGGCGGGAGCAACCAGGTCGTATCCACTGGCAACGGCTCAACCTCGCTGACTGCTGAGAAGACGTGGGACAGAAGGACTAGACAGAGGCAAGGTCAGACGTAGCAGAAGGTCGGGGCCGGCGGCAAGGTTCGTAGTCAAAGAGGATAGCAGGAGATCTGGAACACAGGCTTTGGACAACACTAAACGCTTTCACTGGCACAAGGCAAGAAGATCCGGCAAGGAAGTGCAGGGGAAGTGAGGTAATATGGACAGGGAGCAGGTGGAAGCTAATTAGACTGATTGGGCCAGGCACCAATCACTGGTGCACTGGCCATTTAAATCTTAGAGAGCTGGCGCGCGCGCGGCCTAGAGAGCCGAATCGCATCCCCGCCGGCAATGTCAGTGCAGCGCTCCCGGTCAGCGGGTCTGACCGGGGTGCTGCAGAGAGAGAGACGCCGCGAGCACTCCGGGGAGAAGCAGGGACCCGGAGCGCTCGGCGTAACACTACCTATATAGCTACCTATCCACCTACCTGGCTGTCTACCTTCCTACATACCTGACTAGCTGACTACCTAGCTACCTACCCACTCATCTACCCAACTGGCTGTCTACAAACCTAATTAGATAGCTTCCTACTCACCTGACTACCCACCTGGCTGTCTTCCTACCTAGCTGGCTGTCTACCTACCTAACCACCAACCCTCCTACCTGGCTGTCTGTCTAGCTTGCTACCTACCTGGATGTCTACCTACTTACCCACTCTCTTACCTACCTTGCTTTCTACCCACCTACCTTGCTAGCTGCCTACCTACCTGGCTATCTTTCTAGCTACCTGGCTGTCTACCAACCTAGCTTGCTACCTACCTTGCTACCTAGCTACATAGTAACCTACCTACCTGGCAGGCTTCTTGGCTACCTACCTACTTAACAACCTACCTACATACCTAATTCCCTAGCTACTTTGCTAACTGCCTCGCTATCTACCTAGCTGACTAACTTACATAGATTGCTACCTAAATGATAATGGAACTACCTGCCTATTGTGCGGGATATACCTACAAACAAGGCACCTACTATCCTTCCCACTTTTACTGTGGTGGATACCAAGGGGGGGCATTATAACAGTTTGGGACCTATAGATGGGGTCGGGGGGATACTGTAAAAACACGGAGTCTAAGGGTATGTTCACACTACGGATTGTGAACGGAATCTCCACTTGCAGAATTCCACGAGCGGAAATTCCATTCTGGCGGCTGCCACCAAAATACTTTGGCGGTGGGACCGCGCCGCACTGCGCCGTCACCATTGACGGCTGTGCAGTGTTCGCGGACTTCCACGCAAAGAATGAACATGTTCTTTCTTTGTGCAGAACAATTTCAGCGGCAGAATTGTCCGCAGCTGAAATTTCACAGTGTGAACGGGTCTCGCGGAAACCCATTCACACTGATATTTAAGTTTTCAGCACATAACTCCGTTTGAGGAATTCTGCTCATGGAATTCCGCGGGAATTACGTAGTGTGAACATACCCTAACATGTTTGCAGATGTTGAGAGATGAGTTTGAGCTGGAAGAAGTTGTCATGGCAGTCTGAGCCAGATGGAGAAAAAAAGTAAGGAGGATGCCATTGATGAGAAAAGATGTCTCCTGCGAGTCCCTAGATGTAACTACTTCTATATGGGCACTGTATGGGGGAATTCCAGTCTGTGTATAGTGGTTTTATCGGTAACAGTATGGCACATTAGTCATTCACTGTGTGATGTATAGTGTGTTCCTGATGCATCAGTATTATTTGGCTTTTGTATTATTTTTATACTGGCATTATTGGTATTGTTAGTCTGTGGTTTTCACTCAGTATTGTGATATTATTTAGTCTTAGTGTGGTGTTATAATTGGTTTCATGTATACTTTAATTATTGGTAATATTAGTAACGGTACTCTGGATTTGGTCAGTAACAGTATGATGGTAATATATATGGTGATAATATTCCTCCTTGTAAACTGGTATTATTGGTAATATTGTATACAGGATTTGGTCAGTAACAGTATGCTGGTAATATGTATGATGATAATCTTCCTCCTTGTAAACTAGTATTATTAGCAACGTAGTAACATAGTTCTTAAGGTTGAAAAAAGACCAGAGTCCCTACTGAGTTGATCCAGAGGAAGGCAAAAAACTCTCATCTCAGAATAAATCCCTGGATCAACCTTCTGTCCCTATAAATGTATTTTCTATAACCTGTATATTATCTATAACCTGTAATGTTATTACTCTCCAGAAATGCATCCAGGCCCCTTTTAAACTCTTTTACTGAGTTCACCTGTCCCCCTGGTGAAAGTTCCACAGTCTCACTGCTCTTACAGTAAAGAACCCCCATCTGTGATGGTGTAGAAACCTTCTTCCTCTAAATGTAGAGGATGCCGCCTTGTTATAGATACAACCCTGGGTATAAATAGATCATGGGGAGATCTCTGTAAAGTCCCTTGATAAATTTATACATAGTTATTAGGTCACCCCTAAGCCTTCTTTTACTGTAGTCCTCCCATTTTTCATATTACTCTGGTTGCCCATATTTGAACCCTCTCCAGCTCCACTGTATCTTTCTTGTACACTGGTGCCCAGTACTATACACAGTATTCTATGTGTGGTCTGACTATGATTTATACTGCGGTAGAATTATTTCCTTGTCATGGGCATCTATGCCCCTATTGATGCACCCCATGATTTTATTTGCCTTTGCAGCAGCTGCCCGACACTGATCACTACAGCTAAATTTACTGTTATCTAAGACTTCCAAGGCCTTTTCCATGTCAGCCATCTCAAGTTTTCTCCCACTTGGGACAATAATTCCAGCCTGGATTTTTCCTCCCCATATGCATTACCTTACATTTATCAGTGTTGAACTTCCTCTGTAATTTAACAGCCCAAACCTCCAACCTATCAAGATCCGTTTGTAACAGTGCAGTCTCCTCTATTGTGCTGACAACTTTACAGAGTTTAGTATCATCTGCAAAGGTTACTACTTTACAATTCAACCCCTCTACAAGGTTATTAATGAATATATTAAATAGAATAGGACCCAAGACTGACCCCTGTGGTAACCCACAAGTAACAGTCACCCAATCAGAATAAGTACCATAAATAACCACCCTCTGTTTCCTATCACTGAGCCAGTTACTTACCCACTTACAAGCATTCTGCCCCAGCCCAATCCTTCTCATTTTATACACCAACCTAAATATTGGTTCTTGTATACAGGATTTCGTCAGTAACAGTATGCTGATAATATGTATGGTGATAATATTCCTCCTTATATACTGGCATTATTGGTAATATTGGTCTTTGTATACAGGATTTGGTCAGTAACAGTATGCTGGGAATACTGTATGTATGGTGATAATATTCCTTCTTATAAACTGGTATTATAGGCCATGGAAAAAAATTTTACTTATGTATTTTACCTACAACAATATATATTTATTTTAGTTGGGTTTGAGTGGAATAGGGGTTGGGCGGAGGTGGGGTCAAGGGTGGAGTCTTGCAGGGAGCCCTTGCTTTATTTGGTCAGGGGGGCCCAAGTGTTGCTAGTCTATTTAATTATATAAAATAATGAATATGAGGGAGTTTTGGTCAGTGTTATTGCAAGTGCGCCCCCCCCCCCCCCCCCATTCTTTTCTTGGACCTAAGCAGCACAGTGGGGAAGTGGCCGACAGCATAAAAAGGACTGAAGCCTTCCTAGTGCTCCCCAATCTACAGCCAGCCCCATCATCTGAAGGATGGCATCAGGCAGTAACGATCATCTGTAGGAGCTGGAAAAGTCAGTGCTGGGGCCTAGTACATGGGGCATAATGTTCAGGGAATGTAAGCACTATCTAACTACATACCTATTTAGCTACATGGCCATCTACCTACCTAGCTACCTACCTAGTTAGAAAACTATCAAATTATATAGAGACCAAAATACCTGGCTACATATCTAGTTATCTAAAAACCCAGCTATCGTGTCGCAGCCACTGGCCACTTATGGGCCCATCAAAATTCTCAGCACCAGGCCCATGTTGCTTTTAATCCGGCTCTGGCAGTAGGCCCATTGCAAAACTGCTTCATCCTAGGTCAGGCCCAACTTTCATGTCTAAAATTAAGCAACCAGACAGTAGGACAGTAGTGTAACCCATGCTCCCAGTGGAAAAATGTTCCGCTCCTACTTCTCCCGTCTTTATGACATTAGAGGTGGATTTGCGTGGATGGCCTAACCACATCACATTAAATGAATATATTAACTATTATATGATGTCGTATTGAGGAGAACTTTACTGCCCAGTACATCGAGCATTAGAATTTCAAAGGTCACCTAAACAACTTTAAGATTATCTAAATGAATAATGAAGTGCAAAATACTTTTCTGCCCTTTATGGAGGTTCAAAACCCTTTAAAGCAGTTTCTCTTTAAATGGTAGGTGCAGTACATCAAGTAATTGGGGGTATACACCCCTATGACCGCTCACAACTTTACTCTTTGAACTATCTGGCCTTACTGACTAGATCTTTTCTGTTACAAAAAAAAATGGCCTCTTATGGTTTGGGAGGATAACCGGCCTTCAAATAAATGTCATACAACTTTTTTTTATATATATTTTAAAGGGGTACTCCAGTGGAAAACAATTTCTTTAAAATCAACTGTTGACAGAAAGTTAAAGGGGTACTCCACCCCTAGACATCTTATCCCCTATCCAAAGGATAGGGGATAAGATGTCAGATCGCCGGGGTCCCGCTGCTGGGGACCCCGGGGATCGCCGCTGCAGCACCCTGCTATCATTACTGCACAGAGCGAGATCGCTCTGCACGTAATGACGGGCAATACAGGGGCCGGAGCATCGTTATGTCATGGCCCCGCCCCGTGTGACGTCACGGCCCGCCCCCATCAATACAAGTCTTATGGGAGGGGGCGTGGTGGTCGTCACGCCCCCTGCCATAGACTTGCATTAAGGGGATGGGCCGTGATGTCATGAGGGGCGGAGCCATGACGTCACATTGCTCTGTCCCCTGTATAGCCCATCATTACGCACAGAGCGAACTTGCCCTGTGCAGTAATGATGGCGGGGTGCCACAGCGGCGATTCCCGGGGTCCCCAGCAGCGGGACCGTGGCGATCTGACATCTTATCCCCTATCCTTTGGATAGGGGATAAGATGCCAGGGGCGGAGTACCCCTTTAAACAGATTTGTGAATTACTCCTATATAGAAATCCAAATCCTTCGAGTACTTATCAGCTGCTGTACACTCCAGATGAAGTTGTATATTTATTTTCTGTCCGACCACAGTGCTCTCTGCTGACACCTCTGTGCATGTCAGGAACTGTCTAGAGCAGGATAGGTTTGCTATCGGGATTTGTTCCTGCTCTGGACAGTTCCTCACATGGACAGAGATGTCATCAGAGAGCACTGTGGTCAGACAGAAAAGAACAACTTAACTTCATCTGTAGTATACAGCTACAGCTATAGAGTTATTCTAACCTGCCCCTTCGTATTGTGCCCCTTCCTGTAACTGTAATGCTTGTATTGTGTTTAGGTTGGCCCTATGTGACCTTGTTTTGTTATTACTTACTGAATTGTCTGTTGAAAATTTTTGAAACCTTATTATAAACATTGAATAACCATAAATCTATCAAATAATTTCATTTAAAAAATTGGTGAACACCCAGGATGCTTTTTTAATAGGAAATTGTATGTGAAGAAATTATCTATTTTGGAATAACTTTTCTATGAGTAGGAAAAAATTCCAAAAGTATAAAAAGGTATCAAGAAAAATCCCATTTCATGTCATTGACCTGCAGATCTATTGGCAGAAGGCAAACAATTGCTCACAGATGTCAGGATTCTGCCTACAGCACAGCAGATGATTAGGGAGTTTATTAGGGTTTCATTGTAAATGCAATTCCCTAATATCCTGTACACTTATAGGATCACTAAAGGTTAACCTACCCCATAGAAGCTTAATGGTCCTAGACTTAGTTAAAACAGGGAAGCAGTTTTAATTATACTGAGGATCATTAACTGTTTGACTTTATGAGCTTACAAAAAGTTTGTTTAACTGCATCAATTTGTGAACAAAGAGCTGCTATAACGGAGCAGAAAATTATACTTGCCCAAGAGTTAGTCTGAAAGTCTTATTAAACATTAAAAAGTCTACATTATGGATCATTCTTATTTACTTACAAACATTTATACACAAAGGTAAATTCTGAGAAAAGTTGAGCCGACCAAACAATGCAGTGATACAATCCTTTCTTCAAAAGCCACATGGTCTGGAGCAATGATACCGGAACACAAAAGGAGCGGGGGTGCCAGGTGAATTCCATTTGCTGTTTAATATTCTGAAAGCCCGGGCATAATGGCTGCACATAGTAAGACTTCTTTAAGATAGATGTATATTAACTGTATATTAACTGACCAGTTTAGCATTGGTTATCTATGATTGGCACATACGGTCTTGCATGTATTTACACATGCTACAAACAAAAATTCAGAGCAAAAAACAAGCCAAGAGGTTGAAAGAACTGCCAGTAGAGCTCAGGGATAGGATTGGGTGGAGGCACGGATCTGAACAGTGACCTCCAGAATTCCTTAATGAACTTTGGAATAACTAGGACACTTCCTTGTGCCGTTTGCCCCATCAAACAAGTAATTAAGGGAAAAGGATTTTGAACAGAAAGTTGACCAAGAACCCAATAGTACTAGTGGCTCACAAGGTCCCCACTGCGCCATTGCTTCCATCAAAGCCTTCAAAATTCCATTGACAGCCCTTCAAAAATGACGTTGGTGACATATACTGTAACGGAGGACAACAGATTCTATTCATTTAAATGGCCTAGGCTAGGGTCATACTGCCCTTAGTGCTTCGATCACAGGTATCCAATGGCATCCCGCTGAGAATGGGATGCAGACATATACTTTGGCGAAGAGTAGCAGATGTCATTTATTTCACTTAGCGGCACATGCCTGCTGCTATCCCCCCCTCCCCCCCCCCACCTAATAAAAAAAGTTTATAAAAAGAAGTAGAAAAAAATATATATGTATATATAAATTCCACTCCTTAATAAAAACTTAAATCATCCCTCTTTTTCCATTAAAGAAAAGAAAAAACACTGTAAAAAAACGTCTGCTATCACCACGTGTGCAATTGTCCGAACTATTAAATACTACATTCCTGATCCTGCTTGGTCAATGGCATAAACACAAAAAATGCCAAATGCCAAAATTGCTGATTTTTTGTCACATCAAATGCCAGAAAAATTTAATAAAAAATGATCAAAACATCTGAATTACACAAATGTGGTACAAACTACAGCTCATAGCACACAAAAAATAAAACTCTAACACAGCGTAGGTGTAAAAATAAAAGTTATAGGGGTCAGAACATGGCAATGAACAGTTTTTTTCTTTTTCAAATTAAATATTTTTTTAACACTGAAAAGTGTGCATAGCAGTTGTAGCAACTGTGTCAGATTCTGGGAGCTGGAAATTGTGTATAAAAGGACATTTGGGTTTGGGTGGGATAGCTTTGGATCATAGGGGGAGATTTTGCCATAGCAACCAATCAGATTGCTTTTTTCATTTTGCAGGGGCCTTGTTAAAAATAAAAGAAGCAAGCTGATTGGTTGCTATGGGCGACTTGGCAACTTTCCCTCTGGACAGGTTTTGATAAATCTCCCCCATTGTGTTTATGCTGAGCATATGTCAGTGCCACTATGGCAGCTTCAATTTATCTCTTTATATCCCTCAGTTTTAATTTTTCTTAATCCATTCGTCAGCACCCCCAACATCCCCCCCCCGGAATTTTTATTATTGACTTACGTTATCTTCATTTCTAAGAGTCTCCTAGGACTGTATCCACCTTTTCCAGCCCACCGGAGCACCTGAAATCTTAACTAATTTTTTGCAGGCTAAAGTCAGCAACTGCCGAGCAGAGAAGTTTGTAACTGATCATCTCTAATAAATAGACTTGATCTTGAAGGGGTTAAACTGGATAACTGCAAGTTGTCAGGAGAAGATTATTATTTTTTTTTTAAAGAAGGCATATTGTTAAAACTTGCATCACTTCAAACCAAAAAAGTACCAGAGGTCAAGGAATTGTGTCACAAATTCACTCAAAAGAATTTAACTAAACAATATTTTATTTTTCATCCACACTTGTGAAATGAATGGAGAAGAGAAATACATTGAGCTGAACTAAAACAGCATCTGAGGCTCGGCAATTGTGTTCCAGATGAACGTGACTTAAAAACTTCTCATCGTTTTTTCTTGTTTTTTTTTTTTTTAAATCCCCACTTGTAATGTGAATAAAGGGGACAGAAATGTGTGCATCTATTAAAACAGTATCTGAGGCCCCTAGCAAATGTATCACAAATTCCCATGATGAACGTGAGTAGACAAAACATGATTTTTCAATCCCTTCTTGTAATGTGAATGTAGGACACAAGCATGTTGTAAAAATGAAACTTAAGCAGAACTAGAACAAAAACTGAGGTTCTAGCAATTTTATTGAAAATTCCCCCAGATGAATGTGAATAAATAAAAAAAAAAAAAATGAATAAAAAACACTTCACAATTGTTACATGAGAGACGAAAAAAGCTATATAAAATATTTTGCATCATTTACAATTGTATGATAATACCACCCTGATAACTTTACAGCGACACACCATTTTTAACCTGTTAAGGACCCAGGGCGTACCTGTATGTCCTGAGTCCGCTCTTGATCTATAACGCGGTTCGGGCCTGGCCTCTAACAACGGCCGGGCCCCATGGCTAAAAGCGCGCGGCATTGAGCGCGGTGCCGTGCGCTATTAATCCTTTAGACACGGCGTTCAAAGTTGAACGGCGCGTCTAAAATGAAAGTGAAACCATGCCGGCTAGCTCAGGGAGCTGTTCGGGATCACCGCGGCAAAATCTTGGCATCCCGAACAGCTTATATGACAGCCGGAGGGTCCCTACCTGCCTCATCGCTGTCCGATTGCTGAATGACTGCTCAGTGCCTGAGATCCAGGCATGAGAAGTCAAGCGGCAGAAACATCGATCACTGGTTTCTTATGAGAAACCACTGATCAATGTAAAAGATCAGTGTGTACAGTGTTATAGGTCCCTATAGGAGCTATAACACTGCGAAAAAGAAAAAGTGAATAAAGATCATTTAACCTCTCCCCTAATAAACGTTTGAATCACCCCCCTTTTCCCATAAGAAAAAAAACTGTGTAAATAAAAATAAACATATGTGGTATCGCCACGTGCAGAAATGTCCGAATGATAAAAATATATCATTAATTAAACCGCACGGTCAATGGTGTACACGCAAAAAAATTCCAAAGTCCAAAATAGTGCATTTTTGGTCACTTTTTATATCATGAAAAAATTTATAAAAAGCGATCAATAAGTCCTGTCAATGCAAAAATGGTACCGCTAAAATCTTCAGATCACAGCGCAAAAAATGAGCCCTCATACCACCCCATATGCGGAACAATTAAAAAGTTATAGGGGTTAGAAGATGACAATTTTAAACGTATAAATTTTCCTGCATGTAGTTTTGATTTTTTCCAGAAGTACCACAAAATCAAACCTATATAAGTAGGGTATCATTTTAACCGTATGGAATTACAGAATAAAGAGAAGGTGTCATTTTTACAGAAAAATGTACTGTGTAGAAACGGAAGCCCCCAAAACTTACAAAATGGAGTTTTTTTTTTTCAATTTTGTCTCACAATGATTTTTTTCTTCCATTTTGCCGTTGATTTTTGGGTAAAATGACTGATGTCATTACAAAGTAGATTTGGTGGTGCAAAAAATAAGCCCTCATATGGATTTTTAAGTGAAAAATTGAAAGAGTTATGATATTTTAAAGGTAAGGAGGAAAAAACGAAAATGCAAAAACAGAAAAACCCCGGGTCCTTAAAGGGGTACTCCGCCCCTAGACATCTTATCCCCTATCCAAAGGATAGGGGATAAGATGTCAGATCGCCGCGGTCCCCGCTATCATTACAGCACAGAGCGAGTTCGCTCTGTGCGTAATGATGGGCGATACAGGGGACGGAGCAGCGTGATGTCATGGCTCCGCCCCTCGTGACATCACGGCCCGTCCCCTTAATGCAAGTCTATGGGAGGGGGCATGACGACCACCACGCCCCCTCCCATAGACTTGTATTGAAAGGGGCGGGCCGTGACATCACAAGGGGCGGAGCCGTGACATAACGATGCTCCGGCCCCTGTATTGCCCGTCATTACGTGCAGAGCGAACTCGCTCTGTGCTGTAATGATAGCGCAGTGCCGCAGCGGGGATCCCGGGGATCCCCAGCAGCGGGACCGCAGCGATCTGACACCTTATCCCCTATCCTTTGGCTAGGGAATAAGATGTCTAGGGGTGGAGTACCCCTTTAAGGAGTTAAAATATCCACTTGTGTTGTGAATAAGGTTTTATGGCAATTTACATAAAAATATGGGGACATTTTTATGGCCATGTTCACACTGCAGAATATCTGTGCAGCATTCCTGATTGGAATTCTGCACGATAATTCTGCCGCAGCAGAGTCTCATTGAATTCAGTGGGATTTTGCTGTGCTGTGCACACAGCGGATTTTCCACGCCACATGTTTCTGGCACCAAAATTTCAATTCCACTGTCTGCAGAAAGAATGAATATGTAAACTCTTTCTGCAGACTCCGCATAGAATGCATAGCCATCTATGACATTGCGCATTCCTGTGTGGTCCCACCCGCAGTCTGCAGAATGTACTAACCGAGAGTTTCTGTGAAAACATTCTGCTGTATGAACCCGACCTAAAGCAGACCTGCAAGTAAGAAATCAGTAGTTTAAATAAGCAAGTAGGTAGTTGTGCTGGCTATTGTTCTGTGTTTTTTCTTTTGCAATGCAAGTGAGGAGGAGGGGCACCCTCTTGAGCTGTGCACCCCTCCCTGTTCTCAGGAAGTTTTTAAATTAATAGTGAATCCTGCATGTCATCCAGTGAGAGGCTATATGCCCAGCAGAGGTGAGTGGAGGGTCCCATCCGTAGTGAGGCTACCTTTGCGTGCTGGATGGGGGTTGTATTTGTCACAGCAGCCTGCATCCTTGTATTAGATAGTTGTGCTGGCTATTTTTTTGTGTTTTTTCTTTTGCCATGTAGAAATATGGGGATAGTAAACGGGATTTCAGGCATACCATTTTTTCCTCTGTATGGTGGGGTCACACGTAATGTATATGCTGTGTATTTAATGCCAGGGGTGGACTGACAACATTCAGGGCCCCAGGACCAAAAAAAGCAAGAAACACTTTATCGTAGGTAAAATCATTTTCCATGAAAAAATGGTTTTATTCAGTACAGTATGACAGTATTATCCAGTTATTGTGTGGTGGTAAATATTTCTTCCTTGTATACTGGTATTATTGGTCATGGGAAATGATTTTACCTACGATAAAGTGTTGTCAGTCCACCCCTGGCATTAAATACACAGCAGATACACTACGTGTGACCCCACCATACAGAGGAAAAAAATCTAGGTATCGTAGGTAACCTAGGTATCGTAGGTAAAACCATTTTTTACTCTGTATGGTGGGGTCACACATAGTGTATATGCTGTGTATTTAATGCCAGGGGTGGACTGACAACATTTAGGGCCCCAGGATCAAAAAAAGCAAGAAACACTTTATCGTAGGTAAAATCATTTTCCATGACCAATAATACCAGTATACAAGGAAGAAATATTTACCACCACACAATGACTGGATAATACTGTCATACTGTACTGAATAAAACCAATATACACAGACAGGTATACTATACACTATACAGGATCTGTATACTATATAAGTGATTATATACAGTGACCATGTGGTGGTAGACACCAGCTGTACAGAGATCTGTATACTATATAAATAATTATATATACAGGACCATATGGTGGTAGATATCAGCTGTACACAGGATCTGTATACCATATAAATGATTACAATTACATCTAGGGACACACAATTATGTATTTTCTGATAAGCTGCGTCCTCCTTTTTTTTTCCTTCTCAATCTGGATCAGACCACTATGTCGATCTCTTAACATCTGCAGGACAAACATGTTAGACTCTGTATATTTTGCCATTCCCTCCTCTACACAATCTCCCATCTATAGGCCCCAAACTGTAATAATGTTCTCTTTTGTGTCCTGCACAGTAAAAGGGCAAGTAGGTAGGTAGCCAGGTAGGTAGGTAACTAGGTAGGTAGATTAGGAAGCCAGATATGTAGGTAGGTGACTAGCCAAGTAGGTATCTAGAGAAAGAAAGGAAGGCGCCTCATGTGCGGGATCAGTAGATCTTGCAGGTGGGGGTAGGGGACGGTGATTCCCAAGCCGCTTACCAAAGTTGGTTGTGCGCCCACACACAACAAGGTTAAGAGCAGAAGAGATATGGAAGAAGGTCCACTGCAGCCCTCCTGGGTGAGAGTAAAATCAAAACCGAATGACCAGGGAGTCAGGAGTTTGTCTGGCGCAGAGAGGAACCATCAGGCAGCCAAGTAAAATCAATGGATTTATTAGATGCAACGCGTTTCGCTGCGCATGCGCAGCTTCATCAGGCATGACAAGGGAAGGCTGGTAACAGATATATATATATATATATATATACCTCCAGGAATTAACCATTAGAGTGCTTTTTGAAAGAGTTGTTACATAGAATTACATATCCATGTGACAATGTATGAAAAAAATATATAAATAGATATAAATAGACAAACAAAAATCACAAAAATAATAATAAAACAGCAATATAAAAGCACAATGCAATCCTATAAACATATATATATATATATATATATATATATATATATATATATATATACATATATATATATATATATATATATATATATATATATATAATATAATATAATTATCGCATGTGGTGTGAATATAACACCACAAGCGACTCAAGGAGTCACACCGCTTAGTCACCGGTGCGGCATTCAACAATGCAAGTTGGATATTATTTCGAAAAATGTATATGATATAAAGAGTTATGTTTGTTAATTCAAAGGATAAAAATGTTTTTAATTGTATATCGCTGCCTTATTAAAATAAAATAAAAAATAAATAATAAACAGTGCGGTAAACCAAATCGCAACTGACCAGAAGGGAATGTATGAACACTACTTGGAAAAAAGATGAACTAGAATGACTAGTGCGGTATTGAATACAGCACCCGGCGAAAACGCAGGGTGTGAATATTTGTACAAAGATCTAAATTTACAAACAATAAATAATTAAGTAAAAAATACAAAAGTATCTATATGTAGAAAGGAAGAGAAAATAAACGGAACTTAGATAATAATGAATGTATCGATACAGTTAAATAATTTGATAATTTAGGGTTTAAAAATTTCCCATTTTTTCTTATGGATTAATCTCCAAAATATTATACCTTGATTTTTCTTCGTTCCTTCTGTGCTGTTCACCCTGGAGCGCCCCACTGGGTATTCATTATTCCTTATGTTTTATTATCTAAGTTCCGTTTATTTTCTCTTCCTTTCTACATATAGATACTTTTGTATTTTTTACTTAATTATTTATTGTTTGTAAATTTAGATCTTTGTACGAATATTCACACCCTGCGTTTTCGCCGGGTGCTGTATTCAATACCGCACTAGTCATTCTAGTTCATCTTTTTTCCAAGTAGTGTTCATACATTCCCTTCTGGTCAGTTGCGATTTGGTTTACCGCACTGTTTATTATTTATTTTTTATTTTATTTTAATAAGGCAGCGATATACAATTAAAAATTTTTTTTATCCTTTGAATTAACAAACATAACTCTTTATATCATATACATTTTTCGAAATAATATCCAACTTGCGTTGTTGAATGCCGCACCGGTGACTAAGCGGTGTGACTCCTTGAGTCGCTTGTGGTGTTATATTCACACCACATGCGATAATTATATTATATATATATGTCTATAGGATTGCATTGTGCTTTTATATTGCTGTTTTATTATTATTTTTGTGATTTTTGTTTGTCTATTTATATCTATTTATATCTATTTCTATATTTTTTTCATACATTGTCACATGGATATGTAATTCTATGTAACAACTCTTTCAAAAAGCACTCTAATGGTTAATTCCTGGAGGTATATATATCTGTTACCAGCCTTCCCTTGGCATGCCTGATGAAGCTGCGCATGCGCAGCGAAACGCGTTGCATCTAATAAATCCATTGATTTTACTTGGCTGCCTGATGGTTTCTCTCTGCGCCAGACAAACTCCTGACTCCCTGGTCATTCGGTTTTGATTTTAGCCAAGTAGGTAGGTAGCCAGGCATGTAGGTAGGTGACTGGCTAGGTAGTTAGGCAGCCATATATGAAGGCCAGGTATGTACATAAATAGGTAGTACATCCCCCAGATAATCTGCCCCCTGTATGAAAACCCCCTATGTAGGTATTAGCTGGGCAGGAACATAGTATATAGTCCCCCACAGCAGGTACAGGCAACAGCAGTCCCCCACAGTAGGTACAGCAGTAGGTACAGGCAGAAGCCCCCCCACCACAGTAGGTACAGGCAGCAGCCTCCCCACCACAGTAGGTACAGGCAGCATCGTCCCCCCACAGTAGGTACAGAAAGCTGCATCCCCCCAACAGTAGGTACAGGCAGCAGCATCCCTCCACAGTAGGAATAAGCAGCAGCATCCCCCCACACTAGGTACAGGCAGCAGTCCCCCCCACAGTAGGTACAGGCAGCATTGCCCCCCCACACAGTGGGTACAGGCAGCATTGCCCCCCCACAGTAGCTACAGGCAGCATTGTCCCCCCCATAGTAGGTATAGGCAGCATTGTCTCCCCCCTCGATGGAAAAAAAATTGCTCACCTGAATGTGTCCCATGCAGCAATCTTCCTCACAGTAGGGGCCCGCATCTTCCATCCTCCACACTGCAGGCGCCGATGAGTGACATCATCAGTGCCTGCACTGCGTGTGGGCGGAGGTCACGCCTCCTCTCTGTGTAGGCTGCAGATGCGGCTCACACAGAGGGGATGCTTTCTGCTGTATATGCATGAGCCGCGAATACAGCAGAAAAGAGTGCTTGTCTGCCTGGGGATCTGGGACGAGTGTCCTGGACCCCAGTAGCAGCGGCGCCGGGCCCTGTACCAGGCCAGGCCCTTGGACCATGTCTGAACAGACCGGCCGGTCAGTCCGCCCCTGTTTGACACTGTGTATTTCAGTGCTAGCAAACTCTATGGGCGTTTGTTATTACTTCCATAGACTTTGCTAGCACAGAAATAAACAGCGTCAAATATGCAGGGTCAAATGCGCATCATATATGATACATGTGACCCTACCTTTATGGTCCTTTTCAGCATCAAGATAATAACTATTTTGGCCCAAAAGCCCAGAATGCATTCCCCAGCACAACAGTAATGCAGTTGGGTAACATCCCCTGAGCTTTTGAGCGTCATTAACATAATAACAAAAATGCACATAGCTCAGCATTAAAACTAAATATAGAAATAAAAAAGGCAAGACCATCATCAAAATGACTATCCTTATATAGTGCTGGTGCAAAGCAATGTTTTTAAGTAGTAAAACTTTACTTAAACATATATATATATATATATATATATATATATATATATATATATATATACACAGTGGGGCAAAAAAGGTAGCCGTCAATTTAGTCAGCCACCAATTGTGAAAGTTCTCCCACTTAAAAAGAGAGAGAGAGAGAGGCCTATAATTTTCATCATAGGTATACATCAACTATGAGAGACACAATGAGAAAAAAAAATCCATAAAATCACATTGTCTGATTTTTAAAGAATTTATTTGCAAATTATGATGGAAAATAAGTATTTGGTCAATAATAAAAGTTCATCTCAATACTTTTTTTATATACCCTTTCTTGACATTGACAGAGGTCAAAGGTTTTCTTTATAGGGGAAAAAACTTTTTTTATATATCAACTGGCTCCAGAAAGTTAAACAGATTTGTAAATTACTTCCATTAAAAAATCGTAATCCTTTCAGTACTTATGAGCTTCTGAAGTTAAAGTTGTTCTTTTCTGTCTAAATCCTCTCTGATGACACCTGTCTCGGGAAACGCCAAGTTTAGAAGTAAATCCCCATAGCAAACCTCTTCTAAACTGGGTGTTTCCCGAGACATTTGTTAAATCTGTTTAACTTTCTGGAGCCAGTTGATATATATAAAAAACGTTTTTGCCTGGAATACTCCTTTAAGTCTTCACAAGGTTTTCACACACTGTTGCTGGTATTTATGCCCATTCCTCCATGCAAATCTCCTCTAGAGCAGGGATGTTTTGGGGCTGTCGCTGGGCAACACAGACTTTCAACTCCCTCCAAAGGTTTTCTATGGCGTTGAGATCTGGAGATTGGCTAGGCCACTCCGGGACCTTGAAATTATTCTTTGTTGACCCGGCAGCGTGTTTGGGATCATTGTCATGCTGAAAGACTAAGCCACATTTCATCTTCAATGCCCTTGCTGATGGAAGGATGTTTTCATTCAATATCTCACGATACATGGCCCCATTCATTCTTTCCTTTACACGGTTTGTCCTGGTCACTAAGCAGAAATACAGCCCCAAAGAATGATATTTCCACCCCCATGCTTCACAGTAGGTATGGTGTTCTTTGGATGCAACTCAGCATTCTTTCTCCTCCAAACACGATGAATTGAATTTTTACCAAAAAAGTTCTACTTCAGTTTCATCTGACCATATGACAATCTCACAGTACTTTTCTGGATTATACAATTGCTCTCTAGAAAACTTCAGACGGACCTGGACATGTACTGGCTTATGCAGCGGGACCCATCTGGCACTGCGTAATTTGAGTCCCTGGCGGCATAGTGTGTTAATGATGGTAGCCTTTGTTACTTTGTCCCAGCTTTCTGCAGGTCATTCACTAGGACCCCCCTTGTGGTTCTGAACTTTTTGCTCACTGTTCTTGTTATCATTTTGACACCATGGAATGAGATCTTGTGTGGAACCCCAGATCGAGGGAGATTATCAGTGGTCTTGTATGTCTTCCATTTTCTAATAATTGCTCCCACAATTGATTTCTTCACACCAAGCTGCTTGCCTATTGCAGATTCAGTGTTCCCAACCTGGTGCAGGTCTACAATTTTGTTTCTAGTGTCCTTTGACAGCTTTTTAGTCTTGGCCATATTGGAGTTTGGAGTGTGACTGTTTGAGGTTGAGGACAGGTGTCTTTTATATTGATACATTCAAACAGATGTCATTAATACAGGTAACGAGTGGGGGACAGAGGAGACTCTTACAGGGGTGCTCCGGTGGAAAACTTATTATTTTTTTAAATCAACTGGTGAAAGAAAGTTAAACAGATTTGTAAAATACTTCTATTAAAAAATCTTAATCCTTCCAGGACTTATTAGCTGCTGAATACTACAGAAGAAATTATTTTCTTTTTGGAACACAGAGCTCTCTGCTGAAATCACGAGCACAGTGCTCTCTGCTGACATCTCTGTCCATTTTAGGAACTGTCCAGAGCAGCATATGTTTGCTATGGGGAATTTTCTCCTATTCTGGACAGTTCTTAAAATGGACAGAGATGTCAGCAGAGAGCACCGTGCTCTTGATTCAGCAGAGAGCTCTGTGTTCCAAAAAGAAAAGCATTTCTTCTGTAGTATTCAGCAGCTAATAAGTCCTGGAAGGATTAAGATTTTTTAATAGAAGTAATTTGCAAATCTGGTTAACTTTCTGGCAAAAGTTGATTTAAATTTTTTTTTTCCACCGCAGTACCCCTTTAACCCCTTAAGGACCCAGCCATTTTACACCTTAGGACCCGGGCATTTTTTGCACATCTGACCACTGTCACTTTAAACATTAATAACTCTGGAATGCTTTTAGTTATCATTCTGATTCCGAGATTTTTTTCGTGATATATTTGACTTTAACATAGTGGTAAAATTTTTTGGTAATTTGCATCCTTTCTTTGTGAAAAATCCCCAAATTTGATGAAAATTTGAAAATTTTGCATTTTTCTAACTTTGAAGCTCCCTGCTTGTAAGGAAAATGAATATTCCAAATAATTTTTTTTATTCACATATACAATATGTCCACTTTATGTTTGCATCATAAAATTGACAAGTTTTTACTTTTGGAAGACAAAGTTCAGCAGCAATTTTCCAATTTTTCACAAAATTTCCAAACTCACTATTTTTCAGGGACCAGTTCAGGTTTGAAGTGGATTTGAAGGGTCTTCATCTTAGAAATACCCCACAAAGGACCCCATTATAAAAACTGCACCCCCAAAGTATTCAAAATGACATTCAGTCAGCGTTTTAACCCTTTAGGTGTTTCACAGGAATAGCAGCAAAGTGAAGGAGAAAATTCACAATCTTCATTTTTTACACTCGCATGTTCTTGTAGACCCAATTTTTGAATTTTTACAAGGGGTAAAAGGAGAAAATGTATATTTATATTTGTAGCCCAATTTCTCTCGAGTAAGCACATACCTCATATATCTATGTAAAGTGTTCGGCGGGCGCAGTAGAGGGCTCAGAAGGGAAGGAGCGACAAGGGGATTTTGGAGAGCACGTTTATCTGAAATGGTTTTTGGGGGGCTTGTTGCATTTAGGAAGCCCCTATGGTGCCAGAACAGCAAAAAAAAAAAAAACACATGGCATACCATTTTGGAAACAAGACCCCTTGAGGAACGTAACAAGGAATTAAGTGAGCCTTAATACCTCACAGATGTTTCACAACTTTTGCATATGTAAAAAAATAATTAAATAAATTCACTAAAATGTGTTCCCCCCCCCAAATTTCACATTGCAAGGGTTAATAGCAGAAAATACCCCCCCCAATATTTGTAACCCCATCTCTTCTGAGTATGGAGGTACCCCATAAGTTGACCTGAAGTGCATTACGGGCGAACTACAATGCTCAGAAGAGAAGGAGTCATATTTGGCTTTTTGAGAGCAAATTTTGCTCGGGGGGCATGTCGCATTTAGGAAGCCCCTATGGTGCCAGGACAGCAAAAAATAAATAAAACACATGGCATACCATTTTGGAAACTAGACCCCTTGAGGAACGTAACAAGGAATAAAGTGAGCCTTAATACCCCACAGGGGTTTCATGACTTTTGCATACGTAAAAAAAAAAAATAACTAAAATGTGTGTTTCCCCCCCAAATTTCACATTTTTGCAAGGGTTAATAGCAGAAAATACCCCCCCAAAATTTGTAACCCCATCTCTTCTGAGTATGGAGGTACCCCATAAGTTGACCTGAAGTGCACTACGGGCGAACTACAATGCTCAGAAGAGAAGGAGTCATATTTGGTTTTTGAGAGCAAATTTTGCTTGGGGGGGCATGTCGCATTTAGGAAGCCCCTATGGAACGTAACAAGAGGTACAGTGAGCATTTACCTCCCACTGGTGTCTGTCAGATCTTTGGAACAGTGGGCTGTACAAAATTTTTTATTTGCACAGCCCACTGTTCCAAAGATCTGTCAGACACCAGTGGGGTGTAAATTCTCACTGCACCCCTCATTACATTCCGTGAGGGGTGTAGTTTCTGAAATGGGGTCACATGTGTTTTTACCGCTGTAACAATCAGCCACCCCTGTGCAAGCCACCTCAAATGTAAATGGTGCACTCTCCCTTCTGGGCCTTGTTGTGCGCCCCCAGAGCACTTTGCGCCCACATATGGGGTATCTCCGTAGAGAAATTGCATTACAATTTTTGGGGGGCTTTTTTCCCTTTTCCCTCTTGTCAAAATGAAAAGTATAGGGCAACACCAGCATGTTAGTGTAAAAAATAATTGTTTCTTACACTAACATGCTGGTGTAGACCCCAACTTCACCTTTTCATAAGGGGTGAAAGGAGAAAAAGCCCCCCAAAATTTGTTAGGCAATTTCTTCCGAGCATGGCGATACCCCATATGTGGCCCTAAACTGTTGCCTTGAAATACAGGGCTCCAAAGTGAGAGCGCCATATGCATTTGAGGCCTGAATTAGGGATTTGCATAGGGGTGGACATAGGGGTATTCTACGCCAGTGATTCCCAAACAGGGTGCCTCCAGCTGTTACAAGACTCCCAGCATGCTTGAACAGTCAACGGCTGTGCGGCAATACTGGGAGTTGTTGTTTTGCAACAGCTGGAGGCTCCATTTTGGAAACAGTGGCGTACCAGACGTTTTTCTTTTTTATTGGGGAGGGGAGGGGGGCTGTGTAGGGGTATGTGTATATGTAGTGTTTTTTACACACGGCGGGGGATTACAGCGAGTTTCCCGCTGCGAGTTTGAGCTGCTGCGCAAAATTTGCTGCATCGCAAACTTGCAGCCTGATACTCACTGTCAGCCCCCTGCCCATGTGAATGTACCCTATACATTCACGGGGGTGGGGGGGGGGGGAACCTCCTGCTGTTGCAAAACTACAACTCCCAGCATGCACAGTCTATCAGTACATGCTGGTAGTTATAGTTTTGCAACAGCTGGAGGCACACGGGTTGGGAAACGCTGAGTTAGGAAACAGACAATTTTCCCAACCAGTGTGCCTCCAGTTGTTGCAAAACCACTACTTTCAAACATTCTCAGGCATGCTGAAATTAGTAGTTCGGTAACATCTTTAGAGCCAGATGTTGCCGAACTACAACTCCCAGCATGCTTGGAGTTGTAGTTTTGCAACATCTGGAGGACTACAGTTTGCAGACCACTAATACAGTGGTTCCCAATCTGTGCCCTTCCAGATGTTGCAAAACTACAACTCCCAGTATGCCAAAACTGTCCAGGCATGCTGGGAGTTGTAGTTCTGCAACATCTGAAGGACCAGATGTTACAGAACTACAACTCCCAGCATGCCTGGACAGTAAGGGCATGCTGAGGATGTGTAGCTTTGCAACATCTGGAAGGGCACAGTGGTCTCCATACTGTGGACCTCCAGATGTTGCAAAACTGCAACTCCCAGCATGCCCAGACGCCAAGGGCTGTCTGGGCATGCTGGGAGTTGTAGTGTAAGGGGACCAGATGGAGCAGTCCAGATCGCTTTACGGCGGTCTGGACTGCTGCAAAGGTCCCGCAACGCCGCCGAAGATCCACTCACCTGCTTTCACCGCCGCCGTCTCCGCCGCCCTGATCCGGGTCTTCAGGGACGAGGTAAGTACCGGGGCCGGGCCCCAGCACTCCCCCGTACCCCGCCGCATCCTCCGGTCTTCCTCCCGTTCTCTCCCGACTTCCATGGAAAGGGCAGGGCGGGCGGAAGTAACCGCCCCCCCCCCCCTGCGATTGGTCGTTTAGCTAACCGAAGAATCGCATGGGATAGGAGGAGGTGACAGGCTTGCCACCTTGCTCCCATACTTCAGCATGGTCCTGGCTGTCTGTGACAACTGGGATCATGCAAAATTACCGGGCGGTCAGGTCCCAGAGACCTAATCAGCCCGGTATCGCCGCAGATCACAGGGGCGATTTCCCTCGCAATTTGCGGCGATCGCCGACATGGGGGGCAGACATGGCCCCCCTCGGCGTTTGCCCTGGATGCCTGCTGAAGTATTTCAGCAGGCATCCGCTTCCGATCTCTGCCCAGCGCTCGGCAGGGACCGGAAAACGCTAGGACATACGGGGATGTCCTGGGTCCTTAAAGTCCTGGGCCCTTAAGGGGTTAAAGAAAAGGTTACAGGTCTGTGAGAACCAGAAATCTTGCTTGTTTTTAGGTGACCAAATACTTATTTTCCACCATAATTTGCAAATAAATTCTTTAGAAATCAGACAATGTGATTTTATGGATTTTTTTCTCATTAAATGGGCACTGTCACCAACTTTTATTTTTGATATGTTGTAGTACTTATGTACTACAACATATCTCTAATATAGAAATAAATATATTAGGGCTCAGGGTTTAAGACAAATGGACAGATAGTAATTAAATTTGTTTATTATTATACAGTGTGACAATATAATATAGAATATCATATAAGAATATAAAATAAAATAGTGGCGTCTGCGTCTCACAGGGCCCTTGTGTAGGTGCAGCACCAACTAATATTATCTAAAATGTACGTATTGCACATTGTGTGAAAAATTAAGACCACCATATAAAAGTTCATATAAAACCTCTAATAGGATTAGACTGTACAGGGAGAGAAATCTTGGTGGGAGAGTCTTAGTTCATCCACAATAATCAATTCTCTCCTCTCTCAAACAGTTCTGCAAATTGTAACAGATTCCAGTATAGTTGTAACCAATAGCAACCATATAAGTTTTGGTTAGTAACCCATAGCAGTAACCCATACAGTCTAATCCTATTAGAGGTTTTATATGAACTTTTATATGGTGGTCTTAATTTTTAACACATTGTGGAATACTTATATTTTAGATAATATTAGTTGGCGCTGCGCCCACACAAGGGCCCTGTGAGACGCAGACACCACTATTTTATTTTATTATATCATATTCTATATTATATTGTCACACTGTATAATAATAAACACATTTAATTACTATCTGTCCATTTGTCTTAAACCCTGAGCCCTAATATATTTATTTCTATAGACAAACTACTTCCTGACACCTTGGGTATAGGTGTCTAATTAGGCAGCCCGGGTTTATTTGGTGGGTAGTTAGACAAGAGCCTCTCCAACTCCTTTATAATATCTCTAATGTAGTTTAATTTATTTTTTTATTTTATTAACAGTGTGTATTTTACGTTTGAAAACCGGCCACTAGAGGTCACCCTCCTAGTGGCCAGCTGCAGACTGGCGTGACGTCACGCCTGAATTCGGACTTATGCTGGCCGGGCATCGGTCCTAATTCATTCATCCTGCGCTCGCTCCTTGCCTGTCAATCAGACAGGCGGGAGCGAGCGCTGAGAACAGAAGAAGCGTGCATTGGCTCCCAGGCATCGCACGCCGGCCCCGCCATCCCATCGCTGCTGTCCTGCACTAACTTCTCACACGGCCCCGTCGCTGCACTGTCCTGGTATGTCGGGGGGGTGATAGGAGCGGGTTGCGCGGCGGGGTTCGGGTAGCGGGGTTCATGGGGCGGGGTTTTCGGGTTGTGCCGCGGCCATGTATTGTTTTTAACACAGGGTGCCTCCAGTTTTTTCCCCACTACAACTCCCAGCATGCCCTGACAGCCAATAGATGTCAGGGCAAGCTGGGAGTTGTAGTGGTGAAACAGCTGTGTAGCACCCTGTGTAGATGAACTAAGGGCAGAAGTGTTGTCCCCAGCAGGCATCAGTGACGTGGTGCCTGCTGGGGAAGTCTGCCTGGTAGTGAGCACACTACCAGGCAGACAAAACTGCATTTTTCATTTAGTAAAAAAAAAAATTAAAGGCAGGGAGGGGGTTAGGGATAGATGGGAAATAGGCAGAGACAGAGAGGAAAAAAAAGGGATGGTGGGAGCTACTCTTTAAGTCTCTCATAGTTGAGATATACCTATGATGAAAATGACAGGCCTCTCTCATCTTTTTAAGTGGGAGAACTTGCTCAATTGGTGGCTGACTAAATACTTTTTTGCTCCACTGTAAATTTGGTAGCCCTACTGGCTCTCAGAATAAAATTATTTCCTTCATACAGTACTTCTTTATCATTCCACCTCATAAAACATTTCTTGTGTTTTTTTGTTTTCCAACAGGTTGTATGGTAAAGTAAATGTTACCTCTAAAAATATAATTTGTTCTTCATACAGCCATGTCAATGTTGAAATAAATAGTTATGGCTTTTTGAAGACTGGTATGATGAATAAAATAAAACCTCAAGCCAAAAAAAATGCAGCATCAGTTAGAAGTACCGTATGTCTTCTCTTTAATTGCAACATTGTTATTTACTGTAAGAAAGCACAATTTTCACACATTAGAATTCTTCTCCTTGTCTGATAAACTTGGTCCTAAAAAGTTTAAATTCACAGCATGACATGTAGCAAACAACTGGAAAGCTGGAAATCCTGGACTCCAACTGAGATACATTTTTAGCTAATCGTGAAGGGACATGCTCTGTTAGCTAAAGCTGCAATGAGCCACATCCAATACTGAGTGGCCGAATATTTCTCTTTATGATGTGTATAGAATTTAAGGAATTCTTGAACTATAAGGGCAAAAAGTTTTAACTTCATTGCAGCCCAAATCTAGCTCAATTTGCAGAATGGAGGGGTGTGTGCTACATTCATCTCTGTATCAGGTAGCTTGTGTTTACAAAATCTTAAAGGAGTACTCCGCCGGAAGACATCTTATCCCCTATGCAAAGGATAGGGGATAAGATGTCTAATTCCGGGGGTCCAGCCACTGGGGACACCCGCAATCTCCGCTGCGTCACCCCAGTCATCCGATGCACTCTGCAATCTCTGCTCCATGCCGGATGACTGGTAACCTCCATTCCTGTCTATGGGAGGAGGCGTGATGGCTAATTACTAGACCTCTCATCCCCTCCCTTAGACATAAATGGAGGGGGCGTTATGTTATGTCACAAACACGGAAGCTCCAATGCTTCCATTTTCAGGACGCCACTGCTGCCAGCCCAGAGATCGCGGGGGTCCCCTTTGGATAGTGGATAGGATGTTTTCCGGCAGAGAACACCTTTAAAGTACCAGCAGACAGCTAATTTGATAAGAAGTGGTGTTGGCTTTTCTGCTGGGAGGGCAGTAAAAAGTTTTTTAAAAGTATTTAAATTATCAACCATTGCCAGTGGCTGTCTGCATCTTGTCAAGTTCATCACAATTTTTTTTATGTAGTATTTCATTCTTTTAGACTTTTATAGACATGGCAATACCTAGGGGACTTGATCAGTATTACAATAAACTACATTACTTTTCCACTGCAGTATGTTGTGCTATAATAGTTATTCCATTACACTTTGCCTCTTACAGATAGATGTCAGTTGTATAACATAACAAGCATTCACCATGCATGTGCAGTATCCCAGTACAGATCCTGCTTTGTAAAGTATTTTTTTATTCCATTGTGTAAAATAAACATCTTCTATTACATCTTCTACCTCCAGAGCTATTACGGTGCCTCTGGTGTCCTACTCTGGCCCCCCTATATGGTCATCTTCCTAAGCTGCAGTGTGACATGTCAGCAAATTATCTAGAATTACATTACAAAAATTAGAGTGTCTTTGCCCTCAACAACCCAAAGGTTTATTTTCTGGTGGCTCAACTTCAGCACTTACACAGATGGGTGCATGATGGAGATGACCCTAAAACAGGGGAAATGTGACTTTTTGATAATTTTTTTTCCATGTTCTTTTGGATGTGAAGTAATTAAAATTACAGCTCTGATATAATGATATTTGGACAATTATTAAATATTCCTTTTTTAGTCCTTTTACTGTGTGATCGCTTGTTCGTTTGTACAATACACTGCAATATTAACATACTGCAGTATACTGTTACTGAACTGCTCTTCTATTACACCCTGCCTATGTATGGATAGAAGTAGAGGTGCACTGAAATGGAAATTTCAGAACCGAAATGAAACCGAAATAAAAAAAAATGTCCGGCCGAAACCGATACCGAAACCGAAAATGACTTCTCCCCGTCTTCTGGTAAAATGCAGCACTCCGCTCATTAAATTAGATTCCCCCACATTAGATTGCCAGCTCCCCCACATTAGGTCGGGAGTTCCCCCACATTAATAGGCAACTCCCCCACATTAATATTCAGCTCCCCCACAATAGTAGGCAGCTCCCCCACAATAGTAGGCAGCTCCCCCACAATAGGTCAGCATTTCCCCCACAATAGTAGGCAGTTCCCCCACAATATTAGGCAGCTCCCCCCAACAATATTAGGCAGCTCTCCCCACATTTGTAGGCAGCTCCCCCCCACATTAGGTCAGCAGTTCCCCCACAATAGTAGGCATCTCCCCACAACAATATTAGGCAGCTCCCCCCACATTTGTAGGCAGCTCCCCCCACATTTGTAGGCAGCTCCCCTCCCCCACAATATTAGGCAGCTCCCCCCCAACAATATTAGGCAGCTCCCCCCCACAATATTAGGCAGCTCCCCCCACATTTGTAGGCAGCTCCCCCCACATTTGTAGGCAGCCCCCCCCCTCACAATATTAGGCAGCTCCCCCCCAACAATATTAGGCAGCTCCCCCCACATTTGTAGGCAGCTCCCCCCCACAATATTAGGCAGCTCCCCCCCAACAATATTAGGCAGCTCCCCCCAACAATATTAGGCAGCTCCCCCCACAATATTAGGCAGCTCCACCCACATTTGTACGCAGCTCCCTCCCAACAATATTAGGCAGCTCCCCCCACATTTGTAGGCAGCTGCCCCCCAACATTATTAGGCATCTCCCCCCACAATATTAGGTAGCTCCCCCCACAATATTAGGCAGCTCCCCCCAAATTTGTAGGCAGCTCCCCCCACATTTGTAGGCAGCCCCCCCCCCACAATATTAGGCAGCTCCCCCCCCAACAATATTAGGCAGCTCCCCCCACATTTGTAGGCAGCTCCCCCCACATTTGTAGGCAGCTCCCCCCCACAATATTAGGCAGCTCCCCCCCAACAATATTAGGCAGCTCCCCCCAACAATATTAGGCAGCTCCTCCCACAATATTAGGCAGCTCCCCCCACATTTGTAGGCAGCTCCCCCCCCAACAATATTAGGCAGCTCCCCCCACATTTGTAGGCAGCTGCCCCCCAACATTATTAGGCAGCTCCCCCCACAATATTAGGTAGCTCCCCCCACAATATTAGGCAGCTCCCCCCCACATTAGGTCAGCAGTTCCCCCACAATAGTAGGCAGCTTCCCTCCACCCCACAAACATACAGCTTCCAGCCATATATAGTGTATGGCTGGAGGCTGTATGTCTGTACTGCTGCCCCCACAGTGATCCGGTCACCGCTCCTCCGGCCCGGGGTCACATCTACTGCTATGGCCTAAGGACCATAGCAGTAGGTGCCGGTACCGGGGGAGCGGTGACCGGAACACTGAACAAGGCCCCGGTCAGCGTGCGTTCTCCTGCGACGATCCTGCGGTCCTCCTGCGTCTCTATGGTTGTACGCACGGGACGTCAGTGACGTCCCATGCGTACGAACATAGAGGCGGAGAAGCGATGGACTGAAGGAGGATCGCAGGAGGACGCCGGGGAATGGTGAGTGACCTGTGGACATCCTTATGTCCCGAAAAGATTTTTCGGGACACAGGGATGTCCTGGATAGGAATACTTATTTGTATGTGCCCGGGCCGGCTCCCGTGTGTGGCTGCAGGCGGGGTTTGACCAGAGCATATAAAAACTAATACTGTATACTAAAAACCAGGGGGCCTCCAGCTGTTGTGAAAGTACAACTCCTAGCATGCCCGGACAGACTTTGCCGGTACGGGCCTGCTGGAAGTTGTAGTTTCACAACAGCTGGAGGCCCCCTGGTTTTTAGTATACAGTATTAGTTTTTATATGCTCTGGCCGGCCCCCGCCTGCAGCCACACACGGGAGCCGGCCCGGGCACATAAAAAAAAGTATTCCTATCCCGGAGAGCTCGCCCCCCCAGATGTTGCGCCCGGCCCCCCTGCACCCCCAAGAGTGCCTCTGCCACTGGCAGTGCTTGTTACTTGTGCTGTAGGCGGGCAGGGGAGGTGGGTCATTATCGGCACATTTTTTGTTGTTTCGGCATTTCCCCGAAACAGCTATTTTCGGCCGATATGTATCGGCCGCCGATATATCGGTGCATCCCTAGATAGAAGTTCTATCATAGTGGCCACAGAGGCCTTCAGAAGGTCTCTGTTGTCATATGACAACAAATTGGCATATTTCACTTGGGCCACGGAGGCATGATAGCTGCAGCACCAAGAATGTAACTATGGTTGCCTTATACTGTGGCACCTAGAGGTTTCAGTATTTGGTATTGGTATTGGAGAGATCTCCAATCATAGATTAGGAGTGTCAGCTACATACATCATCAGTTATGAAGGAGACTTACACCTGGAGCCTACTCTATATTTTATTAAAACTTTTGTGCCATGCATTCACATAATGTGGGCACCAACAGGTTAATATCTATTTACAGGACTTTGTTATTACAGTTTATCCATTCAGTGAAGTATACCCTTTACACTTTCACTATATGCAGCAGGGGGTTTCTTCATGTGTCCTACTTTTCTTACCAGAAATCTCTGGTTCAAATGTTTTTGACCAGTACAGTTGCCCACAGGACTGGGACACTCACATAGGACACTTCTCAGGCTACAGGGTAGGCAGTCTACCAGTGACACACATCTGCAATTGAAAAAGGGTATGAGAATACCCAAATCGTGTCTTGCCTTGGATGTACATGTAGACTGTCTTTTATAATAAAGTACGGTTTGCTTATCTAGAGAGCTGTTTATGATTTTTTATACGGGATAGCGCGATTCCTTGGAGTTCATTTTTCCTACTTCACTATATGGAGGACGGATTTGTTAACCACCTAGGACAAACCATTAGCGACAGGAGATCCACGCGCTATGTGGCCTCAATTCCACATAAGGAGTTTTAGTCGCGGGTGACTGACTGCCTGCTGCTTAACAAATCGGGAGTTGTGAGAGATCCGAGTAAAATATGTGTAAAAAATGGTTGTGAAAAATAATTAAGGCAAATATTTTAGATTATCTGTTCAGAGGTGATATTAGTTAGCAAAGGTTTACGCTCTGCATGCACCCACGGGAACTAGTCCAGAAGTTCGGACGGGGATATGGTTATACACTACAGAAGTGTATTCAAAAGGAACAGGGCATATAAAGGAAGGACTTACACTTCTCCTCCGTTATGGATCCACTTCTGACTTTGGCTCAAAAACTGCAGTGGCAGTATTCCAAAAACTGCCAGAAAAAAATAAAAAATAAAGACAAGTGTAAACTTAGCCTTATAGAGTTCTGGTGCCTGAAAGCAATCTTTTGGCCTCCGGTTTGGTGCTGGTAATAGGTATAGCCACTGAGTTATCATAGTGCACTTGTACTTGCGAGGATTTCGCCTCACCCCGACCTAGAAAACTAGTTCCATGGTTGGTGTGAAGGAAAAGACCAGACACCACCTAGGTCGGGCGATCCCCTGAGAGATCGCTGTGATGGGGAACGATCCTCACTCCTCCCGGAACTGTCAAACTTTGGTAGACATGAATGGTTTGCAATCATTATTTAAAAGTCCGACTTCTGCTCTCCCTGGACATGAAGAGGCACGTGACCTCTTGATAACATGAAAAAATTAGAGAGGTAGATTGCACCCAGAATTGTGGGCAAAGGCCCTTAAAGAGAAGAAAGGAATATTAGAAGATAAGAAGATAATGGATTGTTGTCATCTGCCCAAGTTTGGCACTGCACCTCCTGTACCATAGCAAAAGATAGATATGTAGAAGAGGAATGCAGAGATAAAAAGGGGAAGACAACTGTGTATCTTTACCGTCCTGACGACCGTCCTTGTTGGGTGTGTCACAATTGTGGTCAACAGAATCCTCCCTCAGTTGAGTACTGTGTTTCCAGTGGTGCAGCATGGTCCCACAATGCCCCTCCTATGGTGTCAGCCCCTCTTTGTGCACCCCGTACTCCCTGTGCCCCCAAGGTAGATTCCACCCAAAAAACACCTAACCCCATGTGTCCCATGCTACCAAACCCAGTTCCACCCATGGTGTCACCACTTTCCAGTTGCAGCCATGCTGCTACCTCATCAAATATACCAGCTTATGCAAGTAAATGAAGATGATGCCTGCGGTCAGGGTTGAAGAATAAGAAGAAGTTAATATTGATGCCAAAGAAAATATTAGGAAAGAAAGCATATGATTAACAGATGCTTATGCCTTATATGAACATATATACTTAATTAACCAATGAAAATATAACACGATGATTTTTATGTGATAAACAACTCTCCTCTATATGAATCTATATAAGCATGTAACTGCTTAATAAAGCAAGCCAGTGTGTGTTCCCAACTCTGCTGAGAAAGGAGTTTGTACCAAACTGTTGTCTGGTGTTTATTCCTTGTGTTGGCACTCAGCACATACTAATTTGGACAACGTCAGTCACTCACATTCAAGGCCTAAACAGAGCAAACCTATTAGCAGCAACTCCTTAAAGGGGTACTCTGGCGCTAAGACATCTTATCCCCCATCCAAAGGATAAGATGCCTGATGGCGGGGGTCCTGGCACTGGGGACCCCCGTGATCTTCCACACCGCACCTCGTTAGAATCAGCCCCTATGGAGGGGGCATGACAGCTGTCACGCCCCCTCCCATAGACTTGCATTGAGGGGGCGGAGCGTGATGTCACATGGGGGCGGAGTTGTGATATCACTATGCTCCGTCCCCATGATCGCCAGTAATCAGACCCGGAGCGAGCACACTCTGGGGGCTGATTCTAATGGGGTGCAGTGTGGAAGTTCACGGGGGTCCCCAGCAGCGGGACCCCCACGATCAGGCATCTTAAGATGTCTTAGCGCCGGAGTACCCCTTTAACAATCCCACTATGCTCTATCACACCAACAGAGTCTCTTACTCAATTCCCTCAGAAGAACACCGTGGAAAGCTATTTACCCCACTTCCAACCAGGCTTGAAGTGGCCTCCCCGGCCACTTCAAGCCTGGTTGGAAGTGGGGTAAATAGATGGGAACAAATCTTTAAAGGGGTTGCCTGACTTACTAGAGACTTGGTACACATCTTTGTTTAGATTGCATAAAGTACTTGCTGTCAGACCATGTTTTACAGGTTATTGTCTCCGTTTAATGTATATCTATATATCTATATATATATATATATATATATATATATATGTATATCTATATATATATATATATATATATATATATATATATATATATATATTCTAACAAGTGTTAAAAATGAATGTTGTTGTATGCAATACAGCAAAATCCCTTTCCCATGGTCTACCATTATTAAGAATAAAATGGATTGCAAATTGCAACATATACATTATTTAGGTAAAAAATAATGTGGTTGACCATTCTTTTCTGTACAACAAATGGTGCAGTGTGAACACAGCTTTCACTATGAATGGCTGTTAAAGTGTGACTGCTTTTAAAGAGTAATTCTACTTGCAATCCGAAGTGCCCAGCAGTTAATTTCGACATTGTACTGTCTGTACCATAGTCAGAGAGGTCAAGAAAGTTAACAAACAAGAAAGCCTTTCCAAGTGTTTATATACTGCAAAGGTATCTACATCTCACCCTTTGCCTGCAAAACTGACATGGAGGGAATAAGATGGTCATATTCTTTCATTGACTATCATCTAAAAAAAACACTGCAGGTTAACAGGTCAAAAATCGACTTTTATTTTGACATTTGTTTTATTTTTTTCTGCTTCTAGTTTGCTAATGTGGGAAGAAAAATGTCCAATGAAAACATTTAAGAGACTTAAAACACATTAACAGTCAACCCCTTAGACCAAAGCTTCCTGGATTCCAAGTGAACCACATAGGGGGGCATTTAGCAAGGTATTCAGAGCCAATTTTTTGCTTACAAAAGTCACACAAAAAGTCGCACACGCGCCTAAGCACTTTTTTGTGCGACTTATGAGTAAGCAAATGGTCACAAACAGCCTTACCTAAGCAAATTTCAGTTTTCACTTTGCAGTTGTCAGGTATTTATGATGTGCGAATGTTGCACGTAAGCAAACCCCTTACAAAAAAAAGTTGCAAGTCTGCCCCATGTCTGACCTGGAGCACAAAACTCCCCTATTTGAGCAAATTTAAAAAGTTGCAAAAAAAGTCTCACAAAAGTCTCAGCTGCAACTTTTTTGTTTGGCATATGTGCTCCAAATGTATCAACCCCTTGTGATAGTATGATAAATATGTAGCACATAAGCAAAACTAAAGCAAAAAAAATAAAAAATGCCTTCAGAACTTGCTTACCAAAGCAAACAATGATAAATGTCCCCCATAGAGGTGTACAGAGATTGAATACTGGTGTTAAAGTGGTCAGCTTAGTCTTAAGTATTAGTCTCTTTTAATCATTAGTACATAATCATTTCCGTTCTCCTTCAAGATGCTACTTGCAGTAATGGGGTACAATTATTAGTACTCAATTTGCCCCTAGCTTTGCAAATGTATTTCTGGGATGGGGGAAGACATTTTTATTCATAACAGCTATCCTTCCAAATGTAATCTGACCCATTATAGTCATTACATGGATGATATTCTAATAATCTGAAAAGGCATAGCCAAACAATAGAGTCATTCTCTACATTTAATATCATAAAACTTAATGAAAAGCCATTTCAATTTAACATACACCACCAATATATTAAATATATAAATATATATATATATATATATATATATATATATATATATATATATGTGTGTGTGTGTGAAGGTTAATTGACTGAGTCACTTAACCTGTGTTTGTGGGAGGGGCGGTACTTGCGCTTAAAAGCCGCGGCTCCCTGTGTTCAGGGCACCACGGCTCTAGCGTTGTTTGGAGTCCGTGACGTCAGACGCCAGAGGAAGTCCCTCCAGCCTCGTGTTCGTTCCTGTGCTCTGCTGTGCCGGGTTGTGCTGAACGTCATTTTCAGGTTAGTTCAGACGCTAGGTAGGGGGTGACGGCGGAGTGGGTCCGTGGGGTGACTGCCGGAGTCTGGGGGCTCGCGTCTTAGTGAGCCCTGCGGTTGTCTCCAGTGCCCTGCCTTTCGCATGCTGGTGTTGTTGTGGTTCAGCAGCTGTAGCGGGCTGCTAGGCAACGTTGCGCGCTTTCGGCTGCTCGGCTCTGCATATCGGGGGTTTTGTTATGAGATGTTTGGTGCTGGTTTGGGGAGATGACAGCGGGAGTTACCTTCGGATCGTATGTCCTACGGAGCTCCGCGGTATTCTCCGTCCCGTTCCGCTGCCTAACGCATGCCGGCTCTCTATCTGGTCACCAGCCTCAGCCGGCAGCCAGTTCGTTACACACCTTCTGCTGCTCAGCTCTGCATGCTGGGTGCTTTTTTACATCAGGCAACAGTAGGTGTTACAGTCTTGTAGTTTCTAGGTAGTAGTCATAGTGACAGTACACGTTGACTACTGGTCAGGATGCTTCTTTAGTGTGTCACAGCTGTTCCTGCTGTGTATTCACTGATTGACGCGTTTATTCCGTTTATTCGTTTGTCATTCTCGGTCAAGCGGTGTATTTACGTTGGTTTTCCTATTTTCAGTTTATTCGCAAGAAATCTACCTCCTGCATCGTCTTACTAGCTCAGTAACGCTGTGTAGCTGTCTAGGCTCGAAGTTCATCTTTACGCAAGTTCGCTGTTCTTTTGTCCTCGGCCCGGTCGCTTTTAGGTAAAAAAGAGAAAAGAGTATATTTGGAATTTGCATAAATGTATATAGGTGTTAATTAAAGTCAAGTTTTATGTTCATGCAGGTTGTTTTTTCTTCCCCCAACTCGCCCTTGGGGCTCGGTTCATATCCTTTCCACCGACTCAACTCGTCTTTGGGTCTTCGTGTGGATCCGTCTTAGCCTGTGTGTTGTTAAGTTATATGCCTGTGTGTTTTATTCAGCAGTTGTCCACGCACGCTCTTGTGGCTTTAAACGTCTGCTGTCGTGAACGTCGTGTTGGCTTACCATCCTCGGTACAGGTATGTGCAGTCTACTTCATGCGGTTCTCCTTTGGCTCGCAGTGTTCACCCTGGTGGTCTCGCCTCGCTTCAGCTTCTACGTTGATCCAGCGCCTATTCGTGTCGAGATTGACCTTCATAACCCAGTTGTCAAGGTGCGGTTTGTTTTAGGCTTCAGGAAGCACAGGTATTCATGTCTTAGTTCGTTACCCATCACGTCCTTGGGTATACTCTTTACCCCCTGCTCATCACGTCTTTGGGCCAAGGGGTTCGTTTGTATCGAGTAACTTTACGTGTCACGCTGTTCGCATGTGTTTAATCACCACACGGTACTCTTCACTTTCTAGTCTGATTACGTTTTTTAGACTTAGCTCCTTCTGTGGTGGCAGTGGCTTTGGTTTCCGGGTTAGTCTTGCTCTGACAGGTGAATTACGTTTTGGTTTGTTCCTTGGGTCAGGGTTTGATTGTTGTATATCTAATTTTCAGAAATGTCTCACGCTTCAAACATTGAAGATGCAGCTTCTGTTCTGGAAGAACGTCGCTAGAACATCGGATCTGGGTAGCGTCCCGTCTCTTCGTAACTGGACCATTCCTAAACTGACGGCTGAACTCGTCCGCAAAGGCATCCCGTTCCCGGCTACTGCCCGCAAGGCGGAACTTTATCGCTTATTGGTCTCTGAGCAGTCGGGACCCTGTGATCAAGCAGGCCCTAGCAGTGGAGAAGTGTCCATGCAGACACTTAATACGTCCATTTTGCAGTTGCATACGTTAATTAACTCGCTCTGTTCTAGAGTTGATACCTTGGAGTGTAAGAGTTCGGAGGCTCCCGCTCCGGCCCCAGTGGTGGGTTCGGCTTCGGCCGTTCCGCACACTTCCGTTCCCCCTCAGGTTTCTGCTACTCCGCAGGCTTCAGTATTACCGGTTGGACTTAATATGCTTGTGCCAAATATCGCGCCAGCTCATTTTATCCCGGGTAATCTGAAGAAGGACATTCTCGATGGTAAGGATGTTAATCTCGCTTCCTTGCTTATTGCATCTCACGATGTTTTCGAGAACAAGACTATTGCTTGTGGTGAGGTGTCGGTTATTCTGAAAGCTAAAGACGTAAGGTTAAATCGCAAGCTTACATTAGCTGAATTCAGTATGGCGTTCGCCATTTATCGTGAAGTTTTATGCTCAGTCAAGCCAGAAAGACGTGAAGAGCTTGACATGTATCTGTACAAAGTCACAGATTTAGCTCATAAATATGGTGGATACACGTTTTATGACTATCATAAATCGTTTTCAGCTAAGGCGGCGGCAGCTCTAGTACAGTACAACTATACAGTCAATTGGGCGTTGGTTGACACCAAGATTTTCTGCAATCATTTTGCAGGTCTTTAAGCCCCTGTTTGCTCTCGGTGTCAATCCATCGCCCATACCACTGAATGGTGCAATACTGTTAATTCCCCATCCGAGGTAAATCCCGGCACGTCCTCACCCACATTTCAGCCTAGGAATCAGAAACATCCGGGCTTGATTGACAAACTAGGTAGACCCATCAAGTATCTCAGTAAATCGCAAATTTGCAATAATTTCAATTTTGGGTCTTGCAATTATAACCAGTGTAGACTTTTACATGTCTGCGCAATTTGTTTCAGGGCCCATCCTAAGTCCAGTTGTCCTCAGAAGTCGAAAGCATGACTAGCCTGATAGACGTGTTGTGTTTAGAACATTTTCTTGCTGATCACCCAGATAGGTGTTTTGTTCAATTTTTGATTAATGGATTCCGGTCAGGTTTCCACACAGGTTTCATTACTTTACCCTCTGCTACGTATGAGTGTCACAATTTACGTTCTGCTCTAAGGGACCCTAGGGCTGTAGATACCCTGATACAAGCTGAAATAGACAAGGGTTTTGTTATAGGTCCGTTTGATGAGTCCCCCTTTGACGTTTGGAGAGTAAGTCCGTTGGGGTTGGTGGCTGGGAAATTCAGCAATAAACTTCGTTTAATTTATGATTTGTCCGCCCCTTACTCTGCACACACACCTAGTTTAAATTCTCTTATTCCCGCAGGAGAGTTCTCCCTGAAATATGCTTCCATAGACGAGGCAATAGTGGTCATCCTGAGCATGGGCGGTAACACGTGGCTGTCCAAGATCGATATATCCGATGCCTTTAAGCTCCTGCCCATTATGCCTCAGCTATGGAAGTGGCACGGTATTAAATGGCGCAACAAGTATTATTTTGCTGTTAAGTTAACTTTTGGTTCCAGGAGTAGTCCTTGGTTGTTTGATAAATTTGCGCAATCCCTACACTGGCTCCTGGAAAACAGGTTCGACTGTTCCCATGTCATCCACTACTTGGACGACTTTTTGTTTATTGAGCCAGGTAACGTTTGCCCCAGGGACTTGACAACCTCGTTAGCAGTGTTCCAGCAACTGGCGGTTCCGGTGTCAGATAAAAAAGTTGAGGGCCCTTGCAAGTCACTGACTTTTTTAGGTATTGTTCTAGACACACAGGCCATGGAAGCCAGATTACAAGCTCGACAAGCTCTCACGTATTAGACAGACCATGCATGATCTTGCCAATTCACCCCGGGTGACCAAGGTGCAGCTGCAATCCATTCTCAGCATGCTGAACTTTGCCATGCGTGTAATTCCACAGGGTAGGAGTTTGGTTTCCAGGTTGTTAGACGCTATGAATTCTGTACCTGGCCAAAATGACGTAGTCACATTTGATAGACAAGCGATTGCCGATTTCGCTATGTGGCATATATTTTTGACTAACTGGAATGGGGTATCCTTTTTCACCCCTGGTATCGATAATGCCTCTTCTTTAGTTTTTTCCGATGCTTCCTCCTCAGTGGGTTTTGCAGCCATTTGGGAGAATCATTGGTTAGCTAGTGCTTGGCCAATTGAGGTATTTCAGTCTCCGGGTTTTGGCAGGTCCTCAGCATTGTTCGAGTTTTACCCTATAGTTGCAGCTGCCAGTGTGTGGGGTCACCTATGGTTTAGGAAGTCATTGCTGTTCGTTTCTGATAATGAAGCTACGGTGTATATTCTACTTAAAGGTAGATCCTCATCCCCACAGGTCATGTCTTTGATGTGTAAACTAGTATGGTTATCATTGTCACATAATTTTCACTTCTCTAGTGCTCATATAGATGGTGTTATGAATACGGCTGCTGATGTACTGTCTAGGCTCAATTTTCCACTGTTCTTCCAGGTAATGCCAGAGGCCGATCCTTCAGGATGCATGGTTCCAGCGTTCCACGATTAGATTTTGAACTGAATGCCTATTTGTCTGTAGGTCAGGACTTGATTAATAGTTCACTTTCCCATAACACTCAGAAAGTTTACCATACGGCCTTTAATCTGTTTACTAAGTTCTGTCAGTCTCACCCGCATGACGATGTCCTTTCAGTGTCTTTTCTTTTAGCCTTTATAGGGTTTTGCCACTCCTCCTTACGGCTGGCATATAACACCATAAAGATTTATTTGGCAGGCATACAACACTTTGTTACTTTGAAGTTCCCGGATCGGGCATCATTGTTTACATCGCATGCAGTTAAGGCTGCCCTTAAGGGGGTTGCCAAAAGTAGAGTACCGAAGCCTCCAGGAAGGCAGCCCGTTTCGGGGTCACTGTTTAGGGAACTGGCAGATGCTTTGGATCATTCCCCGTTTGGTCTAGGTAATAGTTTAACGCTAAAAGCAGCCCTCTTCTTAGGTTTCTATGGCTTTCTGAGGCCGGGCGAGTTCACGTGTAGAACTAGTACCACACCATTTCTCAAGTTGAGACAATTGCAGAGGGCCACGGATCATTTCACTCTCGTTCTGCACGACACAAAGACATCACTTCCCGGTCAGGAGGTGCACGTCAAATATTTTAAAACCTCTTACAAATGGTGTCCGGTGTTGGTCTTTAACTTGTTACTTGCTCTTCGTGTTCATGACAGTCCAGAATGCCCTTTGTTGTTGTTTAATAACGTTGCTCTTACTTCCTCAGTTTTTGTTCGTTATTTACGTGTTTAGTTAAATTCTTAGGCCATGATGCTTCAGTTATATCCGGTCATTCACTACGGATAGGGGCAGCTGCATCCACCTCTCGTCATGGTGTTCCTGCTCATGTTATCAGGAAGTTAGGTCGCTGGAAGTCCAGTGCGTATATACGATATGTTCCAAACCCGAAATTGGAGATGCAATGTGCTTTTGAATCGCTTGTGTTGTAATTACTAATAAAGCTTGTATTTTGATTTCTGAGTTGCCTGTTTGGTTTTGAGTTTTGCCCTCTTATTTTCCAAGGTGTACCCTTACGCAGCAGTATATGGCACAGTTCAGACTGCCTAGCCATAGTTGAGTTAGTTTTAAGTAGGTAGGCTCGCTATTTGTAGCACCGAGCACAAGTGCGAAGGTTAATTGACTGAGTCACTTAACCTGTGTTTGTGGGAGGGGCGGTACTTGCGCTTAAAAGCCGCGGCTCCCTGTGTTCAGGGCGCCACGGCTCTCGCGTTGTCCGACCCTGCCCTCCCTTCTTTTCGTTTACTACTTCTAAGGTATGACTTCTTATTTTCCGAGGTGTACCCTTACGCGGCAGTATATGGCACAGTTCAGACTGCCTAGCCATAGTTGAGTTAGTTTTAAGTAGGCTCGCTATTTGTAGCACCGAGCACAAATATATATATATATATATATATATATATATATATATATATATATACACACACACATATATATAAAAAGCAAAATCATCGGTAGTTGCAGTATCTTGTAATACCTTTTTTATTACCAATATTGGTATTGGTAATAAAAAGGAGAGCAGAGGTGAGAGCAGAGGTGAGAATGGTGATTATGCTGGACAGAGGAGAAAGGACAATTTTACTACAGGACCACAGACTGAAGATAAGACTTAGACAGGGGAGGGGGAGCAGGGGTGTGATGGTGTTAGAGCAGGGAGAGGGAAGACAGTTTAGCAAAGGTTATAGGAAATTTTGATAATGGGATAAGAAGCTTAAATCAACATTAAGTCCTCTGTTCTTGGAGTCATTAAAAACTATCATTTTGGCTTCAAATGTCTTTGTTTCCTGGGTGTTCTTGAAGTTTCCTTTCAGGATCTTGATTTTGAGGTCCTGTAGGGAGTGACCTGTTTGGGCGAAATGGTGTCCAACTGGGGTGCAATAGTCCTTTTCTCTATGGTTGTTGATGGACGATCTGTGGAGGTTCATCCTTTTATTGAGTGGCTGACTGGTCTCACCAATGTAACATCCCAGGTCACACTTGGTGCATTGTATCATGTAGACTACATTCTCTGTGGTGCAGGAGTGTTGTCCCTTGATGTTGTATGTCTTGTTGTCGTGGGAGGCCTCAGAATTTGTGCAGATGTGTTGACAGAGTTTACAGCGGGGTTTTTGGTCCCATTGTCTGTATCTGATGTGTCTGTGGGTAGTTTCCTATTGACCAGCTTTTGTTTTAAGTTGGGTGGTTGTCTGAAGGCCAAGATGGGTGGTTCAGGAAAGATTTGCTTTAACACCTCATCTTCTGCTAGTATTGGCTGCAGGTCCTTGATGATTTTCCGTATTTCCTCAAGGGTGGGATTGTATGTGGCTACCAGTGGTATGCGTGATGAGGTTTGTTTCTCTCTGTATTGCAGCAGGTGTTCACGTGGTGTTTGAAGAGCAGAATGGATTTTCTTATGGATGGTCCTTGGTTTGTAACCTTTTTGTTTAAATTTCTCAGCTAGCGTTTGTAGATGTGTGTCTCTGTCATCAGGGTTGGAGCAGATGCGGTGGTACCTTGTGGCTTGGCTGTATATGATAGGAGATAGGAGGTCGAGATAGGAGGACGGGATGGTCGGTATATGAGATCGAGATAGGAGGTTGAGATAGGAGGACGGGATAGGAGGACAGGGATAGAAGGACAGGATAGGAGGACGGGATAGAAGGATGGGATAGGAGGTCGAGATAGGAGGTTGAGATAGGAGGTCGAGATAGGAGGTTGAGATAGAAGGTCGGGATAGGAGGTCGAGATAGGAGGACGGGATAGGAGGTCGAGATAGGAGGTCGAGATAGGAGGTCGGGATAGGAGGTCGAGATAGGAGGACGGGATAGGAGGTCGGGATAGGAGGACGGGATAGGAGGTCGGGATAGGAGGACGGGATAGGAGGATGGGATAGGAGGTCGGGATAGGAGGTCGAGATAGTAGGTCGAGATAGGAAGAGGGGATAGGAAGTCGGGATAGGAGGTTGGAATAGGAGGTCGAGATAAGAGGACGGGATAGGAGGACGGGATAGGAGGTCGGGATAGGAGGTTGAGATAGGAAGTCGAGATAGGAGGTTGAGATAGGAGGTCTGGATAGGAGGTCGAGATAGAAGAACAGGATAGGAGGTCAGAATAGGAGGACGGGATAGGAGGTCGGGATAGGAGGACGGGATAGGAGGATGGGATAGAAGGTCGGGATAGGAGGTTGAGATAGGAGGTCGAGATAGGAAGAGGGGATAGGAAGTCGGGATAGGAGGTCGGAATAGGAGGTCGAGATAGGAGGACGGGATAGGAGGACGGGATAGGAGGTCGGGATAGGAGGACGGGATAGGAGGTCGGGATAGGAGGACAGGATAGGAGGATGGGATAGGAGGTCGGGATAGGAGGTCGAGATAGGAAGACGGGATAAGAGGACAGGATAGTAGGTCGGGATAGGAGGACGGGATAGGAGGTCGGGATCGTAGGAGGGGATAGGAGGACAGGATAGGAGATCGGGATAGGAGGTCGAGATAGTAGGTCGAGATAGGAAGATGGGATAGGAAGTCGGGATAGGAGGTCGGAATAGGAGGTTGAGATAGGAGGACGGGATAGGGGATAGGAGGTCGACATAGGAGGTCGACATAGGAGGTCGACATAGGAGGTAGACATAGGAGGTCGAGATAGGAGGTCGACATAGGAGGTCGACATAGGAGGTCGACATAGGAGGTAGACATAGGAGGTCGAGATAGGAGGTCAACATAGGAGGTCGACATAGGAGGTAGACATAGGAGGTCGAGATAGGAGGTCGACATAGGAGGTCGACATAGGAGGTCGACATAGGAGGTAGACATAGGAGGTCGAGATAGGAGGTCAACATAGGAGGTCGACATAGGAGGTAGACATAGGAGGTCGACATAGGAGGTCGAGATAAGAGGTCGGGATAGGAGGTCGAGATAGGAGGTCGAGATGGGAGGATGGGATATGAGGATGGGAAAGAAGGTTGGGATAGGAGGACGGGATAGGAGGACTGGATAGGAGGTCTGGATAGGAGGACAGGATAGGAGGTTGGGATAGGAGGTCGAGATAGGAGGTCGTGGTATGAGGACAGGATATGAGGACAGGATATGGGGTTGGGATATGACAACAATAAATGGGGATGGGATATGAAGTCAAAAGCTTCCTCATTTGTTGATTTTCCTCCCCAACAAGTATTAGGAAGGAAAAACCGGGCAATGCCGGGTACTCAGCTAGTTTATTATAAAAAATGACTGTTACGCCGAGCGCTCTGGGTCCCCGCTCCTCCCCGGAGCGCTCGCAACTTCCTCGCATTTGCAGCGCCGGGTGCGCTGCAATGTCTCTCTCAGCCGGGATGCGATTTGCGATGCGGGAGGTGCCCGCTCGCGATGCGCATCCCGGCTCCCGTACCTGACTCGCTCCCCGTCGGTCTTGTCCCGGCGCGCGCGGCCCCGCTCCTTAGGGCGCGCGCGCGCCGGGTCTCTGCAATTTAAAGGGCCACTGCGCCACTGATTGGCGCAGCGGGTTTAATTAGTGTGTTCACCTGTGCACTCCCTATTTATACATCACTTCCCCTGCACTCCCTTGCCGGATCTTGTTGCCATTGTGCCAGTGAAAGCGTTTCCTTGTGTGTTCCTAGCCTGTGTTCCAGACCTCCTGCCGTTGCCCCTGACTACGATCCTTGCTGCCTGCCCTGACCTTCTGCTACGTCTGACCTTGCTCTTGTCTACTCCCTTGTACCGCGCCTATCTTCAGCAGTCAGAGAGGTTGAGCCGTTGCTGGTGGATACGACCTGGTTGCTACAGCCGCTGCAAGACCATCCCGCTTTGCGGCGGGCTCTGGTGAATACCAGTAGCAACTTAGAACCGGTCCACCAACACGGTCCACGCCAATCCCTCTCTGGCACAGAGGATCCACCTCCAGCCAGCCGAATCGTGACAATGACCTCTTTTTATCAGCTAACAGTGTTAGTAAACTCCACGAGGTGAGATCTAGCACGGATCCCCCGACTGAGGGAGATTGTCATTTATTTTGTCTTTAATTTGCAAAAAACACACCAAGTATTGCAAACTGTTAGCTCAAAAAATCTGTTCATTGTCACGTTGTGACCCCTATAGCTTTTTTTATTTTTCCAATTTGTTTGCGGGCTTATCATTTTTGGACATGAGCTCTAGTTTTTAACAGTATCACTTTTGTGCAGTTCTGACTTGTTGATCACTTTTTATTCAATTTATTCTGGAATGTGTTATGTGTTGTGACCCAAAATCAAATTTTTTTTGTGTTTGCAATTTTTTTTTCCGTTTACAATGTTGACCTGGTGAAATAAGGAAATATGTAATAGTTTGGAAAATTTTGCGTAGGGCAATATGAAATATATCAAATGTGTTTATTTTTATTTTTGACAGTGTTTTGTTTTGGGGGGGGGGGGGAGGAATGGGGAAATTAAAATAAAAATTTTTGTCAGGGCTGTCCCCCCCCCCCCCCCCATTTAATTACGCTGATCTATCAGATTGGCCCACTATTGCAAAAGCCTCCCAGCCAGGCTTTAACAGCTGTCTATCCACAGAAAATGCCAAGATTAGACCTTGGACTGCCCTGGCAACCTATCAACACCCTGCAATTACATCACGGATAGGCCGATGGGGCTACTAGACACCAGGGATGAGCAGGATTGACAGGATTGACTGGATGCCGCAATCACTATTGATCACAACGTTTAAACAGTTAAATGATGAACATCGCCAAGATCTCCATCGGCAAGATCTCCAATGTCCATCATTACCAGAAGATTTCAGCTGCTGATAGCAGTGGCCATCTATTGGCTATGGTGTGGATCTGACTCTTTGGTGTGGATCTGACTCATCATCTCTCATGTACATCATAGTTCGGGAAAGCGTTAATTATTGTTTTGATTTGTTTTTTGTTTTTTTAGTAACAATATACATTACCTAAAATACAGCCATCCAAGAGTAAATAAAAGAATAAATGACTCATTTAAAAAATATAGAATTCGCCATACATTACAATCAGAGATGAGCGAACTGACAGTAAATTCGATTCGTCTTGAACTTCTCGGCTCGGCAGTTGATGACTTTTCCTGCGCAAATTAGTTCAGCCTTCAGGTGCTCCGGTGGGCTGGAAAAGATGTGTATGACTAAGGCCTTGCTGGCCGAAACGCATCACGTTACCTGAGTGTCCGATGTTTCCTATGGCAACTATGCAATAAAGCAGCTCAGTTTTACACGTGTGTGCGCTGGACATTCTTCTTCCTTTGCATATATCTGGACCCGGTCCTGGTCCTGTCCATGCGCTGAAGCCTGGGGTAGAGCTGGTTCGACTTGTTTGTACCTGCTGGAAAAAATGGATACATTCCTAGGAAAGAGTCTCCTAGGACTGTATCCACCTTTTCCAGCCCACCGGAGCACCGGAAAGCTGAACTAATTTATGCAGGAAAAGTCATCAACTGCCAAGCCGAGAAGTTCGTGACGAATCGAATTTACTGTAAGTTCGCTCATCTCTAATTACAATATTGTAACAAAAGTTGCAGCCGATCAATGGGCTTAGTGGTGCTGGTGCAAGTTATAGTTGAAGCTAGCAATGGGCTGCATCATGTATGGGTTGCCTCACTATGATAACTACAGACAGAGAAGATGGCCTTTTAGTTACTAAACATATTCAAAAGGGTTGTGGCATCCTCCCATCTAATCCACCAATGAACATGGAAAGATGCACTGCATGCTGTTGCAAAAGGCAACCATCTAAATTTAAGCAAGTATCATGTATGAGTCTCATTAATCATTATAAAGTCTATGAATGATACTTGCCGGGAATTGAGCAGGGCTTCAACTAGTACCACCCAGCATGCAGTGCGTCTCAATATGCCTAATTTCAGATGTGGCTAGATAGTGCACCTGGACAACTCTTTGAAACTAAAATAATAAACTGAGTTCATTTGAAAAAAAAAAGAAAAACCTGCACCATCCCATTCCCCAGGCTGTGTGTGGTTCTTTAGCTCAGTTCCATTGAAGTAAATGGAGCCAAGTTGTAATACCACTCACAACCCGGACAGGTGTGGGGATGTTTTTTAGAAGAAATTTGCTCTTTTTCTGTTCCTGGGTGAGTCTGGGTGACAGAATTCTCTTTTTTTCTCCATCATTACATCTAAAAGTAAAAACAAATGAAACAAAACTCCTTTAATATGAAAATTAAAACTAAATATCAACATTTGATCCCAGATACAGAAGATGATAGTTAGATAGATCTGCAAGCAATTGGGAGGGGAGCACCACCTGAACATGGCAATCAATAATGCCATGAAAACAGAGATTATATAATTTATTCCTAAATTAAAAAAATGGATATTTCTACTGTGCCTGGCAATCTAGCTTCCCTTCAGAAGGCCTCTTGCTCTCTCTCTCTTTATATAATTACAGTGCACTAAAACAAATGGCTTGCGATGCAATTGTTCTCTAGCAGTAACAAGTCTTTGTCTATTCACCTTTCCAAATGCCAGAGTGCCATTACTATTTGTCTTCCTCAGTATGAAAAATGTCTGCCTTGCGGACATCTCTGGGTTCTTACCACCTTATTTGACATGAGACCGGCAGCTAAAGTATGGCTGATGATGAGAAATATAAAACTAATATTACAATTTTCCACAGTTTGACAGCAATCAGGAGAAGACTAATGGAACCTTCCCGTGACTAAATCATTTGGAATCCAGGATATTCTATCTAATTCTCATTAGATGAGAGAGAAGGGAAAAAACATTTGACTAATCTCATTAACTGGTAAAGAAACCAGAGAAATGTTTTCAGACAGATGAATCCATCAAAAGACTTCTCCACCGATACTATCATTATGAAGGATGTGTGTGATCTGGAAGACCTGCAAACACTTGATGACATATAGCTTCTGTAGGTACAGCTGATAAAACTCTTCTATATGCTTTGTTTTGAAGCTGTCTGACAACAACTATTATAGATGAAGTTGTTCCTTACTTCTGATATGCCGCCGATTGTATGTAAAATTTTCATCGCCTAGCTCTTCATCTTGTCAGATTTTAACACGGATCAAATATTGCAGATACAATTTCCATACAAATATTTTACATTATGGCTCTGTTGTATATATTCAATTTTGGAATTGTTACGCCTAGCGCTCCGGGTCCCCGCTCCTCCCCGGAGCGCTCACGGCGTCTTTCTCCCTGCAGCTCCCCGGTCAGCGCTGACCGGGAGCGCTGCTCTGCCATGCCCGTTGGGGATGCGATTCGCACAGCGGGACGCGCCCGCTCGCGAATCGCATCCCAGGTCACTTACCCGTTCCCGTCTCCTGCGGTCATGTGCTGGCGCGCGCGGCTCCGCTCTCTAGGGCGCGCGCGCGCCAGCTCCCTGAGACTTAAAGGGCCAGTGCACCAATGATTGGTGCCTGGCCCAATTAGCTTAATTGCTTCCCACCTGTTCCCTGGCTATATCTAGTCTCCTCCCTTGCACTCCCTTGCCGGATCTTGTTGCCTTAGTGCCAGTGAAAGCGTATTGTGTGTTTTATAGCCTGTGTACCAGTACCTTTGCTATCTCCCCTGACTACGAACCTTGCCGCCTGCCCCCGACCTTCTGCTACGTCCGACCTTGCTACTGCCTACTCCCTTGTACCTCGCCTTTCTTCAGTATCTTCAGCAGCCAGAGAGGTGAGCCGTTGCTAGTGGATACGACCTGGTCACTACCGCCGCAGCAAGACCATCCCGCTTTGCGGCGGGCTCTGGTGAAAACCTGTAGTGGCTTAGAACCGGTCCACTAGCGCGGTCCTCGCCAATCCCTCTCTGGCACAGAGGATCCACCTCCTGCCAGCCGGCATCGTGACAGTAGATCCGGCCATGGATCCCGCTGAGGTTCCCCAGCAGTCCATCTCTGATCTCACCACGGTGGTCGCCCAGCAATCCCGACAGATCGCCCATCTATCCCACCGGCTGTCGGAAATGTCCACCATTGTGCACCAACTTCAGTCGCAACTGCAGCAGCAATCATCTCCTCCGCCACCTCCTGCACCCCTTCCGCAGCGAGTGGCCACTCCTAGCCTCCGCCTGTCCTTGCCGGACAAATTTAATGGGGACTCTAAGTTTTGCCGTGGCTTTCTTTCGCAATGTTCCTTGCACTTGGAGATGATGTCGGATCAGTTTCCTACTGAAAGGTCTAAGGTGGCTTTCGTAGTCAGCCTTCTGTCTGGAAAAGCTCTGTCATGGGCCACACCGCTCTGGGACCGCGATGACCCCGTCACTGCCTCTGTACACTCCTTCTTCTCGGAAATTCGAAGCGTCTTTGAGGAACCTGCCCGAGCCTCTTCTGCTGAGACTGCCCTGCTGAACCTGGTCCAGGGTAATTCTTCCGTTGGCGAGTACGCCATACAATTCCGTACTCTTGCTTCTGAACTATCCTGGAATAATGAGGCTCTCTGCGCGACCTTTAAAAAAGGCCTATCCAGCAACATTAAAGATGTTCTGGCCGCACGAGAGACTCCTGCTAACCTGCATGAACTCATTCATCTAGCCACTCGCATTGACATGCGTTTTTCTGAGAGGCATCAAGAGCTCCGCCAGGAAAAAGACTTAGATCTCTGGACACCTCTCCCACAGTCTCCACTGCAGTCTGCGCCTAGGCCTCCCGCCGAGGAGGCCATGCAAGTGGATCGGTCTCGCCTGACCCTGGAAGAGAGGAATCGCCGTAAGGAAGAGAATCTTTGTCTATACTGTGCCAGTACTGAACATTTTTTGGTGGATTGCCCAATCCGTCCTCCACGTCTGGGAAACGCACGCTCGCACCCAGCTCTCGTGGGTGTGGCGTCTCTTGATGCCAAGTCGGCTTCTCCACGTCTCACGGTACCTGTTCGGATTTCCACTTCAGCCAGCTCTCCCCTCTCAGCCGTGGCCTGCCTGGACTCTGGAGCTTCTGGGAATTTTATTCGGGAATCCTTAGTGAATAAATTCCGCATTCCGGTGACCCGTCTTGTCAAGCCACTCCACGTTTCCGCGGTCAACGGAGCCAGGTTGGATTGTACCATACGCTTCCGCACGGAGCCCCTTCTAATGAGCATCGGATCTCATCACGAGAGGATTGAACTTTTGGTCCTCCCCAATTGCACCTCGGAAATTCTCCTTGGACTTTCCTGGCTTCAACTTCATTCCCCAACCCTGGATTGGTCCACTGGGGAGATCAAGAGTTGGGGGCCCTCTTGTTCCAAGGACTGTCTAAGACCGGTTCCCAGTAACCCTTGCCGTGACTCTGTGGTTCCCTCAGTATCCGGTCCCCCTAAGGTCATTAAGGACTCTGCCTGCCACAGGAAATGCCCCTCCCCCCCTCCCAGTTCCATCAGGCAAGCTTCTGTGTCCCCTCATGGCCCTCGTCCTGGTGTCACACTGCCCCGTGCCAGGTCTCGCCCTCTGCCCTCTCTCCCCATTCCTACTCCTGCGGTTCTGCCTGCCGTTGAGGAATCCCTCCATCCTTTCCCGGTGTCCTCATCCCAGGGGAGGCAGTTACCCGATAAAGAGAAGGGGAGACCTAAGGGGGGGGGTACTGTTACGCCTAGCGCTCCGGGTCCCCGCTCCTCCCCGGAGCGCTCACGGCGTCTTTCTCCCTGCAGCTCCCCGGTCAGCGCTGACCGGGAGCGCTGCTCTGCCATGCCCGTTGGGGATGCGATTCGCACAGCGGGACGCGCCCGCTCGCGAATCGCATCCCAGGTCACTTACCCGTTCCCGTCTCCTGCGGTCATGTGCTGGCGCGCGCGGCTCCGCTCTCTAGGGCGCGCGCGCGCCAGCTCCCTGAGACTTAAAGGGCCAGTGCACCAATGATTGGTGCCTGGCCCAATTAGCTTAATTGCTTCCCACCTGTTCCCTGGCTATATCTAGTCTCCTCCCTTGCACTCCCTTGCCGGATCTTGTTGCCTTAGTGCCAGTGAAAGCGTATTGTGTGTTTTATAGCCTGTGTACCAGTACCTTTGCTATCTCCCCTGACTACGAACCTTGCCGCCTGCCCCCGACCTTCTGCTACGTCCGACCTTGCTACTGCCTACTCCCTTGTACCTCGCCTTTCTTCAGTATCTTCAGCAGCCAGAGAGGTGAGCCGTTGCTAGTGGATACGACCTGGTCACTACCGCCGCAGCAAGACCATCCCGCTTTGCGGCGGGCTCTGGTGAAAACCTGTAGTGGCTTAGAACCGGTCCACTAGCGCGGTCCTCGCCAATCCCTCTCTGGCACAGAGGATCCACCTCCTGCCAGCCGGCATCGTGACAGGAATATAACAAGTTATATAACTAACATAAAATCATACCTTACATTTTTCCAATAACTGTGTGATTAAGTAAAGAGAAAATAAGAAAAAAACTCTTCATTTGGCATAGAACTCCCCAGACTTATACATTTAAGGCGCCTATGGTTAACAAAATGTAATCTATCAATTTAAATTCATTGACAAAAAAATAATAATAATAATACCACACCAAGTTAATGGAAACAAATAAAACATTAAACCAACTGCATCATCTAGGTGGTTAGACTTATGAAAGGGTTGCCATAATGTTGATGGGTGATGATGATGACAGATAATGGGTTGCCATAACAGATACATACCCAACAAAAGCTATCATATTTTTAGAGCAGGGGTATTCAACTGGCGGAGCCTGGTCCAGATCCAGATCACGTCCGCCAGTCATCCAGACCACTCGCCGGATCTCCCCTCTGGAGTCCAGAGCGAGGGAATACTTTGCTCCCTGCTCGTCGGTGCTTCTTCTGTGATGCAGGTGGCGCAATTAGTGCTGCCTGCATCATCTGCTCTGGCCAGGGTTGACTAGAAGAGGCCAGAGCAGCGGAGCAGCGTGGGAACTGGGATGGGGAGCCAAAGCTTGGGTAAAAATTTGTGTTCCCCCACATGTGACTCTCCACTTGTTTTAGAACTACAACTCCCATCATGACCTTCTGTCTGTGCATGATGGGATTTGTAGTTTGCAACAGCATAGTCACAGTGGCAAAGTTCATGTGGGAGCACAGGGACATCATTAATTCTGGGGTCACAGCGGCATAATTAATTCTGGGGGCACAGCGGCATAATTAATTCTGGGAGCACAGCGGCATCATTAATTCTGGGGGCACAGCGATTCACATATACAATATGTCTACTTTATGTTCATTTTCACATCCAACTTTAACGAAAAGTCATCAAACACCTGTGGGATGTTAAGGCTCACTGCACCCCTCAAAGTATTCAAAATGACATTCAAAAGGTTTGTTAACCCTTTAGGTGTTTCACAGGAATAGCAGCAAATTGAAGGAGAAAATTCAAAATCTTCATTTTTTACACTAGCATGTTCTTGTAGACCCAGTTATTGAATTTTTACAAGGGGTAAAAGGAGAGGAATCTTCCTAAAATGTGTAAACCAATTTCTCTCGAGTAAGAAAATACCTCATATGTGTATGTCAAGTGTTAGGCGGGCGCAGTAGAGGGCTCAAAAGGGAAGGAGCTACAGTGGGATTTTGGAGAGTGAGTTTCTCTGAAATGGTTTTTGGGGGGCATGTCACATTTCGGAATCCCCTATGGTGCCAGAACAGAAAAAAATAAAAACACATGGCATACTATTTTGGAAACTACACCCCTCAAGGCACGTAACAAGGGGTCCAGTGAGCCTTAACATCCCACAGGTGTTTGACGACTTTTCGTTAAAGTTGGATGTGAAAATATTTTTTTTTTTTTCACTAAAATGCTAGTTTTTCCTCAAATTTAAAATTTTTACAAGGGATAATAGGACAAAATGACCCCCAAAATTTGTAACCCCATCTCTTCTGAGTATGGAAATACCCCATGTTAGGACGTAAAATGCTTTGCGGGCAAACTACAATGCTCAGAAGAGAAGGAGCGCCATTGAGCTTTTGGGAAAAAATTTGTTTGGAATGGAAGTCAGGGGCCATGTGCATTTACAAAGCCCCCCCCCCCCCGGTGGTGCCAGAACAGTGGACCCCCCCACATGTGGCCCTATTTTGGAAACTGCACCCCTCACAGAATTAAATAAGGGGTGCAGTGAGTATTTACACCCCACTGGCATTTGACAGATCTTTGGAACAGTGGACTGTGCAAATGAAAAATTAAATTTTTCATTTTCACGGACCACTGTTCCAAAAATCTGCCAGACCCCTGTGGGGCGTAAATGCTTACTGTACCCCTTATTACATTACGTGAGGGGTGTAGTTTCCAAAATGGGGTCACATGTGGGTATTTATTTTTTTGCGTTTATGTCAGAACCACTGTAAAATCGGCCTCCCCTGTGCAAATCAACAATTTAGGCCTCAAATGTACATAGTGCGCTCTCACTCCTGAGCCTTGTTGTGCGCCCACAGAGCATTTTACGCCCACATATGGGGTATCTCCGTACTCGGGAGGAGTACGGAGATACCCCATATGTGGCCCTAAACTGTTTCCTTGAAATATGACAGGGCTCCGAAGCTGGCAACACCAGCATGTTGTAGTAGACCCCAACTTTTCCTTTTCATAAGGGGTAAAAGGAGAAAAAGACCCCCAAAATTTGTAGTGCAATTTAGGGCCACATATGGGGTATCTCCGTACTCCTCCGGAGTACGGAGATACCCCATATGTGGCCCTAAACTGTTTCCTTGAAATACGACAGGGCTCCGAAGTGAGAGCTCCATGCGCATTTGAGGACTAAATTAGGGATTGCATAGGGGTGGACATAGGGGTATTCTACGCCAGTGATTCCCAAACAGGGTGCCTCCAGCTGTTGCTAAATTCCCAGCATGCCTGGACAGTCAGTGGCTGTCCGGAAATGCTGGGAGTTGTTGTTTTGCAACAACTGGAGGCTCCATTTTGGAAACACTGCCATACAATACGTTTTTTATTTTTATTGGGGGGGGGCAGTATAAGGGGGTGTATTTGTAGTGTTTTACCCTTTATTATGTGTTAGTGTAGTGTTTTTAGGGTACATTCGCACTGGCGTGTCACGGTGAGTTTCCCGCTAGGAGTTTGCGCTGCGGTGAAAAATTTGCCGCAGCCCAAACTTGAAGCAGGAAACTTACTGTAAGCCTGCCCGTGTGAATGTACCCTGTTTCAAAACTACAACTCCCAGCATGTACTGACAGACCATGCATGCTGGGAGTTGTACTTTTGCAACAGCTGGAGACACATTGGTTGGAAAACCTTCAGTTAGGTTCTGTTACCTAACTCAGTATTTTCCAACCAGTGTGCCTCCAGCTGTTGCAAAACTACAACTCCCAGCATGTACTGATCACTGAAGGGCATGCTGGGAGATGTAGTTATGCAATAGCTGGAGGTACGCAACTACAACTCCCAGCATGCCGAGACAGCTGTTTGCTGTTTGGACATGCTGGGATTTGCAGTTTTGCAACATTTGGAGGGCTACAGTTTTAGAGAACACTGCAAGGTGATCTCCAAACTGTGGTCCTCCAGCTGTTGCAAAACTACAAATTCCAGCATTCCAGCAGTTGTTTGGGCATGCTAGGAGTTGTAGTTTTGCAAGATCTGGAGGGCTACAGTTTAGGGACCACTATATAGTGGTCTCAATTATAGTGTTGAGCGGCATAGGCCATATTCGAATTCGCGAATATTCGCAAATATATGGACGAATATTCGTCATATATTCGCTAAATTCGCATATTCGTAATATAAGCGTTTTATTTTCGCGTATGCGAAACTTAGCATATGCGAAAATTTGCATATACAGAAATTAACATAAGCGAAAATTTGCATATGCGAAAAGCAGAGATCACTGTGATGTGTACTGTGATAAAAAATAAAAAAAAAGAATATTCGTAATTACGAATATATAGTGCAATATTCGTGAATATTCGCTAATTCGCGAATATGCCATATTCGAGAATAAAATTTGCATTGCGAATATTCGCGAGCAACACTAATCTCAAACTGTAGCCATCCAGCTGTTGCAAAACTACAACTCACAGCATGCCCAAACAGCTGTCTGGGCATGCTGGGAGTTGTAGTTTTGCAACATCTGGAGGGCTACAGTTAGAGACCACTGTATAATGGTCTCAAACTGTACCCTCCAGATGTTGCTAGGCAACTCACCGGCCTCCGTCGGATCCAGCCGCATGTCATCGCCGCCCGCCGATCTCCGTCGCCCGCAGCCTCCGTCGCCCGCCCGGATCGGTAAGTGGATCTTCGGTGCCGGTCCCCGTCGTTTCCCCGTCCTGCCCCGCCTATTGTGGGTGGGCAGGACGGGGAAAAGGAAAGTTAACCCCCCGCCCCCGGTCTGCTATTGGTGGTCGCGTCTAGACCACCAATAGCAGGGATAGGAGGGGTGGCACCCCTGCCACCTCACTCCTATGCCTTCAGGGGGATCGTGGGTGTCTTAGACAACCGCGATCCCCCTTATATTCCGGGTCACCGGGTCACTATAGATACGTAATGACCCGGAATCGCGCAAATAGCAAGTGTGAATTCCCTTGCGATTTGCCGCGATCGCCGACATGGGGGGGTCTGATGACCCCCCTGGGCGTTTGCACGGGATGCCTGCTGAATGATTTCAGCAGGCATCCCGGTCAGCTCCCCGCCAGGGTGTCATGACGTACGCGTACGTCAAGGGTCCTTAAGGAGTTAAACTTACTTAAAGGACATCTGCAGCCCTTTAACACTTATTCCCTATCCACAGGATAGAGGATAAGTGTTTGATCGCGGGAGGTCCGACCGCTAGGGCCCCCCAAAATCTCTCTCGTGCAGGCGGCATGCCGGCCGCAGTATGACATGCCTCCTCCATGTAACTCTATGGGAGAGGCGGGGAGGCAGCGTTCGTGCCCCTGCCTCTTCCATAGAACTGTATGGGGACGGGGCAGGGAGGGGGCGTAACCATCGACCTCTCAGGTCAACGCTACGCGCATTAGCACTCACATTGAGCGCTAATGCCTGGGCCCCATTTGGGAGATCGTGGGGGGTCCCAGCGGTCGGACCCCCTGTCATTAAACTCATATCCACTATCCTGTGGATAGGGGATGAATGTTAAACAGCTGCAGATGTCCTTTAATGCTACTTTTAAAAATGACTATTTTTATAAATTAATTTTACTCTTTCACGAAAAACACTGTTCCTCTAAACCCCCAATTGTCCACATACTCTGTCATACTTAGTAGGCCTTAGGGCATTTAGTCTCACCCTATCCACTGGTCTTTCCTACTTAAAGGGGTAGACAGGGAAACCTATGTAGTATGACCCTTATCCTGTAGATAGAAAATAAGTGATGCAACTTTGAATACCCTTTAACTCCTTAAGGACCAAGCCCTATTTTCACCTTAACCCTTTTTCACCTTAAGCACTGAGCACTTTTTTGCAATTCTGACCACTGTCAATTTATGCATTAATAACTCTGGGATGCTTTTACCGATTATTTTGATTTCGAGATTGTTTTTTTTTTCGTGACATATTCTACTTTTACAAAGTGGTAAATTTTCGTTGTTACTTGCATCCTTTCTTGGTGAAAAATCCCCAAATTCCTGAAAATTTGGGAAATTTTGCATTCTTCTAACTTTGAAACTCTCTGTAAGGAAAATGGATATTCCAAATAAATGTTATATTGATTCACAAATACAATATGTCTACTTTATGTTGGCATCAGAAAGTTGACATGTTTCTACTTTTTAACGAGATTAGAGGGCTTCAAAGTATAGCAGCAATTTTCAAAATTTTCACGAACATTTCAAAATCTCAAAGTATTCAAAATGACATTCAGAAAGTTTGTTAACCTTTTAGATGTTTAACAAGAATAGCAGCAAAGTGGAGGAGAAAAATATATATTTTTTTTACACTAACATGTTCTTGTAGCCCCATTTTTTTTCCATTTTTAAAAAAGGTAGTAGGTGAAAAAGCCCCCCAAAATTTGTAGCCCAATTTCTCTAAAGTATGGAAATACCTCATATGTTGGCATAAAGTGCTCTGTGGGCTCACAACATGACTCAAAAGGGAAGGAGCTACAGTGGGATTTTGGAGAGTGAGTTTCTCTGAAATGGTTTTTGGGGGGCATGTCACATTTCGGAATCCCCTATGGTGCCAGAACAGAAAAAAATAAAAACACATGGCATACTATTTTGGAAACTACACCCCTCAAGGCACGTAACAAGGGGTCCAGTGAGCCTTAACATCCCACAGGTGTTTGACGACTTTTCGTTAAAGTTGGATGTGAAAATATTTTTTTTTTCACTAAAATGCTAGTTTTTCCTCAAATTTAAAATTTTTACAAGGGATAATAGGACAAAATGACCCCCAAAATTTGTAACCCCATCTCTTCTGAGTATGGAAATACCCCATGTTAGGACGTAAAATGCTTTGCGGGCAAACTACAATGCTCAGAAGAGAAGGAGCGCCATTGAGCTTTTGGGAAAAAAATTGTTTGGAATGGAAGTCAGGGGCCATGTGCATTTACAAAGCCCCCCCCCCCCCGGTGGTGCCAGAACAGTGGACCCCCCCACATGTGGCCCTATTTTGGAAACTGCACCCCTCACAGAATTAAATAAGGGGTGCAGTGAGTATTTACACCCCACTGGCATTTGACAGATCTTTGGAACAGTGGACTGTGCAAATGAAAAATTAAATTTTTCATTTTCACGGACCACTGTTCCAAAAATCTGCCAGACCCCTGTGGGGCGTAAATGCTTACTGTACCCCTTATTACATTACGTGAGGGGTGTAGTTTCCAAAATGGGGTCACATGTGGGTATTTATTTTTTTCCGTTTTTGTCAGAACCACTGTAAAATCGGCCTCCCCTGTGCAAATCAACAATTTAGGCCTCAAATGTACATAGTGCGCTCTCACTCCTGAGCCTTGTTGTGCGCCCACAGAGCATTTCACGCCCACATATGGGGTATCTCCGTACTCGGGAGGAGTACGGAGATACCCCATATGTGGCCCTAAACTGTTTCCTTGAAATATGACAGGGCTCCGAAGCTGGCAACACCAGCATGTTGTAGTAGACCCCAACTTTTCCTTTTCATAAGGGGTAAAAGGAGAAAAAGACCCCCAAAATTTGTAGTGCAATTTAGGGCCACATATGGGGTATCTCCGTACTCCTCCGGAGTACGGAGATACCCCATATGTGGCCCTAAACTGTTTCCTTGAAATACGACAGGGCTCCGAAGTGAGAGCTCCATGCGCATTTGAGGACTAAATTAGGGATTGCATAGGGGTGGACATAGGGGTATTCTACGCCAGTGATTCCCAAACAGGGTGCCTCCAGCTGTTGCTAAATTCCCAGCATGCCTGGACAGTCAGTGGCTGTCCGGAAATGCTGGGAGTTGTTGTTTTGCAACAACTGGAGGCTCCATTTTGTAAACACTGCCATACAATACGTTTTTTATTTTTATTGGGGGGGGCAGTATAAGGGGGTGTATATGTAGTGTTTTACCCTTTATTATGTGTTAGTGTAGTGTAGTGTTTTTAGGGTACATTCGCACTGGCGTGTCACGGTGAGTTTCCCGCTAGGAGTTTGCGCTGCGGTGAAAAATTTGCCGCAGCCCAAACTTGAAGCAGGAAACTTACTGTAAGCCTGCCCGTGTGAATGTACCCTGTTTCAAAACTATAACTCCCAGCATGTACTGACAGACCATGCATGCTGGGAGTTGTACTTTTGCAACAGCTGGAGACACATTGGTTGGAAAACCTTCAGTTAGGTTCTGTTACCTAACTCAGTATTTTCCAACCAGTGTGCCTCCAGCTGTTGCAAAACTACAACTCCCAGCATGTACTGATCACTGAAGGGCATGCTGGGAGATGTAGTTATGCAATAGCTGGAGGTATGCAACTACAACTCCCAGCATGCCGAGACAGCTGTTTGCTGTTTGGACATGCTGGGATTTGCAGTTTTGCAACATTTGGAGGGCTACAGTTTTAGAGAACACTGCAAGGTGATCTCCAAACTGTGGTCCTCCAGCTGTTGCAAAACTACAAATTCCAGCATTCCAGCAGTTGTTTGGGCATGCTAGGAGTTGTAGTTTTGCAAGATCTGGAGGGCTACAGTTTAGGGACCACTATATAGTGGTCTCAATTATAGTGTTGAGCGGCATAGGCCATATTCGAATTCGCGAATATTCGCAAATATATGGACGTATATTCGTCATATATTCGCTAAATTCGCATATTCGTAATATAAGCGTTTTATTTTCGCGTATGCGAAAATTTGCATATACAGAAATTAACATAAGTGAAAATTCGCATATGCGAAAAGCAGAGATCACTGTGATGTGTACTGTGATAAAAAATAAAAAAAAGAATATTCGTAATTACGAATATATAGTGCAATATTCGTGAATATTCGCTAATTCGCGAATATGCGATATTCGAGAATAAAATTTGCATTGCGAATATTCGCGAGCAACACTAATCTCAAACTGTAGCCATCCAGCTGTTGCAAAACTACAACTCACAGCATGCCCAAACAGCTGTCTGGGCATGCTGGGAGTTGTAGTTTTGCAACATCTGGAGGGCTACAGTTAGAGACCACTGTATAATGGTCTCAAACTGTACCCTCCAGATGTTGCTAGGCAACTCACCGACCTCCGTCGGATCCAGCCGCATGTCATCGCTGCCCGCCAATCTCCGTCGCCCGCAGCCTCTGTCGCCCGCCCGGATCGGTAAGTGGATCTTCGGTGCCGGTCCCCGTCGTTTCCCCGTCCTGCCCCGCCTATTGTGGGTGGGCAGGACGGGGAAAAGGAAAGTTAACCCCCCCACCCCCGGTCTGCTATTGGTGGTCGCGTCTAGACCACCAATAGCAGGGATAGGAGGGGTGGCACCCCTGCCACCTCACTCCTATGCCTTCAGGGGGATCGTGGGTGTCTTAGACAACCGCGATCCCCCTTATATTCCGGGTCACCGGGTCACTATAGATACGTAATGACCCGGAATCGCGCAAATAGCAAGTGTGAATTCCCTTGCGATTTGCCGCGATCGCCGACATGGGGGGGTCTGATGACCCCCCTGGGCGTTTGCACGGGATGCCTGCTGAATGATTTCAGCAGGCATCCCGGTCAGCTCCCCGCCAGGGTGTCATGACGTACGCGTACGTCAAGGGTCCTTAAGGAGTTAAACTTACTTAAAGGACATCTGCAGCCCTTTAACACTTATTCCCTATCCACAGGATAGAGGATAAGTGTTTGATCGCGGGAGGTCCGACCGCTAGGGCCCCCCAAAATCTCTCTCGTGCAGGCGGCATGCCGGCCGCAGTATGACATGCCTCCTCCATGTAACTCTATGGGAGAGGCGGGGAGGCAGCGTTCGTGCCCCTGCCTCTTCCATAGAACTGTATGGGGACGGGGCAGGGAGGGGGCGTAACCATCGACCTCTCAGGTCAACGCTACGCGCATTAGCACTCACATTGAGCGCTAATGCCTGGGCCCCATTTGGGAGATCGTGGGGGGTCCCAGCGGTCGGACCCCCTGTCATTAAACTCATATCCACTATCCTGTGGATAGGGGATGAATGTTAAACAGCTGCAGATGTCCTTTAATGCTACTTTTAAAAATGACTATTTTTATAAATTAATTTTACTCTTTCACGAAAAACACTGTTCCTCTAAACCCCCAATTGTCCACATACTCTGTCATACTTAGTAGGCCTTAGGGCATTTAGTCTCACCCTATCCACTGGTCTTTCCTACTTAAAGGGGTAGACAGGGAAACCTATGTAGTATGACCCTTATCCTGTAGATAGAAAATAAGTGATGCAACTTTGAATACCCTTTAACTCCTTAAGGACCAAGCCCTATTTTCACCTTAACCCTTTTTCACCTTAAGCACTGAGCACTTTTTTGCAATTCTGACCACTGTCAATTTATGCATTAATAACTCTGGGATGCTTTTACCGATTATTTTGATTTCGAGATTGTTTTTTTTTTCGTGACATATTCTACTTTTACAAAGTGGTAAATTTTCGTTGTTACTTGCATCCTTTCTTGGTGAAAAATCCCCAAATTCCTGAAAATTTGGGAAATTTTGCATTCTTCTAACTTTGAAACTCTCTGTAAGGAAAATGGATATTCCAAATAAATGTTATATTGATTCACAAATACAATATGTCTACTTTATGTTGGCATCAGAAAGTTGACATGTTTCTACTTTTTAACGAGATTAGAGGGCTTCAAAGTATAGCAGCAATTTTCAAAATTTTCACGAACATTTCAAAATCTCAAAGTATTCAAAATGACATTCAGAAAGTTTGTTAACCTTTTAGATGTTTAACAAGAATAGCAGCAAAGTGGAGGAGAAAAATATATATTTTTTTTACACTAACATGTTCTTGTAGCCCCATTTTTTTTCCATTTTTAAAAAAGGTAGTAGGTGAAAAAGCCCCCCAAAATTTGTAGCCCAATTTCTCTAAAGTATGGAAATACCTCATATGTTGGCATAAAGTGCTCTGTGGGCTCACAACATGACTCAAAAGGGAAGGAGCTACAGTGGGATTTTGGAGAGTGAGTTTCTCTGAAATGGTTTTTGGGGGGCATGTCACATTTCGGAATCCCCTATGGTGCCAGAACAGAAAAAAATAAAAACACATGGCATACTATTTTGGAAACTACACCCCTCAAGGCACGTAACAAGGGGTCCAGTGAGCCTTAACATCCCACAGGTGTTTGACGACTTTTCGTTAAAGTTGGATGTGAAAATATTTTTTTTTTCACTAAAATGCTAGTTTTTCCTCAAATTTAAAATTTTTACAAGGGATAATAGGACAAAATGACCCCCAAAATTTGTAACCCCATCTCTTCTGAGTATGGAAATACCCCATGTTAGGACGTAAAATGCTTTGCGGGCAAACTACAATGCTCAGAAGAGAAGGAGCGCCATTGAGCTTTTGGGAAAAAAATTGTTTGGAATGGAAGTCAGGGGCCATGTGCATTTACAAAGCCCCCCCCCCCCGGTGGTGCCAGAACAGTGGACCCCCCCACATGTGGCCCTATTTTGGAAACTGCACCCCTCACAGAATTAAATAAGGGGTGCAGTGAGTATTTACACCCCACTGGCATTTGACAGATCTTTGGAACAATGGACTGTGCAAATGAAAAATTAAATTTTTCATTTTCACGGACCACTGTTCCAAAAATCTGCCAGACCCCTGTGGGGCGTAAATGCTTACTGTACCCCTTATTACATTACGTGAGGGGTGTAGTTTCCAAAATGGGGTCACATGTGGGTATTTATTTTTTTCCGTTTTTGTCAGAACCACTGTAAAATCGGCCTCCCCTGTGCAAATCAACAATTTAGGCCTCAAATGTACATAGTGCGCTCTCACTCCTGAGCCTTGTTGTGCGCCCACAGAGCATTTTACGCCCACATATGGGGTATCTCCGTACTCGGGAGGAGTACGGAGATACCCCATATGTGGCCCTAAACTGTTTCCTTGAAATATGACAGGGCTCCGAAGCTGGCAACACCAGCATGTTGTAGTAGACCCCAACTTTTCCTTTTCATAAGGGGTAAAAGGAGAAAAAGACCCCCAAAATTTGTAGTGCAATTTAGGGCCACATATGGGGTATCTCCGTACTCCGGAGGAGTACGGAGATACCCCATATGTGGCCCTAAACTGTTTCCTTGAAATACGACAGGGCTCCGAAGTGAGAGCTCCATGCGCATTTGAGGACTAAATTAGGGATTGCATAGGGGTGGACATAGGGGTATTCTACGCCAGTGATTCCCAAACAGGGTGCCTCCAGCTGTTGCTAAATTCCCAGCATGCCTGGACAGTCAGTGGCTGTCCGGAAATGCTGGGAGTTGTTGTTTTGCAACAACTGGAGGCTCCATTTTGGAAACACTGCCATACAATACGTTTTTTATTTTTATTGGGGGGGGCAGTATAAGGGGGTGTATATGTAGTGTTTTACCCTTTATTATGTGTTAGTGTAGTGTAGTGTTTTTAGGGTACATTCGCACTGGCGTGTCACGGTGAGTTTCCCGCTAGGAGTTTGCGCTGCGGTGAAAAATTTGCCGCAGCCCAAACTTGAAGCAGGAAACTTACTGTAAGCCTGCCCGTGTGAATGTACCCTGTTTCAAAACTATAACTCCCAGCATGTACTGACAGACCATGCATGCTGGGAGTTGTACTTTTGCAACAGCTGGAGACACATTGGTTGGAAAACCTTCAGTTAGGTTCTGTTACCTAACTCAGTATTTTCCAACCAGTGTGCCTCCAGCTGTTGCAAAACTACATCTCCCAGCATGTACTGATCACTGAAGGGCATGCTGGGAGATGTAGTTATGCAATAGCTGGAGGTATGCAACTACAACTCCCAGCATGCCGAGACAGCTGTTTGCTGTTTGGACATGCTGGGATTTGCAGTTTTGCAACATTTGGAGGGCTACAGTTTTAGAGAACACTGCAAGGTGATCTCCAAACTGTGGTCCTCCAGCTGTTGCAAAACTACAAATTCCAGCATTCCAGCAGTTGTTTGGGCATGCTAGGAGTTGTAGTTTTGCAAGATCTGGAGGGCTACAGTTTAGGGACCACTATATAGTGGTCTCAATTATAGTGTTGAGCGGCATAGGCCATATTCGAATTCGCGAATATTCGCAAATATATGGACGTATATTCGTCATATATTCGCTAAATTCGCATATTCGTAATATAAGCGTTTTATTTTCGCGTATGCGAAAATTTGCATATACAGAAATTAACATAAGTGAAAATTCGCATATGCGAAAAGCAGAGATCACTGTGATGTGTACTGTGATAAAAAATAAAAAAAAGAATATTCGTAATTACGAATATATAGTGCAATATTCGTGAATATTCGCTAATTCGCGAATATGCGATATTCGAGAATAAAATTTGCATTGCGAATATTCGCGAGCAACACTAATCTCAAACTGTAGCCATCCAGCTGTTGCAAAACTACAACTCACAGCATGCCCAAACAGCTGTCTGGGCATGCTGGGAGTTGTAGTTTTGCAACATCTGGAGGGCTACAGTTAGAGACCACTGTATAATGGTCTCAAACTGTACCCTCCAGATGTTGCTAGGCAACTCACCGACCTCCGTCGGATCCAGCCGCATGTCATCGCTGCCCGCCAATCTCCGTCGCCCGCAGCCTCTGTCGCCCGCCCGGATCGGTAAGTGGATCTTCGGTGCCGGTCCCCGTCGTTTCCCCGTCCTGCCCCGCCTATTGTGGGTGGGCAGGACGGGGAAAAGGAAAGTTAACCCCCCCACCCCCGGTCTGCTATTGGTGGTCGCGTCTAGACCACCAATAGCAGGGATAGGAGGGGTGGCACCCCTGCCACCTCACTCCTATGCCTTCAGGGGGATCGTGGGTGTCTTAGACAACCGCGATCCCCCTTATATTCCGGGTCACCGGGTCACTATAGATACGTAATGACCCGGAATCGCGCAAATAGCAAGTGTGAATTCCCTTGCGATTTGCCGCGATCGCCGACATGGGGGGGTCTGATGACCCCCCTGGGCGTTTGCACGGGATGCCTGCTGAATGATTTCAGCAGGCATCCCGGTCAGCTCCCCGCCAGGGTGTCATGACGTACGCGTACGTCAAGGGTCCTTAAGGAGTTAAACTTACTTAAAGGACATCTGCAGCCCTTTAACACTTATTCCCTATCCACAGGATAGAGGATAAGTGTTTGATCGCGGGAGGTCCGACCGCTAGGGCCCCCCAAAATCTCTCTCGTGCAGGCGGCATGCCGGCCGCAGTATGACATGCCTCCTCCATGTAACTCTATGGGAGAGGCGGGGAGGCAGCGTTCGTGCCCCTGCCTCTTCCATAGAACTGTATGGGGACGGGGCAGGGAGGGGGCGTAACCATCGACCTCTCAGGTCAACGCTACGCGCATTAGCACTCACATTGAGCGCTAATGCCTGGGCCCCATTTGGGAGATCGTGGGGGGTCCCAGCGGTCGGACCCCCTGTCATCAAACTCATATCCACTATCCTGTGGATAGGGGATGAATGTTAAACAGCTGCAGATGTCCTTTAATGCTACTTTTAAAAATTACTACTTTTATAAATTAATTTTACTCTTTCACGAAAAACACTGTTCCTCTAAACCCCCAATTGTCCACATACTCTGTCATACTTAGTAGGCCTTAGGGCATTTAGTCTCACCCTATCCACTGGTCTTTCCTACTTAAAGGGGTAGACAGGGAAACCTATGTAGTATGACCCTTATCCTGTAGATAGAAAATAAGTGATGCAACTTTGAATACCCTTTAACTCCTTAACCCCTTAAGGACCGGAGGTTTTTCCGTTTTTGCATTTTCGTTTTTTGCTCCTTGCCTTTAAAAAATCATAACTCTTTCAAATTTACACCTAAAAATCCATATGATGGCTTATTTTTTGCGCCACCAATTCTACTTTGTAATGACGTCAGTCATTTTGCCCAAAAATCTATGGTGAAGCGGGAAAAAAAATCATTGTGCGACAAAATTGAAAAAAAAAACGCTGTTTTGTAACTTTTGGGGGCTTCCGTTTCTACGTAGTACATTTTTCGGTAAAAATGACACCTGATATGTATTCTGTAGGTCCATACGATTAAAATGATACCCTACTTATATAGGTTTGATTTTGTCGGACTTCTGGAAAAAATCATAACTACATGCAGGAAAATTAATACGTTTAAAATTGTCATCTTCTGACCCCTATAACTTTTTTATTTTTCCGTGTATGGGGCGGTATGAGGGCTCATTTTTTGCGCCGTGATCTGAAGTTTTTAACGGTACCATTTTTGCATTGATAGGACTTATTGATCACTTTTTATTCATTTTTAAATGATATAAAAAGTGACCAAAAATGCACTATTTTGGACTTTGGAATTTTTTTGCGCGCACGCCATTGACCGAGCGGTTTAATTAATGATATATTTTTATAATTCGGACATTTCCGCACGCGGTGATACCATATATGTTTATTTTTATTTTTATTTACACTGTGTTTTTTTTTTTATTGGAAAAGGGGGGTGATTCAAACTTTTAATAGGGGAGGAGTTAAATGATCTTTATTCACTTTTTTTTTTCACTTTTTTTTTGCAGTGTTATAGGTCCCATAGGGACCTATAACACTGCATACACTGATCTTCTATGTTGATCACTGGTTTCTCATAAGAAACCAGTGATCAACGATTCTGCCGGATGACTGCTCATGCCTGGATCTCAGGCACTGAGCTGTCATTCGGCGATCGGACAGCGAGGAGGCAGGAAGGGGCCCTCCCGCTGTCCTGTCAGCTGTTCGGGATGCCGCGATTAGCCACGGCTATCCCGAACAGCCCGACTGAGCTAGCCGGGATGCTTTCGGTTTCACTTTAGACGCGGCGTTCAACTTTGAACGCCGCGTCTAAAGGGTTAATAGCGCGCGGCACAGCGATCAATGCCGCGCGCTATTAGCCACGGGTCCCGGCCGTTGTTAGAGGCCGGGCCCGACCCGCTATGACGCGGGGCCACGCCGTGGCCCCGCGTTATAGATCGGGAGTGGACACATGACGTTCCAGTACGTCATGTGTCCTTAAGGGGTTAAGGACCAAGCCCTATTTTCACCTTAACCCTTTTTCACCTTAAGCACTGAGCACTTTTTTGCAATTCTGACCACTGTCAATTTATGCATTAATAACTCTGGGATGCTTTTACCGATTATTTTGATTTCGAGATTGTTTTTTTTTTTCGTGACATATTCTACTTTTACAAAGTGGTAAATTTTCGTTGTTACTTGCATCCTTTCTTGGTGAAAAATCCCCAAATTCCTGAAAATTTGGGAAATTTTGCATTCTTCTAACTTTGAAACTCTCTGTAAGGAAAATGGATATTCCAAATAAATGTTATATTGATTCACAAATACAATATGTCTACTTTATGTTGGCATCAGAAAGTTGACATGTTTCTACTTTTTAACGAGATTAGAGGGCTTCAAAGTATAGCAGCAATTTTCAAAATTTTCACGAACATTTCAAAATCTCAAAGTATTCAAAATGACATTCAGAAAGTTTGTTAACCTTTTAGATGTTTAACAAGAATAGCAGCAAAGTGGAGGAGAAAAATATATATTTTTTTTACACTAACATGTTCTTGTAGCCCCATTTTTTTTCCATTTTTAAAAAAGGTAGTAGGTGAAAAAGCCCCCCAAAATTTTTAGCCCAATTTCTCTAAAGTATGGAAATACCTTATATGTTGGCATAAAGTGCTCTGTGGGCTCACAACATGACTCAAGAGGGAAAGAGCAACTGTGGGATTTTTTAAATCTAATTTTGCTGTTATGGTTTTTGGGAGCCATGTTGCATTTAGGAAGCCCCCATGGTGCCAGAACAGCAAGATAACCCCCACATGGCATACTGTTTTGGAAACTACACCCCTCAAGGAACAAACACATTTTTCTTTTTCTCAAGGGGTAATAGGAGAAAATGGACCCCAAAATTTGAAGTCCAATTTCTCCCATTTAAGAAAATGCCCCATATGTGGACATTAAGTGCTCTGCTGGTGCATTACAATGCTCAGAAGAGAAGGAGCAAAATGTGGCTTTTTGAAAGAGAATTTTGCTGAAATTGAAGTCAGGGGCCATGTGCATTTTCAAACCTCCCATGATGCCAGAACAGCAGAAACCCACCACATGTGACACCATTTTGAAAACTAGACCCATCCCGGAATGTAACAAGGGTTACAGTGAGTACTTACACCTCACAGGTTTTTTGAACAGTGGGCCATAAATGTGAAAAATTAGATTTTTAAAACTAAAATGATGATGTTACTCCTAATTTTTCAATTTCACATGATGTAATAGGAGAAAATGGACCCTAAAATCTGAAGCACAAATTCTCTTGATTAAGACAATGCCCCATATGTTGATGTTAAGTGCTCTGCTGGCGGACTACAGGTCTCAGAACAGCGTATTGGGACAGTACAAAAGAGTTATACATGGCAACTTTTGTACCATGTCCGTGTTTTGTGCATGGCATCATATGGCTTGTGGACTTGATCAGAAAGATAAACTCCCCCCATATACCGATTGTAGTCCAGAATACAATCAGGCTTGAGGACCGGTCCCGTGGAACCTCGCACAGGGACAGGGGTGCTGCCGTTCCCATGAATTATGGTGAGCATAAGGACATATGCACCTGACCAGCAACAGGTTTTCATAGGAAATGGCATGGGATTCACCCCGGGGGGGTAGGAGAATGTATGCGATGGGGCAGAAGGCTTCTTTAATTCTTCCGGACTGTCCCACAAGTGACTGTGGACCTCGCGGTGAGGGATGTGAAGAGAGGGAAACTAGTATAAAAGTTATCCACGTAAAGGTGGTAACCTTTATCTAGCAATGGGTGCAAAAGGCCCCAAATGATTTTTCCTCTAACACCCAGAGTGGGGGGACATTCTGGGGGTTTAACACAGGAATCTCGTCCCTCATACACCATAAACTTGCAAGTGTACCCTGAGGTACTCTCGTAAAGTTCATACATCTTCACTCGCTCTCTTGATTGGGATGTATTGCCGGAAGCTGAGTCTCCCCTTAAAGCTGATGCGAGACTCATCAATAGTGACCTCGCACCCAGGGACATAGGCCTCCCAAAATTTGGCCCTGAAGTGATTGATGACCGGCCTTATTTTATACAGGCGGTCAAACGTGGGTGGGAAATGCAGCATTATCAGCATAATGCAAACATTTCGGAATGGCCTTGAACCAGGCACATGCCATGGCCATAGTGTAGAGCGGGGTCTGGTAGAGGACGTCCCCACTCCAGTATTGCCTAGCACTGGGTTTCTTAACTAGACCCATATGCAGCATGAGGCCCCAACATGTCCTCATTTCGGCTGTATTGACTGGGTACCACTCATTGGGTCTAGCTAAAAATGAGCCCAGGTTAGCATCGACGAACTGTTGGGCGTACAGGTTCGTCTGGTCAACCATCAGATTGACAAAGTCGTCACTGAAAAAAAACTGAAATAGTCCATTTCAGTGAACCCGACGATGTCAATCTTGATTGCTGAGTCGCCAACAAACTCAGGAATCAATGGCTTGTGGTCCGCTGGCTCAGTCCAGACAAGTTCGCTTCTACGGGGCATTAGTAAACCTGGCTGTTGGTCTTGACTAGTATGAGCACCAGGGGGACTCATACTAGCATGGGGCACAGGGTCTCTTTCAGAGTCGGAGGCAAGTAAGACATATGCCTCCTCCACTGAAAACTCCCTACCTCATACTCTTGAAAAAGCTAGGTCCAACTAGCGAAACGTTGAGCCAGAGGAGGAGATTTTAGCTCAGTCCCCATGTCAATATGGATGGATCACGGTGCGCTGTGACACTATGTCTGTAGACGGTGTCAGAGCAGAGCGCTGTAAACAGAGCCCCGTGATCAGGTTCATCCATGCATAGAATGCGATAAAAATCATTACAAAGAGAGACTGTAATTTTAGCACACACTGCCACTTAGTGGAAATTTTTTAGTACGAAATTATTATTTGAAATTATTAAAAGTTAAGTTTTAGACCGCAGAGGGTCTCTATTCAGGGTTTCCCTGAGGGGATACACATCCCCAAGGTTGTTGTTCAATATCTGGTCACACGTGGCCCAGATTACCCGGAACCGCCGCAGACCGCGGGTTAGTATTTACCTCAGGATCCCCCTCGGCACTTTGGCGGGATGCCTGCTGAATGATTTCAGCAGGCATCCAGCTCCGATCCTTGCCTGGTGTGTGGCGGGAACCGGAATCGCCGAAAATCGCCGGTCTGAATTGACCGGCAATTTCCGGCAACCACCGACATGTGGAGGTCTCAGGACCCCCCCTCGGCGATGTGCCAGGATGCCTGCTGAATAATTTCAGCGGGCATTCCGGTCCGGTCCCCGACCGGCTAGTAGTGGGGACCGGAATTCCCACGGGCATACTCATACGCCTTCAGTCCATAAGGATTTTAAAAAGGGGACATATGGATACGCCCGCCGTCCTTAAGGGGTTAAGGACCAGAGAATTTTTTGCACATCTGACCACTGTCACTTTAAGCATTAATAACTCTGGGATGCTTTTACTTATGAATTTGCTTCTGAGATAGTTTTTTTCGTGACATATTCTACTTTAACATAGTGGTAAATTGTTGTCGATACTTGCATCATTTCTTTAGCATTAGAATTTTTCTAACTTTGAAGTTCTCTGATTGTAAGGAAAATAGACATTCCAAATAAATGACATATTGATTTACATATATAACATGTCTACTTTATGTCTGCATCATAAAGTTAACATGTTTTCACTTTTGGAAGACATCAGAGGGCTATCCGTGCATGCTGGGGGGTTGTAGTTATGCAACTGCTGGAGGCACACTTTTCATAGAAAAAATGTGCCTCCAGCTGTTGCATAACTACGAACCCCAGCATGCACAAACTACCAATGAGCATGCTGGGAGTTGTAGTTGTGCTTTCTACTGTTGCATAAAAACAGCTCCCAGCATGCCCTTTTGTGCATGCTGGGAGTTGTTGCTAAGCAACAGCAGGACCATTTTTGAGGTCAGCAGGCATTCTGGTCCGGTCCTCGCCTGGCAAACGGTGGGGACAGGAATTCCCATGGACATATAGGTACGCCCTTGATCCTTAAGTACCAGGTCGCCAGGGCATACTTGTATGCCCTTGGTCCTAAAGGGGTTAAAGATATCACATGCTGAGTATACACTGTCACGATGCCGGCTGGCAGGTAGTGGATCCTCTGTGCCAGAGAGGGATTGGCGTGGACCGTGCTAGTGGATCGGTTCTAAGTCACTACTGGTTTTCACCAGAGCCCGCCGCAAAGCGGGATGGTCTTGCTGCGGCGGTAGTGACCAGGTCGTATCCACTAGCAACGGCTCACCTCTCTGGCTGCTGAAGATAGGCGCGGTACAAGGGAGTAGACAGAAGCAAGGTCGGACGTAGCAGAAGGTCGGGGCAGGCAGCAAGGATCGTAGTCAGGGGCAACGGCAGGAGGTCTGGAACACAGGCTAGGAACACACAAGGAAACGCTTTCACTGGCACAATGGCAACAAGATCCGGCAAGGAAGTGCAGGGGAAGTGAGGTGATATAGGGAAGTGCACAGGTGAAGACACTAATTGGAATCACTGCGCCAATCAGCGGCGCAGTGGCCCTTTAAATCGCAAAGACCCGGCGCGCGCGCGCCCTAGGGAGCGGGGCCGCGCGCGCCGGGACAGGACCGAGGGAGAGCGAGTCAGGTACGGGAGCCGGGGTGCGCATCGCGAGCGGGCGCTACCCGCATCGCGAATCGCATCCCGGCTGGAAGCGGAATCGCAGCGCCCCGGGTCAGTGGATCTGACCGGAGCGCTGCAGCGGGGAGAGTGTAGCGAGCGCTCCGGGGAGGAGCGGGGACCCGGAGCGCTCGGCGTAACAGTACCCCCCCCTTGGGTCTCCCCCTCTTCTTAGAGCCTGAGAACCTGAGGAGCAGACTTTTGTCTAGGATGTTGTCCTCAGGTTCCCAGGATCTCTCTTCAGGACCACAACCCTCCCAGTCCACTAAAAAAAAGTTTTCCCTCTGACCTTTTTAGAAGCTAAGATCTCTTTGACAGAGAAGATGTCCGAGGAGCCGGAAACAGGAGTGGGAGGAACAGATTTGGGAGAAAAACGGTTGAGGATGAGTGGTTTGAGAAGAGAGACGTGAAAGGCATTAGGGATACGAAGAGAAGGAGGAAGAAGAAGTTTGTAAGAGACAGGATTAATTTGACACAAAATTTTGAAAGGACCAAGATAGCGTGGTCCCAACTTGTAGCTAGGGACACGGAAGCGGACATATTTAGCGGAGAGCCATACCTTGTCTCCAGGGGAAAAAACGGGAGGAGCTCTTCTTTTCTTATCCGCGAACTTCTTCATGCGTGATGAAGCCTGTAAGAGAGAATTTTGGGTCTCTCTCCATATGATGGAAAGGTCACGAGAAATTTCATCCACAGCGGGCAGACCAGAGGGCAAGGGGGTAGGGAGGGGGGGAAGAGGGTGACGGCCGTACACCACGAAAAATGGGGATTTGGAGGAAGATTCAGAGACCCTGAAGTTATACGAGAATTCGGCCCATGGAAGGAGATCTGCCCAGTCATCCTGGCGGGAGGAAACAAAATGTCGCAAATAATCACCCAAGACCTGGTTAATTCTTTCTACTTGTCCATTGGACTGGGGATGATATGCAGAAGAAAAATTTAATTTAATCTTGAGTTGTTTACAGAGAGCCCTCCAGAATTTAGACACGAATTGGACGCCTCTATCCGAGACGATCTGCGTAGGCAACCCGTGAAGACGAAAAATGTGTACAAAAAATTGTTTAGCCAACTGAGGCGCTGAAGGAAGACCAGGAAGAGGGATGAAATGTGCCATTTTGGAGAATCGATCAACGACCACCCAAATAACAGTGTTGCCACGGGAAGGGGGTAAATCAGTAATAAAATCCATACCAATCAGAGACCAAGGCTGTTCGGGGACAGGCAGGGGATGAAGAAAACCAGCGGGCTTCTGGCGAGGAGTCTTATCCCGGGCACAGATAGTGCAGGCTCGCACAAAGTCCACAACATCCGTCTCCAGAGTCGGCCACCAATAGAAGCGGGAGATGAGTTGCACAGATTTCTTGATGCCCACATGACCTGCGAGATGGGAGGAGTGACCCCATTTGAGGATTCCGAGGCGTTGGCGTGGAGAAACAAAGGTCTTTCCTGGAGGAGTTTGCCTGATGGAGGCAGGAGAAGTGGAGATCAGGCAGTCAGGTGGAATGATGTGTTGCGGAGAGAGTTCAACTTCTGAGGCATCCGAGGAACGAGAGAGAGCATCGGCCCTAATGTTTTTATCGGCAGGACGAAAGTGAATCTCAAAATTAAATCGGGCAAAGAACAGAGACCACCGGGCCTGGCGAGGATTCAGCCGTTGGGCAGACTGGAGGTAGGAGAGGTTCTTGTGGTCGGTGTAGATAATAACAGGAAATCTTGATCCCTCCAGCAGATGCCTCCATTCCTCAAGTGCTAATTTAATGGCTAGAAGCTCTCGATCCCCGATGGAGTAGTTCCTCTCCGCCGGAGAGAAGGTCCTAGAGAAAAAACCACAAGTGACAGCATGCCCGGAAGAATTTTTTTGTAGAAGAACAGCTCCAGCTCCCACTGAGGAGGCATCAACCTCCAATAGGAAGGGTTTGGAAGGGTCAGGTCTGGAGAGCACGGGAGCCGAAGAAAAGGCAGACTTGAGTCGTTTAAAGGCGTCTTCTGCTTGAGGAGGCCAAGACTTGGGATCAGCATTTTTTTTGGTTAAAGCCACGATAGGAGCCACAACGGTAGAAAAATGTGGAATAAATTGCCTGTAATAATTGGCGAACCCCAAAAAGCGTTGGATAGCACGGAGTCCGGAGGGGCGTGGCCAATCTAAGACGGCAGAGAGTTTGTCTGGATCCATCTGTAGTCCCTGGCCAGAGACCAAATATCCTAGAAAAGGAAGAGATTGGCATTCAAACAGACATTTCTCAATTTTGGCATAGAGTTGATTGTCACGAAGTCTCTGAAGAACCATACGGACATGCTGGCGGTGTTCTTCTAGATTGGCAGAAAAAATTAGGATATCGTCCAGATATACAACAACACAGGAGTATAACAGATCACGAAAAATTTCATTAACAAAGTCTTGGAAGACGGCAGGGGCGTTGCACAGGCCAAAGGGCATGACCAGATACTCAAAGTGTCCATCTCTGGTGTTAAATGCCGTTTTCCACTCATCCCCCTCTCTGATGCGGATGAGGTTATAGGCGCCTCTTAAGTCCAATTTAGTAAAGATGTGGGCACCTTGGAGGCGATCAAAGAGTTCAGAGATGAGGGGTAAGGGGTAGCGGTTCTTAACCGTGATTTTATTAAGACCGCGGTAGTCAATGCAAGGACGTAGGGAGCCATCTTTTTTGGACACAAAGAAAAATCCGGCTCCGGCAGGAGAGGAGGATTTACGGATAAAGCCCTTTTTTAAATTCTCCTGGACGTATTCAGACATGGCAAGAGTCTCTGGGGCAGAGAGAGGATAAATTCTGCCCCGGGGTGGAGTAGTGCCCGGGAGGAGGTCGATAGGACAATCATAAGGCCTGTGAGGAGGTAGAGTCTCAGCTTGTTTTTTGCAGAAAACATCCGCGAAGTCCATATAGGCCTTAGGGAGACCGGTTACTGGAGGAACCACAGAGTCACGGCAAGGGTTACTGGGAACCGGTTTTAGACAGTTCTTGGAACAAGAGGGCCCCCAACTCTTGATCTCCCCAGTGGACCAATCCAGGGTTGGGGAATGAAGTTGAAGCCAGGGAAGTCCAAGGAGAATTTCCGAGGTGCAATTGGGGAGGACCAAAAGTTCAATCCTCTCGTGATGAGATCCGATGCTCATAAGAAGGGGCTCCGTGCGGAAACGTATGGTACAGTCCAATCTTTCATTGTTTACACAATTGATGTAAAGGGGTCTGGCGAGACTGGTCACTGGGATGTTGAACCTGTTGACGAGAGAGGCCAAAATAAAATTTCCTGCAGATCCAGAGTCCAAGAAGGCCACAGTAGAGAAGGAGAAGGCAGAGGCAGACATCCGCACAGGCACAGTAAGACGTGGAGAAGCAGAGTAGACATCAAGGACTGTCTCACCTTTGTGCGGAGTCAGCGTACGTCTTTCCAGGCGGGGAGGACGGATAGGACAATCCCTCAGGAAGTGTTCGGTACTAGCACAGTACAGGCAGAGGTTCTCCATGCGGCGTCGTGTCCTCTCTTGAGGTGTCAGGCGAGACCGGTCGACCTGCATAGCCTCCACGGCGGGAGGCACAGGAACAGATTGCAGGGGACCAGAGGAGAGAGGAGCCGAGGAGAAGAAACGCCTCGTGCGAACAGAGTCCATATCTTGGCGGAGCTCCTGACGCCTTTCGGAAAAACGCATGTCAATGCGAGTGGCTAGGTGAATAAGTTCATGTAGATTAGCAGGAATTTCTCGTGCGGCCAGAACATCTTTAATGTTGCTGGATAGGCCTTTTTTAAAGGTCGCGCAGAGGGCCTCATTATTCCAGGATAATTCTGAAGCAAGAGTACGGAATTGTACGGCATACTCGCCAACGGAAGAATTACCCTGGACCAGGTTCAACAGGGCAGTCTCAGCAGAAGAGGCTCGGGCAGGTTCCTCAAAGACACTTCGGATTTCCGAGAAGAAGGAGTGTACAGAGGCAGTGACGGGGTCATTGCGGTCCCAGAGCGGTGTGGCCCAAGACAGGGCTTTTCCAGACAGAAGGCTGACTACGAAAGCCACCTTAGACCTTTCAGTGGGAAACAGGTCCGACATCATCTCCAGATGCAGGGAACATTGGGAAAGAAAGCCACGGCAAAACTTAGAGTCCCCATCAAATTTATCCGGCAAGGATAGGCGTAGACCAGGAGCGGCCATTCGCTGCGGAGGAGGTGCAGGAGCCGGCGGAGGAGATGACTGCTGAAGCTGTGGTAGTAACTGCTGTAGCATAACGGTCAGTTGAGACAGCTGTTGGCCTTGTTGCGCTATCTGTTGTGACTGCTGGGCGACCACCGTGGTAAGGTCAGCGACAACTGGCAGAGGAACTTCAGCGGGATCCATGGCCGGATCTACTGTCACGATGCCGGCTGGCAGGTAGTGGATCCTCTGTGCCAGAGAGGGATTGGCGTGGACCGTGCTAGTGGATCGGTTCTAAGTCACTACTGGTTTTCACCAGAGCCCGCCGCAAAGCGGGATGGTCTTGCTGCGGCGGTAGTGACCAGGTCGTATCCACTAGCAACGGCTCACCTCTCTGGCTGCTGAAGATAGGCGCGGTACAAGGGAGTAGACAGAAGCAAGGTCGGACGTAGCAGAAGGTCGGGGCAGGCAGCAAGGATCGTAGTCAGGGGCAACGGCAGGAGGTCTGGAACACAGGCTAGGAACACACAAGGAAACGCTTTCACTGGCACAATGGCAACAAGATCCGGCAAGGAAGTGCAGGGGAAGTGAGGTGATATAGGGAAGTGCACAGGTGAAGACACTAATTGGAATCACTGCGCCAATCAGCGGCGCAGTGGCCCTTTAAATCGCAAAGACCCGGCGCGCGCGCGCCCTAGGGAGCGGGGCCGCGCGCGCCGGGACAGGACCGAGGGAGAGCGAGTCAGGTACGGGAGCCGGGGTGCGCATCGCGAGCGGGCGCTACCCGCATCGCGAATCGCATCCCGGCTGGAAGCGGAATCGCAGCGCCCCGGGTCAGTGGATCTGACCGGAGCGCTGCAGCGGGGAGAGTGTAGCGAGCGCTCCGGGGAGGAGCGGGGACCCGGAGCGCTCGGCGTAACATACACTGCCCTGCAATGTCCCACAAAGTTTAGCAAGTTCTCATCAGTATACTGACTTGTCTCATAGTCGCTGTTTCTAGGTCTTGCTGAACAGTACCTCTCAGTCTCTCCAGTTCTTCTTGTCTCAGACCTTAGTTTTCAGCCCTTAATCTTTGCATACATTTTTTGAGCTGGAAAATGCTCAAAAATAATAATTTTACAACTGAAAAAACACAACAAAAATGACTATATTTTGCCTATGGAATTCTTTGAAATTAAAAGGAAAAATTGATCTTTGTGCAATCACAATAATATGGCTAAAATTGTAGGGCTGTAAAATTCAGTGCAAGCCATATCAATGAGCCAAAAAGATGACTGTATTTTGGCTTCCAATTTGGGATGTACCGTATTTATCGGGGTATACCACGCACCGGCCTATAACACGCACCCTCATTTTACCAAGGATATTTGGGTAAAAAAAGTTTTTTACCCAAATATCCGTGGTAAAATGAGGGTGCATGTGTGCGCGTGTATACCCCGATATACCCCCAGGAAAGGCAGGGGAGAGAGGCCGTCGCTGCCCGTTTCTCTCCCCCTGCCTTTCCTGGGGTCTAGAGCCCTGCTGCCGGCCCTTCTCTCCCCCTGGCTATCAGCGCTGCTGCTCGTTCTGTCCCCCTGACTATCGGTGCCGGCTCCCCACTGCCGGCGCCGATAGCTAGGGGAGAGAAGCGGCGCCGACAGCCAGGGGGAGAGAAGGGGCAGCGCACCCATTGCCGGCGCCGCTGCCCCGTTGCCTCCCCCCATCCCCGGTGGCATAATTACCTGAGTCGGGTCCGCGCTGCTGCAGGCCTCCGGCGTGCGTCCCCTGCGTCGTTGCTATGCACGGCGCGGCGCACTGACGTCATGCGCCGCGCCGTGCAGCGCATAGCAACGACGAAGGTGAAGCACGCCGGAGGCCTGCAGCAGCGCGGACCCAACTCAGGTAATTATGCCACCGGGGATGGGGGGAGGCAACGGGGCAGCGGCGCCGGCAATGGGTGCCACTGCCCCTTCTCTCCCCCTGGCTATCGGCGCCGGTACCGATAGTCAGGGGGACAGAACGGGCAGCGACGCCGATAGCCAGGGGATGAGAAGGGCCGGCAGCAGGGCTCTAGACCCCAGGGAAGGCAGGGGGAGAGAAGCAGGCAGCGACGGCCTCTTTCCCCCTGCCTTTCCTGGGGCAGTATCGGTGTATAACACGCACATAGACTTTAGGCTAAAAATTTTAGCCTAAAAAGTGCGTGTTATACGCCGATAAATACGGTATTTCATTTTTGAAATTTTGAAAAACAAATTTTTTTAAACCTGCTGCTGTAAACCTCCTAATTAAAACTAGTCTGCTGGCTACTACTATCCGCCTCCTCCTGCTGTATTCTAGATAATATCAGTCATTCCTATCTGCCATAACCCTTGCTGTTGCGCCTGCTACCTTAAGCTATGCCTTGATAAATTTGAAAACCTAATTTTTTTTAAACCTCCTGCTGTATGCTGAATACTACTAGACCCACTAATCCAATTTATACAAAAGCTAATTCTTCTTCACCAGTTCGGGACACCAATCCTGTTACAGCTCCCAAAAAGGGATAACATTTGGAAAGCTTGGAAAAAAAACTCTGCTCAGCAGCTGGTATAGGTACGATAGTGGAAAGGTGGGAGAGTAATCCACAGCAGGTGAGTCATTTTTTAAGCACATTTAAACGTAAAAATAATTTTTCAGACAACCTGTCTTATCAAATCTCCACAATACATAAGAAGTGATGTTTCTGAAAAAAGAGCTCCCATTATTTTTTATTCGCAATGGAAAAATTATCTGTAATAATGATTGTGTACTGTTCCAGGTTTCTAAGCACAGTGCTTTTTTTATTAACACAGTTCCTAAGACAGTTGCTTCTTCTTCCTTCCATAGTGTCTGTAGCTGTACTGTGGAGCCGTTATAAGTCAGCTATTGATCAGACAAATGCATCACTCTGACATTAGCTGATCCATGGCTGCAGTCTAAGTGGACATGAAGGAACAGTTGTCACAGGCATCAGCAATTCCTTTGACAACTGCATGTTTCAAGCAGCAGCTATTTTATTTGTTGCAAAGACTTCTCACAGATACACAGAAAATATTGTATTCTGTCATGTATATTTCTAGTTTTTGTAACCTATAAGAAATATGAGAGCATCTACCTACCTACAATCTATCTAAACTGCTGGTGCTATAAAATTATTATTATCATTATCAATAATAATAATTCATATATGAATTAATCCATCTCTGCAAAGAAAATCTGTAGCACTGTGATCCATGCGGGGAAAAAACCAGTGCAGGTGTATTTATTCCATCATTCAGCAAAAAAGATACAGTGAGACTTTTCCACTGGCTCACACAGTAATTATTTTGTTGTTTCTGGATTTTCTTGCTCATAAACATTGTCCCTGATCAAGGACCCGCCTGTTGGCACCAAGTTTTAGTAGCTCTGTTCTCATCTTGGTCTGTCTATCTATCTATCTATCTATCTATCTATCTGTCTATCCAAGGCTCAAGTTGTAAGAGGCAAAGGAGAAGTGGATCCGCTAAACCAGTGTGGATGATGGCGTGGGCTGTACCATGGAGAGGAGTCTAAGGTCCCGCTGGTATTCACCAGAGCCCATCACAAAACAGGATGGACTTGCTGCGGCAGGCGCTAACCCTGGAAGACTCGTCCACACAGGCTGCCGAGGTGGCACGTGGCACTGGAAGATTGAAGCAAACTCATGGTCAGGAAAAGCAGAAGGTCAGGGCAGGTGGCATAGGAGTGTAGTCAGGAACGAAGCAAGGAGGTCAGAACACAGCAAGGCAATACAAAACAGGAACACTTTCTCTTGGCTAATGAGCACAAAGATCCAGCAAGGAAAAACAGGAAGTGCTGACACTTATAGAGTCAGTGAGCAGCAGTAACCAATTAACCCCTTAAGGACTCAGCCCATTTTGGCCTTAAGGACTCAGACAATTTAATTTTTATGTTTTCATTTTTTCCTCCTCGCCTTCTAAAAATCATAATTCTTTTATATTTTCATCCACAGACTAGTATGAGGGCTTGTTTTTTGCGCGACCAGTTGTCCTTTGTAATGACATAACTCATTATATCATAAAATGTATGGCGCAACCAAAAAACACTATTTTTGTGGGGAAATTAAAACGAAAAACGCAATTTTACTAATTTTGGAAGGTTTCGTTTTCACGCCGTACAATTTATGGTAAAAATGACGTGTGTTCTTTATTCTGAGGGTCAATATGATTAAAATGATACCCATTATTACATACTTTTATATTATTGTTGCGCTTAAAAAAAATCGCAAACTTTTTAACCAAATTAGTACGTTTATAATCCCTTTATCTTGATGACCTATAACTTTTTTATTTTTCTGTATAAGCGGCGCTATGGGGGCTAATTTTTTGCGCCATGATCTGTACTTTTTTTTGATACCACATTTGCATATAAAAAACTTTTAATACATTTTTTATAATTTTTTTTTAAATAAAATGTATTAAAAAAGTAAGAATTTTGGACTTTTTTTTTTTTTTTCGTTCACGCCGTTAACCGTACGAGATCATTAACATTTTATTTTAATAGTTCGGACATTTACGCACGTGGCGATACTAAATATGTCTCTAAAAAAAATTACGCTTTTTGGGGGTAAAATAGGAAAAAATGGACGTTTTACTTTTTTATTGGGGGAGGGGATTTTTCACTTTTTTTTTACTTTTACTTTTACATTTTTTTACATTTTTTTTTACACTTGAATAGTCCCCATAGGGGACTATTCATAGCAATACCATGATAATACTAATACTGATCTGTTCTATGTATAGGACATAGAACAGATCAGTGTTTTCGGTCATCTTCTGCTCTGGTCTGCTCGATCACAGACCAGAGCAGGAGACGCCGGGAGCCGCACGGAGGAAGGAGAGGGGACCTCCGTGCGGTGTTATGAATGATCGGATCCCCGCAGCAGCGCTGCGGGCGATCCGATCATTCATTCAAATCGCGCACTGCCGCAGATGCCGGGATCTGTATTGATCCCGGCACCTGAGGGGTTAATGGCGGACGCCCGCGAGATCGCGGGCGTCGGCCATTGCCGGCGGGTCCCTGGCTGCGATCAGCAGCCGGGATCAGCTGCGCATGACACGGGCATCACTCCGATGCCCGCGGTTATGCTTAGGACGTAAATGTACGTCCTGGTGCGTTAAGTACCACCGCACCAGGACGTACATTTATGTCCTGCGTCCTTAAGGGGTTAAGGGCGTACTGGCCCTTTAAATCGCAGAGGGGCGGTGTGTGTGCACCCTAGAGGGTGGGTACACACACCGGAGACATGAGACAGTGGAGGAAGCAGGAGGCGAGTAACAGCCCAAAGTTTGCATGCGAGTGTGTCTCGAGATGCGAACCACGGGACCGCCGGCAGAGGAAAATGGGGAAGGAAAGCTTTTGCGTGGGAATGGAGACCCTGCACTTTTTCCAAAGCAAGAATACTGTTCCCATTAATAAGTGTGCTGGAGGACCAGTCCCTGAGCATAAATCTTTGGTAAGTTTCCACAATTTTTTCCTAGGACTTGACCTCTATCTATCTATCTAGAAAAATTTCATGAATCCGCAGCACACATTTCTCCAGAAAAAGTGGTAGTTTATTCCATAAAACAAGTGTCCATAAGCAAGGTTGGACACTTCCTTTATGGAATAAACTACCACTTTTTCTGGAGAAATGTGTGTTTCGGATTCATGAAATTTTTCTGTATACTACATGGACCCCTGACCCAGGTCTGCGTCTATCTATCTATCTATCTATCTATCTATCTATCTATCTCTCTCTCTATCTATCATATCTATGGCTACTAATGTAGTAATAATTTGCTTATTTTTTATTTTCCCATTTCATGATATTTTTCAAAATTCATCTTGTAAAAATGAAGATCTTCACTGGGAGACAAGTGTCACGTAATGGCCATCATTTAAGTTCTCTTCATTTCTGTTTGCCTTTGGATATTCTCTTTTTCATTATCTACAGTAACTCTGTTTCTAAATTCTCTGTTCATTTTTTTCCCTCTACTCCTAATTTAAAAATATTTATCACCAACTTTCCAAAGTGCTGACAAACTCATTAAGTATGAAAAATAGCAGAGGAGACCAAGCAAAAACTTCCAAAGGCAATTTTCAATCCCCGACAAGCATATGTTGCAACAGCTGAATTTTAAATGGATAGATTTTTTTTCTCCCTTTACTTTGCTAATCTTTTCCTATGGCAGTCAGCTCTTATTGTGATCGTAAGAAAGGTTACAAATCAAAGACAACATATTGGTGATGTTATTGTACTATTTTATTGCATAGCATGAAAAAAGCACCCGGGGAGGGAAGACATTTTGGGGGTTTCCAGTCATATAAGATGAGCGTCTATTTCTTTATGTTCTGGAGACCTCCTCTCCTCCCATTTCTATATAATTGTCTCTTCTCTGATGTGTGAAGTGCCTCAGTAATTTAAGCACTAGGGGTGAAATCACTAATGAAAAAAGAACAGCTTGATAAAGCACGTCTGGAGCAATTCTGTATTAATGATGTTTTTTCATATACGATCAATTACATTCCTTGTCTGGAAGCACCCAGTAGATTAGCACAAAAAGGAATAATTAGCTGAGAATGCTGGGAGTTTCTGCAGCTGTACCAGTACAGTACAACTTAACCTATATCATAGATACTATTTGTCTGACAACATAGCTTTTTCTATAGCTTTTTATATGAGCACTAAATCACAGAGTGCATTTGTATAATCTGGAATTATTGTACATAATGTACAAATATAAATATTAAGAAATAGTTATTAGACAGACCTAAAAGAGAACATTACATGTACATTGTCTTTTGCAAGTACTTATATTTCTAGGACCATGGGGTTGGACATGAGTTAAGTCACGAAGATGACCACCCAGGGGGAGATTTATCAAAACCTGTCTGGAAGTGTCTGGAAGACTGTCTTTTCCTCTGGACAGGTTTTGGTAAATCTTCTCCCTAGGGTGCTGGCAGAGAAGGAAAATCTATAAGGAGATTTATCAAAACCCGTGTGAAGGAAAAGTTTCCCAGTTGCCCATATCAACCAATCACATTGCTTCTTTCATTTTGCAGAGGCCTTGTTAAAAATGAAATAAGCGAGCTGATTGGTTGCTATGGGCAACTGGGCAACTTTTCCTCTTTCGTTTTGATAAATCTTCCCCTATGAGTTAAAAAAAAAAAAACTACATATGTGAACAATGCAGACGGAAGATGGAGTCAGAAGAGGAGGGGCAAGAACCAGTGGAACACAGAGTACCCAGTCATTCCTGCTGTAATGATACCCTAATTTCACAGTATACTTAAAATCAAATTGGTAACAAATGGCTACCAAAGTTCAACACCATGCAGGTTGGCAATATCTGAAGCTACACCAAGGTATTTACCAGAGCCTGCTATGAGCCAGGATGGGCTGCTTGGGACCCAGGTTCTGCCTGCAGACTCAGTAAACAGATTAATGGTGCCCAAGCAACAAGTCTCAAACATAACTTGGACTTGGAATGGGTGTTAGAGTGATGGACTAGTAGGGTTAGAACCAGGAGGGCACAGATAAATAAAAACAGCAAGCAAAGAGGTACTCTTACAACAGAACACAGTCAAAAAGTTAAGAGAGCACAGGAAATCCCAAGATTGGGTTCTTACCCTAGGTCAGATGCCAGAGTATTCACAACACACTAAAGCAGTAATTATATAGGGCCATACATCTTAGAAGAATCACATATCCTTTCTTAGTATCAGAGCCTGTCTTAAAGGGGTACTCCAATGATTTTTTTTTATATCAACTGGTGCTAGAAAGTTGAATAGATTTGTAAATTACTTCTATTAAAAATTCTAAATTCTTCCAGTACTTATCAGCTGCTGTATGCTCCAGAGGAAGTTGTATTTCTTTCTGGAGTTCTTTTTAGTCTGACCACAGTGCTCACACCTCTGTCCATATCAGGAACTGCCAAGAGCAGAAGAGGTTTACTATGGAGATTTGCTTGTACTCTGGACAGTTCCTGATACGGACAGAGGTGTCAGCAGAGAGCACTGTGGTCAGACAGAAAAGAACTCCAGAAAGAAATACAACTTTCTCATACAGCAGCTGATAATTACTGGAAGGATTAAGATTTTTTTTATCAAAGTAATTTACAAATATGTCTAACTTTCTGCCACCAGTTGATTTGAAAAATAAATAAATAAATAAAAAATGTCTTCCAACAGAGTACCCCTTTAAATCCTTCGTCCAGACTCTAGATTGGACACTGAGCCTGAGCCCTGGTGAACTTGGTTGAAAAGAATGTAGAAGTTCATGACATCTGCATTGGGAACTGCACACGTGTACAGTGGAAAAAAAGAAATGAGTATATGGCTGAAGGGAAATAGGGGTTATGTATGAGAACTGCAACTTTGGGAAGAGACATATCTCACAACTATTATAATGAACCTATGGTGGCCCAATCTATAAAACATGTCTTACGCACCAAGATAGCTTTTCTGGAGCCTGCTTCACACTCCTTAAAGGGGTACTCTGCCCCTGGCATCTTATCCCCTATCCAAAGGATAGGGGATAAAATGTTAGAACGCCGCAGTCCCGCTGCTGGGGACCCCGGGGATCGCCGCTGCGGCAACCCGCCATCATTACTGCACAGAGAGTTCGCTCTGTGCGTAATGACGAGCGATACAGGGGCCGGAGCAGCGTGACGTCATGGCTCCGCACCTCATGACATCACGGCCCGTCCCCTTAATGCAAGTCTATGGCAGGGGGCGTGACGACCGCCACGCCCCCTTCCCATAGACTTGTATTGACGGGGCGGGCAGTGACATCACGAGGGGCGGAGCCATGACGTAACGATGCTCCGGCCCCTGTATTGCCCGTCATTACGTGCAAAGCGATCTCACTCTGCGCAGTAATGATAGCGGGGTGCTGCAGCAGCGATCCCCGGGGTCCCCAGCAGCAGGACCCCGGCGATCTAACATCTTATCCCCTATCCTTTGGATAGGGGATAAGATGTCTAGGGGCGGAGTACCCCTTTAAGTTGTACTGTCTACCACCAATGCATCACATATTTATGCAACATCCTTATGAATTGATCTGTATTTATAAAAATTAGAAAAGACAAATTCTGGTTCTAGTTGATCACCTGTGTAGAGGCAGCATATTGCATATGGACCTGGAGAATTATCTGCTTGTTGCCTATTATCTAGTTTCTAGCTTTTTTCTGTAAAATAAATTCTCTAGAAGACCATGCGCTACATTGTGCTTGGCTGAACTGGGGATGACAAAATGGCCACCAGTGAATCTGATGCAGCCCATGTTTCTAATGATTAATATTATACATATCAGCTCAGTGACTACAGGGCCTCTTCAGGAAGGCATAAAAGAAACCGTGCATAAAGCATCCTGCCACTTGAGATGAACAGATTTTGCAAAGACATGCTGTGACAGGAGGTGCATTATCTCTGTATTTCTGTGCTGCCCGTAGGAAGGTGAACAAAAAGTTTACAAAAGAATTGTAGAATTTTAGATGAACAAATTCTGAAAAGATTTGCTGTGTTTTGTTGTTCGCCATCCCCGTAGTACTGAAATCTGCTGGACGGCACATTTAGTTGTGAAATGGGACCAAAACGAAATCCTAGGTGATTGGGTGGAGGCAGTCCGGTTAGAGGATGTTATTTTCCAAGTGAGGGTGGGTTCACACTACGTTTTCTCCCATACGGGAGCGCATACGGCAGGGGGGAGCTAAAACCTCGCGCTCCCGTATGCCTTCGTATGCGCTCCCGTATGTCATTCATTTCAATGAGCCGGCCGGAGAGAAACGTTCGGTCCGGTCGGCTCATTTTTGCGTCGTATGCACTTTTACAACCAGACCTAAAACTGTAGTCAACCACGGTTTGAGGTCCGGTCGTAAAAGCGCATACGGCGCAAAAATGAGCCGACCGGACCGAACATTTCACTCCGGCCGGCTCATTGAAGTGAATGACATACGGGAGCGCATACGAAGGCATACGGGAGCGCAAGGTTTTAGCTCCCCCCTGCCGTATGCGCTGCCGTATGGGAGAAAACGTAGTGTGAACCCAGCCTAAGCTGGAGAAATACCTTAAGTCACTGAATCCAAATACAAGAAGAAAAAAAATAGCAAGGATAAACCATGTAATGTTTGTAATACTTCGGTGACCGGCTCACAGAAATATTCTGATAAACCTTTAAAGAGGTGAAAAAGAGAGGTGTAAAAGCAGGGATTCAATCTTTCCTTTTATTTGCAGCCAAGCTGAGAATAGTTTATGAATATAGTGTAGCTTTTTTTTCCTCAGCAGAGAAGGCAAATAATTGTCTGGGTATATATAATACTAGTTTGCCTGGGGTTGGGGGGTGAGGGGGGGGGTGCGTGAGGGGTGGAGATGAGCGAATCGAAGCTGACAAACCCGAATTCATGAAATATTCGATTCGCAACAAATGCGAATATTGCCACGATTCTATCTCACGAATCACTTCATTAAATAGAATTTTACAGCGTTCCCGGCTAAAGGCGACCTAAAATGGCGGATCCACATGTGAGTACACGGGGCAGGGGATTATATGAGGGCGGGAAGGGAGATAGGCGGGATGACCCTGAATCACATGCGAGATGCAGCCTATCAGCATTCATTGACCCCTGTGATGTCGCAGCCCCTATATAATCGGCAGCCATCTTGCCTCTCTTCATTTCATCCATGCACTCAGAGAAGACGGGCTGCGCGTCTGTGTGTGAAAAGCTCATACCACAGCGTTACACTGCAACTGCTAGTCACATCAGCATTAGGGAAAGACAGGAGTGCAGTGCTTTGGTGTTCTCACTGAGAAGGATCTTACGATATATAAACCTCCTATTCAAGTTAATGAGCATTTCATCAGAGAGGGGCAGATAGATTTTCGTTGCTTCATACATATCAACAAGCTGCCTGAACTTTATGAACCATCTTATCACCTTATTTTTCAGAGCAATTCTGTGCTTTTTTTGCTCCACAAATCATCTGCTGGTTAGAATTGTGTGTAGACTGTATAAAAAACAGTGCACACCATTCTTAACACTCAGTGACAGAGTGCAATTTAGGGTTTAACCCCTGTTTTTTATTTTTTTTATTTTGTGGTGCTGCACTGTTGTGTCCTGCTGCTGTTCACAAATAAGTTATTTTTCAGCGGACTGTAGTGCATTTGTCTGCCCTCATACGTGCATACCACATACCTATATCAAAGCAGTCTACTATTTTGTATCTGTAACAAGTCTAGATACAGGGAAAGTCCTGGCAAAAGTAATCACCTGCTGGTGTTTTACAAAAATACTGAGTTTTTCTGTGTATTGTTGTGCATTTTTCTGCCCTCATCAGTGCATACCGCATATGTACATCCAAGTAGTGTACCATTTTGTACCTGTTAATCTGTCAAGGGCCTACATATTGTGAAAGTCCAAACAATAGTTGTCACGATTCGGCTTCCAGGTAGTGGATCCTCTGTGCCAGAGAGGGATTGGCGTGGACCGTGCTAGTGGACCGGTTCTAAGCCACTACTGGTTTTCACCAGAGCCCGCCGCAAAGCGGGATGGTCTTGCTGCGGCGGTAGTGACCAGGTCGTATCCACTAGCAACGGCTCACCTCTCTGGCTGCTGAAGATAGGCGCGGTACAAGGGAGTAGGCAGAAGCAAGGTCAGACGTAGCAGAAGGTCGGGGGGCAGGCGGCAAGGTTCGTAGTCAGGATGGGTAGCAGAAGTTCAGGTACACAGGCTTTGGACACACTAAACGCTTTCACTGGCACAAGGCAACAAGATCCGGCAAGGGAGTGCAAGGGAGGAGACTAGATAAAGGCAGGGAGCAGGTGGGAGCCAATTAAGCTAATTGGGCCAGGCACCAATCATTGGTGCACTGGCCCTTTAAGTCTCAGAGAGCTGGCGCGCGCGCGCCCTAGAGAGCGGAGCCGCGCGCGCCAGCACATGACAGCAGGGGACCGGGACGGGTAAGTGACCTGGGATGCGACTCGCGAGCGGGCGCGTCCCGCTGTGCGAATCGCATCCCCAACGGCCAAAACAGTGCAGCGCTCCCGGTCAGCGGGACTGACCGGGGCGCTGCAGGGAGAAAGACGCCGTGAGCGCTCCGGGGAGGAGCGGGGACCCGGAGCGCTAGGCGTAACAGTACCCCCCCCCTTAGGTCTCCCCTTCTCTTTGTCCGGTAACTGCCTCCCCTGGGATGAGGACACCGGTAAAGAATGGAGGGTTTCCTCAACGGCAGGCAGTACAGCAGGAGTGGGAATGGGGAGGGAGGGCAGAGGGCGAGGCCTGGCACGGGGCAGTGTGACACCAGGACGGGGGCCATGGGGAGGCACAGAGGCTTGCCTGATGGGACTGGGAGGGGGGGAGAGGCACTTCCTGTGGCAGGCAGAGTCCCAGTTCCTGATCTCCCCGGTGGTCCAATCAATGGTGGGGGAATGAAGCCGGAGCCAAGGCAGACCGAGGAGGACCTCAGAGGTACAGTTGGGGAGAATGAAGAACTCAATCCTTTCGTGGTGGGGTCCGATAGACATCAGGAGGGGTTCTGTGCGGTAACGCACGGTGCAGTCCAATCTGGCTCCGTTGACCGCGGAAATGTAGAGCGGTTTGACGAGACGGGTCACCGGGATGCTGAATCTATTAACAAAGGACTCCAACATAAAATTCCCGGAGGCACCAGAGTCCAAGCAGGCCACGGCTGAGATGGAGGAGTTGGCTGTAAAGGAAATCCGCACGGGCACCGTGAGACGTGGAGAAGAAGACTTAGAAGCAAAAGATGCCACACCCACGTGAGCTGGGTGCGTGCGTGCGTTTCCCAGGCGTGGAGGACGGATAGGGCAATCCACCAAGAAATGCTCAGTACTGGCACAGTACAGACAGAGATTTTCTTCTCTACGGCGATTCCTCTCTTCCTGGGTCAGGCGAGACCGATCCACTTGCATGGCCTCCTCGGCGGGAGGCCCAGGCGAAGACTGCAAAGGATGCTGTGGGAGAGGTGCCCAGAGATCTAAGTCTTTTTCCTGGCGGAGCTCTTGGTGTCGCTCAGAAAAACGCATGTCAATGCGGGTAGCCAAATGGATGAGTTCTTGGAGGTTGGCAGGAATCTCTCGTGCGGCCAGCACATCCTTGATGCGACTGGATAGGCCTTTTTTAAAGGTCGCGCAGAGAGCCTCATTATTCCAGGATAGTTCAGAAGCAAAAGTACGGAATTGTATGGCGTACTCGCCAACGGAAGAATTACCCTGGACCAGGTTCAGCAAGGCAGTCTCAGCAGAAGAGGCTCGGGCAGGTTCCTCAAAGACACTTCGGACTTCAGCAAAGAAAGACTGGACTGTGGCTGTGGCAGGATCATTGCGGTCCCAGAGCGGTGTGGCCCAAGACAAGGCCTTTCCTGAAAGAAGACTTACTACGAACGCCACCTTAGACCGTTCTGTAGGAAACAAGTCTGACAACATCTCCATATGCAGGGAACACTGAGACAAAAATCCACGGCAGAGTCTGGAGTCCCCATCAAATTTGTCCGGCAGGGACAAGCGGAGGTTAGGAGCGGCCACTCGCTGCGGAGGAGGTGCAGGAGCTGGCGGAGGAGATGGTTGCTGCTGTAGCAGAGGCAGAATTTGCTGTAACATGGCGGTCAACTGCGACAGCTGCTGTCCTTGTTGGGCAATCTGCTGCGATTGCTGAGCGACCACCGTGGGAAGATCAGCGAGACTTGGCAGCGGCACCTCAGCGGGATCCATGGCCGGATCTACTGTCACGATTCGGCTTCCAGGTAGTGGATCCTCTGTGCCAGAGAGGGATTGGCGTGGACCGTGCTAGTGGACCGGTTCTAAGCCACTACTGGTTTTCACCAGAGCCCGCCGCAAAGCGGGATGGTCTTGCTGCGGCGGTAGTGACCAGGTCGTATCCACTAGCAACGGCTCACCTCTCTGGCTGCTGAAGATAGGCGCGGTACAAGGGAGTAGGCAGAAGCAAGGTCAGACGTAGCAGAAGGTCGGGGGGCAGGCGGCAAGGTTCGTAGTCAGGATGGGTAGCAGAAGTTCAGGTACACAGGCTTTGGACACACTAAACGCTTTCACTGGCACAAGGCAACAAGATCCGGCAAGGGAGTGCAAGGGAGGAGACTAGATAAAGGCAGGGAGCAGGTGGGAGCCAATTAAGCTAATTGGGCCAGGCACCAATCATTGGTGCACTGGCCCTTTAAGTCTCAGAGAGCTGGCGCGCGCGCGCCCTAGAGAGCGGAGCCGCGCGCGCCAGCACATGACAGCAGGGGACCGGGACGGGTAAGTGACCTGGGATGCGACTCGCGAGCGGGCGCGTCCCGCTGTGCGAATCGCATCCCCAACGGCCAAAACAGTGCAGCGCTCCCGGTCAGCGGGACTGACCGGGGCGCTGCAGGGAGAAAGACGCCGTGAGCGCTCCGGGGAGGAGCGGGGACCCGGAGCGCTAGGCGTAACAATAGTATTCGCCTGCTGGTGTTTTAAAAAAATACAGATTTTTTTTGCGCATTGTTGCGCATTTTTCTGCCCTCATCCGTACATACCGCATACGTACATCCAAGTAGTGTACTATTTAATACCTGTTAATCTGTCAAGGGCCTACATACTGTGAAAGTCCAAACAATAGTACTCACCGGCAGGTGTTTTACAAAAATTACAGTTTTTAGGGTCATTGTAGCGCATTTTTCTCCCCTCATCAGTGCATACCGCATATGTACATCCAAGTAGTGTACCATTGCATACCAGTTAATCTGTCAAGGGCCTACATACTGTGAAAGTCCAAACAATAGTACTCACCGTCTGGTGTTTTACAAAAATACAGAGTTTTTCTGAGTATTGCTGTGCATTTTTCTGCCCTCATCAGTACATACCGCATACGTACATCCAAGTAGTGCACCATTTGGTACCTGTTAATCTGTCAAGGGCCTACATACTGTGAAAGGACAGCCAAAAGTAATCACCTGCTGCTGTTCTAGACAAATACTGTTTAAAGAGTAGTGAAGCGTATTGTAATACTCTCATATATGCACTAAGTATGTCAGGCAGAGAAGAGGAGTGGCATAGGCCTTAATACTTCAGGCAGAGTTGGCAGCAGACTAGGGGCGAGTGGCAGCAGGTGTATGTGTGTATGCCAGCGGTCGTATGTCGACCAGCAAACCATCTGCCGTCGTTGATTGGTTAACAAGCTCATCCACTTCATCACAAGTGACATCTGACACCCCGAGTCAACAGTCGGTGGGTTCCTCAGACACAACCCTCAGTTGGCATGGCCCGGGAGCAGTCCAAGTCCTCCTATTGCCTTTGTCTTATGCTGTTCCCCCTCCTAGAGAAGTATCTTATGCTGTGGGTTCAGCTCCACTATTCACTGAGGACGATCTAATAGAGGACAGTCAGAAGCTACTGCCCAGCCAAGAAGGGGAGGAGACATGCGCAGCTTGCTCCGCTAGGCGGCCAAGTAGTGATGCGGAGAGTGACGTGGGAGGCAGTGTTGCCAGGGTTCAGGGTCCTGATCAGACTCTGTTGGGGAACCTGAGGAGGACATAAGTGACATGCAGACACCTGTTGATGATGATGAAGCCGATCGCAATTGGGAGCTGGGTGCAGAATTTGCTTCTTCATCATCAGGAGAAAAGAGTTGCAGGTTGCCCTTGAGGCAGCAGCTGAGCCAGCAGGGCGGTAGCACGGTTGGCAGTCAGAATGGTGGCAGGAGTGGAAATTCTGGAGCCAAACGTGCCCGGGGGAGACCACCTGCTTCGCAGCAGCCTACCTTTCCGGTAGGTAGTGGAACAGGGGTTCCTGGAGACGGTGCCAGTAGCAGTCAATTAGTGCTTACTGTAGGTGGGAAAATCAGCTACTCGGCGGTGTGGCAGTTTTTCATCAGGCATCCGAAGGAGGTTCATGTAGCCAAATGCAAGATATGTCGGCAGAAAGTGAAGCGTGGCCAGGGTCCCAATGTAGGCATCACGGACCTGCGTCAACACATGCTTCGCCACCATAAAGCGGCCTGGGAGAAGCGTGGCTCCGATGTAGTGGTCCAGCCTGCTGCATCACCCAGTGGCCATCCGCTCCCTCCTTCATCCAGCCAAGGCTCCATCACCTCAGCCGAAGGGAGCTGTGTGTCAAACCCTCCTTCTGTCGCTCCAGATGCTCCTGCTTCTCCCGCTTTTAGTCATTCTGCCAACAATCCCTCGGCGAAGCCATGTCCAAGAGACAACAGTATGCGCCCACTCATCCAACGGCGCAGAGGTTGAATGTGCTCCTGTCTAAGTTGCTAGTGCTGCAGTCCGTCCCTTTTTAAGTGGTGGACTCTGCACCATTCAGAGAATTAATGGCTTGTGCCGAGCCGAGGTGGAGAGTCCCAAGCCGTCATTTCTTTGCGAATAAGGCAGTACCAGCCCTGCATAAGTTTTTACAAGAGAAGGTGGGCCAGTCCTTGGGCCTGTCGGTGTGTTCAATAGTGCACAGCAGCGCCGACGTGTGGAGCTGTAACTACGGGCAGGGACAATACATGTCTTTTACGGCCCAATGGGTAAATGTGGTTCCTGCACAGCCAGAACAGCAACTTGGACAGGTCACACCGCTTCCTCCTCCATGCTCTTGCTCTCAGGCAGTTGGTCCTGTGACAGTGTGCGCCTCCTCCTCCTCATCCTCCACCGTGTCCTCAGCCTCCACTTCACGTTCAAAGCTCGGTGGCCCTTCATCGTACCATGTGTGTAGGACACAGCGTTGTCACGCTGTTCTTCACATGGTTTTCCTTGGCAAACGGTGTCACACAGGGGTGGAACTGCTAAAATTCATTTGTCAAGAAATCCGAGTATGGCTTACTCCACAAAATCTGGAAATGGGAACCATGGTGACCAACAATGGGAAGAACATCGTTTCCACGCTGCGACAAGGAAGTGTGAAACATGCGCTCTGCATGGCACACATATTGAATCTGGTTGTCAAGCACTTCCTGAAGTCTCCACCCCATTTGCAAAACATCCTGACAATGGCAAGGAAACTGTGCATGCACTTCAGCCACTCTTACACCGCAAAGCACACCTTGTGTCAGAATGGTATCCCACAACATAGTCTTATTTGTGACATTGCCACACGTTGGAATTCCAACCTCCATATGTTGGACAGACTATACGAACAAAGAAAAGCCATCACCGATTTCTTGATGATCATAGCAGATAGGAGTACTCCCCTGTGTAACTTCAATGTGAACCAGTGGCCGCTCATATGTGACACCTGCCATTTGCTGAGGCCCTTTGAGGAAGCTACATTATTTGTAAATCACCTGGATTACGGCATGAACTACGTAATTGCACTCCTACATTTCCTACAACAAATGATTGAAACCATGGCTGGTCACGGCAATCGAGACGTTGCGCCTACATATCAAGGCTACATGAGCCCTGTAGGGCTGAACTGGAGGAGGAGGATGAGGGGCAGAGTGGAGCACAGTTTAGGTTGGATGAAATGGACGGTGTTTCTGGTCATCGGACAGGAGAGGAGGAGCCGGAGCAGCCAGAGGAGCTAGAGGGTTATGATGAAGGTGAGACAGAGGACCCAGACACACCGTGGCAGTATGCAGTGGAGATGGAGGCAGGTAGTCCCTCCGAGTCACTGGCGCAAATGGCACGATGCATGCTGAGTTGCTTGCGTAGTGACCCTCGAATTGTCAAAATTTGTCAGCGGGACTACTTCTGGCTCTCCACCTTATTGGACCCTTGCTACCGTCCCAGAATGGGGGCCTTTTTTCCACCCACTGAGAGGGAGGACAAACTGACCTACTACAGAGATCCTATGTAGTCAGTTGGCCGATGGCTATCGGCGACATGGTCCATCCACTCGCAGGTCTGACTCGGGGGGCCCTCTGTGCTCACCTTCCACTGCCATGGCTGCTTGGGAGGGGAGGGGTGGCAGGAGCAGTACCAGCTCCATCTACAGCAGCTTGAGTCTACAGTCGCTGATGAGTAGCTTTCTTCACCCGCATAGTGAAGCAACTCATTAGCAGCAGGTAGACATGGAGCAGGACCTGTAGGTGGTGGCATACATTGAAGATCCGCTGGACTTCTGGGAAGTCAAACTTGATTTATGGTTGTAACTAGCAGAGTTTGCCCTGGAAAAGCTGTCCTCCCCGGCCAGTAGTGTGTCATCAGAGTGGGTGTTTAGTGCGCCCGGGGCCATAGTCACCCCAAGGCGAACTTGTCTGTCCAGGAAAAATGTGGAGAGACTGACCTTTTTGAAGATGAATCAGTGATGGATCAGCCAGGATTTCCAGCCACCAACGCCAGATGCCTCAGAGTAGATTGACCATGCTGCTACACCAACACTTCACAATTATGGTTATGAAACCCTCTTGGGTTATCAATTAGGGTTATGAAACCGTCTTGGGCACTGCGAATGACTGCTCCTGAGTCATCCTGTGTCTCTTTCAGGAACTACTTGCCTCACTGATGCTTCAGGGCTTGTTCCTTTAATTTTTGGCTGTTTTGCAGTAGCTAAATACATGCTTAATGCAAATTTTAACATTGATCTTTAAATGTAAAAAGTTATGAAACCCTCGGGTGTACTGCTGATGCCTGCACCCGTGTCTTTCAGGAATTACTTGGCTTAGTGATGCTTCTGGGCTTGGGCCTTACATTTTTGGTCCTTTGTACCCATACGCTGGGGTCCGGGACACTCAAACTTTGATTTAAATTTCAAATAAAAAAATCAGACATTTCAATGATCTCCTCATGCATCAGCCAACTCCAGGCGGTGTCATTCAGGCAATATATGGTTTACTGATGCCGCTGCTGGGCCTGGGTCTGGGAAATTCAAATTTTATCATAGGTAGCACCCACTATCCAAAATCTTCTTCAAAAATTGTTGTGTTTTTTCTTAAGGATTGTGAAGCCCTGGTGTGTACTCATGCATCAGACAATTCCAGGCTGTGTCATTTAGGCAATATATGGTTTACTGATGCCGCTGCTGGGCCTGGGTCTGGGAAATTAAAATGTTATCATAGGTAGCACCCGCTATCCAAAATCTTCTTCAAAAAATTCAAAAAATGTTTTGTTTTTTTTTTGCGGGGGGGGGGGGGGATTGTAAAGCCCTGGTGTGTACTCGTGTATCAGCCAACTCCAGGCTGTGTCATTCAGGCAAGGTATGGTTTACTGATGCTGCTGCTGGGCCTGGGTCTGGGAAATTCAAATTTTATCATAGGTAGCACCCGCTTTCCAAAATCTTCTTCAAAAATTTCCAAAATTGTTGTTCTTTTTTGGGGGGATTGTGAAGCCCTGGTGTGTACTCATGCATCAGCCAACTCTAGGCTGTGTCATTACCGCAATATATGGTTTACTGATGCCACTGCTGGGCCTGGGTCTGGGAAATGCTAATTTTATCATAGGTAGCACCCGCTATCCAAAATCTTCATTTTAAATTTAAAAAATTGTTGTATTTTTTCTTGGGGATTGTGAAGCCCTGGTGTGTACTCATGCATCAGCCAACTCCAGGCTGTGTCATTCAGGCAATATATGATTTACTGATGCCGCTGCTGGGCCTGGGTCTGGGAAATTCAAATTTTATCATAGGTAGCACCCGCTATCCAAAATCTTCTTCAAAAATTTCAAATATTGTTGTGCTTTTTTGGGGGGGATTGTAAAGCCCTGGTGTGTACTCATGCATCAGCCAACTCTAGGCTGTGTCATTAAGGCAATATATGGTTTACTGATGCCGCTGCTGTGCCTGGGTCTGGGAATAAAAATGTTGTTATGGTAGGTAGCACCAGCTATCAAAAATCTTTGGTTTACATTTCTAAATTCATCTTTTAATCTTAGGGATTTTGAAGGCCTAGTGCCTACTCATGCTGCTGGCAACTCCGGGCTGTGCCATTAGTCCACTATATGGTCTCCTCATGCTGCCAACACCTCCACGCTGTGTCATTCAGCCACTATATGGTGTCCTCACACTGCCAACACCTCCACGCTGTACCACTCAGCCCTTATATGGTCTCCTCATGCTGCCAACACCTCCACGCTGTGTCATTCAGCCACTATTTGGTGTCCTCATGGTGCCAACACCTCCACGCTTTGTCATTCAGCCACAATATGGTGTCCTCATGCTTCAGCCTCATCCAACATGTGTCATTCAGCCACTATATGGTCTCCTCATGCTGCCAACACTTCCACGCTGTGTCATTCAGCCACAATATGGTCTCCTCACGCTGCCAACCCCTCCACGCTGTGTCATTCAGCCACTATATGGTCTCCTTATGCTGCCAAAACCTCCATGCTGTGTCATTCAGCCAATATATGGTTTCTTCATGTTGCCAACACCTCCATGCTGTGTCATTTTGCCACTATATGGTCTCCTCATGCTGCCAACACCTCCACGCTGTGTCATTCAGCCACTATATGGTCTCCTTATGCTGCCAAAACCTCCACGCTGTGTCATTCAGCCACGATATGGTCTCATCATGCTGCCAACACCTCCATGCTGTGACATTTAGCCACTACATGGTCTCCTCATACTGATGTCACCTCCACGCTGTGTCATTCAGACACTATATGGTCTCCTCATGTTGCCAACACCTCCACGCTGTGCCATTCAGCCACTATATGGTCTCCTCATGCTGCCAACCCCTCTATGTTGTGTCATTCAGACCCTTTATGGTCTCCTTATGCTGCCAAAACCTCCACGCTGTGTCATTTAGCCACTATATGGTCTCCTCATACTGATGCCACCTCCAGGCTCTGTCATTGTGCTGCTCTACAGCAGTGATTCTAAAAGTGATGTCGGTAATCTGCATGTCATTCTGAATAACAGTATTATTTCACTACCCCAGCACATTCCATATATGTGTTAGAACACAGCAAGGTGTTCCACACCCCTATTGAGGTTCTCTGTAGGCCAGAAATATCCATTTTTAATATAGATTTGCCGAAAATAAATTCGGATGGAAACTAATTTTTTCCAAAAATTCGGCGAATCGGCCAAATCAAATTTTTCAAAAGTTCGCTCATCTCTAAAGATCACCATGACTTAAAAAATGGCATGGTCCTTAATCACTTAAGGACCTAGGGCGTATGGATACGCCTTGATGTCCTGGTACTTAAGGACCCAGGGCGTATCCATACGGCACGCAGAGGGGACCGAACCGGGATGCCTGCTGAGGGGATGACCGGGATATCGTTCAGCAGGCATACCGCGCAAATGCCCAGGGGGGGTCATCAGACCCCCCCATGTCGGCGATCGTGGCAGATCATTGGTGAATTCACACTAATGATCTGCCGCGATTCGGAAGATACAAGGTGATCGGGGGTGTACAATACACCCCCTATCACCCACTGTATCTATGGGGAGGTGGCGATTTTGTCACCCCCCCCAGGAGCGCTGCTATTGGCTGGACGATGGTCCAGCCAATAGCAGCCGGCGGGGGATGGGTTAACTGCATCTTCTTGCAGCTCTTCCCGTTAGCTGAGTTCAGTCAGCGGGCAAATCTGCTCGAAGGTGCCAGGGACCCCCCCCCCTGTGAGGATTGGAGCCCCCTCAGGACCGACGATCCTCCAAAGAGCAGGGACAGAAAAAAACCCAGGGAAAGGTAGGAAAAATAAGTGTAAAACAGTAAAATAAAAGTTTAACCTCCCCCCCCCCTGACCCCCCTAATAGGTCCCCAAGGGTCTGCCGGAGATTTTTCAGCCGGGCCCCATTAGGGGTTCAGGGCGCTGAATTTGGCCCCCCTCCCATTTTTTTTGGCTGCAGCTTTTTATTTTTGTTCATATAATGGTGTGTGATTTCTAATCACACACCGTTATATATAGTATACATCAAGCACACACACTACATACATCCCCGCCACCCCCCACACACACACACCCTCCCCCCCACCGACAACGCCCCCCGCCACCGTAGAAAAAGGCGATGGTTCACCGGGCATTTTCGGTAGCGGAGGCATACGCTTTTCTTGCCTCCGACTCCGAATCTGTCAGTGAGAACAATGAAGATCCAACATTCCTGTGTTCTTCATCGTCCTCCTCATCATCTAGTAGTGATGATGAGCCCCCTGCACGGCGGCGGAGACGCACCCCCCATGAAAGTGCCCCAGTGGCTGGCACTAGTGCGAGTGGTGATGCCGCTCGTACTAGGAGTCCGACCCCCCAGGCTATTTTACCAGAGCCCCCTTCCGGTGAACCTGTCTGGAGACCCCCAGAGGGTTATCAGCCACGGATTCCAGAGTTTGTTGGCGACTCTGGAAAATGGATTGACACGGCTGGGTTCACTGAATTTGACTTTTTCAGTTATTTTTTCAGTGACAGCCTGGTCTGTACGACGAATCTGTACGCCAGGCAGTTCATCTCCCACCACCCTGATTCTTTTTTGCCAGGTCCAATGAATGGTACGCCGTCAGTGCAGACGAAATTAGGACATTTTGGGGCCTCGTGCTGCACATGGGCCTGGTCAAAACGCAAAGTGTCAGGCAGTACTGGAGCCGGGTCCTATACCAGACCCCGCTGTACAGTATGGCCATGGCACGGAAGCGGTTCGAGGCCATTTGGAAATGCCTGCATTATGCACATAATGCGGCAAGTCTGCCCCAAGGTAATCCCACCTATGACCGGCTTTACAAAGTGAGACCGGTCATCGATCACTTTGGGGCCAAATTTTTGGAGGCCTATGTACCGCTTAGGGAGCTCTCTGTAGATGAGTCTCTCATCAGTTTTAAGGGGAGACTCATCTTCTGCCAGTATATTCCCACGAAGCGGGCGCAATATGGAGTGAAGCTATATAAACTTTATGAAAGTACCTCCGGGTACACTGTCAAGTTTAGGGTGTATGAGGGACGAGATTCCCGTATTGAACCCCCAGATTGTTCCCCCACACTGGGTGTTAGCAGGAAAATCGTTTGGGACCTTATGTACCCATTGCTGGATAAGGGTTACCACGTGTACGTGGACAACTTTTATACCAGCATCCCTCTCTTCACATCCCTTGCCGCGAAATCGACGTCCGCTTGTGGGACCGTGCGGAAGACTCCGAGAGGCCTCCCTCTAAATTTTGTTCAAACACCTATGCCCAAGGGTGAGTCCCGGGCCCTTACCCATGAAAACCTGTTGCTGGTCAAGTATAAGGATAAGAGGGATGTCCTTATGCTGACCACTATTCATGGTAACGGCAGCTCACCTGTCCCTGTGCGAGGTACCACAACAACGGTCCTCAAGCCTGATTGTATTCTGGACTACAATCGGTATATGGGGGGGGAGTTGATCTTTCTGATCAAATCCTGAAGCCATATAACGCCATGCGGAAAACACATGTATGGTACAAGAAAGTTGCGGTCTACTTGGTACAGGTTGCCATGTACAACTCTTTTGTACTGTACCAGAACACTGGCAACACAGGGACATACCTTCAGTTCCAAGAAGAAGTCCTAAAGGTCCTGATCTTTGCTGACCGGGAAAGAGCAGGCCGGACTTCCCAAGGAACTGAAGTTATAGGTTCCAGGATCGTCCCAGGCCAACACTTTCCAGGTGAGGTCCCCCACAATGGAAAGAAGGGACGATCCCAGAAAAAATGCAGAGTGTGTAACAGGAGGGGGATTCGGAAGGACACCACCTATCAATGTGACACTTGCCCTGATCATCCGGGCCTCTGCATTAAAAACTGCTTCAGGGAGTATCACACTTCCATGCAGTACAAAATTTTCCCTTTTCATTAAAATTTTTCATAATTTGACCCCAATGTACCAAGTCCTGAGTACATTCCAAGTTTTAACCCCATAAAATCACTAAATTGCCCAAAAAACTCTCATAAAAAAAAAAAATGATAAGTATTTTTTCTCTCTGGGTCATGGGTCACTGAGTCACTATCATCGGGGACTTTTATGTTGCCTCAAATGCACAGCGCTCTCTCTCCACCTGAGCGGGTGCGCATTTGAGGCAACAGGTTAGGGACGGCCACACACATCACATTCCCAGAATGATGATTCAGAGCATAGGGTTTGGGGTGGGCCTATTTTTTAATTTTGGCTATGCTCTGGGTCATCATTCTGGGAACATAACCTGTTTTATCCTTTTATGTCCCACTGTACTCCTTGTTAGTTATTAGTGTACCCCACATAATGCCCCTTGAGGGGGGGGGGGGGTCCCACTGTTCTGGCTCCATAGGCAGAAGCTCAAGGCTCCTGACTGCCCTCCTGTTCCTCCGTGACCAGTGTGCACCCGGAGATCCGTTTTACGCCCAGATATGAGGAATGTCCTTTTTCCAAAGAAATGTATTTACAAATGTAATTTTTTTTGCTCTTCTGGCAGTAAATGCGACATGCCCCCCCCCCCCCCCTTTTCAGCAAAATTAGCAAATGTGACTCCTTCTCTTCTGAGCATTGTAGCGCTCCTGCAGTGCATTTTATGTCCACTTGTGGGGTACTGCCATACTCAGAAGAGATGGGGTTACAAATTTTGGAGGTATTTTCTGCCATTAACCCTTGCAAAAATGTGAAATTTGGAGGGAAACACACATTTTAGTGAAATTTTTATTTTTTCTTTCATATGCAAAAATTGTGAAACCCCTGTGGGGTATTAAGGCTCACTTTATTCCTTGTAACGTTCCTCAAAGGGTCTAGTTTCCAAAATGGTATGCCATGTGTTTGTTTTTTTTGCTGTTCTGGCACCATAGGGGCTTCCTAAATGCGACATGCTCCCCGAGAAAAATTTGCTCTCAAAAAGCCAAATATGACTCCTTCTCTTCTGAGCATTGTAGTTTGCCCGTAGTGCACTTCAGGTCAACTTATGGGGTACCTCCATACTCAGAAGAGATGGGGTTACAAATTTTGGGGGGTACTTTCTGCTATTTACCCTTGCAAAAATGTGAAATTTGGGGGGAAACCCACATTTTAGTGAAATTTTTTTATTTTATTTTTTACATATGCAAAAGTCGTAAAACCCCTGTGGGGTATTAAGGCTCACTTTATTCCTTGTTACATTCCTCAAGGGGTCTAGTTTCCAAAATGGTATGCCATGTGTTTTTTTTTTTTGCTGTTCTGGCACCATAGGGGCTTCCTAAATGTGACATGCTCCCCGTGCAAAATTTGCTCTCAAAAAGCCAAATATGACTCCTTCTCTTCTGAGCATTGTAGTTCGCCCGTAGTGCACTTCAGGTAAACTTATGGGGTACCTACATACTCAGAAAAGATGGGGTTACAAATTTTGGGGGCATTTTCTCCTATTACTCCTAGTAAAAAAAAATTGGGGGAAAACTATCGTTTTAGTGAAAAAAAATAAAAAAATTGACACATCCAACTTTAACGTAAAGTAGTCAAACACCTGTGGGGTGTTAAGGCTCACTGGACCCCTTGTTACATTCCTTGAGGGGTGTAGTTTCCAAAATAGTATGCCATGTGTTTTTTTTTTTTTTTTTGCTGTCCTGGCACCATAGGGGCTTCCTAAATGTGACATGCCCCCCCCAAAACCATTTCAGAAAAACTCACTCCAAAATCCCACTGTCACTCCTTCCCTTATGAGCCCTCTACTGCACCCGCCGAACACTTGACATACACATTTGAGGTATTTCCTTACTCGAGAGAAATTGGGTTACACATTTTAAGAAAATTCCTCTCTTTTTACCCCTTGTAAAAATGCAAAAACTGGGTTTACAAGAACATGCGAGTGTAAAAAATGAAGATTTTGAATATTCTCCTTCAACTTGCTGCTATTCCTGTGAAACACCAAAAGGGTTAACAAACTTTTTGAATGTCATTTTGAATACTTTGTGGGGTGCAGTTTTTATAATGGTGTCATTTATGGGGTATTTCTAATAAGAAGGCCCCTCAAATTCACTTCAAAACCTAACTGGTCCCTGAAAAAAACAGATTTTGAAAATGTTGTGAAAAATTGGAAAATTGCTGCTGAACTTTGAAGCCCTCTGATGTCTTTCAAAAGTGTCAGCTTTATGATGCAAACATAAAGTAGACATATTGTATATGTGAATCAATATATAATTTATTTGGAATATTCATTTTCCTTATAAGCAAAGAGCTTCAAAGTAAAAAAAAAAAATAAAAGCAACATTTTCAATTTTTTCATTCAATTTTGGAATTTTTCACCAAGAAATGATAGAAGTATTGACAAAATTTTGTTTTAGAATCAGAATGAAAGGTAAAAGCATCCCAGAGTTATTAATGCTTGAAGTGACAGTGGTCAGATGTTCAAAAAATGGCTGGGTCCTTAAGGTATATTTGGGCTGGGTCCTTAAGGGGTTAAGAGGATCATTTTTAATATTTACATCGTTGAGAGTTCTAAATAGGAAATAAAAGAAAATTGAGGAGCATTTCACAAGCCAAGGCTAGTGGAAGGTAAAATCTGCTGTATATGTGGAGTTTTAAACAAAAGAGACAGCCTGACATTACGCATACTGAAATATTTTTTATAATTTTTTTTCTTCTCACAACTCTTACTGATCTTTCAAAGCTTGCATTGAAATCTAAAAAGCTCTGTCTCAGATTGAGGCTTCTTGAGACATCAAGCAAAAGTTCACCTATGTTTCAGGAAAGAGGTATCTTTAGTGTTGAAAGCACTCAGTGGGTTCTCAAGAGGGCCCTTTGATATAAAGCTGACATCTAAGCCATTAAAATTTAAGTTACTGATAAGTTATATATTTTTAGATTTTGTGTAACTATATTGGGCTGTAGAAAGTGTTATGAACCAGTAGGTTATGTTGTTTTGTTTCTTACACACTGTTCCCATATACAAGATGATAAAACTTTGTAATCAAAGTTTAGATGTACATGGCTGTTGTCTTCAAAAAACAGTGCCACACCTGTTAATGGCTTACAACTAGTATAGCAATTTAACTATGTGTATGTAAATAAAGCTAAGCAGCAATGCCTGTGGGTTGATCGGACACTATTTTTGTGATGAAAAAAGACATAGTTTTCATTGTTTGTTTTATCCTCTAACATTGTTTTGACATTTAAAGGGTTATTCAGGGTTATTCTTGAAATAAATTTGATCTGTTTTTCTATTCCTGCATAATCCCTTTAAATGGGTACTCCGGCGCTTACAAATCTTAATCCCTATCCAAAGGATAGGGGATAAAATGCCTGATCGCGGGGGTCCCGCCGCTGGGGACCCCCATGATCTTGTACGCCGCACCCCATTTAAAATCAGTCCCCGGATCGTGTTCGCTCCGGGTCTGATTACTGTCAATCACGGGGCCGGAGCGTTGTGACATCAGGGCTCCGCCCCATGTGACATAACGCTCCGCCCCTCAATGCAAGCCTATGGGAGGGGGCGTGATAGGGCATAAGATGTTTAAGTGCCGGAGTACTCCTTTAATACCTTTTTTGAAGAACACAGATGAGTCTATTTATTACACATTAGCTTTAATGCATTGCAATACATTTTGAAATGCTAACAAATTAAAGAATACATGGCTTTAAATGTGATCCTTATACAGGGAGGAGATAATGAGCCCCTTTTTTCTCTGAGCCCATAATAAGTTTAAATATACTGTTGTACTGAATATATTATAATGTTTGAGGAGTAGATGGAGAAATGTGTCTTTGATGATAAATATGTTCTTAATTAAGGATGACACATTGCTATTACTAAGAAAGCAGTAGGAACGATTGTGTGTATATCATTTTCATTAAAAAATGTACTGAAATATTCTCAAGTGCGTAAATTACTCATAATAGATTATTGCGACTTGAACATTGATTGTGCTAAACTTTTTCTGAAAAATAATAATAGCAAAACACAATTACAGGTTGATAATGAAAATAAATGTTGTGAGAAAATGGGGGCTTTAAAGGGAATCTGTCAGCTCTACATTATGCTAAGAGGTCAAGTGTCAAGGAGTTGTTGCTGAGCTGAGCTCCTCCCTGCCTTGACTGATTTATGTAAACAATTCAGTATTGAAAGACAAGTAGGGAGGGGTGGGGGAAGGAAAAGGTGTGCAGCTTGGCAACACCTCCTGATGCTTGAAAAGCCATTATTTCCATATCAGCTGTCATGTTTGCAGCTCTGAGCATGCTATGCAGCTGACAGATTTCCTTTAAAGTAATAAGTCAGTAAAAATATTGTGGTTTTAACATAAGTTATTTACTTTTATTATTCTTTGAGAGACACAACATAGAAAAATCATCAGTACTCCAAAGTTAGTGAAAAAAATGCTTATTTTATTCATCCATCTGATATGAGCACCGTTTCAGCACACCTTCCAGGTTTTTTTTGTTTTTTTCTACATAGATAATGCTTTCCTATGCATGGTACACAATTGTTTTCCTTTGATCAGATGTTAAACCTATAGTAGGCGACAAGAAGAAAGGTGATGTTTTTTCATTAAAAGCTTATTGTTCATTGCTATTTTCTCACAAGGTTCTGGGAGAGCAAACTTTACAAATATAGGAAACATAAGCCTAATGAAAGCCCAAGTGTGCAATAATATGGTCTAGAAAAAGAATGATAGGCCCCTGGACACTCAAATGTCAGACCACAGTGTTCATGTGCATCCTCCTAGTTTATGACATGAACTTATTGATACTGTATGTTGGAAGACACTCTCTTGGCGATATATATTTTAGAAGCTAAGAAGTAAAATGTTTATTTTAAATAAATAAAGTGTAGAAGGAAAAGAAAATATTTATATTTTATATATTATATTAAATATAAATATATTAAATATATATATATGTATATATATAATTTTTTTCACAGATATATGTGTGCGCACCATTCAATTTGTCAAGTTTTATTTTCTGTAATGGAACAATTTCAATAAGGTTTTGCAGTGCTCTTTACAGTTCCAGAGATGCTCTTGCCATTAGGTACCTGTGGGCTTGTCACTAGGGCAGCAATGTTAAAGGGCACAGCACTGAGTGAGTAAAAATAATAAATACTTTTCATGTAATTGCTGCCATGTTGTGACTTGGAGAAAAAAAAAGTCCACTTTGGTTAATTCCACTTGGGTCAACACTGATATGAAATTCACAAAATTGTGAATTTGTGATTGCTTTAACCATATTCTGTGTATAGGGGTGAGATCCACGTATAACTCATGTAGCTTTTGCTGTGTAGTTGAGACAAATCTGCATAATAAAGTCTGACGCTTGTGGATTCACCCTAATGGGGAGTATTTAGTTTAAGAGGAAGCACAGGGTAAATTTGAGTGTAGTCCGACCTCTCGAGAGATCGTGACTCATGAACAGGAAAAAATATCAGCACTCTTCTTGTTCAACATTCACATTTGCCATGTTCTTCATGGATCAACAGTTCTTTTTTTTAACAGTTTCCTAGCTGAAAGAATTTACACAAAACCTGACAGATATTAAATAGGGGAAGTGAAACAATAAAAAGTGCAGTAAGAAGAAAAAAACTCACTTTCCCAGTAGACCTGTCTCTTGAGACTTCAACCATGTAAAGCTCAGGATAATTGAGGACTGGGGAGATGCCAGAACCCCGCCATGAAAATCCTATTGTGGTGAATAAGAAATATGTTGTCCACGTGATTGAACGTAAAAGTAAAGTAGATTTTTCAACCTTCTTTATGTGAATCAGAGCATTGTTTTACCAATATTAGAAAGATTCAATATTTCATTTTCACAGTGTTAGATTTTTTTCTAAATAATCTTTAAAAAACAGGAATGTTGTGGCTTTAGGACAATATAGTTATTAATGGCCAGTAGAAAGAAAGGCTTTTCCAGTTCTTTCAAGGCATAAAGGACCTATGCTTCAGACACACATCTCTTAAAGGGGTTATCCTTTTTGAAAGTTATTCCTTATCCAAAGAATAGGAGAAAAATATGGGGTTTGTAGGGCTTGACTGCTGGTACCCCCATAGATCGCAGGAAAGTTGTGGTTTAAAATTAACAATAAACCAGTATGTGACCAACACTTTATGCACTTGGTTATTTTTGATGATGCTTCTGAACGTTGCCTGGCACTGAGGTCTGTCGAATCTGTTGAAGCCTCTAATAACAGGACATTATATTTCTTGCATTTCTTTCCTCCTCCTTCATAGAACCATAATTATTAAATTTTTCTATCTACAGAGCCATATAAGGGCTTGTTTTTTGTATCCTTTATTTTATCATATACTGTGTAACAATAAAACAAATGTTTGTGAAGCGAAATAAAATTTTGCTAATTTAGTTGGAATCTTTTAATGTTGTTCACGGTGTAATAACATTGACATGTTATCTATTTTTATCAGGTAGCTACAATTACATTGATACTAGATTTGCACAGCTGCCATTATGCATTATTACTTTTGAAAAAAAAAATTACACTCTTCTTATCCCTGTATTTTTTTTTAAAGTATTTATAATTTTAGAAACAGAATATAAACAAGAAATACAACAAAGCTCCAGGGAGCTCCACAAGAGCGCCCAATTTACACAGGACATATGTCCATTAAAATCACATAGAAATATACAGGGTTACAAACAATATGAGAGTGAGTTAATGTGGAAAATGAAGCTGTCAATCAGGAAACAGGACAAAGACGAAGCCCCTGGAGCAGAACAGCCCAACAACATACAATAACTACAAGCACACACCATTCATACACCGCAGAAAACCCTCCTTCCCTCCACTAATGTGCTATAAGCTCCCCCCATTTATTGAGGAAAACTCACATGCTCCGAAGGGACCCCCAACTCATATCCCTGTTTTCAAGCAGGGAGTAGCTTGATCCTACATAAACAGAATTTGTAGGTTTAGTGCTGGCTTGGGAGAGGCCTATCTATAGTGTAGGATCTGTCCAGATGAGATCACTTCCCTGTGGTGGGATTGTACACACTGGGCCTCAGTGTCGGGTTTTTACTAGTGTGAAATGTTGTTTCAGACTTGCAGGATTCCTGTCACGATGCCGGCTGGCAGGTAGTGGATCCTCTGTGCCAGAGAGGGATTGGCGTGGACCGTGCTAGAGGATCGGTTCTAAGTCACTACTGGTTTTCACCAGAGCCCGCCGCAAAGCGGGATGGTCTTGCTGCGGCGGTAGTGACCAGGTCGTATCCCCTAGCAACGGCTCAACCTCTCTGGCTGCTGAAGATAGGCGCGGTACAAGGGAGTAGACAGAAGCAAGGTCGGACGTAGCAGAAGGTCGGGGCAGGCAGCAAGGATCGTAGTCAGGGGCAACGGCAGAAGGTCTGGAATCACAGGCAAGGAACACACAAGGAACGCTTTCACTGGCACTAGGGCAACAAGATCCGGCGAGGGAGTGAAGGGGAAGTGAGGTGATATAGGGAAGTGCACAGGTGTAAACACTAATTGGAACCACTGCACCAATCAGCGGTGCAGTGGCCCTTTAAATCGCAAAGACCCGGCGCGCGCGCGCCCTAGGGAGCGGGGCCGCGCGCGCCGGGACAGAACTGACGGGGAGCGAGTAAGGTACGGGAGCCGGGGTGCGCATCGCGAGCGGGCGCTACCCGCATCGCGAATCGCATCCCGGCCGGAGGTAGTAACGCAGCGCCCCGGGTCCGTGGAACCGACCGGGGCGCTGCAGTGAGGGAAGTGTAGCGAGCGCTCCGGGGAGGAGCGGGGACCCGGAGCGCTCGGCGTAACAGTACCCCCCCCCTTGGGTCTCCCCCTCTTCTTGGGGCCTGAGAACCTGAGGATCAGACTTTTGTCCAGGATATTGTCCTCAGGTTCCCAGGACCTCTCTTCTGGACCACAACCCTCCCAATCCACTAAAAAAAAAGTTCTTCCCCTGACCTTTTTAGAGGCCAAAATCTCTTTGACAGAGAAGATGTCCGAGGAGCCGGAAACAGGAGTGGGAGGAACAGATTTAGGAGAAAAACGGTTGAGGATGAGAGGTTTAAGAAGAGAGACGTGAAAGGCATTAGGGATACGAAGAGAAGGAGGAAGAAGAAGTTTGTAAGAGACAGGATTAATTTGACACAAAACTTTAAAAGGACCAAGATAGCGTGGTCCCAACTTATAGCTCGGGACACGGAAACGGACATATTTAGCGGAGAGCCATACCTTGTCTCCAGGGAAAAAAATGGGAGGAGCTCTTCTTTTCTTATCTGCGAATCTCTTCATGCGAGAAGAAGCCTGTAAGAGAGAATTTTGGGTCTCTTTCCATATGGTGGAAAGATCACGAGAAATTTCATCCACAGCGGGCAGACCAGAGGGCAAGGGGGTAGGGAGGGGGGGAAGAGGGTGACGGCCGTACACCACGAAAAACGGAGATTTGGAGGAAGATTCAGAGATTCTGAAATTATACGAGAATTCGGCCCAAGGTAGAAGATCTGCCCAGTCATCCTGGCGGGAGGAAACAAAATGTCGTAAATAGTCACCCAAGATCTGGTTAATTCTCTCTACTTGTCCATTGGATTGAGGATGGTATGCAGAAGAAAAATTTAATTTAATCTTGAGTTGTTTACAGAGAGCCCTCCAGAATTTAGACACAAATTGGACGCCTCTATCCGAGACGATCTGTGTAGGCAACCCGTGAAGACGAAAAATGTGTACAAAAAATTGTTTAGCCAACTGAGGCGCTGAAGGAAGACCAGGAAGAGGGATGAAATGTGCCATTTTGGAGAATCGATCAACGACCACCCAAATAACAGTGTTGCCATGGGATGGGGGTAAGTCAGTAATAAAATCCATACCAATCAGAGACCAAGGTTGTTCGGGGACAGGTAGAGGATGAAGAAAACCAGCGGGCTTCTGGCGAGGAGTCTTATCCCGGGCACAGATAGTGCAGGCTCGCACAAAGTCCACCACATCAGTCTCTAGAGTCGGCCACCAATAGAAGCGAGAGATGAGTTGCACAGATTTCTTGATGCCCGCATGACCTGCGAGATGGGAGGAGTGACCCCATTTGAGGATCCCAAGGCGTTGGCGTGGAGAAACAAAGGTCTTTCCTGGAGGAGTTTGCCTGATGGAGGCTGGAGAAGTGGAAATCAGGCAGTCAGGAGGAATGATGTGTTGAGGAGAGAGTTCAATTTCAGAGGCATCTGAGGAACGAGAGAGAGCATCGGCCCTAATGTTTTTATCAGCAGGCCGAAAGTGAATTTCAAAATTAAATCGGGCAAAGAACAGAGACCACCTGGCCTGACGAGGATTCAGCCGTTGGGCAGACTGGAGGTAGGAGAGGTTCTTGTGATCGGTGTAAATAATAACTGGAAATCTTGATCCCTCCAGCAGATGCCTCCATTCCTCAAGTGCTAATTTAATGGCTAGAAGCTCTCGATCCCCGATGGAGTAGTTCCTCTCCGCCGGAGAGAAGGTCCTGGAAAAAAAACCACAAGTAACAGCATGCCCGGAAGAGTTTTTTTGTAGAAGGACAGCTCCAGCTCCCACTGAGGAGGCATCAACCTCCAATAGGAAGGGTTTAGATGGGTCAGGTCTGGAGAGCACGGGAGCCGAAGAAAAGGCAGACTTGAGTCGTTTAAAGGCGTCTTCCGCTTGAGGAGGCCAAGACTTGGGATCGGCATTTTTTTTTGTTAAAGCCACAATAGGAGCCACAATGGTAGAAAAATGTGGAATAAATTGCCTGTAATAATTGGCGAACCCCAAAAAACGTTGGATGGCACGGAGTCCGGAGGGGCGTGGCCAATCTAAGACGGCAGAGAGTTTATCTGGGTCCATTTGTAGTCCCTGGCCAGAGACCAAGTATCCTAGAAAAGGAAGAGATTGGCATTCAAACAGACATTTCTCTATTTTGGCATAGAGTTGATTATCACGAAGTCTCTGAAGAACCATACGGACATGCTGGCGGTGTTCTTCAAGATTGGCAGAAAAAATCAGGATATCGTCCAGATATACAACAACACAGGAGTATAGTAGATCACGAAAAATTTCATTAACAAAGTCTTGGAAGACGGCAGGGGCGTTGCATAGACCAAAGGGCATGACCAGATACTCAAAGTGTCCATCTCTGGTGTTAAATGCCGTTTTCCATTCATCCCCCTCTCTGATGCGGATGAGATTATAAGCACCTCTTAAGTCCAGTTTGGTAAAAATATGGGCACCTTGGAGACGATCAAAGAGTTCAGAGATGAGGGGTAGGGGGTAGCGGTTCTTAACCGTGATTTTATTAAGACCGCGGTAGTCAATGCAAGGACGTAGAGAGCCATCTTTTTTGGACACAAAGAAAAATCCGGCTCCGGCAGGAGAGGAGGATTTACGGATAAAGCCCTTTTTTAAATTTTCTTGGACGTATTCAGACATGGCAAGAGTCTCTGGGACGGACAGAGGATAGATTCTGCCCCGGGGTGGAGTAGTGCCCGGGAGGAGGTCAATGGGACAATCATAAGGCCTGTGAGGAGGTAGAGTCTCAGCTTGTTTTTTGCAAAAAACGTCCGCAAAGTCCATATAGGCCTTAGGGAGACCGGTTACATGAGGAAGCACAGGGACACGGCAAGGTTTACTGGGAACCGGTTTTAAGCAGTCCTTGGAACAAGAGGGCCCCCAACTCTTGATCTCCCCAGTGGACCAATCCAGGATTGGGGAATGGAGTTGAAGCCAGGGAAGTCCAAGAAGGATTTCAGAAGTGCAATTGGGGAGGACCAACAGTTCAATCCTCTCGTGATGAGATCCGATGCACATTAGAAGGGGCTCCGTGCGGAAACGTATAGTACAGTCCAATCTTTCATTGTTTACACAATTGATGTAGAGGGGTCTGGCGAGACTGGTCACCGGGATGTTGAACCTGTTGACGAGAGAGGCTAAGATGAAATTTCCTGCAGATCCAGAGTCCAGGAAGGCCACAGCAGAGAAGGAGAAGGCAGAGGCAGACATCCGCACAGGCACAGTAAGACGTGGAGAAGCAGAGTAGACATCAAGGACTGTCTCACCTTTGTGCGGAGTCAGCGGACGTCTTTCCAGGCGGGGAGGACGGATAGGACAATCCTTCAGGAAGTGTTCGGTACTAGCACAGTACAGGCAGAGATTCTCCATGCGGCGTCGTGTCCTCTCTTGGGGTGTCAGGCGAGACCGGTCGACCTGCATAGCCTCCACGGCGGGAGGCACAGGAACAGATTGCAGGGGACCAGAGGAGAGAGGAGCCGGGGAGAAGAAACGCCTCGTGCGAACAGAGTCCATATCCTGGCGGAGCTCCTGACGCCGTTCGGAAAAACGCATGTCAATGCGAGTGGCAAGATGGATGAGTTCATGTAGGTTAGCAGGGATTTCTCGTGCGGCCAGAACATCTTTAATGTTGCTGGATAGGCCTTTTTTAAAGGTCGCGCAGAGTGCCTCATTATTCCAGGATAATTCTGAAGCAAGGGTACGGAACTGTACGGCATACTCGCCAACGGAAGAATTACCCTGGACCAGGTTCAACAGGGCAGTCTCAGCAGAAGAGGCTCGGGCAGGTTCCTCAAAGACACTTCGAATTTCCGAGAAGAAGGAGTGTACAGAGGCAGTGACGGGGTCATTGCGGTCCCAGAGCGGTGTGGCCCAAGCCAGGGCTTTTCCAGACAGCAGGCTGACTACGAAAGCCACCTTAGACCTTTCAGTGGGGAACTGGTCCGACATCATCTCCAAGTGTAATGAACATTGGGAAAGAAAGCCACGGCAAAACTTAGAGTCCCCATCAAATTTATCCGGCAAGGATAGTCGTATTCCAGAAGCGGCCACTCGCTGCGGAGGAGGTACAGGAGCTGGCGGAGGAGATGATTGCTGGAGCTGTGGTAGTAACTGTTGTAGCATAACAGTCAGTTGAGACAGCTGTTGGCCTTGTTGCGCAATCTGTTGTGACTGCTGGGCGACCACCGTGGTGAGGTCAGCGACAACTGGCAGAGGAACTTCAGCGGGATCCATGGCCGGATCTACTGTCACGATGCCGGCTGGCAGGTAGTGGATCCTCTGTGCCAGAGAGGGATTGGCGTGGACCGTGCTAGAGGATCGGTTCTAAGTCACTACTGGTTTTCACCAGAGCCCGCCGCAAAGCGGGATGGTCTTGCTGCGGCGGTAGTGACCAGGTCGTATCCCCTAGCAACGGCTCAACCTCTCTGGCTGCTGAAGATAGGCGCGGTACAAGGGAGTAGACAGAAGCAAGGTCGGACGTAGCAGAAGGTCGGGGCAGGCAGCAAGGATCGTAGTCAGGGGCAACGGCAGAAGGTCTGGAATCACAGGCAAGGAACACACAAGGAACGCTTTCACTGGCACTAGGGCAACAAGATCCGGCGAGGGAGTGAAGGGGAAGTGAGGTGATATAGGGAAGTGCACAGGTGTAAACACTAATTGGAACCACTGCACCAATCAGCGGTGCAGTGGCCCTTTAAATCGCAAAGACCCGGCGCGCGCGCGCCCTAGGGAGCGGGGCCGCGCGCGCCGGGACAGAACTGACGGGGAGCGAGTAAGGTACGGGAGCCGGGGTGCGCATCGCGAGCGGGCGCTACCCGCATCGCGAATCGCATCCCGGCCGGAGGTAGTAACGCAGCGCCCCGGGTCCGTGGAACCGACCGGGGCGCTGCAGTGAGGGAAGTGTAGCGAGCGCTCCGGGGAGGAGCGGGGACCCGGAGCGCTCGGCGTAACAATTCCATTGTATTTACTATGGGGATTCACAGATTTACAAGTCGGGAACATTTTCTGACCAGCTATTTCTAGGTGGAAATTTTCAGCCATTTAATAGTAAATAGGTCGGGTTGTGAAACCACACCTCTTTTGGGTTGACCACACCCCTTTGTGGCTTTTCACAATGCAATGTCGGGTTAGTCAGATTTTCCTGGTGCACACTGTCACACACTGTCTCAGACATGTCTCAGACACTAAGCACCAAAATTAAATTAAAATTAGCAAAGAAAATGCTAAGAATCTATTTTTTTTCCATAGCAGAAGAGCAATTTAAAATGATTAATATAATGCAAATATCTTAGTGCTTGCAGTGTTCCACTGTATTTTTTGTGTTTGCATATGAATTGATATATACTGTATTAATTGTCAGGAACATGTTCCAACCCAAAAGACAAAGCTAGAAGAAGTAGCAAAAGGGAAATATTTTATTCCATATCTTTGTTAACCTATTTTTTATTATTTTTTTGTATGTTGTAAATTTCTGTGGCTTAAGGGTTCTCTATTCAGCTTGTTTATGCAATAAGTCTTGAAGAGAAATAAAAATTCACTTTCTGGAATGTACTTTATTTTATATAACTTTACAGAATGAGAGCATACTGCTGTTATACCCTGATCAGCCATAACATAAAAAATACCTGCCTCATGTCTTGTACAGTAGGTCTCCCTTGTGCCACCAAAACAGCTATGACCCATTAAGTCATTCATCTCACAATACCTGTCCTATCTGGTACCAAGACATGAGCAGCAGATCCTTTAAGTACAGTAAATTGCTAAGTGGATTGGATTTCCAGCACATCTCACATTGCCTGTAGGTGCTGGACCAATCAGCAACAGCTTTGTTGTTCGGGTCCCTAGAGGTAGTATATTAAAATCCCTGTTCATTTGCCAGCCTTTGTTCATGATTACGTTTTTTCTTATTTCATCAGAATTTGTTCCTATTCGTTTGGTTTGTGTTTCTGACTTATGCTATCCCTTAACTATTTTTTTTTTTGCCTGCCATTCTGTACCATGTAGTTCTCTTGGTTTCATTTCATGGCTTGTTACCTGACTATTTTTTTCTATCTGATTCTGTTCCATGTTGTTATTTTGGTTGTAACCTGGTCTGGCTGGTGTTGCTTTGTCAGTCTGTCAATTTGCTGTTATTTGTTTTATGCTCCCTGGTTTGTGACCCAAACTTTTCCTTAACCTCTGTACTGTTTTTTGATTTACTATTTTAACATCTCTATGCCCTGAACTTTAGTAGTGTAGGGACTGGCACCATGGTTGGGGCCATCCTATAAAGGAGGTGGGCACCCCAAAAGGCAGGGACAGAGGGTGTTAGTTTAGGGCTGCACTATCCCCTGCCTGACCAAAAAAAATAATGTGAAATAAAGTAATGAGACTTCTTAAATGTGTCTAAAGTGCTAGACTTGCATTAAAAGAGGACATATTTGCCGGCCAATGAGACCCCATGCATCTCCTTTATATGGGAAGGGAGTACAGCCATAAAAATTGAAATATATTAACATGTGGACTATGAGCAGAGTTACATTGGAGTTATATATTCATCATAATTCAACTGGTTCTGTCACGACAGAGCCAAAATTATGGTGCCAATTAAGATTTCCAAGTGTCTGATACTATGCTACTTCAGTTGGTTCATTCCTATACATAGAACAACTTTAAAGGTTTTCGGTTTTCCATTACATTTTATGCTAAAATGAAAGGTGTCACTATAAAATACTATTGGTTTATAAGTCCTCATGGAGCTTTGTGGATTGACAAAAATTATGTATGGCTCTTGGAAGACTAAGATGAAAAAACTAAAAGAAAACTAAATGAAAATAGCTTGACCATGTAGGGGTTCATTTCTACCTATTTACTCATCTGGTACAACTTTTGGTACAGCAAATTCATCCCAGACCCATTTTCACCACAAGCTGTAGTGTAGGTGTAGCTGCATCTTGGGTAGATACATAGCAGACGTGGCTTATCAAATGGACATTTCATTGAAATTTTTATGTCTGTGAATAAACATATTACCTGCAGAGTAATATAAATTTCTAATACTTTTAAATGCTTCTCCTAATCATGTTTGCACTCCCAATAATAGGCAATTTTATAATATAATATATAAAAACTATTGAATAATCCCTTTAAATATGTGCATGCTAGAAAATAACTTGTAAAGCTGTATTAGGAATCCAAATTATGACCCGCAGGCATCTAAATATGATGCATTCTTTAATCTTTCTTTTCCTGCTGATTTCTCTGTCTAATTATATTCATATCAGAGGCCTGATTAGGGAACACAATCATTCACTTATCCTGGTAACATTTCAGGCTATTTGTTAAGTTACCCTCCTCCTCTTTCTATTTTCAATCTCCTCATATATGTCCTCCACCTCCCGCACAGTAATTATCATCTCAAGCATCATGTAAGCCTTTCTGACGAACTTCAGCTTCTAATTGCTAATTGAAAAATTAGAATCCAAGTCAGAAAAGCAATCTAATTAAAATAAAATGGAATAAAATGTCTTTATATATTTATTTTGATATTTAACTACATACCAATCATCCACATTATTAAAACCACTTTCCTAACATTGAGTAGGTCCCCCTTTATGCCAGAAAAACAACTCTTACTTGTCCAAGTGGTGCAGTTTGCATGCAACAATTTTAAGGTAAGTGACATTCGTCAAAGTAATATTCACATGATTGTCAGGAATTGAGGTTTTCCAGCAGAGAGTTACCCAAAGCTTTACATTGCCTTCACCAGATTGCTTTCTTCTTATTTAAATCCTAATGCCTATTTTCCACAGATACGCAACCCACACTGACCCACACACATAGTCATTGCTATGATACAAAAGAAAATGTGACTCATCAGATCAGGTTCCCTTCTTCCATTGCTCTATTATCCAGTTCTTATACTCATGTGCTCATTATAGGCTCATTCGGTAGTTTAAAGGGATCAGCATGGGTACCCTGGCCAGACTTCTTATCTGCAGACCCATATACAGCACAATGCAAAGCATTGTGTATTTTAACCCCTTCCCGCTATGGAACATATGCATACGTCCCAGCACCCAACACGTTTGCGCACTGAGAGGTATGCATACGTCCTAGCGATCTCCAGCACTGCCATGGGCAGCGCAGGAGATCGGCAACAGGACCCGGCTGTTAATCACAACCAGAGTCCCGCCGCAGCTGCCGAAGCCGCGATCACGCCGGTCCCGACAGCATTAACCCCCTAGATGCCGTGATCAATCCTGATCACGGCATCTATGGGGTTGACAGGGGGAGTGCTCTCCCCCTGTTCACAAATGGCGGCGCCCCGATACGATCGTGGGGCGCCGTTGGTTGCTATGGCAGCAGGAGGTCAGATCATGACCTCCTGTCTGTCTGCTACGGAAGCCTGTGAGATCCAGCCAGAGGCTGGATCACACAGGCTGTAGTATGTGCAGCTCATCAGGTCGTACTGTGCTGCAGTACAAATGTATTGCAGCATAGTATATCCTGTAAAAAGTGAAAAAAATAAAATAAAAAGTTCTTCAATAAAAGTGTAAAAATAAATAAATGCCCCTGTCCCAATAAAAGCCCTGTATTATCACCAAAAAAGATCAAAAACACAAATCAGATAAATAATAGGTATTGCCACGTCCATAATAACATGTACTATAAAACTATAATGAAATTATCCTGCATGGTGAACGCCGTAAAAAAAACATCAAAAAAGCACAAAATTCGCCAATTTTGGTACAAATAGCTGAATAAAAAAGATCAAAAGGTAGCACGCAGCAGAAAAATGATACCAATAAAAAGTACAGCTCATCCAACAAAAAATAAGCCCTTAATCGCGTCGGACGGAAAAAAAAAGTTACGGCTGTTGGAAAATGAAGGGCAGAAAAAGAATTTTGCTCAGAAAAGGAAAAAGAACATAGAAAGCTATGTAAAATGGGTATTGCCATAATCGTACTGACCCACAGAATAAATATAACATCACTTTTACTGCACAGTGTACAGCATAAAAAAATATAAAAAACTTCAGAAATGTTTCAGTTTTTCACAATATTTTTAAGTTTTTCACCAAAAATGCTGCATGTGTCAACAAAAATGCACCACTTATATAAAGTACAATATGTCATGAAAAAATTATCTCAGAATTGCTCTGCTAAGAAAAAGCATTCTCAAGTTATTACCATTTAAAGAGATACATGTCAAAAAAATAAAAAATAAAAGAGCCTTTTCATTGAGGTAAAAAATGGGGTTAATACATAGTCAACAATAACTTTTTGAGCAATTTGAGTTACAGTGACATTTCTGTGGGGCCAGACAGGCTAGCCTTCATACCCAACACAAATGAGTGCCCACTGGGTGGCTAAATCTCTATCATTGGTTGTCTTACCCTGGATCACTTCTGGTATGTACTAACGATTGCACATCTGGGAACATTATTCATGACCTGCCATTGAAGATGCTTTGACCCAATCATTTAGGCACTACAATTTGGTGTCTCAGTAGCTCTGATCTTCCAATTACCAAATTCAAGAACTGTCTGCTCACTTGCTGCCTAGTATATCCTACTCCCTGATGCAGGCATTTACTGTCACACAATAATCAATGTTACTCACTTTACCTGGTATACAATATAACTCGTATTCATTCAAGCTATACAATTTTAAAAGAAAAACCCCTCCCAAACAGCAGTTTTTGTGGGTTTATTGTTATCTCTGTTCCCAGTTGGAATAAGGGTTTAATGACAGGTATAAAAACCTGAACAAACCTGAACTTTACAAAGATCTCAAAAATGTATGTATAACACAGTATAAGAGCTCTAAAGCCCTGTATAACACTGGTTCGTAAAGGCTGTAAGAGTCCTGTAGGTCTCTGTCAAAGAGTTTTGTCATGGGCACAAGTTTCACAGGAACGAACAAAATCAGAAACATCAGGTTCAAGATGAGGCCACCACTAGTGCCAGGAGATAAGAAGTAGAGTCTTGCATATTCCAGGATGTCCTGCTGTCAAGGAAGAATGACCCCATTTCAGGACCTTGCATCTCAATCTGGCAGGCAAAAAGGATTTTCCTGAAGGAACTTGTTGAATCTCGGCAGGAGCGGCAGGAATCAAATGGTCAGTAGGAATAGTAGGCGTGGAGTCCAAACCAATGACGTCAGAGGACCTGGAAAGAGCATCAGCTCTGATGTTCTTGTCTTCTGGATGGAAGTGAATGAAAAAGTTAAACCTAGAAAAGAACAGTGACCCCCTTGCCTGGCGGGGGTTCAAACGCTGAGCAGACTGAAGGTATAGAAGATTCTTATGGCCAGAGTAGATGCTGACCTAATGAAGAAGAATCTTGGAATAAATTTCGCCTTTCTTCCAAAGCTAGCTTGATAGCGAGGAGTTCAAAATCTCCAATTGAGTAATTCATCTCAGCAGGAGAGAAGGTCTTGGAGAAGAACCCACAAGTAACAGTCTTGCCCTTTGCGTTTTTGGAGTAAGAATGGCGCCCGCTCCAATAGATGAGGCATCAACCTCCAAAGCAAAGGGCTTCTCCGGATCAGGCCTTGTAAGCACAGGAGAAGAGGCAAATGCAGACTTTAAATGGGAGAAGGCCTCTTCAGCCTCTTGAGGCCAAGATTTAGGATTAGAGGCCTTCTTAGTGAGAGCAACAGTTGGAGCAACCAAAGATGAAAAACGTGGGATAAATTGACGATAATAGTTTGCGAATCCCAGAAAGTGATGAATAGCACGTAGACCCGAAGGATGAGGCCAATCCAATACTGCAGACAATTTATCTGGATTCATCTGTAGGCTCTGATGAGAGACAATGTAGCCAAGAAACGGAAGACTAGATTTCTCCAACAGGCATTTCTCAAGTTTGGCGTAGAGATGATTCTTCCACAGTCACTGAAGAACCAGATGAACATGAGTACGATGCTCCTGTAAGTTGGAAGAGAAGATCAGGATGTCATCAAGGTATACCACAACACAGAGAAGATCACGGAACACATGTAGAGAAGATCACGGAAGATATAATTGACAAACTCTTGAAAAACGGCTGGAGCATTACAGAGGCCAAAAGGCATTATGAGATACTCAAAATGTCCGTCAAGAGTTTTGAAGGCCATTTTCCATTCATCTCCCTTTTGGATACGAATGAGGTTATACGCTTCACGTAAGTCAACTTGGAGAAGACCTTGGCACCACGTAGACGGCCAAAAAGTTCTGAGATAAGAGGTAGAGGGTATTGGTTCTTGACCGGGATTTTGAAGTCCCCTGTAGTCAATGCATGGACGGAGTGAGCCATCCTTCTTTCCAACAAAGAAGAGACCAGCTCAAGCAGGAGAAGAGGACTTATGGATAAATACCTTTTGGAGATTCTCTTGGATATACTCAGCCATGGCTTTGGTCTCAGAACCGATAGAGGGTATATCCTTCCAAGAGGAGGAGTGGAAACAGGCAGAAGATCTATGGGGCAGTCATAAGGACAATGTGGAGGCAGAGACTAAGCCTGTTTCTTGCAGAAAATGTCAAAGAAATCTTGGTAAGGTGGCAGCAGGCCAGGTAAAGGAGGAAGACGAGAAACAATTTTAGACTGAACTGATTGGATGCAAAGATTTTGACAGGCTTGTCCCCAAAAAATAATCTCTCCAGTTCTCCAATCCAGTTGCTGAGAATGGCATTGCAGCCAAGGAAGGCCAATAAGAATCTCTAAAGTACAGTGTGGCAGAACATAGAATTCATAGAAATACTTTCTTTATGCAATACTCCCAATTGCATGATGAGAGATTCTGTACAGAAGTGAACCATACAGTCCAGATTTTGTCCATAAACAGATTACATGAACAAGGGCTTTGCAAGCCGAGTAAGGGGAAGAGGATACTTGTGGACCAAAGAAGCATCAATAAAGTCACCTGCTGATGCAGAATCCAAAAATGCTGTAGCACTGAAGGAAAACTTGGCTGAAGCGAAGACTTGTACAGAAACAGTTAAGCTTGGAGAGGTAGTATTCACACCCAGGGATGCCTCTCCCACGTACCCTAGTTGCGGCATTTCCCGGACGCTGTGGGCGAACTGTACAGTCCTTGAGGAAGTGCTCTCGGCTAGCAAAATACAGGCACAAATTCTCACTGCGTCGTCGTGACCTCTCCTGTTGCGTAAGACGAAAACAATCCACTTGCATAGCGGCTCTTCGGCGAGAGGCGCAGGAAACTGGAGATCTGGACATTGAAACACAAGTGCCAGGCGAGGATATATCTGTGTTCGGGCAGGTTCTCTCTCTAAGCGCAGTTGTTCCTGTCTCTCAGCAAAACGCACATCAATGCAAGTGGCCAAGTGGATAAGTTCAGACAAAGAGGATGGAGGATCACGTGCTGTGAGGTCATCTTTAATTCTGCTAGACAGCCCTTTTTTGAATAAGGCAGAGGAAAAAGTGCAGAATTGAACAGCGTAGTCACCAACGGATCAATTCCCTTGACAGAGGTTCAACAAAGCCCTCTCAGAAGAAGAGGCACGTACGGGTTCCTCAAAGATACTGTGAAATTCTGACAAGAAAGCCTACAAATTGGAAGATACCGGATCACCACGGTCCCAAATGGGTGTAGCCCAGGCCAGGGCTTTTCCGGACAGTAGAATAATGACACCTTAGCTTGTTCTGTTGGAAACTGTTCAGACATGAGCTCCAAGTGCATGGAGCACGGTGTAACAAAGCCTCTGCATGACTTGGAATCCCCTTCCTACTTGGAAGGTAACAGCAGACGTAGCTGGGAGCCAGAAGACACTGCAGGAAACAATGGTGGGAGTGGGCCAGGTTGTGGTACCTGCTGCTGTTGTAAGGCCAAAAGCAGTTGCATCATAGCAGAAAGTTGTGAAAGTTGCTGCGCCTGTTGGTCCAACTGCTGCGACTGATGTACCACAACGGAGGGAAGATCCGCGACTTCAGGCAGGGTTACCTCAGTGGGATCCATGGCCGGATCTTACTGTAACACTCACGTTTTCAGAAGACAGGAACCCCGGTGGATGTGGATCCGCTGGACCTGTGTGGCAGATGACTCGGACCATACCAGGGAGCTGAGTCTAAGGTGCCGCTGGTTTTCACCAGAGCAAAGCCGGATGAACTTGCTGCGGCAGGCGGCACCCAAGTTGCTACCCCTGTCATGGCTCAACCACACAGGCGGCTGAGGAGATGCAAGGCACAGGAGGGATAAGGCAGTTTGTAGTCAGGATAGCAGAAGGTCAGGGCAGGCGTCACAGTAGCGTAGTCAGGACGTAGCAGGAGGTCAGTAGGCAGGCGGCAGAGGAGCAAGGATCAGATACACAGCAAGGCAATAACAGGAATGCTTTCTCTCAGGCACAAGGCAACAAAGATACGGCAGGGAAGTGAGCAGGGGGAGGAATTTATCAATGAGCCACAGGTGAATTACACTAATGAGCGCACTGGCCCTTTAAATCTTAAGGCAGAGGTGGGAGAAGCACCAGGTGAGTGACGGACTGGGGCTCGTATGCGGGCGCATACCCGCGATGACAGTCCCAGCCCTGCCAGCAGCAGCAGGTAAAGGGACCATGCGCTTACGGCCAGTGTGTGCGGCCGGAGCGCATAACGGAACAAGATCTTCATCTAACACATGCAATCTCTAAAATGTCTGCTAAAGGTATGTGCATAGACTTTTAGAGCATCTTTGACATCACCCCTATACTCCCTACTGACTGGCTGGGAGAGCTGAGAGACACTTACATTATTGATGGTCAGTCTAATACTGTACCTCACATTCAGCCAAACATTTATCATATACAGGTTATTGGCTATGTCTAGATTATTAATGCCACATGCTAGTTAATTATCTGAAACATAAATGTTTTATGCCTACAGTCAATTTGGACTGGTTTTGTCAGCTTAAAGTGTAAATAAAAAAATTACCTATTAACATGTCACAGAAACCTGTCAAAAGCTGTAATCGGTCAGTGTCTCTGCTGAATAGTGACTACAGCTTGCTTCTGGTATGTTGCCTATATGCATTATTATTACTGATATTGGACTATGATCCTGACCCCAGACTGTCACAAAGACTTGAATACACAACCATATTAGAGATGCATGTACTTAGTGGTAACAAAGCAAACATGAGCTCAAGAAAAATACAGTAGGGATAGAGTAAGAATACTACGCAAAGATAAAGTAATTAGGATAACAAAGGTAACCTTCACAGCAGCTGCTACATATAGGGCAGACAGGTATATGGACTTGTATGCAGGGCCGTTTGAAGGAATTTGGGGGCCCCAAGGAAAATGGACATGGAGGCCCCCTCCCCCCTTGATGTTCACGCACGTCACGCTCTAGGGCTGGCGTCAGGACGTAGTTGCTCCGGCCCTTGAATTCTGGGAGCACGACTTCGATACGATGCCCCCACATTAGGTGCAGCAGAGTTCCCCCCACATTAGGTGCAGAAAAGTTCCCCCCACATTAGGTGCAGCAGAGTTCCACCCACATTAAGTGCAGCAGAGTTCCCCCCACATTAGGTAGGCAGTGTTCCCCCCACATTAGGTGACGCATAGTTCCCCCCCACATTTGGTTGGCAGTAATCCACCCACATTAGGTAGGCAGTGTTCCCCCACATTAGGCTGGCAATGTTCCCCCACATTAGGCTGGCAGTGTTCCCCCCACATTAGGAAGGCAGTGTTCTCCCACATTAGGCTGGCAGTGTTCCCCCACATTAGGCTGGCAGTGTTCCCCCACATAAGGCATGCAGTGTTCCCCCACATTAGGTTGGCAGTGTTCCCCCCACATTAGGTAGGCAGTGTTCCCCCACATTAGGCTGGCAGTGTTCCCCCACATTAGGTAGGCAGTGTTCCCCACAGACATACAGCCTCCAGCCATGTACAGTGTATGGTTGGAGGCTGTATGCCTGTGTACTGCCCCACTTCAGTGCTCTGACCACCGCTCCTCCGGTCCGGCCATAGCATTAGTTCCCGGGACAGGAGAAGCGGTGGTCGGAACATCAAAGATGACGTCCCGCTGGTCACTTACCCAGCTGGCAAGCGCACGTCTTCCTCCTCCTCGATGCTCTTGTCTTCTGCGCCTCCGTTGCTATGGGCACACGCATGGGACGTCAGTGATGTCCCGGCATGCGCTATCTCCCGGTGGCCCCTGCATTTTTAAACTTAACGCGGGGCCGCAGAGAGTTAACGGGGGCATCCCTGTGTCCCAAAAACATCTTTCGGGACACAGGGATGTCTTTAATAGTGATGAGGGGAATTGCCCCGTTGCTACAGGACGGGCAAGCACCATCTTTGCTTGGGGCCCGGGCCAGCTCGGGGCCCCAAGAAATTGCTTGGTTTGCCTGTCTTGTAGCGACGGGCCTGCTTGTGTGACCCCCATCAAACAGTTAATCATCAGAGGTGTGAAGAGTCAGCCCCCTACCAGTCTGATATTAACTCCTCCTGATAGAGAGGAATTCAAATAGAAAGGTCCACATGTATCAATCAGTTTGTTCCTTAACTGTATCTTAAGGAGTTGCACAAATGTCAATGTTGCTGTGTCAGACAATCTTAAAGGAGTCACATTTATTAAAAGATTTGTATTTTATAATAATTTAACAGAAATAACTCCTACTATCTTTACATAATGTTGTAATATATCCTGTCCCTTTCAATCTATGTCCTCTTTTAATCAATCCTATATTTACTTTTCTGCCCTGGTTTAGCTTCCTTCCCCAGAGAATATACTATAGAATACACTAAAAGCATCATCTGCAAATGGATGGAGCATCACCTGCCAGATAACAGCTTAATGCAGGACGATGCTCCTGTCAAGTTACATTTGGTCAACACAAATAAGATGAGAAGTGCTTACTCTGGGGAAGAATAGAATTCATGTATCTTCTTGAAAGAGGACTTTACTATATTTATATAATGCCTTCATGTATTTATCTGTATAGGCCAATGATTCTGTCTATTTGTCCTCTGGGTATATTACCACTGGGAGTTGTAAGGATACATCTTGTTATAACGCTCTGATACTGAAGTGGTTAATTATGGTCACTGAATGACCTGCACCATGCAAGAAATATACTTACCTTGGAAAATCCATCAAAGTATATATTTAATGCTGCACGAGCAATCGATACAAAGCAAAAATTGTAGGATATGTAACATGATAGTAGTATGAGTCTTGATAATGTAAAAGATACATGCCTCGGTGTATACACTGGCATAAAATGTGATATTCAGGCTTTACTTTTCATTCTATAGTATGTCCCCATTTTAGAATGGAAGCCTCTAAAAGCAGAGGGGAATAGTGGGTAACAACTATAAACTCAAGGTGTTAACACTTAATTTGTAGGCTGCAGAAAATGAACTTCCAATGAATAGAAACACAAAGAAATGCAGTTAAAGGGGTACTCCGACCCTAATACATCTTATCCCCATCCAAAGGATAGGGGATAAGATGTCTGATCACGGGGACCCCTACAATCTGTCATTCAGCACCCACCTTTGCGAGCTCTCCGCAGCGCTGGAGGCTCCAAGTGTGCAGCATGATGACCATAGGGCCAGAGTATCATGATGTTGCAGCTTTTGAACCAAAGTGAATCCAGTAGGAAGGAGTAGTATAAGTTCTCCTTTTTTATTTCCCATAATTTTTGAAAATGTTTCTGACTTTGACTCAAAAATTGCAGTGGCAGTTTTCCAAAAAACACCAGAAAAATAACCTTTGTAGAAATGTAGCCTAAAGGAGTTATCCAGAAAAACATCACCACATCTGTCCTCAGGTTGGATGCTCATTTCCATCAAACTGAATGAAGCCAATTTATAATACCACGCCTAACCTGAGGATGAGGATGGTGCTGTATTTAGAAGAAATTTGCTCTGTTTATCTATTCTGGATATCCTCTTTCAAAGAGATTATGCGAAGAATATAATGTAACTTTTTTCCCAGCATAGGTGATAAGTACCTGATAGGGGTTTCTACTGCTAAGGTCTTTACTAATTAACCGGAGCACATAAGCTCCATCAGTGCTCTAGCACTGTTATCAGATATCATTGGAAGTGTTAGCAAGTGAATGGAGCGGCAATGCACATGTCCAACCACCACTCTGAGGTTCACATGGGGGACGATGGACTTGCGATTAGTGAGGCTCCTAAAAGCCAGACCCCACAATTAAATGCTTTATCATGTGGAAATATGAGAAATTTAAATTTGGAATAACCCCTTTAACCCCTTAATGACCCCACTGGATGTTAATGTTTGTCCAGGTGCCCTTATATTTAAAGGGGCTGTGCAGCGAAAAGTAACTTATTCCCTATCCACAGGATAGGGAATAAGTGTATTATTGCAGGGAATCTAACCACTGGGACCTCCCGCAATCTCCTGAATGGGCCCACCACTCTCTGAGAGAAGCGCGTTTTAGGGATGGCACAAATAGAACAAAACGAATGGAGCACATTTTGTGGATAGGGGATAAATTACTTTTTGCTGCACAACTCCTTTATTTAACCAAGCCTTATATTTGCATCCTAAGGGGCATTTACTCTTTTTATAGATGGCAAATCCTGGCAGCTATCAGCAGCCAAGACCTTGCCGCTAATGGCAGACAGCTGTGATGATGCTGATGCCCGCCATTACCCTTGAGATGTAGTGATCAATACTGATCACGACATCTAAAGGAATTGCGGTGCTTGAATTTATTCAACGGACCTCCCGCAGCATGATCGAGCTTCTTAGAATATACAATAATTGACAAAAAAGCTAGCCATAGTGCAGCAAACAGGACAGAGGCAGGGAAACTCAGCAAGCCGGCTCCGCCTTCATTGCGCACAATACAGACTTTGCATACTGGCAATGGGGGGCACTATCTAGAAAATGTCTGAAATGTCTGAAAATGTTAGTAACATAGTAACATAGATCATAAGGTTGAAAAAAGACCAAAGTCCATCAAGTTCAACCTATATCCCTAATGAGTCCCTACTGAGTTGATCCAGAGGAAGGTAAAAAACCCTCATACTAGAGGTAAAAATTCCTTCCCGACTCCAAATATGGCAGTCAGAATAAATCCCTGGATCAACGTTCTATCCCTATAAATCTAAAATCCATAACCTGTAATGTTATTACTCTCCAAAAATGCATCCAGGTCCCTTTTGAACTCTTTCACAGAGTTCCCCATGACCACCTCCTCAGGCAGAGAATTCCACAATCTCACTGCTCTTGCAGTAAAAAACCCCCGTCTGTGCTGGTGTAGAAACCTTCTTTCCTCTAAACGTAGAGGATGCCCCCTTGTTATAGATACAGTCCTTGGTATAAATAGATCATGACAGAGATCTCTGTACTGCCCCCTGATATATTTATACATAGTTATTAGGTCTCCCCCTAAGCCTTCTTTTTGTAAACTAAATAACCCTAATTCTGATTATCTTTCTGGGCACTGTAGTCCTCCCATTCCCCGTATTACTTTGGGTGCCCGTCTTTGAACCCTCTCCAGTTCCACTATATCTTTCTTGTACACTGGTGCCCAGTACTGTACACAGTATTCTATGTGTGGTCTGACTAGTGATTTGTACAGCGGTAGAATTATTTCCTTGTCGTGGGCATCTATACCCCTATTGATGCACCGCATTATTTTATTTGCCTTGGCAGCAGCTGCCCGACACTGGTCACTACAGCTAAATTTACTATTAACTAAGACTCCTAAGTCCTTTTCCATGTCAGTCGTCCCAAGTGTTCTCCCATATAATACATAATCCCCGGATTTTTCTTCCCCATGTGCATTACCTTACATTTATCAGTGTTGAACCTCATCTGCCACTTCCTAGCCCAAACCTCCAATTGTAGCCCAGATGCATTTGTAACAGTGCACTGTCCTCTATAGTGTTTCCCACTTTACAGAGTTTAGTATCATCTGCAAAGATTGCTACTTTACTATTCAACCCCTCTACAATGTCATTAATGAATATATTAAATAGAAAAGGTCCCAAGATGGACCCCTGTGGTACCCCACTAGTAACAGTCACCCAATCAGAATAAGTACCATTAATAACCACCCTCTGTTTCCTATCACTGAGCCAGTTACTTACCCACTTACACACATTTTCCCCCAGCCCCATCCTTCTCATTTTATGCACCAACCTTTTATGTGGAACTGTATCGAATGCTTTGGAAAAATCCAGATATACGACATCCAGTGATTCACCCTGGTCCAGTCTGAAGCTCACCTCCTCATAAAAGCTGATCAGGTTAGTCTGACAGGACCGATCCCTCATAAAACCATGCTGATATGGGGTCATGCATTTATTTTTATTAAGATACTCCAGAATTGCATCCCTTAGAAAACTCTCAAACAATTAACATACAACGGAGGTCAAACTAGCAAGTCTATAATTCCCGGGGTCACCTTTTGTTCCCTTTTTAAATATTGGTACCACATTTGCTATGCACCAGTCCTGGGGAACAGTCCCCGTTACTATAGAGTCCCTGAATATTAAAAATAGGGGTCTGTCTATCACATTATTTAATTCCTTTAGAACATGGGGGTGAATGCCATCAGGACCTGGTGATTTGTCTATTTTGATTTTTTTGTAGGCGGCACTGTACTTCTTCCTGTATTAGACAGGTGACCTGTACTTGGGAGTTTACCTTATCTTGCTGTATTTCACCTGGCATTTCATTTTCCTCGGTGAACACAGTGGAGAAGAATTTGTTTAATATATTTGCTTTTTCCTGATCCCCGTTTATAATTTCTTCCTTTTTTAAAGGGCCCACACTTTCATTTTTGATCTTTTTGCTGTTTATATAGTTAAAGAACATTTTGTGGTTAGCTTTACTTTTCTTTAGTTTTTTAATGCTTCTTCACTGCCGTCCTGTTTTAGTAGTTTAAATGCTTCATTTACTGCCCCCTTAACATTTTTGTTCATCCATATTGGTTTTCTTTTATTTCTGACCCTTTTATTCCCATAAGGTATATACATCTTGCAGTGAAAATGTAAGATATTTTTAAAAGTCTCCCATTTAGTGTCAGTATTCTTGTTTATGAGGACATTATCCCATTTTATATTGTTAAGGGCTTCTCTGAGTTGATCAAACTTTGCCTTCCTAAAGTTCATTGTTTTTGTGGCCCCTCAAGAGATTCCCTTATTGAAGAACAAGTTATAATGTATTATATTATGGTCACTATTTCCTAGGTATTCTACTACTTGCACATTAGTTACTCTATCAGGTCTGCTGGTTAATATTAAGTCTAGTAGGGCACCCCCTCTGGTCGGGCCCTGCACCATTTGGGACAGATAATTGTCTTTAGCTATAGTCAGAAACCTGTTCCCTTTATGAGATTCACAGGTCTCAGTCTCCCAATTTATATCAGGATAGTTAAAGTCCCCCCATTATTGTCACGTCATTTTGATTTGCTGCCTTGTTTATTTGCCTCAGCAATTGATCTTCTGCCTCTTCCATTATTTTGGTGGCTTATAGCAAACCCCTTTCAGGAATTTTTTTTTTTATCTCCATATATTTATACATAATGACTCTACATTATCATTTCTCTCCCCTATATCCTCCCATAGTGCGGCCTTCAGACTCGATTTCACATACAGACAAACTCCTCCCCCTTTCCATTTTGTCCGATCCTTCCTGAATAGACTATAACCCTGTATGTTGACCGCCCAGTCACAGCTATCGTCCAACCAAGTCTCTGTTATACCCACTATGTCATAATTCTCCATCAACCACTCCAGTTCGTCAGTTTTATTGGTCAGACTTCTGGCATTAGTCATCATGCAATTCAATGGTGTATGTTTTTTCTTCCTATGAAGCCTATCCCTATTAATTATTCTAACTCCTTCCACAGATCCACCCCCAGGTATATTACTTAGTCCCCCCTCTCTATCTACACTATCTTCCCCCTCTATGTTGTAGTTTCACTCCCCCTAGTCCCTAGTTTAAACACTCCTCCACCCTTCTAGCCATATTCTCCCCAAGCACAGCTGCACCCTCCCCATTTAGGTGCAGCCCGTCCCTTTGGTAGAGCCGGTAACCAACAGCGAAGTCAGCCCAGTTCTCCATGAACCCAAACCCCTCCTTCCTACACCAGCTTCTGAGCCACTTGTTTACCTCCCTGATCTCCCACTGCTTCTCTGGTGTTGCTCGTGGTATAGGTAATATTTCAGAAAATACTACCTTGTAGGTCCTTGCCTTAAATTTGCGGCCTAAGTCCCTGAAATCATTTTTAAGGACACTCCACCTACCTCTTACTTTGTCATTGGTGCCAATATGTACTATGACTGCTGGATCCTCTCCAGCCCCACCTAGCAACCTGTCAACCCGATCTGCAATGTGCTGAACTCGAGCGCCAGGAAGACAACACACTGTTCGGCGATCCCGGTCTTTGTGACAGATTTCCCTCTCTGTCCCCCTAATAATTGAGTCCCCCGCTACCAGTACATGTTTGGCCTGCCCTGCACTCCTCCTTCCCTCCTTACTGGAGCAGACACCCCCCTGGCGGTCAGAGGCAGTATCTTGCTGCAGTACTGCTAGCTCTAAAATGGTATCCCCCTCATCTGCCAACCGGACAAACTTGTTGGGGTATGCAAGTTCAGGACTAGCCTCCCTGACACTTTTCCCTCTACTCCATTTTCTATCTGTAACCCAGCTAGCTGCCTGACTGTCCTGCACCTCTTTCCCACTATCCTCCCCCACCTCTACCCCAGAGAGTACTTGCTCAGTGAGCAGGAGACTCCTCTCCATGTTGTCAATGCTTCTCATTGTTGCCAGTCGCTCCTCTAGACGCAGGATCTGGGCTTCTAAACGAACAACTAGCACACATCTCGCACAACAATATGCACCCTCAAACTGTTGTTCAAGGATTGCACATTGAACAGGATGTACATTGGACTGCATTTTCAACATGGAGGCCATCTAGATTTGGGGATTTAACAGATTTACAGCAAAAAAACAGACAGTAAAAATTACAAATGAGTTCTCAGTAGCCTTCTGAGTTTAAGTCTCTACAGTGTAAGCAAAGTAACACTCACAGCGATCGCAAACTCCTGCTTTCAAACTCTCAGATTTCTAACTCTCTTGCAGCTCCTCTCTTTGAAAGCAAGTCTCAGTCAGAGCAAGCTCAGAATGAGTCCCAAGCTACAATTTATACACCTATGTCCAATCCGCCCCTCCCCCTAGGAGCTGACTGGAGAAAAAAAAATGACGTGAAAAGGCTGTTTAAAAAAAAAAAAAAAAAGCAGTGATCCCTCTGTGCAAATTCAAGTACTCACACAAATCAATCCAGTTCACAAGTTTATAATATTCACTCCTCACCACACAGCAGATACGTCAGATTTACAGCTCCTCTCCTTCAGAGCAAACCCTCTCCTTCAGAGCAAGGAGTTCAAGTATTACATCATTTTACTCCTGTTCACCCCCACTATAACCAAGTGCATTGGGTTTAGTGCAGATGAACAGCCTGTCAGTTTTCCTTTAATTATAAGGTAATGGAGGGAGTGTGGCACCAGAGATCTCCGCATGCATGTGGATTACAAACATCCAATAGAAAAGAAAATATCCTGGCACTGGCTTCATTGATGCTTTTTCAATGCTTTATTGATGCATAAATCATACAAGTAAACACACATGCTGTGCCTCCTTTAGTGAACTTTATACTGTGCCACCATTATTTAACTATATATTATGCCACCATTAGTAAACTATCAGCCTTGCCAGCAATAATAAAATAAATACAAGCAGGCAAATACATCCATGTACACACACACATATAGACACATCATAGAGACACACTGACACAAACATTCACTCATTCACAAATACACATAATTACTTACAGAAAGGGCTTCATCCCTCTCTGCACAGGTTTGAGTTTCTGTCTGGGACAGACTGTGGGCAGAGTTTCTCTCTGCTTTCTCTGCTCCTGTCCCCTCCTCGTGGAGAGGAGCAGAGAAATAGCAGCCAATGATGACATGGTAGATATTGCCCTCTTCCTGCTGTGAGGGAACAGCACCTGCATTAAATCCACATACAAATCCCCAGCAACAGATCCTCCTCTGAAAAGAGCAGGGACTCATGCCCCCTTTTGTGCCTATGTAAGTACATCCCTGGTGTTATGCCTGTACATAGCACTGAACAGTAATAGCAATCCAAAGATTGCTATAAATAGTTCCATATGAGGATTTAAAAAAATCTAAAATAAATAGTAAAAAAAGAGTAAAAAAAAAAGTTCAAAATTGCTGCTCTTTGGTCACATCACATCCCAGAAAAAATGAATAAAAGGAAATCAAAAAGTCACATTATATGCAAAAGTGGTACCGATAAAAGCTACAGCTCACAGCATAGAAAATGAGCCTTCATTCAGCCCTGTATACAGAAAAGTAAGAAAACTATAGGGGATCAAAATAGGGAATTTTAAAACAGTTATTTTATTAATAAAAAAAAAGTTTACATTGCTTTTAAGTCATTACAGTAATAGAAAACCATGTTAACATGGGTATTTTTTTAATCAAAGCGACCCACAAGATAAAGATTACAAGAAAAACATTTGCAATATTGCTTTTTTACTTTTCAATTTCCCCTTACAAATATTTTTTTTTTTTTTTTGCGGCATTAACCTTCTCATGAGAATAGAAAAATAAAATAGTTATGTCTATTAAATGTGAGGAAATAAATGAAAATGCAAAAAAACAAAATGTCCTTAAGGCAAAAATGGGCTATATCCTTATAAGGTTAAACTTTAGTTTCCACACAGTGCCAAGCACTGAGAGTGGAAGAGAGTTATGTAATAGTCAAAATAAATTAAGAGCGGGTGACACTGATCATAACTTTATTTGCCTATCCCTGATCCATGGTCCCAATGGGCTGTTATCTTCCTTGTTTGAAAGAAAGGCTTAGTGCTTGGACAGAGCTTCAGGAGCATGCTGACGTCATATCTGCTGCTTCCACCAAGCCTGCTCACAGCCAGACCAGCAATAAAGCAGCAGCAGTGACATCAGCCTGCTCTTAAAGTGGTACTGCACTGGAAAACATTTTCTTTTAAATCAACTGGTACCAGAAAGTTAAACAGATTTGTAAATTATTTCTAAAAAATCCAAATCCTTCCAGTACTTATCAGCTGCTGTGTATTGCAGAGGAAGTTCTTTTCTTTTTAAATTTCCTTTATGGCCACAGTACTCTCTACTGACACCTCTGTCCATGTCAGGAACTGTCCAGAGCAAAAGAGGTTTGCTATGAGAATTTGCTTCTACTCTGGACAGTTCCTAAAATGGACAGAGGTGTCAGCAGAGAGCACTGTGGTCAGGCAGAAAGGAAATTCAAAAATAAAAGAACTTTCTCTATAGTATACATCATCTGATAAGTACTGGAAGGATTAAAAAAATTTAAATAGAAGTAATTTACAAATCTGTTAAACTTTCTGGCACCACTTGATTTAAAAAAAAAAAAAAAAAAATGTTTCCCAGTAGAGTACCCCTTTAAAGCTCTGCCTGCACACCAAACCACCTGAACAAGGAAGATAGGGGGCCAACTAGACTGATGACAGTTTCCCTATAAAAGGATATTTAATATTACAAAATAATAGAAAAGAATAGAAAATAGTTATTGAACACATGTGAATATATATATATATATATATATATATATATATTAGTTTGGAATCAATAGTGCTGGCTAACTTATTATTTTCTCTGTATTGCACATACGGGGGAGTGGCTACCTCCATGTTGGCTCTTGCACCCCACCCACCTCTATCAGGTGTATAAAAGGTGTCTTGGATGTTTCAGATCCTGCAATGCCTGCTGAACTGTTCACACAGAGGCATATTCATAGTGTATGGTCCGTCTCAAATGAGGTCACCTTACCGTGGTGGGACGGTCCAAGCTATTTGGCCGCCAAATTGCAAGCTAAGTACCTCACTATTTCATAACTTCATAATTTTATATTTCCATTTATTGCACCATAGCTGTAGAGCTTTTCATGTTGTATCTATATACTCATGTTTTATCTATATCTTTGTGCTAGCAGTGTGCTGCTGTATTCTTCTGTTGCTATATATATATATATATATATATATATATATATATATATGTAAACATCTAACATTGTAACATCTAAATGCTATAGATGTCATAACTCTGACATAAGACATTAATCACCACAGTCATTATTATGATAATGCAAACAATGATGTCATAGTACAGAAATTTTTAAAACAGTGTTTTCACAATATAGTAAACAAAGACATAATGAAGCAAAAAGGCAATAGATATACAGAGACTACTCCAGTGGGCTCCCTTAGGCCCAGTGTCCAGGTGTAACTGTATCCTCTTCACCCCTATACTTCCCCAGTTCTTCCTCTGAATATGCTCTTTTATAATATCCACATTTATTATTGTTTATTGTCCTTAGAAGTTCATTATATAACTGAATATGCCTAATACAGCATAAAAGAGGTTCTTCATTACTATACACAGAAGGCAATCCTTAGTCGTGTATGTATTGAAATTCTCTGACAGAATCTAAACTGTCAGTCATATCTCTTTGTAATACAAAGCTTACGATTGTCTTATGTTTCTTAAGCTGACAACAGTAAGTGTTAAGGAGCAGCTTGTAGCAAAGAAAAAGGCGGCCTCTTGTTTTACTGTTACAATGCAGTGCACTACATCACCACGCTGCTAAACTGATCCTGTCCTTGCATCGGCCAAATATTAGCATAGAAAAGTTTATTACGTGAATAAATCAAAACATTTAGAGAAGGCTTGTGCATTCTGCATGGCGTAGATTGCAGTCATTATTCTCTCAGCATGCTTATGGCCTGGAAGGGAGAGATGAGATTTGATTATGTCAGAGCTGAAACAGGACCCAGAGGCAGCACATAGCAGGCAGTGAGGGAGATGATCCAGCAATCGCCACGAAGGCCAAAGCCCTTGCGTGCCTTTAGGGAGGACACAAATTGGAAAAACTATTCTCATAGGAAATGTGACAACAAAGTGTCCGAGAATATAATGAGGCTGATGCAGTACCATTTAATAATGTGATGGAAAGACCAAATCCATTCTGCACGTGTGCACATCCTTTATTTTCCTGTTATGTGTGGGCAGAGCATCAGTGTCTGATTATTAGGATGTGGTAGTTGTACCATGCCTAATGAAAAAAAAAAAAATAATAATATATATATATATATATATATATATATATATATATATATATGGCAGTAAATAATCGCTGAATCAATGAAGGCACATGGAAGGGAAGGGGGTAGAGGAGGTAGACGGGGGCTCAGAAGCAACGACCGGTGGTTTTGTGCTAATTAGCATGAAACCACCGGTCATTGCCTCTGAGCCCCCGTCTACCTCCTCTACCCCCTTCCCTTCCATGGGCCTTCATTGATTCAGGGATGGACACGGTGAGTGTGGGATTTTCATTTCTTATCTACTGCCATTGATCTTATCTTACCTTCTTTATCCGTGCACCACCAATACCATCCTACACATTTTTTGTTTGAGTTGCATCCACATAGTTTCTCCATTTATATTATATAAGTGAACTGTGCCACCTTTGTTCCTTCCTTACTTGGATATATATATATATATATATATATATATATATATATATATATTAGTTAATCATTAAAAAAAACACTACATAACTTTTGTTTTGTGCATTTTGCACTCTGTAACACACATATTAAAGTATTAAAGAAAACATAACAGCAATTAATATGGGGATGGCCACCTATATTGTATGGGCTATGGATATCATGCTAGGAAATCCACATGTAAAGTCTGCAGTATTAATTCAACACATTTTTACTGTATTCTTCCTCAACATCAAAACCATAGCATTGTGTGCAAATTGTATGCAGAGAATCTTCCTAGTTACATGATATCTATGCTACTTGTGAAAACACAGTATGTTGTGGGTTTCCACATGTTGCTACTTTCAAGATGCTCTTACTACCCAAAATCTTGTACATATTGAAGACTTTCAAAGTCTTTTTGCCTAAATCTTCCTTCAACCTCATGCATATGCAGTTACAAAGTTCATATGGAGCGGCAGCAAACCATATATAGCCTTTTCAATTATAACCCGTCATAGAAAGGCTGGTGGCCTTGGGTTGCCCAACCCATTAGATGGTCCATGCATTTGATACCAGCTTAACCACTGATGGGGAAAAAGATACCAACAAAACATGGAGTAAAACTGAACAGTCCATCAACAATAACTTTCCTTTATAAGGAAGACTGCTAACACTGCTCTGGGTTATTAACCCCTCTTCGACTTATTCAGTGTCAATACAAGCACTTGTAACATAAACTGCCCTTTAACCCGTTGTACTTAAAACTCCATGACGTACATTTACGTGCTGCCATGACCGCGAGCGCCAGACCGTTGCTCGCGTCATGAGCGGCAGGTCCCGGCTGTTATCAGCAGCCAGGGACCCGTCGGTAATGGCTGACATCCGGGATTGCGTGGATGTTCGCCATTAACCCCTCAGATGCTGTGATCATTACAGATCATGGCATCTGCGGCAGTGCGGTAATTTGAATGGATGATCGGATCGCCCGCAACGCTGCTGCGGGAATCCGATCATTCAGCATGGCAGCCGGAGGTCCCCTCACCTGGCTCCGGCCATCTCCTGGGGTCTTCTGCTCTGGTCTGAGATCGAGCAGACCAGAGCAGAAGATCACTGATGACACTGATCAGTGCTATGCTCTATGCATAGCACTAAACAGTATTAGCAATCAAATGTTTGATATAAATAGTCCCCTTTGAGGACTATTAAAGTGTAAAAAAAAGTAAAAAATAATTCAAATAAAAAAGTAAAAAAATTTGAAAAGTCCCCTCCCCCAATAAAAAAGTAAAACGTCAGTTTTTCCCATTTTACCCCCCAAAAAGCGTAAAAAAATTATAAATACACATATTTGGAATCGCAGTGTGTGTAAAAGTCTGAACTATTAAAATATATTGTTAATGATCCCGTATGATGAACGGCGTAAGCATAAAAAAAATTGAAAAAGTCCAAAATTGCTGCTTTTTTGTCACATTTTATTCCCCAAAAAAAAAAATGAATACAAAATTTATAAAAAGTAAAACCTAAGCAGAAGTGGTACTGATAAAAAACTATAGATCATGGCACAAGAAATGAGCTCTCATATCGCCCCATATATGGAAAAAGTAGAAAGTTATAGGTGGTCAAAATAGGGCAATTTCAAACATACTAATTTTGTTAAAAATGGTTTGAGGTTTTTCTTAAGCGGTACAATTATAGAAAGGCATATACCATGGGTATCATTTTAATTGTATTGACCCACAGAATAAAGAAAACATGTCATTTTTACCAGAAAGTGTACAGCGTGAAAACAAAACCTTCCAAAATTTGCTAGATTGCGGTTTTCTTTTCAATATTCCCACACAAATAATATGTGTTTGGTTGCGTCGTACATTTTATGGTAAAATAAGTGATGTAATTACAAAGTAAAATTGGTGACGCAAACAACAAGCCCTCATATGGGTCTGTGGATGGAAATATAAAAGAGTTATGATTTTTAGAAGGCGAGGAGGAAAAAATGAAATGCAAAAATAAAATTGGTCTGGTCCTTAAGGCCAAAATGGGCCTGGTCCTTAAGGGGTAAAAAACTAAATCTCCTTGGAAAATATTGGATAACCACATCCCCAACTTAGGCCTTAAGATTTGAAGAGATAATGACTTACAGGGTACCTGTCATTTTAAAAATGTCTGACATGCCATAGCAACATTTTAGAAGTGTTGATGAGTTGGGGTCTGGGTGTCCCAAGGTAACATGACAGCAGTGAATAGTAGATTTTCATATTATCCAACCAATTACCCAACAATCCTGTTCTAAGCAGACAATTATTTTGGTTGGTAACTGCATCAGAAAATACACAAATACACCCACTATTCTAATCACTATTTCAGCTTGCTTTTAGGCAATCAAAATATGTTATTTAACTGCCTTTTGGAAACCCAGCCTTAGGGCTTGTTCACACAGGTGGATCCACAGCGTATTCTACACTGCGGATCTGCCAACGATGGACCCTACAGTGTTGGGCGCAATGGGTGCGAGTATACTGCGCATTTGCGTGGCAATTCGCACATCGCAGTGTGTCTGCTTGTAGCAGTGAATTACTGCTCCGAACGGGCAAATCTGAATCACACTGTAGGGGATCATCATTGGCGGATCCGCAGTGTAAAAAACACTGTGGATCCGCCAGTGTGAGTGAGCCCTAAGGGTACTTTCAAACTTTCAGATTTTCGCTGCAGATCTGCTGCAGATTAGCTGTAGCAGATTTTGCTACCCATTTAAAGGGATACTCCGCCCCTAGACATCTTATCCCCTATCCAAAGGATAGGGGATAAGATGTCAGATCGCTGCGGTCCCGCTGCTGGGGAGCCTTGGGATCCCCACTGCGGCACCGCGCTATCATTACTGCACAGAGCGAGTTCGCTCTGTGCGTAATGACAGGCAATACAGGGGCCGGAGCATCGTTACATCACGGCTCCACCCCTCGTGATGTAACGTCCCGCCCCTTTCAATACAAGTCTATGGGAGGGGGCGTGGCGGTCGCCACGCCCCCTCCCATAGACTTGCATTAAGGGGACAGGCCATGATGTCACGAGGGGCGGAGCCATGATGTCACGCTGCTCCATCCCCCGTATCGCCCGTCATTATGCACAGAGCGAACTCGCTCTGTGCAGTAATGATAGCGCAATGCCGCAGCGGGATCCCAGGGCTCCCCAGCAGCGGGACCGCGGCGATCTGACATGTTATCCCCTATCCTTTGGATAGGGGATAAGATGTCTAGGGGCGGAGTACCCCTTTAAGTCAATGAGCAACAAAATCTGCAGCAGATTCACAGCAAAAATATGTATGTGATAACATATCCTCATGGTATGTTTCCTGAATCATCTTATGTATCCAAAAGTGTTCCACTACTATGCTTATCACACAAGTTGGTCTGCTCCATACAGGTGAAACTGGAAAAAGTAGGATATCGTGCAAAAGTTAATTGTATTTCATTAATGCAACTCAAAAGGAAACAAGCATGAAGTGCTCCAGAATTTCCTGGTAGATGGATGCGTTGACCCTGGACTTAATGAAGCACAGTGGACCAACACCAGCAGATGACATGGCTCCCCAAATCATAGTAATTGGAGGGGGGGGGGGGGACTTTGGGGTTTTCATGAGCTGTAAGCCATAATCATCACAATTATGACAAATCACAGCTTTAACTATCTTCCTTTGCATGTAATGAGTCGCTCTCATATATTAGTTTCACCTTTTAAGTTGCATTACTGAAAGAAATTTGCACAATATTAAAATTTTTCGAGTTTCACCTGTATATCCATGAGAATGTTTATTGTCTATTGTTAAGACCAGAGTGTCAAGAGTTCTCACCCCTATTCAAATGCTTAGAATTTTCCACCTACAGACCCATGTAAGGGCTTGTTTTGTGTGCCATTTTGTAATGAAATTGCTCATTTGACCATAAAAGGGTTTGTGGGGATAAAGCAAACTTTTGGGAACTTATGTTTCTACTTTTCATTAAACATGACATGTTACCGTATATACTCGAGTATAGGCCGAGTTTTTCAGCACGATTTTTCGTGCTGAAAACACCCCCCTCGGCTTATACTCGAGTGAACTCCCCCACCCGCAGTGGTCTTCAACCTGCGGACCTCCAGAGGTTTCAAAACTACAACTCCCAGCAAGCCCGGGCAGCCATCGGCTGTCCGGGCTTGCTGGGAGTTGTAGTTTTGAAACCTCCGGAGGTCCGCAGGTTGAAGACCACTGCGGCCTTCAACATCATCCAGCCCCCTCTCACCCCCTTTAGTTCTGAGTACTCACCTCCGCTCGGCGCTGGTCCGGTCCTGCAGGGCTGTCCGGTAAGGAGGTGGTCCGGTGAGGAGGTGGTCCGGGCTGCTATCTTCACCGGGGAGGCCTCTTCTAAGCGCTTCGGGCCCGGCCTCAGAATAGTCACGTTGCCTTGACAACGACGCAGATACGTCGTTGTTAAGGCAACGGCTCTATTCCGGGCCGGAAGCGCGGAGAAGAGGCGCCCCCGGTGAAGATAGCAGCCCGGACCACCTCCTCACCGGACCACCTCCTTACCGGACAGCCCTGCAGGACCGGACCAGCGCCGAGCGGAGGTGAGTACTCAGAACTAAAGGGGGTGAGAGGGGGCTGGATGATGTTGAAGGCCGCAGTGGTCTTCAACCTGCGGACCTCCGGAGGTTTCAAAACTACAACTCCCAGCAAGCCCGGACAGCCGATGGCTGCCCGGGCTTGCTGGGAGTTGTAGTTTTGAAACCTCTGGAGGTCCGCAGGTTGAAGACCACTGAGGGCGAATGATGAGAAGAGGATGATGAAGGGGGGGGGGTGTGGGGATGATGAAGGGGGGTGTGTGGGATGATTACAAGGGGATGATGAAGGGGGGATGTGTGGGATGATAAGGGGATGTGTGGGATGATGACAAGGGGATGATGAAGGGGGGATGTGTGGGATGATGACAAGGGGATGATGAAGGGGGGATGTGTGGGATGATGACAAGGGGATGATGAAGGGGGGATGTGTGGGATAAGGGGATGTGTGGGATGATGACAAGGGGATGATGAAGGGGGGATGTGTGGGATAAGGGGATGTGTGGGATGATGACAAGGGGATGATGAAGGGGGGATGTGTGGAATGATGACAAGGGGATGATGAAGGGGGGATGTGTGGGATGATAAGGGGATGTGTGGGATGATGACAAGGGGATGATGAAGGGGGGATGTGTGGGATGATAAGGGGATGTGTGGGATGATGACAAGGGGATGATGAAGGGGGGATGTGTGGGATGATGACAAGGGGATGATGAGGATGTTAATGACGGGTCTGGATGATGACAGGGGGGGATGAGGTATTTCCCACCCTAGGCTTATACTCGAGTCAATAACTTTTCCTGGGATTTTGGGCTGAAATTAGGGGTCTCGGCTTATACTCGGGTCGGCTTATACTCGAGTATATACGGTATCTTTATTCTGTAGGTCCATTTGATTACATTGATATGTATGATATGTATGGGGGCTTATTTTTTGATCTGCATTTTTCATCAGTACCATTTTTTTTTATGGGACTTTTTGATTGCTTTTTTTTACATTTTTTTGTTTATGATATATGAAGTGACTAGGGATGAGCGAATCAAATCTGATGAATCAGAATTTGCTACGAATTTCAGGAAAAATTTGCTTCGGAATGTATGCAAATATTGCCGCAATTCGATCACACAAATCGCTTCATTAAACTCCATTTAGGGTGGTCCAGGCTCCAGGGCATCTAAAATGGCGGATCCACATGTGAGGACATGGAGTAAGGAACTCTGGGAAGGCAGGTGGGCGGGAAGAACCTATATCACATGCATCATGCAGCCTATCAGAAGCCACCCACCCCTGTGATGTCACAACCCTATATAATTGGCAGCCATCTTGCGGCCAGTCACTTCAGCGTTCTATTGCAGAGAGAGATAGGGACAGAGAGCAGAGTGTAGCACAGAGAAGCATTTTTACAGCAGCGATTCACCTCCAGCCCAAATCCAGCCTAGAAGCACTGATAAGGAAGGGACAGAGATTGAGAGAGAAATTGCAATTGTGGGTGTATTACACAGCAACTGTGTGCTGCAGCACTGGTGTGTACAACAACTGAAAAGCTAATAGTAGCCAGCCAGTTAGGGTTAGCAGGGCACTAAAAGCTTATTGTCCTCTATCTAAGTGGTGTACCATTTTTCTCCTGATAAAGTCTCAAGAGCCTAGTTACTGTGAAAGGCCAGCCAAAAGTACACACCTGCTGGTGTTGTATACAAATACTTTTTTTAAGGGTAGTGGAACGCATTGTACTCCCCTCAAAAGTTCATACCAAATACGTGCATCTGTGGTGGTGTAAAATTTTGTACTTGTTAAAGTCTCAAGTGCCTAGATACACCTGCTGGTGTTGTACACAAATACTTTTTTATCGTACTGTAGCATATTGTCCTCCTTTCATAAGTGCATACCACATACGTACATCCAAGTGGTGTACTATTTTGTTCCTTTTAAAGTCTCAAGGGCCTAGTTACTGTGAAAGGCCAGGCAAAAATATCCACCTGCTGGTGTTGTACACAAATACTTTTTTAAGCATATTGTAGCGCATTGTCCTCCCCTCATAAGTATATACCACACACGTACATCTAAGTGGTGTACTATTTTGTTCCTGTTAAAGTCTCAAGTTCCTAGATACTGTGAAAGGCCAGGCAAAAGTACTCACCAGCTGGTGTTGTATACAAATACTTTATTAAGCATAGTGGACCGTATTGTACTCCCCTCATATACGCATTAAGCATGTCAGGCAGAGAAGTGCCAGGATGTGCACAGAGGAGTGGCAGAGGTCTAAATTCATCAGGCAAAGGTGACAGCAGACTAGGGGCGAGTGCCAGCAGTCATCCACTTTATCACAAGTGACATCTGACACCCCCATTCAACAGTCGGTGGGTTGATCAGACACAACCCTCAGTTGGCATGGCTCGTGAGCAGTCCCTACCCTATAATTGCCTCTGTGCTATGCGGTTCCCTCCCCCACAGAAGTATCTTATGCTGTGGGTTCAGCTCCACTATTTAGTGAGGACGATCTAGAGGACAGTCAGCAGCTACTGCCCATCCAAGAATTGGAGGAGACATTCGCCGCTTCCTACGCTAGGCGGACAAGTAGTGATAAGGAGAATGGCATGGGTGGTAGTGTTGCGAGCATTCAGGCTCCTGAAGCAGACACTGTTAAGGAGCCTGAGGAGGACATCAGTGACGTGCAAACACAACTCAGTGATGATGATGAAGCCGATCGCAGTTGGGAGCCAGGTGCAGAAGGGGCTTCATTATCATCAGGAAAACAGGGTTGCAGGTTGCCCGTGAGGCAGCAGCTGAGCCAGCAAGGTGGTAGCGTGGTTGGCAATTAACATGGTGGAAGAAGAGGAAAATCTGGAGCAAAAGGTGCCCAGGGTAGACCATGTGCTTCATGTCAGCCTACCTTCCCGGGAGGTAGTGAAACAGGGATTCCTGGAGTTGGCGGCAGTAGCAGTTAATCAGTGCGGACTGCAGTTTTTCATCAAGCATCCAGAGGAGGTTACCAATGTTGGCACCACGGCCCTGCGTCAACATATGCAGCGGCCTGGGAGAGCCGTGGCTCCGATGTGGTGGTCCAGCCTTCTGCATCACCTAGTTGCAAAACGCTCCCTGTTTCAGTCAGCCAAGGCTCCATCACCTCAGACGAAGGGAGCTGTGTGTCATACCCATCTTCTGTCACTCCAGATGCTCCTGCGCCTCCTACTTAGAGTCAGTCATTCCGCCAGCAATCCATCGGCGAAGCCATGTCCAAAAGACAACTGTATTCGTCCACTCATCCAGAAGCTGAATATGCTCCTGTCCAAGTTGCTGGTGCTGCAGTCCCTCCCTTTTCAAGTTGTTGACTCTGAACCTTTCAGAGAACTGATGGCTTGTGCCGAGTCGAGGTGTAGTGTGCCAAGACGTAATTTCTTTGCGAAGAAGGCAGTACCAGTCCTGCACAATTTTGTGGAACAGAAAGGGGGCAAGTCCTTGAGCCTGTCGATGTGTACCAAAGTGTACGGCAGTGCCGACATGTGGAGCTGTAACTACGGTCGGGGACAATACATGTCCTTTACGGCCCACTGGATGAATGTGGTTCCTGCCCAGCTACAACAACAGCAACTTGGACAGGTAACGCCGCTTCCACCTTCACACTCTCAGGCCGTTGGTCCTGTGACATTGTGCGACTCCGCCTCCTCATCCTCCACCATGTCCTCAGCCTCCACTGCACTGACAAGTCTAGCATACCATGTGTGCAGGGCACGGTGGTGTCATGCTGTTCTTCACATGGTGGGCCTTGTCGAACAGAGTTACACAGGGGAGGAACTGCTATAAGTCATTCATCAAGAAATCAAATTATGGTATACTCCGCAAAAACTGGAAATGGGAACCATGGTGACCAACAACAGGAAGAACATCTTGTCTGCGCTGCGACAAGGAAGCCTGAGACATGCGCCCTACATGGCACACGTGTTCAATCTAGTTGTGAAGCGGTTTCTGAAGTGTTCCCCCCATCTGCAAGACATCCTAACAATGGAGAGGAGACTTTGCATGCACTTCAGGCACTCGTACACCGCAATGCACACCCTCCTTGAGCTGCAGGGTCAGAACAGCATCCCCCAACATAGTCTGATTTGCAGAGTTTCCGAAAATTGGAATTCCACCCACCATATGATGGACCAACTATACGAACAGAGAAAAGCCATCACCGATTTCTTGATGATCCAAGCGGATAAGGGGATTCCCCTGCGTAACTTCAAGGTAAACCAGTGGCAGCTCATACATGACAACTGCCATTTGTTCAGGCCCTTTGAGGAAGCCATATTATTAGTCAGTTGCCAGAATTACGGAATGAACAACGTCATTCCACTGCTTTATCTACTACAACACGTGTTGAAAACAATGGCGGCACCTACATCTCACGGCCACATGAGCTCTGCGGGGGATGAACTGGAGGAGGAGAAGGGCGAGTGGCACAGTTTAGGTTTCACGAGAGGGGCTGTTTTTCTAGTCATCTGACAGGAGGGGAGGAGCAGGAGCAGCTAGAGGAGCTAGAGGGTTATGAGAAAGACGAGACAGAGGACCCAGACACACAGTGGCAGTGTGTAGGGGAGATTGAGGCAGGAAGTCCCTGAGTCACTTGCATAAATGGCACGATGCATGCTCACTTGCCTGCATAGTGACCACCGAATTGTCACCACTCAGCAGCGGGATGACTTCTGGCTCTCCACCTTAGTGGACCATCGCTATCGGCACAAAATGGGGGCCTTTTTTACACCCACTGAGAGGGAGGACAAACTGACCTGCTGCAGAGACATCCTACATAGTCAGTTGGCCAATGCCTATCTGTGACATCGTCCTTCCTCTCGCAGGTCTGACTCGTGGGGCCCTCTGCGCTCACGTTCCACTGCCATGGCTGCTGGGAGGAGTGGGGTGGCAGGAGCAGTACCAGCTCCATCAGCAGCAGTCTGAGTCTGCAGTCGCTGATGAGTAGCTTTTCTCACCCGCATAGTTAAGCAACTCATAGGCAGCAGGTAGACCTGGAGCAGGACCTGAACCAGCAGGTGGTGGCATACCTTAACATGACCATGCCAACACACCTTGAAGATCTGCTGGAATTTTCTGCAACCAAACTTGATTTGTGGCCGCAACTAGCAGAGTTTGCCCTGGAAAAGCTGTCCTACCTGGCCAGTAGTGTGCCATCAGAGCAGGTGCTTAGTGCCGCGGGGGCCATAGTAACCCAAAGGAGAACTCATCTGTCCACAAAATTTGACTTTGTGAAGATGAAGAAGGGGTGGATCAGCCAGGATTTCCACCCACCAATGTCTGATGCATCAGAGTAGATCAGACCATGGTGCCACACCAACACTTCACAAATATGGATAGTGCAAAACATGTTTAAGGTTCTGCTCCCCAGTTACAGACATTCCTCGCCATCAGACCACAAGTAAGTATTGAGGATATGCATTAGCTAAAACATAACTTTTCTTAGGATAAAATAAAAGTACTCAATTTAAAAAAAACAAACAAACAAAAGGAAAGGTGTGCAAAAAACACCATATGCCACCTACACACCAAGTATTGATGTGATGCAAAGACCTCTAAAAGGTGGAAGGGGACAACGTATGGTCCATTGTAACCGGTGGGTGTAAAAACTGCCCCTGTAAGGCCCTACTCTCGCATTATTAATTCCCTTCTTGGCAAGTGTTACTCGCCCTATAAAGGGCGGCCCCATACATGAACCTCTCCATATATCCCCCTACAAACAATGCCATTTCCCAGGGTTTTTAGATGGCGATAGAGAGAGTTTCCTGTGTGGGGCCACCAAATTCTGAAAAAATTTGGTGGCCCCACAAAGGAAACTCTCTCTAGTCGTCGAATCGGCCATATCAAATTTTTCAAAAATTTGCTCATCTCTAGAAGTGACCCAAATTCTGGATTAATTGTATATATATATATATATATATATATATATATATATATATGTGTATATATATTATATATATATATATATATATATATATATATATATATATATGTATATATTATATATATATATATATATATATATATATATATATATATATACAGTGACCCCCCGACTTATGATGGCCCCGACATATGATCATTTCAACATATGATGGCCTCTCAGAGCCCATCGTATGTTGAAGGCAGCATCGACATATGATGCTGCTGTGTGTTGGGGCCATCGTACAAACAGCTATCTGACAGCGCTGACATCTTCAGCAAATGACAGATAGTTGTTTAATGTGCCCCGTGTGCCCCGTTCTGCCTCCTGTTACTCACATGCTGTCCTGCTAACTCACGCAGGCTTCCACTGTGAGCTCTGTGTAAGCCCCGCCCCCCCAGTGCAGCCATAGCCAATAGCCTGCAGCATCTTGCTGCAGGCATCCAATGAGATGCTGGCTGCCCTCCCCTTCCTTTCCTATAGAGCTGTAGTCGGCAGGATCGTAATGGAGGACATTCTGTCTCCCCTGAAGGTATTTAAAGAACTGTACAGTACTGTATGCAAAGTCACACATCACATACAATACATATACACACTATACACCCCATACATCAATGTTTCCCTATCAGTGTGCATCCAGCTGTTGCAAAACTATAACTCCCAGCATGCCCAGACAGTCAATGGCTGTACATGCATGCTGGGAGTTGTAGTTGTGCAACAGCTGGAGGCACCCTGGTTTGTTAAACACTCCCCATACACTCCACATACAATGGTCATCCCAGAACCAATTAGCAGTTTCCCATAGAGATATTTATTCAACATACAATGGTTCCAAGGCCCCAGAACCTATTACCATTTTTACATAGACATATGTACTCGACATATGATGGTTTCAACATATGATGTTCTCCTGGAACCAATTAATATCATATGTTGAGGGACCACTGTATATATATATATATATAGAGATATATTTATTTATTCTATATATATATAGAAAAATATAGAAGCAGCACATCACAGGTAGACTTCAAAGAAAAGGTGAATTTATTCCATAATGTGAGAGACTACGTTTCTCCAGCCTCACGCTGGCTTTCTCAAGTCACTTGAGAAAGCCAGCGTGAGGCTGGAGAAACGTAGTCTCTCACATCGTGAAATAAATTCACCTTTCCTTTGAAGTCTACCTGTGGTGTGCTGCTTCTATATTTTTCTATACATTGAGGAACCAGTAGACCGAGGTTCAGAATATGCGGACAACCCGATTTCTTTTCTTCTACGTATTCCTGGAGGTGCTGTTTTTACTGGATATCTATGTGTATGTATATATATATATATATATATATATATATATATATATTATTTTTTTTTTCACAATTTTTAGTTCCCATAGTGGAATATTACATGCAATCCCAACCGAACAGATGTAAAGCGAGCTTAGCTCCTGAGCTCTCTTTATACACCTTCCAAATGGCTGAGCCATATATATACTGCGGCAGTAATTAGGGGTTTAATAGCACTGTATTGATCTATTTGAGAAATCTAATGAATTCTCATAAAAGTCCCCTGGGGGACCAATACAGTGTAAAAGATAAATAAACATAATAAAAATAAACATGCAGATAAAAAAAATAAGTATATATATATATAAAAAATAAATAAAAATAAAAAATAAAAAATATATATATATATATATATATATATATATATATATATATACACACACACACTCACACACACATATTTGGATGGAATAAATCCTAATTTTTTTCACCATTTATACCAGAGTGCTGCAATAATACTTTCTTTACTATCTACAGTGCCTTTGACCAGGTTTTTCTGCTGCCTGCACCCATAAGGAAAAAAGGTGCACGGGTGCCTACTGTGTAAGGTCCAGGTTGGGGACCCCTCCAAAACACAAAGCAAAAATGGACAGTGGCACACAAAGTGAAAAAAAGAATGGTGATTTATTCAAAAAAACGTGTTAGGCAACGTTTCAGCTGGCTCACCCAGCCATTTTCAAGCCACTATATATATAGTGCGCTAAGAGCCTCCATCTTTTTACCAAGAGTGCTGCTGCAACCTTCTTGTTTGTCTACTCTGTATTTGCCACAGCAGCGTGCACCCATCTATTAGGTAGTTGTGCTGGCTATTTTTCTTTTTGTTTTTGCTGTGCAATTTAGGGGGAGTGGCATCCTCTGTAGCCGTGCACCCCTCCCCTTTTTCACAGGAGGTATTTTAAATTGATATTGGATGCAACATGTCACCCAGTCAGAGGCTATATGCCGAGCAGAGGTGAGTGAAATGAGTGTAAGTGTCCCATCCGAAATGATGCCACCTCCGCGTTGTTACGCCGAGCGCTCCGGGTCCCTGCTCCTCCCCGAAGCGCTCGCGGCGTTTCTCTCCCTGCAGCGCCCCGGTCAGACCCCGCTGACCGGGAGCGCTGCACTGACATTGCCGGCGGGGATGCGATTCGCATAGCGGGACGCGCCCGCTCGCGAATCGCATCCCAAGTCACTCACCTGTCCCGGTCCCCGGCTGTCATGCTCTGGCGCGCGCGGCTCCGCTCTCTAGGGCGCGCGCGCCAGCTCTCTAAGATTTAAAGGGCCAGTGCACCAATGATTGGTGCCTGGCCCAATCACCCTAATTAGTTTCCACCTGCTCCCTGGCTATATTACCTCACTTCCCCTGTACTTCCTTGCCGGATCTTGTTGCCTTAGTGCCTAGAGAAAGCTTCTTCTGTGTTTACCTTTACTGTGTTCCTGACCTCCTGCTATTTCCATTGACTACGAACCTTGCCGCCTGCCCCGACCTTCTGCTATGTCTGGCCTTGCTCTTGTCTACTCCCTTGTACCACGCCTATCTCAGCAGTCAGAGAGGTTGAGCCGTTGCCTGTGGATACGACCTGGTTGCTACCGCCGCTGCAAGACCATCCCGCTTTGCGGCGGGCTCTGGTGAATACCAGTAGCAACTTAGAACCGGTCCACCGACATGGTCCACGCCAATCCCTCTCTGGCACAGAGGATCCACCTCCAGCCTGCCGAATCGTGACACGCGTGGTGTATGAGGGACACGTTTTGATCAAAAAGTGCACTAAGAGCCTCCATTTTTTGACCCAGAGTGCTGCTGCAACCTTCTTTTTTGTATTATATATATATATATATATATATATATATATATATATATAGACAAAGAATAAGTCAGCCAGCACTTTAGTTGATACCAAACTATTATATGGACCTGGCCTACAGGTGCACGCTACTAGGCTAGATATACAGCAACAGAAGAATGCAGCAGCACACTGCCAGCACAAAGATATAGGTGCAACATGAATATGCAGTTAAAACATGGAGAGCTATACAGCTATGGTGTAATAGATGCAAATGTGAAACTATGAAATAGTGAGGCACTTAGCTCTCAAATTTGTCTCCGCCGGCGGTCAAATAGCTTGGACCGTCCCACCGCGATAAGGTGGCCTCCTTGGGACGGACCCTACACTGTGAATATGCCTCTGTGTGAACAGTTCAGTAAGCATGGCAGGGTCTGGAACATCCAAGACACCTTATATACACACCTGATAGAGGTGGGTGGGGTGCAAGGCCAACATGGAGGTAGCCACTCCCCCGTATGTGCAATACAGACAAAGAATAAGTCAGCCAGCACTTTAGTTGATACCAAACTATTATATGGACCTGGCCTACAGGTGCACGCTACTAGGCTAGATATACAGCAACAGAAGAATGCAGCAGCACACTGCCAGCACAAAGATATAGGTGCAACATGAATATGCAGTTAAATATGGATGGAGACAAATTTGCGAGCTAAGTGCCTCACTATTTCATAGTTTCACATTTGCATCTATTACACCATAGCTGTATAGCTCTCCATGTTTTAACAGCATATTCATGTTTCACCTATATCCTTGTGCTGGCAGTGTGCTGCTGCATTCTTCTGTTGCTGTATATCTAGCCTAGTAGCGTGCACCTGTAGGCCAGGTCCATATAATAGTTTGGTATCAACTAAAGTGCTGGCTGACTTATTCTTTGTCTGTATTGCACATACGGGGGAGTGGCTACCTCCATGTTGGCCTTGCACCCCACCCACCTCTATCAGGTGTGTATATAAGGTGTCTTGGATGTTCCAGATCCTGCCATGCTTACTGAACTGTTCACACAGAGGCATATTCACAGTGTAGGGTCCGTCCCAAGGAGGCCACCTTATCGCGGTGGGACGGTCCAAGCTATTTGACCGCCGGCGGAGACAAATTTGCGAGCTAAGTGCCTCACTATTTCATAGTTTCACATTTGCATCTATTACACCATAGCTGTATAGCTCTCCATGTTTTAACTGCATATTCATGTTGCACCTATATCTTTGTGCTGGCAGTGTGCTGCTGCATTCTTCTGTTGCTGTATATATATATATATATATATATATATATATATATATATATATATATGTAAAAATGTAAAGTTATAGGAGTCAGAAAATTGCAATTAAAAAAAAAATAGTTTTTTTCTACAAAGTTTATATTTTTTTTAAAACACAGCGAAATCTGTATAAATGGGATATTGTTGTAACTGCACCGACCTAAAGTATTTAGATAACATGTCCTGTTTGACTGCACATTGAACAGTGTAAATAAGAAGCCCCCCCATATTTAAACATAAAAATTTGAGCAAAAGTGTGGTCACACCTGTATATCAAACTCTAATTTAACTAGGTAAATGTGCTAATAATAATTTATTGCAGTACATAGCTGACAATATTACCATTCACTGGGTGAGATGATCAGGGCACGCCGCAACTGTTCGCTTGAAAATGATTTTGCCAATATAATCGCTGCCATAGGCAACAGATTGAAGGAAGGCGGCTACCCTGATTGGACCATCTAGAGAGCAAAAACCATTGTTAGCAATAAGAGTCATTCTGATTTAATTAAGCTACAAACTCCTAGAAAAAATCTAAACAATAAAGAATTTCAAAATCAGAAAAAAAAAAACACACAATCAAGATTCCCCCGTAGTTTTTTCTATACAATATAGTATAGATTTTAAGGCAGTCAGTAACATCATTAAAAATAATATGCCAATTATACTTACAGACCCCGAATTTCGGGAAGCCTTAAACGGGGGTTTTAGATGTGTGTCTAGAAGGTGCTCCGACTCTGGGTCAAAAATTGTCTCCTAGCTTATTCCTGGATCCCCCAAGAAGTACACCTACCTGGCTCAACTGTTCAGGCTCATATAAATGCGGATCCAGGATGTGTATCTGCTGCAATTACATGAGTAACTCTGTATCATTTGTATCTAATAGCAACAACAAAAGTTTTAATATGAAACAATATGTAAATTGCAACACAGCTGGAGTCATATATCTTTTCACGTGCCGTGTTTGCAATGTGCAATATGTAGGATGCGCTATTAATCCACAAAATTTAGGGTACGTAAACATCTATCTATTGTTCATTTTCAGACACAATACATGTCTATAGTTACCAGACACTGTGCTGAGGTGCATGGTGGCAACACCTCAAGCCTTATTGTGCAAGGCATCGAAAGAGATGAGAAAACAACCCAGAGGTGGTAATGTGAGACAAAAGATCTTAGATCGGGAAATTTTCTGGATTCTCACCCTTGATACACGGGTGCCGCGAGGTCTGAACAGGAGGTTGGATACCATCCTGCATTACTGACACGTTAAAAATGTATAAACCAAAAAATCAGCTTACAATTATCTCTTCGTATCAATGTATGCATATTGAGGGGCATTTACTAAGGGGTTTAGTCATTTTTTTCTGACTATTTTTGCCGCTAAATTCTCGCAATTGCGTCTACCCTATTTTTCGTGCGACTTTCTCTAGCAAGAGCTAGAAAGTCATTTTTTTTTCCCGCTTGATTTACACTAGTTTTCATTTTTGACTTGCAGTGGTCAGGTATTTATTAACTGCGACAGTCGCAGCTGCGCAATAAACTGTCGCAACGGCCGTAAAAATTGACTAAATTTACTCCAGCTCCAACATGGAGCAGGAAAAGCTACTGCCGCCCGGGCTCTGACATACTTTCTCCCCGCTACCCTCACTGCGCTACAGGGACACTGCATTTATTTACATCCCCCCCCCCCTGTCACCTGCCAGCGCCACACAACTCCCATCTGTCTCCTAACTCTTGCAAGACTACAAGTCCCAGCATGCCCTTACAGTGAGGACACGCTGGGAGTTGTAGTCTTTTAGCAGCGGGAGCTGAGCGGCGCAGGCGGGAGACAAGGGGGGGGGGTGTATATCAGTGTCCCCATAAGTGAGGGTAGCGTGGAGGCAGTATGAGGAGCCTGGGCGGCTGCACTGTAATGACAGCCCGGGCTCCTGCCCTGACAGCCAAAGGCTTTGGCTGTCAGGGCATGCTGGGTGTTGTAGTTTTGCAACAGCTGGAGGGCCACAGTCTGCAGACCACTGCATTGTGGTCTGTAAACTGTAGTCCTCCAGCTGTTGCAAAACTAAACAGCTGAAGGGGACCGGCGAAGAGGTTCACTTACCCTTCCAAGGCTCCAGAGACGATCGTCGCGCGGCAGTGTCTTGCGGCAATGTCGTGAGGCGCTGGATCCTACAGAAGCCGGTAAGTTGCCCAAGCCCTAAAACAGTGTTTCCCAACCAGGGTTCCTCCAGATGTTGCAAGACTACGACTCCCAGCATGCCTGGACAGCCTTTTGCTGTCCAGGCATGCTGTGAGTTGTAGTTTTGCAACATCTGGAGGCACCCTGGTTGGGAAAAACTGGCCTAAAACAGTGTTTCCCAACCAGGGTGCCTCCAGATGTTGCAAGACTACAACTTAAACGGCTGTTGTCTAGGAGAAGTACTTCTCTCCGTTTCCGAATATATGGTTCATCCTCCAGATTTACCATCTGTCTTGCACATAGAATATGCACCTGTTTGCCTCATTGAAAACAATTCAACAGGAATATTTTCCATGTTTACTTTTACTTTTATTCTTTACTCTCGTTTTGTTGTTTAGAATATTTTGAAGAATAAAGTCTTGACAATTTTAAAGCATGTTTGTAATTATGTATTCAGGTGTCGAGTGACGTGGGGCAGACGTGCTTTGTCCGGGACACTCCCACCTTGCATATATACCGTATTTTTCGCCGTATAAGACGCACTTTTTCTTCCCCAAAACGTGGGGGGAAAAGTTGGTGCGTCTTATACGGCGAATATACGCCCGAGGCTGCTGCGGGCGAGAGCGGGAAGTCAGCTGTAAGTACAGAGGCTGCGGCGGTGCGGTACAGCGCTGACTACCCGCTCCCCACCCGCAGCAGCCTCATGACCGCCGGTGAATTTTTCCCCTCACACCGGCTATGTTTATTGCCCTACGCCTGGAACATACAGTTCCGGGTGCCGGGCAAGTGAATTACTAATAACTGTATACTAAAAACCAGGGGGCCTCCAGCTGTTCTGAAACTACAACTACCAGCATGCCCGGACCGGCAAAGGCTGTCTGGGCATGCTGATAGTTGTAGTTTCACAACAGCTGGAGGCCCCCTGGTTTTTAATATACAGTATTAGTTTTTACCTGCTCTGGCCGGCCCCCGCCTGCAGCCGCACACAGGAGCCGGCCCGGGCAGATAAAATCATAGGTTTTCCTATGCCGGACATCCCTATGTCCCGAAAAATCTTTTCGGGACATAAGGCTGTCCGCGGGTCACTCACCATTCCCCGGCCGATGCGCGTCCTCCTCCGGTCCTCCTGCGGTCTTCCTGCGATCCTCTGCCTCTCTATGGTTGTACGCACGGGACCTCAGTGACGTCCCGTGCGTACAACCATAGAGGCGCCGGAGGACCGGAGGAAGACGCACGACGACCGGGGCCTGGTGAGTGACCGGCGGTGTGTAATCTTCAGCGTTCCGGTCACCGCTCCTCCGGTCCCGGCACCTACTGCTATGGTGCTATGGTCCATAGGCCATAGCAGTAGATGTGACACTGGGCCAGAGGAGCGGTGACCGGATCACTGTGGGGGCAGCACACAGAGATACAGCCTCCAGCCATACACTGTATATGGCTTGAAGCTGTATGTCTGTGGGGGGGAGCTGCCTACTATTGCGGGGGAACTATACTGCCAGCCATTGTGGGGGAACTATACTGCCAGCCATTGTGGGGGAACTATACTGCCAGCCATTGTGGGGGAACTATACTGCCAACCATTGTGGGGGAACTATACTGCCAACCATTGTGGGGGAACTATACTGCCAACCATTGTGGGGGAACTATACTGCCAACCATTGTGGGGGAACTATACTGCCAACCATTGTGGGGGAACTATACTGCCAACCATTGTGGGGGAACTATACTGCCAACCATTGTGGGGGAACTATACTGCCAACCATTGTGGGGGAACTATACTGCCAACCATTGTGGAGGGTGGGGAGCTGCCTACCATTTTGGAGTGGAGGGGGGGGGGAGCTGCCTACCATTGTGGGGGAACTATACTGCCAACTATTGTGGGGGGGAGCTGCCAGTGCCTACCATTGTGGGGGAACTATACTGCCAACTATTGTGGGGAAACTATTCTGCCATCCATTGTGGGGGAACTATACAGCCAACTATTGTGGGGGAACTATACTGCCAACCATTGTGGGGGGGAGGGGGGAGGAGCTGCCTACCATTGTGGGGGAACTATACTGCCAATCATTGTGGGGGGGAGGGGGAAGGAGCTGCCTACTGTTGTGGGGGAACTATACTGCCAACTATTGTGGGGGGAGGGGGGGAGGAGCTGCCTACCATTGTGGGGGAACTATACTGCCAACTATTGTGGGGGAACTATACTGCCAACTATTGTGGGGGAACTATACTGATATAAAATATTTTACTACAGTATTTGGTTCAGAATCTTTTTTTTCTAGATTTTCCTCCTTTAAAATTGGGTGCGTCTTATATGCCGGAGCGTCTTATATGGCGAAAAATACGGTAAAAATACGGTAAAGTAACTTTTGTATGACTAAGGCCCTGCGGGCCGAAAAGTGTCACGTTACCTGAGTACCTGCTGTATCCTATGGCAACTGAATAAAAGAAGTTCCTTTACATGTGTTGGCACTGGACATCTTCCTTCTTTTACCATACACTTAGATATTAAATAGATGTTCATACATCAAAGAAGAAATTGACTAGGGATTAAAGTTTTATGATATAATCAGACTGAATAAATAGAGACTGAATAAATCAGTGCAAACAAAACTGTGGACATTCCACAAAATATTACAATGTATTGGAATATGTATATATGATCAAAACAATAAATGGTTATGTAGTGAATGGTGGAATTTAACACCTTAAGGACCAAGGGCGTACCTGTATGCCCTGGTCTCACTACCGTGATATAACGGGGGTCACGGGCTGAACCCACATCATAGCCGGGTGGTTCATAGCCGGGTGGAGGTTAGCTGAAACAGTTAACCTAATTTGTGGGAGGAATCTGGTCTTTATACACCCACCGCGCCTGTCTCAGCTGTCAGTGAGGTTGAGTCGCTATCGGGTGGAACGACCTGGGGGTTATCTGCCGCTGCAAGTCCATCCCGCTTTGCGGTGAGCTCTGGTGAAAACCAGTAACCCCTTAGATTCTGTTCCCCTGGTACGGCCCACGCCATCACCTCACTGACACAGAGGATCCACCACCAGTGTCCTCTCCGCATACCAGTCCGGATCCTGACAGTGTTAATATAGCCGATGCTGTGTTATGTTTCCATAGCTGTCATGTGGTGCATTGATGTCCCTATTGGGATCATACGGTGCTTATGTTACTATAGCTGATAATTTGCATTACAGAACAAGTGTCTATATGCTATGAGTTAGTGTTAACTGATATACGGTACATTAATGTCACTTTGGGCTTATGTTACTGTAGCAGATATACTGGGCATTTAACATTATTTTAGCTGACATATGGGCCTATGTTCTATTGCTGGTAATTGCGTTTACTGTGGCTTATATATACTGAGTATTAGTGGTTAATTTAGCTGTTCTGCTGAACATTAATGTTATTCAGGGTTTACACTACTGTAAGCTATATACAGGGATTTGTTGTTTTCGGAGATGTTATACGGTGCATACATTACTTCAAGTGATATACCATGCTTCAACGTTAACGGTTCTCTTCAGTGTCACATACATACGGTTCTCTTCAGTGTCACATACATACGGTTCTCTTCAGTGTCACATACATACGGTTACCTTCAGTGTCACATACATACGGTTACCTACAGTGTGACTTACATACCGTTCCCTACAGGGTGACATACATACATTTCCCTACAGGTTAATACGCATACATTTCCTTACAGTGTACGTTTCATAGTTATTCAGCTGTTCTTTTGTTTCAGCTGTCACGTAATGCTTACGTTATGTACACTAGGTTGTTTCACCTCTTAGCGCTATAAGTTCGGTGTGGTTGAAGGCTGATTGCTATCGTCAATCCGTAAAGCTTCATCTTTATAGTTTCCTTTTTTGGTCATTACATACACCTTGTTACAGCCAGTTTGACCTCGCCATTCCAGGTAAGCTTTAAGTTGTCACTTTACATGCCTTTCGTACATCACCCGCTCCCATGAGAGAGAGGCTGCCCAACAATCCTCGAGCCTCATATCGTTGTCATTCCTTTGTACATTACAAAGGTACTCATTGGGGGCAGATTGTATAATCAATCCACGAGCCTCTTGTCGTCTTTTGTTTTGTACGTTACATTCGCCCTGTTAGAGGCAGATAGCTTATGTCATACAGTGCTTATGTTACTTAAGTGATATACAATGTTTCAACATTAACGGTTCCCTACAGTGGGACATACATATGGTTCCCTACAGGGTAATTAATACGCATACAGTTCCTTATAGTGTACGTTTCATAGTTTGTTGTCCCCTTCTGTTGTTTCAGCTCTTTTGTTTCAGCTTACGTTATGTACTCTAGGTTGTTTTACCGCTTAGCACTATACATTCGGTGGGGTTGGAGGCTGATTGCTGTCGTCAATCCGTAGAGCTTCATCTTTATAGTTTCTATTTTGGTCATTACATACGCCTTGTTACAGTCAGATCGACCTTGCCATTCCAGGTAAGTGTTAACCTGTCTCTTTGCATGCCTTTCGTATGTCACATGTTCCTGGGAGAGAGAGACTGCCCGACAATCCTCGAGCCTTCGTATTGTTGTCATTCCTTTGTACATTCTAAATGTTCTTGTTTGGGGCAGATTGTATCATCAATCCACGAGCCTCTTGTCATTTGTTTTTGTACGTTACTTACGCCCCTGTTAGAGGCAGATTGCTTGGCAATCAACGAGCCTCCTGTTGTTTCCGTTTCTATGTTTCATGCGATTTTTTCCAAGGCAGACTGCATTGTCAGCCTCGCATGTAACAAAGACGTCCTGTTCTCTGGTGTTCTTCGTACTGCTCGTCTCTTGCTTCCCTCACTTTCCCCCTCTCTTTCCCCTCTACTACCTTCTTCTGTGCTGCCTGTGGTTGTGGGCTGTGGGGTGGTGGATCACCCTGATATGTGGAATAAATTGGCCCACATACCCTTATCACAACTGTTCCCGAACGGAAGGATTCTAACGGAAGTCAGGATGCTTTTCCCAGGTACCAGTTTGACATTTCTGCACATAGCTCACTTTCAGAAATGCAGTAGACTCTTTATAGAGGACTCTTTGCCCCTCAGGGAACTTATGGACTTTGAGTCAGCTGTAGCCTCCCTTGACGTGAAACGTAGGAAACTCTCGGCCTTACGCAAACTATATGATGCTTGCTCCCCGTTCCGTCCCCCAGGTTTTCTGCTGTCTTGGGAGAGAGAGTTAGACATATCCTTTATGAGAAAAGAGCAGAGGTTCATACTGGCTCACTGTAGGGGATTCTCGAGATGTGTCCGACTTCAGGAATCACAATACAAACTAACCTTGAGATGGTACAAGACACCTGATTTCCTATATGCTCACAAGTTAACAGACTCAGCTCTCTGCTGGAGATGTAAGCTTCACATCGGTACCCATCTCCACATCTGGTGGACGTGTCCGCTTATTGCCCCGTATTGGAAGGAGGTGGAGGACACATGCTCCAAAATTATTGGCAAGAAAATCTCACTATCCCCGGCGTCTGCGCTTTTGGGATGCCCAACCGTTACATATTCCCCAGGCAAGTCCTCGTTGATCATGCATTTGGTCATGGCTGCCAAACAACTGATTCCCCTTAAATGGCTGCTGTCCTCCCCCCCCCCCCCCCCCTTCGATTGCGGAGTGGCTGACGAAAGTCCAACAGATTCATGTATTTGAAGAAATGTCCAGTAGAGCTAGTAGAACGTTAGATGCACACCGCATTGTCTGGGGACCATGGCGAGCATACTCACTAAACTGATGGATGGGGAAGGACTACCGAGAAGTTTTCCTCTACTCTACTCTGTTTTTTTTTGTTTTTTTTGTATGATTTAGATGCAAAGGAAGTGTATTATACGTTACGTGGTTTTACTGCGTTATGACTGTCACTCCCTGTCACATGCCTCACCCCCCCTCCCCACACCTCCCCCCTCACCCCCCCCCCCACTCCATCCCTCCCTTTCCCCACTCCCTCCTTCTTATGTTACAACTCGGATGTTAATAAGTGCAGGTCAATGTTTTGATGCCAGATTTGTACTGTTATGGAGGCGGAGGCGCTGCTGCGACAGCGACCCCTTCGGCTACCTTTGTTCCTTATCTCTATGTATTGTGCGTTAATAATTTTAAAATAAAATAAAAACTTGTTTGAAAAAAAAAAGAATATGTCACGAAAAAACAATCTCAGAATATTCGGTAAAAGCGTTTTTGCGTTATTAATTCGTAAAGCGACTGTGATCAGATTTGTGAAAAAGGGCTCAGTCCTTAAGGTGAAAAAGGGCTGCGTACTTAAGGGGTTAACTATGAAATATAAGTAATATTTCAAACACTTGTGTAAAAAATATTTAGATCCCAGGGGTTCAGAATAGGGAGCTCATTTTGGTTCTTTTTCCTCTGCATACACCCCATGTTATTAAAACACAATATGTTAGAATTATCAAAACTGTTTTAAACAAAGGGAGAGCTTGCTCTTTCTGAGTGTTGCTGTGTAAGAGGGGGAGTGAAAGAGGAGTTTCAAAAACTGTGATTATCTGTTGTGCGGAGTGAATCTGTGGAGTGGGTGCGACTGCCTATAGCCCACATTCATATTTTGGGTAAGTTTTTCTCTTTTGCACATAGTGGGATAACTGTTAGAGTTTAAACACCCTTTTTTTTTTTTTTTTTTCTCTGTTCCACCTCTAGGGGGAGGAGGAGTAGATTGGGCACAGGTGTATAAATCTTAGCTTGGGACTCTTATTGAGAGCTTGCTCTTTCTGAGTGTTGCTGTGTAAGAGGGGGCGTGAAAGAGTAGTTTCAAAAACTGTGATTATCTGTTGTGCGGAGTGAATCTGTGGAGTGGGTGCGACTGCCTATAGCCCACATTCATATTTTGGGTAAGTTTTTCTCTTTTGCACATAGTGGGATAACTGTTAGAGTTTAAACACCCTTTTTTTTTTTTTTTTTCTCTGTTCCACCTCTAGGGGGAGGAGGAGTAGATTGGGCACAGGTGTATAAATCTTAGCTTGGGACTCTTATTGAGAGCTTGCTCTTTCTGAGTGTTGCTGTGTAAGAGGGGGCGTGAAAGAGTAGTTTCAAAAACTGTGATTATCTGTTGTGCGGAGTGAATCTGTGGAGTGGGTGCGACTGCCTATAGCCCACATTCATATTTTGGGTAAGTTTTTCTCTTTTGCACATAGTGGGATAACTGTTAGAGTTTAAACACCCTTTTTTTTTTTTTTTTTCTCTGTTCCACCTCTAGGGGGAGGAGGAGTAGATTGGGCACAGGTGTATAAATCTTAGCTTGGGACTCTTATTGAGAGCTTGCTCTTTCTGAGTGTTGCTGTGTAAGAGGGGGCGTGAAAGAGGAGTTTCAAAAACTGTGATTATCTGTTGTGCGGAGTGAATCCGTGGAGTGGGTGCGACTGCCTATAGCCCACATTCATATTTTGGGTAAGTTTTTCTCTTTTGCACATAGTGGGATAACTGTTAGAGTTTAAACACCCTTTTTTTTTTTTTCTCTGTTCCACCTCTAGGGGGAGGAGGAGTAGATTGGGCACAGGTGTATAAATCTTAGCTTGGGACTCTTATTGAGAGCTTGCTCTTTCTGAGTGTTGCTGTGTAAGAGGGGGCGTGAAAGAGGAGTTTCAAAAACTGTGATTATCTGTTGTGCGGAGTGAATCTGTGGAGTGGGTGCGACTGCCTATAGCCCACATTCATATTTTGGGTAAGTTTTTCTCTTTTGCACATAGTGGGATAACTGTTAGAGTTTAAACACCCTTTTTTTTTTTTTTTTTTTCTCTGTTCCACCTCTAGGGGGAGGAGGAGTAGATTGGGCACAGGTGTATAAATCTTAGCTTGGGACTCTTATTGAGAGCTTGCTCTTTCTGAGTGTTGCTGTGTAAGAGGGGGCATGAAAGAGGAGTTTCAAAAACTGGAGTTTGAAAGCAGGAGGTTGAGATCGCTGTGAGTGTTAATTTCTGAACGCACAAGGTCTACAAAAAATTTTTAAGTGAAATTTTGACTGTCTGTTTTTTTCCTATACATTTGTGAAATCCCCATTACTAGATGGCCTCCATGTTGGAAAATGCAGTCCAATGTACATCCTGTTCAATGTATGCAATCCTTGAACAACAGTTTGAGGGTGCATATTGTTGTGCGAGATGTGTGCTAGTTGTCCGTTTGGAAGCCCAGATCCTGCATCTAGAGGGGCGACTGGCAACAATGAGAAGCATTAACAACATGGAGAGGAGTCTCCTGCTCACTGAGCAGGCACTCTCGGGAGTAGAGGTGGGGGAGGACAGTGGGACAGAGTTGCAGGACAGTCAGGCAGTTAGCTGGGTTACAGTTAGGAAGAGGGGTAGGGGAAAAAGTGTCAGGGAGGCTAGTCCTGAACTGGCACACCCCAACAAGTTTGCCCGCTTGGCAGATGAGGGGGATGCCATTACAGAGCTAGGAGAACTGCAGCAGGATACCACCTCTGACCGCCAGGGGGGTGTCTGCTCCAGTAAGGAGGGAGGGAGGAGTACAGGGCAGGCCAGACAGGTACTAGTGGTGGGGGACTCAATTATTAGGGGGACAGACAGGGCAATCTGTCACAAAGACCGGGATCGCCGAACAGTGTGTTGTCTGCCTGGCGCACGAGTTCGGCACATCGCGGATCGGGTTGACAGGTTGTTGGGCGGGGCTGGAGAGGACCCAGCAGTCATGGTACATATTGGCACCAATGACAAAGTAAGAGGTAGGTGGAGTGTCCTTAAAAATGATTTCAGGGACTTAGGCCGCAAGCTTAAGGCAAGGACCTCCAAGGTAGTCTTTTCTGAAATACTACCAGTACCACGAGCCGCACCAGAGAGGCAGCGGGAGATCAGGGAGGTAAACAAGTGGCTCAGAAGCTGGTGTAGGAAGGAAGGGTTTGGGTTCATGGAGAACTGGGCTGACTTCGCTGTCGGTTACCGGCTCTACCGTAGGGACGGGCTGCACCTCAATGGGGAGGGTGCAGCTTTGCTTGGGGAGAAGATGGCTAGAAGGGTGGAGGAGTGTTTAAACTAGGGACTTGGGGGGAGGGAACCTACAGCAAAGAGGGGGAAGATAGTGTAGATAGAGAGGTGGGAATTATAAATGTACCTGGGGGTGGAGCGGAGGGAGGGGTTAGAATAGTTAATAGGAATAAGCTTCATAGGAAAATAAAACTTACACCCTTGAATCCCATTAACCCCAATAACATAAAGGATGGAAATGTAAAGTGTATGTTCACAAATGCCAGAAGCCTGGCAAATAAAATGGGGGAGCTTGAGGCCTTGATACTGGAGGAACATATTGATATAGTTGGGGTCACTGAGACATGGCTGGACTCTTCGCATGACTGGGCTGTCAATCTGCAGGGGTTTACATTGTTTCGCAAGGATAGAATGAAAAGAAAAGGTGGTGGAGTCTGTCTGTATGTAAGAAGTGGTATGAAAGTCAGTGTGAACGATGCCATAGTGTGTGATGATTCTGAGGATGTGGAATCATTGTGGGTAGAATTACAAAAGGAGGGAAATACTGAAAAAATAGTATTTGGTGTAATCTACAGACCCCCTAATATCACTGAAGAGATAGAAGTTGAGCTTCATAAACAAATAGAGAGGGCCGCCCGGGCAGGTACAGTGGTAATAATGGGAGATTTTAACTATCCAGATATAGATTGGGGTCCGGGGTTGGCTAAAACTACAAAGGGGCGACAATTCCTAAATTTATTGCAGGATAATTTTATGGGCCAGTTTGTGGAGGACCCAACAAGAAGTGATGCCTTGTTGGATCTGATCATTTCCAACAACGCAGAGCTGGTTGGGAATGTAACTGTGCGGGAAAACCTTGGGAATAGCGACCACAATATAGTTACTTTTGACTTAAAATGTAGAAAACAAAGACAGGCGGGGAAGGCAAAAACATATAACTTTAAAAAGGCAAATTTCCCTGGGCTGAGATCTGCACTACAGGACATAGACTGGGGGGAGGTGTTCTCAAATACTGATACAGAAGGTAAATGGGACATCTTTAAATCAACTCTAAATAACTATACAGCTAAATATATACCAAAGGGGAACAAATATAAACGATTAAAACTAAATCCTACATGGCTGACACATGATGTTAAAAGAGCAATAAACAACAAAAAAATAGCCTTCAAAAAATACAAATCTGATGGGTCAGCTATAACATTTAAACAGTACAAGGAGCTTAATAAAATCTGTAAAAATGTAATAAAAACAGCAAAAATTCAAAATGAGAGACAGGTGGCCAAAGAAAGCAAAACTAATCCTAAATATTTTTTTAGACATATAAATGCAAAAAAACCAAGGACAGAGCATGTAGGACCCCTTAATAATGATAATGGGGAGGTTGTCACAGGCGATCAAGAGAAGGCGGAGCTACTGAATGGGTTCTTTAGTTCTGTATTCACTATGGAAGAAGGAGCTGACATTGGCCAGGTCGGTGCTGGTAATCATGTAATGTACTGAACTGGCTTAATGTAGAGATGGTACAAGGTAAGTTAAGTGATATAAATGTAAGCAAATCCCCAGGACCGGATGGACTACACCCAAGAGTTCTTAGAGAGGTAAGTTCAGTAATATCTGTACCCCTGTTCATGATATTTAGAGATTCTCTGGTGTCTGGTATTGTGCCAAGGGACTGGCGCAAGGCGAATGTGGTGCCAATCTTCAAAAAGGGCTCTAGGTCTTCCCCAGGAAACTATAGACCGGTAAGTTTAACGTGCATTGTGGGTAAATTGTTTGAAGGACTTATAAGGGATTACATACAGGAATACATAGGGCATAATTGTATTATAAGTGATAGCCAGCATGGGTTTACTAAGGATAGAAGTTGTCAAACCAATCTAATTTGCTTTTCTGAAGAGGTGAGTAGAAGCCTTGACAGAGGAATGGCTGTGGATATAGTGTTTCTGGATTTTGCTAAAGCATTTGATACTGTCCCTCATAGACGTCTGACAGGTAAGTTAAGGTCTTTGGGTTTGGAAATTTTAGTTTGTAACTGGATTGAACACTGGCTCATGGATCGTACCCAGAGAGTGGTGGTCAATGATTCGTACTCTGATTGGTCCCCGGTTATTAGTGGTGTACCCCAAGGTTCTGTACTGGGCCCGCTGTTGTTTAATTTATTTATTAATGATATAGAGGATGGTATTAACAGCTCTGTTTCTATCTTTGCAGATGACACCAAGCTTTGTAGCACAGTACAGTCTATAGAGGATGTGCATAAGTTACAAGATGACTTGGATAGACTAAGTGTCTGGGCATCCACTTGGCAAATGAGGTTCAATGTGGATAAATGTAAAGTTATGCATCTGGGTACTAATAACCTGCATGCGTCGTATGTCTTAGGGGGGATTAAACTGGCAGAGTCACTGGTAGAGAAGGATCTGGGTGTACTTGTAGATCACAGACTACAGAATAGCATGCAATGTCAGGCTGCTGCTTCCAAAGCCGGCAGGATATTGTCATGTATCAAAAGAGGCATGGACTCAAGGGACAGGGACATAATACTCCCCCTTTATAAATCATTGGTACGGCCTTACCTGGAATATGCTGTTCAGTTTTGGGCACCTGTCCATAAAAGGGACACTGCGGAGTTGGAAAGGGTGCAGAGACGCGCGACTAAACTAATATGGGGAATGGAACATCTTAGCTATGAGGAGCGATTAAAGGAGTTACAATTGTTTAGTCTTGAGAAGAGACATTTAAGGGGGGATATGATAAACGTATATAAGTATATTAATGGCCCATACAAAAAATATGGAGAAAAACTGTTCCAGGTTAAACCCCCCCAAAGGACGAGGGGGCACTCCCTCCGTCTGGAGAAGAAAAAGTTTAGTCTCAAGGGGCGACACACCTTCTTTACCATGAGAACTGTGAACTTATGGAACAGTCTACCTCAGGAACTGGTCACAGCAGGAACAATTAACAGCTTTAAAACAGGATTAGATACATTCCTGGAACAAAATAAGATTAATGCTTATGAAGAAATATAAAATCTCATCCCTTCCCCAATATCGCGCCACACCCCTACCCCTTAATTCCCTGGTTGAACTTGATGGACATATGTCTTTTTTCGACCGTACTAACTATGTAACTATGTAACTATGTAAAAGCTGCCTTATTTGCCAGTAGAAACCAATCAGAGCTCAACTTTCATTTTACCAGGCAATTTAGCTTTGATTGGTTGCTATGGGAAATTCAGACATTTCTTTTTATAAATCTGCCCTAGAGTTATAATGAGACTAAATATCATAAAGTGCCACAAACATCTTTAATGGTAAGAACCCTTATTGTGACTAATGTACTACAATATCTTTGCTTAAAATGTAAAAAAAAAAGCATACATCACAGTTTTGAAAAAGTGTTTTGAATGTAATATTGTGATGGCACTGTTCTTCTTGTATTGTGTTTAAAAAATAAAAGTTTCTGCTGTAGTATTCAGCGGCTAATAAGAACAGGAAGGATTAATAGAAATAATTTACAAATCTGTTTAACTTTCTAGCACCAGTTGATTTAAAAAAAAAAAAAAGTTTTTCACCAGAATACTCCTTTAAGGATTTAAAAATTTTGTAACTGGATTTAAAACTGGCCTAAGGACCCAGAGAGCGGTGGTCAATGAATCTTATTCTGATTGATTGGTCCCTGGTTATGAGTGGCGTTACCCCAAGGTTCAGTACTGGGTCTACTTTTGTTTAATTTATTTGTTTATTTAATATATACAGGATGAAATTACAGTCTGTAAAAGATGTATATGTTACAAGATGACTTGGACAGACTAAGTGCCTGGGCATCCACTTGGCAAATGAGGTTTATTGTGGATAAATGTAAAGTTATGCATCTGGGTTATATAGTAATAACCTATATGGAGAATATGTCTTGGGTGGGAGTGTTCAACTGGGAGAGTCACTGGTACAGCTACTGGATCTGGGTTTACTTGTAAATAATAAACTACAGAACAGCATGCAGTGTCAAAAAGCTGCTTCGAAGGGCAGCAGGATTGTTAGGAATCACGGCAGGTGGACAGCAGGTGGTGGATCCTCTGGGCCTGTGTGGATAGAGACTTGAGCCGTGCCAGGGAGCTGAGTCTAAGGTGCCACTGGATTTCACCAGAGCCTGCCGCAAAGTGGGATGGTTTTGCAGCGGCAGGTGGCACCCAGGTTGCGTGGCACGGGAGGTGACAGGCAGTATGTGGAAAGAAGGCAGAAGGTCAGGCAGGAACACAGGTGCAAGGAAGGTAGGGTAACTAGGAACAGAGTCAAAGTAAGAGGAGCACAGGAACACAGGACTTCACTATGTCAAATACAACCAAAGATCCGGCCGGGAAACAAGGGAGGAGCAGGAATATATGGACCAGGGGACAGGTGTGATCACTTTACTTAATTGGGCACTGGCCCTTTAACCCCTTAAGGATGCAGGACGTAAATGTACGTCCTGGTGCGGTGGTAAAAATCTAAAAGTAAAAGTTTAAAAAAGTGAAAAATCCCCTCCCCCAATAAAAAAGTAAAACATCTGTTTTTTCCTATTTTACCCCCAAAAAGCGTAAAAAATAAATTTAATAGACATATTTGGTATTGCCACGTGTGTAAATGTCCAAACTATTAAAATAAAATGTTAATGATCCCGTACGGTGAACGGCGTGAACGTAAAAAAAAAGTACAAAATTGCTACTTTTTTTATACATTTTATTAAAAAAAAATTATAAAAATGTATAAAAAGTTTTTTATATGCAAATGTGGTATCAAAAAAAAGTAAAGATCATGGTGCAAAATGAGCCCTCATACCGCCGCTTATACGGAAAAATAAAAAAGTTATAGGTCATCAAAATAAAGGGATTATAAACGTACTAATTTGGTTAAAAAGTTTGTGATTTTTTTAAGCACAACAATAATATAAAAGTATGTAAGAATGGGTATCATTTTAATCGTATTGACCCTCAGAATAAAGAACACACATCATTTTTATCGTAAATTGTACGGCGTGAAAATGAAACCTTCCTAAATTAGCAAAATTGCGTTTTACTTTTTAATTTCCCCACAAAAATAGTGTTTTTTGGTTGCGCCATGCATTTTATGATATAATGAGTGATGTCATTACAAAGGACAACGGGTCATGCAAAAAACAAGCTCTCATACTAGTCTGGCGATGAAAATATAAAAGAGTTATGATTTTTAGAAGGCGAGGAGGAAAAAATGAAAACATAAAAATGAAATTGTCCTTAAAGGAGTACTCTGGTGCAGACTACTCCTGCTCCGTCCTGCCCGAGCTGCAAAATAAATGAAAATAAACCATCACTCATCTCCCTGGGTTCCCGCGGAGCGCCACTACAGCTGATCGGTCCTCCGATCCATCCTCTTCATACTTCCGTGTGTAACGAAGCGTCAAATGGTGCTCAGCCTATTATGGGCCGAGGGAGAACATTGCGGCAGCCGGCGATAGGCTGAGCACCATGTGACGCTTCGTTCACACCAAAGTATGAAGAGGACGGATCGAAGGACCGATCAGCTGTAGTGGCGCTCCACGGGAACCCAGGAAGGTGAGGGATGGTTCATTTTCAGGGATGGTTCATATTTTATTTTGCAGCCCGGGCAGGAGGGAGCAGGAATACTCTGCACCAGAATACTCCTTTAAGGCCAAAATGGGCTTAGTCCTTAAGGGGTTAAGAAACAGAGCTCCGGCGCGCATGCACCTTAGAAGCCATAGGAATGCGCACCAGAGCTGCGAGGACAGGGACATAGTGAGGCAGTGGCTGAGGGAGGTGAGTGACGGACTGGGATTCGCATGTGGGCGCGTCCCCAGGGTGTCTGGTCGGAGCGCGGCTGTTACAAGGATATTGTCATTTATTAAAAGACATTGACTTGATGGACAGGGTCATAATACTACAGCTTGATAAAGCATTGGTGCCACCTACCAGAGTTAGATACACTCCTAGAACAAAATAACATTAAAGCAAATGCAGAAATATAGAATCACATTATGTGCCCTTCATTCACCCATACCCCTTCTCTTCACCTACTTGGTTAAGCCTGATGGACATTCATCTTTTTAACCATAATAACTATGTAACTCCTTACCCTCTAAAATAAAATAAAATAGAATGACATGTATTGTAGAAAAAGTTATTCTCAATGAAGCTTTGCCCTAGTTAGAAAGGATTTTAGAAAGTTGGTGCTGGAAATGATACATCGTGCGATGTGACTGGAATGAGTAGTTCTTCAGTATGCACATAGCTGCAGTTTGTACTTTGCTGTCCCAGTATTAAATGTTTACCTACTTTAATCTTTTCAGTTGCCAGAGAAAATCTCAGCCCTCTCCCTGATTTGGAGCCATACATCATAAAATTAATTTTATGAAATACACTCACAAAGTGAATTAGCATTGATTTTAGGGCTGCAGCTTCTCATAGTTGTGCCCCTGTGCTCGACCGAAATGATAGCATTACATTTCTAAATAATTCCTGCAGTAGGCATTGAGGAACCACTGCAGTCTATTTAAAAGCACTTTTCAATCAAGCATTTGTCTGATGAGATGTGTGTGCCAATAAACCTAAAGTCAAACCTGCCAACGAGAGGAACTGCTGATCCACAGAGTAAATAGAATTCAGAGCCGCTTCTCTAAAGTAGCTTTAGTGATACCTACCACTGAAAATTAAGATGAAAGAATTATCCTTTTAATCCATGTGGTAATTCTAAAATTCTCTTGTAAAGATTTTTTTATTTTTATTGTAAGCCGAAGAAATATGAGGCAGGGAAATACAAAATGTACTTAAGAATATGCAGCCAATGTTGTTGCTGTACTCTTACATTAATATAGGCATCTGTCATCTACATTACATCCCTTTCACTGACAATCGAAATAGGGAAATTCTGGCTGTAGCTTTTTTGCCTCTACAGCCCTTTAACTATTTAGATGAAGTAGCGTTAAAGGGGTACTCCGGCGCTAAGACATCTTATCCCCCATCCAAAGGATAGGGAATAAGATGCCTGATCGCGGGGGTCCCGCCGCTGGGGACCCCGTGATCTTCCATGCCGCACCCCGTTAGAATCAGCCCCCGGAGCGTGCTTGCTCCGGGTCTGATTACTGGCGATCACTGGGACGGAGCATAGTGAGGTCACGGCTCCGCTCCCTGTGATATCAAGCTCTGCCCCCTCAATGTAAGCCTATGGAGGGGCGTGACCGCCTCCAGTGGTTCCGGAAGCTGTTACAGGTGGGTGCCGCATGGTAGAATGCGGGGGTCCCAAGCAGTGGGACCCCAGCGATCAGACTTCTTATCCCCTATTCTTTGGATAGGGGATAAGATGTCTAGGGGTGGAGTACCCCTTTATTACCAAAAAGTGAATTTTGAGATGGATTCATCTCAGCCCCCAAGGTTGCTTCTGTTGTTATGACTGTGACTGTGCATGGAGATGAATTTGTTACTGGAAAATGTGTTTCTATGAACTTTTAAAAAAAAAGAGTTGATATGGTCCCTGGTCCAGTCTTCACACTGGATGACACAAGGCTCCATCTTTCCTCTATCCCAGTGTTAAAGTTGTGAGGTAAAGATGCACCATGTTATGTATGTGGGAGATTTAGGTGCAATGCGCCACAATTTGAGATGCAACAAAATTCTGGGTGAACAACATAAGAATTGCAAACCCCACACTATTGATAAGTTTCCCTATAACTCAATATAGTTGTCTGTTAATGGAAAAGCAATTTGAAGTCCATAGCTAAGGAGCAACTGTATAGCTATTGACATGATTTTATATCACAAATGTGTAATCTTACTGACATTGAAAAATACAATAGTCATGCCTCCTAAAATATTCATCAAAATTTTTAAGTACTTATGAAATATATTATCTAAAAAAGAATAGAACATAAATATAAAAAGAATCAACTGTAAGTAGTGAAGAGTTGTAATATAAGTGATAAATTTGATTTTACTTTTATTATACATGAAAAGCATTTGAAACAAGCAATATATTCACTGTCAGCTGCGGAGTCATTTTTATCGGTTTGAACATGTTTGGTCTATATATTATGTTTTTGCCAAAGGATATTAGTGCAGTCTCCAATGGCTTAGCATCACGTTCTTTATATTGTTTACCATTCCAATTCCGAATGAATCTTACACTCAGTTTATATAGTAGAGTTCATTGTAGGTCATGAACAACACTATAAGTGCCATAACTCATAAAGATGATATTGCAGGGGTAATCTCATTTGATTACAGAACTCGGTAAATCTTTACATTGTATTGTGGAATTTACAGATTCACATCTGGTAACTTTATTATATTTTATGCCACTAACCTAGTTACATTTCCCATATTTTAAAGGGCAAGAAAAACTACATTTAACTGCTGGGTTCTGAGCACAGCGCACTGCATAAAAGAGCATGGAGAGGAGATAAATCCTTCCGACTTATAATTAAGTGCTGGGAAAGTGAGACTCTGTCTTAATCCTTTATGTTAATCAGATAGTAATTTCTGCTCCAATGAGCAGAACTACGACAGGTAGAGATGAGCAGTATTCTAATCTTCATAATTCTGCTTTCTCTCTTTCTGTACTACGTAAAATGTGTTCTTCTATTTTTCCTTGAATGCTTAAAGGGAAAGCAAAATGTCCTTGCTTGATCAATACAGTGAAGGATTTTGTGTTAAAAGACATAAAAAAAGATAACAGAGGGAAATGAAAATTTATCAGCTCTCTAAAATGTGGATTTAAGTTAAAGAAAAAACATATATTTGTGCCATATTTGCCGGTAGTTAGCATTTACCAAAATTGTAAGGGCTAACTGAAAAGATGTGACAAAAAGCACATTTTGGAGCCTACCTAGGTCTTATAATCATGCATAATTGAATATAAAATTGTAAAAATAGCACAAAAGCACATTAGTGTAATACATAAGAAAAGAAATATAAAGCAGTATCACAACACTATTCCAAAGTATTTTTGAGTATACAAATGTAACTCTGAACTATGCCTGATAAAGAGACCTAGGTACATAGTCTCAAAAGCTTGCTATTTTTCATTATGTTTTCAGTTTGCCATTACAAGGTAGCAACAACTGAGGGCTCATGATGTATGAAGTGTGATTTACTACATCCATCATTTTTTTCCTCTGGATTTCTTAGTTTCTTTCATTAGGTAAAATCATCTCAGCCCTAAAAATAAAAAAATAAACCACCATCAAACAAACAAACAAACAACTGGGGGTATAAAAATGTATGTCTAAGTAGTTGTTTCATATTTCTATAATAACTAAAGGAGTTGCTTCCTCTCCACCCACATAGAGGTTTTATTCTAACTGATGGAATAAAGGAAAATTCCTGGATTTTTCTTTATTTGACTATGCTACAGGGACTGTAAAGTTAGTGTAGTTCATAATATAGTGTCTCTACCTGTGTGTTATGGCGTGTCCCGCAATAGTTATGTGACCTTTCCCTCGATGTTGATGTGTAGTAGCATCCAAAATGAGTGTTGCCTCAGCTTTTCTCAGGTTGCAGTCAGGTAGTCAGGTGTTGAAAGGAAGCCAGACTGGGTGGAGCAACCACTGGGTAAGAGTGATATCATTCTCCAAAGGGCTGCAGGGAATTGTAGTTTTCAGCACAGCAAGTATATAAGGGAGCCTAGCTGTGCTGAAATGGGTGGGGTAACTGATGTGAGATAGGGAGAAAAGGGACCTTACACTTGCAAACTAGGAATCCTGGGACCTGTAGTTGGAGGGAGGGAACTGCAACAGGAAATAACCATTTCACAAAAAGAAAGCAGCATCGTTATGATAGTCTCACAACATAGCCATTTAGCCCCAAGACAAGCACAAATCCTTCATAAGTATGTCCATTACTGTCTAGCAGGAAAGTACTAAAATCACCTCATGGTGGATAACCCCTGTAAGTAGCAATTCTAGTTACACATGTTGACTTCCACTATAAATTTGCACACGTAAGAAGAACTTGACGTATAAGCATGTGTTCACATAATGCTCTTGAATTTAGCAGAAAAATAGGGGCAGAAATCTGCTATATACTGTATGGGCCAACAGATTACTCCCAATGTAATTCAATATAGCTAATTTGTGTTTTGTGGCAGGAAATTCATAGAAAAAAAGGAACTTATTGTAGAATTGTAAAATCCCTATTATTTGCACAACGTTAGTGGATTCTATTACACCTAAAATCTGACAGAATTCTCCCCAGCAAGTAAATCAGAAGCTACATTAAACAATTACAGCTCCCACCCATCAGGATAACAATTTTATGTTTAAGAATGGATTTTGCTAAGCTTTCAGGAAGTGTTCATACAATGTTTAGGGTTGAGATTTTTATCTGTAAAAGATCAGTTGAATGTTTTTTGAAAAATCAGCTGGCAAAAAAAAATCTGTCTTCTTATTCATGCAGCTTTTATAATTGCTCAAAATAGTTATAAAGTAGTATTACAGTAATAGAATTACAGGGGTATCAATTATATGTGCGCTAATGGCTGTTTTGATATTGAAAACTCAAATAAAAAAACAAAAGAAATGTGTTTAGAAATGTCGGCCAGCACAGCCAAGATCCACACTTACACAGTGGGAAAGAGAGTTAAAGGGGTACTTAGATATCTTATCCCCTATCCAAAGGATAGGGGATAAGATGCCTGATTGCGGGAGTCCCGCCGATGGGGACCCCTCAATGCAAGCCTATGGGAGGGGGCGTGATAGCTATCACTCCCCCTCCCATAGGCTTGCATTGAGGGGCGGAGCGTGACGTCACACGGGGGCAGAGGCGTGATGTCACACGCCGTCGGCCCTGTGGTCGCCGGTAATCAGACCCGGAGCGAACACACTCCGGGGACTGATTTTAACTGGGGTGCTGCGTGCAAGATCACAGGGGTCCCCAGCGGGGGGTCTACCGCGATCAGTCATCTTATCCCCTATCCTTTGGATAGGGGATAAGATGTCTAAGCACCGAAGTATCCCTTTAAATGTGATACTCCTACCCCTAGGAGAAAGCTAAACATAAAAACCAATATCAATTTTGGCACAGCAGTAAAAACTTTTTACTTTTTTTTTTTTTTGCCATAGCCCAATTAGTGATGTCATCAGAAAAGCAAGACATAAGAACTGTCATGTGGTGACAAACCACCCTGTCTTTTCGTTAAAAGCTAGTCATAACCCGTTGAGGTCTTTCCGTAGGTATAAATAATATTTGTCTGATAGGAGCTGGTAGCAGAGGCTGGCATCTGAGGATAACAACAGATGTGGCAGTTGGTGCTTCTGCATTTAGTTGTTAGAATTACAATACATTAGTTGAGGCCAGTGTGAAACGACACTTAAGAATTTTTTACATGTAGGACTTCCTATGTAGTTTATGCTGTGGTATGTGATTGTAAAAGATTCTACATAAGGAAGACAATCAGATCTTTGTTCAAATGCTTTGGGGAACATTTTTACAGACAGGGGTAGATTCTCCTAAACTTATCAGCCATATGTGTGGAAGCCACGGTGGTAACCCTGATTGTATGCTTTTTTAGCACAAGGATGGGTTAATGTGTCCAACCGTGAAGGTGATTAACATCCGGAGTACCATAGATGTGAGACGTCACTATTATGGAAGCCTTTTGCCCTTTGAGCTTGAACGAACGCAAACACATTAACATATTTACATGATATGAAATGTACTCACTCCATGATAGTCAGAGATTAACAATATTTACTGTGTTTATGCTATTTCCCTATTGTATTCCCAATATTGACTAGTAGTGCTTTTATTGCATTGTTATTATTGTGATTCTGTTAATAAAGCTGTTCTCTGGGGATATTTAAGGGGGTGGGGATATCTTCATGTTGATGCTGTGAAGAAGCCATACCTAGGGAAACAATTGTTACTTGTGTGTCATATATCCTTATAATAAAAGAAGTTGGACGATTCAGGAGTGCTGCAACAATTCTTTTCTTCATTTGTACAAAAATAAAAAATAAAAATAAAAAAAAACTGCTGTTTTACTTTATGGATAATAATACATTTTGTGAACATGGCCTCACTTATTTTTCGTGCTTATGAAGTATTTTTCACTATCATTAGAAACAAATATTTTGTAGCAATAATTATCCAGTGTGATGATGCGGTCTTTAAGCTGTGTTCACACTTTTAGGTTTTTAATTGCAAATTCGGAATATAAAAGTCAGGATTGGATTTGAAGAGAAGAGAAGACTCATTCTTTCCTTTTAACATATCCTTCATTTATGATCTGTTCCTGAGTATAATTTTAATAATTGCAATAAAAAATCTGAATGTGTGAACACAGCCATATTAGGGCAGTAGGTTCATTAACCTATAATTATTATAGTCTATGTGTGTGTTTGTAGGTGTATATGTGTGTGTTTGTATTTGTATCTGTAGGAAATGGGGGAGTGACTAAAACTTAACTTTTAATGTTAATGCAGCTAAGACACATATAGAATAAGTACAGAAATAATGGTATTTGGCCAGGGATATTGATATTAATCCCAAATGCCAAGAAATAGATGCGAAAATACACACAGTTAAGATCTAGGTAATTCTGTCTATTATCCAACCATACAATTACCCTATTCATACCATCATAGAACAACCTGGGTCAGCATGTGTGTGTGTGTGTGTGTCATAACTATGCAGTCTTAAAGGGGTACTTCGCTGGTCAGCGTTTGGAACAAACTGTTCCAAACACTGGAGGCGGTACCGGGAGCTCGTGATGTCATAGCCCCGCCCCATCATGACATCACGCCCCGCCCCCTCAATGAAGGTCTATGGAAGGGGGAATGCGGCTGTCACGTCCCCTACCATAGACTTGCATTGAAGGGGCAGGGTGTGATGTCATGAGGGGGCAGGGCTATGACATCATGAGCTCCCAAACGCTGAGCAGTGGAGTACCCCTTCAAGCATTTCTTAACCTCTTTTGAAATTGCTGAGTTGGGGTAAAACATAATTGTTTCTTTTGATCAGATGTGAATTTTGTAAATTATACTCTATGTATTTTATGTATATAATATATATATATATATTTTTTTTTACCATTTGTCTCATAAAAATGTGAACTTTCTTCCACAATTCCTTTCACAGCGAGCTATAATAGATGGCCATATTAATATTATGCCAGCCTGCATTCAAGGACTGTAAAGCAATTCTGTGTAATGTGCTATGACCAATGTGTAATGACCTTCTTTCTCTAAACCATAGCACACAAGACTGACTACCCCCTCTCATTCTTGCCACGCTAAGGCATCCTTTATTTTTGTCCTCTTGAATTAGCTTTTGGCCATCACAACAGCACATCCACTTGACAGTTGTCCTAACCAGTTCAGCCACAGACACGTTCTGTCACCTCTGGGTGACAAGTGAACATGACATGTTGAAGAAATCATGACACTCATTAGCAGTGAAAATGCCGGTAGTGGGAAAGAAAGAGTTTCCCCATTCAGATGACAAAGCTACATGTCGACTTTCTCATGCTTATTTGCAACTTTAGAATTCAAAACCAAATGTGTAGATTTAACATTTGGTTATATATTTTTTTATTTATTTTCTTTCATCAATGATGGGTAATTATATGACGTAAGATTTGGTTGTGGTAAGGACTGATGGAGCCAGTGGTGCCAGAAAATGTCACTCTTGATCATAAAATATAGTCCTGTAAGTGGAGAATCAATAAGCGTAACTAGACTTTAAAAATAGCTGCAAGTATTGTCATGTAAGTACACATGCTTTTAAAGCTAATTGAGATTTTCGCTACAATGGAATATGTATCCCTTTGAATGCATGCCACATAAAAATGTTATTTCATAATGGTTGTATAAGGAAGATTGGTCATTTGAATTTAAAAGCTGTTTTGTCTCCTAATGCACTAAAGTTTCAAAAGCTTTGTAAACATATATTGCATAAAGCTACTTAAAAATTTAGCATTATGCCTAGCTTACAAGATGTCGGAAATATTTACGTAAAAGGTAATCCGCAGGAAGCCCTGATCAATACAGAACACTCACATTTGTATAACTAGTCACTTGCAGTATATGTTTTATTTATATTGATTTATCTTTTTTTTTTTTTAGTTACATGGCTAATGCAACTTTATACATGTGACCATTGTTTTTAGTGAAGTGCTGGGTTTATAAAAAGAAACATAGAAACATAGAATGTGTCGGCAGATAAGAACTATTTGGCACATCTAGTCTGCCCAATAATCTGAATCCTATCAATAGACCCTGGCCCTATCTTATATGAAGGATAGCCTTATGCCTATCCCTTGCACGCTTACACTCCTTCACTGTATTTGCAGCGACCACTTCTGCAGGAAGGCTATTCCATGCATCCACTCCTCTCTCAGTAAAGTAATACTTCCTGATGTTACTTTTAAACCTTTGCCCTTGAGATGAGCAAATCGAAGCTGACGAACTCGAATTTGTTACGAATTTCAGGAAATATTCGATTTACAACGAATGCAAATATCACCGCGATTCTAAAGCGCAAATTGCTTCATTAAACTCCATTTTACAGCGTTCCAAGGTCCAGGGCATCTAAAATGGCGGATCCACATGTCAGTACATGGGGCAAAGGAAGGTGGCAAGGCAGGAATGGATGTAGGCGGGATCACCCTGAATCACATGCAGGATGCAGCCTATCAGCAGCCAGTCACCCCTGTGATTTCCCAGCCCTATATAATCGGCAGCCATATTGCGGCCAGCCACTTCATTCATTACACTGCAGAGAGATAGGACGGACAGCCTGTGTGTGTTACAGCAGAGAAAAGCTCATTCCAGCAATGTTTAACATCCTCCTAGTCACATCAGCGTTCTCATGGACGGTGAGCATTGTTTTTTTCACTGAAAAGGATTTTTACTGCAGCTGCAGGCATTAACCTCCCAGTCACTTTCTTCGGCATAGAATTACAGAGAGGGGCACATAGCTGTGTGTTGCCTCATACATTTCAACAAGATGCATCAAATTCATAAACCTTAGTAGAGGAGGCAGAAATAATTTTTCTGCGCAATTCAGTGTCTTTGTTCCACCAAAAATCATCTGCTGGTTATACTAGTCTGTAGACTGTATAATACACAGCAGTTCATTCCTAATAGTCTGCGACAGAGTGGAATTTTGTGTTTAGTACACAGCTTTTTTTTGGCTGCAGCACTGTATTTTTTACAAAAATATATATTTGTTAAGGGTACTGTAGCACATTTTTCTGCCCTCATAAGTGCATACCACATATGTACATCTAAGTAGTGTACTATTTTGTACCTTTTAATCTGTCAAGGGCCTACATACTGTGAAAGGACAGCCAAAAGTAATCACCGGCTGTTGTTGTACTCAGATACTTTTTAAGTGTACTGTAGAGCATTTTTCTGCACTCATCAGTGCATACTACATACCTACATCTAAACAGTATACTAGTTTGTACTGGTTAATCTGTCAAGGGCCTACTTACTGTGAAACGACAGCCAAAAGTAATCACCAGCTGGTGTTTTAAAAAAATGCAGAGTTTTTAGGCACATTTTAGTGCATTTTTTCTGCCCTCCTAAGTGCATACCCCATACGTACATCTAAGTAGTGTACTATTTTGTACCTGTTAATCTGTCAAGGGGCTACAAACTGTGAAAGTTTAGGCAAAAATACTCATCTGCTGGTGTTGTACTCAGATACTTTTTTAAGTGTATTGTAGAGCCTATTTCTGCCCTCATGAGTGCTTACTACATACCTACATCTAAGTAGTGTACTATTTTGTTCCTGTTAATCTGTCAAGTGCCTACATACTGTCAGTGGCTTCACTGGGGGGGGGGCAGAGGGGGCCCTGCCCCCCCCCCCCTAGATGAGGCCATCCCTGCCTTGTGCCCCCCCCCCAATTGCCACAGGATTTTGCCGTGAATTTGAAATTTGTGTTTTCATTTCCCGCCCCAGCCTGCGCGCCTGTGACTCACGGCGCCGAAGGGGGCAAGGGAAGCGTGTGTGCCTGCTGTGCACAATGTGTCCCCCAACGTCCCCCAGTGTCCCCCAGCATCCCCCCAGCGTCCCCCTCCAACCCCCTTCCCCCTGCGCCGCAGTAAGAGGGGAAGATGCCGTGGAACTGATAGCTGTGCCCCGTTCCGGCTTGCTTAAGGTACTGTACCCTTTCCACCCCTCTGTTACCCCCACCGCATCACCCTTGTCCACCCCATGTCCACTCCCCCATCACACATCCCCCTGTTATTCATGTCCACCCTCCTGTCATTAATTTCCGCCTTATCCCCCCCACTGTCCATCCCTGTCACCCATGTCCATCCCCCTATTCACCCCTCTTTTACCCCCCTTGTCATCCTTGTCCACCCCCCCTGTCACCCCTGTTCACCCCCTGTCTCCTATGTCCACCTCCTATCATCCATGTCCACCTTGTCCACCCCCCTGTCACCCCTGTTCACCCCCCCTGTCTCCCATGTCCACCCCCCTGTCATCCATGTCCACCTTGACCACCATCCTGTCACCACTGTTCACTCCCCCTGTCTCCCATATCCACCCCTCTGTCACCCATGTTCACCCCCCCCATCCACCCCTCTGACCATCCCCCAGTCAACCCCCTGTCACCCATGTCCACACCCCTATTCACCCCTTGCTCATCCCTGTCACCCCTTTTAACCCCCTTGTCATCCATGTCCATCCCCCCTGTCATCCATTTCCACCTTGGTCAGCCCTGTCACCCACGTCCCTCCCCCCCCAGGCAACCCTCTGACCACCCCCCAGTCTACCCCTCTGTCAACCATGTCCACCCCCTATTCACCCCTCTGATCCCCTGCTACCCCTGTTCACGCCCTATGTCTCTCTTGTCTACTCCCCTGTCACCTATGTCCCCCCCCCCGTTCACCCCCCAGTCTACCCCCTGTCACCCATGTCCACCCCCCCATTCACCCCTCTGTCACGTCTCTTTTACCCCCCTTGTCATCCTTATCCTCATCAGTGCATACTACATACCTACATCTAAGTAGTTTACTATTTTGTACCTGATAATCTGTTAAGGGCCTACATACTGTGAAAGGACAGCCAAAAGTAATCACGGGCTGGTGTTTTAAAAAAAACTACATAGTTTTTAGGCGCATTGTAGCACCTTTTTCTGCCCTCATAAGTGCATACCACATACGTACAGTACAGACCAAAAGTTTGGAAACACCTTCTCATTCAGAGTTTTCTTTATTTTCATGACTATGAAAATTGTAGATTCACACTTAAGGCATCAAAACTATGAATTAACACATGTGGAATTATATACATAACAAAAAAGTGTGAAACAACTGAAAATATGTCATATTCTAGGTTCTTCAAAGTAGCCACCTTTTGCTTTGATTATTGCTTTGCACACTCATTGGGCCTCATTTACTAGGCTGAAACCGACCAGTTTTTGTCTGGTTATATTGTCTGAGACATGTGTGAGACATGAAAAATCTGACAAAACCGAAAAGGGGTGTGGTAGACCAAAAAGGGGCGTGGTTTCACAACCCGACAGATTTACTATGGAATTCACAGAAAATCCTGTGGGTAAATGGCTGGAAATATCGACCTAGAAAAAGCTGGTCAGAAAATGTTCCCGACTTTTCCCAATAGTAAATTGAGAGAAATCCTGCATGTCTGAAACAACTTTTCCCACTAGTATAAACCCGAAACTCTTAGTAAATGAGGCCCGTTCTCTTGATGAGCTTCAAGAGGTAGTCACCTGAAATGGTCTTCCAACAGTCTTGAAGGAGTTCCCAGAGATGCTTAGCACTTGTTGGCCCTTTTGCCTTCACTCTGCGGTCCAGCTCACCCCAAACCATCTCGATTGGGTTCAGGTCCGGTGACTGTGGAGGCCAGGTCATCTGGCACAGCACTCCATCACTCTCCTTCTTGGTCAAATAGCCCTTACACAGCATGGAGGTGTATTTGGGGTTATTGTCCTGTTGAAAATAAATGATGGTCCAACTAAACGCAAACTAGATGGAATAGCATGCCGCTGCAAGATGCTGTGGTAGCCATGCTGGTTCAGTACGCCTTCAATTTTGAATAAATCCCCAACAGTGTCACCAGCAAAGCACCCCCACACCATCACACCTCCTCTTCCACACCAGCACACAAGTGAAGTGAAAACCATTTCAGGTGACTACCTCTTGAAGCTCACCAAGAGAATGCCAAGAGTTTGCAAAGCAGTAATCAAAGCAAAAGGTGGCTACTTTGAAGAACATAGAATATGACATATTTTCAGTTGTTTCACACTTTTTTGTTATGTCTATAATTCCACATGTGTTAATTCATAGTTTTGATGCCTTCAGTGTGAATCTACAATTTTCATAGTCATGAAAATAAAGAAAACTCTGAATGAGAAGGTGTGTCCAAACTTTTGGTCTGTACTGTACATCTAAGTAGTGTACTATTTTGTATCTGTTAATCTGTCAAGGGGCTACATACTGTGAAAGTTTAGGCAAAAGTACTCATCAGCTGGTGTTGTACTCAGATACTTTTTGTAAGTGTATTGTAGAGCATTTTACTGCCCTCATCAGTGCATACTACATATCCAAATCTAATTAGTGTACTATATTGTTCCTGTTAATCTGTTAAGTGCCTACATACTGTCAGTGGCATCACTTGGGGGATCAGGCCATCCCCGCCTTTTGACCCCCCCCCCCCATTGCCACGGAATTTTACCGTGAATTTGAAATTTGTGTTTTTATTTCCCGCCCTTGCCTGTGCGCCTGTGACTCACGGCGCCGAATGGGGCAAGGGTAGCGTGTGTGCCAGGGCCGGACTGGGGATAAAAACCAGCCCTGGAAATAACTGGTCAAAGGGTGCAGGCGCCACAGAAGCCTGGTAAATCAAATACCAGGTTTTTACTAGACAGGTTCTATGTACTACAGCCTGTGAGGGAAGGCTGGCATTTGATTTGTCAGGCTTCCATTCTATAATGTTGTGGACTTGATAATGTTGTGTCCAAGCTGGGAAGGGCTACAGTCTGCACACTTTAGCACATAAAAGTAGTTGTAGCTGCTGGGCACAGCAGAGGCGGCTCTAGAATTTGTAAAACCTTAAACGAACATGAGGCCCCACATACTTTTCTGCAGACTTCACATAGTGATCCGATCGGATGTGAGATGGTTGCGCTGTCCCTGCAGCACCAATTACTGACCAACTCCTGTTTACCGAGACCAATATTACCAATAATACTAGTATACTGTTACTAACCAAATCTATTATCCCTGTACTGTGACATCACTGTATGTATTATCCCTGTACTGTGACATCACTGTGTGTATTATCCCTACACTGTGACATCACTGTGTGTATAATTCCCTGTACTGTGACATCACTGTGTATTATCCTTGTACTGTGACATCACTGTGTATTATTCCTGTACTGTGACATCACTGTGTGTATTATCCCTGCACTGTGACATCACTGTGTGTATTATCCCTGTACTGTGACATCACTGTGTATTATCCCTGTACTGTGACATCACTGTGACTTGTATTCTCCCTGTACTGTGACATCACTGTGTGTATTATCCCTGTACTGTGACATCACTGTGTGTATTATCCCTGTACTGTGACATCACTGTGTATTATCCCTGTACTATGACATCACTGTGTGTATTATCCCTGTACTGTGACATCACTGTGTGTTATCCCTGTACTGTGACATCACTGTGTATATTATCCCTTTACTGTGACATCACTGTGTATTATCCCTGTACTGTGACATCACTGTTTATATTATCCCTGTACTATGACATCACTGTGTGTATTATCCCTGTACTGTGACATCACTGTGTATATTATCCCTGTACTGTGACATTACTGTGTGTATTATCCCTGTACTGTGACATCACTGTGACTTGTATTATCCCTGTACTGTGACATCACTGTGTGTATTATCCCTGCACTGTGACATCACTGTATGTATTATCCCTGTACTGTGACATCACTGTGTATTATCCCTGTACTGTGACATCACTGTGTGTATTATCCCTGTACTGTGACATCACTGTGTGTATTATCCCTGTACTGTGACATCACTGTGTGTATTATCCCTGTACTGTGACATCACTGTGTATTATCCCTGTACTGTGACATCACTGTGTTTATTATCCCTGTACTATGACATCGCTGTGTTTATTATCCCTGTACTGTGACATCACTGTGTATATTATCCCTGTACTGTGACATCACTGTGTTTTATTATCCTTGTACTATGACATCACTGTGTGTATTATCCCTGTACTGTGACATCACTATGTTTATTATCCCTGTACTATGACATCACTGTGTGTATTATCTCTGTACTGTGACATCACTGTATGTATTATCCCTGTACTGTGACATCACTGTGTATTATCCCTGTACTGTGACATCACTGTGTGTATTATCCCTGTACTGTGACATCACTGTGTTTGTTATCCCTGTACTGTGACATCACTGTGTTTGTTATCCCTGTACTGTGACATCACTGTGTATATTATCCCTGTACTGTGACATCACTGTGTTAAGCCACCCAGATCGTCTGCCATACAGATACACTGGCCGTGTAATGTTGCAGGACGTAGTTACGCCGGCCCTTTGATTCTTGGGAACGTCATTACGCGGCTGACATATCTTTATGGCAGCCCCATCACTCATCATCTGGAGGCGGGGCCTCTGCCTGCCAACTATCGGTAACTAAAGCTAACTATAATCGTACGCAAGGGGCCGGGTCAGAGCCGGAGACAGAACGACTTTAGCCTCTGCCTCCTGCTCCTACACTGGCTGTCTTCTTGACACTGTTGTGCCAGCCCACAGGGAGAGCGGCCTACCGGCCCTGGTGTGTGCGTACTGTGCACAAAGTGTCCCCCAACGTCCCCCTGCGCCGCTGTAAGCCGAAAATGGTGCCATGATTCACCGAAGAGGGTAAGATGCCGTGGAACTGCAAGCTGCGCCCCGTTCCTGCTTGCTTAAGGTACTGTACTCTTTACACCCCTCTGTTACCCCCACCGCGTCACCCATGTCCACGCCACCATCACCCATGTCTACCCCCCCATCACACATCCCCCTGTTATTCATGTTCACCCTCCTGTCATTCATTTCCGCCTTGTCCACCCCACTGTCCATCCCTGTCACCCATATCCATCTCCCTATTCAACCCTCTTTTACCCCCCTTGTCATCCTTGTCCACCCCCTGTCACCCCTGTCTCCCATGTCCACCTTGTCCACCGTCCTGTCACCACTGTTCACTAGTGTTGCTCGCAAATATTCGCAATGTGAATTTTATTTGCGAATATTGCATATTTGCGAATTCGCGAATATTCGCGAATATAGCACTATATATTCTCAATTTGTAATATTCATTTTTTTATTTCATTTTTTTTTTCACAGTACACATCACAGTGATCATCCCTCTCTGCTTCCAGCTTGTGTGGTGTAAAGAAGGCTCTAAACATCCACAATGTAAAAAGAAAGTAGTCGCACTCACCAGGGAAGATGAACTTCAACAGCAGCTTTATTCCAACGGTGCACAAATGTAAAAATACAAATGAACAGTCTGGGATATTCCAAGCGGGGAGCGCGAGCGGCAGCTCAGACGCGGGTCATACCAATAGGAGGCGACTAGTTTCGCGTCATCAGACGCTTCTTCCGGCCACAGGTCCATATATTCGCGAAATATCACAAATTCAAATATGGCCTATGCTGCTCAACACTACTGTTCACTCCCCCTGTCTCCCATGTCCACCCCCTGTTTATCCATGTCCACCTTGACCACCCCTCTGTCACCCATGTTCACCCCCCCATCCACCCCTCTGACCATCCACCAATCTACCCCCTGTCACCCATGTCCACACCCCTATTCACCCCTTGTCCACCCCTGTCACCCATTTTAACCCCCTTGTCATCCATGTCCATCCCCGCTGTCTCCCATGTCCATCACCCTGTCATCCATTTCCACCTTGGTCAGCCCTGTCACCCATGTCCCCCCCCTGGGCAATCCTCTGACCACCCCCCCAGTCTACCCCCTCTGTCAACCATGTCCACCCCCTATTCACCCCTCTGACCCCATTACCCCTGTTTTCGCCCCCTGTCTCTCTTGTCTACCCCCCTGTCACCCATGTTCACCCCTGTTCACCCCCCCAGTCTACCCCCTGTCACCCATGTCCACCCCCCCATTCACCCCTCTGCCACGCCTATTTTACCTTCCTTGTCATCCTTATCCTCATCAGTGCACACTACATACCTACATCTAAGTAGTGTACTATTTTGTACCTGTTAATCTGTTAAGGGCCTACATACTGTGAAAGGACAGCCAAAAGTAATCACCGGCTAGTGTTTTAAAAAAATTACAGAGTTTTTAGGCTCATTGTAGCGCATTTTTCTGCCCTCATAAATGCATACTGCATATGTATATCTAAGTAGTGTACTATTTCGTACCTGTTAATCTATTTGGGGGCCTACATACTGTGAAAGTCCAGGCAAAAGTACTCATCAGCTGGTGTTGTACTCAAATACTTTTTTATGTCTACTGTAGAGCATTTTTCTTCCCTCATCAGTACATACTACATACCTACATCTAATTAGTGTACTATTTTGTACCTGATAATCTGTCAAGGGCCTACATACTGTGAAAGGACAGCCAAAAGTGCACACCTGCTGCTGTTCTAGACAAATACTGTTTTAAGCGTAGTGGAGCGTATTTTACTCTCCTCATATACGTACTAAGTATGTCAGAGAAGTGCTAGGATGTGCACAGAGGAGTGGCAGAGGCCTAAATCCTTCAGGCAGAGGTCGCAGCAGATTAGGGGTGAGTGGCAACAGGATTCGCAGTGAGAGGACTGAGCTCCCGGTATCAGCTAGTGGTCGTGTCTCGACCAGCAACTCATCTGCCGTCATCGATTGGTTAACACGGCCATCAACTTCATTACAAGTGACATCTGACACCCTGTATTCAACAGTCGGTGGGTTCCTCAGACACAACCCTCAGTTGGCATTGCCCGGGAGCAGTCCCTGTCCTCCCATTTCCTCTGTTCTATGCTGTTCATTATCCTACAGAAGTGTCTTATGCTGTGGGTTCAGCTCCACTATTCACTGAGGACAGCTACTGCCCAGCCAAGCAGTGGAGGAGACATCCGCTGCTTCCTCTGCTAGGGGGGCATTTAGTGATGAGGAGAGTGACGTGGGAGGCGGTGTTGCCAGGGTTCAGGGTCCATAAGCAGACACTGTTCAGGAACCTGAGGAGGACATCAGTGATGTGCAGACACTTGTTGATGATGATGAAGCCTATCGCAATTGGGAGGCGGGTGCAGAAGGGTCTTCATCATCATCAGGAGAAGAGAGTTGCAGGTTGCCCGTGAGGCAGCAGCTGAGCCAGCAAGGCGGTAGCATGGTTGGTAGTCAATGTGGTGGCAGAAGTGGAAATTCTCGAGCCCCAAATACTCGGGGGAGACCACTTGCTTTGCGGAAGCTTAACTTCCCTGGAGGTAGTGGAAAAGGGGTTCCTGGAGACGGCGGTAGTAGCAGTCAATTAGTCCAGACTGTTGGTGGAAAAATCAGCTACTCTGCGGTGTGGCAGTTTTCCATCAAGAATCTGGAGGAGGCTGACATAGCCACATGCAAGATATGTCGGCAGAAGGTTGAAGCATGGCCAGGGTCCCAATGTTGGCACCACAGCTCTTCGTCAACCTATGCTTCACCACCATAAAGCGGCATGGGAGAACCGTGGCTCCGATGTAGTAGTCCAGCCTGCTGCATCACCCAGTGTCACACCACTCCCTCTTTAAGCCAGCCAGGGCTCCACCACCTCAGCCGAAGGGAGCTGTGTGGCATACCCTCCTTCTGTCGCTACAGATACTCCACTTTTAGTCAGCCATTCCACCAACAATCCATCCGCGAAGCCATATCCAAGAGACAACAGTATGCGCCCACTCATCGAATGGCGTAGAAGCTGAATGTGCTCCTGTCTAAGTTGCTGGTGCTGCAGTCCCTCCCAATTCAAGTGGTGGACTCTGCACGTTTCAGAGAATTGATGGCTTGTGCCGAGCCGAGGTGGAGAGTGCCAAGCCGTAATTTCTTTGCGAAGAAGGCAGTACCAGCCCTGCACAATTTTGTGGAAGAGAAGGTGGGTCAGTCCTTGAGCCTGTCGGTGTGTACCAAAGTGCACGGCAGTGCCGACGTCTGGAGCTGTAACTATGGTCAGGGACAATACATGTCCTTTACGACTCACTGGAGGAATGTGGTTTCTGCACAGCAACTTGGACAGGTCACGCCGCTTCCTCATCCACGCTCTGAGGCCGTTGATCCTGTGACAGTGTGCGACTACGCCAAATCATCCTCCACTGTGCCCTCAGCCTCCACTGCCCGGACAAGTCCCAGTGGCCCTTCAGCATACCATGTGTGCAGGGCACGGCGGTGTCACGCTGTTCTTCATAAGGTTTGCATTGGCGAAAAGAGTCACACAAGGGAGGAACTGCTAAAAGTATTTCGTAAAGAAATCGGAGCATGGCTTACTCCATAAAAACTGGAAATGGGAACCATGGTGACCGACAACGGGAAGAACATCTTGGCCACACTGCGACAAGGAAGGGTGAGCCATGCGCCCTGCATGGCACTCGTGTTGATTCTGGTTGTCAAGCAGTTCCTGAAGTGTTCGCCCCATTTGTAAGACATCTTAACAATGGGAAGGAAACTTTGCATGCACTTCAGCCACTCACACCCCGCAATGCACATTCTCCTTGAGCTGTAGCGTCAGAATGGTATCGGTTAACATGGTTATGAGGAAGGCAAGACAGAGGACCCAGACACATCGTGGCAGTATGCTGCGAAGAGGCAGGGAGTCCCTCTAAGTCACTTGCACAAATGGCACAATGCATGCTCAGTTGCTTGTGTAGTGACCGCCAAAATAGCAACATTGGGAAGCAGGATGACTTCTGGATCTCAACCTTATTGGATCCTCGCTACTGGCACAAAAAATGGGGGATTTTTTTACACCCACTGAGAGGGAGGACAAACTGACCTACAACAGAGACATCCTACATAGTCAGTTGGCTGATGCCTATCGGCGCCATCATCCACTCGCAGGTCTTACTCGGGGGGGCCTCTGCATTCATCTTCTACTGCCATGGCTGCTGAGGAGAGGTAGGGTGGCAGGAGCACTGCCAGCTCCATCAGCAGCAGCCTGAGTCTACAGTCGCTGAGGAGTACCTTTCTTCACCCGCATAGTGAAGCAACTAATCAGCAGCAGGTAGACATGGAGCAGGACCTGCACCAGCAGGTGGTGGCATACCTTGACATGGCCATGCCAACAAACCTTGAAGATCCGCTGGACTTCTGGGCAGCCAAATTTGATTTATGGCAGCAACTAGCAGAGTTTGCCCTGAAAAAGATGTCCTGCCCGGCCAGTAGTGTGCCAACAGAGCGGGTGTTTAGTGCAGCGGTGGCCATAGTCACCCAAAGGAGAACTCGTCTGTCCACGAAAAATGGGGAGAGAATGACCTTTGTGAAGATGAATCTTGCATGGATCAGCTATGATTTCCAATGCCAGATGCATCAGAGTAGATTGACCATGGTGCTACACAAACACTTCACAAATATGGATAGTGTCAGACAGATATAAGGCACTGCTCTCCATTTACAAACATTCCAGCCACCTTCATCACCGGGTAATGGTATTGCCACCCACTGCACCACTCTGTCACTGGGTCACTTTCAGTACTCCTGATGCTGCTGCTGCCACCTCCATTCTGTTTCATTCAGCCATTATTTTGTCTCCTTATGCTTCTGCCAACTCCAGGCTGTGCCATTAAGCCACTTTATGGTCTTCTCATGCTTCGGCCACCTCCAGACTGTACCGTTCAGACACTATATGGGCTCCTTATGCCTTCCCCACCTTCAGGCTGTGTCATTCAGCCAATATATTGTTTTCTGATGCTGCTGGCACTGTCTTGGATATTAACTACAATTTTTTTTATGGTAGTACTAGCAAACATACATGCTCAATAGAGATTTCAACATTGTTTTTTTAATGTTAGGGGTTGTGAAGCCCTCTTATGTACGGATCCTGCCGCCTGATCCAGGCTGTGTGTTTCAGGAGCTACTTGGCTTACTGATGCAACTGGACCTGTGCCTGATTTTTTTTATGTTAGCTCTAGCTCTAACATACATCTTCTATACAGATTTCTATATTCACCTTTTCATGTTAGGGGTTATTAGGCCCCTTGTATACTTCTGCTGCTGTCTGATCCAGGCTGTGTGTTTCAGCAACTGTATGGTTTAGTAATGTTGCTGGGTCTGTGCATACATTTTTTTGATGTTAGCACCAGCTACCATACATCTTCTATACAGATTGAAACATTAACATTTTAATCTTAGGGGCTGTGAAGCCCTCTTGTAAACTTATGCTGATGCCTGCTCCAGGTTGTGTGTTTCACGAACTACTGTACTAAGTTATGCTGCTGGGCTTGGGCCTTAAATTCTTTGATGTGAGCACGAGGTAACAAACCTTTTCAATAGAGATTTCAACATTGATCTTTCAATCTTAGGGGTTATGAAACCCTCTTGTGTACTGCTGCTGCCTGCGCCTGACTGTGTCTTTCAGGAACTTCTTGGCTTACGGATGCTGCTGGGCTTGGGCCTTACATTTTGGATGTTAGCACTAGCTTACATACATGCTTCATTGATATTTCAATGTTTATCTTTCAATCTTAGGGGTTATGAAACCCTCTTGTGTACTCCTGATGCTGACTGCTCCTTTCTGTGTCATCTAGCAACTAAAAGGTTTAGTGATGCTGCTAGGCCTAAGACATTACCTATATATGTTTATGGTAGCACTAAGTACCATACATCTTCAATTGAAATTTCAAAATTCATCTTTTATTATTAGAGATTGTGAGGCCCTATTGTCTCCTCATCTGCCGCCAGCACCAACTGTGCCATTCAAAAACTATATGGTCTCCTAGTGCTTCAGCCACCTCCAGGCTGTGTCATTCAGCCACTATATGGTCTCCCAATGCTGCCAACACCGCCACTCTGTGTCATTCAGCCACTTTTTGGTCTCCTCATCCTGCCAACACCTCCACACTGTGTCATTCAGCCACTATATGGTCTCCTCATGCTGCCAACACATCCACGCTGCGTCATTCATCCACTATACGGTCTCCTCATACTGATGCAACCTCCAGGCTCTGTCATTGTTCCACTTTTCTGCAGTGATTCTAATAGCGATGCCTGTAATCTGCATTTCATACTTAATAACAGTGTTATTTCACTACCCCAGCACACTCCATATGCGTGTTAGAACAAAGCAAAGTGTTCTACACTCCTATTGAGGTCTCTGTAGGCCCGAAATAGCCATTTTTAATATAGAAAATAATAAATTTAGATCGAAACAATTTTTTACGACAAATTGGCCAAATCAAATTTTTCGAAAGTTTGCTCATCTCCAACACTAAGGATATATTCATAAATACTGTAATAGTCATATCCCTGCTAATCGTTGTAACTAACAAAAATTTGTTGTAAAATGCATCAGTTTTTTTGCTTAGTTATATACAAAATAACATGGCACCAAGAGAATGTATACCAGTATTTATACCGCATTATAGTTAAATGCAGTGCTGAGGGTCTATATAATGATTATGCAGTATAGCTCTATGCACAACATTTTACACCAGAAAAGAGAACTAGAGCAGTTGCTACTGATTGAAATGTGTACTTTATTAAACAGTATATTAAAACCACATACATATAGAAAATCAATACTACCCTCACTTACCCATGGTTAGGTCCTGTCACCACTGTCCCTATTATTTAATGAAGCAGTTTTTTTCTTTACTGTTTTATGTCTGTATTTTAAAAGCTAAATCTGTTGCTGTTTTTCATTGTTGCAAGCATGCAACTACTATTTTTTGTGACACAATTATTTTTAATACCAGTATTTTGTAAAAAAAAAAAAAAAGAAATGTTGCCATTGATACCATTTTAGAGTTCTTATGACTTTGTGACAATATTCTATTACATTTGTCAGAGACATGATTAACTAAAAATTAACATGTCATTGTTTTAAAGTTTTTTTTTTCCTGTTATGGTGTTCGCCATATGCAGTAAATAGCATGATAATTATATGGTCTAATTGTATGGTCATTGTTGAGGTGGCAAAACTAATGATATTATTTTTATAGTTTTTGTTCAAATACTGTAAATCCAAAATTTAGAAGGCACCCACATACATTTTTCTTAATATGTACCTGAATGTGGAGGTTATTCGGAGTCAATAATAAGTATTTTATGTTACAAAGAACACTAGGAAGATGAATAAGAGTTCCATATGATTGTGTTAAAAATGGTAATTGCAACTTTGCACATTTTTTAATGTTAAGTGTCAGAGAGTCATTATACAGCATAAATAATGATAGTTGGAAATGTTGGTAAATGCCAAAGATCATCTAATTAAATAAATTAATATAAAAATATAGAAGTGTGTTTTATGAAGTTTCAACAGGCTTTTAGGGCAGCAGGCTATCAAAGCAACAAACAAAATTAAAAAAAAAAAATAGCAGAGCAGAGATGTGACTGCGGTAACAAACAATTATCTATATAGAATGTATTCAAACTGTCTACACTAAATTTATGCTTACATTTTTGTTTAGCCTGGCTAAACAAAACTATTTCACCTTCCTTGTCTCCTCTCTATCTAACAACACAAAATGACTCTTCAACACTTTCAACTCTCTCCTTAGGCCTAAAGCACAGATGCCGATCACAACCTCTGTACTGAAGATCTGTATTCCTATTTCTGACCTTAAATTGATGACATTCATCACAAAACTATCTCCACTAGATTTGTTGATCCCATTCTCTGCCACACTTCCTCTTCATCACGCTCCGTTTTTGAGAAAGTGACTGAGGAGGAAGTCTCCAGAGGTCTTCTATCAGAAATCAAAGATATTTCAATTTGTAATTTGTGAAGGCAGATGGCCGTGAAAATTATGTATGCATGTACTTAATGTAATTGTGAAGGACGATGTCATTGTAATTGCAAAACTCTTCTTGTAATTCCAATGTCTCTGCATATGCAGGAAGACAATGATGGGAGCTATAATTTCAGTAGCTTGGAAATGACTTTTTAATTTCTGTAAGCTGTAGAAGGGAATATGTAACCATGAATGTGGGATTACCTTTTATTTATGTGAAAAATATTTTATTTTTTATATAGGGGATGATGGGAGTTGTAATTCTTGAATTCCAGTTGTCCCCACTTGGAATCACAGTGGTAGCAGCGGGGAAGGCAGGGAGTCACTTGGACCATATGAATGGAAGAAAGAAAGAGGATGGGATATGAGGACAGGATATGAGGTCGAGATAGGAGGACGGGATAGGAGGTCGGGATATAAGATTGGGATATGATGACTGGAAATGAGGACGAGATGTGAGGACGAGATAGGAGGACGGGATGGGAGGATGGGATAGTAGGTCTGGATATGAGGTCGAGACATGAGGACGGCATATGAGGAGGGGATATGAGGACGGGATATGAGGTCGAGACATGAGGACGGCATATGAGGAGGGGATATGAGGACCGGATAGGAGGTCGAGATATGAGGTCAAGATATGAGGTCGAGATATGAGGATGGAATAGGAGGATGGGATATTAGGTCGGGATATGAGGTTGAGATATGAGGATGTAATATGAGGTCGGTATATGAGGTTGAGCTATGAGGATGGGATATGTAGACGGGATATGACAACAATATATGGGGATGGTATGTGAAGTCAAAAGCTTCCTCCTTTGTTGAGTTTCCTCGCCAACAAGGATGAGGAAGGAGAAAACTGGGCAACGCCAGGTACTCAGCTATATATATATATATATATATATATATATATATATATATATATATATATATAACTCATTGCGTGTATGTGTGTATGTATGTTCCAGCATCATGTCCAAAGGGCTAAAGATATTAACATGAAGCTTGGCACACATGCTACTTATATGTCAACAACAAACATAGGATAGGTAATTTAAGTCTTACCCACCCCCCATTTGCCAGGGTTTTTGTTTAAAGTTCCATGCAAGTCTATGGGAAATATATGTTACTGCATAACTTCCAAACTGCTGGAGATATTTTGATAATATTTGGTCACATGTTACTTATATGTCCACTTAAAATAGAGGATAGTTTATTTAACCCTTAACTAAGCCCATTTGCGAGGGTTGTGTTTTTTGTTTAAAGTCCCATGCAAATCAATGGGAAATGTATGTTCCAACATAACTTCCGTACAGCTGGAGATATTTAATTAATACCTGTACACATATGTCAAATAAAAATATATGATAGTTAAATGAACCCTTACCTGCACCCTTATATAAATGATGGGTTTTGGTTTTAAGTCCCCATGCAAGTATATGGGACTTCCAGTGCCTTACTACACAAGCTCCGCTCTGCATCTCCTGGTGAATGTGTAGGCCCGGCTTGCAAGCCACACCCCATCTCACAGAGACGTGACGGGATAAGGGGGCAGGCTATGAGGTCAGGATATGAGGTCGGGATAGGAGGTCTAGAAAGGAGGTCGGGATATGAGGATGGGATATGAGGTCGAGATATGAGGACAGAATGAGGTCAGGATAGGAGGTTGGGATAGGAGGTCAGGATAGGAGGTTGAGATATGAGGATGGGATACGAGGACGGGATATGAGGTCGAGATAGGAGGATGGGATAGGAGGTCAGGATATGAGGACAGGATAGGAGGTCGTTATATGAGGACAGGATATGAGGACAGGATATGAGGTAGCGATAGGAGGTCGGGATAGGAGGTTGAGATATGAGGGTGAGATATGAGGTTGGGATATGAGGACAGGTTATGAGGTTGAGATACAAGGATGGGATACGAGCTCAGGATTTGAGCTTGAGTTATGATGATGGGGTATGAGGACGGGATATGAGGTCGGGATCTGAGGATGGGATATGAGGTTGAGATATATATGAGGACGGAATATGGGATATAAAGTCAACAACTTCCTCCTTTGTTGATTTTCCTCCCCAACAAGGATTGGGAAGGAAAAACAAATTTATAAAAAAATAAATAAATATATATATATAGAGAGAGAGAGAGAGAGAGAGAGAGAGAGAGAGAGAGAGAGAGAGAGAGAGAGAGAGAGAGAGAGAGAGAGCTATATTTACACATATGACAAATATATAGTCCTAGGTCGCTACCCCTGGCGCGACTTGCCCACAGGGGCGGCTGAGATGAGGAGAGATTCATAAGGCAACTCAGAGTTGGGGAATGGCAGATAGGTCAGGGCAGGCGGCCACTCATAACACTACAGCTTACAGCAACAAAAAATCCTTTCCATGAAATTATAGCTCCCATCCATGTCTTCCTGCATATGCAGAGACATTGGTATTATAAGACGAGTTTTGCAGTAATTTGTCATTTAAAACCAGCTCATATTGTATAATTACAATTGCATTGTCCTTCACAATTATATTAAATACATACATACATTATTGTCCCGGCCATCTGCCTCCACAAATTACAATTTGAAGTCTATTTAAAGGGGTTATCCAGGGAAAAAAAAAAAAGTAATATATCAACTGGTTCCAGAAAGTTGAACAGATTTGTAAATTACTTCTATTAAAATTTTTTAATCCTTTCAGTACTCAGCTTCTGAAGTTGAGTTGTTCTTCTCTGTCTAAGTGCTCTCTGATGACACGTATCTCAAGAACCGCCCAGTTTAGAAAAAAATCCCCATAGCAAACCTCTTCTAAACTGGGCAGTTCCTGAGACACGTGTCATCAGAGAGCACTTAGACAGAAAAGAACAACTCAACTTCAGAAGCTCATAAGTACTGAAAGGATTCAGATTTTTTTTATAGAAGTAATTTACAAATCTGTTTAACTTTATGGAGTCAGTTAATGTAGTAAAAAACTGTTTTTTCCTGGATAACCCCTTTAATTTCTGATTGAAGACCTTTACCTAATTTTGGTAAATTAGGGAAACTCAGCCTTTTTTTTGCCTTCTGTTTGTGTCCTCGGCTCCTCTCTCACTCCTGCAATTATTCATGGCAGCACATCAAAAAAAAAATAAATGGGGCTAAAAAAGTAAAGTGAAAAAAAAGCATTTAGAATGAAAAATAGAAAAAAAAATGAATTATTCATCTTTAATATTGAGTGCTGAATTTTCTGGTCCCTGCCTGCTTCCAAAAAATTGTGTGTGTATGTGTGTTTCACTTTTTTCTTTTTTTTAAACATTTTTTAGGTAGTACTACTACTCCCAGCATGGAACAGACTGTTCCATGAGGGGAGCTGTAGTACCTGTACTAATAAACAGATCGCCCCGGGTGTCACTCCTGACATCCAATGCAATAATCCTTACTACTGCAGCGATGGAGCTGCTTTCTCCTGCGCTCGCATCACTGCACTATACTCTGGCTGTTTAGTGATGTGAATAGAATTCACATGACTTATTCATATTTCCCACAGAAAGCTGTGATTGGCCTGATGGTTCCAGCCAATCACAGCTCTCTGCAAGAAATATGAATAATAAGTATATATATATATATATATATATATATATATATATATATATACACACAAAGTACAGAGGAAGAAGCAGCACAACTTAAAGGTTGCTCAGATGCCGGGTGCAAGCCGGTGTGGACTCTGACTCTGGTCGGGAGTCGTGAAGTAGATATCCAAAAAATATGTAAATCCAGCAGCACACCAATATAGTGAAAAACGGTTTGAAGGTTTATTCACCCAAAGTCATGCTACGTTTCAGCCGTCCAATTACAGCCTTTCTCAATCATGCTTGAGAAAGGCTGTAATTGGACAGCCGAAACGTCGCATGACTTTGGGTGAATAAACCTACAAACCGTTTTTTCACTATATTGGTGTGCTGCTGGATTTACTTATTTTTTGGATATAAATATATATACATATATATGGCATATACTCATACTACAATGGGACCAGAGAAGAGCAGCCTCCCGCCCGCATCTATACATTATACCGAACGATCGCAGTGGGTGTCAGGAGTGACACCGGAGCTGTAGTACCTGCATTAATTGACAGATCGCAACAGGTGTGACACCGGCTTCAATCTGTCTATTAATGGAGGTACTTCAGCTCCCAGCATGGAGTAAAGTGTGCTCCATGTTGGGAGTAGTACTACCTGCAGTTGAGGAGAGATCACAGCGGGTGTCACTCCTGACACCTGATGCGATCATCCTATCTATGGCAGATATGCGAGAAAGCAACCAGCATCTATACATTATACAGGACGATCGCAGCGGGTGTCAGGAGTGATACCCGGGGGCGATCTGTCTATTAGCAAAGGTACCCACTACTCCTGTCATGGAACAGTCTGTTCCATGCTGGGAGTAGTGGTACTACCTAAAAAATTAAAAAAATAAAGCAAAAAAAGTGAAACACAGACACATACACACACACTTTATTAAACACATTATTAAAATACATTACTAATAAAAATGTGCTGCAAATTTACTTGGATTTAATCACATTTTTTTTTTTTTATTCGGCAAATTGGCCAAAACTAATTTCTCTAAAATTTGCTCATGTCGAATCCAAACATCTCACTCCCATCTCCAAGAATTTGCTCTGTTGCACCAGTTCTATGGAAACAAAACCCTGAACCATTAGACTTATACACAACACCCACAGTTATAAATTAACCCTAACGACACATCTTTTTAAGCAGACTTATAACATTCCCAAATTAGTCTCCAATACTATCACTCAGCAGTATCTCTCCATTCTCTATGCATTTTAAAGGGAAACTGACAGGTTGTTCACCTGCTCTTCATCCAAACTATAACCCAGTATACTTGATTAACAACATTAAAATGAGTGTTCACCTATGTGAATTGGTGAAGTGTTGCCAGTAGAGCTTCTTTCTTCTATTTCTATTGCACAGCTGTGCGTAATGAAGGCGAGGAGCTGGCTTGCTGCACCCACCTGCCTGTGCAATATTCCCCACTCTGCCAACCCCTCTCATAAATATGCAAAAGTATTCACTCTCACTGACGTCTATGCTCTACTGTCCTAGAGACGTGAGAGTGCTGCATATCGTGTTGGTGCTATCTAAATAAGTAAATAAATAAAATTATTATTATTTTCATCGGTTTAATAATTCAGTGGCCAAATAATATTGCTATGTAAAGATAAAATAATAAGAAATTATAAATAGCATTACAGAGTAAAACTCTATGTATACATATATCTTAATTATCCAACAAAATCATTCTCAAATAGGTTGTCACTAAAGACACAACTATCTTTTTATTTTTATTCAGAGATGCTTGAAAAAATTTATTATTGCATGGCTTGGCAGTGTAACACATCAAACTATTTTATCTTTTTTTTTATTTTTTTTTATTCAAAATAGCTAAAACTCCAGTCATCAGAAGGTCACACCTACAAGATGAGTGAGTCAAAATCGTAGAATCAGGTTTCACTTTGCAGAAGCCTGGCAACAGCGATATTATATGATGTATTATGCTGTCTGAATGAATAGGTTGAGGAAGTAGGAACACTAAGATCACATCAGGGTAGCCCAGAATACTTTACAGCTATCAGCCAGATCACATGACTGGAGGTTAGCCAATCATTGCTTGCATACAGCTCCCAGGCCAATCAGGACACAGCATAATGGTGAGTCTAAAAGGTGTGTTATAACCCTATGCACTGCAGTGTGGCCCCATCTTGGACAGACAAGCTGGGCAGTGAGCACACACAGAACAACTCAATGTGGAACTACAGAGCTCAGCAATAGAAGGTTTGCACACTATAACACAAACAATTTGAGCAAAGCATTATAAAATGACCTGGGTTGGTCTGCATTACTGTGTTCAGTGATTCTGCTGCACAACAGTTCCCAGCAGTGTGACTGCACAATGAACCCATAGAAAGTTTTCACACTACAACGTAAAGCAATTTGATCAAATCATTGTGCAATGGCCTTAGATGGTCTGCATTAGGCTAAGTTTACACTTGATTTTTTTTCTGCAAGTTTTTGAGCCAAAGCCAGAAGTGTATTCAAAAGGAAAAGAACATATAAAGGATGGACTTACACTTCTCCTCCCTTATGGATCCACTTCTGACTTTGGCTCAAAAACTGCAGTGGCAGTATTCCAAAAACTGCCAGAAAAAAAAATAAAAAACAAGTGGAAACTTAGCCTGATTGTGTTCAGTGATTCTGCTGCACAACAGATCCTAGCTGTGGACTTATCTGTATTTTACCTGTATTTTCCTGGTTTAAACAATAGGCAGAAATGAAGTAAGTGTGTTGAAAAATTTTAATTTTTACTAAATGTTTCAAAATGTTTACAGAAGATTACTCTGCTCCATATTTAGTCAACACGCCACTGCCCTCTGCCAGCACTACCCTTTCATGAGACAGCAGCAGCACGTTCACATTGGAGTAGAAGATGACAACGTTTTTACATCCAGTATTCCAATCTGATATAATCAAAGGTTATGTTCACCATGACCAAAACAACCAGGTTGAGCTGTACCCTTTCTCTAGCAGACACCATTAGCCCAGACCCACATGGACTTCTGCTTCACCACACAAAATTACACGATTGTCCGGACCTTGCCTAGTATGGTATGGGTGTTCTAGTCCATCCTCCAGTGTATCCAGAGATGTCTAGCTTGACAGGTGCAAACACAACTGGCCCTGATTTACTAGGAGTGGAGTGAAGCTTTCTTTGTGGGTTTTGTTTCCCCACAGGCATTTTTCCACGGTATTTACTAACATTTCCCTATGTTTCGCTTTTTTTACAACTGCTCTGAGCTGTAGGATTTTCCAGAAGATTGTCAGCAGAAGACCACCTGGTCCATAGAGTCTGGTCCTTTTTATCTTTATTTTGGATATATATATATATATATATATATATATATATATATATATATATATCCCAGTCTAAATTGGCCTACTATGGATTTACCAACCACCTCTGTTGGAAATTTTACCACTCTTTCAATAAAATAATATTTTAGGTGATTGGTTCTGATCGTCCCGCAACCCCAAATAGTTTTGGAGTCTTGGCAAAATAAAACCAATTTTTTTTTTTTTTTTTTTTTTATTGGACTTTTACAGCTCCTTTCACACTAACCTGAAGAATTATTATTGCTGATGAAAAGCGTTATAACAATATTGTTTGGGAGAAGGTTTCTGTTCTAATCAAATAAATATTTAGTCTTCAATTTGTAAACATATTACTTTTATTTAGACCGGGATGAATCTTACCCTGCACACCCAAAATAACAGTATATACTGCTTCAAAGTGTCAGCACAGGACACAGCTTGTGCCCTCAATTTAAAGCTGATCCATTCAAGTGGCAGACAGCGCTCCTCAGAACAATCTCACTCATCATGTATGTGAATGTGAAAGGGGTGAAAAGAGGAAGTAAATTGAATTTGTACTAGTCACTTCAGATAAGAATGACTTCTTTTAAAATACACTACTGCCAGGATGGACACATTACTTCATTCTTAAATACTTTTCTAGTACTAAAAAGCCAATAAATGGCAGATATCTATCTATCTATCTATCTATCTATCTATCTATATATATATATATATATATATATATATATATACACAGTACAGACACACCTTCTCATTCAGAGTTTTCTTTATTTTCATGACTATGAAAATTGTAGATTCACATTGAAGGCATTAAAACTATGAATTAACACATGTGGGATTATATACATAACAAAAAAGTCTGAAACAACTGAAAATATGTCATATTCTAGGTTCTACAAAGTAGCCACCTGTTACACTATGCGCTCCGGCCTCACACGCTGGCCGTGAATGCCTGGTCCCCTTACCTTCTGCTGCCGATGGGGCTGGGACTTGCATCGCGGGACGTGCCCACATGCGAGCCCCAGTCCGTCACTCTCTGGGTGTTTCTCCTACCTCTGCCTCCACCTCTCTGCTCCGGCGCACGTGTCCCCATCCCTTAGGGCATGCGCACACCGGAGCTTTAAGATTTAAAGGGCCAGTACGCTCAGTGTAACCACCTGTAGCTTGTTTTTAAATTCCTCCACCCTCCTCAGTTCTCTGCTGGATCTTTGTTGCCTTGTGCCCTAGAGAAAGCGTTCCGTTGTATTGCCTTTCCGTGTACCAGATCTCCTGCTCTTGTTACTTGACCTTGCTCCTTTGCTGCCTGCCTACTGAACTCCTGCTATGTCCCGTCTACGCTACTGTGCTGCCTGCCCTGACCTACTGCTATCCTGACTACGAGTTGCCTCATCCGTCCTGTGCCTTGCATCTCCTCAGTCGCCTGTGTGGTCGAGCCGTGCCAGGGGTAGCGACCTGGGTGACTACGCTCCCTGGTACGGTCCGAGTCATCTGTCACACAGGTCCAGCGGATCCACATACACTGGAGTTCCTGTCTTCAGAAATGTGAGTGTTACACCACTTTTTGCTTTGATTACTGCTTTGCACACTCTTGGCATTCTTTTGTTGAGATTCAAGGGGTAGTCACCTGAAATGGTTTTCACTTCACAGGTGTGCTGGTGTGGAGAAGGAGGTGTGATTGTGTGGGGGTCCCTTGCTGGTAACACTGTTGGGGATTTATTTAAAATTGAAGGCAGACTGAACCAGCATGGCTACCACAGCATCTTGCAGCGGCATGCTATTCCATCTGGTTTGCATTTAGTTGGACCATCATTTATTTTTCAACAGGATAATGACCCCAAACACACCTCCAGGCTGTGCAAGGGCTATTTGACCATGAAGGAGAGTAATGGGGTGCTGCACCAGATGACCTGGCCTCCACGGTCACCGCACCTGAACCCAATCGAGATGGTTTGAGGTGAGCTGGACAGCAGAGTGAAGGCAAAAATGGCCAACAAGTGCTAAGCATCTCTGGGAACTCCTTCAAGACTGTTGGAAGACCATTTCAGGTGACTACCTCTTGAAGCTCATCAAGAGAATGCCAAGAGTGTGCAAAGCAGTAATCAAAGCAAAAGGTGACTAGAACCTAGAATATGACATATTTTCACACTTTTTTGTTATGTATATAATTCCACATTTGTTAATTCATAGTTTTGATGCCTTCAGTGGGAATCTACAATTTTCATAGTCATGAAAATAAAAAAAACTCTGAATGAGAAGGTGTGTCAAAAACTTTTGGTCTGTAATATATATATATATATATATATATATATATATATATATATATATGTGTGTGTGTGTGTGTGTTTGTAGAAGATCAGCTCAATGTGAAACAAATGAATATGTCTTTAGCGTGTGATCTTGTATCGTAAAAAAATGTTGTAATATGATTTATACATATAAATTTATCAATTGGTATATATATATATATATATATATATATATATATGTATATATATATATATATATATATATATATATATATATATATATATATATAGACGATTCCATCAAGATCTAATAAGACTTTTAGATATGTAGAAGACCGGAAAATGGCAAAACTTCTCCGCTTATAGAGGTGGTCACACTTGCTTATAATCAATTCAATTACTCAAGGGCATTTCATTAGAAAAACTTGAAAAATTAACTTAATTTTTTATGCACTGCTTTTGCATATTGACCTAGTTTTTTGTAAAAAAAAAACAACATTGTTAATGTTATTGTTATGTTAAATAACAGTAATTTGTCATGTGTTGTTGTCCATTGCTGTTACGCCGAGCGCTCCGGGTCCCCGCTCCTCCCCGGAGCGCTCACAGCGTCCTCCTGTTCGCAGCGCCCCGGTCAGACCCGCTGACCGGGTGCGCTGCGATAATGTCCCTAGCCGGGATGTGATTCGCGATGCGGCATGCGCCCGCTCGCGGTGCGCATCCCGACCCGCTTACCAGACTTGCTCCCCGTCTGTGCTGTCCCGGCGTGCGCGGCCCCGCTCCCTAGGGCGCGCGCGCGCCGGTTCTTTGCGATTTAAAGGGCCGCTGCGCCACTGATTGGCGCATGGGTTTTAATTAGTGTGTTCACCTGTGCACTTCCCTATATTACCTCACTTCCCCTGCACTTCCTTGCCGGATCTTGTTGCCATTATGCCAGTGAAAGCGTTCCTTGTGTATCCCTAGCCTGTGTTCCAGACCTCTTGCCGTTGCCCCTGACTATGATCCTTGCTGCCTGCCCTGACCTTCTGCTACGTCCGACCCTGCTCTTGTCTAATCCCTTATACCGCGCCTATCTCAGCAGTCAGAGAGGTTGAGCCGTTGCCGGTGGATACGACCTGGTTGCTACCGCCGCTGCAAGACCATCCCACACTCTGGTGAAAACCAGTAGCAACTTAGAACCGGTCCACCGACACGGTCCACGCCAATCCCTCTCTGACACAGAGGATCCACTTCCAGCCTGCCGAATCCTGACAGTAGATCCGGCCATGGATCCCGCTGAGGTCCCGCTGCCAGTTGTCGCTGACCTTACCACGGTGGTCGCCCAGCAGTCGCAACAGATAGCGCAACAAGGCCACCAGCTGTCTCAACTGACTGTGATGCTACAGCAGCTTCGACCACAGCTTCAGCAACCATCTCCTCCGCTAGCTCCTGCACCTCCTCCGCAGCGAGTGGCCGCATCCAGCCTCCGTTTATCATTGCCGGACAAGTTTGATGGGGACTCTAAACTTTGCCGTGGCTTTCTCTCGCAATGTTCCCTGCATTTGGAGATGATGTCGGACCAATTTCCATCTGAAAGGTCAAAGGTGGCTTTCGTGGTCAGCCTTCTGTCTGGGAAAGCCCTGTCATGGGCCACACCGCTCTGGGACAGCAATGATCCTGTCCCTGCCTCTGTACACTCTTTCTTCGCGGAGATTCGAAGTGTCTTCGAGGAACCAGCCCGAGCCTTTTCTGCCGAGACTGCCCTGCTGAACCTGGTCCAGGGTAATTCTACTGTAGGCGAGTACGCCATCCAATTCCGTACTCTCGCCTCCAAATTGTCCTGGAATAACAAGGCCCTCTGCGCGACCTTCAAAAAAGGCCTATCCAGTAACATCAAAGATGTGCTGGCCGCACGAGAAATCCCTGCTAACCTGCATGAACTTATTCATCTGGCCACCCGCATTGACATGCATTTTTCCGAAAGACATCAGGAGCTCCGCCAGGATATGGACTTTGTAAGCACGAGGCGGTTTCTCTCCCCGGCTCCTCTTCTCTGGTCCGCTGCAATCTGTTCCTGTGCCTTCCGACGTGGAGGCTATGCAAGTAGACCGGTCTCGCCTGACACCTCAAGAGAGGACACGCCGCCGCATTGAGAACCTATGCCTGTACTGTGCCAGTACCGAACACTTCTTGAAGGATTGTCCTATCCGACCTCCACGTCAGGAAAGACGCACTCCGATTCCGCATAAAGGTGACACAGCTCTAGGTGTGAACTCTGCTTCTCCACGTCTTACTGTGCCTGTGCGGATTTCTTCTTCTAACTTCTCCTTCTCAGCTGTGGCCTTCTTGGATTCTGGATCTGCAGGAAATTTTAATTTGGCCTCTTTCGTTTACAGGTTCAACATCCCAGTGACCAGTCTCGCCAGAACCCTCTACATCGCCTCTGTTAATGGTGAAAGATTGGACTGTACTGTGCGTTGTTACGCCTAGCGCTCCGGGTCCCCGCTCCCCCCCGGAGCGCTCACGGCGTCTCTCTCCCCGCAGCGCCCCGGTCAGTCCCGCTGACCGGGAGCGCTGCACTGTCATGGCCGTCGGGGATGCGATTCGCACAGCGGGACGCGCCCGCTCGCGAATCGCATCCCAGGTCACTTACCCGTCCCGGTCCCCTGCTGTCATCTGCTGGCGCGCGCGGCTCCGCTCTCTAGGGCGCGCGCGCGCCAGCTCTCTGCGACTTAAAGGGCCAGCGCACCAATGATTGGTGCCTGGCCCAATTAGCTTAATTGGCTCCCATCTGCTCCCTGCCTTTATCTGACCTCCTCCCATGCACTCCCTTGCCGGATCTTGTTGCCTTGTGCCAGTGAAAGCGTTTAGTGTGTCCAAAGCCTGTGTACCTGAACTTCTGCTACCCATCCTGACTACGAACCTTGCCGCCTGCCCCCGACCTTCTGCTACGTCTGACCTTGCCTCTGCCTAGTCCTTCTGTCCCACGCCTTCTCAGCAGTCAGCGAGGTAGAGCCGTTGCTAGTGGATACGACCTGGTTGCTACTGCCGCAGCAAGACCATCCCGCTTTGCGGCGGGCTCTGGTGAAAACCAGTAGCCTCTTAGAACCGGTCCACTAGCACGGTCCACGCCAATCCCTCGCTGACACAGAGGATCCACTACCTGGAAGCCGAATCGTGACAGTAGATCCGGCCATGGATCCCGCTGAGGTGCCGCTGCCAAGTCTCGCTGATCTTCCCACGGTGGTCGCTCAGCAATCGCAGCAGATTGCCCAACAAGGACAGCAGCTGTCGCAGTTGACCGCCATGTTACAGCAAATTCTGCCTCTGCTACAGCAGCAACCATCTCCTCCGCCTGCTCCTGCACCTCCTCCGCAGCGAGTGGCCGCTCCTAACCTCCGCTTGTCCCTGCCGGACAAATTTGATGGGGACTCCAGACTCTGCCGTGGATTTTTGTCTCAGTGTTCCCTGCATATGGAGATGTTGTCAGACTTGTTTCCTACAGAACGGTCTAAGGTGGCGTTCGTAGTAAGCCTTCTTTCAGGAAAGGCCTTGTCTTGGGCCACACCGCTCTGGGACCGCAATGATCCTGCCACAGCCACAGTCCAGTCCTTCTTTGCTGAAGTCCGAAGTGTCTTTGAGGAACCTGCCCGAGCCTCTTCTGCTGAGACTGCCCTGCTGAACCTGGTCCAGGGTAATTCTTCCGTTGGCGAGTACGCCATACAATTCCGTACTTTTGCATCTGAACTATCCTGGAATAATGAGGCTCTCTGCGCGACCTTTAAAAAAGGCCTATCCAGTCGCATCAAGGATGTGCTGGCCGCACGAGAGATTCCTGCCAACCTCCAAGAACTCATCCATTTGGCTACCCGCATTGACATGCGTTTTTCTGAGCGACACCAAGAGCTCCGCCAGGAAAAAGACTTAGATCTCTGGGCACCTCTCCCACAGCATCCTTTGCAGTCTATGCCTGGGCCTCCCGCCGAGGAGGCCATGCAAGTGGATCGGTCTCGCCTGACCCAGGAAGAGAGGAATCGCCGTAGAGAAGAAAATCTCTGTCTGTACTGTGCCAGTACCGAGCATTTCTTGGTGGATTGCCCTATCCGTCCTCCACGCCTGGGAAACGCACGCACGCACCCAGCTCACGTGGGTGTGGCATCTCTTGGTTCTAAATCTTCTTCTCCACGTCTCACGGTGCCCGTGCGGATTTCTCCTACAGCCAACTCCTCCCTCTCAGCCTTGGCCTGCTTGGACTCTGGTGCCTCCGGGAATTTTATTTTGGAGTCCTTTGTTAATAAATTCAGCATCCCGGTGACCCGTCTCGCCAAACCGCTCTACATTTCCGCGGTCAACGGAGCCAGATTGGACTGCACCGTGCGTTACCGCACAGAACCCCTCCTGATGTCTATCGGACCCCACCACGAAAGGATTGAGTTCTTCATTCTCCCCAGTTGTACCTCTGAGGTCCTCCTCGGTCTGCCATGGCTCCGGCTTCATTCCCCCACCCTTGATTGGACCACCGGGGAGATAAAGAACTGGGACTCTGCCTGCCATAGGAAGTGCCTCTCCCCCCCTCCCAGTCCCGTCAGGCAAACCTCTGTGCCTCCTCATGGCCCCCGTCCTGGTGTCACACTGCCCCGTGCCAGGCTTCGCCCTCTGCCCTCCCTCCCCATTCCCACTCCTGCTGTACTGCCTGCCGTTGAGGAAACCCTCCATTCTTTCCCGGTGTCCTCATCCCAGGGGAGGCAGTTGCCGGTCAAAGAAAAGGGGAGACCTAAGGGGGGGGGTACTGTTACGCCTAGCGCTCCGGGTCCCCGCTCCTCCCCGGAGCGCTCACGGCGTCTCTCTCCCCGCAGCGCCCCGGTCAGTCCCGCTGACCGGGAGCGCTGCACTGTCATGGCCGTCGGGGATGCGATTCGCACAGCGGGACGCGCCCGCTCGCGAATCGCATCCCAGGTCACTTACCCGTCCCGGTCCCCTGCTGTCATCTGCTGGCGCGCGCGGCTCCGCTCTCTAGGGCGCGCGCGCGCCAGCTCTCTGCGACTTAAAGGGCCAGCGCACCAATGATTGGTGCCTGGCCCAATTAGCTTAATTGGCTCCCATCTGCTCCCTGCCTTTATCTGACCTCCTCCCATGCACTCCCTTGCCGGATCTTGTTGCCTTGTGCCAGTGAAAGCGTTTAGTGTGTCCAAAGCCTGTGTACCTGAACTTCTGCTACCCATCCTGACTACGAACCTTGCCGCCTGCCCCCGACCTTCTGCTACGTCTGACCTTGCCTCTGCCTAGTCCTTCTGTCCCACGCCTTCTCAGCAGTCAGCGAGGTAGAGCCGTTGCTAGTGGATACGACCTGGTTGCTACTGCCGCAGCAAGACCATCCCGCTTTGCGGCGGGCTCTGGTGAAAACCAGTAGCCTCTTAGAACCGGTCCACTAGCACGGTCCACGCCAATCCCTCGCTGACATAGAGGATCCACTACCTGGAAGCCGAATCGTGGCATGCGTTACCGCACAGAACCCCTCTTAATGTGCATTGGACCCCATCACGAAAAGATGGAATGTCTGGTCCTCTCTAACTGCACTTCTGAAATTCTTCTTGGACTACCTTGGCTTCAATGCCATTCCCCTACCCTTGATTGGACCACCGGGGAAATCAAGAACTGGGGTACTTCTTGCCACAAAAAATGTCTTATGTCTGCTCCCAGTCCTGTCAGTCAAAACCCTTTGGCTCCTCCGATACCAGGTCTCCCCAAGGCCTATCTGGACTATGCTGATGTTTTTTGCAAAAAACAAACAGAGACTTTGCCTCCTCACAGGCCTTATGACTGTCCTATTGATCTCCTCCCTGGTACTACTCCACCCCGGGGCAGAATCTATCCTCTCTCTGCTCCGGAAACACAAGCCATGACGGAGTACACCCAAGAAAATTTAAAAAGGGGATTTATCCGCAAGTCTTCCTCCCCTGCCGGAGAAGGGTTCTTCTTTGTCTCCAAAAAAAACAGCTCCTTACGACCATGCATTGATTACCGCGGTCTTAATAAAATCACTATAAAAAAACGCTATCTCCTGCCTCTTATCTCGGAACTCTTTGACCGCCTACGTGGCGCCAACATCTTTACCAAATTGGATTTAAGAGGTGCATATAATCTCATCCGCATCAGGGAAGGGGACAAGTGGAAGACCGCGTTTAACACCAGAGATGGACACTTTGAATATCTGGTTATGCCCTTTGGGCTTTGCAACGCCCCTGCCGTCTTCCAGGACTTTGTAAATGACATTTTTCGTGATTTATGATATACCTGTGTTGTGGTCTACCTGGACGATATTTTGATTTTTTCTTCTAACCTAGAAGAACACCGCCGGCATGTCCGCATGGTTCTTCAGAGACTTCGGGACAATCAGTTATATGCCAAGATGGAGAAATGTCTCTTTGAATGCCAATCTCTTCCCTTCCTAGGATATTTAGTCTCTGGCCAGGGACTCCAAATGGACCCAGACAAACTATCAGCCGTGTTGGATTGGCCACGCCCCTCCGGACTCCGAACTATCCAACGTTTCTTGGGGTTTGCCAATTACTACCGACAATTTATTCCACATTTTTCCACTATTGTGGCCGCAATTGTGGCCCTAACCAAGAAAAACGCCAACCCTAAGTCCTGGCCTCCTCAAGCGGAAGAGGCGTTCAACCGTCTCAAAACCGCCTTTTCTTCTGCTCCCGTACTCTCCAGACCTGATCCATCTACACCCTTCTCACTGGAGGTAGACGCCTCCTCGGTGGGAGCTGGAGCTGTACTCCTACAGAAAAATTCTTCCGGACATGCTGTTATTTGTGGTTTCTTTTCTAGGACCTTCTCTCCGGCGGAGAAAAACTACTCCATTGGTGATCGAGAACTACTGGCCATAAAACTGGCTCTCGAGGAATGGAGGCACCTGCTGGAGGGGTCCAAATACCCAGTTATTATATACACTGATCACAAGAATCTCTCTTATCTTCAGTCTGCCCAACGGCTGAACCCTCACCAGGCTAGGTGGTCGTTGTTCTTTGCCTGTTTTAACTTTGAGATTCATTTTTGCCCCGCTGACAAGAACATTAGGGCTGACGCTCTCTCTCGTTCCTCGGATGCCTCTGAAATGGAAGCCTCCCTGCAACACATTATTCCTCCTGACTGTCTGATCTCCGCTTCCCCAGCTTCCATCAGACAAACTCCTCCTGGAAAGACCTTCGTCCCTCCACGCCAGTGCCTCAGGATTCTCAGGTGGGGACACTCCTCACACCTCGCCGGCCATGCTGGCGTCAAAAAATCCATCCAGCTCATCACTCGTTTTTATTGGTGGCCTACCCTGGAAGCAGATGTTCCTGATTTTGTTCGGGCTTGTACAGTCTGTGCCCGGGACAAGACTCCTCACCAGAAGCCTGCCGGTCTCCTCCATCCTCTGCCTGTTCCTGAGCTACCATGGTCTCAGATTGCTATGGACTTTATTACTGACTTACCTTTATCCCATGGCAACACAGTTATTTGGGTGGTCGTTGATCGTTTCTCCAAGATGGCACATTTTATTCCTCTTCCAGGTCTTCCTTCTGCGCCACAGTTGGCAAAACAATTTTTTGTGCACATTTTTCGCCTTCACGGGCTTCCTACACATATCGTCTCGGATAGAGGCGTTCAATTTGTGTCGAAATTCTGTAATCAGCTCAAAATCAAATTAAACTTCTCGTCTTCCTATCATCCCCAATCCAATGGGCAAGTGGAGAGAGTTAATCAGGTTCTTGGTGACTATTTGCGACATTTTGTTTCCTCCCGCCAGGATGATTGGGCCGAACTCCTACCATGGGCCGAATTCTCGTACAATTTCAAAGTCTCTGAGTCTTCCGCTAAATCCCCATTCTTTGTGGTGAACGGCCATCACCCTCTTCCCCCCCCTCCCCACTCCCACACCTTGTGGTTTGCCCGCTGTTGATGAGGTGACTCGGGACTTCTCCACCATCTGGAAAGAGACTCAAAAATCTCTCATACAGGCCTCATCCCGGATGAAGAAACATGCCGACAAAAAAATAACTCCTCCTGTCTTTTCTCCTGGAGACAAAGTGTGGCTCTCCGTCAAGTATATCCGCTTTCGTGTCCCCAGTTATAAACTGGGACCACGTTATCTTGGTCCTTTTAAAATCCAATGCCAAATCAACCCTGTCTCCTACAAACTCCTTCTTCCTCCTTCTCTCCGTATTCCTAATGCTTTTTATGTCTCTCTCCTTAAACCACTTATCCTTAACCGCTTCTCTCCTAAGGTTGTTGCTCCTACTCCTGTCTCCGGGTCCTCTGACATCTTCTCGGTTAAAGAAATTCTGGCATCCAAGACGGTCAGAGGTAAAAAAAAATTTCTTGTAGATTGGGAGAATTGCGGCCCGGAGGAGAGGTCATGGGAACCTGAGGACAACATCCTTGACAAGGACCTTATCTACAAATTTTCAGGTTCTAAAAAGAGGGGGAGACCCAAGGGGGGGGTACTGTTACGCCGAGCGCTCCGGGTCCCCGCTCCTCCCCGGAGCGCTCACAGCGTTCTCCTGTTCGCAGCGCCCCGGTCAGACCTGCTGACCGGGTGCGCTGCGATAATGTCCCTAGCCGGGATGCGATTCGCGATGCGGGACGCGCCCGCTCGCGGTGCGCATCCCGACCCGCTTACCAGACTCGCTCCCCGTCTGTGCTGTCCCGGCGTGCGCGGCCCCGCTCCCTAGGGCGCGCGCACGCCGGTTCTTTGCGATTTAAAGGGCCGCTGCTCCACTGATTGGCGCATGGGTTTTAATTAGTGTGTTCACCTGTGCACTTCCCTATATTACCTCACTTCCCCTGCACTTCCTTGCCGGATCTTGTTGCCATTGTGCCAGTGAAAGCGTTCCTTGTGTATCCCTAGCCTGTGTTCCAGACCTCTTACCGTTGCCCTTGACTACGATCCTTGCTGCCTGCCCTGACCTTCTGCTACGTCCGACTCTGCTCTTGTCTAATCCCTTGTACCGCGCCTATCTCAGTAGTCAGAGAGGTTGAACCGTTGCCGGTGGATATGACCTGGTTGCTACCGCCGCTGCAAGACCATCCCGCTTTGCGGCGGGATCTGGTGAAAACCAGTAGCAACTTAGAACCGGTCCACCGACACGGTCCACGCCAATCCCTCTCTGACACAGAGGATCCACTTCCAGCCTGCCGAATCCTGACAATTGCCTAATTTTAGGATCTTCTAAAGACCAGTGATTTTAGCATGTCTTTATACATAATCTATAGAATTCAAAGAGGGTGTACTTAATTATTCTCAAGAACACATGAAATGGCCATTAACGTTATCATCAGTATTTATTTATTTTTTTTGTCGCACGCTACTCCATTGCTGTAAAATTTAGGTATAGTGCTTTGGAGTTTGTGGCCAGATGTTGAGCTCAGAACTGTAAGCTTGTTTCATTGCTGCATCTCAGCATTTTCATGCTTTTTCAGCAGCAAAGTTGACCGGGCAGATATCCAATAGGGTGCGACTTGCTTTCTAAGGGCAGGAAGAGGAAAATAGTTTACACTGTAATAAAACAGAACTTTTTATTCCATGAAAAATATTAGGCCACACACGCAAAATATGAAGTTGGAGCACCATGCTATAGAAACAGGTTTCTATCTATTCCTGTTAGGGAGCAGGTCCCCTTGAAACGCGTTGTCCCTATTGGCCAATGAAGCCCCTATTGGTTATTGCTTCATTTTATTCACTATACATACAGCAAGTGCCGATCCAGTGTCCTTTTCTCCCCCACATAGAGCACGTGGGTGTTACTATTTGCTATAACCGTCCCAGGACTTGGTATACGGATAGACATGGGCTGCTGTTGGAATCCCAAGCGCCCTCATTCTAAGGCGATCTTCAGTGTTGTGCTCGCAGCACAACACCTACAGGTGAGCAGTTTACTGTTTCCCACAATTGTCACATCATTGCGGTCAGATAATTTGGGCACAGGGTGCGTTGGTTTTGTTCTACTTTTCCCCCTACATATCCCTTTACCCTTATTGGACCACTTGCTTTAAAATGAGGGACCTCACAATGCTGACGCCTATTAATACCCTAAACACCTCTCCCTGTCTAATCCAGAAGTATTTTATCTTATGCTTTATATGATAGCACTCATCAGTGGAGAATGAAAAATAAATAATAATGTCATGCCTTTTTTTGTCTTTGTACATTAGAATTGGGTATGGAATGTATTTTTTTTTATTATAGATGATTTATCTTTTTATTATTATTTGCATTATGTTTCTTATTAAATTTATTGGAGATTTTGTCATTTTATATTGCTATGGCCATACTAATGAACATAATCCTACCTAATTAACTAGGGAATTTTAAAGTGAACATGGTATCCATTTTTTTTCCTATAATGTCCTTATTAGCACTAGTAAGGAAACAAAAAGAATTTGAGCTGTCCAGTGGAGGAAACTAACAGAAGCCATTTTTGCTTAAAGGGTTTGTCTTCAGATCTTTGCTGGGGAAGTGATTAATTAAAAAAAAGGAAACTTACATACCCCAGTCCCCCGCAGCCCCAGGTGTGACTCTCCACTGATCACCATTTCTTTCTGCTTCAGAAAGTGACTGTCTCAGAAGTGACTGTCCACTCGGCAAGTCTCTAATTGAGGCCAGACATTGCTGCAGCATATGATTGGCTGAAAGGGCAGTTCCTACTGAGACAAGTCCATCCCAGAAGCAGGAAGAAATGGGATACTGATAATGTTACACTGGGAACAAACTAAAAAAAACATGTCTTTTTTTTTCAATGTTATTTTGCCCCAATAAAATATGAAAATATTTAAGAGAACACCCCTATTTAGAAAATTGTAAAACAGCTGATATTAATTTGATCTGGCTCCTCTCTCTGCTGGTGACCTGATACCTCCCCTACCCTTGTGGCGATCTGGTATTAATGAACATGTGCTTTCAGGGCCAAATCTAGTTTTTCTGCAGTTTGAGAAGAAAATTTAAAGGGGTATTCCGGCCTTAGACATCTTTTCCCCTATCCTTTGAATAGGGGATAAGATGTCTAAGGCCGGAATACCCCTTCAATGATCAGATTCATTATCTTTCCTTTTCTTTTTCATCTAGCCGAGCCTTCCATAAAGACTTCTTCTAGCAATCACTTATATCCGCAGAATCTGTTAGACAAACATCTTAGGTTCCCCAATTTTCCAATGCCATCCTCACCTTTGTCCCCACATAGTGTCCCAATTGGCAATAATGTCCCTCTCGGTAATTAGTAGTGTTGAGCGGCATAGGCCATATTCGAATTCGCGAATATTCGCGAATATATGGACGAATATTCGTCATATATTCGCGAATATTCGCATATTTGTTATATTCTCGTTTTATTTTCGCATATGCGAACATTCGCGTATGCGAAAATTAACATATGTGAAAATTAGCATATACAAAATTAACATACGCGAATATTCGCATATGCGAAAATTAGCACATGCTAATTTTCACATATGCGAATTTTCGCACGCCAGTCTCACACAGTAGTATTACAGCCTTCTTTACACCACACAAGCTGGAAGCAGAGAGGGATGATCACTGTGATGTGTACTGTGAAGAAAAAAAAAAAATACGAATATTCGTAATTACGAATATATAGCGCTATATTCACGAAATTCGCGAATTCGCGAATATGCGATATTCGCGAATAATATTCGAATTGCGAATATTCGCGAGCAACACTAGTAATTAGGTGCCTCAAATAGGTAAATAGGTACCCCTTGGTGTGTAGAGCTGCCCCCAGTAGGTAGAGAGTTGCTCCCATACGTAGAGCTGCCTCCCAGTAGAGAGAACTGTCTTCCAGTTGATAGATTTACAACCCAGTAAGTAGAGCTGCCCCAATAGGTAGAGCTTCCCCCAGTAGGTAAAGTTGGTAACCTTATATTGTTTTAAAATGTGACACATTTCCTTAAAGGACAGTAAACTTTATAGAATAAAGTGCTTTATTCACCACAAATAATTAATGAAGATAAAGAGGAAAAGTTGCTTTTCAATACACTTAAAGGGGTATTCCGCACCTAGACATCTTATCCCCTATCCAAAGGATAGGGGATAAGATGTCAGATCGCCGCGGTCCCACTGCTGGGGACCCCAGGGATCCCCGCTGCGGCACCCCGCTCTCATTACAGCACAGAGCGAGTTCGCTCTGTGCGTAATGACAGGCGATACGGGGGACGGAGCAGCGTGACGTCATGGCACCGCCCCTCGTGACATCATGGCTCGTCCCCTTAATGCAAGTCTATGGGAGGGGGCGTGACAACCGCCACGCCCCCTCCCATAGACTTGTATTGAAAGGGGCGGACCGTGACATCACGAGGGGTGGAGCCGTGACGTAACAATGTACCGCCCATACCCCTGTACCGCCCATCATTATGTGCAGAGCGAACTCGCTCTGTGCTGTAATGATAGCGCGGTGCCGCAGCGGGGATCCCAGGGGTCCCCAGCAGCGGGACCGTGGCGATCTGACATCTTATCCCCTATCCTTTGGATAGGGGATAAGATGTCTAGGGGCAGAATGCCCCTTTAACATTCTCTGTTAGCTATAATAATGATGTCAATGTTTCATTAAATAGAATGCACTAAGGTGTAAGACAAAAATAATCTAAACTAAAGCAAGGATTTTCAACATTGTGTAAATTTAAAACTACTTCAAAAAATGTTTAATGAGCTACACCAGGTATGAAACAGATTAAGTCTATTAAAGGTATTGTGTGACAAATACATGGATCTTTGTTTTAGTGTAAAATGGGTTATCCAGGAATTGAAAAACAGAGATAATTTCTTTCTAATACTGCGCCCTGTCTGTCCCCAAGTTGGATGTGGTATTACAACTTTACTCCATTCACTTTAATGGAACTGAGCTCCAGAAGCACACCCAACCCGGAGACAGATGGGGAGTGGTTTTTGAAAGAAGCTGGCTGTGCTTTTCGATTCCTGGATCACCCCTTTAACTGCCAGTGATGTTATTTTGACCAAAGTACAAAGTTCTCATAGTGCTGTAACATAATTGGGGCAGCTAAAAATAATAATCTTTTATTTATCTGACATTAACATATTCTACAGAACTTTAGAATTCAGAGGGGACACATATAGAATAATTCAAATATTGTTGTGTGTGGTATTACAGTTCAGTACCTTTAAAGTAAATGTAGCCAAGTTGTAATACCACATGCAACCTGAGAACAGGTCAGGTGCTGATTTGGAAGAAAAATCAATCTGGGGTTTACTTCTGTTTATCATAGACTTGGGAAACATGCAAGTTTGCAGCCAAGGTAGTTTGCGTAAAGCACATTTCATGAAAAGTGATGGTCTAGTGGTCATAAAAACCATAAAGATGAAGACCAGAACTTTATGAAGCAGCTGATGCAACCATGGCAGAAGTTAACTTCCAAAAGACCAATAGTGGCACTGTAGAATGTATAAAAACAACTTTGGATGTAACTTGACTGGTTTGACTTAGTGGGCTATCACTCTATACCTCAGCCCAGTAAAGGGGAACAAAATTCTGCAACATTCATATGTTTTGTACTTCCCAGTGTGACCTGCAAATATAAAAAAAAATAGTTTTGTCCGACTTGTTAAGGATTTTTCATTAACCAATTTATTATATATATTCATTAAAGCGTACTTGTCTGATCCAACAATAAAATGTTTTTAATATATCACACAGTACCTTATCCTGACCATGTACATCTAATTTTTATGTGTCAAGCACCTTTATTTTTTTTTTATTACACTTTTAATTTAGCTCACAAGTCGGAATTCCTCTCAAAGGGAGGGGGCGTGACCTTACTGTGCAGGTCTCCGCCCCTCCCTCAATATGCTGTCTGCTCACATATCCCCTAGCATTAGCAAAACTAAAACTCCGAGCTTGTCCTCACTGACAGTAGGGGGACACAATCTGACAGTGGGAGGATTTTTCCTCCAGCTGTGAGCCCTGCGCATGATGCATGGACACAGCAGGACTAGTGTCCAAGTAGGCAACGGAGTCAGATGTTTGACTGGCTTCTTCAGTATGAAATACTGAAAATTTTCTAATGAAGGGAATTGCAAACCTACTGGTTTTGCATGCTTTACAACACATGAAAAGTTTTTGTATCTGACAGTGCCCATTTAAGCGATTTATCTAAGATCGGTATTCTAGATGTAACACTAGGACCCCATTAAGTCTGCTGGAAAAAAATACACGGCTGAAAAAGATAAAGGGAACACTAAGATAACACATCCTAGATCTGAATGAATGAACTAATCGTATGAAATACTTTTGCCTTTACATAGTTGAATTGAAAATCTCCAAGTTGCCCCACAGAATCAAAACAGATACATACCGTATATACTCGAGTATAAGCCGAGTTTTTCAGCACGATTTTTCGTGCTGAAAACACCCCCCTCGGCTTATACTCGAGTGAACTCTCCACCCGCAGTGGTCTTCAACCTGCGGACCTCCAGAGGTTTCAAAACTACAACTCCCAGCAAGCCCGGGCAGCCATCGGCTGTCCGGGCTTGCTGGGAGTTGTAGTTTTGAAACCTCCGGAGGTCCGCAGATTGAAGACCACTGCGGCCTTCGACATCATCCAGCCCCCTCTCACCCTCTTTAGTTCTGTACAGTACTCACCTCCACTCGGCGCTGGTCCGGTGCTGCAGGACTGTCCGGAGAGGAGGTCGTCCGGTGGGATAGTGGTTCCGGGCTGCTATCTTCACCGGGGAGGCCTCTTCTAAGCGCTTCGGGCCCGGCCCCAGAATAGTCACGTTGCCTTGACAACGACGCAGAGGTACGTTCATTGCCAACGTACTTCTGCGTCATCGTCCAGGCAACGCCTCTATTCCGGGCCCTAAGCGCGGAGAAGAGGCGCCCCCAGTGAAGATAGCAGCCCGGAACCACTATCCCACCGGACGACCTCCTCACCGGACAGCCCTGCAGCACCGGACCAGCGCCGAGCGGAGGCGAGTACTGTACAGAACTAAAGGGGGTGAGAGGGGGTTGGATGATGTCGAAGGCCGCAGTGGTCTTCAACCTGCGGACCTCCGGAGGTTTCAAAACTACAACTCCCAGCAAGCCCGGACAGCCGATGGCTGCCCGGGCTTGCTGGGAGTTGTAGTTTTGAAACCTCTGGAGGTCCGCAGGTTGAAGACCACTGAGGGCGGATGATGAGAAGAGGATGACGAAGGGGGGGTGTGGGATGATGACAAGAGGATGATGAAGGGGGGGTGTGGGATGATGAAGGGGGGTGGGGATGATGACAAGGGGATGATGAAGGGGGGGTGTGGGATGATGACAAGGGGATGATGACAGGTGATGATGATGAGGGTCTGGATGATGACAGGTGGTGATGATGATGAGGATGTTAATGACGGGTCTGGATGATGACAGGGGGGGATGATGTATTTCCCACCCTAGGCTTATACTCGAGTCAATAACTTTTCCTGGGATTTTGGGTTGAAATTAGGGGTCTCGGCTTATACTCGGGTCGACTTATACTCGAGTATATACGGTAGATACAAAAATGGTCATGGCTGAAAAATTTCAAGGAGAAAAAAGGGAATTGTCTTGGTGGTTTTAGTGTTAAACTATGTATTCATGTGTGTTGTATAACTGCAGAGTGTAAAAATTAGTGACATCAGCTATGAATGATATTAGCATTAACTATGGGTAATGCCTGGTCCCCAGAGATGGTAAAGGATTAATATAACATATTATGACAGTTACTAGACACATTTCAGCTAATTGGAAATTCTGAAGTTTATTCCCTAAAAGAATTGATTTAAAGGATTAACTTTGTATTCATCAATGGTAAATTCTCATAGCTTTGGAATGTGACATCAATGATTTATTTTATTTATTTATGTTTACTTTATTTAAGTAAAATATAAATTTTTTCAAATATTTATAATAAGAGTTCTCATGAGACATGTTTTAAGAAATAAAACTTTAAAACTTCTGGGAAGTTTTTTCCAGAAAGCCTGTGAACAGTCTTTATAACTCTTTCTATTTCGTCCATATTTTTTTTCTAAAGTAATGCTTCAGAAATATGTCAGATTTACATTTTTGCAGATGCTCACTTCCTAGTCCCTCCTCGACTGATTTACAGAGCTCATATTTTAATCAAGGGGGAGCTGGGAGGTGGGGACAAGTGTGGAGGTGTGCCAGTCTATGGCAACTGGGCAACTCGACTTGTTCACTTGCCTTTACATTTGGCTGAGAAATAAAAAGGTGAATTTATTTTTAACAACCTCCATCAACTTTAATAAAGGTACAGTTGTCTTTTATACTTTAACATTCATGGCCTTTCCATTCATTGCATGCAGCTCTAAGGCTATGTTCACATGGTGGAAATTTAGCTATTCAACTCAAATTCTATTCTGCAGAGCTTCCTGCGGTATTTTATCAGTTTTGTATAATTTGTAGAATTTCAGCCGAATTTCTGCCGGAAATCAAAGCCCCATTGAGTTCCATAGGATTCTGCCCAGAATTCCTCAAAATTTAAAGACAGGTCTTTTTGTGAAATTTCCGCCGTGAAACTTCCACCATGTGAATAGGACTGTGAAATTCCCATTGAACATGATGTGTATAGATGAGCGAACTTTAGAAATTTTTTTCAAAAAAATTTGTTCCGATCCGAATTTATTTGCGGCAAATCTATATTAAAAGCAGCTATTTCTGGCTTATAGAGAGCCTCAATAGGGGATGTAGAACACTTTTCTGTGTTCTAACACGCACATGGAGTGTGCTGGGGTAGTAAAATAATACTGTTATTCAAAATGACATGCAGATTACCGGCATTGCATTTAGAATCACTGCTGCAGAGCGGCACAATGACAGAGCCTGGAGGTGGCATCAGTATGAGGAGACCATATAGTGGCTGAATGACACAGCATGGAGTTGTTGGTAGCATGAGGAGACCATATAGTGGCTGAATGACACAGCTTGGATGAGGCTGAAGCATGAGGAGACCATATAGTGGCTGAATGACACAGCATGGGGGTGTTGGCAGCATGAGGAAACCATATAGTGGCTGAATGACACAGCATGGAGGTGTTGGCAGCATGAGGAGACCATATAGTGGCTGAATGACACAGCGTGGAGGTGTTGGCAGCATGAGGAGACCATATAGTGGCTGAATGATACAGCATGGAGTTGTTGGCAGCATGAGGATACAATATAGTGGCTGAATGACACAGCATGGAGGTGTTGGCCGCATGAGGAGACCATATAGTGGCTGAATGACACAGCTTGGATGAGGCTGAAGCATGAGGAGACCATATAGTGGCTGAATGACACAGCCTGGAGGTGTTGGCAGCATGAGGAGACCATATAGTGGCTGAATGACACAGCGTGGATGTGTTCTCAGCATGAGGAGACCATATAGTGGCTGAATGACAAAGCATGGAGGTGTTGGCAGCATGAGGAGACAATATAGTGGCTGAATGACACAGCTTGGATGAGGCTGAAGCATAAGGAGACAATTTAGTGGCTGAATGACACAGTGTAGAGGTGTTGGCAGCATGAGGAGACCATATAGGAGCTGAATGACAAGGCATGGAGGTGTTGGCAGCATGAGGAGACCATATAGTGGCTGAATGACAGAGTGGAGGTGTTGGCAGCATGAGGAGACCATACAGTGGCTGAATGACACAGCGTGGAGGTGTTGGCAGCATGAGGCGACCATATAGTAGCTGAATGACAAGGCATGGAGGTGTTGGCCGCTTGAGGAGACCATATAGTGCCTGAATGACACAGTGTGGAGGTGCTTGCAGCATGAGGAGACCATATAGTGGCTAAATGACACAGTGTGGAGGTTTTGGCAGCATGAGGAGACCATATAGTGGCTGAATGACACAGCATGGAGGTGTTGGCAGCATCAGGAGACCATATGGTGGCTGAATGACACAGTGTGGAGGTGTTGGCAGCATGAGGAGACCATATAGTGGCTGAATGACACAGCTTGGATGAGGCTGAAGCATGAGGAGACCATATAGTGGCTGAATGACACAGCCTGGAGGTGTTGGCAGCATGAGGAGACCATATAGTTGTTGAATGACCCAGCGTGGAGGTGTTGGCAGCATGAGGAGACCATATAGTGGCTGAATGACACAGCTTGGATGAGGCTGAAGCATGAGGAGACCATATAGTGGCTGAATGACACCGCCTGGAGGTGTTGGCAGCATGAGGAGACCATATAGTGGCTGAATGACACAGCGTGGATGTGTTGTCAGCATGAGGAGACCATATAGTGGCTGAATGACAAAGCATGGAGGTGTTGGCAGCATGAGTGTTACGCCTAGCGCTCCGGGTCCCCGCTCCTCCCCGGAGCGCGTACGGCGCCTCTCTCTCCGCAGCGCCCCGGTCGGTCCCGCTGACCGGGAGCGCTGCACTGTCATGGCCGTCGGGGATGCGATTCGCACAGCGGGACGCGCCCGCTCGCGAATCGCATCCCAGGTCACTTACCCGTTCCCGTCCCCTGCTGTCATGTGCTGGCGCGCGCGGCTCCGCTCTCTAGGGCGCGCGCGCGCCAGCTCCCTGAGACTTAAAGGGCCAGTGCACCAATGATTGGTGCCTGGCCCAATTAGCTTAATTGGCTTCCATCTGCTCCCTGCCTTTATCTGACCTCCTCCCATGCACTTCCTTGCCGGATCTTGTTGCCTTGTGCCAGTGAAAGCGTTTTGTGTGTCCAAAGCCTGTGTACCAGTACTACTGCTATCCACCCTGACTACGAACCTTGCCGCCTGCCCCCGACCTTCTGCTACGTCCGACCTTGCTTCTGTCTACTCCCTTGTACCGCGCCTATCTTCAGCAGCCAGAGAGGTTGAGCCGTTGCTAGTGGATACGACCTGGTCACTACCGCCGCAGCAAGTCCATCCCGCTTTGCGGCGGGCTCTGGTGAAAACCAGTAGTGACTTAGAACCGGTCCACTAGCACGGTCCACGCCAATCCCTCTCTGGCACAGAGGATCCACCTCCTGCCAGCCGGCATCGTGACAGTAGATCCGGCCATGGATCCCGCTGAAGTTCCTCTGCCTGTTGTCGCCGACCTCCCCACACTGGTCGCCCAGCAAGCCCGACAGATTGCCCAACAAGATCACCAGCTGTCGTACTTGACCACCATGACTCAGCAACTCCAGTCGCAGCTACAGCAGATTCAGTCTCAGCTACAGCAGCAGCAACCATCTCCTCCGCCAGCTCCTGCACCTCTTCCGCAGCGAGTGGCCACTCCTAGCCTCCGCCTGTCCTTGCCGGACAAATTTAATGGGGACTCTAAGTTTTGCCGTGGCTTTCTTTCGCAATGTTCCCTGCATTTGGAGATGATGTCGGATCAGTTTCCTACTGAAAGGTCTAAGGTGGCTTTCGTAGTCAGCCTTCTGTCTGGAAAAGCCCTGTCATGGGCCACACCGCTCTGGGACCGCAATGACCCCGTCATTGCCTCTGTACACTCCTTCTTCTCGGAAATTCGAAGTGTCTTTGAGGAACCTGCCCGAGCCTCTTCTGCTGAGACTGCCCTGTTGAACCTGGTCCAGGGTAATTCTTCCGTTGGCGAGTACGCCATACAATTCCGTACTCTTGCTTCTGAACTTTCCTGGAATAATGAGGCCCTCTGCGCGACCTTTAAAAAAGGCCTATCCAGCAACATTAAAGATGTTCTGGCCGCACGAGATACTCCTACCAACCTGCATGAACTCATTCATCTAGCCACTCGCATTGACATGCGTTTTTCTGAGAGGCATCAAGAGCTCCGCCAGGAAAAAGACTTAGATCTCTGGACACCTCTCCCACAGTCTCCATTGCAATCTGCGCCTAGGCCTCCCGCCGAGGAGGCCATGCAAGTGGATCGGTCTCGCCTGACCCTGGAAGAGAGGAATCGCCGTAAGGAAGAGAATCTTTGTCTGTACTGTGCCAGTACCGAGCATTTCTTGGTGGATTGCCCTATCCGTCCTCCACGCCTGGGAAACGTACGCACGCACCCAGCTCACGTGGGTGTGGCGTCTCTTGGCTCTAAGTCTGCTTCTCCACGTCTCACGGTGCCTGTACGGATTTCTTCTTCAGCCAGCTCTTCCCTCTTAGCCGTGGCCTGCCTGGACTCTGGTGCCTCTGGGAATTTTATTCGGGAGTCCTTGGTGAATAAATTCCGCATCCCGGTGACCCGTCTTGTCAAGCCACTCCACATTTCCGCGGTCAACGGAGCCAGGTTGGATTGCACCGTGCGTTCCTGCACGAAGCCCCTCCTAATGTGCATCGGACCTCATCATGAGAAAATTGAGTTTTTGGTCCTCCCCAATTGCACTTCTGAAGTTCTCCTTGGACTACCCTGGCTTCTACACCATTCCCCAACCCTGGATTGGTCCACAGGGGAGATCAAGAGCTGGGGTACCTCTTGCTTCAAGGACTGCCTTAAACCGGTTACCAGTACTCCCTGCCGTGACCCTGTGGTTCCTCCTGTATCCGGTCTCCCTAAGGTCGTTATGGACTCTGCCCGCCTTAAGAAGTGCCTCTCCCCCCCTCCCAGTCCAGTCAGGCAAGCCTCGGTGCCTCCTCATGGCCCTCGTCCTGGTGTCACACTGCCCCGTGCCAGGCCTCGCCCTCTGCCCTCCCTCCCCATTCCCACTCCTGCTGTACTGCCTGCCGTTGAGGAATCCCTCCATCCTTTCCCGGTGTCCTCATCCCAGGGGAGGCAGTTACCGGACAAAGAGAAGGGGAGACCTAAGGGGGGGGGTACTGTTACGCCTAGCGCTCCGGGTCCCCGCTCCTCCCCGGAGCGCGTACGGCGCCTCTCTCTCCGCAGCGCCCCGGTCGGTCCCGCTGACCGGGAGCGCTGCACTGTCATGGCCGTCGGGGATGCGATTCGCACAGCGGGACGCGCCCGCTCGCGAATCGCATCCCAGGTCACTTACCCGTTCCCGTCCCCTGCTGTCATGTGCTGGCGCGCGCGGCTCCGCTCTCTAGGGCGCGCGCGCGCCAGCTCCCTGAGACTTAAAGGGCCAGTGCACCAATGATTGGTGCCTGGCCCAATTAGCTTAATTGGCTTCCATCTGCTCCCTGCCTTTATCTGACCTCCTCCCATGCACTTCCTTGCCGGATCTTGTTGCCTTGTGCCAGTGAAAGCGTTTTGTGTGTCCAAAGCCTGTGTACCAGTACTACTGCTATCCACCCTGACTACGAACCTTGCCGCCTGCCCCCGACCTTCTGCTACGTCCGACCTTGCTTCTGTCTACTCCCTTGTACCGCGCCTATCTTCAGCAGCCAGAGAGGTTGAGCCGTTGCTAGTGGATACGACCTGGTCACTACCGCCGCAGCAAGTCCATCCCGCTTTGCGGCGGGCTCTGGTGAAAACCAGTAGTGACTTAGAACCGGTCCACTAGCACGGTCCACGCCAATCCCTCTCTGGCACAGAGGATCCACCTCCTGCCAGCCGGCATCGTGACAATGAGAAGACAATATAGTGGCTGAATGACACAGCTTGGATGAGGCTGAAGCATGAGGAGACAATTTAGTGGCTGAATGACACAGTGTAGAGGTGTTGGCAGCATGAGGAGACCATATAGTAGCTGAATGACAAGGCATGGAGGTGTTGGCAGCATGAGGAGACCATATAGTGGCTGAATGACAGCGTGGAGGTGTTGGCAGCATGAGGAGACCATACAGTGGCTGAATGACACAGCGTGGAGGTGTTGGCAGCATGAGGCGACCATATAGTAGCTGAATGACAAGGCATGGAGGTGTTGGCCGCTTGAGGAGACCATATAGTGCCTGAATGACACAGCGTGGAGGTGCTGGCAGCATGAGGAGACCATATAGTGGCTAAATGACACAGTGTGGAGGTTTTGGCAGCATGAGGAGACCATATAGTGGCTGAATGACACAGCATGGAGGTGTTGGCAGCATCAGGAGACCATATAGTGGCTGAATGACACAGTGTGGAGGTGTTGGCAGCATGAGGAGACCATATAGTGGCTGACTGGCACAGCCAGGAGTTGGCAGCAGCATGAGTAGACACTAGGCCATCACAATCCCTAAGATTATAACATGAATTCTGTAATTTAAACCAAAGATTTTGGGTAGCTAGTGCTACCATAACAACATTTTTATTCCCATACCCAGTTCCAGCAGCATCAGTAAACCATATATTGTCTGAATGCACAGCCTGGAATTGGCTGAAGCATGAGGAAACCATATAGTGTCTGAATTGCACAACCAGGAGCAGTATAAGTAGACACAAGGGCTTAACAATCCCTAAGAAAAAAAGACAAAGTTGGAAATTTTAACCAAAGATTTTGGGTAGCTAGTGCTACCATAACAAAATTTTTATTCCCAGACCCAGGCGCAGCAGTATCAGTAAACCATATATTGGCTGAATGGCACAGCTTAAAGTTATCGGCAGATGAGGAGACAATAGGGCCTCACAATCTCTAAGAATAAAAGATGAATTTTGAAATTTCAATATAAGATGTATGGTACCTAGTGCTACCATAAACATATATAGGCAATGTCCTATACACCGCCTCCCACGTCACTCTTCTCATCACTACTTGCCCGCCTAGCGAAGGAAGTGGCAGATATCTCTTCCACTCCTTGGCTGGGCAGTAGCTGCTGACTTCTATTAGATCATTCTCAGTGAAGAATAGTGGAGCTAAACCCACAGCATAAGATACTTCTGTAGGAGAGGGAACAACACAGGAAAGAGGAAATGGGAGGACAGAGACTGCTCCCGGGCCATGCCAACTGAGGGGTATGTCTGAGGAACCCACCAACTGTTGACTCGGGGTGTCAGATGTCACTTGTGATGAAGTGGATGACCGTGTTAACCAATCGACAACGGCAGATGGGTTGCTGGTCGAGACACGACCGCTAGCTGATAACTCCTGCTGCCACTCGTCCCTAATTTGCTGTGACCTCTGCCTGAAGGATTTACTCCTCTGCCACTTCTCTGTGCATGTCCTAGCACTTCTCTGCCTGACATACTTAGTGTGTATATGAGGAGAGTACAATATGCTTCACTACGCTTAAAACAGTATTTTTTGTAAAACACCAGCAGGAGATTTCTTTTGTCTGTCCTTTCACAGTATGTAGGCCCTTGACAGATTAACAGGTACAAAATAGTACACTACTTAGATGTACGTATGCAGTATGCACTGATGAGGGCAGAAAAATGCGCTACAATGCACCTAAAAACTCTATAATTTCTTTAAATTATGTATTATACAGACTAGTATAACCAGCAGATTATTTTTTTGTGGAGCAAAGACACAGAATTGCGCTGAAAAATTATTCTTGTCTCCTCTGCTAAGGTTTATGAAGTGAAGGCAGCTTGTTGAAATATGTGAGGCAACACCCAGCTCTCTGCCCCTCTCTGTAATACTATGCCGAAGAAAGTGACTGGGAGGTTAATGCCTGGAGCTGCAGTAAAAATCCTTTTCAGTGAAACAAACACTGCTCTCTGTTCACCAGAACGCTGATGTGACTAGGAGGTAAACGCTGCTGAAATGAGCTTTTCTGTGTAACACACACACAGCGATGTCTGCCTATCTCTATGCAGTGTAATGAATGAAGTGGCTGGCCGCAATATGGCTGCCTATTATATAGGGCTGTGACATCACAGGGGTGGCTGGCTGCTGATAGGCTGCATCCTGCATGTGATTCAGGGTCATACCACCTACTTCCCTTCCCACCTTGCCTTCCCGTCTTCCCAGGGTCCCTTGCCTCATGTACTCACATGTCGATCCGCTATTTTAGATGCCCTGGAGCCTGTAACACTCTAAAATAGAGTTTAATGAAGCAATTTGCGGCAATATTCGCATTTGTTGCGAATTTAATATTTCCTGAAATTCGTAACAAATTTGGGTTCGTCAGCTTCGATTCGCTCATCTATAATGATGTGCTTTATAATTCTGGCAGATTCTATTTAAGGGTTGTTTTACACAGCTGTTTGTGCCAGTTGATAACCTTTTTTTTTTTTTTGCAAAGCAAAAATAAATTCAAAAGGAATAAATACACTGCTCAAAAAAATAAAGGGAATGCTTATACAACACAATGTAACTCCAAGTCAATCACACTTCTGGGAAATCACACTGTCCACTCAGGAAGCAACACTGATTGACAATCAATTTCACATGCTGTTGTGCAAATGGAACAGACAACATGCGGAAATTATAGGCAATTAGCAAGAGCCCGCTATAAAGGAGTGGTTCTGCAGGTAGTGACCACAGACCACTACTCAGTTCCTATGCTTCCTGATTGATGTTTTAGTCACTTTTGAATGTTGACGGTGCTTTCACTCTAGTGGTAGCATGAGACGGAGTCTACAACACACACAAGTGGCTCAGGTAGTGCAGCTCATCCAGGATGGCATATCAATGCGAGCTGTGGCAAGAAGGTTTGCTGTGTCTGTTAGCATAGTGTCCGGAGCATGGAGGCACTACTAGAGACAGGTCAGTACATCAGGAGACGTGGAGGAGGCCATAGGAGGGCAACAACCCAGCAGCAGGACCGCTACCTCCGCCTTTGTGCAAGGAGAGCAGGAGGAGAGCTGCCAGAGCCCTGAAAAAAATGACCTCCAGCAGGACACAAATATGCATGTGTCCACTCAAACGGTCAGAAACAGACTCCATGAGGGTGGTATGAGGGCCCGACATCCACAGGTGGGGGTTGTGCTTACAGCCCAAAACCGTGCAGGACATTTGGCATTTGCCAGAGAACACCAAGATTGACAAATTTGCCACTGGTGCCCTGGGCTCTTCACAGATGAAAGCAGGTTCACACTGAGCACATGTGAAAGACATGACAGAGTTTGGAGATGTTCTGCTGCCTGCAAAATCCTCTATCATGACCGATTTGGCGGTGGGTCAGTAATGGTGTATTTGGCATTTCTTTGGGGGGCCGCACAGTCCTCCATGTACGTGCCAGAGGTAGCCTGAATGCCATTAGGTACCGAGATGAGATCCTCAGAACCCTTGTGAGACCATATGCTGGTGCGGTTGGCCCTGGGTTCCTCATATGCAAGACACTGCTAGACCTCATGTGACTGAAGTGTGTCAGCAGTTCCTGCAAGATGAAGGCATTGATGCTCTGGACTGGCCCGCCTGTTCCCCAGACCTGAATCCGATTGAGCACATCTGGGACATCATGTCTCGCTCCATCCACCAACGCCACTGTCAGGATCCGGGTACTGTGAGGAAACTGGTGATACTGGTGGTGGATCCTCTGTGTCAGTGGGGTGATGACGTGGGCCGTACCAGGGGAACGGAGTCTAAGGGGTTACTGGTATTCACCAGAGCCCGCCGCAAAGCGGGATGGACTTGCTGCGGCAGGTAACTCCCAGGTCGTTCCACCCGATAGTGACTCAACCCCGACTGACGGCTGAGATAGGCACGGTACAAGGGATTATGCAAGAGCAAGGTCGGACGTAGCAGAAGGTCAGGGCAGGCAGCAAGGATCGTAGTCAGGGGCAATGGCAGGAGGTCTGGAATACTGGCTTGGGACATACAAGGAACGCTTTCACTGGCACAATGGCAACAAGATCTGGCAAGGAAGTGCAGGGGAAGTGAGGTAATATAGGGAAGTGCACAGGTGAACACACTAATTAAAACCCATGCGCCAATCAGTGGCGCAGCGGCCCTAGGGAGCGGGGCCACGCGCGCGGGACTGGACAAACGGGGGACAGGTTGGGTAAGCAGGCTGGGATGTGAACCGTGAGCGGGCGCGTCCCGCATCGCAGGTCGCATCCCCGCCAGAGACACTAGCGCAGCGCTCCCGGTCAGCGGGTCTGACCGGGACGATGCGAGCAGGTAAACGCTGTGAGCGCTCGGCGTAACAGCCACCATGCACCACAGACTTTCCAGGAGTTGGCAGATGCTTTAGTCCAGGTCTGGGAGGACATCCCTCAGGAGACCATCTGCCACCTCATCAGGAGCATGCCCAGGCATTGTAGGGAGGTCATACGGGCACGTGGAGGCCACACACAGTACTGAGCCTCATTTTGACTTGTTTTAAGGACATTACATCAAAGTTGGATCAGCCTGTAGTGTGGTTTACCACTTTGATTTTGAGTGTGACTCCATATGCAGATGCCCATGGGTTGATAAATTTGATTTCCATTGATAATTTTTGTGTGATTTTGTTGTCAGTACATTCAACTATGTAAAGACGAAAGTATTTCATACGATTAGTTCATTCATTCAGATCTACGATGTGTTATTTTAGTGTTCCCTTTATTTTTTTGAGCAGCATATAAAGAATGAACTTCTACTTTCCTTCCTGCTGAATCCACTTCTAACTTGGGCTCAATTGAACGAATGAGAACTGATTGAGAAACTGTCACAAAATGCTATGTGTGAAACCACTATTAGGCTATGTCCACAAAGTGTAATATGAAAGTAAAATTAAAGGGTTACTCCAGCGTTTAGACATCTTATCCCTTATCCAAATGCAAGCCTATGGGAGTGGGCGTGACAGCCATCACACCCCCTCCAATAGGCTTGCATTGAGTGGGTGGAGCATGACATCACACGGGGCGGAGCCGTGATGTCAAAATGCTCCTGCCCCATTATCGACAGTAATCAGACCCGGAGCAATTATGCTCCGGGGACTGATTTTAACGGGGTGAGGCATGCAAGATCACGGGGGTCCCCAGCAGCGGGACCCCCGTGAACAGGCATCTTATTCCCTTTCCTTTGGATAGGGGATAAGATGTCTAAGCGCCGGAGTACCTCTTTAACCCCTTAAGGACACAGCCCATTTTGGCCTTAAGGAAGCAGAAAACTTTATTTTTACGTTTTCATTTTTTCCTCCTCGCCTTCAAAAAATCATAACTATTTTATATTTTCATCCACAGACTAGTATGAGGGCTTGTTTTTTGCGCGACCAGTTGCCCGTTGTAATGCCATTGCTCACTTTACCATAAAATGTATGGCGCAACCAAAAAAATACTATTTGTGTGGGGAAATTAAAAAGAAAACCGCAATTTTGCTAATTTTGGAAGGTTTCGTTTTCACGTCGTACAATTTATGGTAAAAGTGACATGTGTTCATTATTCTTTGGGTCAATACAATTAAAATGCTACCTGTGATAACATACTTTTCTATTACTGTTGCACTTAAGAAAAAATCACAAACTTTTTAACCAAATTAGTACGTTTAAGATCCCCTAATTTGAAGACCTACAAATTTTTCATTTTTCAGTATAAGTGATGGTATGAGGACTCATTTTTTGTGCCGTGATCTGTAATTTTTATTGATACCATATTTGCTTATATAAAACTTTTAATACATTTTTTATAAATTTTTTTTTTAAATAAAATGTTATAAAAAAGCAGCTATTTTGGACTTTTTTTTTGCGTTCACGCCATTCACCGTACAGTATCATTAACATTTTATTTTAATAGTTCAGATATTTACGCACTCGGCGATGCCAAATATGTATATAAAATATTTTTTTACACTTTTTGGTGGTGAAATTGGGTAAATGGGGCAATTTACGTTTTTATTGGGGGAGGGGGTTTTTCACATTTTTTTTACTTTATTTTTTTAACTTATTTTACTTTTATTTTTACACTTTAATAGTCCCCATAGGGGACTATTTATAGCAATCACTCGATTGCTAATCCTGTTCAGTGCTATGTATAGGACATAGCACTGATCAGGGTTATCGGTCATCTTCTGCTCTGGTCTGCAGGAAGGCAGATCAGAGCAGAAGACTCTCGGAAGACAGCGAAGGCAGGTGACGGGATCTCCGGCTGCCGTGCTGGATGATCGATCATCCAATCGGCGATCCAATCATCCAATTAAGTGACCGCGATGCTGAAGATGCCGTGATCGGTATTGATCACGGCATCTGAGGGGTTAATCGCGGATGTCCGCCATTACCGGCGGGTCCCTGGCTGCGATCAATAGCCGGGACCTGCCGCGCATGATCCGGGCATCTGGGCTCCGATGCCCGCGGTTATGCTTAGGACGTAAATGTACGTCCTGGTGCGTTAAGTACCGCATCACCAGGACATACATTTACGTCCTTCGTCGTTAAAATAGGAACAAAATACATCACAATGATAGTCCATTAAAAGGTGTCAATACACACACTGTTAAAAAATACAGCCAGTAATTTCAATGTTGGAATTAGGCTAGAATTCCACTGAGGTTTTTGCCCTGCACTTTTTAAGGCTTAAACACACGAGAAAAAACGCCAGAAAAACTGCCACCCTGCATCTTTCTGGCGTTTTTACCACTGTGTGGAATATGCCTTTTCTGGCCCCTTTGGTGTTTTTTTTCCAAATTTGTTGGGTACCAAAAACAAATAAAAAATAAAAAGAAAGAAAAAAAAGGATGCAGTAGGGATGGAAAAATTTTTATTTAACAACATTTTTATTTTTTATAACAAAATATTTATACATTTTTAATAAAGTGTGTGTTTCACTTTTCTCCTCACATTTTTTACATTTTTTAGGTAGTACTACTACTACTCCCAGCATGGATCAGACTGTTCCATGATGGGAGTAGTAGTACCTGTACTAAAAGACATATCCCCCGGGTGTTACTCCTGACACCTGATGCGATCCTCCATAATATAGCAGAGATGCAGAGCCGCTCTATACAGCACTCACATGTCTGCTCTGTACTCCGGCCAGTGATGTGAATAGAACATCACTTATTCATATTTTCCGCCCAGAGTGGAGATTGGCCGGATGGTTGCAGCCAATCACCGCTCTCAGAGGGAAATATGATTGAGTGATGTTCTATTTACATCACTGAGATTTATCCCCCAGCGCCTGCAGTCTATACATCCCCAGCCTGTGCACTTTGTCATCCTCCTGTTCCATTCAGTGAACACAGGCAGAGCAGGGGGAGGGGAGATGAGGAGCCATGTACATCCTCTCTCCCCTGCTCTTTCTTCTTTCTCCAGTGCAGACCTGCATCCTCCAAAGGCAGAGCAGGGAGAGGGGAGATAAGGGGGGCATGTACCTCCCCCCAGCTCTAACTTGGGAGAGCTGAGGGGAGGAGCGGAGGCAAGTCTGCACAGGGCACACATTTCCATCTCACACTGGCCAGAGTATAGTGCAGAGATGCGGAGCACAGGAGAAAGCCACTCCGCAACTCTGCAATAGAAACGACGATCACAGCGGGTGTCAGAAGTGATACCCACTGTGATCTGTACTTTAACTGCAAGTTCTACTATTCCCATCATGGAGCACACTCTGCTTCAGGCTGGGAGCTGCTGTACCTGCATTAATAGACAGATCATAGCGACTGTCACTCCTGACTCCCGCTCCAATCCTCCTGTATAATGTATAGATGCGGCCGGCCGCTCTTCTATGGTCCCCTGCACTGACATATACATATATATATATATATATATATATATATATATATATATATATACACATATTCATATTTCCCACAGAGAGCTGTGATTAGCTGGAACCATCTGGCCAATCACAGCTCTCTGGGGAAAATATGAATAGGTGTATATATACGGCAGTGCAGGGGACCATAGAAGAGCTGCCGCCCGCATCTATACATTATACAGGAGGATTGCAATGGGCGATCTGTCAATTAGTACAGGTACTACTACTCCCATTATGGAACTGTGTTCCATGCTGGAAGTAGTAGTACTACCTAAAAAACAATTTAAAAAAAAAGTCAAAAACACACACACTACATTTTTATTATTGACGGCTCCATTTTTTGTGCCCTGTCCGCCCACATAAATTGATCCCTGTTTAAAAATTAATAAAAATGTAGTTATAAAAAAGATACATTTCGTTAAATACAATTTTTTCCATCACTACTGTACATTTTTCATAATTTTTTTGTAATGGTATCCTATGAAATCTTAATAAAAAAAATTTATCTCCATCACTTTTTTGGATCGCTAAAGTCCAAAAAAGAATAAAAAACGCCGGCAAAAATACCAAAGTTAAAATCAACATGGCGTTTTTCTTGGCGATTTTGCTCTCCCATAGACTTCTATGGGGGAAAAATGCCATGATTTCTGTGCAAAAAAACGCCAAACTAGGTTTTGTTGGGCATTTTGAAAAACCAGCCTCTGAGCCCCAAATTGCTGAAAAACGCCAAAAGGATAAAAAAAAATGCCAAACTGAAAAACACCAAGTGAATCTGGTATTTTGCAGTTTACTACTGACCTGCAGCTAAAATCTTGTGGGACAATTGTCGTTTTTTATGTCATTCGTAGTGGAATTCCAGCCTTACAACTGCTTTTTTTTAACTTTGTAAAAAATACAGACATATTTTATTTCTTTTTTAGGCTGAGATTTTGCTAATATTTTACACTGTGTGAACATAGACTTATACTGCAACAGTCAAGCCTGAAAAATTGTAAAAGTTATCTAAATATATTACAACTAAATAAAGTTTAATTAGCAATACATGGGCAAAGCTTACACATAGTGCTTTTTTCTTGTCTACTTTACCAGAGACAATACTATAATTTTTTTGTATTCTTCTTGGCAAAAGTCTTCAAAGCCTGTCAAGCATTGTGAGAATTGGACACAAATTTGTCCAGTTTAAAAAAAAAAAAAAAAAAAAAAAACATTTCCGCATACCCTATTTAGGAGTTTTGAGCTAATGGTCCATGCCCAAGATTGGTTACATAGAGTATCTCTGCTTGGATAGGGGATGAGATATTTAGGGGTGAAATACCCCTTTAACATTCTCCTTTCTTTCCAACCACACTTGAGATCTGCAGTAAACAAGGACCAGGAGGGCTGAAATGTTGGAATTCTTGAATCTCATATGGTTTTCTCTTTGTCCTACTAATACTAATTACATTAACCTACCTGATGGTGTTATAATATAGCCTACTAATAAAAGTATTATTGATATTTCTTTATTTGATACAGTGCTGTATTTTTCTTAATATAAGCCACCCAGCTCTACTATAAAGCACACATTACCAGTGGACATTTCCATTATCATTTCCAGATGATGCGAAAGTGAGCGGTCCGCTGCTTCTCCCCTGTCAAACTGTCCTGCTAGCCTGCATGCCCATCCTAGGGTGCATGCGCGACGGTTCTCAGAGATTAACCCCACACTTCCTCCTGTTCCCTGACGGATCTTTGTGCCCTGTTGCCTTAGAGAAAGCGTTCCCTGTTGTATCAGCTATTCCATGTACCAGTTCTCGTGCTAAGTTTCCTGACCACTGTTCCTTGCCACCTGCCCTGACTTACCTGCCTGTCCCTGACTCTTAGTACATCTCATCCTTCTGTGCCACTCATCACCTCGGCTGCCTTTGTGGATGAGTCGTGCTCGAGGCAGCAACCTGGGAGCCACCTGCCGCAGCAAGCCCATCCCGCTTTGCGGCGGGTTCTGGTGAAAACCAGCGGCTCCTTAGACTCCACTCCCTGGTGCGGCTCACGCCATTGTCCACTCAGGTACAGCGGATCCATGCCACCAGCTGTTACAATAATAATTTGAAGTACAGATCAAAGAAACCAAAAAGTGGGAGAAAAATGCTATAGATTCTTATTTGTGTGTACAGTTGCACTGTCCTGTATTAAAAATCCCTCGGTAAATACAGTACACCTGTCATTTATCACTAAATTTCCTGCCTAATATTTATGAGATAATTCTGCTAGGACTGCCCTTGTCTGAAGAAAACAGGAAATGTCAGCTTACTTTTGTGGTTTGTGAATTGTAGGAGGTGTAATACTTCCAATATTTTTCATGTGTATAGATGAAGATATTACAATTGATGATGAAAAATATAATTTTAATATTATGTTAGTTGGTGAGAGATAACTGATAAATTACAAGTAAGGCTATGTTCACACATTGTTTTTTCATTCATTTATTGATAATTTTTTTTCCAGCCATTTATGTTTGGAATGAATCTAAAAACAGTTTGTGAACATAGCCTTGTAATAAGTGATTACCTCTCAAAAAATAAAAATCAATCTGCTCAGGTTGTCCAGTTTTGTAACACAATGCTGCTACCTGCTGCTAAACTACAACCCCCATCAATCCCGGAAACATCAAGGCTGTCTAGGAATGCCGGGAGTTGTTGTTTAGCAACAGTGAGCATCCAGTTGTTGCCAAACTACAACCCCTTCATTCCCAAAGAGCCACATGCTTTCTGAAAATGATGGGCATTGTAGTTTAGCAACAGATGGAGGCTCTCTATTTGGAAAGACACTGGCAGAAAGGGTCTGTTCACATTATACATTTTTAACAGGTGTAAATAGGTCTGTGGAATGGCACCACTAGTATCAGCACATCAGGGGTTAAGCGAGCTGGTCATCGATTAGGAGGATAATACAGCACTGGATACACAGATAAATAGAGTCTGCGATGGTGCTGGAAATAAGTAGCAAATAGATTTATGTAACAACTTAAGAACTTTCTGTCTGTCTGTTCTTACACTTTATTATACATTTTTAACATGCCCTTTTAAAACATCCTTACCGCACCTCGTTCCAGGCTCTGAGATACTTCTTGTGTAGCTCTTCCCCTAGTGACATCAACACTAGATGCAGGGCTACACAAGAAGAGGTCTGAGGAGGTAGAACTCTCTTCACTGTATACATTATACATCCATTTACATAGATGGCTGTATAATGTATACATCCATTTCCCCTGTCAAGGAGTTAACCCAGCAGTGCTAATTAACTTGATCTGTGCTGGGATGAGCTGTACCCTCTGTCAGCTGCTGCCAAAGCTCAACCCCGACATTGCCAGCTTTGCTCGAGCCGAATCCCCCAGAAGTTCAGATCAAATCCAGGTTTATGGGGGTTGGCTAATTCAACTCTATCCCAAAGGAGAAAAACACAATTTCAAATGTCTGAAAACCTGCTTTTTCCAGTTTTTAAATTTTTTTTTTTTTTTGGGGGGGGGGGGGGGGGGGAGGGAGCAAGTGGAACCAAGTAGAAACTTAGCCTTAGCAGGGGTGGAAATACAGTTGACAAGTATTTTGGAGATCCTCAGTGCAAGGAGCAGGGCATAACCAGGCACCATACTTCTCAATGAAACTTCAGCAAACAAGCTGTTACATTCTGTGCTCCAGCCAGACATGCTAGCCATGAGTGCTTCCCTTCTCCTCAACCAGTGAGGCCGGGATTCGCATTGCGGGACTCGCCCGCATGCAAATCCCGGCCCGTCACTCACCTCCGCTCTCCACTGTACCCTCTGTGCTTCCTCAGCGCCTGCACGTGTGCCCCCGCCTTCTAGGGCTTTGAGCTGGGCTAGAGCTTTGATATTTAAAGGGCCATTGCGCCCTCAACCCCTTAAGGACCAAGACCATTTTCACCTTAAGGACCAGGCCAATTTTATTTTAGCGTTTTCATTTTTTCCTCCTCGCCTTCTAAAATCTAATCTTCAAATTCCATCTAAAGACCCATATAAAGGCTTGTTTTTTTGCGTGACCAATTGTACTTTGTAATGAAACCTCTCATTTTACCATAAAATGTACGGCCAACCCAAAAAAATATTTTTTTAGGGAGGAAATTTAAATGAAAACCACAATTTTGCACATTTTGGAGAGTTTCATTTTCACACTGTATAATTTATGGTAAAAATAACATGTGTTCTTTATTCTGTGGGTCAATACAATTAAAATGATACCAATGGCTAGATACTTTTATATTTTTGTACTGCTTAAAAAAATCTAAAACTTTTTGTACAAAATCAGTAATCTAAAATTGCCCTATTTTGACCACCTATAACTCTTTCTTTTTTCCGTATATAGGGAGGTATGAGGCTCATTTTTTGCTCTGTCGTCTGTACTTTTTATCGATAACACATTTGCATATATAAAAAAAAATTATTTTTTTACATTTACGCCGTTCACCGTACGGGATCATCTTCATCTTCAGCTGGCCAATCCTGTCCGCCATACTGAGTGGTAAATCTAACCCGATTTTTATTTTTGCTTTTATCTTTCTCAAAATGGGCCAGACGTTTAGTTCCGGGTATTTTTGAACTTGCCTTCCTACATTTATACCTAAATATGTTTCTTCACCTCTTGTTATCTTGAGTCTCTGTGGTTGTGAACGACTAAATTTGGGATCTTACTGGATTTTCCTGTCTGTATTTAAAAAGGTTTCCTTGCTGGAAAAACCAGGCAGAAAGGTGCAGATAGAAGTTGGAAACCTTGTATGGAGATTTATAATGTTTCTGCCCTGAGAGGGAAAGACATTGGAGTTACTGTTTCCATATGGAAGTAAATCTATGGCTACTATCTGATTTTCCTGTTCGTTTGTATAAAGCTTCCCTGTTGGACTCTGGAAAAAGAGATTGTGTTCCGATTGCTATCCCCTCTAAAAATATACAGTGGAGTATACTGACTGAACAAATCTCCTCCTTTATACATTAATAACTTGTGGGTGATAATATCGCTCTGAGTTTTAATAATAATGACAACTTTGGCGCACTTGCATGGTCTATCTATAAGTTCTGTGTCTGAATAAGCAGTAGCCGATTAGGAATTTTCTGTGCCATTGTGGAGTGATCCCTTGTTTTTTTTTTTTTTTTTTTTCTTTTCCTCAGTAAAAGAAGTAAATGAGTGGTTGGAAAAGGAAGGGATCAGATAAATTGTAACAAATTAATTTCCCTGGCAAATAAGGAATTAAATATACTGATGAAATTTAAGGGGAAAAAGGTATAAGCTGGCTGGCTGATCGGGTGGGAGGCTCAAGATAGAGGATTGCCGGAAAAAGCTTTTTGGCTATGCCAGAGGAAGGGTTGGGGGAGATGGCAGAAGGGGGGGGGGGGTTCCCCCTATTTTTTTGTGTTTCTCTCTTCGCAAACACTTGAATGAGGGTACTGGTTTGGAATGTAAGGGAGCAAGCGAATAGGGTGAGACGCACGGCAGTCTATAAAGTAATTAAGAAACATCTACCAGGTATTATTTGTCTATTAGAGACACACTTGATAAATGACAAAATACACATTTTGCAGAGAAAGTGGGTTGCAAACAATTTCTTTCAGTACACACTTGTTACTCTAGAGGGGTAAGTGTGCTAATACGTAAAGGGTTGAAGATAGAGGTATTAAACTCAAAAATCGACAAAGAAGGAGGGTATGTATTTCTGGTGTTGAATTGGGAGGGAGAAAGACTGCTGTTCGCTTTTGTCTATGTGCCACCCCCCTTCCCATTAGGAATATTTAAGGAATTATTCCAGTTTGCTAATGATAAAGGAGGAATCACAATTATGGTGATGGGATATATTAATGCAGTAATGGATGAAGGGAAAGATAGACTAAGGATAGGGAGACAAAATCTAAGTGGTGGAACAACGGGATTGAAGAGAATGATGGAGGAATTAGTATGGGTGGATTACTGGAGAGAAAGGAACCCGGAATTAAGAATATATTCGTGCTATAATAAATCTAAGGAAACATTATCTCGCATAGATATGATAATTGGGGACAAGGAGATTATGCCATGGGTAAAGGGTATAAAATACGAGTCTCGGAGTATATCCGATCATACACCGGTAATGCTCCAAATGGTGAATCGAAAAACACGCCAGAATAGCACGAGAATAGACACATTTTGGATAGAAGTATGGGGAGAGGATAGGGAGGTAGGGGATAAAATAAAAGCATACTTTGAGATTTATGAAGGAACGACCTTGGAGGGGATGGTTTGGGATGCTTTCAAGGCGGTATTGCGAGATATTTGTAAGGAAAGAATAGTAAGGATGAAGAAAAGATCAAAGAAAGAGGAAGAAGAGATGAGAAAGAAAGTAGAGGAAGCTGAACAGTGCTTTGTAGCAACAGGGTTAGAAAAAGATAGAAAAGAATGGGAGAAGATAGTAGAAAGGTATAAAGAAATACTAACAACGGGAGCAAAGAAAACACTGTTCCATGCAGAGTGGAAGAGATATTTAGATGGGGGAAGCCAGAAAGGTGGTTGGCTAAGTGTATAGAAGAAGGAAAAGGAAAAACAACAATAGTAGCCGTTAAAGATAAAAAAAAAGGGCGGATTTTACAAACGGTTTTTTTTTCTATAAAGAGTTGTATACCTCACAGATAAAAGGGGGGCAGGAAGAAATATGAAAGTATGTGGAGGAATGTGAGTTACCAAAATTAACAAGGGAAGCTGTGAATATGCTAGAGAGGGAAATTACAGAAAGTGAAGTATGGAAGGTGGTAAAGCTGTATTAACCTCTTAAGGACCCATGACGTACCAGTACGTCATGAGTCCGCTCCCAATCTATAACGCGGCGCCACAGCGTGTCGGGCCTGGACTTTAACAATGGCCGGGACCTGTGGCTAATAGCGCGGCACTGATCACCGCATCTTAAGTGAAAGTGAAACCATGCCGGCTAGCTCAGGGAGCTTTTCGGGATTGCGAACAGCTTACATGACAGCCGGAGGGTCCTTACCTGCCTCCATGCTGTCCGATCGCCGAATGACTGATCAGTGCCTGAGATCCAGGCATGAGCAGTCAAGCGGCAGAATCATCAATCAGTGGTTTCTTATGAGAAACCACTGATCAATGTAAAAGATCAGTGTGTGCAGTGTTATAGCCCCCTATGGGACCTGTGACATTGCAGTGAAAAAAAAAGTGAATAAAGATCATTTAACACTTTCCCTAATAACTGTTTGAATCACCCCTTTGCCCATAAAAACAAACAAAATAAAAACGGTGTAAATAAAAAAAAAATAAACATATGTAGTATCGGTGCGTGCGGAAATGTCTGAATTATAAAAATATATTGTTAATTAAACCGCACAGTCAATGGCGTACACGCAAAAAAATTCCAAAGTCCAAAACCATTTTTGGTCACTTTTTATATCATGAAAAAATGAATAAAATTCGATCAATAAGTCCTATCAATGCAAAAATGGTACCGCTAAAAACTTCAGATCACGGCGCCAAAAATGCCTCATACGCGGAAAAATAAAATAGTTATAGGGGCCAGAAGATGACAATTTTAAACATCTAACTTTTACTGCATGTAGTTATGATTTTTTCCAGAAGTACGACAAAAGCAAACCTACATAAGTAGGGTATCATTTTAATTGTATGGACATACAGAATAAAGAGAAGGTGTAATTTTTACCGAAAAATTTACTGTGTAGAAACGGAAGCCCCCCAAAAATTACAAAATGGCATTTTTTTCAATTTAGTCTCACAATGATTTTTTTCCCATTTCGCCGTAGATTTTTGGGTAAAATGACTGACGTCATTACAAAGTAGAATTGGTGGCACAAAGAATAAGCCATCATATGGATTTGTAGGTGCAAAATTGAAAAAGTTATGGTTTTTTAAATGTAAGGAGGAAAAAAATGAAAATGCAAAAACGGAAAAACCCTGGGTCCTTAAGGGGTTAGTGCCACTAGATAAGCAAATGTCCAATGAGAGAATAAAATGTATTTTAAAGGGTATAATTGTTCATCATTAGGGCAAACAGATGCAGTAAAGCACCAAAACAGCTGTAGGAAGAAAAAAGTGACAAATTCAAACATAAGCAAATGGAAAATTATACTATTTTAGCATCTGAGCAATTTTAAATGTTTTTTCCCCCATAAAATGTGTTACATTTAATGAACAAAAAGATCTAGAATGTTCTTTTCCAAATGTCATCTGTGTGCCCATTTCTGTGTAACTCTTAAGTTCTTTTGTCTTATTTTGCATTATATAAACTTCTGTATTCATAGGAATCTATAAAAGTGCTGAAATGAAAGATGGCCTTTACACTAGCTCTGTCTACTGGGATCAGCTAGCTTACATGAGTTCAGGTCTCATTAGTCTATACCAATTGTTAGTGAGGTCTTCTCTTGAATTATTACCTTTTCTACCAACTAAAACTGATGAGTTTGTACCTTAAGGATTTTTGCATCTACTGGAGCATAGAATGCAATATTTACAGTGTTAGGTTTTGCCATTAGGTATGTTCTTATGTATAAAAGGTTCTATGTTATCTGCCACATTCACTCATTTGTGTTGCATTTTTTTATTATAATTTGCCAGGACCTTTGCCAGGGTTGACTGTTTAGCCATCAACAGAAGTTAAAGAAATGCATTCTAAAGTATGAATAAAATGGATGGAAGTGATTTTATCACCTGAACAGAAGACAAATGGAGCATTTGGTTACGGGCAATAAACCGGGAACATTTTGTAGCGGAATATTTGCTTAGTTTCTCAATTCCACATTATATGATGTGACTCTTATAAGGAATGCATCACCATATTTTTTTCTACTAATAAAAATACTGTATCTATAGGAACACCCTTTGCAATCTGTTAAAACAGTGTATACAGCACAAGTTGAAAAGGGACTGAAAGTCTTAGCCTATAGCAAAGAGTCAGATGCCAGTAGGAAAACTGCGATAATCTAGTTTTTGTAGTTTAGACAGTGAAATGAAAAATAAGGTGTTCATTTTAATTCAAAATGGATCCAGCAATTCCAATAAAACATCGATTTTATTCGTTATTCAACAGCATAAAAATCTTTCGCAGATAGCACTCACAGCACACCACCTAACCAGTGATACACAGCAACATGGATGCATTTTGAGCACATGCGCTCGAAACGCGTCCATTTTGCTGTGTATCACTGGTTAGGTGGTGTGCTATGAGTGCTATTCAAAAGATTTTTATGCTGTTGAATAACGAATAAAATTGATGTTTTATTGGAATTGCTGGATCCATTTCGAATTTCTTCATATACTACGTATCAAGCTGGGCCAGGCTGAGGATCCGCACAAAACCAGTGGGAGGTGAGCTGACGATCTTCTTTTTCGTTTCATTGTAACATTGGTTCATTTTAATTGATTCATATAAATAATAGGTAATTTTGGGATGAAAGCTTCAATTATAGAATAAACAAAGTTTTTTTATGTAAGCTTGAGCGTCATTGCAGTACTATATAGCTTACAGTAAAATATATATATATCACTACTCTTTAGTTCACAGAGAAATACTAAAAACATCAGAAGTAAGGGTTAACAGGGCTGTCGTCAGGGGTGTATATCCAGTACCCCATTTAGGGGCCCGTGCCCAGTGACCAATGTTTCTTGCTGCCGGCAGCCCATTGTGGCCCCTTGCTGCGGCACCCACATGTTTAAACAGCAGTCTCTTGCTCCTGTATGTACATTACGCAAATAACGGAGGTAGTGTACACACAGGAGTATAGCTTTATGTTGCAGGATGCGTGATGACATAATTTCATCATTTAGCCTGCCAGAAAAGTCCCGCACTGCTCCGAAGGATGCAGAGTGCCCAACCTTACCACGGAAAGGTGAGTAGAATTTTTTGGTTCTAGAGGATCTATTGATGGCATTACCTACTACTTACCTGGGGCATTATTTTCCATCTACCAGAGGGCATTATCTAGTACCCATCTCCAATGTGTCTATACCCTTCTGAACATATAGGGGGAGAATTATCAAGGGAATTAGAGCTCTTTTTTTACTTACAAAAGTCACACAAAAAGTCACATATGCACCTGAGCAAATTTTTGTGCGACTTTTGGGTGTAAGCAAAAAGCTACAAAGGAGCTTACGAAAGTGAATTTTATTTTTCACTTTGCAGTGGTCAGAGATTTATCAAGTGCAAAAGTCGCACAAAAAGTTGCAACCCCTCCAAAACAGTGTAAATGTAAGCCAGCCCGGACCTGGCTTACAAAATGGCTTTGGAGGGCAGATTTTATATTTCCCGCTGGGAGCCATAATCACATCTCCAGCAGGAAATATGATATTACAACCCTATAAGGGTTGCCCTTACATTAAGGACATGCTGGGAGTTGTAGTTGTGTGGTGCGGGTGAGTGACAACCCTGTAACCTGCCCCAGCTGCAGGACTACAACTCCCAGCTTGCCCTTACAGTAAGGACATGCTGGGAGTTGTAGTTGTGTGGTGCGAGCAAGTGACAAGCTTGTTACCCATGCCCGCCGCACAACTACAGCTCCCAGCATGCCCTTACTGTAAGGGCATGCAGGGAGTTGTAGTCCTGCAGCACGGGAGATGTGCGAGTGGGTAACAATAAATGTATTAACCTATTTTTGTGTTTTTTTTTTTTGTTCTCATTTCAGATGCATGTATCCTGTGGGCTACTACGGATTCGGTGGTTAATTACCAGCGTTTTTTCTTTGTTTAATGTTAATAAAATGGTTAACGAGGGCTTGTGGGGGAGTGTTTTTTTATCTTTTTTTTTAAACTTGTGTTTTTTTTTACAGGCTTAGTAGTGGAAGTTGTCTAATAGACAGAGTCCATTACTAAGCTGGGCTGAGCGTTAACCACAAAAACAGCTAGTGCTAATCCCCAATTATTACCCTGGTACCCAGTGCCACAAGGGTGTCGGGAAGAGCCGGTACCAACAGGCCCGGAGCATTAAAAATGGCGCTCCTGGGCCTAGGGGGTAACATTATTTAGGCTATGGAGGGCCAGTAACAATGGTCCTTGCCCACCCTGGTAACGTCAGGCTGTTGCTGCTTGGTTGGTATTTGGCTGAGAATAAAAGTAGGGGGGACCATATGCATTTTTTTTGATATTTAATTGTTTATGCAAAAAAAAAGCATAGGGTTCCCCCTACTTTTATTCTCAGCCAAATACCAACCAAGTACCAACAGCCTGACGTTACCAGGGTAGGCGAGGACTATTGTAATTGGCCCTCCGTAGCCTAAATAATGCCAGCCTGTTACCACCTAGGCCCAGGAGTGCCATTTTTGATGCTCCGGGCCTGTTGGTACCGGCTCTTCCTGGCATCCCTGTGGCGTTGGGTACCGGAGTAATAATTGGGGTTAGTGCTAGCTGTTTTTGTGGCTAATGCTAAGCACCAGCTTAGTAATGGACTCCATCTATAAGACAGCTTCCACTACTTAGCCTGTCAAGTAAATAAATAAAACACAGCATGTTTAAAAAAAAAAAAAAAAGGATTCCAAAAAACGCTCCCCACAAGCTCTCATTAACCATTTAATTAACATTAAACAACAACAACAAAAAAAGCTGGTCACTGTACTCCATCAAATCTAAAGTAATCCACAGGATAAATGAATCTGAAATGAGAAGTAAAAAAAAAAAAATTAAGCTGCAAAGTGTTGTTCTGAAGTCATTTATTGTTTTTTGCTTATGTGTGCTTAAAAAATGGTATTCAAAAGTGATTTTTTGTTTTTTGCTTATATGAGGCAAATTGATCAACCCCCTGTGATAGTAGGATAAATGTGTCACAAATAAGCAAAACTAAAGCAAAATAAAATGCCTACAGAACTTGCTTACCAAAGCAACAATGATAAATGTCCCCGATACTGCGTACAATTCTCCAAGTGAGGTCTCACCAGTGTTCTGTACAGCGGCATGAACACTTCCCTCTTTCTACTGCTAACACCTCTCCATATACACTCAAGCATTCTTCTAGCATTTCCTGCTGCTCTATTACATTGTCTATCTATTTTAAGTCTTCTGAAATAATGACCCCTAAATCCCTTCTTCTGATACTGAGGTCAGGACTGTACCAAATATTATATATTCTACCTTTAGGTTTTTATGCCACAGGTGGATCATCTTACACTTATCCACATTGTATTCAAGTTCTGACCATTCCTCTAGTTTACCTAAGTTCTTTTTCATTTGGCATATCCCTTTAGGAACATTAACCCTGTTACAAATCTTTGTGTCATCAGCAAAAAGGCCAATACCATACCATTGAGCATTCTGCAATATCACTAATAAAGATATTAAACAAAATGGGTCCCAGTACAGATCCCTGAAGTTCCCCACTAATAACAAGACCTTGCTATGAATATACTCCATTGTCTACAACCCTCGCTGTCTGTCCCTCAGCCACTGCCTAATCCATTTAATAGACGATAGTACACGGGTCACAGTGTGCCAAAGCCTTGAGCTTTGTGAGTGACCCCAAAATTTCTGATGGAAGCCCTGAGTAAGTATTTCTGTGCTACGATTACTAAGGATTATAAAAGCCGAAGCAAGAAAGAGCAAAGAACAAGAATCTATAAGGCTGGGTTCACATATGTCCAGCATTAGGCATAGGGGAACTTAGCCTAAATCTTGACACAACTGATACCACAACTGATGACAACGTGCAACACCGGAGAGAAACTATGCCGGACAACTGATATATGTGAACCCAGCCAAAGAATTATAATCACAAGAGTACATATCATAGTTCACAAGATGTCCAACTGCAATATGTGTGAAACATTGCAGAGTTATCTTTTTAAGACAAGATGCAGATATACAACACTAGAAAATCTAGTTATCCGAAGTAGTACCACCGATATACCAAGAACAACACACACTCCCTTACCCACCTTGATATGCCTGCTAGATCAATCCTGCTCTGTACTGATGAGGAGCAGAAATCCTAAAACATGCTGTCTGCAGTTTGGGTTAAATATTTCCTTTTGGAAAGGTGTCTAACTTGGCAAAATCCTGTTTAGGTAGCCAGACTCCGTAGTGAGTAAACACTCTGATTTTAAAAGAATGCCACCGGATCGATGCGTATTAATTGGCTGCTTTGCATATTCCTCTTTCCAGAGTTCTTAGTGGAGGGCTAAATGGCTTAAAATTATCCACACTCCATGCTCTCTGCAAGGAGAACACATACACACACCCTTACCTACCTTATCATTTAAAGTCAAAAGTAGTTGCATTTAGGCTTGTCTAAACAGTGCAGAAAAGAAAATCTATTTGCAAACATCTGTGGTAGGAAATTGTTTTTGCCCATATATCTAGAAAGCACTGTGACAGTATTTACAAACAATTTGATGCCTATCATTAAAGTAATGACCATTTACGATACTGTCTACAAATGGAAAACATTTAAGACAGCTGTCAATCTCCCTAGTAATGGATATGTCACAAAAAGACCATTTACAGGCTACAAACAGACATCCAAACTCCATAATTATATAATCAGAGAAAACAATGTAAGGTCGCTTATTATCCCATTTGCAAACATTTTTTGGTGTAGTTTACAAGAGTGTTCTGTTTTAAAATGTTACATTTAGGCTAGGTTTCTACACAGGTTTTTTTCTGGCATTTTTATTTTATTTTACCACTGCAGTTTTTTTTTGCCAATAACAGAAGTCTGTTCAAAAGGAATAGAAAATTGAGGAGGAGGAATTTACTTCTACCTGTTGGATCCACTTCTGACTTTGGCTCAAAAATGCCAGAAAAAAACCTGTGTGAAAACACAGCCTTAGAAGTGAGTTGGCATGGCTTTGCTGGCATTAGGAATCTCAGTACATATGATACCTGCAATTTTTTTTTCTCATAAAATCACACATTTTTTGCACATTTTTCCACAGGGGTGACATAAATTGACAAAGAGGAATTGTTAGAACCTATAGGGTTAAAAGGTTCTGACAGGTTCTTTGTTTGTTTTTGTTGCTGGGTTATGCTTAGCTGTCTGGCTGGTCAGCTGACCTTTTGATGAGAGCACCTGCGGGGTTGCCTACTTACCCTGGCAGGTTGCTCTCATTCAATGCCTGTGAAAGAGTCCAACTCCAGTAGCTAGCGATTTACCACTGTCACTGTGGTTACGGACCCGTCACCTAGGGCGGGTACATAAGTAGGCAGGTATAGGGGAATGGGCAAGTACGTGACAGGAATCCAGATAAATAGGCTTGTCCAAATCCCAGAAAAAAGGGTATAGAATTATTAATATGCTTCTAAAGCAGGAAAGAATGAGAGGGACATATCTTTGCCGAGAAGGGGGACCAGTATTGTGAGGATCACAGTCAGTCCAAAACCTGTTATAAAATTACACCCTTAATGTGGGAAGAGATAGCAGGATTCACCCACCTTACATGGAGGAAATGTTCTATTGCTGCCTATGTGACACGTGAAAGAGGCCATGGACCAACAAATATCAAGGTGGTTAAGTTTACCCTATAAATTATGTATGGAAAAGAAATGGTGTGTCCCATAATTTATACTATGAACTGAGACAACTCCTAGAAAAAATCCAAGACTAATAGATTAATTTTTATCTTGGTCCAATGCATTTTACCAGAAGAGCAATTAATGGTAAAAAGTAAGGTTGTTATTTCAATAGTTATATAGTTACATAGTTTAAAAGGTTGAAAAAAGACCATCAAGTTCAACCTATATTCCTATTGTGTCCCAAATTGATCCAGAGGAAGGCAAAGACTCCTTATGAGGCTGATGCCAAGTGCCCCATAACGGAGGAAAAATTTGCTCCAGACTTCAAATATGGCAGTCAGAAAAAATCCCTGGATCAAAGTTCTGTCCCTATAAATCTAGTACCCATAACCTGTAATCTTATTACGCTCCGGAAATGTATCCAGTCCATTTTGAAGTCTTATTTCACCATGACCACTTCACCATCTTCACCATGACCACTTCCGCTGGCAGGAAGTTCCATAGTCTCACTGCTCTTACAGTAAAAAACCTCCATCACTGCTGGTGTACAAACCTTCTTTTCTCTAGACGTGGAGAATAGATATGGTCGAGACAAGCCCAGTGAACTTCTAAGTGAACTTAGAAATTTGGGATGACAGTAGGCCTCGAACATTGCAATGCTTGACTAGCTTGAGTCTGGCAACAGTGGTAATGATAACAAAAGGAATGAGTAAAACATTGTGTTTTGCTGAATAAATGCAGAGCAAAGCATTGATCAATGGGCTAACCCCAGCAGTGATGACCTACCACCTGCAGTACTGTGTGTAGTTGGTGCACCAGAAATCCCAGACACCACATTACATTACAATACCTAGAAAGCTGAGCAAAGCAGTGGGTTGACCTATATTTTAGCATAAATACGCATTAAAAGTGTTGTGAACGTGGCATATGCATTCTAGGCCAAGTTATGCATATTTTCTAAGTTTAATCAAACATATGGTATTTCTACCTAGGTTGAACATAACAAGAACTTTGAAGTATTGAAAGTGAATGTGGCGTAGCCATATAAGGCTAAGTTATGTGTGTATTCTGGGTTTTATAAAAAATATAGTATTTCTACCTGGATATAACATAACTATGTATTTAAAAGTATTGAGAGTGAATGCAACATAGCCAAGGCCAAGTAACATGTATTGTCTACTAACAAGTTTGAAGTATAGTAGAAATCTACACTAACTCTGAGCTGTCAATTTTAGCTCCACTGTTCTCTCTGTGTAAACTTACACTGTTCAATATTGATCAATAATGTAATACATAACACTGATGTTTCTGAGGGTGTGCTATAGATATACAGGGGAGCAGGATGTCCTTTTTATGTGAGTGCAAGGTATTAAAAGCTAGCCTTTACCCTCTGACTCACAGACAGCTGAAAATTAGAGAAAGGAAAATTTGTGAAAAAATGACATATACAAGTTATATAATGACCAGATATAATGCTACTTCTCATGCACACATAATAGCTTATAAAAATCACAGGTAATCTTTTAGGTTCTAGAAATACATCCTAACAAATCATTATTCACCAATATAAAAGCATTTTTTTTTCAACATATTATAATAATTAGAGATGAGCGATTTTTTTGAAAAAATGTATTCGGCCGAATCACTGAATTTTTCCCAAAAATTTAGATTTGATCCGAATAAATTTGCGGCAAATTTTTATTTGTAATGTATTTTAATAATGTGTTTGATAAAGTATGTGTGTGTGTTTCCCTTTTTTTCTCAATTTTTTTAAAACATTTTTCAGGTAGTACTACTACTCCCAGCATGGAACAGACTGTTCCATGATGGGAGCTCTAGTACCTGTACTAATAGACAGATCGCTCCGGGTGTCACTCCTGACATCGATGTGATCATCCTATATATTGCAGAGATAAAGCAGCTTTCTCCTGCGCTCTCGTCTCGTCACTATACTTCAGCCAGCCAGTGATGTGAATAGAATTCACATCACTTATTCATATTTCCCGCAGAGAGCTGTGATTGGCCAGATGGTTCCAGCCTAGGTATATATATATATATATATACGGTATATACTCATACTACAGTGGAACCAGAGAAGAGCGGCCGGTATCGCTAATGAAGAAATTTGTTATTTCGAATTGAGTCAAAGTTCAGATTCAGTCAAAATCGAATTTTTCATGAAAATTGGAACAAATTCGACTTTTGTCTGATTCGATTCGCTCATCTCTAATTATAATAATCAAACAATAATGCATATTGTATTATGGTATTCAAACCTCAGTAAATACACAAAGCTCATGTCCTCACAAGTCAAAACCAAGTGTGAAGCCTTTTTCTGGTAGGCTCTTTTTCTCATTACAACTAATGTACTGCAGGCAGCAATGACAACCTAAAGTATAGGCTTGACACTATTTATGAATGTTAAAGAAAACAAAGCAATAAGATAAGTATTCCATTATCTTATTGTGATAAACAACTCCTTTTATTTGATTTTATTTGTATGAAAGTAAAGCAAAAACAGTATATCACCAGGAGGGTTCATTTGTGGGACCCAGGCTCCAAATATTAAGGAATACAATTTATGTTACGTCATTTATTGGCATGTTTTACTTGAAGCTTTCTTAAGCCTGTGCCAAAATGCTTATATCATTTTCACTGAACATCATTTTAAAAGCTGAAATAAAATGCATATACTTTGTTCATATTCACAGTAAATGGCTCCTTCTATTGTGTTTGTAAAAGCCGCACCTTACTGGCAATACAAGCTCCAGTCTGCTAATAAGCTCTTATGCCGCTATTCAATCATGAGATCATGATGAGCCATTTGATAGATCATTTACAACAATAGTGATGGTGTTCCAAAGCCAGATGGAAATATGCTGTCAGTGGCATTGACCCTTGCCTATCATATGCTTGCCAGTTTTTCTTTTATTGACAGAAAGAACATTCTAGGACACAAAGTCTACAGCAGATGGCTTACTTTGGATGAAATCTTTCAGAGCCTCCTAGGATTTGAATATATTTATTTTCTTCTTACAACAAATTGTTCAGCCTGCAAATATCTCATTAAACATCACATACTGAGGTTTTAAGTTAATCTTTGGATAGCGAAAGTTGTTTGTATGATAATAAGATTTGTTTTTTTTTTTACAAAATATACTTATATTCCGAACCTCTTGTCGATGAGCCATTCATCAATTTTTCATTTTACATCTTCTACATATGTCCTCAATATTCATATACAAATGAATACCAATACAATAATATATTATTTCAATAGGGAAAATAAACAGTAGTTTTATAGAGTGCATGCTTTTACAATTCAAAGAAAATGGTTCAATTTCCAACAGATTTATCAATGTAGCATAAGAATTTTGGAGGAAGTTGCTATTCATTAATTCACCTTTTCTGACTGTATATCACTTCATGGCTGGCATACATAGACATCTTTATTTTGCATGTTTTTAAGAAATGAGATGTATTTTTACATCTGTGCAATTTTTCTATTCCCTTTTCCAAACTGTTGAAGTAGGTATAGTAAACACCTAAACACATAACAAATTTTACACATGGATAGTGTTGTATTATTTGATGCAGTTTACAACAGGATTCTGATGCATATTGCTTGCTAAAGTTCCCATCATAATCTAAGTAATTGTATGCTGCATAGCTGATATCTGACTCATCTTTTGCCTTTTTTAATGTTCTATTGAGTATAGAAAACATTTATAATAGAAATGCTATTAAAGGAGATCTGTGATCGGGGGGGGGGGGGGGGGGTCCGAGCGCTTAGGCTCCCCAGGATCTCCTGGACGGGGCTGCAGCAGTATGCTGGAAAGGGAAGGTTCCGTCCCCGCATGACGCGGCGGCCGACACGCTCCAACCATGTACCCCACAGAGATACATGGAGGGGGCATGTCTGCCGTGGCTTTCTGCTGGGGACGAAACTTCACTTCCTGCTGACTGCCACGGCCCCGTCCAGGAGATCCCAGGGGCCCCAGCGTTCGGTCCTCCCAAGATCTATAACTTATCCCCTATCCTTTGGATAGGGGATAAATTATTTTGTGCTGGAATACTCCTTTAAGTTCTGGCTGGTGATAACCTAAAATAAAAAGGTTGAAAAGTCCCACAACAAACCATTTGGCCACCAGGGTTTTGATAAAATGTATATGATGACTATTGTAAAGATTTGTACCCTGAAAAATGTAAATTTTTTAATGTTTTTTTGAGGAGGCAAAAATGCCAAAAAAAAACTGCCACAGAATTTTCCTGCATTTTTTTTCTAGGATTTTTACCTTTGCGTGGAAATTGCATTTAAGGTCCTTGTTTCCCTGTGATAATTTTTTAGGAATTTTGTTGGGTACCATGAAAGAAAAATGAAAAGTGATGCAGAAATGATAAATTAGAGATGCAGGAATTTGTAGGAAACAAAGTTTATATGTTTTATAGTATATGGAGTGGGACAGGGAGCTGAAAGCCGTGGCCGATATTAACATTGTAAGAAAAGGTAAGCTAATGTATCAATGGAAGTGATAGATTACAACATGAATGAATGATGACTGAGAAATAAATGCCGAATGAGGAATGAATGATTAATTAATTAAATATGTGTGATATTGATGTTAACAGTTGTTATTAAATGGTAACTCTCATTAAAACTAATTTTTGCTATTGCACTCCTTATGGTAAATAAAAAATATTTCTAATAGACTTTGTTTATAAAAAACCTAAGTTTTCTATGTGTTATTTGTGCTTAAAAAATCTCAAGAGCACATTTTTACCCATCTCATACACAGACTTTGGACAGAAGTCCAAACACAGGAAGTGGAGCCTGAAGTGCTGAGAGGGGTGTGTCCGACCAACAGCATATGGCAGTTAAGTGGGAGGGGAGCTATGATTGGATGAGGTTGGACACACCCCCCTCAGCACTTCAGGCTCCACTTCCTGTGTTTGGACTTCTGTCCAAAGTATGTGTATGAGGTGGGGAAAAATGTGCTCTTGAGATTTTTTAAGCACAAATAAAACATAGAAAACTTCGTTTTTTTTAAACAAAGTATATAAGAAATATTTTTTATTTACCATAAGGAGTGCAATAGCAAAAAATTTTTTAATAAGAGTTATCCTCTACATTTTTTCTTAGTTGGTGTATATTTTCCCTTAGCGCTGCAGTACTCCCATCTTGGAACAGACTCTGTTCCATGATGGGAGTAGTGGTACAGGGGGTGAGCGACCGATTGCACCGGCTCTCATTCCTGAGACTCACTGCAGTCCTAACTTAGAAATCAGGGAAGCTGGCTGCATGCTGCTCAGCTCTCCAGCCAGTCAGGGATGTAAAGAATATCAAAGCACTGCTTTGTGACTAATCAGGGTTTCCTGCTGAGAATATAAATTCTAGACATGTGCAATTCGGTTCGGCACGAATGTCTAAATTAACGAATTTTACCGTTTTCGTGCATTCGGACCGAACCGAATGCACGAAAACATATTTTGAACATTCCCGAATAGCCACGATAATACGAATAGCAAAGTAACGAATGCATTCGTTATTTCCCAACCATAAAGCTGTAAATAACGAATGCATTCGTTATCTGTAAACGAACGTGAAGAATTCGTTCTGATAACAAATATAATAAAAAGGATATAGATAGTTTGATTTTTCGGATACATTCGGTATTCGGGTACATTCGGTAAATCTTTTTATTCTTTTTTTGGACTTTAGCGATCCTAAAAAATTATGGAGATACCTTTTTTTATAAAAATTTCGTAGGGTATCATAAAAAAATCATAATAAAAAAGATACAGTGGTGATGGAAAAAATTGTATCTAATGAAATGTATGATTTTTATTATGAAATGTTTATTCATTTTTAAACAGGGATCAATTTATGTGAGCGGGTAAAGCACTAAAAATGTAGCCGACAATAATGAAAATGTAGTGTGTGCGTGTTTTTCACTTTTTTTTAAAACATTTTTTAGGTAGTACTACTACTCCCAGCATGGAACACACTCTTCCATGATGGGAGTAGTAGTTACCTGTACTAATTGACAGATTGCAGGGGTCCCTTGCGATCATCTTGTATAATGTATAGATGCGCCGGCTGCTCTTCTATGGTCCCCTGCACTCACGTATATATACACATATTCATATTTCCCGCAGAGCTGTGATTGGCCAGATGGTTCCAGCCAATCACAGCTCTCTGTGAGAAATAGGAATATGTGTATATATACGGCCGTGCAGGGGACCATAGGAGAGCGGCCACCGCATTCATACATTATACAGGAGGATCGCAGCGGGCGTCAGGAGTGATACCCGCAGTGATCTTTCCTTTACTACAAGTACTAATACTCCCAACATGGAGCACACTCTGCTCCATGCTGGGAGCTGTAGTACCTGTATTAATAGACAGATCGCAGCGGGTGTCAGAAGTTACACTCGCTGCCATATGTCTATTAATGCAGGTACTACAGCTCCCAGCATGGAGCAGAGTGTGCTCCATGTTGGGAGTATTAGTACCTGCAGTAAGGGACAGATCCCAGGGATGTCACTCCTCCTGACACCTGCTGCGATCGTCCTGATGTGAATGTCGGGATCAGCTGTTCTCAGGGCTACAGAGCCAGGAGAACAGCTGACGCTGAGCCGTAGGTATACATCGTATATCTACTGCCCAGCAAGAACTTACAGTGAGCCTGCAATGTGTATATACAGTATACACATTGCTGGCTCACTTAACCCCTTGCTGAGCTGTGCGCTATGCGCAAGCCCAGCAAGGGAAAAGTTAACTTACACTGCTGGACAGTGTAGGTTAACCCTTTGGGCGGTACACACTATATACAGCTATCTATAGATAGCTGTATACAGTGTATACAGAAGGCGAAGTCCAGCTTACTTCCCTCGAGTCCCGGGCGGGGTTCGTGTAGCTCCGCCCCCTAGTGATGACGTCATTAGGGGGTGGAGCTACAGAAGGGAACAAGGCTAGTTTATCTGAAGCTCTGTTCACATTGTACGTTTTGTATAATGTGAACAGACCCTTCTGGCAGTGTCCACCCAGACAGGGAGACTCCAGCTGTTGCTAAACTACAACTCCCAGCATGCCCAGACAGCCAAAGGCTGTCTGGGCATGCTGGGAGTTATAGTTTTGCACCAATTGGTGGCTCCCTGTTTGGGTAGACATTGCATCATGGGTGCTCTCCCCAGCGGACAGCGCCAAAAATGTCATAACCAATTTTTTGTGTTTTTTTCTTCTCGTTTCAGATCCGTGTATGCAGAGTATTACTGCGGATTCGATGGATTACGGCGGATTATTTATTTTTTCCTTTAATAAAATGGTTAACGAGGGCTGTGGGGGAGTGTTTTTTTAAATAAAATAATTTTTCCAATGTGTTGTGTTTTTTTTTTTTATTGAATTTTCAAGGTTAGTAGTGGACGCTGTCTTATTGACGGAATCCATTACTAGGCCAGGGCTTAGTGCTAGCCCCAAAAACAGCTAGCGCTAACCCCCAATTATTACCCCGGTACCCACCGCCACAGAGGTGCCGGGAAGAGCCGGTACCAACAGGCCCGGAGCGTCAAAATGGCGCTCCTGGGCCTAGGCGGTAACAGGCTGGCGTTATTTAGGCTGGGGAGGGCCAGTAACAATGGTCCTCGCCCACCCTGGTAACGTCAGGCTGTTGCTGTTTGGTTGGTATCTGGCTGAGAATGAAAATATGGGGAACCCTATGCGTTTTTTTTTATTATTTTTTTATTTAAATTAAAAAAAAAAAACGCATAGGGTTCCCCGTATTTTCATTCTCAGCACAATACCAACCAAACAGCAACAGTCTGACGTTACCAGGGTGGGTGAGGACCATTGTTACTGGCCCTCCCCAGCCTAAATAACGCCAGCCTGTTACCGCCTAGGTCCAGGAGCGCCATTTTTGACGCTCCGGGCCTGTTGGTACCGGCTCTTCCCGGCACCCCTGTGGTGGTGGGTACCGGGGTAATAATTGGGGGTTAGCGCTAGCTGTTTTTGGGGCTAGCACTAAGCCCTGGCCTAGTAATGGATTCCGTCAATAAGACAGCTTCCGCTACTAACCCTGAAAATTCAATAAAAATAAAAAAAAAACACAACACATTGGAAAAATTATTTTATTTAAAAAAACACTCCCCCACAGCCCTCGTTAACCATTTTATTAAAGTGAAAAAAAATAATCCGCCGTAATCCATCGAATCCGCAGTAATCCTCTGCATACACGGATCTGAAACGAGAAGAAAAAAAAACACAAAAAATTGGTTATGACATTTTTGGCGCTGTCCGCTGGGGAGAGCACCCATGATGCAATGTCTACCCAAACAGGGAGCCACCAATTGGTGCAAAACTACAACTCCCAGCATGCCCAGACAGCCTTTGGCTGTCTGGGCATGCTGGGAGTTGTAGTTTAGCAACAGCTGGAGTCTCCCTGTCTGGGTAGACACTGCCAGAAGGGTCTGTTCACATTATACAAAACGTACAATGTGAACAGAGCTTCAGATAAACTAGCCTTGTTCCCTTCTGTAGCTCCGCCCCCTAATGACGTCATCACTAGGGGGCGGGGCTACACGAACCCGGCCCGGGACTCGAGGGAAGTAAGCTGGACTTCGTCTTCTGTATACACTGTATACAGCTATCTATAGATAGCTGTATAAAGTGTATACCGCACAAAGGGTTAACCTACACTGTCCAGCAGTGTAAGTTAACTCTTCCCTTGCTGGGCTTGCGCATAGCGCACAGCTCAGCAAGGGGTTAAGTGAGCCAGCAATGTGTATACTGTATACACATTGCAAGCTCACTGTAAGTTCTTGCTGGGCAGTAGATATACGATGTATACCTACGGCTCAGCGTCAGCTGTTCTCCCGGCTCTGTAGCCCTGAGAACAGCTGATCCCGACATTCACATCAGGAGGATCGCAGCGGGTGTCAGGAGAAGTGACATCCCTGGGATCTGTCCCTTACTGCAGGTACTAATACTCCCAACATGGAGCACACTCTGCTCCATGCTGGGAGCTGTAGTACCTGCATTAATAGACATATTGCAGCGAGTGTAACTTCTGACACCCGCTGCGATCTGTCTATTAATACAGGTACTACAGCTCCCAGCATGGAGCAGAGTGTACTCCATGTTGGGAGTGGTAGTACTTGTAGTAAAGGAAAGATCACTGCGGGTATCACTCCTGACACCCGCTGCGATCCTCCAGTATAATGTATGAATGCGGCGGCCGCTCTCCTATGGACCCCTGCATGGCCGTATATATACACATATTCCTATTTCTCACAGAGAGCTGTGATTGGCTGGAACCATCTGGCCAATCACAGCTCTGCGGCAAATATGAATATGTGTACATATACGTGAGTGCAGGGGACCATAGAAGAGCAGCCGGAGCATCTATACATTATACAAGAGGATCGCAAGGGACCCCGGCGATCTGTCAATTAGTACAGATAACTACTACTCCCATCATGGAAGAGTGTGTTCCATGCTGGGAGTAGTAGTACTACCTAAAAAAATTTTTTTTAAAAAAGTGAAAAACACGCACACACTACATTTTCATTATTGTCGGCTACATTTTTAGTGCTTTACCCGCTCACATAAATTGATCCCTGTTTAAAAATGAATAAACATTTCATAATAAAAAAGATACATTTCGTTAGATACAATTTTTTTCATCACCACTGTATCTTTTTTATTATGATTTTTTTATGATACCCTGCGAAATTTTAATAAAAAAGGTATCTCCATTATTTATTAGGATCGCTAAAGTCCAAAAAAAGACTAAAGATTTACCGAATGTACCCGAATACCGAATGTATCCGAAAAAACAACACGAATACCCGAATACCGAATGTATCCGAAAAATCTAAACCGAAAATATTGCCGAACCGAAATTTTTTTCCAAAACGAAAAAACGAAACGAAATTAAACGAAAATTTTTCTAGTGCACAAGTCTAATAAATTCACAGCACTGTTACTTCATATTCCCCACCGGAAGCCCTGATTTGTCTATTATTATACTGTAGTCTGAAATCTTTATTAATTAAGGACCAAGCCCATTTTCACCTTCAGGACCCGGGCATTTTTTGCACATCTGACCATTTAAGCATTAATAACTCTGGGAAGTGTTTATTCTTCATTTTGATTCAGAGAAATTTTTTTCGTGACATATTCTACTTTATGTTAGTGGTAAAATTTTGTTGATACTTGCATCATGAAAAATTCCAAAATATGATGAAAAATTTGAAAATGTTGCATTTTTTTACTTTGAAATTCACTGCTTATAAGGAAAATGGACATCTCAAATTAATTATAATTTGATTCAAATATACAATATGTCTACTTTATGATTGCATCATAAAGTTGACATGTTTTTACATTTGAAAGACATCAGAGGGCTTCAAAGTTCAGCAGCAATTTTCAAATTTTTCACAACATTTTCAAAATTAGAATTTTTCAGGAACCAGTTCTGTTTAGAAATACCCCATAAATGACCCCACCTCAAAGTATTCAAAATGACATTCATTTTTTACACTCTCATGTTCTTGTAGACCCAGTTTTTGAACTTTTACAAGGGGTAAAAGGAGAGAAATCACACTAAAATTTGTAACCCAATTTCTCTTGAGTAAGGAAATATCTCATGTGTGTATGTCAAGTGCTCTGTGGATGCACTAGAGGGCTCAGAAGGGAAGGAACGACAATGGAATTTTGGAGAGTGAGTTTTTCTGAAATAGTTTTTTGGGGGGGCATGTCACATTTAGGAAGCCCCTATGGTGCCAGAACAGCAAAAAAAAATCACCACATGGCATACTATTTTGGAAACTACACCTTTCAAGGAACGTAACAAGGGGTACAGTGAGCCTTAACACCCCACAGGTGTTTGATGACTTTCCGTTAAAGTCATAAATGTAAATGAAAAGATTTATTTATTCACTAACATGCATTTTTTCCCAAAATGTTACATTTTTACAAGGGGTAATAGGAGAAAATGCTCCCCAAAATTTGTAACCCCATTTCTTCTGAGTATGGAAATACCTCACGTGAGGACGTCAAGTGCTCTGCTGGCGCGCTACAATGCTCGGGAGAGATGGAGCACCATTGAGCTTTAGGAGAGTGAATTTGGTTGGAATAGAAGTTGGGGGCCTTTACAAAGCCCCTCGTGGTGCCAGAACAGTAGACCACCCCACATGTGAACCCATTTTGGAAACTTCACCCCTCACAGAAGCAGTGAGCATTTAGAACCCACTGGCATCTGACAGATCTTTGGAACAGTGGCTAAGCATATGAAAAATTACATTTTTCATTTTCACGGACCACTGTTCCAAAAATTTGTCGGACACCTGTGGGGCGTAAATGCTCACTGTACCCCTTATTACATTATGTGAGGGGTGTAGTTTCCAAAATGGGGTCACATGTGGGGGGGTCCATTGTTCTGGCACTATGGGGGCTTTGTAAACGCACATGGCCTTCAATTCCAGTCACATTCTCTCTCCAAAAGCTCAATGGTGCTCCCTCTGAGAATTGTAGTTTGCCCGCAGAGCACATTACATCCACATATGGGGTATGTTCTTACTCAGAAGAAATAAGGTTACACATTTTGGGGGCTTTTTTCCCTATTTTTCCTTGTGAAAATGAAAAATTTAGGGTAACACCAGCATTTTTGTAAAAAAAAAAAAAAAGTTTTCCTTTTCCCTTCCAAATTTTATGAAAATGTATTAAACACCTGTGGGGTGTTAAGGCTCACTATACCCCTTGTTGCGTTCCGTGAGGGGTGTAGTTTCCAAAATACGGTCACACGTGGGTATTTATTTTTTTGCGTTTATGTCAGAACCGCTGTGAAATCAGCCACCCCTGTGCAAATCACCAATTGAGGCCTCAAATGTACAGAGTGCAATCTCACTCCTGAGCCTTGTTGTGCATCCGCAGAGCATTTTTTTTCCTTTTACTGCTTGTGAAAATAAAAAGTATGGGGCAACACCAGCATGTTAGTGTAAACATTTTTATTTTTTTACACTAACAGGCTGGTGTAGACCCCAACTTTTCCTTTTCATAAGAAAAAGCACCCCAAAATGTGTAATGCAATTGCTCCCAAGTACGGAGATACCCCATATGTAGCCCTAAACTATTTCCTTTAAATAGGACAGGGCCCCAAAATGAGAGAGCGGCATGCACATTTGAGGACTAAATAGGGATTGCATAGGGGTGGACATAGGGGTATTCTACGCCAGTGATTCCAAAACAGGGTGCCTCCAGCTGTTGCTAAACTCCAAGCATGCCTGACAGTCAGTGGCTGTCTGGAAATGCTGGGAATTGTTGTCTTGCAACAGCTGGAGGCTCCATTTTGGAAACACTGCTGTACGATATGCTTTTCATTTTTATTGGGGGGGGGGGCAGTGTAAGGGAGTGTATATGTAGTGTTTTACCCTTTATTATGTGTTAGTGTAGTGTAGTGTTTTTATGGTACATTCACACAGGCGGGTTTTTATGATGAAGCCGAATTTGCAGGAGCTCAAACTTGAAGCAGGAAACTCACTGTAAACCCGCCCCTGTGAATGTACCCCGTGAATGTACACCGTGCATGGGGTGCCTGTTGATAGAAATTCCCCCAGGCATACAGGTACACCCTGGGTCCTTAACCCCTTAACGACGCAGGACGTATGTTTACGTCCTGCGCCGGCTCCCGCGATATGAAGCGGGATCGCGCCGCGATCCCGCATCATATCGCATCGGTCCCAGCGCTCATCAACGGCCGGGGCCCGCTGCTAATACCACACATCGCCGATCGCGGCGATGTGCGGTATTAACCCTTTAGAAGCGGCGGTCAAAGCTGACCGCCGCTTCTAAAGTGAAAGTGACCCGGCTGCTCAGTCGGGCTGTTCGGGACCGCCGCGGTGAAATCGCGGCGTCCCGAGCAGCTGACAGGACACCGGGAGGGCCCTTACCTGCCTCCTCGGTGTCCGATCGGCGAATGACTGCGCCGTGCCTGAGATCCAGGCAGGAGCAGTCAAGTGCCGATAACACTGATCACAGGCGTGTTAATACATGCCTGTGATCTGTGTAAAAGATCAGTGTGTGCAGTGTTATAGGTCCCTATGGGACCTATCACACTGCAAAAAAATGTAAAAAAAAGTGTTAATAAAGGTCATTTAACCCCTTCCCTAATAAAAGTTTGAATCACCCCCCTTTTCCCATAAAAAAATAAAACAGTGTAAAAAAATAAAAATAAAAATAAACATATGTGGTATCGCCGCATGCGTAAATGTCCAAACTATAAAAATATATCATTAATTAAACTGTACGGTCAATGGCGTACGCGCCAAAAAAATTCCAAAGTAAAAAAAAGCGCATTTTTGGTCACTTTTTACACCATTAAAAAATGAATAAAAAGTGATCAAAAAGTCCGATCAAAACAAAAATCATACCGATAAAAACTTCAGATCACGGCGCAAAAAAATGAGTCCTCATACCGCCCTGTACGTGGAAAAATAAAAAAGTTATAGGGGTCAGAAGATGACATTTTTAAACGTATAAATTTTCCTGCATGTAGTTATGATTTTTTCCAGAAGTGCGACAAAATCAAACCTATATAAGTAGGGTATCATTTTAACCGTATGTACCTACAGAATAATGATAAGGTGTAATTTTTATCGAAATATGCACTGCGTGGAAATGGAAGCCTCCAAAAGTTACAAAATGGCATTTTTTCTTCGATTTTGTCGCACAATGATTTTTTTTTCCGTTTCGCCGTGCATTTTTGGGTAAAATGAGTAATGTCACTGCAAAGTAGAATTGGCGACGCAAAAAATAAGCCATAATATGGATTTTTAGGTGGAAAATTGAAAGGGTTATGATTTTTAAAAGGTAAGGAGGAAAAAACGAAAGTGCAAAAACGGAAAAACCCTGAGTCCTTAAGGGGTTAAGTTCCAGGGCGTCGGGGCATTACTGTACGCCCTGGGTCCCCACGTGGTTAAACCATAACCACAAAGGAGGTATATTTCACTCACTAGTTGGTCTAAGATCTTGTTTTTTAAGTCAGTAAGGTGAATAAGTAAGGGAATAAGGTGCAAATAGATGTTATAGAGCATGAGAATTTTAAACTCCCTATAGGGATATATCTCACTGTAAGTTATTATGTAAGAATTAATAACGGTTAAGTTTAACATATACATCTTAATTTGTTACCTCCCTATCATCACTAGGAAATTAGTTCTTTTTTGTCTGTCAATATAAACCTGTTGTAAATAATAATTGATATAACCTGATTACAGTAGGTTAACCATCACTACAGTACTCCCTAAATGCAGGTTTTATGGCAAAGTGACCAGTGCAAATGAAAGTTTGCAAAAAAGCACCTAAAGGACTCTCATACTGTAAGAAACAACAGTCTCTTGTCTGATAAAATCATGATTGAACTTTTTGGCCTCAATTCTAAGCATGATGTATGGAAGAAACCAGGCACTGCTCTTAACCTGCCCAATACTATCCATACAGGAAAGCATGGTGGTGGCAGCGTAATGCTGCTGGGCATGTTTTAAAGAGGATGGGATGGGGAAACTGGTCATGGTTGAGGGAAAGCACAGAGATATTCTTAATGAAACCTGATCCAGAGTGCTCTAAACCTCATAATGAGCTGAAGGTTCACCTTTAAATAAAACAATAACCCTTAGCACACAGTCAAGAAGACACAGGAGTGGCTTATTGAAAACTTTGTGAATGTCATTGACTTTAACCCAACTGAAGCATCTCTGGAGAGACCTGAAAATGGCTGGATGCCCCCCATCCAACCTGATAGAGCTTGTGAGGATCTGAAGAGAAGAATGACAAGTCTGTGTGTACAAACCTTGGGGCACCATATGCAAAAAGGCTGGTGGCTGAAATAGTTGCCAAAGCTGCTTCAAAGAAGTACTGAGTACATCTTCTGAATACAGTGGTCCCTCAACATATGATGGTAATCCGTTTCAAACGGACCATCGCATGTTGAGGGATCCGTGCAATGTAAAGTATAGGACAGTGGTCTACAACCTGTGGACCTCCAGATGTTGCAAAATTACAACACCCAGCATGCCCGGACAGCCGTTGGCTGTCCGTGCATGCTGGGTGTTGTAGTTTTGCAACATCTGGAGGTCCGCAGGTTGAAGACCAGTGTTAGAGGAAGTTGTACTCAACTGTCCCTGCTGCTCCAGACCATCACCACTCGTCACCGCTGCCTGGGATGTCGCTATCCATCGCTGTCGCCGCGTCCCCGGGGTGTCCCCAACGCTCAGACAAGGCCTCTGCTTCCCCCGCATCCGCGCGCTCCGTCGTCGCCATCACGTTGTTCTGCACGCCGCTCCTATTGGATGATGGGACGGCGTGCGCAGCGACGTGATGACGTAGATGGAGAGTGCCGACAATGCAGGGGATCCCGAAGAGGACGCGCCGGAGCCCCGATGAAAGGTAAGAGACATCACCGGAGCTCTCGGGGCACCATAAACGGCTATCCGGCGGCAGCTGAAGCAATCAGCGCTGCCAGATAGCCGTTTATGCCATGGCCCCGGAATAAAAAAGCATTGTCTGTTGATGCTGCCTTCAACATGCGATGGCCTCTGAGAGGCCATCGCATGTTGAAATTTTCGTATGTCGGGGCCATCGTAGGTCGAGGGGTCACTGTACTTATATCAATGCAATATCTTATTTTTTTGTTGTTTTTTGTTTCAATTGATTGGCAAAGATCTCTAGTATTCAGTTATTCTATTATGATAATAGGTGCCAAATGATGGAGGAAAGCTTGATTTTTTATTTTATTTTAGCACAAGGCTGCAACAGAACAAAATGTAAAAAAAAGTGAAAGGGTATGAAAACGTTCCAAATACTTACATTGCACAGGTTCTGTGGTCTCATTTGAAATAGCCTTTATGGATTACCAATGTTGGAGCTTGTCCTTTTCTCTGCACTAATTTAAAGGGGTGCTCCACTGGAAACCATTTTTTTTTTAGATCAACTGGTTCCAGAAAGTTAAACAGATTTGTAAATGACTTCTATTAAAAATAATCTTAATCCTTCCAGTACTTATCAGCTGCTTTATGTTCCAGAGAAAGTTATTTTCTTTTTGAATTTCCTTTCTGTCTGACCATAGTACTCTGCTGACCCCTCTGTCCATTTTAGGAACTGTCCAGAGTAGAAGCAAGTCCCAATAGAAAACCTATCCTGCTCTGGAACGTTCCTTAAATAGACAGAGGTTTCAGCAGAGTGCACTGTGGTCAGGCAGAAGAGAAATTCCAAAATAAAATAACTTCCTGTGTATCATAACAGCTGCTGATAAGTACTGGAAGGATTAAGATTTTCTAATAGAAGTAATTTACAAATCTGTTTAACTTTCTGGCACCAGTTGATTAATAATTTTTTTTTTCCATTGGAGTACCCCTATAAACCAACTGGGAAACAAACTTGTACTTATGTAAAAAAAAAAATGAAAAAAAACACCATATTTACCTACCTCAAGTCCCTGACTGATCCCCTATAACTCCTTTTGTTATTTTCCTTTTGGTTCTCTGAAGCTTCTGTCTTCTTCCTGCTTCAAAGACTAGTATTCAGTGTAGGACCTACCTCCTCTGCCAATCAATGGCCAAGACCACACAACAATGTGGCCAGTCACTGGCCAGTCAAGTGGGAAGGTCCTGCACTGAGCGCTAATTTTGAAAGCAGAAAATGGACCAGAAGGTGAAGAGTGAGAACTGTGGGGGACCTACAGGGAACCAACAAGGGACCGATGCATTATTTATTTATTTTTTTTAATCATTTTACAGGCCAAAGCAACATTTTACTTTTTATCAAATGACTGGAGTACTTTTTTTTATAATGGGTCTTATATAGAATTACATGTAATATTTTTATTTTTACATCATAAGCTGCCTAAATGTAAAATTACATAACTGAAACACTTAGCATTGTCAGCTAGTAGCCATACAATGGGTCGAGAAATGAAGAAAAACATTTTTATATGATTATGGCAATAAATCAGTCTGATGGTGACAAGGCCTTTAAAAAGAATCTGCAAATGCCAGTGAATGCATGCGTGTCAGTTAGCTCACCCTAAATGTATGTTAGACAATGTGGAGGGCAAACATTGTGTTCTGCTGCATTCAGCTTTTGTGGGCAATAGATTAGGTATTGTTACAAATACTGAGGAGGAAACATCTCCTGTCTTTAAATGTCTGCATCTAAAAGAAAAGGCTCAATAATCTTATCACTCTCTTTTTTTTTGTCTAAGCGACACACTCGTGCTATTGATGGCGTTGCCACCATTTTGATTATCTTGACTGAGAACATTAGACTCATAAGTGGAAATAGAAGGTAAAGTACAGTAGCTTCCATGCAATATCGGCTCAAAAGACATATTTTTACCTAGTGTATTATTACTTATAAACTGCCGAAATAATAGAGTTTTACAGCAAATTATAGCAATCACATCAGCAATGTCCTCATACGATCTGCATTACATACCGACAGCTTGCAGAAAATGGTCATCATTGTTTATTGTAGGCAGAGAATAGGCAAAAATAACTTATATTGTCCAATAGGTCTCAGGAAAAGAACATCTATAAAAAGTATAGAAATACAGAAATACGCTATATGAACAGAAGAATTGCAGTATAAAGAGAAAAAGAGAGAACGGTGGGCACCTCGTGCAGGCAAACCAGGATAATATGGTCAACAATAAATGATGAATACATGGGTCAGCAGGATGGACCCTTACCTTAGGGTGTTATGCTAAGAGCATATCACCTGCCGTCGCTTGTAATATAGTTGGAAGGTCCCAGCATCCAGGTTCCTCTGGAATTCCAGCGATGGGATCCAGTGCGTCAATGGAGGAAGAGAGCGGATCAAGTTAATCACGTAAAGGTGGAACATCGGAAGAAGCGCAGACCTCTGGAGCTCATATGTGTTGCTCAGTCCAATTAGTAACAGCTGAAGAATTCCACTGGAGTAGACAATGAATGGGCGGCAGTGCCGCCCATTCATTGTCTACTCCAGTGGAATTCTTCAGCTGTTACTAATTGGACTGAGCACCACGTATGAGCTCCAGAGATCTGCGCTCCTTAGGATGTTCCACCTTTACGTGATCGTCTAGATCCGCTCTCTTCCTCCATGAAAAGAAGAATTGGGATATTTACACATTACATTTACAGGAGCTTTTAGAATTCTAGGATTATATTTATATGAAGTTGGTATGCCCCCCCCCCCCCCCCACACACACACACACACACACACACACACACTCACACACTTTGCAGTTAAACACAGCTTCCACTTTTCTAGGAAGATTTTCTACAAGATTTTGTAATGCCTCTGAGGGAATTTTTGCTCCTCTATCCAGAAGAGCATTTCTGAGGTCAGACAGTATGTGCTACTGACCCACTTGACATATGCTACAATGCTACTGACTATAGTGAGTGACTATAAATAACAGTATTATCAACAGGGCAGGTATGGCTACAGTACTATCTATAATTTACCCACAACAGTAAAGTGCAAATGCAGTAAATATATCATAGGCATAATATATGCAGTTCTAAAAAAGGGTAGCGGAATGGCATATTCCAAATTGCTAATATCCAACCATTTTGGACAACCCACATGGCAAGAAGAGCAGTTCTTAGTATGTGTGCTGTATTTAACCCTTTAACCAGTTTATTTTGGCCTTGAGGCACAGCCAATTTAGCATTTTTGCTTAACTCTTATTTTTCCATTTCAAGACCTGTATGAGGGCTTGTGTTGTACCCGACACCTTTCATTTTGCCATAAAATGTACAGAACAACCAAAGAAATATCATTTGTATGGAAAAGTTGAAATGTAAATGCAATTTCGGAAATTGTGTGTGTGTGTGTGTGGGGGGGGGGGGGGGGTCATTTTTATGCATTTTATGGTTAAAAAATGTATTCTGTGGGTCAAAGTTGTACCCATCTTTACATGCTTGTCTGTTACTGTACTACTTTTTTTTAACAGTTAAAGTCAAAGTTTTTAACAAAATAAGTATGCTTAAAATTACCCTATTCCTATTAGCTCTATAACTTTCTTATTTGTCCTTATGCATTATCTTAGAGCTTTTTTTGCACTATGATCTGAAGGTTTCACTAGTTTCCCTTTTGGCAGTGGTGTGGAGAAAAAAAGAGAAAAAAAAAGCAGCCGTGTCCGTTTCATGCCTCCTAGTGCTTGCTCAAGCATTTTGGATACCTTTGTCAATGCTACTAAGAAAGAGGACAGATGTAGTTCCTTGAAACACATTTATCTATAACCAAATACCTGACCTACTTGAATGACTTATCAATCTGCTCTCCCAGCATTCATTTGAAATTCCTCAGGCTGGCATGGAACACCGCGCCACTACACAGAACAGGCAGGATGCTGCGCACACACCTCCAGCCTGCCAGCTTTATCTCACCTGCTGGCAGCGGCCGGTTATCCTTAACCTCCAAAGGGAGGAACAACAAGGTCGAGACCACTGAGAACAGCGAGTGGTAAGAGGTGCTGAGCACCAGGCTAATTTAATTTACACCGCCAAGATTAGTGCTATTGCTTATCTGCTCTATTCAAAGGACATCACCTGTGAATTTCTTGTCTTCTGGAGAGCAGTATTATTATAAGCTCCAGATAGATGAACATTCCAAGCTAATTGCTCTAAAACTGACTTTATTTTGGGAGTATGTAAAAAGAAAATTTTTAAGAAGCACTTTCTACATTAAAACATGTCTGAACCCCATTGTTATTTTGATGTAAACTTTACTGTAGCTAGTTCTGCCAGTAAGGCTTTTGTGCACATGTCCTTATTGAGTTTCCAATCACAGGAGCTGCATATTTAGTTACACAACCATCTTCTGAGCTCATAAAAGCATTTTCCAATCTCACAGCAGGCGATCTGATCCCTTCCTTGGCCCTAAATATTTGGTATATGCGCAAAGCTTTAATATAGGCATGGGTATGAGCACTTTTATTATTTATTTCATGAAAGATATTAAACCAATAATACATAAAAAAAAACATGTTTTTCAGTATGCTAACAAGTAAATGGTTAAATAAAGACTAAAACAAAGCTTTAGTGAGCTGCTGCATTGTAACTACAGCATAAGGTGGCAGAGAGACCTTCTGCCAAAAGCAGAAGCCAAGATATTTACTATTTACATATTTATTAGAATTTTCTGCTTGCCTCGGGGAGCAAAGCCTTCTCAAAATCTAATTCCTTAAAGTAAACAGCCCGACGGATAAATGCAGGGAGAAAAATAATGAAACCAAGCCTTTTTGGAATTGATGATATGGCACAAGGATGAATATTAGAGACTTGGTAGATTACTGAGGGAAAAGTCTAACCTGTGCACAATGGTGAAATCCTTAGCAAATCAATTACAGAGTCACTTAATTATGCCTGGCGTTATTTGGCCATGTTAATACCAGTTAGTGCTGGTGCATTTTCAATAATATGTTTTTGTGGTTTTGTTTACCCATGGGTAATAAACATTTCTAATCGCTTTGAAAAATAATTCATGGATTGATATACATTAATTTGAAAAGTTTCTTGAACAAAGAAATGCATAATTCAAGCCAGTGTAAAGCTGTTGTTACTTGTCTTGTACCTATCAATGCATTCTCAACAAAGAGGCAGATCTTGTTTCTATTTGGATACAGTTTGGACACAATTTTCAATTTGGGATCTGTGTTAAAAAAAAATGCACAACATAATAGCCATCTCATCATGTTTATTCACTTATGACTTACTATATGAATTCAAAATGTAGAAAGGTTTGTGAAGATAAGAAAGTAGGGTTCTACTTGTCAATGGGATGTGCACGGTAATTGGCTATAGCCCCTTTTTATGTTAATAGGGATGAGCTGCAATTCCGGACATAGCCTATGACATGAGTAATGCTGTTTTTGGAAGAAAAAAAAAAGCTGATTTTTTTTCTACAATTAATACATTTTTTTTTTTTTTTACAGACGATTATCATGTCTGCTGCTTCCAGACAGCCATCAATGAAAGGGTACAACCATGCAGAAAGTAGGCTGCTAGGGCTTATCCAGTATAGCAGGCAGGAAGGATGCAGATTGAGAGGGCTCCTGCTACAACTTTAACCTCTGCAGTGTCATTGATACTGCATCCACCTGCTAAAATGGTCTTATATGAGGGTTATTTTGAAGATTACACATACCCTTACCCCTTTCAGATTACACATACCCTTACCCCTTTCCAACTCCAGCAGGGTAATACAAGCGCTGAGACCAGGATAACAACAAGGATTCTTTATTCCCTCATTGCAACGAGTTTCACAGAAGTTCCACTTCTTCATTGCCTGCGAAACATGTTGCATTGTGGGAATAAAGAATCCTTGCTTTTATCTTGGTCTCAGCGATTGTATTAGTCTGCTGGAGTTGGAGGACATCTCTTTGTATCGGTATTTGCTTGATGTGGAATGGCTGCAGAGACCTTATATCATTACGCTTTTATCCATGGTTGTTCTTGGAAGGAGTGCAACCGCCTCTGGTAAGTGCAAACTCACACCTTACGTTTTGTATCTTGTCTGAACATATCACACTACAGAGCGCATCCTGTTGTCTTTTTATCCTTACCCCTGTCAGGCATGGTGTCAGGCCTGTATTGTCTGCATCAGTGCTAAGGTAAAATACCAAGTTGTTTTTCAGAAATCTTTGCTTTTGAGGTTTTATTTCCCAGGGGTTTGTATAAAGATTACAGCTACTTTAAAATAGGGAATTGTGGGAATCATTATGGGAGATGGGGTTGCACCACTACAGCAATGTGATACTACATCCCTCATCATATACTTATACTACTGTCTGTATACACAATTTCTGGCATCACAAACTTGACAACTAGAGATGAGCAAACTTACAGTAATTTGATTCATCACAAACTTCTCGGCTTGGCAGTTGATGACTTTAGCCTGCATAAATTAGTTCAGCTTTCAGGTGCTCCGATGGGCTGGAAAAAGTGGATACAGTCCTAGGAGAGAGTCTTCTAGGACTGTATCCACCTTTTCCAGCCCACCGGAGCACCTGAAAGCTGAACTAATTTATGCAGGCTAAAACCAGCAACTGCCGAGCAGAGAAGTTTGTGACGAATTGAATTACTGTAAGTTTGCTCATCTCTATTGACAACTACCACACCCCAGTCTTGTGGCAGCGTTATGCTGTGGGGTTGTGTTATTTATTAGCGGGGACAGGAAGACTGAATTTAATAAAGTTTATGTTCTTTATAAAAACCTGATTCAAAGCTATCTGAACCTAAGACTGGGCCGAACGGTCACCATCCAACAAGATGATGGATGAGATTTATCAAAACCTATGTAGAGGGAAAATGGAGCAGCTGCTCATAGCAAAGAATTAGATTGCTTCTTTCATTTTTTCAGATCCTTTTTAAAAATGAAAGAGGCAATCTGATTGTTTGCTATGGACAACTGCACCACTCTTTCTCTACACAGGTTTTGATAAATCTCCCTCATAGACAACACAGGTGTGGCTTAGAGATAAGTCTGTAAATGTCTTGAGTGACAAAACCAGAGCTCTGACTTGAACCCAATCAAACATCTTTGGAGAGGTTGTCCGCTAAAAGGCTTTTGAGTGAAGTGGAAATACAAATGTGGCATAAACACTTCAAAGATGGTCCAGAATCTGTTGAAAGTAATCCACATTCTAGAAGACCTGCAATGAAGCAGAGAATATTGAACATGTATGGACTATAATCAACAAAAATTGGAACCAACAGTGTGAGGACTGGAAGATGATTTGGGAATTACTTAAACTACTGTGTCCAAGGTTTTGATGCAGGATCCAGAAAGAAGAGGAACTATGTGAGGTTTCAAGGTCCCTACTTTGAAAGGGACTGAGAGGTCATTGTCCTATGTACAATCCTTCTTGGCTGGAAATTTTCCCAACAGACTTTGTATATACTTGTTGACATAATAAGTATTGATTTGTTGGTTAGATTTAGAAGTTGTTTAACCTCCTCGTTATCATTACTGTAAAAAAATGAAAACAGTTCCGTTTTTTCTTGATACAGACTGAACATTTTTTCTGCCTGCAGTAACTCTATGGGATCATCACATTATGTATACTGTCTCCTTTACATGTCAGTCGTCCAGTGGCATTTCCCTTCGGCACGTACTGGGGGAAAACTGATTGCATATATATATATATATATATATATATATATATATATATATATATATATACTTAAATATTAATTTTAAAGACCTTTTAAAAGTGCTAAGATGCATGAAAGAGATGTATGAATAAAAATTAAGATTCAGTCATGTTTCTTCAAGGTTTAATTTTCAGATGCTTGAAATGTTCTCCACAATAGGAAGGAATAATTTCAGCCTCACATGTGCTAGGCTGACAAAGGCAAAAGGACCTTGGTAGAACGGGTAAAGAAAATGTAGCTAAAATTATGTCATCCCACGCATAACGCTTAGCCCCAAAGAGGCCTTTTTATACAATGCAAGAGAGGTGAATGGGTTTATGTCAGACAAGAAAAGTGAAACTTTTCATGATTCACAATAAATGCAGTAAAGACAGCTAGGAGTTTAAGCAACTGTCTGGTGTCAACCCATCCTCATGCCTTTGTCGGCAGTGGAATGATGTGTGTAGGAAAACAAAAACTTTATAAAATTATATTATCATTCTGGCTACGGTGCTGTTGCTGTGTGCTGTCACTGTGCGCACTGACGAGTGACGACCCCAACGCACGTCGTGACGTCCCCGTCAGTGCGCACAGTGACAGCGCACAGCAACAGCGCCGAAGCCAGAATGATCGCGGACCCCGGGCCATGGCAACAGGTAATTATAACATCGCGGATGGGGGAGGCGATGGGGCAGCTGTGGTGTTTGCTGAGGATTATGTATTGTAGCGAAGTGGGGACCAGATAACGCTATATGTCTGGTCCCCACTTCGCTTCTATATACATATGCCTCTGAAGCGCAGTGGTCTCGAACCTGCGGACCTCCACATGTTGCAAAACTACAACTGCCAGAATGCCCAGACAGCCAACGGCTGTCCGGGCATGCTGGGAGTTGTAGTTTTGAAACATCTGGAGGTCCGCAAGTTGGAGACCACTGCATTAGTCATTAATAGCGCTTCAGAGGCATATGTATATAGATGCGCTGTGCGGGGCACACATAATATATATCTGTGGTAGCCCTTGGGGGGTGTATGATAGTGGTGGTATGGTATCGGTATAGAAGGGGTTAATGTTAACCCTAGAGTTCGTGACGCCAGGCTGAGGACTGGTATGCTGAATCAATGTTCCGGCCTATCGCCGCCCTTCCCAGTAAGGATAGGTGCATAAAATAACTGAAGGTCCACAAGGAGATTTAAACTTGAACTTGAATAACTTTTACTGAAGTTCTTGCAATAACCACGGCACAGTAACAGTCTCATACAAACAGTCCTTAGGTTGCTTAGTGACTGGCAGTAGTTGCGGACCTTGAGTTAGACATAAAGTCTCTGAATTTAGGAAGAGATTTGCAGATCCGTCCGGATTTAGGGAAGTTATTAAGTCCGGTGATACTGCAGAGTGTTTGGGAATTGATACACTCTATAGTTATAATTGTTCAGCCGTTGCCGCAAGGCTCAGGCCTAACTCACTGCGAATACTGCTGTACAGGTCTTGCTTGCTTGCTTAACCAGGAACAAGAGCGTTGTTGCTAGCTTAGCAACCCAGGAACAAGAGAGCGAAAAGATGGCCGCCGCTCCCTTATTTGGGCGTGGCGAATCTGATTGGTCCGAACGTCTGCCATTCACCATTACATGGTGAGATGGGATTGCTTACGTCACAGGGCCTCCATAGGTCCTTAAGCTAAATACCATAGAGTTGACCTTGTCACATGACCCGCAGGTCCTGCAACGCTAATGGAAACAAGTAATTAACCATTTATTTACACATGTTATTCTATTTATATTAACCTATGAATAAATTAGAGATCTATACACTAGAATAGAGGTGACTAGGGGTAAACTGGCTAACAGGGAACCCTAAGTCCTAGGGACTCTGGCTATGGGGACCCATAAATAAACAAGTACCATATAGAATGCGGTACTGGGACACCACTTATCTACATGCACTGCGGAGGGTATATAATAGTGCTATGCGGGGGGGATATATATATATATATGTACACATGCGCTGCCGGGGTATATAATAGAGCTATGCGGGGGGGATATATATATGTACACATGCGCTGCAGGGGGTATATAATAGCGCTATGCGAGGGATATATATATATATATATATATGTACATATGCGCTGCGGGGGGCATATAATAGCGCTATGTGGGGGGCATATATATATATATATATATATATATATATATATACACATGCGCTGCGGGGGGCATATGATAGCGCTGTGCGGGGGCATATATATATACACATGCGCTGCTGAGGGCATGTGATTGGGCTGTACAATCACAGCATGTGATTGGGCTGTACAGTCTCGACCTCATATCCCGTCCTCATATCCCGACCTCATGTCCCGTCCTCATATGCTGTTCTCATATCCTGTTCTTATGTCCAATCCCCATATCCTGTCCTCAGGTGGGACTGATTTGTGATGAAGATATTGTGAGCTGAAAATAGAAGGAGACGTGACTTTGTGGGACTAAGAGTGATTTGCAAGCCAGACCGATGCACAAAAAGGGTAGAGAATAAAAGGGGTGGGGCTTAACCAGTGGGCATGCCTTTGTGAGATGGGTTTGGCTTGCAAGCTGGACTGATACATTCACCAAGAGATGCAGAGCAGAGTTTGTGGAGTAAGGTACAGGAAATCCCATATACTTGCATGGGACTTGAAACAAAAATCCATCTTTTATATAAGGGTGTAGGTAAGAGTTAATTTAGCTATCATATATTTTTATTTGACATATAAGTCATATGTGTACCAGGTATAATTGAAATATCTCCAGTCATATGGAAGTTATGCAGGAACATACATTTCCCACGGATTTGCATGGGACTTTAAACTAAAACCCTGACCCTCACAAATGGGGTGCAAAACAAAAACCTCCAAGGAACGTGGAGTTCAGGCACTGAAGGACCAGACAGGGTAGAAGTGGTAAAACATTTATTCCCAGTGGGCAACGCGTTTTGCGCATGTGTGCTTCATCAGGCATATGGACAAGGGAACAGGAAGTACTTTTGTACATACCAAACACAGAAGATTAACCCCTCATTGTCAGAACAATCATCCAATAGGGGAGTAAAAGGAAGTGGCAAAATTTAACCCTACACTGTCCTAAAATTTAACCCTACACTGTTCTAGGTGAACCAGTGGTCAAACCCACAACAGCAAAAAAAAGTGCACCATATACTAAGGTGCAAATGTGCACTGGCTGTAAACCTCAAATATTGCACTGTCCATAAAGTGCATACGATGAATAAAGACACATGTAAATATATAAACTAAAAGCAATATCAATAGGTAAGCAATATCAATAGGTAATCAATAGGTAATCGCTATTTTCCACCTAGTGTCTTATATTGATTTGGCGATATTACACCATGGAGTGCTCCTTCTTTGTCTTTTCCTCACAAATGGGGGGTAGTTAATGGTTAAATAAACTATCCTATTTTAAGTGGATTTTTAAGTAACATGTGACCAAGTATTATCGAAATATCTCCAGCTCTTTGGAAGTTATGCAGTAATTTACAGTATATTTCCCATAGACTTGCATGGGACTTTAAACAAAAACCCCGACCCTAGCAAATGGGGGTGAGTAAGGACTAAATTACCTATCCTATGTTTGTTGTACACATATACGTAACACGTGTGCCATTTGGAAGTGATGCTGGAACATACATACACATACATACACAATTAATAATAAATAAATATAAGTAAGAGGTTTTGCTTAACCCACTAAGGATGCAGGGTTTTTAAGTTTTTGAATTTTCGTTTTTTCCTCCTTACCTTTTAAAAATCATAACCCTTTCAATTTTCCACCTAAAAATCCATATATATTTTTTGTGTCACCAATTCTACTTTGCAGTGACATTAGTCATTTTACCCAAAAATCCACAGCGAAATGTAAAAAAAATCATTGTGCGACAAAATCGAAGAAAAAACGCCATTTTGTAACTTTTGGGGGCTTCCGTTTCTATGCAGTGCATATTTTGGTAAAAATGACACCTTATCATTATTCTGTAGGTCCATATGGTTAAAATGATACCCTACTTATACAGGTTTCATTTTGTCGTACTTCTGGAAAAAATCATGACGATGCTATATTATATAAATTTATACGTTTAAAAATATCCTGTTCTGAACCCTATAACTTTTTTATTTTTCCACGCACATGGCGGTATGAGGGCTAATTTTTTTGTGCCTTGATCTGAAGTTTTTATCGGTACCATTTTTGTTTTTATCGGACTTTTTGATCACTTTTTATTCATTTTTTAATGGTTTAAAAAGTGACCAAAAATACGCTTTTTTGGACTTTGAATTTTTTTTACGTGTACGCCATTGACCATGCAGTTTAATTAACGATACATTATTATAGTTCGGACATTTACGCACGCGGTGATACCACATATGTTTATTTTTTTTTATTTACCCTGTTTTATTTTTTTATGGGAAAAGGGGGGTGATTCAAACTTTTATTAGGGAAGGGGTTAAATGACCTTTATTAAGACTTTTTTTTACTTTTTTTTTTTGCAGTGTTATAGGGTATTTTTTGCAGTGTTTAAAGGGGTATTACAGGCAAAACCTTTTTTTTATATATATCAACTGGCTCCGGAAAGTTAAACAGATTTGTAAATGACTTCTATTAAAAAATCTTAATCCTTAAAAGTTTTCTGTCTAACTGCTCAATGATAATGTCACGTCCCGGGAGCTGTGCATGATGGGAGAATATCCCCATAGGAACTGCACAGCTCCCGGGACGTGAGTCATCAAAGAGCAGTTAGACAGAAAACAACAACTCAACTTCAGAAGCTAATAACTATTGGAAAGATTAAGATTTTTTAATAGAAGTAATTTACAAATCTGTTTAACTTTCCAGAGCCAGTTGATATATAAAAAAAAGTTTTGGCCTGGAATACCCCTTTAACACTGCACACACTGATCTTTTACACAGATCACTGGCGTGTATTAACACGCCTGTGATCAGTGTTATCGGCGCTTGACTGCTCCTGCCTGGATCTCAGGCATGGAGCAGTCATTCACAGATCGGACACCGAGGAGGCAGGTAAGGGCCCTCCCATTGTCCTGTAAGCTGTTTGGGACGCTGCGATTTCACCGCGGCTGTCCCGAACAGTCCGACTGACCAGCCGGGATACTTTCACTTTCGCTTCAGACGCGGCGGTCAGCTTTGATCGCTGCGTCTGAAGGGTTAATGCAGGGCATCACCGCGATCGGTGATGTCCTGTATTAGCCGCGGGTCCCGGCCATTTATGGCTGCTGGGACCGACCCGATATGACGCGGGGTCACCGCGTAACCCCGCGGCATATCGCGGGAGCCGGCGGAGGACGTAAATAGGTCCTTCGTCATTAAGGGGTTAAATCTGTTGATTTTTTTTCCCCAAACTCCTGATTTGTGAATTACTTCCCTTAAAAAATCTTAATCCTTACAGTACTTATAAGATGCTATATACTCCACAGGAAGTTGTTTTCTTTTGAATTTGTTTTCTGTCTGACCACAGTGCTCTGCTGACACCTTTGTCCATGTCAGGAACTGTCCAGAGTAGGAGCAAATACCCATAGTAAACCTATCCTGCTATTGACAGTTCTTGCTCCTCTGGAGCATACAGCAGCTGATAAGTACTGGAAGGATAAAGATTTTAAAATAAAAGTAATTTACAAATCTGCTTAAATTTCAAGCACCAGTTGATTTAAAAAAAATGTTTCCACTGGAGTACCCCTTTAAACAAAAGTTTGGATCAGCCCTGATTTACTATGAGTGGTGTGTAGTTTTCTTTTCTTTTTTTTTTTCATTGTTCCTATTTTTCCATGGTATTTACAATTTTGTCCTACATTTTGCACTTTTCCCTACGTTTTGCTTTTTTTTACAACTGCTCTGAGCTGTCTGGTTTTCTAGAGTTCAAATCCACCACTTTTTTGTGGAATCCTTACTCCCCTTTTCAGTGACCCCACCCCTTTCTGAAGAAAAAATGTTGATGAAGAAAACTCAGCAGACAGTGTACCTGGCCACTCATCAAGATTCAAGTTTATCCAAATATTTGAAAACTCAGAATGAATCTGATTCATTCTGAATCTATTTGCACATTACTATTAAAAAACAATTTAGATTTTCTTTCCACATACTTTTATTTTTCCTTGCTTTGATGCTGAAGATAGGTAGAATATCATCATATTCCCTCTAAATACAGCCACATTTAACAGTGATCCAATGGCTGGTAACCATGCAAAATAGGTGGACACATGTACATGTACACATTTATATAACCCCTTAAGGACTCAGCCCATTTTGGCCTTAAGGACTCAGACAATTAAATTTTTACGTTTTCATTTTTTCCTCCTCGCCTTCTAAAAATCATAACTCTTTTATATTTTCATCGCTAGACTAGTATGAGGGCTTGTTTTTTGCATGACCAGTTGTCCATTGTAATGACATCACTCATTATATCATAAAATGTATGGCGCAACCAAAAAACACTATTTTTGTGGGGAAATGACGTGTGTTCTTTATTCTGAGGGTCAATACGATTAAAATGATACCCATTATTACATACTTTTATATTATTGTTGTGCTTAAAAAAAATCACAAACTTTTTAACCAAATTAGTACGATTATAATCCCTTTATTTTGATGACCTATAACTTTTTTTATTTTTGATACCACATTTGCATATAAAAAACTTTTAATTTTTTAGAATTTTTTTAAATAAAATGTATTAAATTTTTTTTTTTTTTACGTTCACTGTACGGGATCATTAACATTTAATTTTAATAGTTTGGACATTTACGCACGCGGCGATACCAAATATGTCTATTAAATTAATTTTTTACGCTTTTTGGGGGTAAAATAGGAAAAAAACAACATTTTACTTTTTATTGGGGCAGGGGATTTTTAACTTTTTTTTACTTTTACATTTTTTTACATTTTTTTTTTACACTTGAATAGTCCCCATAGGGGACTATTCATAGCAATACCATGATTGCTAATACTGATCTGTTCTATGTATAGAACATAGAACAGATCAGTGTTATTGGTCATATTCTGCTCTGGTCTGCTCGATCTCAGACCAGAGCAGAAGACGCCGGGAGCCGGACAGAGGCAGGTGAGGGGACCTCCGTGCGGCGTTCCAAATGATCGGATCCCCGCAGGAGTGATGCCCGTGTCATGCGCGGCTGATCCCGGCTGCTGATCGCAGCCAGGGACCCGCCGGCAATGGCCGACGCCCGCGATCTCGCGGGCGTCGGCCATTGCCGGCGGGTCCCTGGCTGCGATCAGCAGCCGGGATCAGCCGCGCATGACACGGGCATCGCTCCGATGCCCCCGGTTATGCACGTAAGTACCACCGCACCAGGACGTACATTTACGTCCTGCGTCCTTAAGGGGATAAAGAGACTGTCTTTATGGCAGTCATGAATATGTTAAGAAAACATTTAGCAAAATACCTATAAAACACTTCTCATCATGTCACCACTCAGAATTTCAAGTCTGTACAGATAAGGAATGAATGTAACCTGACAACTTTTCCACTTAAGTTCTCATTAAGATGAACTCACTTTTCAATTTCAACCTTTCCTTTGCCTTTTAAAATTAAATTTTTTGGGACAAATTTGTGCCTTAAATGCATCACAGGAAGAAGAAGATACATGTATTCCATTTTAGCAACATATTTGTTCCCGCTGGCATCTTGAAATGTGTTTAGAAGATGTTTTCTCTTTTCCTAAACTCTAGACATGTCATTGATACATGTTGAAAAAAAAAATATCTATAAAGTTTCATGTGCTTTTTCACTTTTCTGCCTGTGAATTTCGGAAAATTATGAAGATGTAGCACTAGAAAAATGAATGGCACTTCATCCTAGTACCTCTATTTGGATTCATCATTCATTCACCAGCTCCATAATAGACAGAACATTACAATGCTCTGGGAATGGATTGTCATCTAAGCCCACAGACACTGTCACTGTTATCTTCAGAACATAACAGAACGTTCTCTCCTAAAATAGAAAAATAAATCAAAAGTAAATATAACGTCCTTGAGTTGACTGTTTCTGCCAAATTGTTAATTATTTCATTTTGTTTTTTTTCTGAGTATATACATATTTTGAACAGCTAATATGGATAATATTATGGCTGCAAATAAGGTGGCCATTCTGGTATGTATCGTTCTGAATGGGTCATCTTCTTAGATAGGCAGTGGATACCTGCACTCACAAAACTGCATAAGGAAATATTGGTCATAGAACTATAACATTTGGAAAGGCATCTGTTTTTGTATCTTTTGATTTAATCTAGTTTAGTACTTTGCAGTTTGGGTCAACATAACTTAAAATATTGACCCAATATTACATTTTACATGTTGAAGATTTGTTGAAGAGGTTACTGTAATGTATTCCTTACATCTGAATGGGCATTCTTCTTTAACATTAGATTAGATCTCTATTTAAAGAAATTCAACCACATTAGAATTTCTACAAGTCTGCTGCATGTGCTTATATCCTATGGCTAAGTTACCATTGGTAAGTCTTGCTTCAAATAATTCCTCAATGAATTACTGTCATTTAAATTGACCTGTTGTAAAAACATAACAAATGTTAAGATCGGTTGAGGTCTAAATGCTAAGACCAACCCCAATCATTTGTTAATGCAAAGTGAAGTGCCTGGCAGAACATTTCCCTCTCCAACTCAGTGTACAGTCTGACCAATTACTGGAGACAGACTCCATTGTAGTCTATAGAGCCTGCTTTCTGTAATCAAACAGACTGCAACCAGCAAATTATTGTAACATTATTAATGTAATGCCATTTAAGCAACAAGATGTTGCAGTCTTAATGTTGGAACTATAAAATTGTTGTGTAGACTGAACCTTATGGGATACAGTATTAGACTTTGTTAACGCACTGTTTTAGGACTAAAGTTTGAGAGAAAAAAGTAACTTATTTTACTTAATTGCATTACATCTCAATATCTGTCAGTCCACATGTAGATCCGTTTAATTTCTGTACATAAAAGCAGAAGAAAAAAACAGGTTGTACTCACCGGAAAAAGTTTAGATGTTTATTGTTCCATTTTAAACAGCATAGAAACGGAACACGAAAGTTCAAGCAGAGAGTGAGAATGCAAGCAACTCTGTGTGCAGGGGCATACCACTAAAGGTACTAGTTTTTGTGTCAAATGATGCTTCTTCCGGCCAACTGAGTCTCTTGTTCTCTCTACAAGTGACTGTTCATATGGTTATTTATCATCATAGGTCTCTAGAGTAGCAGTGCCTGATTTTTCCTATCCTGTTTCACCTGTTAGTTTTATGTCTATAATTATTATGGACATAGAATTGAAGATGTCCTGTGCTAAGAAATCTATCCATTATCCACAGGGGGATAAATGTCTGATTGCAGGGATCCCACCGCCGGATCCCCAACTCGGCCCTGGCTGAGCTTCTGTGTGTGACGTATGTCACATAGCAGGTCAGCTGGTACAAACACGCCCCCTCCATTGATCTCATTTTGCTGAATGCCAGTCTCAAAATTCTCAATATACTGGGGGTGGGGGTGGGGGTGGGGGTGGGGAAAGGGTTGCACATTAAAAATGGTTGTGACCTATTTTTTACTTGACCTTACTTAAAATAGTGGCTCATGTACTTTTCACAAGATTATTATACATTTTGCACGTTTTTCTCTTACCAAACTCATAAAAGTGGCCATTCAAACATATGTCGGCATTTAAACGGTCTTGGTTAAAAACCTTCTGAAAGACGCACAGTGCTTTGACTACAGCAACCTGACTCAGATCTGACTCAAATCTGGGGTTAGATTCTTGCATCTCGAATTTGACATGCTTCTAGAAGGCTTTAATTTGGGAACTAGTTACTGACGGCCTAAAACTTCTTTATAGGGCTTAGCAGAGTGCACATAGGCTGTGTCCACACACTACTTCGTCCAGGGCCAGACTCTGCCTCTGATCTATCCAATAGGAAGAGCTTGAATTCACCCTTATACTTCTTACACTGGTGTGGTTCGGGCCCTCTAGGCAGAGAGGTTGGACTTGAGAGACTCCTCCCTCATACTCCTAGTAATTTCTGCATAGAAACTAGCTTAGGTGAGTCAAATAACTAATATTCCATGCATTTTACCATCAGAACTAGCAAAGCTAGATTGTGATGATGTACAAATTATACCTTTTTTTAACCCCTTAAAGAGTACGCCTGCTCCCCTTCTATGAGGTGGGCTCAGAAGCTGAGCCTACATTACAGCGGGGTAGTCCCGGCAGCTATCGGCTGCCAATACCCATACATCACCAATCACGGTGATGTCTGGAATTAACCCCTTAGATGCCACGATCAAAGTTGATCGCTATATCCCGATCAGCTTAGAGGACAGCGGGAGGGCCCTTACCTACTTCCTCTGTCCGATCGGAGGCTTGATGCTCCAGGAAGCACCGATAACACTGATAACACTACGGCAAAGCATTGAATAGTGTGTGCAATCTAATGATTGAATATTATAGTCCCCTATTCGGACTAAAAAATTGTGTAAAAAAAAAATCTAAATAAATATGATTTAACCCTTTCCTTAATAAAAGTTTGAATCATGCCCCTTTTCCAATAAGAAAATATATTTAAAAAAAAGTTATAGGTGTCCGAAGAGGACAATTTAAAGTTATAGTTTTTTAAATGAAGTGAAACAAAATCAAACCTATATAAAGTTGGGTATCATTTTAACTGTATGGACCTGAAAGAGTTAGGATTTTTAGAAGGGGAAGAGGTAAAAACAAAAGTGCAAAAAAGCAAAAACTAAACCTTTAGTCCTCAAGGGGTTAAATAAGGTAAATTCAAAAATAATACACAATAGAAGAAACCAGGAACTTGGTCAAAGCCAGGGGTTAGAAGCCAAAGCAGGTACATAGGAATAGTCAAAATCAGGATACCGGAAAGCAGCATAGACAGAATCATGAACCAGATGTCAGCCAGACCAAGGAACAACAGGAATGTAAGTAAGGAACAACAGGAATGTAAGTAAGGGCAGACAGCCAGGGCCTAAATAGCCAGGGTCCAGCAGGGTAGGAGCTGGCTGATCAGCAGGTGACTAGGGAAAGAGGAGCTGTTCATCAGCTAAGGTGTAGTGAGAAGCAAACAGTGGAGATGTGGAAGGGCGAGAACCTTGAAACTTACACATACAAAGTTCCCCAGAGATGGCAACAAACAGTAAAATGTTAACTCTTTAAACACATAATACCTCAGTGTATGCAGTAGCAGAAAATGCAATGCAGATAATACCAGATGATGCATACATAACATTTAACATACCATTCCATTATTATTCCTATTAAATCATTATGAACTATTATAATTATCAATTATTGCAAACAGAAAAAAAGTGTCACTATCAAAAACACATTTACAACAAGGAACATTCCACGCAACCACAGGCCCAGTAGGTCACTGCACATACAGTGGTTGTGTGGTAGGCCTTTGGGTAGGGGTAGTGTAGTCAGGGTTTTGATTCAGTATATCAGGGGTTAAGGTAAACCCTATTGCTCGTGACGCCAGGCTGAGGGCTAGTATGCTGAGGTAATTCTCCGGCCTATCGCCGCCCTTCCCAGTAACGATAGGGGCATGTATAAAATGACTGAAGGTCCACAAGGTAGTTGAACTTGAACTTGGATAAACTTTACTTAAAGGTACATCCAATGAACAGTAACAGTCCATTCAAACAGTCTCCATACACTTCAGTGACTGACAGTTGTTGCGGACCTTGCCTTTTGTTATAAGTCTCTGAATTTAGGGTTAATTTGCGAAGATCCGTCCGTATTTAGGGGATAGATAAGGTCCGGTGATCTTGCAGAATGCTAGGGATTGATACACTCACAGTTTAGAAGAGATCAGCTGTCGCCGCAAGGCTCGGGCCTAAACTCACTGATGACAGCAGCGCAGATCCTTCCCTGTCAACAGCCCAGGAACAAGAGATGCTGCTTGCTTGGCTGCACAGGAACAAGAGCAAGCTATGGCCACCATTCCCTTATATGGGCAGGGGCAGGGCCGTTTTAATTGGTCCGAATATCTGTCACTTACCGTTACAAGGAATGATGGGTGCAATACGTCATAGGGACCTCCAAAGGTCCTTAAGCAAAAACCATAGTGTTTACCTGATCACGTGACCCGCAGGTCCTGCTACGCTCCGTACAGGTAATTAACCAATTATATACATTTATACAATGATACTTATATAAATCCTGAATAAACTGTTAGATTTATTAATACCTAGATGAGAGGTGACAAGGGGCGGACTAGATAAGAAGGACCCCAACGCCCTAGGGACTCTGGCTATGGGGACCTCCATACAGGTACCGTATAGGATGCAGTATCGGGACACCACAGTTGCAGTTAGAGTAAACCATTAAAGGGGTACTCTGGTGAAAATTTTTTTTTTTTAAATCAACTGGTGCCAGAAAGTTAAACAGATTTGTAAATGAAGATAAAGGGGATTCAGCTCACCAGTTCCACACGTGCACGGCCAGCCTCAAAGTTCAAAGGAGAAAGCATAGGAGCAGGTGGAGTCAGCACTGTGTAAAATCATTCCTTTATTGAAATCCAGGTTAAAAGTCCATAGACAAGCAGAAGAAAAAATTAGCACTAGGACAACAGTGCATGTGTGCAAGGTTGGAGCACCTCTAGATGCCGACGCGTTTCAGGCCGTTTGGCCCTTAGTCATAGGAGAATATTTTTTCTAGCCCTAAATCTATACTAAAGAAAAATCACAACAAATCTTACAAAAATGAAGAAATACCCATGTCAGCTTTACACTACTGATATATCAGAAACATCAGACACCAGTGCTGAATCAGAACCTCCCAACAAAGTGAAAGAAAGAAATGGTCAAAAAACGAGCTAGGAGGGTGGGGAGAAAGCACAAAAACCACAGTTTCAGAGCGCAACAAAACCAAAAAGAAAATGTAAAAGAACCTGACTAACAAGTTGTCAACATATCTTCATATAACATCACTAATCATGAAATAAAATAACTGTCTAAAGGTTTAGGATTTTCTTCTACAGTTCACTTTGATGTGTATAAAACCATCCTAGATGTAAACAAATTTGTACGGCTACTAACTGTCAAAAAACACTTCTTACCTGGTGAAGATCTGGAGATGCAAACAGCTACAACTGATCAAATAGAGCACCATTCACATGATGCAGCAGCACCTGATCCAATTTTAAGATCTTTGGAAGAACAAATTGCATACAGAGACTTACACATGCTAGAAATGGACGGCACATCGGATATAATCAATAAATCTTATCAGTTTTCTATGTCTAATCCGGATTTTTATCCTATTCATACACATCCACCTGTTTTGGATCGGTTTCAAGATTTGGTTATGGAAGATTTAGTTGCTTTAAAGAGTCAGGAAACATCTGATAACAAAGATAATCTTTCTAAACAAGAAAGAAAAGCATTGTTTAATGTTCGCAACAACCCCGATCTTACAATTCGATCCGCCGACTAAGGCGGATCGGTTGTCTGTATGAATACAGGTTTATATGTTAAGCTCAGTGAAGAGCTATTATCACACCGTAATACATATCAGCCGCTGTCTGCCGATCCAACCATCATGTTTCAAAAGTTCCTTTCAGAATTACTGACAGGTGTTTCCAGATTTGTGATCAGCCAAAAAGAAGCTGAATACTTGTATGTAGAAAAACCGATAATTCCCATTTTTCACACTTTGCCAAAACTACATAAGGACCGATTACCGCCACCGATGCGGCCGATTGTTGCGGTTCCTTAAATGAGCGAGTCTGTCAGTGGCTAGATTCTGTTTTACAGCCACTGGTGAACAAATGCCCAAGTTACATAAAGGACACTAAACACCTTTTAAATATCCTTGATTCTTTTCAGTGGTGGGTACAGTACTCATGGCTAACATGCAACATTGAATTTCTCTATCCTTGTATTCCTCAACATTTAGCATTAACAGCACTCACAGATATATTGGACACATTTTCTAACAAAATTTTATAACAAAATAATTTATTTTGGATGTTACTGCTTACATTTTAAAACACAATTATTTTGTGTTCAATGGTGTTTTTTATTTACAGAAAAGCGGATCATCTATGGGTGCTAAATCTTCACCTGCACTCGCTAATTTATACGTTTTTTGGTGGGAGAATTTTTATATTTTATCAGAACACAATCCGTACAGAGACAATGTTGCATGGTTTGGCAGATACATGGACGATATTGTAATCATGTGGAATGGTGGTAAATCTTTGGTCAATACATTTATGCAATATCTCAACAAAAATCCTCTTAATTTGCGCTTCACGCATAGTTGGTCTGAAACATGTACTACATTTTTAGATGTATTACTAGTTGCTGACGGCAACAACATTCAGGTGCGTCCATTCCGCTTATCCATAGCAGTGCAATTCGTGTAAAACGGAGCAGCTCCACTGAACCAGTGTATCAGGAGGAAGCTAATTCTGTATGCACACGACTCAAGCAGCATGGCTATCCAAATTGGATTTTAAATAAAGTCCGCAAACGAGTGGACTCTATACATAGGTCTGAACTGCTCCAAAACAAGAAACATGATCAGGTTAGTGATGCTATTACATTTGTCACAACTTACAGTCCCCAATTCAGTAAAATTGAAATTTTCTGCATTAGTAAGAATTATTCCAAACAAAAGAGGAGGTGACAATATACAGCACCTACATAACAGAGAAGCCATGTGGATTTATCTATTTAACAGCATTTATCCTTTTGGTTTGAATAACAGAACAGACCTAATCCTCCACTATTAAGTATTTGTTTGTAAATTCCTTTGTAATTTATAATTTTTCTATATATTTTTGCTCCTTTTTGTTTTTTGCAAGCACCTTTTTATCATGTTTGTTTTTATTGCACTCAAGACAATAAAGTAGGTCAGATGAGTTGGTCCTTGTTTCCCCTCCCTTTGTGGGAGGTGAACATTAGGCCTCCTCAGTATAAAAGAGTGTGTTGTAGAGACAACATGTATGCAATGACTAAGGGCCAAACGGCCTGAAATGCGTCGGCATCTAGAGGTGCTCCAACCTTGCACAAAGGCACTGTTGTCCTAGTGCTCATTTTTTCTTCTGCTTGTCTATGGACTTTTAACCTGGATTTCAATAAAGGAATGATTTTACACAGTGCTGGCTCCACCTGCTCCTATGCTTTCTCCTGAGATTTGTAAATGACTTCTATTAAAAAATAGAACTTATTGGCTGCTGAATACTACAGTGGAAATTCTTTTCTGTTTGAAACACAGAGCTGTCTGCTGACATCATGAGCACAGTGCTCTCTGCTGACATATCTGACCATTTTAGGAACTGTCCAGAGTAAAAGGAAATCCCCATAGCAAACATATGCTGTTCTGGACAGTTCCAAAAATGGACTGAGATGTCAGCAGAGAGCACTGTGCTCATGATGTCAGCAGGCAGCTCTATTTCAAAAAGAAAAGAATTTCCACTGTAGTATTCAGCAGCTAATAAGTACAAGAAGTATTAAGATTTTTTAATAGAAGTCATTTACAAATCTGTTTAACTTTCTGGCACCAGTTGATTTAAAAAAAAAAAAAGTTTTGAAGGGAGTACCCCTTTAACTATAGGCAAGTTAAATAGCATAGGATAGCTGAAACATTGTTTTAAAACTTTCAGGCTATAAGGAAAAGGAATGATTGTTTGTGAAATAGAGAGACCCATTCATCTATGTCAGCATGCATACAGTATATTAATCTTTGTTATTTTTGAATAATCAAAATATTAAAGTTTCTTACAATTTTAAAAAATAAGAAAAATTGTGACTCTTGAAAAAGTTGAGAAATGAATCACTTCAATCAATTTCACCTATTATTCTTTAAAACATTCTGCTATGGATTCTAAAAATTATCTTTTTTTTTTTTTCTAGAAACGGCATAACTCTAATCCATGTCTGGTATTGCAGATCATTCCTATTCATTTGAATCTTGATCATCTGCAATTCTAGATATAGACCATACACAAGAATATCAGTATTTTTGGGAAGAACCTTTTTTATTTAAAAAAAAACCCTTAACATTTCTCAGAAACAAACAATAAACATGGTGAATTAGATATGCACTCTTTATTTGTAAAATAATTAAATGATTGTGTAAGTGGCTTACCTGGGACATTTACTTCTGATTTATTTTACTTAAATGAAAATAGGTTACCCCCACCACCACCAAAAAAAAAAAAAAAAAAAAAAAAAAAGATAAAACGATATTTCTAGAAATTGAATTCAGAAATAAGGCAACTTATATTATTGACTGAATTGGAAATATTCATTTTTAAAATTGGTGCCATGCAACTACATAGAATTTCAAAACCGTGTAGTTATTGATTTAATATATACAATGAATTCACTTTAAGTGCACAGCTCAGTATGATAAAGACAGTCTTCTACCCAGATGACAGTTCTGCTGCAAAGGCAATTTTCTGATTGCTTTTTCTATACCTGGATGCTTACATTGTGTTTTTATTATATTCTTTAAGTACAACCATTTTAAAGTATTTTAAGTCCAACTTAACTCTGCAGACATACTTGAGGAGGGAAAAACAGATTACCAGTATATTTTATTAATAATTAAAAGTGCAATTCCATTTACTATGAACTATTTTGTTATCTATAGCTTGACCTATAATATTTAGCACTGGATAGTCAACACAGCTTTCCAGGTCAATGGTTAAATGAGTTTTAAAAGCAATGGCTACTTTCTTTTAAGAATTGGTTTCTTTTCCAAATGTTTTTTGGCAGATCATACCAGATATAAATGTTTCTTGTAGGGCAAAATAAGAATAACATAATAACATAGTAACATAGTTCATAAGGTTGAAAAAAGACCAGAGTCCATGAAGTTCAACCTATACCCCTAATGAGTCCCTACTGAGTTGATCCAGAGGAAGGCAAAAAACCCTCATACTAGAGTTAAAAATTCCTTCCCGACTCCACATATATGGCAGTCAGAATAAATCCCTGGATCAACGTTCTGTCCCTATAAATCTAGTATACATAACCAGCAATGTTATTAATCTCCAAAAATGCATCCAGACCCCTTTTGAACTCTTTTAGAGTTCACAATGACCACCTCCTCTGGCAGAGAGTTCCACAGTTTCACTGCTCTCACAGTAAAGAACGTCAAGACATAGAGGTTGCCCACTTGTTAAGTAAAAACAGATTTTTATTTCAGCCATGTCACATATTTTCTAGACATGTGAACAACCCAAAGTTTCGTTTAGTTTTGTTTTTTTCGGATAAAATTTTTTGTTCTGTTAAACCTTAGGTTTAACTTCTGTTAAACCTTTGGTTTAATACAGTAATTAGTTTTATTCTGTTTTCGGATGCATTCGTATATATTTTTTTCGGATCTATTCGGAAACTGTTCGGCTTTCGGATGAATTTGTTATGTCGGATCTATTTGTTATACATGTCGTTAGTTTTATTTTAGTTTTCGGCTGATTTTGTTATTCCTTTTTATGGTTCTTGAAGATGGAGATTCCTTTTTTAATAAAATATCGTAGGGTACCATTGAAAAACTAAAATAAAAAATATTCAGTAGTGAAGGAAAAAATTGTATCTAACGAAATTTATCTTTTTTATAACAAATTTTTATAAATTTTTAAACAGAGATCAATTTATGCGGGCAGGCAGGGCACTAAAAATGTAGCTGACATTAATAAAAATGTAGTGTGCGTGTTTTTCACTTTTTTTTCTTTATTTTTTTACATTTTTTAAGGTAGTACTTCTACTCCCAGCATGGAACACAATGTTCCATGATAGGAGTAGAAGTACCTGTACTAATTGACAGATCGCTGGACTTTGTTGCGATCTTCCTGTATAATGTATAGATGCGCCCCGGCTGCTCTTCTATGGTCCCCGGAACTGCCATATATATACACCTATTCATATTTCCTGCAGAGAGCTGTGATTGGCCAGATGGTTCCAGCAGATCACAACTCTTTGTGGGATATATGAACATGTGTATATATACGTCAGTGAAGGGGACCATAGAAGAGCGACAGCCGCATCTATACATTATACAGGAGGATCACAGCGGGTGTCAGGAGTGATATTTCCTTAACTGCAGGTACTACTACTCCCAACATGGAGCACACTCTGCTCCATGCTGGGAGCTATAGTACCTGCATTAATAGACAGATCACAACAGGTGTCAGAAGTTACACTCGCTGTGATCTGTCTATTAATGCAGCTACTACCACTCCCAGCCTGGAGAAGAGTGTGCTCCATGTTGGGAGTAGTAGTACCTGCAGGTAAGAACAGATCACAGCGGGTATCACTACTAACTATCGTCTTGTCTATTGCAGAGATGGAGCAGCTTTCTCCTGCGCATCTCTGCACTATACTCCGGTCTGCCACTCACTCATTCATATTTCCCTCAGAGCTGTGATTGGCTGCAACCATACGGCCAATCACCACTCTGGGCGGAAAATATGAATGAATGATGTTCTATTCACATCACTGGTAGGAGTATAGTGCAGAGATGCGAGCGCAGTATAGAGCCACTCCACATCTCTACTATATTATGGATGATCACATCGGGTGTCACAACTGATACCCGGAGCGATATGTCTATTAGTACAGGTACTACTACTCTCAGCATGGAACAGGCTGTTCCATGATGGGAGTAGTAGTACTACCTAAAAAATGTGAAAAAATTGAGAAAAAAGTGAAACACATACATTATTAACCCCTTAAGGACTCAGGGTTTTTCCGTTTTTGCACTTTCGTTTTTTCCTCCTTACCTTTTAAAAATCATAACCCTTTCAATTTTCCACCTAAAAATCCATATTATGGCTTATTTTTTGCATCACCAATTCTTCCTTGCAGTGACATCAGTCATTTTACCCAAAAATTCCTGACGAAACGGGAAAAAAAATCATTGTGCGACAAAATCGAAGAAAAAACGCCATTTTGTAACTTTTGGGGGCTTCCGTTTCTACGCAGTGCATATTTCGGTAAAAATGACACCTTATCATTATTCTGTAGGTCCATACGGTAAAAATGATACCCTACTTATATAGGTTTGATTTTGTCGTACTTCTGGAAAAAATCATAACTACATGCAGGAAAATTTATACGTTTAAAAATGTCCTCTTCTGACCCCTATAACTTTTTTATTTTTCAATGTACAGGGTGGTATGAGGACTCATTTTTTGCGCCGTGATCTGAAGTTTTTATCGGTATTTTTGTTTTGATCGGACTTTTTGATCAAAATACGCTTTTGGACTTTGGATTTTTTTTGCACGTACGTCATTGACCGTGCGATTTAATTAATGATATATTTTTATAGTTCGGACATTTACGCATGCGGTGATACCACATATGTTTATTTTTATTTACACTGTTTTATTTTTTTTTATGGGAAAAGGGGGGTGATTCAAACTTTTATTAGGGAAGGGGTTAAATTACCTTTATTAACACTTTTTTTTAAAACTTTTTTTGCAGTGTTATAGGTCCCATAGGGACCTATAACACTGCACACACTGATCTCCTATGTTGATCACTGGCGTGTATTCACACGCCTGTGATCAGTGTTATCGGCGCTTGACTGCTCCTGCCTGGATCTCAGGCACGGAGCAGTCATTCGTCGATCGGACACCGAGGAGGCAGGTAAGGGCCCTCCCGGTGTCCTGCAAGGTGTTCGGGATGCCGCAATTTCACCGCGGCGGTCCCGAACAGCCCGACTGACTAGCCGGGATACTTTCACTTTCGCTTTAGAAGCGGCGGTCAGCTATGATCGCCGCTTCTAAAGGGTTAATACAGCACATCGCCGAGATCGGCGATGTGTGGTATTAGCCGCGGGTCCCGGCCGTTGATGAGCGCCGGGACCGCTTCATATCGCGGGAGCCGGCGCAGGACGTAAATATACGTCCTGCGTCGTTAAAGGGTTAAATGGTCCCTTGCTTCTAAATGAAAGTGTTCATTTTTAATATAAATTTGTTTTCCCTTAGTCCTAACAGCAGCACAAGTGGGGTGTTCGGCCCCTGTGAAGCTGGCAGGACGGTGGAATTTTTAATTCCGCCCAAGTAATTAAAGACTTATTTATACCCCCATATAAGGCCTCCTCCCCTAGGCCACATTGCTTAATAACAAGTGAAATAAAACAAAATTATGGGTGGGAAATTTGTGTGCTGCTGTTAGGACTAAGGGAAAACAAATTTACGTTAAAAATTAACGCTTCCCTTACGTCCTAACCAGCAGCACAAGTGGGGACTTAGCAAGTAACATCACAATTGGGGAGGGACAACGGCAGAGTGGCACTTAGGATTTATTGCCCAAAGGCCAATTCTTCCGATCGTTTGCCATTAACCCTGTAATGACTGATAAATGTGTTATGTGTGCTTCAGGAGGCAGCAGCACAGATTAGTTCCAGAGGAACAGCTTTCCTTTCAGCAAAAGAAGTAGAGACTGCTCTAGTGGAATGGGCAGTGACAAAGGCAGGAGGAGTAAACTCCTGGGCTAGAAAAGCCTCCCAGATTGCCTCCTTAATACATCTACTCAGAGAGGGTTTAGAGGGTTTAAGACCTTTGTTCTTCCCTGAAAAGGAAACAAGAAGGTGTTCTGATCTTCTGAATTCTCCAGTTCTTGAGATGTAGATTCTGAGGATTCTTGAAATGTGCAGAGTATGGTCAGCAGCTTCCTCGGGAGAGGATGGGTTAGGACACAGAACTGGAAGGGATATGACTTGATTGGTGTTGGAGAAAGTCGGGACCTTAGGAACAAAGGTAGGTAAATATCTCAACAGAACTCTGTCCTGGAGAAAAATTGTATAAGGCTCAAAAGCCGAAAGGGCCTGAAGCTCGCCAATTCTTTTGGCTGAGGTTATGGCCAATAAGAAGGTGACTTTAAGGGACAAATACCTAAAGTCTACTTCTTGCAGAGGTTCAAAGGGGGGTGAACATAACCCCTTAAGAACAGTAGACAAATCCCATTTAGGAATGGTTCTGAGAACTGTAGGCTTAAGTCTTTCAGCTCCCCTAAGGAATCTTTTAATTAGGGACTCTTGTGATAAAGATCTGCCTAAAAAGGCAGAAAGTGCTGAGACTTGTACCTTTAGAGTGGATGGGTTAAGACCCTTGTCAAGGCCATCCTGAAGAAATCGTAGTATTGCAGAAAGAGGAGGATCTGAGGTTACTACCTCTTTCGTAGCACACCATTGAAGGAAAATTTTCTTTATCCTAGAATAGACCTTGCTTGTAGACTCTGCTCTAGAGTGCGCAATAGTTCTCAAGACCTCCACAGGAAACCCACTACTTAGTAGGGTCCTGTCAATCTCCAGGCTGTCAGATTGAGTCTCCTCAGATCTAGGCAGGAACCTGTGTTGTGAGACACAATGTTCTGCAAGTGGGGAAGCCTCCAATAACACCCCTGACTCATCCTCATGAGTTGGGTGAACCATGACCTCCTGGGCCAGAATGGTATGATGGCAATCACTGAGGTCTGGTCTTGCCTGACTTTCCTCAATACCTTCAGTATCATGGAAAGTGGAGGGAATATGTAGGCCAGCCTGAACCTCCATGGAATGGACAGAGCGTCTATCGCCATTGGGTTGTCCTCTTTGTAGAGAGAGCAAAACTTGTTCACCTTGGCGTTCAGACGAGTTGCCATGAGATATATCTCTGGCATTGCCTATCTTAGGGTTATCTTATTGAAGATGTCCTCGTTCAGGGACCATTCCCCTTGGACTGGAAGCCCATGACTTAGACGATCTGCCACTATGTTGAGATCCCCCTTGATGTGGACTGCAGAAAGGTGGGTTAGATTCAGCTCTACCCAAGAGAGAATAAGTCCGGTCTCCTTGAGGAGCACTTGGGACTTTGTGCCACCCTGTCTGTTAATGTAAGCCACCACAGTGGTGTTGTCTGACCGGATTCTTATCGTTTTCTCTAGAATAAGGGGAGCGAAATTAAGGAGAGCTAAACGAACTGCTCTCAGTTCTCTCATATTGGAGAGAGAAGTCTCTCCTGAGGGGTCCAAGTACCCTGTATTCAAAGTGTCAAAGTGATCCACTGAGGTTGAATCAAGGACTTCCCATCTGTCAGATTCATCCACCATCTGAGAGATGCTCGGACTTCAGGGGGTGAGTATGTAGTGTGTGTGATTGGTGTAACTAACTGTATGGGAGGGGAAAATAGCGCTGCGGCCAAAAATAAAAAAAATGGCCAAATGCAGCGCCCTGAATCCCTAATAGGGTCCGGGTCACACTAAAAAAATTGTGGCGGACGCTTTAGGTCCTATTAGGGGGTAAAGGGGGGAAAACATTTTTTTTACACTTTTTTTTACTTTATTTTACTGGTTAACCCTACCTGTCCCTGGGGCTGTACTCTCTCCCTGCTCTAAGGGGGGTCTTCCTCTGTTAGGGTCTCCGATCTTCACAGAGGGGGGGTCCTTCTTGCAGCTCTGGCCGCTGAATGAACTCAGGGAGCAATCAGAGCCGCAAGAAGGGACCGTTAACCCCTCCCCTGCCAGCTGCTATTGGCCGGGCGGCAAATAGCAGCGATCCTGGGGGGGGGGGGTGACAAAATCGCCACCTCACCATAGATAATGAGGGTGATAGGGGGTGTATCCTACAACCCCGATCACCTTGTATCTCCGGGTCAGCGGGTCACACGTGACCCGCATCACTGAAATATCCGAAAATTGCAAGTCTGAATTCACTTGCGATTTTCGGCGATCGCCTACATGGGGGGGTCTGATGACCCCCCTGGGCATTGGCGCGGGGTGTCTGCTGATCAATATCAACAGTCACCCCGGTCTGGTCCCCGCCCGGTGCACGGCAGGGACCGAAATTCCCACGGACATAGAGGTACCCCCTTGGTCCTTAAGTACCAGGGAGCAAAGGCGTACCTATACGCCCTTGGCCCTTAAGGGGTTAATTACAAAAGGGGTGACAAGGGGCGGACTAGATTAGAAGGACCACGACGTCCTAGGGACTCTGGCTATGGGGACCTCTATACAGGTACCGTATAGGATGCGGTACCGGGACACCACATATGCAATCCTTGAACAGCAGTTTGAGGGTGCATATTGTTGTGTGAGATGTGTGCGAGTTGTTCATTTGGAAGCCAAGATCCTGGATCTAGAGGAGCAGCTAGCAACACTTAAATGCATTGACAACATGGAGAGGACTTTATTAAAATATATGACCCCAAACTAGTTAAAATTTGCAGTGGTATGTGGATATTATAGTGCTAGAGTGTAAGTAAACTCACACACTAAGAGGGGTGTTAGACAGGACTGCAGTGTCTTATTCAATTGTGTACTGCGGACCACTGGTGATTCCAGTGTCTGCTATACCACTGCTGTCCCTCACACCTCTATTTGTATTGATCCCCTATAACCACGCCAACTAAAACTTTAGACCGTAGGCCTCCCCGACATTTCGCTGACGAATCAGCTTTGTCAAGGGTTGCGAGGCTACTGTGCGTCCAAAAGCCCGGTGAGGGTTTATATTGTCTCGGATGGCCGGTACTTCCTGTCTCTGGGGCAGCCAATCATGGAGCGGAACGTCATATTCGCAATTCTCGCGTTGTTGCAACAGCCAATCATGTGCCTGTACTGACACATGACCTTTGTTTACTTACGTCAACCCGCGAGATCACCACCTGTGGCCCCGCGCCTGCGCGTAGATGTTAGCCGCCGTACAGAGTTTCTAAGTCCCGTCGCGTCATATAGTTCACGCATGCGGGAAAACTTAACTGACGGCGCCTCTTCCACTATACTCTGCGCATGTCTGAAGACTCCACTCACGTAATAAGGTGAGTAGGTCTATTTACCATTGAGTCTCACGTAATCAGCTAGGATTAACTCCATGTCTGCCGATCAAGTTACTCTTTAAGAAATAATGCCTGGTATATAGTGATGAGTAGGGATATCTCCACAATGGCAATCAAAGGATTATTGCAACAGTCATCTCGCTGGCTATAGGTCCAGTGTGACCAGCTCCAAAGTATTAAGCCCAGTATGGAAGTATTGTAGAGATATTATGAAAGGGATAAGATGAGGTATTCTGAATATTGCGTGGAAAATGTAGAATGAGTACAGTAGAGGGACTCCAGACAGGGGTACAGACTGCATTAGGCATCCATAAGGACCGGATAAACTTATAGTCCAGATGGCACTAATTGTCATGAATGAGTGCATACCTGCATATGTTATCTACCCCTTTAGTTTGTTCAAATCTGTATTCTCTGTGTCACTAAACACCCTTGTCTCCTATACTGGAAACCTCTATAATGAATTGTTTGTTCCCAAGGAAGTGATAACCTCAACCTCATACATTCTCTTTTGTTCGGCAGGTCCCACAAATCACCACACTCCGATGATCTCCCATCTCCGCTCCATCCCCCAAACTCCTATCCTCGATATACACCCAGGTAAGTATTTTGTCCGATTCTATGGGAATATATGATCAGCACTAGGATATTGTAACCAGCCAATTGTGTCGACTCTTCAGGTTCCAAATCTGGAACCTGGAATCTGGCTGTACTCTAGTCCTGACACTCCATTCCATCTCCCAGTCTCACCCCAGCAGGCGGCCATCCATAGGTGAGTATCTTTATTAATATCATTGTCATTTAAAGTGAATAAACCTTATAAACTGAAATATATCTAAACAATATTTATATATATATATATATATATATATATATATATATATATATATATATCACCGGGTATTTGGAAGCGTCCATCAACCGGTGTATACCTAATTATCAATAACTTATTATTCTTAATCTCATTCGAGGAACGCTGTGTATGTGAAGTCCTCATTCAGACCACATGGATTTTTTGTATTGAGGCGGTAAATCCACCTCGCCTCCTCTTGTAACAATAGTCTGTCTATGTTCCCCTTATGGGGGCCCAGCTTAAATTGGCAAAGGCCCCAAAATTTCACTATGTCAGGTTTATTGGCATATCTAAAACAAATGTGTCGGGCTAGTGGGGTATCAGCCCCTGTCCTAATCGTACTGATGTGTTTCCGACTCGCCTTCTTAACTCCTGTGTAGTTTTTCCCACGTATAGCATGAGAACTCCCTACGTCTCATTAGATATCTATTAGAATACGAAAAAGTCTTTCTGCAAAAAACGAGTACCCAGTTGGAATTAGAACTCCAACAGATCCAAAGGTTCACAAGTAACCAGGAATATCAAAACCTGGAGATTAAACTACGGAAGAACTTAGAAACCTATAAGAACGAGATCAAAGAAAGGAAACATAAAAAGTACATTCGTGACTTCACTGATTTTTCAACAGGGAAGGTTTATCTGTTTAAGGAACGGAATTCAAGACCAAGATATACACCGTATAACACAGAGACGAGGGACAACTAAGAAACAGAAACCTCAGGGACAGAGGGATATTTGTCAGACTCCAGTAACCGGGGAGCTGGAACCAAAAGAAAGCTCATAAAAGCAAATTGCAACAGTACGGGCAATAAGAAAGCCCCCTACCAACGCACACAAAATCCCAGATTTAATAAACCCACACAAGGATGGGAAATGAACCATGGGCATGGCTCTACTTTTGCAGCCTCCTTTTCTCAGGGTGTGGGTACCTATACAGCACTGGGATCACATCTTCCCACCAATATGGCACAGAGACCGCATATGCAGGGAGGCTTTGTTCCCCCTACGCAAGGTGGCTTGATGTTGAGGCATATGGGTCCAGGACAGACACAGGGATCACACATGGAGACCCAATTAGGGCCATTGAGACACACGACACCAATGCAGGTCCCCACCTTTACTCCGCCTTTTTTAGGGCAACAGTTGGGGGCTTTGGGAGGGAAAGCACAGATAGGGACGCAACCATCACTGGGCATGCATTCGCTTCCACAAGCGGCGTTGGGAACTCCAACACCCCCCCTGCCCTCCAACCCCTCCCCCAGCCACAGATGCTATAGTACCCTATGTCACCACCATAGTTAACACTACTATGGGAATGCAGATTTTCAATCTTTCATCCCATACCCTGTCAGCAGTGGAGAGGAGTATTTTACTGAGGGGTCTGTCCTTCACCCCTACACCTAGGTTCGACGAATTTGGGTGGGTGAAGGACATAAACCTCTTCGCGAGGAAATTGGCCCTCCCCAAGTGGCATTTGGGACATGAGGATCAACTTAGTGAGGAGAGAAGGAGGGACTCAGCTACGGTTGAGACCTTATATGATCTCTTATGTGAGAACGAGGGAGAAGAGGTGTCGATTAATGCACCCTTTACAAGTTTGAGACCGAGATCAGTGATGACCCCATCTCTGTCACAATACCCCAATATTGCCACGTTCGTTAATCTAGTGACTAATGATATCCAGCGCATCAGACCACAGAGGAGACTCATTCATTCCAACCTCACCTTAGAAGAACAGGAAGCCCTGAAGAACCCTGAAGCAAATGACAACCTGATTATTAAGCCATCAGATAAGGGTGGTAATGTTGTGTTTTTAGATAGAGAGACTTATGAGGATATGGTCTATCGTCTATTAGACGATCGTGATACATACAACATTCTACCCAGTGATCCGACTCAACAGTACCTCTCGGAGTTGAAGTCCCTGCTCGACAGAGCTAGAGCAGAGGCTTTGATTACAGAGAATGAAATGAAATACATTTTCAATCCCCATCCTGTGATTTCCACCTTCTATGCCCTTCCCATGACCCATAAGCAAATTAAGTAAAAGGACGCCCGATTGTTTCGGGCACGAATAACCTTACACATGAAGCCAGTGTCTATGTGGACAAGATTCTGGCCCCATTTGTTACCTCCCTCCCATCGTATCTAAAGGACACGAAAGACACAGCGATTAAAATCAATGATTTGAGTGTTACACCGAGCACTTTACTAATGAGCCTCGATGTTGAAAGTCTATATATAGTAATATTGAGCACTAATTGGGTATTACAGCAGTAAGCACTTTTTTAGCTACACGGAACACACACTTTCAGAGGCATAATTATTTTGTCACTTAACTTCTTGATTTTGTATTGACTCATAATTTTTTTTCTTTTTGGTAGTACTCTTTATCGACAGGTGAATGGTACCGCTATGAGGACCACAGGTGCACCTTCTTTTGCTAATCTTTTTTTGGGGTGGTGGGAATGCACTATTGTTTTTGGGGGAGGTATATTGATGACATTTTGATTTTTTGGGATGGGGACATTACTTTATTTAGGGAATTTGTAGGCAAACTCAATGAGAACAACATAGGAATGAGGTTTACTCTTGAAGAAGGTGGAAAGAGCATTAACTTTTTGAACCATTAATGAAAATTGGAGGATTCAGACTAACATCTATAGGAAGCCTACGGCAACCAACAGCTTCCTTCAGTGGGATAGTTGGCATCCGGGATCCCTGAAGCGAAGTATACCGTATGGCCAGCATTTACGAGCAAAGAGAAATTGCTCGCAGGAGGTGGACTTTCAAACCGAGAGTAGGAATTTAATGCAGCGGTTTGTTGAAAGGGGCTACTCTAAAAAACATATGCGACGAGCATGTCAGAGACTTGGACAGGACTGAACTGTTGAACTCACAGAAGAGTGTTAACTCTACATCCAAAATGATAAGATGTATTGGTACCTTTGATGGCTATGCCTCACGTATCACAGAGATACTCAACCGGCATTGGCATGTGCTAAGATTGGATGCTGACCTACAAGAAGTCATTGGCTCCACACCAAGTATTACGTATAGGAGAGAGGCGAACATCAAGGATATATTAGTACATGGTCATCACAAGAAAGAGGAAACAGCAATAAGTCAAACATGGATACCAAATCCACCCCCTGGCTCATACCCATGTGGTCATTGTGCAATGTGTAAATTCATGCCTAGGATTAAGAAATTCCGTAATCCTAATGACTGTAAGGAATACGACATAAGGCAGTTTCTAAACTGCAGTAGCCGCAATGTTGCTTATGTGGCTACTTGTACTTGCCCTATGCTATACGTGGGAATAACTACACAGAAGTTAAAAAGGCGAGTCGGGAAACACATCAGTACAATTAGGACAGGGGCAGATACCCCCCCCCCCCCCCTTAGCCCGACACATTCGTTTGAGACATGCCAATAAACCTGACAGTGAAATTCTGGGGCCTTTTGCCAACTTAAGTTGGGCCCCCGTAAGGGGAACGTAGACAGACTATTGTTACAAGAGGAGGCGAGGTGGATTTACCGCCTCAATACAAAAAAATCCATGTGGTCTGAATGAGATTAAGAATAATAAGTTATTGATAATTAGGTAACCCCGATTGATGGACGCTTCCAAATACCCGGTGATATATATATATATATATATAAATATTGTTTAGATATATTTCAGATTATACGGTTAATTCACTTTAAATGACAATGATATTAATAAAGATACTCACCTATGGATGGCCGCCTGCTGGGGTGAGACTGGGAGATGGAATGGAGTGTCAGGACTAGAGTACAGCCAGATTCCAGGTTCCAGATTTGGAACCTGAAGAGTCGACACAATCGGCTGGTTACAATATCCTAGTGCTGACCATATATTCCCATAGAATCGGAAAAAATACTTACCTGGGTGTATATCGAGGATGGGAGTTTGGGGGATGGAGCGGAGATGGGAGATCATCGGAGTGTGGTTGTCACGATGCCGGCTGGCAGGAGGTGGATCCTCTGTGCCAGAGAGGGATTGGCGTGGACCGTGCTAGTGGACCGGTTCTAAGTCACTACTGGTTTTCACCAGAGCCCGCCGCAAAGCGGGATGGTCTTGCTGCGGCGGTAGTGACCAGGTCGTATCCACTAGCAACGGCTCAACCTCTCTGGCTGCTGAAGATAGGCGCGGTACAAGGGAGTAGACAGAAGCAAGGTCGGACGTAGCAGAAGGTCGGGGGCAGGCGGCAAGGTTCGTAGTCAGGGTGGATAGCAGAAGTTCTGGTACACAGGCTTTGGACACACAAAAACGCTTTCACTGGCACAAGGCAACAAGATCCGGCAAGGGAGTGCAAGGGAGGAGATCAGATATAGCCAGGGAGCAGGTGGAAGCCAATTAAGCTAATTGGGCCAGGCACCAATCATTGGTGCACTGGCCCTTTAAGTCTCAGGGAGCTGGCGCGCGCGCGCCCTAGAGAGCAGAGCCACGCGCGCCAGCACATGACAGCAGGGGACGGGAACGGGTAAGTGACCTGGGATGCGATTCGCGAGCGGGCGCGTCCCGCTGTGCGAATCGCATCCCCGACGGCCATGACAGTGCAGCGCTCCCGGTCAGCGGGACCGACCGGGGCGCTGCGGAGAGAGAGACGCCGTACGCGCTCCGGGGAGGAGCGGGGACCCGGAGCGCTAGGCGTAACAGTACCCCCCCCCCTTAGGTCTCCCCTTCTCTTTGTCCGGTAACTGCCTCCCTTGGGATGAGGACACCGGGAAAGGATGGAGGGATTCCTCAACGGCAGGCAGTACAGCAGGAGTGGGAATGGGGAGGGAGGGCAGAGGGCGAGGCCTGGCACGGGGCAGTGTGACACCAGGACGAGGACCATGAGGAGGCACCGAGGCTTGCCTGACTGGACTGGGAGGGGGGGGGAGGCACTTCTTAAGGCGGGCAGAGTCCATAACGACCTTAGGGAGACCGGATACAGGAGGAACCACAGGGTCAGGGCAGGGAGTACTGGGAACCGGTTTAAGGCAGTCCTTGAAGCAAGAGGTACCCCAGCTCTTGATCTCCCCTGTGGACCAATCCAGGGTTGGGGAATGGTGTTGAAGCCAGGGTAGTCCAAGGAGAATTTCGGAAGTGCAACTGGAGAGGACCAAAAACTCAATTTTTTCGTGATGAGTTCCGATGCACATTAGGAGGGGCTCCGTGCGGTAACGCACGGTGCAATCCAACCTGGCTCCGTTGACCGCGGAAATGTGGAGTGGCTTGACAAGACGGGACACCGGGATGCGGAATTTATTCACCAACGACTCCCGAATAAAATTCCCAGAGGCACCAGAGTCCAGGCAGGCCACGGCTGAGAGGGAAGAGCTGGCTGAAGAAGAAATCCGTACAGGCACCGTGAGACGTGGAGAAGCTGACTTAGCATCAAGAGACGCCACACCCACGAGAGCTGGGTGCGAGCGTGCGTTTCCCAGACGTGGAGGACGGATAGGGCAATCCACCAAAAAATGTTCGGTACTGGCACAGTACAGACAAAGATTCTCTTCCTTACGGCGATTCCTCTCTTCCAGGGTCAGGCGAGACCGATCCACTTGCATGGCCTCCTCGGCGGGAGGCCTAGGCGCAGATTGCAATGGAGACTGTGGGAGAGGTGTCCAGAGATCTAAGTCCTTTTCCTGGCGGAGCTCTTGATGCCTCTCAGAAAAACGCATGTCAATGCGAGTGGCTAGATGAATGAGTTCATGCAGGTTAGCAGGAGTTTCTCGTGCGGCCAGAACATCTTTAATGTTGCTGGATAGGCCTTTTTTAAAGGTCGCGCAGAGAGCCTCATTATTCCAGGAAAGTTCAGAAGCAAGAGTACGGAATTGTATGGCGTACTCGCCAACGGAAGAATTACCCTGGACCAGGTTCAGCAGGGCAGTCTCAGCAGAAGAGGCTCGGGCAGGTTCCTCAAAGACACTTCGAATTTCTGAGAAGAAGGAGTGTACAGAGGCAGTGACGGGGTCATTGCGGTCCCAGAGCGGTGTGGCCCATGACAGAGCTTTTCCAGACAGAAGGCTGACTACGAAAGCCACCTTAGACCTTTCAGTAGGAAACTGGTCCGACATCATCTCCAAGTGCAGGGAACATTGCGAAAGAAAGCCACGGCAAAACTTAGAGTCCCCATTAAATTTGTCCGGCAAGGACAGGCGGAGGCTAGGAGTGGCCACTCGCTGCGGAAGGGGTGCAGGAGCTGGCGGAGGAGATGATTGCTGCTGAAGTTGCGACTGAAGTTGCTGCACAATGGTGGACACTTCCGACAGCTGGTGGGTTAGATGGGCGATCTGTCGGGATTGCTGGGCGACCACCGTGGTGATATCAGAGATATAAGGCAGAGGGACCTCAGCGGGATCCATGGCCGGATCTACTGTCACGATGCCGGCTGGCAGGAGGTGGATCCTCTGTGCCAGAGAGGGATTGGCGTGGACCATGCTAGTGGACCGGTTCTAAGTCACTACTGGTTTTCACCAGAGCCCGCCGCAAAGCGGGATGGTCTTGCTGCGGCGGTAGTGACCAGGTCGTATCCACTAGCAACGGCTCAACCTCTCTGGCTGCTGAAGATAGGCACGGTACAAGGGAGTAGACAGAAGCAAGGTCGGACGTAGCAGAAGGTCGGGGGCAGGCGGCAAGGTTCGTAGTCAGGGTGGATAGCAGAAGTTCTGGTACACAGGCTTTGGACACACAAAAACGCTTTCACTGGCACAAGGCAACAAGATCCGGCAAGGGAGTGCAAGGGAGGAGATCAGATATAGCCAGGGAGCAGGTGGAAGCCAATTAAGCTAATTGGGCCAGGCACCAATCATTGGTGCACTGGCCCTTTAAGTCTCAGGGAGCTGGCGCGCGCGCGCCCTAGAGAGCGGAGCCGCGCGCGCCAGCACATGACAGCAGGGGACGGGAACGGGTAAGTGACCTGGGATGCGATTCGCGAGCGGGCGCGTCCCGCTGTGCGAATCGCATCCCCGACGGCCATGACAGTGCAGCGCTCCCGGTCAGCGGGACCGACCGGGGCGCTGCGGAGAGAGAGACGCCGTACGCGCTCCGGGGAGGAGCGGGGACCCGGAGCGCTAGGCGTAACAGTGGTGATTTGTGGGACCTGCAGAACAAAAGAGAATGTATGAGGTTGAGGTTATCACTTCCTTGGGAACACACAATTCATTATAGAGGTTTCCAGTATAGGAGACAAGGGTGTTTAGTGACACAGAGAATACAGATTTGAACAAACTAAAGGGGTAGATAACATATGCAGGTATGCACTCATTCATGACAATTAGTCCCATCTGGACTATAAGTTTATCCGGTCCTTATGGATGCCTAATGCAGTCTGTATCCCTGTCTGGAGTCCCTCTACTGTACTCATTCTACATTTTCCACGCATTATTCAGAATACCTCATCTTATCCCTTTCATAATATCTCTACAATACTTCCATACTGGGCTTAATATTTTGGAGCTGGTCACACTGGACCTATAGCCAGTGAGATGACTGTTGCAATAATCCTTTGATTGCCATTGTGTAGATATCCCTACACATCACTATATACCAGACATTATTTCTTAAAGAGTAACTTGATCGGCAGACATAGAGTTAATCCTAGCTGATTACGTGAGACTCAATGGTAAATAGACCTACTCACCTTATTACGTGAGTGGAGTCTTCAGACATAGTATAGTATAGTATAGTGGAAGAGGCGCCGTCAGTTAAGTTTTCCCGCATGCGTGAACTATATGACGCGACAGGACTTAGAAACTCTGTACGGCGGCTAACATCTACGCGCAGGCGCGGGGCCACGGGTGGTGATCTCGCGGGTTGACGTAAGTAAACAAAGGTCATGTGTCAGTACAGGCACATGATTGGCTGTTGCAACAACGCGAGAATTGCGAATATGACGTTCCGCTCCATGATTGGCTGCCCCAGAGACAGGAAGTACCGGCCATCCGAGACAATATAAATGCTCACCGGGCTTTTGGACGCACAGTAGCCTCGCAACCCTTGACAAAGCTGATTTGTCAGCGAACTTGTCGGGGAGGCCTACGGTCTAAAGTTTTAATTGGCGTGGTTATAGGGGATCAATACAAATAGAGGTGTGAGGGACAGCAGTGTTATAGCAGACACTGGAATCACCAGTGGTCCGCAGTACGCAATTGAATAAGACACCGTGGTCTGAAGAAGTACGGAAGTACGACACAGCTGTTACCTCCACTCTGGATCCCCGGCATCTCAGCCATGATACCTGCATGACACCGCTCCGTTGATTCACATGCTTATTCAAGCATAATAAAGAAGTTGAAGCAATTCCCTGGTGAGTGCAGTCTACCTTTCTTCTTCTGTGGATATTGAACTTGTTCTGTTCTGGACGTGGCACCCTAAGAGGATTTATTATTCATTTGCTTCACCTGTTGCATACCTATTGCCGTTGATATAGCAGTGCCGGTAGCTATGCCTTTCTTTTGATGAACTTGTCTATATTTCATTTGCAAAGTTCAAATGCTGATTTTTGTGGTGAGGCCGTAGAAGAGGTTTTCTTCTGATGACTCTTCCATGAAGACCATATTTGTACAAGTATCTCTTAATAGTGGAACAGTGTACCACAACTCCATTGTCTGCCAGATCTTTCTCGAGGGATTGTGCAGTCAAACGTGGGTTTTGAATTGTTCTTCTCACAATCCTGCAAGCTGTTCTGTCTGATATTTTCTTGATCTTCCAGATCTTGCATTAACTTCCACTGTTCCTGATGACTGCCATTTCTTAATTACATTCCGAACAGGGGATATTGACATCTGTAAACGTTTTGCTATCTTCTTATAGCCTTCTCCAGCTTTGTGAGCGTCAACTATTTTCAGTTTCAGATTTCAAGACTACTGCTTAGAAGAACCCATGGTGCTGATTGTTGGGGCAAGGTCAGATGAGTATGGGCATTAAAAACCTTTGAGATTGACATCACCTGGTCTTCCCAGATGATGACTGAGAACAATCCATGACACTGGGAGGTCTCAGCTTTGCAAAGGGGGCAGTGCATGTTATAAATACTACAGGGGAGAACAAAACGGATGTCCAGCGCTGGATATGTGGTGAAATATTCTTGGCTCTTTATTTAAACATAGACAGGATACAAATAGTCCATGACACAAATTCTGACGTGTTTCACGCAATAACTAAGCGCATCATCATGTGTATCCTGTCTATCTTTAAATAAAGAGCCAAGAATATTTCACCACATATCCAGCGCTGGACATCCGTTTTGTTCTCCATTGATTGCTTTGAAGCCGGGGCGGTGTCGGCGGGTCCAAGACGCAGGTGTGTCTGTGGGCTAGGAGTGGAGCTGTTTACCTAGAATTTATAAATACTGCAGGGTGCCCTAACTTTTGCAGATGCCATGTTTTTGATTTCTGTTATTTTGAAAGTGTAAATGATGGAAATAAAATCTATCTTTTGTTGACATATTATAAGAATGTCTAATCTGTAATTTGATGCCTTTTGGAGATCTTTCCATCTTTCCTTGGCTTCTTTGTGCACATTAATACAAATTTTTACCTGGGGTTCCCAAACTTTTGATCCCCACTGTATATACCTTATGGGAATAAAAGGGTCAGAAATGAAAGAAAACCAATATGGATGAATAACAATGTTAAGGGGGCAATAAATGATAAAAATAAAGCATTTAAACTACCAAAACAGGACAACAGTGAAGAAGCATTTAAAAAGCTATAGAGAAAAATGTAAAATATGTAATAAAACTGATAAAAGCCGCAAAAATAGAGACAGAAAGAGAGTAAAACTAACCCCAAAATATTCTTTAACTATATAAAGAGCAAAAAGGTCAAAAATGAAAGTGTTGGTCCTTTAAAAAAAAAAACGAGGAAGACATTATAAACTGGGATCAGGAAAAAGCTAATATATTAACCCCTTAAGGACCAGGCCATTTTACACCTTAAGGACCAGAGTGTTTATTGCAAATCTGACCACTGTCACTTTAAACATTAATAACTCTGGAATGCTTTTAGTTATCATTCTGATTCCGAGATAGTTTTTTCGTGACATATTCTACTTTAACTTAGTGGTAAAAGTTTATGGTAACTTGCATCCTTTCTTGGTGACAAATCCCAAAATTTGATGAAAAAAATGAAAATTTTGAATTTTTCTAACTTTGAAGCTCTGTGCTTGTAAGGAAAATGGATATTCAAAATATATTTTTTTTGGGGTTCACATATACAATATGTCTACCTTATGTTTGCATCATAAAATGTATGAGTTTTTACTTTTGGAAGACACCAGAGAACTTCAAAGTTCAGCAGCACTTTTGAAATTTTTCACAAAATTTTCAAACTCACTATTTTTCAGGGACCAGTTCAGTTTTGAAGTGGATTTGAAGGGTCTTCATATTAGAAATACCCCATAAAAGACCCCATTATGAAAACTACACCCCCAAAGTATTCAAAATGACATTCAGTAAGTGTATTAACCCTTTAGGTGTTTCACAGGAATAGCAGCAAAGTGAAGTAGAAAATTCAAAATCTTCATTTTTTACACTCACATGTTCTTGTAGACCCAATTTTTGAATTTTTGCAAGGGGTAAACAGGAGAAAATTTTTACTTGTATTTAAAACCCAATTTCTCTCGAGTAAGCACATACCTCATATGTCTATGTAAAGTGTTCGGCGGGCGCAGTAGAGGGCTCAGAAGGGAAGGAGCGACAAATGGTTTTTGGGGGGGCATGTCACCTTTAGGAAGCCCCTATTGTGCCAGGACAGCAAAAAAAAACACATGGCATACCATTTTGGAAACTAGACCCCTCAGAGAACGTAACAAGGGGTAAAGTGAACCTTAATACCCCACAGGTGATTCACGACTTTTGCATATGTAAAAAAAAAATCTATATTTTTTTTTACCTAAAATGCTTGGTTTCCCAAAAATTTTTGATTTTTAAAAAGGGTAATAGCAGAAAACACCCCCCAAAATTTGAAGCCCATTTTCTTTAGATACAGAAAACACCCCATATAGGGGTGAAAATTGCTCTGCTGATGCACTACAGGTCTCAGAAGAGAAGGAGTCACATTTGGCTTTTTGAAAGCAAATTTTGCTCTGGGGGCATGCCTCATTTAGGAAGCCCCTATGGTGCCAGAACAGCAAAAAAAAAAAAACACATGGCATACCATTTTGGAAACTAGACTCCTCGGGGAACGTCACAAGGGGTAACGTGAACCTTAATACCCTACAGGTGTTTCACGACTTTTGCATATGTAAAAAAAAAAATTTTTTTTACCTAAAATGCGTGTTTTCCCAAAATGTACACATTTTTAAAAAGGGTAATAGCAGAAAATACCCCCCAAAATTTGAAGCCCAATTTCTCCCGATTCAGAAAACACCCCATATGGGGGTGAAAAGTGCTCTCCTGGCGCACTATAGGTCTCAGAAGAGAAGGAGTCACATCTGGCTTTTTGAAAGCAAATTTTGCTCTGGGGGCGTGCCACATTTAGGAAGCCCCTATGGTGCCAGAACAGCAAAAAAAAAACACATGGCATACCATTTTGGAAAATAGACCCCTCAGGGAATGTAACAAGGGGTAATTTGAACCTTAATACCCTACAGGTGTTTCACGACTTTTGCATATGTAAAAAATATATATATATATATATTTCTTTACCTACAATGCTTGTTTTCCCAAAAATTTTACATTTTTATAAAGGGTAATAGCAGAAAATACCCCCCAAAATTTGTAATTTCTTCCGAGTACGGCGATACCCCATATGTGACCCTAAACTGTTGCCTTGAAATACGACAGGGCTCCAAAGTGAGAGCGCCATGCGCATTTGAGGCCTAAATTAGAGACTTGCATAGGGGTGGACATAGGGGTATTCTACGCCAGTGATTCCCAAACAGGGGGCCTCCAGCTGTTGTAAAACTCCCAGCATGCCTGGACAGTCAGTGGCTATCTGGCAATACTGGGAGTAGTTGTTTTGCAACAGCTGAAGGCTCCGTTTTGGAAACAGTGGCGTACCAGACGTTTTTCATTTTTATTGGGGAGGGGAGGGGGGTTGTATAGGGGGATGTGTATATGTAGTGTTTTTTTACTTTTTATTTTATTGTGTGTTAGTGTAGTGTTTTTAGGGTACAGTCGCACGGGCGGGGGTTCACAGTAGTTTCTCACTGGCAGTTTGAGCTGCGGCAGAAAATTTGCCGCAGCTCAAACTTGCAGCCGGATACTTACTATAATCCTCCGCCCATGTGAGTGTACCCTATACGTTCACATTGGAGGGGGGAACATCCAGCTGTTGCAAAACTACAACTTCCAGCATGTACGGTCTATCAGTGCATGCTGGGAGTTGTAGTTTTGCAACCGCTGGAGGCTCCGTTTTGGAAACAGTGGCGTACCAGACGTTTTTCATTTTTATTGGGGAGGGGAGGGGAGGGGGGCTGTGTAGGGGTTTGTGTATATGTAGTGTTTTTTACTTTTTATTTTATTTTGTGTTAGTGTAGTGTAGTGTTTTTAGGGTACAGTCGCACGGGCGGGGGTTCACAGTAGTTTCTCGCTGGCAGTTTGAGCTGCGGCAGAAAATTTACCGCAGCTCAAACTTGCAGCCGGATACTTACTGTAATCCTCCGCCCATGTAAGTGTACCCTGTACATTCACATTGGAGGGGGGAACATCCAGCTGTTGCAAAACTACAACTCCCAGCATGTACGGTCTATCAGTGCATGCTGGGAGTTGTAGTTTTGCAACAGCTGGAGGCACACTGGTTGTGAAACACCGAGTTTGGTAACAAACTCAGTGTTTTGCAACCAGTGTGCCTTCAGCTGTTGCAAAAGCTACAACCCCCAGCATGTACGGACAGTGGAAGGGCATGCTGGGTCTTGTAGTTATGCAACAGCTGGAGGCATACTACTTTGGCTGGGGATGCTGGGGATTGTAGTTATGCAACAGCTGGAGACACACTGGTTTGCTACTTAACTCAGTGTGCCTTCAGCTGTTGCAAAACTACAACTCTCAGCAGTCACCGACAGCCAATGGACATGCTGGGAGTTGTAGTTATGCAACCAGCAGATGCACCACTACAACTCCCAGCATGCACTTTAGCTGATTGTGCAAGCTGGGAGTTGTAGTTATACAACAGCTGAAGGTACACTTTTCCATAGAAAAAATGTGCCTCCAGCTGTTGCAAAACTATAAGTCCCAGCATGCCCATAAGGGAATGCTGGGAGTTGTGGTGGTCTGCCTCCTGCTGTTGCATAACTACAGCTCCTAGCATGCCCTTTTTGCATGCTGGGAGCTGTTGCTAAGCAACAGCAGGAGGCTGTCACTCACCTCCTACTGCTGCTGCTGCTTCACGAAGCGCAGGTCAGTCCGGCCGCCGCCGCCGTCGCTCCTGGGGCCCTGATCCCAACATGGACGCCGGGGATCGGGTCCCCAGCACCCGGGGTGCACGTCCCGCACCCGCTCACGTCCTCCGGAAGAGGGGCGGAGCGGGTTGGGGGAGTGACACCAGCAGCAGGCGCCCTGATTGGTCGGCCGACGAATCAGGGCGATCGTGAGGTGGCACCAGTGCCACCTCACCCCTGCTGGCTCTGGCTGTTCGGGTCCGTCTCTGACGGCCCCGATCAGCCAATAATTCCGGGTCACCGGGTCACTGGAGACCCGATTGACCCGGAATCCGCCGCAGATCGCTGGACTGAATTGTCCAGAGATCTGCGGCCATCGCCGACATGGGGGGTCATCATGACCCTCCTGGGCGATATGCCCCGATCCCTGCTGAACGATTTCAGCAGGCATCGGGCACCGGCTCCGCTCCAGATGGTTGCGGGGGGCCGGTAAAACACATGACGTTCTCATTCGTCATGTGTCCTTAAGGACTCGGAAATGGAGACGTATGAGAACGTCATGTGTCCTTAAGGGGTTAAACAAATTCTTCTCCACTGTAGTCACCGAGGAAAATGAAATGCCAGGTGAAATACAGTGAAATAAGGCAAACTCCCCAGTACAGGTCACCTGTCTAACCCAGGAAGAAGTACGGTGCCGCCTACAAAAAATCTAAATAGACAAATCCCCAGGTCCAGATGGCATTCACCCTTGTGTTCTAAAGGAATTAAAGGGGTATTCCAGGCCAAAATTTGGCTCCGGAAAGTTAAACAGATTTGTAAATTACTTATGTTAAAAATCTTAATCCTTCCAATAGTTATTAGCTTCTGAAGTTAAGTTGTTGTTTTCTGTCTAACTGCTCTCTGATGACTTACGTTCCGGGAGCTGTGAAGTTCCTATGGAGATATTCTCCCATCATGCACAGCTCCCGGGACGTGACATCATCATTGAGCAGTTAGACAGAAAACTTCAGAAGCTAATAACTATTGGAAGGATTAAGATTTTTTAATAGAAGTAATTTACAAATCTGTTTAACTTTCTGGAGCCAGTTGATGTATATAAAAAAGGTTTTGCCTGGAATACCCCTTTAAGTAATGTAATAGACAGACGCCTATTTTTAATATTCAGGGACTCTATAGTGACAGGGACTGTTCCCCAGGACTGGCGCATGGCAAATGTGGTGCCAATATTTAAAAAGGGGTCAAAAGGTGACCCCGGAAATTATAGACCTGTTAGGTTAACCTTCGTTGTATGTAAATTTTTTGAGGGTTTTCTAAGAGATACTGTTTTTGAATATTTTGATTAAAATAAATGTATGACTCCTTATCAGCATGGCTTTATGAGGGATCGGTCCTGTCAAACTAACCTGATCAGTTTTTATGAGGAGGTGAGCTCCAGAATGGACCAGGGGCAATCGCTGGAAGTCGTATATCTGGATTTTTCCAAAGCATTTGATATGGTTACACATAAAAGGTTGGTGCACAAAATGAGAGGGATTGGGTTGGGGGAGAATGTGTGTAAGTGGCTCAGTGATAGGAAACAGAGGGTGGTTATTAATGGTACTTATTCTGATTGGGTGACTGTTACTAGTGTGATACCACAGGGGTCAGTGTTGGGTCCTGTTCTATTTAATATATTTATTAATGACCTTGTAGAGAGGTTGAATAGTAAAGAAAAAATCTATGCAGATGATACTAAACTATGTAAAGCGGTAAACACTATAGAGGACAGTGCACTTTTACAAATGGATCTGGATAGGTTGGAAGTTTGGGCTCGGAAGTGGCAGATGAGGTTCAATACTGATAAATGTAAGGTAATGCACATGGGGAAGAAAAATCCGGGCTGGGATTATGTATTAAATGGGAGAACACTTGGGATGACTGACATGGAAAAGGACTTGGGAGTCTTAGTTAATAGTAAATTTAGCTGTAGTGACCAGTGTCAGGCAGCTACTGCCAAGGCAAATAAAATCATGGGGTGCCTCAATAGGGGCATAGATGCCCACGACAAGGAAATAATTCTAGCACTGTACAAATCACTAGTCAGACCACACATAGAATATTGTGTACAGTTCTTTCCACCAGTGTACAAGAAAGATATAGTGGAGCTGGAGAGGGTTCAAAGACGGGCAACCAGAGTAATACGGGGAATGGGAGGACTACAGTACTGAGGAAGATTATCAGAATTAGGGTTATTTAGTTTATAAAAAAAGAAGGCTTAGGGGCGACCTAATAACTATGTATAAATATATCAGGGGACAGTACAGAGATCTCTCCCATGACCTATTCATACCCAGGACTGTATCTATAACAAGGGGGCATCCTCTACGTATTGAGGAAAGAAGGTTTCTACACCAGCACTAGTTCTTTACTGTAAGAGCAGTGAGACTATGGAACTCTCTGCCAGAGGAGGTGGTCATGGTAAACTCTGTAAAAGAGTTCAAAAAGGGACTGGATGCATTTTTGGAGAATAATAACATAGCTGGTGATGTATACAAGATCTATGGGACAGAACGTTGATCCAGGGATTAATTCTGACTGCCATATTTGGAGTCAGGAAGGAATTTTTACCTCTAGTATGAGTTTTTTTTTTTTTTTTGCCTTCCTCTGGATCAACTCAATTCAGTAGGGACTTATTAGGGGTACAGGTTGAACTTGATGGTCTCTGGTCTTTTTTCAACCTTATAAACTATGTTACTATCTACTATGTTACCATTCGGCAGCGGGATGACTTCTGTCTCTCCACCTTGTTAGACCCTTGCTACCGGCACAAAATGGGGGCCTTTTTTTTACACCCATGGAGAGGGAGGAGAAACTGACCTACTACAGAGACACCCTACATAGTCAGTTGGCCTATGCCTATCTGTGCCATCGTCCATCCTCTCACAGGTCTGACTCGGGGGGCCCTCTGCACTCACATTCCACTGCCATGGCTGCTGTGGAGGGGTGGGGTGGCAGGAGCAGTACCAGCTTCATCAGCAGCAGCATGAGTCTACAGTCACTGATTAGTAGCTTTCTTCATCCACATAGTGAAGCAACTCATCAGCAGCAGGTAGACCTAGAGCAGGACTTGAACCAGCAGGCGGTGGCATACCTTGACATAACCCTGACAACACACTTTGAAGATCCGCCGGACTTCTGGGTGGCCAAACTTGATTTGTGGCCGCAACTAGCAGAGTTTTCCCTGGAAAAGCTGTCCTGCCCGGCCAGTAGTGTGCCATCAGAGCGGGTGTTTAGTGCAGCGGGGGCCATAGTCACCCCAAAGAGAACTCCACCAAAAATGTGGAGAGACTAACCTTTGTCAAGATGAATCAGACATGGATCAGCCATGATTTCCACCCACCAATGCCTGATGCATACGAGTAGATTGACTATGGTGCCACACCAACACTTCACATGTATGGATAGTGCAAAACATATTTAAGGTGCTGCTCCCCAGTTAGGCTAGGTTCACACTGCGTTTTGTGCTTACGATTCCCGTATACGGGAACCGTATTTAATGCATGTCTATGAGCCAACCGGAGTAAACCGCAGCCTCCGGTTGGCTGCGTTTTCGGCCGTATGCGGTTTCCCGACCGCAGGCAAAAACGTGGTCGACCGCGTTTTTACCTACGGTCGGTAAACCGCATACGTCCGAAAACGTAGCCGACTGGAGGCTGCGGTTCACTCCGGTCGGCTCATAGACATGCATTAAATACGGTTCCCCTATACGGCTGAGTGCGGGCGCCGCGATTAAGCCCCCTCTTCCCAGCCATATACGGGAACCGTAAGCACAAAACTTAGTGTGAACCTAGCCTTACAAACATTCCTCCGCATATGACCACAAGTAAGTATTGAGGAAATGTATTAGCTAAAGCTAAAAATTATTGACTCGACTATAAGCCTAGGGTGGGAAATACATCCTCCCCCCATGTCATCATCCAGACCCCCGTCATCATCCAGACCCCCGTCATTACCCCCCCCCTTCATTATCACCGCCTGTCAATCGCTTCATCAGTGATCTTCAACCTGCGGACCTCCAGATGTGGCAAAACTACAACTCCCAGCATGTCCAGACAGCCATTGCCTTGACGACGCACTAGGCAAGGCAACGTCACTAGTCCGGGGCAAGCCCGGACCGCGGAGAAGAGGGCCCCCCCGGGTGAAAATGGAAAGCCCGGAATGACTAACCCTCCCCACCAGACGGTCCCTGCAGCATAGATGGCCCGGACCAGATCACCTTTCCTTCTCACTGAGGGGAGGTGAGTAGAAAACTAAAGGGGGTGTCTGGATGATGAAGAAGGTCGCAGTAGTCTTCAACCTGCGGACCTCCAGAGGTTTCAAAACTACAACTCCCAGCATGCCGGGACAGCCGATGGCTGTCCGGGCAAGCTGGGAGTTGTAGTTTTGAAACCTCTGGAGGTCCGCATGTTGAAGACTACTGACAGGTGGAGAGTTCACTCGAGTATAAGCAGAGGGGGGCATTTTCAGCACCAAAAATGGTGCTGAGAAACTCGGCTTATACTCGAGTATATACGGTATATATATATATATATATATATATATATATATATATATAGATATAGATATAGATATAGATATAGATATAGATATAGATATAGATATAGATATAGATATAGATATAGATATAGATATAGATATAGAAACCAAAAACAGGCGCAGCACTCCAAAAAATAGTGTGATTTAATATCTCATGTCAGCATTACAACGTTTCAACTCCTCCTGGAGCCATTTTCAAGCATAGTGATATACAAACACCACAGGGCTTTTATGCCCCAAACAATTAATTAGTGCAAAGCAATTCATAAAGTGCCAATCATATAAATATCATATAAAAATATAAACAGTGCATTACATAATTATATAGCACATAGTGCATCAGTGTAAATGGAGTGCTATGGTGCATATAGTGCATAAAAATATACAAAAAGTTAAAATACAGCTTGAAAATACATCTCAAGATATGATTGCATATAATCATGTAATCATAAACACCTGTGTATATAATGAACATCATAAAATAGTACATACTGCATAGTGAGGAGGAAACATCCACCTGCTCCATACAATGGCGCCGCGAGCGTGGGCTGCTAGCTACTGCGTCTGCGCAAACAGGCTGTGAATACTTCCGCATACACACTCGCGGTCATGTGACTCACCCGCTCACGTGATCCGCTACCCCGGCAACGGCCATCGCTGTCTGCGAGGCAGTATACAGAGGCAGCCGGAGCACGATCGCAGGCGACAATCCAGACCGCGAGATGTGTATATGTAGAAATGAAGAAAACAAGAACACAGGTATCAGCAAAGGAGAGGGCATGAACAGGACCGTGGATTCAGATGCCAGAACAAGGGGGTTACACGGCGCATAACAGAATAAAAGAAAATTAAGAGCAAAAAGCATGAAAAAACAAATAATAAAAAAAGAAGAATAAAAATAAAAATAATAATAAAAATAAAAAAATAAAAAAATATATATAAAAAAATAATAAAAATAAAAATATAATCCATAAAGCATTGTTTCTTTTTTTGTTTCTTTTTTTACAATAATGTTTTCATTGTTTTTATAGAATCTTAATAGGGTTACACCTTGTTGGGCCAGGGATAGATAACTGGCTTAACCCCTAATAGGGCCAAGGAGTCATCCATCAAAGGGGGGACGCCTGTGTTCAGGACCGTCAAGCCCTCACCCCACTGGATTCACCCCACCTGGGCTATGTTCAAGGGCGCCCGCTTATTCAGCAGCGCTGAACCCTAGGCGTACTGCCTAGTGTAGTTCCAAATAAAAAGAACAGAACATAATTAAAAAATAAATAAACAAAAATATATGCAAAACAATATATTCTTTTTATCATATAAGAAAATATAGAAAAATAAATATAAAGACAGAAATGAAAAAAATAGAAATTTTTGAAAAATACCCAGAAAGATGTACTGTGCGCATATATACCCCACATGATGGAATCCACCAACCACGGTCCAATTAGTACCACAACAGTGCTTAATCTGTGTAACTTTATTTAATTCATCAGATAGTAATAATACAAAAAATTATAATTTAAAGATATTGTAGAAATTTATCTTAGTTCACATATGTTGGAGTAGGTGATGTCTCCTCCTACGGTTGTAGAAATCTAAAAAATAAAATAAAAAAACATATTATTAGAATTATGACATTGTATTTGTATATCACATTACATATGTATAGAGGAGGTAAGTATAACAATGGATAAATGGAATTCAGGGGCTGTTTATAAGCCACCTATGTGTGTAAGTTTTCTACATAATATTGAAATCCGCATTAAGACCATAGGGACGTAGTGTTTTGAGTTTATGTATCCACCATAATTCACGTCGTTTCAAGATAGCTAATCTATCACCCCCTCTCACAGGATGTGGTATATGATCAATTGCCATAAAACGTAGGTCCTTCTCCAAGTGGCCAAGCTCAGTGAAGTGCTTGGACACCGGGAGATCTAACCGACGTTTACGTATGCTAAACCTATGGTTATTAATTCTAGTTTTCAAATTCAAAGTAGTTTGCCCCACGTAGACCAAATTACATGGGCAGGTCAGAATATAAATTACCCAGGTTGAGTCACACGTGAGGTAAAATTTAAGAGGATATTCCACCCTGGTCTCTGGATGTCTTACAATCCACACATGTTAGACATGGAAAAGAGCCAAAATTACGTATACTGAGTACAGTCTGTCTAAGGGTTTGGGGTGGGTCAATAGTAGATTTTACCAGTTTATCCCTCAAATTTCTTGATCTTTTATAGGACATCAAGGGAAATGTGGAAAACTCCTCAATTCCCTTGAAACTTTTTTGTAATATGGTCCAGTGTTTGTTAATAACACCCGCAATTTTACCACTATGGTTATTATACACTGATGTGAAAGGAATTCTTCTTGTTTTTTGTGTCTTACTAACTTTCGTCAAAGTAGATTGTCTATCAAGAGTCTGTAATTTATTTCGCTGTCTATCAACTATGTCTTTTGGATACCCTCTCTCCAAAAAATTGGAAGAGATGGTGTCCAAAGTAGAGTCCAGAGTTAATTCGTCACTTACTATTCGTTTTGCTCTAAGTAACTGGCTGTACGGGAGTGATTCGATCATCCGTCTAGGGTGACAACTCTTGAAATGCAATAGCGTATTTTTGTCTGTTGGTTTAGTGTACAAAGACGTAAAAATCTGTCCATTCTTTTTGCCCACCCAGACATCAAGAAAACTGATGCCCTCTAGGGAGGAAGTCATAGTAAATTCAATGTTGGGGTCAATAGAATTTAGAAATTGGTGGAATAGATTTAATTCATCCATAGAACCATTCCACAGGAGGAAGATGTCATCAATATATCGCCACCATGCCAGACAATGTCTGGCATGGTGGGACGGGTAGATGACATCCTCCTCCATTGTGGCAACATACAAATTGGCATACATGGGTGCGACATTCGTCCCCATAGCGGTCCCGACTAATTGTAAATAAAATTTTTTTTCAAACATAAAGTAATTATTAGTAAGTATAAGTTCTAATAAATCTAACATGAACTGTCGGGCCGCTATGGGGAATTCGGATGTCGCTAATACTCTAGAAATTGCCATTAAACCTCGTTCATGACTAATCGAGGTGTACAGACTCGTGATATCAAATGACACCAAAATGGTGTCTTCTCGAGTCTGTACATCTTGGATCTTATTTAGAAAATCGGTAGTGTCTTGTATATAGGACTGAGTCCTAAAAACAAAAGGTCTAAGAACCCTATCGAGAAAAATGGAAGCATTACTGAGGAGTGAATTACGCCCAGAAACTATAGGGCGGCCTGGTGGATTAACCAAAGATTTGTGTATTTTGGGGAGAACATAAATGACAGGTGTAACCGGATTCTTAACTACAAGAAATTCTCTAAGGCTCTCATCAATGATGCCTTCCACAAATGCTTGTTCTACAATAGATGTAAGTTTCCCCAATATAACTTTTTTAGGATCAAACTCTAATACCCTATAGGTCCGTACATCCAATAATTGTCGGTATACCTCTTTCTTGTAATCTGCTAGGTCCATAACCACGACCCCACCCCCTTTGTCAGCGGGTTTAATGGTGAGGCCGTGGTTATGGACGAGCAGATCAATGGCTTCTTTCTCCTTTAAGGAGAGATTATGCTGCACATTACCAGTTTGTAAAATTTTTTCTTTCAGTAACTCCATATCGTTCCGTACTAGTGTGATAAATGTCTCCAATGGATGGGAAACAAGTGCTGGGTTAAAAAAACTTTTGTTATATAAATCAAACTTCTTGAGTTGTAACAAACCACCAGCTACTTGTTCTCCATGCATTGTCTCCCCATTATTTCTTACATCATTAAACCAAATTTTTAATTTAATACGTCTGAAAAAATCCTGTAAATCACACTCCAGTTCAAACCAATTAACAGGAGATATAGGACAAAACGACAACCCTTTAGCTAATAAAGCCAATTCGCCATCAGAGAGTACATGGGAAGATATATTTACCACAGTCTGAGTATCTTTCAGGTCTTTCTCTTGCTGTCCTGGAATAGGGCAGGTGTTAATTTCCCTTGTTTCTGTCTTCTGGTTCTTCCTTGACCGATGTCTTTTTCGACCACCTCTTCTGGTGGGTTTCTTGTAATGTTCACAGATGGACCCTCTCCTAAAAAATCTTTGGAAGGAGCAGGGTTATTTGTAACATTGGAACTACACTAGGCAGTACGCCTAGGGTTCAGCGCTGCTGAATAAGCGGGCGCCCTTGAACATAGCCCAGGTGGGGTGAATCCAGTGGGGTGAGGGCTTGACGGTCCTGAACACAGGCGTCCCCCCTTTGATGGATGACTCCTTGGCCCTATTAGGGGTTAAGCCAGTTATCTATCCCTGGCCCAACAAGGTGTAACCCTATTAAGATTCTATAAAAACAATGAAAACATTATTGTAAAAAAAGAAACAAAAAAAGAAACAATGCTTTATGGATTATATTTTTATTTTTATTATTTTTTTATATATATTTTTTTATTTTTTTATTTTTATTATTATTTTTATTTTTATTCCTCTTTTTTTATTATTTGTTTTTTCATGCTTTTTGCTCTTAATTTTCTTTTATTCTGTTATGCGCCGTGTAACCCCCTTGTTCTGGCATCTGAATCCACGGTCCTGTTCATGCCCTCTCCTTTGCTGATACCTGTGTTCTTGTTTTCTTCATTTCTACATATACACATCTCGCGGTCTGGATTGTCGCCTGCGATCGTGCTCCGGCTGCCTCTGTATACTGCCTCGCAGACAGCGATGGCCGTTGCCGGGGTAGCGGATCACGTGAGCGGGTGAGTCACATGACCGCGAGTGTGTATGCGGAAGTATTCACAGCCTGTTTGCGCAGACGCAGTAGCTAGCAGCCCACGCTCGCGGCGCCATTGTATGGAGCAGGTGGATGTTTCCTCCTCACTATGCAGTATGTACTATTTTATGATGTTCATTATATACACAGGTGTTTATGATTACATGATTATATGCAATCATATCTTGAGATGTATTTTCAAGCTGTATTTTAACTTTTTGTATATTTTTATGCACTATATGCACCATAGCACTCCATTTACACTGATGCACTATGTGCTATATAATTATGTAATGCACTGTTTATATTTTTATATGATATTTATATGATTGGCACTTTATGAATTGCTTTGCACTAATTAATTGTTTGGGGCATAAAAGCCCTGTGGTGTTTGTATATCACTATGCTTGAAAATGGCTCCAGGAGGAGTTGAAACGTTGTAATGCTGACATGAGATATTAAATCACACTATTTTTTGGAGTGCTGCGCCTGTTTTTGGTTTCTGTCTATGGAGGACTTTGATCGAGTCTTTTTTTGGACGCTGGCACCACCATTGTTTGCTGGACTGGATAAGTAGTGCTGCATTATTTTGGGACTATATGTGAAGATTTGTTTGCTGGCACACTGATATTATGGAGAATTTGAATAGAAATACTAACTCTCATGTCTCTTCATATGCTGAGGAGGAGGTTGACAGGATTTTGGGAGGTCTTAAAGGGGACGCCACCTTTTTAGCTACACCTACTATCATTGATGTTAAAAGAAGCTTTGAGTATGAGTCTAAGCGGTTTATTAATATGGAACTACATCTTACCACTTTGGGAGAATATTATAAGAGCAAACGTATCCCTAGAGGAATGAGGTCACGGTTGCGACCTACAGTATACACAGAAAGTGCAGAGTTTAAGAAGAGGTTTGAGGAGATTTCGGATAGATATGCTTTTGATATTATTCTTTTGAATTTGGATCATCTTCAGAATGAGTTGATTGGTGTACAAACAAGAGTCACTGAATTGGAACACAGTTTGGCTAAAATGTTGTCTGGAGAGGAATACTCCACATATATGGAGGGCAATAAGAAAATCATGGATAAATTTAAAAGTGAAGTAATGGATGTAAAGAAAAGGAAATGGTATCGTGATCAGATGGACTATACTAAAGGCAGAGTCTACACGTGGAATCAACAGTGGTCCAATAATACGGACAGTCAGTTTTTTTCTCCCCGTCGGGGTAAATCTAATAAATCTTTTTCTAGGAATGTTACAAATAACCCTGCTCCTTCCAAAGATTTTTTAGGAGAGGGTCCATCTGTGAACATTACAAGAAACCCACCAGAAGAGGTGGTCGAAAAAGACATCGGTCAAGGAAGAACCAGAAGACAGAAACAAGGGAAATTAACACCTGCCCTATTCCAGGACAGCAAGAGAAAGACCTGAAAGATACTCAGACTGTGGTAAATATATCTTCCCATGTACTCTCTGATGGCGAATTGGCTTTATTAGCTAAAGGGTTGTCGTTTTGTCCTATATCTCCTGTTAATTGGTTTGAACTGGAGTGTGATTTACAGGATTTTTTCAGACGTATTAAATTAAAAATTTGGTTTAATGATGTAAGAAATAATGGGGAGACAATGCATGGAGAACAAGTAGCTGGTGGTTTGTTACAACTCAAGAAGTTTGATTTATATAACAAAAGTTTTTTTAACCCAGCACTTGTTTCCCATCCATTGGAGACATTTATCACACTAGTACGGAACGATATGGAGTTACTGAAAGAAAAAATTTTACAAACTGGTAATGTGCAGCATAATCTCTCCTTAAAGGAGAAAGAAGCCATTGATCTGCTCGTCCATAACCACGGCCTCACCATTAAACCCGCTGACAAAGGGGGTGGGGTCGTGGTTATGGACCTAGCAGATTACAAGAAAGAGGTATACCGACAATTATTGGATGTACGGACCTATAGGGTATTAGAGTTTGATCCTAAAAAAGTTATATTGGGGAAACTTACATCTATTGTAGAACAAGCATTTGTGGAAGGCATCATTGATGAGAGCCTTAGAGAATTTCTTGTAGTTAAGAATCCGGTTACACCTGTCATTTATGTTCTCCCCAAAATACACAAATCTTTGGTTAATCCACCAGGCCGCCCTATAGTTTCTGGGCGTAATTCACTCCTCAGTAATGCTTCCATTTTTCTCGATAGGGTTCTTAGACCTTTTGTTTTTAGGACTCAGTCCTATATACAAGACACTACCGATTTTCTAAATAAGATCCAAGATGTACAGACTCGAGAAGACACCATTTTGGTGTCATTTGATATCACGAGTCTGTACACCTCGATTAGTCATGAACGAGGTTTAATGGCAATTTCTAGAGTATTAGCGACATCCGAATTCCCCATAGCGGCCCGACAGTTCATGTTAGATTTATTAGAACTTATACTTACTAATAATTACTTTATGTTTGAAAAAAAATTTTATTTACAATTAGTCGGGACCGCTATGGGGACGAATGTCGCACCCATGTATGCCAATTTGTATGTTGCCACAATGGAGGAGGATGTCATCTACCCGTCCCACCATGCCAGACATTGTCTGGCATGGTGGCGATATATTGATGACATCTTCCTCCTGTGGAATGGTTCTATGGATGAATTAAATCTATTCCACCAATTTCTAAATTCTATTGACCCCAACATTGAATTTACTATGACTTCCTCCCTAGAGGGCATCAGTTTTCTTGATGTCTGGGTGGGCAAAAAGAATGGACAGATTTTTACGTCTTTGTACACTAAACCAACAGACAAAAATACGCTATTGCATTTCAAGAGTTGTCACCCTAGACGGATGATCGAATCACTCCCGTACAGCCAGTTACTTAGAGCAAAACGAATAGTAAGTGACGAATTAACTCTGGACTCTACTTTGGACACCATCTCTTCCAATTTTTTGGAGAGAGGGTATCCAAAAGACATAGTTGATAGACAGCGAAATAAATTACAGACTCTTGATAGACAATCTACTTTGACGAAAGTTAGTAAGACACAAAAAACAAGAAGAATTCCTTTCACATCAGTGTATAATAACCATAGTGGTAAAATTGCGGGTGTTATTAACAAACACTGGACCATATTACAAAAAAGTTTCAAGGGAATTGAGGAGTTTTCCACATTTCCCTTGATGTCCTATAAAAGATCAAGAAATTTGAGGGATAAACTGGTAAAATCTACTATTGACCCACCCCAAACCCTTAGACAGACTGTACTCAGTATACGTAATTTTGGCTCTTTTCCATGTCTAACATGTATGGATTGTAAATTTATGATAAAGGGATCTAGCTTTAGACATCCAGAGACCAGGGTGGAATATCCTCTTAAATTTTACCTCACGTGTGACTCAACCTGGGTAATTTATATTCTGACCTGCCCATGTAATTTGGTCTACGTGGGGCAAACTACTTTGAATTTGAAAACTAGAATTAATAACCATAGGTTTAGCATACGTAAACGTCGGTTAGATCTCCCGGTGTCCAAGCACTTCACTGAGCTTGGCCACTTGGAGAAGGACCTACGTTTTATGGCAATTGATCATATACCACATCCTGTGAGAGGGGGTGATAGATTAGCTATCTTGAAACGACGTGAATTATGGTGGATACATAAACTCAAAACACTACGTCCCTATGGTCTTAATGCGGATTTCAATATTATGTAGAAAACTTACACACATAGGTGGCTTATAAACAGCCCCTGAATTCCATTTATCCATTGTTATACTTACCTCCTCTATACATATGTAATGTGATATACAAATACAATGTCATAATTCTAATAATATGTTTTTTTATTTTATTTTTTAGATTTCTACAACCGTAGGAGGAGACATCACCTACTCCAACATATGTGAACTAAGATAAATTTCTACAATATCTTTAAATTATAATTTTTTGTATTATTACTATCTGATGAATTAAATAAAGTTACACAGATTAAGCACTGTTGTGGTACTAATTGGACCGTGGTTGGTGGATTCCATCATGTGGGGTATATATGCGCACAGTACATCTTTCTGGGTATTTTTCAAAAATTTCTATTTTTTTCATTTCTGTCTTTATATTTATTTTTCTATATTTTCTTATATGATAAAAAGAATATATTGTTTTGCATATATTTTTGTTTATTTATTTTTTAATTATGTTCTGTTCTTTTTATTTGGAACTACACTAGGCAGTACGCCTAGGGTTCAGCGCTGCTGAATAAGCGGGCGCCCTTGAACATAGCCCAGGTGGGGTGAATCCAGTGGGGTGAGGGCTTGACGGTCCTGAACACAGGCGTCCCCCCTTTGATGGATGACTCCTTGGCCCTATTAGGGGTTAAGCCAGTTATCTATCCCTGGCCCAACAAGGTGTAACCCTATTAAGATTCTATAAAAACAATGAAAACATTATTGTAAAAAAAGAAACAAAAAAAGAAACAATGCTTTATGGATTATATTTTTATTTTTATTATTTTTTTATATATATTTTTTTATTTTTTTATTTTTATTATTATTTTTATTTTTATTCTTCTTTTTTTATTATTTGTTTTTTCATGCGTTTTGCTCTTAATTTTCTTTTATTCTGTTATGCGCCGTGTAACCCCCTTGTTCTGGCATCTGAATCCACGGTCCTGTTCATGCCCTCTCCTTTGCTGATACCTGTGTTCTTGTTTTCTTCATTTCTACATATACACATCTCGCGGTCTGGATTGTCGCCTGCGATCGTGCTCCGGCTGCCTCTGTATACTGCCTCGCAGACAGCGATGGCCGTTGCCGGGGTAGCGGATCACGTGAGCGGGTGAGTCACATGACCGCGAGTGTGTATGCGGAAGTATTCACAGCCTGTTTGCGCAGACGCAGTAGCTAGCAGCCCACGCTCGCGGCGCCATTGTATGGAGCAGGTGGATGTTTCCTCCTCACTATGCAGTATGTACTATTTTATGATGTTCATTATATACACAGGTGTTTATGATTACATGATTATATGCAATCATATCTTGAGATGTATTTTCAAGCTGTATTTTAACTTTTTGTATATTTTTATGCACTATATGCACCATAGCACTCCATTTACACTGATGCACTATGTGCTATATAATTATGTAATGCACTGTTTATATTTTTATATGATATTTATATGATTGGCACTTTATGAATTGCTTTGCACTAATTAATTGTTTGGGGCATAAAAGCCCTGTGGTGTTTGTATATCACTATGCTTGAAAATGGCTCCAGGAGGAGTTGAAACGTTGTAATGCTGACATGAGATATTAAATCACACTATTTTTTGGAGTGCTGCGCCTGTTTTTGGTTTCTGTCTATGGAGGACTTTGATCGAGTCTTTTTTTGGACGCTGGCACCACCATTGTTTGCTGGACTGGATAAGTAGTGCTGCATTATTTTGGGACTATAGATATAGATATAGATATAGATATAGATAGATATAGATATAGATATACAGTGACCCCCCGACTTATGATGGCCCCGACATATGATCATTTCAACATATGATGGCCTCTCAGAGCCCATCGTATGTTGAAGGCAACATCGACATATGATGCTGCTGTGTGTCGGGTCCATCGTACAAACAGCTATCTGACAGCGCTGACAACTTCAGCAACTGACAGATAGTTGTTTAATGTGCCCCGTGTGCCCCGTTCTGCCTCCTGTTACTCACATGCTGTCCTGCTAACTCACGCAGGCTTCCACTGTGAGCTCCGTGTAAGCCCCCCCCCCAGTGCAGCCATAGCCAATAGCCTGCAGCATCTTGCTGCAGGCATCCAATGAGCTGCTGGCTGCCCTCCCCTTCCTTTCCTATAGAGCTGTAGTCGGCAGAATCGTAATGGAGGACATTCTGTCCCCCCTGAAGGTATTTAAAGAACTGTACAGTACTGTATGCGATGTCACACATCACGTACAATACATATACACACTATACACCCCATACATCCATGTTTCCCTATCAGTGTGCCACCTGCTGTTGCAAAACTATATCTCCCAGCATGCCCAGACAGTCATTGGCTGTACATGCATGCTGGGAGTTGTAGTTGTGCAACAGCTGGAGGCACCCTGGTTTGTTAAACACTCCCCATACACTCCACATACAATGGTCATCCCAGAACCAATTAGCAGTTTCCCATAGAGATATTTATTCAACATACAATGGTTCCGAGGCCCCAGAACCAATTACCATTTTTACATAGACATATGTACTCGACATATGATGGTTTCAACATAAGATGGTTCTCCTGGAACCAATTAATATCATATGTTGAGGGACCACTGTATATATATATATATATATATATATATATATATATATATATATATATAATGTTTTTTGATATATATATATATATATATATATATATATATATAGACAAAGACAAAGAATACAGAGGCATATTCACAGTGTAGGGTCCGTCCCAATGAGGCCACCTTATCGCAGTGGGACGGTCCAAGCTATTTGACCGCCGGCGGAGACAAATTTGCGAGCTAAGTGCCTCACTATTTCATAGTTTCACATTTGCATCTATTATACCATAGCTGTATAGCTCTCCATGTTTTAACTGCATATTCATGTTGCACCTATATTTTTGTGCTGGCAGTGTGCTGCTGCATTTTTCTGTTGCTGTATATCTAGCCTAGTAGCGTGCACCTGTAGGCCAGGTCCATATAATAGTTTGGTATCAACTAAAGTGCTGGCTGACTTATTCTTTGTCTGTATTGCACATACGGGGGGGGGGGGGTGGCTACCTCCATGTTGGCCTTGCACCCCACCCACCTCTATCAGGTGTGTATATAAGGTGTCTTGAATGTTCCAGACCCTGCCATGCTTACTGAACTGTTCACACAGAGGCATATTCACAGTGTAGGGTCCGTCCCAATGAGGCCACCTTATCGCGGTGGGACGGTCCAAGCTATTTGACCGCCGGCGGAGACAAATTTGCGAGCTAAGTGCCTCACTATTTCATAGTTTCACATTTGCATCTATTACACCATAGCTGTATAGCTCTCCATGTTTTAACTGCATATTCATGTTGCACCTATATCTTTGTGCTGGCAGTGTGCTGCTGCATTCTTCTGTTGCTGTATATCTAGCCTAGTAGCGTGCACCTATAGGCCAGGTCCATATAATAGTTTGGTATCAACTAAAGTGCTGGCTGACTTATTCTTTGTCTGTATTGCACATACGGGGGGGGGGGTGGCTACCTCCATGTTGGCCTTGCACCCCACCCACCTCTATCAGGTGTGTATATAAGGTGTCTTGAATGTTCCAGACCCTGCCATGCTTACTGAACAGTTCACACAGAGGCATATTCACAGTGTAGGGTCCGTCCCAATGAGGCCACCTTATTGCGATGGGACGGTCCAAGCTATTTGACCGCCGGCGGAGACAAATTTGCGAGCTAAGTGCCTCACTATTTCATAGTTTCACATTTGCATCTATTACACCATAGCTGTATAGCTCTCCATGTTTTAACTGCATATTCATGTTGCACCTATATCTTTGTGCTGGCAGTGTGCTGCTGCATTCTTCTGTTGCTGTATATCTAGCCTAGTAGCGTGCACCTATAGGCCAGGTCCATATAATAGTTTGGTATCAACTAAAGTGCTGGCTGACTTATTCTTTGTCTGTATTGCACATACGGGTCAGTGGCTACCTCCATGTTGGCCTTGCACCCCACCCACCTCTATCAGGTGTGTATATAAGGTGTCTTGGATGTTCCAGACCCTGCCATGCTTACTGAACTGTTCACACAGAGGCATATTCACAGTGTAGGGTCCGTCCCAATGAGGCCACCTTATTGCGATGGGATGGTCCAAGCTATTTGACCGCCGGCGGAGACAAATTTGCGAGCTAAGTGCCTCACTATTTCATAGTTTCACATTTGCATCTATTACACCATAGCTGTATAGCTCTCCATGTTTTAACTGCATATTCATGTTGCACATATATCTTTGTGCTGGCAGTGTGCTGCTGCATTCTTCTGTTGCTATACATGCACACACACATATATATATATATATATATATATATATATATATATATAGATAAATATATGGACCCAATTAATTTTTTTTTATCTAACAAAAGGAATGGTGTGCAAAAACCACCATGTGCCACCTACACCACTAAGTATTCATGTGATGTAAATACCTCTTAAAGGTGAAGGGAATACCGCATTGTCCATCGTAACAGGTGAGGGGAAAAACCTCCCCTCTAAGGCCCTACTCTCGCACTGTAATGGACAATACGTTGTTCCCTTCCACCTTTTGGAGGAAAGTATTATTCATCCTAAAAAGGGCGGCCCCACACAGGAACCTCTCCCTATTTCCAACTAAAAACCCTAGGAAATGGCAGTTGTTTTTGGTGGAAATAGGGAGAGGTTCCTGTGTGGAGCCGCCCACTTGCCAAGAAGGGAATTAATAGTGCGAGAGTAGGGCCTTAGAGGGAAAAATTTGGTCCATATGTTGTTCCCTTCCACCTTTTAGAGGTCTTTGCAGCACATCAGTAAAAACATGGTGGTGTTGGTGGCACATGGTGTTTTTTGCACACCTTTCCTTTTGTTAGATTTAAAAAAAAAAAAAATTTGGGTTTCATATATTTTATCCTAAGAATAATATTAAAAGTTAAGTTTTATGCAATGCATATGTTCAATACTTACTTGTGCACACCAAAACTTTGACAAAAGAGACCGTTTTCTTCAGCCTACCTGCTTCAGCTATTTTTCTGATCCTGCCACCCACCTGATGCCACACATCTGATGCCAAGTTCTCCTTCTTTCACCCACCTTTGTCTCTGGGTACTGGTATTTCCACCCACCGCCACACTCTGTCACCGGGTCACTTTCTTGACTCCTGATTCTGCTGATGCCACCTCCAGGCTGTATCATTCTGCCACCATATGGTCGCATGCTGATGCCCCCTCCAGGCTGTGTCATTCTGCCACCTTATGTTCTCATGCTGATGCCACCTCCAGGCTGTGTCATTCTGACACTATATGGTCTCCTCATGCTTCCACCACCTTCACACTGTGTTATTCAGCCAATACATGGTCTCCTCATGCTGCCACCACCTCCAGGCTGTGTCATTTAGCCACTATATGGTCTCCTCATGCTGCCGCTACCTCCAGACTGTGTCATTCAGTCACTGTATGGTCTCCTCATGCCTCCGCCACCTCCAGGCTGTGTCATTCAGCCACCATATGTTCTCCTCATGCTGATGCCACCTAAAGGCTGTGTCATTGAGACACTATATGGTCTCCTCATGCTGCATCCACCTCAACGCTGTGTCATTCAGCAACTATATGGTCTCCTCATGCATCAGTCCCAATATAGTCTTTTCATGCTGCCGCCACCTCCACGCTGTATCATTCAGTCACTATATGGTCTCCTAAAAAATTAGCAAAATTGTGGTTTTCTTTTCAATTTTCCCACACAAATAGTATTTTATTGGTTGCACCATACATTTTATGGTAAAATGAGGGATGTCATTACAGAGGTCACGCAAAAAACAAGCCGTCATATTTGTCTGTGGATAAAAGTATAAAAGAGTTATGATTTTTAGAAGGCGAGGAGGAAAAAACAAATAGGAGGTAAAAATAAAATTTGCTGAGTCCTTAAGGAAAAAATGAAGGGGACATAAGAAGGGGGCTTGTTACAGTGTGTCCCCCAGTAGTAAGGTGGGGCATGTCAAAGGGCAGGTCAAATGGCCGAGTCAAGGGAGAGGCAAAATTAGCTTTTGTCTAGGGTTACAAAAATCCTTGCACTAGCCCTGTTGGTAAGTGAAAAGCTAAGTTCATAAAAATTCTCATTACAAAAGAATTCAAATTGAGTTATAAAACAATTATAATACATAAATTAATTAAATATATAAATAAGGATATGTGTAGTTGTAGTGTGAACATCAGGGATATATATAGATAAATGGGAAGAAAAAATAATAAATAGGCAGGGATGGAGGTTTAATATTGTGTGTGTAGTTAGGGATGTGGTGTGGGTCTATTGGTGTAGTGAGAGCAGAGTGTAACTAAGTAGTTGAAAACTGGATACACTGTAGAGATGTGTGAAAATATGTGGTAGGTATGATGTAAGAGATGTGATGTAGGTCTGTAACTGTAATGGGGTCAGAGTGTGGTTAAGTATAGTTTAAGTATGCAAAGACTGGATACACTGTTAAACTAATGGTATGATGGATGTGTCTGTAAAAAGAATCGATAAATGTCTATGTCCAAGGTATAACAAAATGTATTTTATTAAATACAAGGTAACAATTAATGGAAATGCAGGATCACTGAGGAAGGTCCTAGACGGACCAAAACGCGTCTGATCTCCATCACCACACATCAACATCACCACCAGCACTTTGTCACCAACCCCGACCTGCTATACCACAAGGAAAATTACCTCCGCTGTACCACAGCACTCAGCATACAGAGAGAACCGTGGAAAACAAGAGCACGCACATAGAAGATATCCAGGACTTTAACATCAGGACACACCACTGCTACACCGCTCACCCAACTCCTGCAGACTCCGTGACCCATCCCTGGAGACGGAAATACCGGTCACCGCTGTCACAGCCAGGAGGCGCAAGGACTGCCACATCCGAGGGTAAACGGTACAGTGTACCAAACTGGTTACCGAACGGCCGCCGTACCGTATTTCTATCTGATGGCCGCTGTGCCGTGGTCCCAGCACCATCTGTCGGTCGCAGTGCCGCTCCTATCCTCGCTTCTTACGGCCGCCAAGCCGCCACGCTACCTTGTCCCACGGTCACCTCTATTTAGTATACATCGGACCCCTTGCTGTGTTTTATTTCACCCGGAGGACCAAACCCACCTTGTATAAGTGACTTAAAAACATTCCCATCTGTAGAACAGTTTCTACCCTAACAGTGGGCTGCAAATTTGGGGACTACAGCGCCTGCAAGTGCACTGCAGGCGCTCATACCAACTCCCACTGCCCTGCATCCCACTTCTAACTATTATACTAAGGGTGCAAAAGAGCTGTGTATGTGATATCATGTTTTAAATCTGTTTTAAAACCATTTTAAGTTCATCTGGGAAGTGCAAGGATCCTGCATTTCCATTAATTGTTACCTTGTATTTAATCAAATAAATGTTGTTATACCTTGGACATAGACATTTATCGATTCTTTTTGCTACAGATACATCCATCATACCATTAGTTTAACAGTGTATCCAGTCTTCGCATACTTAAACTAAACTTAACCACACTCTGACCCCATTACAGTTATAGACCTACATCACATCTCTTACATCATACCTACCACATATTTTCACACATCTCTACAGTGTATCCAGTTTTCAACTACTTAGTTACAATCTGCTCTCACTACACCAATAGACCCACACCACATCCCTAACTACACACACAATATTAAACCTCCATCCCTGCCTATTTATTATTTTTTATAATTTTTTCTTCCTATTTTTTCTTCCCATTTATCTATATATATCCCTGTTGTTCACACTACAACTACACATATTCCAATTACATCTAGACCTTAAGAAGAAGCCAAACCACTGGTTTTCATACCCAAAGATTACCCTGAGTGTTAAGAGGATATCACTCCTTGGCTAAATTCTCGGTCAGATTCTTGTGGTAGATAGAGTACCTCCACATTGTTATTATATAAAGAAACTCATATTAATTAAATTTTTTAAGAAACTCATATTAATGCTGTACTCTGTGGTTACAACAATTTACCAATTTTCACTTGATACAATTATTTGGATGGGATAGGAATGTCTTTATGGGCACCATTGCAAGAACAGGTCTGCCAATGCACTAACCTCATGATATTAACTGCCTTATTAGTATAGGCCTCATTTAGGATTCCAGTCGAAAATCCCCATATATCCAATATTTGTCTAAGCAAAATAAGTGAGCAATAATCAGTATCAGATAAAAAGCTCTTATAAAACCATCAGCATAATGATAGGAAATTGTCATAGTGAACAGATCAATACCTAACAGAAGATGACACTAATAACCAATTCTTTTAACCACTTCCTGCAGAATGCCTTATATAAATGGCGGGTTATGCAGCTAGTTTGCGCATCCCACCATTTATATATGGCATTAAGTTAACCCGTTGGGTGGCATCGCACAGGTTAACCGGCAGAAGTCCCTCTGTTACCGGCGGGAAACAACTTCTGCCCGACATCCCAGGACCATCTGTGATTCATCCTGGTCAGCGATGACTGTGTATCAGCTGCTTTGTTACAGTAACTCCGGCTCCAATGCTCTCACTTCTATTAGAGTAGCGATTGGAGCCGGAGTTAGTGTAGCTAGTAAAGAAGAAAGAATAAAAAGTGTAGAAAAATCTTTTATGAAAGCTGGAAACAAAGAAATAAAAAGATGTGTCCCTGCAGTGCCCCTTACAGCTGCTGCTGTCCTTCCATCTCCAGTGCTGTAGCCTGTGTGATCTGACAGGCTGCAGTGAAGATCCTTTTGACTGTCACTGCATATAACAGAAATAAAAAAGCACAAACGGATGCGCTCCGTAGTGTAACACCAAAGGTGAGTTGGTTACGCTAAGTGTAAATTGTGCTTACCACATGAAGTTGTACTCCAACCAAGTACAACAATGGAACAGGGCGTATCATCAAAGGGTCTAGTCCCGCTGAAATAGAATCACGATAAAAACAAGCAATCTCCAGGTAGCAGAGCGGGATCAATGGAAGCGCTGAGATCAGATAAGAAGTTAAAAGGATTTATTTCCCATAATGCAACGCATTTCACGGTCACCCGCTTCCTCAGGCATGTTGGGTTTAGCAGATTACAAGGTATATATAGGGAAAAGGGGTTAACCCCTTCAAGGAGGAAAATGTAATTAACCCCTTGAGGGGTCAAGCCCTTTAGGCCCTTCACAACAAGATAGAAGCACATAATAACATCACAACAAAGTACCCAATAAAAAAAATACAATACAATTAAAAACAAATATTAAATTTAAAAAAAAAATATTAAGAATATTATTGTACTATATAAAAAAAAGAAAAAAAGAAAAAAAAAATCTTTTTTTCTTTTTTTTTTTTTTTCTTTCCCTTTCTTTTTCTCTTTGATATTTTAACGGGCATTTTCCAGTGTCTCATTAAGACCATCTGGAAATAAAGTAACCAAAGAAAAAATCCAAAAGGATTCCTATTATTTAATCGCTGTTTATGATTATGACAAAAAACTGGAATAGTTTCTAGTATAGTCAGCTTTAAAACATCAATGCATCTATCATGTTTAAGAAGTAAGTGGCGTGAGACATTATGTAGAACAAAACCATTTTTAATGTTTGATCTATGTTTGTTCATACGTGACCGCACCGTCTGTATGGTGCGGCCAACGTATTGAAGCCCACACGAGCAAGTAAGTAGATAGATAGCAAACGAACTTACACAGGAAGAATGATTTTTTATTTGGAAACTTTTTTTAGATACTGTGGAGTTAAATGAAACTGAGGGAGTGCCAACCATAGCAAAACAAAGGCACCTTGGTCGCCCACAAGGAAAAGTACCCGGTGGCTCCTAGTAGGTTCAAATCTGAATCTCTTCAACAAAACCATTCTGTTGGTTCCAAAGCCCCGGGCACTTTTCCTTGTGGGCGACCAAGGTGCCTTTGTTGTGCTATGATTGGCACTCCCTCTGTTTCATTTAACTCCACAGTATCTTAAAAAAGTTTCCAAATAAAAAATCATTATTCCTGTGATAGTTCGTTTTCTATCTATCTACTTACTTGCCCGTGTGGGCTTCAATACATTGGCCGCACCGTACAGACGGTGCGGTCACGTATGAACAAACATAGATCTAACATTAAAAATGGTTTTGTTCTACATAGTGTCTCACGCCACTTACTTCTTAAACATGATAGATGCATTGATGTTTTAAAGCTGACTATACAAGAAACTATTCCAGTTTTTAGTCATAATCGTATACAGCGATTAAATAATAGGGAATCCTTTTGGATTTTTTCTTTGGTTACTTTATTTCCAGATGGTCTTAATGAGACACTGGAAAATGCCCATTAAAATATCGAAGAGAAAAAGAAAGGGAAAGAAAAAAAAAGAAAAAAAGAGACTTTTTTTTATATAGTACAATAATATTTTTTATATTTTTTGTTAAAATTTAATATTTGTTTTTAATTGTATTGTATTTGTTTTATTTGGTACTTTGTTGTGATGTTATTATGTGCTTCTATCTTGTTGTGAAGGGCCTAAAGGGCTTGTCCCCTCAAGGGGTTAATTAAATTTTCCTCCTTGAAGGGGTTAACCACTTTTCCCTATATATACCTTGTAATCTGCTAAACCCAATATGCCTGAGGAAGCGGGTGACTGTGAAACGCGTTGCATTATGGGAAATAAATCCTTTTAACTTCTTATCTGGTCTCAGCGCTTCCATTGATCCCGCTCTGCTACCCGGAGATTGCTTATTTTTATTGTTACTGCATATAACAGTGACAGTACTATAATACAAAAGTGTAACAGTGTCCAGCAATGTCACAGTGCCCAGCAGTGCCCCTTACCCACTGAAGGCTGCCCTCACCCTATTCTTCCCATTAATTCATTAATTTACAAGCTGCTGTAGCCTGTGACAGTGAACAGGCTACAGTGAAGAAATCGAAGCCAGTTTCATTTTTTTTTTCATATACTGGTCGCACCGCCAGCTTAGTTCTAGGGATTTGTTCAAGACAGCGGTGAGAGTTCGCCACTGTTTTGTTGTTTGTAGCGCAGATACATTTTGTTGTTTTTTTTTCGTTAAAAAAAAGCTTAAAAAAAATTAAAAATACAAACAAATATATAAAAAAAGAAGCAGGTAGCGTTTCAGGCGTGTACCACCCTTAGTCATATAGCAAATGTATGGTCATCTCTCTTCTATACACAAGGGGTAATAGGAGAAAATCACCCCAGAATTTGTAGCCCCATTTCTCTTGAGTAAGGAAATACCCTATATGTGGACGTAAAATGCTCTGCTGGCGAACTACAAGGCTCAGAAGCGAAGGAGTAAAATTTGGCTTTTGGAGAGAAATGTTACTGTAATGGTTTTTGGGGGGCATGTCGCATTTAGGAAGCCCCTATGGTGTCAGAACAGTGGGAATCCCCCACAGGGCACTCCATTTTGAAAACTACACCCCTCAAGGAATGTAACAAGTGGTACAGTTGGCCTGAACTCCACACAGGTGTTTTAAGAAATTTCGAGGTTCAAATAAAAAATGTGTTCTTTTTACACTAAATTGCTGGTTTTAACCCAAATTTTGCATTTTCACAAGGGGTAATAGGAGAACCCCCCCCCCCCCCAATTTGTAGCCCCATTTCTCTTGAGTAGGAAATACCGCATATGTGGACGTAAAATGCTCTTCTGGCGAACTACAGGGCTCAGAAAAGATGGAGCAAAACTTGGCTTTTGGAGAGAGAATTTTCCTGAAATGTTTTTTGGGGAGCATGTCACATTTAGGAAGCCCCTATGGTGTCAGAACCGCAGGAACCCCCAATATGACACTCCGTTTTGGAAACTACACCCCATATAGAATCCATTTAGTGGTGTAGCACGTTTTTTGACCCTTTGAGGAAAGTTTTCAAATTTGGAAGCATATTTTGTACTTTTAGCACAAATGTTTCCACTTTCACAAAAATATAAAACTACATCTGCCAAGGTATTCATCTAGGGGTATGATGGGAAGTATTTTTAGTTTTGTTAGGAGTTTAGCAAGATGGTGAAAATAAAAAACAAAACCTGCCAAGGTATTCATCTATGGGTATAATTGGAATTTTTAGTTTTGTTAGGGGTTTGCCAATTTGATTTTTGGAAATAATTAGAGATGAGCGAACTTACAGTAAATTCGATTTGTCCCGAACTTCTCGGCTCGGCGGTTGCTGACTTTTCCTGCATAAATTAGTTCAGCTTTCCGGTGCTCCGGTGGGCTGGAAAAGGTGGATACAGTTCTAGGAAAGAGTCTCCTAGGACTGTATCCACCTTTTCCAGCCCACGGTAACACCTGAAAGCTGAACTAATTTATGCAGGAAAAGCCATCAACTGCCGAGCCGAGAAGTTCGTGACAAATCGAATTTACTGTAAGTTCGCTCATCACTAGAAATAATGTAATGGAGAAAAAGGGGAAATTAATGAATTGCTCATTAATAAGTAATAATGTAATTCCAAGGGTGTGTTTAGGGTTATCCAAAGTAATTGTAAAAATAATTAAAGTGGGCAAATTCAGATATCAAAAGACGTGTGATAAATTTTGAAACAGTCTTGAATGCACAGACTGAGCTTTTGGGGACATGTCTCACAGTAGTGTATGGTGTCTTTTCCAGTGCCACATTTGGAGCATACAGGCACCTTTTCTGTAGCCTACTCGCCGGAAACTACTCCAGGAAAAAGTTGCCTTGGTACTATTCTGCTCTCTGATCCTGTGGCGCTGCTTCCCTCCCCTTTCTGATCCCCAAACAGAAAGGCCTTTTCCTGAAATTGCAGGAATGTCCCTGTATTTCCTGCATGTTTGTACAGCACAAATGAATTGTACATGGCAATTTGGAGGAGATGCAGTGCCAATTTCTTATACCAGGCCTGTGTTTTGCGAAGGGCAGTGTACGGTTGCAAGACCTGATCAGACAGGTCCACCCCTCCCATGAACTTATTATAGTCCTGAATACACACAGGTTTAGGGGCTCTATCTGTGGTACCACGGACTTGGACAGGGGTGGATCTGTCTGGGTGTATGGTGGTTAGTACAAGGACATTGCGTTTGTCCCTGTATTTGACAAGCGTCCTGTTATCCTTTCACACAGCCTTGCTTTCCCCCTTTTTCAATTTTTGCCATACAAAATTTTTTGCCAGATCCCTTTGGTTTCGCCTAATGGTACCACAGGCCACAGTACCCTTGGCAAACAGGCATTGTAGTAATGGGACACTAGTATAAAAATTGTCAAGGTAGATATTATACCCTTGATCTAGCAGGGGGTGAACTAGATCCCACGCTATTTTTCCCTTTGTTTTTAGTACAGGGACACACTCTGGGGGCTGTACTTTACAGTCTTTTCCCTCACAGACTCTAAATTTGTGCGTGTAGCCTGTAGCGCTCTCGCACAATTTATAAAGTTTTACCACATACCTGGCCGGTTTGTTAGGCAGGTATTGCCTAAAGTGCAACCTTCCCTTGAAGTGCACAAGAGACTTGTGCACTGTAATTTCTTTTTCAGTGGTATACACTTCAATTTTTTGGTTTAAATAGTTGACAAGGGGCTGAATTTAAAATATGCAATCAAAACTGGGATCACTGGGGAGTGGGCAATTTTCATTATTAGCATAGTGGAAGAATATGTGGAGGGCTTCAAACCGAGCCCTTGGCATGACAGGATGGTACAATGGAGTATGGTAAATCATATCATTAGCAAATCACAGTAACTGAAAAAAACTTTTTCTAAAGAAAAAGGTTTTTTCAGTTGCTGTGATTTGCTAGAGGAGAGGAACCTTTGTTTTGACATTTTTTTCCTGTGATAAATCATATCATTACTCCAATAAGAGTGAAGTGTGGGCTTTTTAATTATGCCCATATTTAAAGAAAGGGCAAAAAAATGTTTTAACTCCAGTGGATTGGTTAACGTCCACTAGTAAGGCCTGGAATAATATGCATGTGGATGGGCCACAATAAATTGCTTACTGTACCCATTGGTTTCCTCCACTATCATGTTAATCAACTCTTCTGAAAAGATGAGCTGAAAAAAAATCATCTTCTTTTAACCCCGAATGCCATGAATGCCTGCAGTGGTCACAAATTCAGGCTAATGGGGTATAAAGCTAGAAGCCGGAGCCCACTCAGAGATGGTACTAAAGCCTGGTTCAGTACTGGTACTAGGACCTGGCTCAGTACTATGCCTAGGACAGTGGAGAGGAAGTTCCTCATCAGAATCAGTAGAGGAGGAGGAAGAAGAAGAGGGCAAATATAGCAACTCTTCACCGCTGTCTGAGCCTGAGGAAGATGTCAAGAAGGCATATGCCTCCTCAGTGTTGTACGTACAACGCCTTGACATATTTTCAGAAAGGATGACACTATTTGTTTAGAAAAACCACCCAAGAAATGATGCAAGTATTGACAAAAATTAGAATGTGTCACAAAAAACAATCTCAGAATCAGTATGATGCATAAAAGCATCCCAGAGTTATTAATGCATAAAGTGACACTGGTCAGATTTGCAAAAAAAAGGCTTGGTTCCTTAGGCCAAAATGACCTCGGTCCTTAAGAGGATAACATCCCTACACTGCTTTAAATGTTTCACCAGTGGTCCATGAAGAAAATATTTCTCGGTTGAGGCAGATTTCTTTACAACACAAGCATCTTATTTTTCCACAACAATAACTACCTTTTTGTGCAAGTGTTTTTCTGAAAATTCACTCTTTCTAAAATATGCCAATTCTTTTTTTTTGTATTTTTTTTTTGTAATCTCCTGTGATTACCTGTTAAAGTATTTAAAATTTTCAACCACCAGATCCTTGTTTATCCTGGTTTTATTTTCCTTCTGGCTTAGGAGTAAACACCGTTGTTGAGTATATATTTTTACCCTATTAAACATGTAACTCATGAGTGTTCTAGGATAGTTCTTAGCGCCAAACATCTTCTATAGCAGTCCTGCTTGTTTCTTAAAATCAATTGCATTCCCAAACCATTTTTTTTATATTAGCGCTAGAAAAATCTATATAACTATTCATATCCACGCTTTTAAAGAAAGTTATTGTGATAATTTTTTCTTCCTCATGAGAAATAATCAAATCTAGAAATTTAATGGGGGTTTTGTGGGCCATAATATAACTTTTTACCCCAATTATTAGCAATCATGGTTTCCAGAAGTAAGGGAACAGAATCTTCCAAATCCTCCAAAATGAACACCAAATCACACACACACACACACACACACACACACATATATATATATATATATATATATATATATATATATGTATATGTATATATATATATATATATATATATATATATATATATATATATATATATATTGGAAGTACATATTTTCATGTCTCATGAAGGCTTCATTCCCCAATATATAGATTGATTCAAATACCCCCATAAACAGGTTAGCATATGCTGATACCTTTAGTCTGAGAGGTAAAATAATTGTTATCTAATATATATTTTAAACTTTATATAAAAAGAAAGAAAAATGTTGAAGGTCTATCAGCTCTGTGTGTCCTCCACTAGGAATGTGTTTACTGTTGCTATTTATCTGATAATGCTTATTGCTTATTAATATCACTTAGACAAATAATGGATATAGGAATTGTCTAATGAAATCCTAGATGAGGTCTAAACTAAGAAGGCAGTTAATGTCATAGGTATTGGCAAACCTGTTCTTGTAACAATGCCCATAAAGAAATCTCAATTCCATCCAGGCAATTATATAAACAGAAAATTGGTAAATTGTTGTAACCATGGAGTACAGCATTAATATGTGTTTCTTGACCTCTTGGGGACTCAGGGCGTACCTGTATGTCCTGAGTCCCAATCCCGCTATATAATGCGGGGTCACACGGGGACCCCACATCATATCAGGTTGGTCCCAGCGCCTAACGGTAGCCGGGACCAGGGGCTAATAGCACAAATCACCAATCGCACATAATGTGCGCTATTAACCCTTTAGATGTGGCGTTCAAAGTTGATTGCCACATCTAATCTGTAAAAAAAAAAGCATCCCCGGCAGCTTAGTTGGGCTGATCGGGACCATCGTATTGAAACCGCAATGTCCAGATCATCTAGGACGCGAGCAGAGGATCCATTACCCGCCTCTGCGCGTCTGATCGGTGATTGATTGCTCCAAGCCTGAGATCCAGGCTTGTGCAATCGACAGCCGATAACACTGATCAATGCAATGCTATGGCTTTGCATTGAACAGTGCTGGCAATCAATGTACTGCATGTTATAGCCCCCTATGGGGGCTATAACATTGCAAAAAAAAAGTGTAAAAAAAAGACATAATAAATGTGATTTAACCCCTTCCCTAATTAAAGTTTATTTAAAAAAAAACATAATATAATATAAACATATGTGGTATTGCCGCGGGTGTAAATGTCCGAACTATAAAAAGATACTGTTAATTAAACCGCACGGTCAATGGCCTACGCGCCAAAGATTCCAAAGTCCAAAATAGAGTATTTTTGTTTGCTTTTTATACCATAAAAAAAATTGTAAAAAGCGATCAAAAAGTCAGATCAAAACAAAAATAGTACCGATAAAAACTTCAGATCACGTTGCAAAAAATGAAAAAGTTATAAGGGTCAGAAGATGACAATTTTTAACATTTACATTTTCCTGCATGCATTTATGATTTTTACAGACGTAATACAAAATCAAACCTATATAAGTAGGGTATCATTTTAACCATATGGACCTACAGAATAAAGATAAGGTATCATTTTTACTGAAAAGTGTACTGCATAGAAACGTAAGCCCCCAAAAGTTACAAAATTGCGTTTTTTTCTTCAATTTTGTTGCACGATTTTTTGGGGTTTCACTGTAGATTTTTGGGTAAAATTAATGATGTCATTACAAAGTAGAATTGGTGGTGCAAAAAGAAAAGCCATCATTTGGGTCTTTAGGTTCAAAATTTTAAGGGTTATGATTTTTAAAAAGTGAGGAGGAAAAAACTAAAGTGTAAAAATGGAAAAACCTGTTAAAAAAACGAAAAAACAACTCTCTTATATATCTCAAATATCTGCGGTAATATAGTAGTCCTATTACATACCCACAATATATTACACTGAGTTAAACTGTGCAAAACGAAAAGAAAAAATTATTGTGCGACAAAACTGAAAAAAGAACACCATTTTGTAAATTATGGGGGCTTCCGTTTCTACGGCATACATTTTTCGGTAAAAATGACACTTTATCTTTATTCTGTAAGTCCATACGATTAAAATGATACCCTACTAGGTTTGATTTTGTCGTACTTTTGGAAAAAAAATGTATACATTTAAAATTGTCATCTTCTGACCCCTATAACTTTTTTATTTTTCCGTGTATAAGGTGGTATGAGGGCTAATTTTTTGTGCCGTGATCTGAGGTTTTAATCGTACCATTTTAGTTTTTATCTGACTTTTTGATCGCTTTTCATTCTTTTTTTATGGTATGAAAAGTGACCAAAAATATGCTATTTTGGACTTTGGAATTTCTTTGCGTTTAGGCCATTGACCGTGCGGTTTAATTTACAACATATTTTTATAGTTTGGACATTAATGCACGTGGCGATACAATATATGTTTATTTTTATTCTGGTTACATATTTTTTATATGGAATTTGGGAAAAGGGGGGTGATTTCAACTTTTAAGGAAGGGGTTAATGTGTGTGTTTTTAAACTTTTTTTTAAAACTCTTTTTTAAAATGCTTTTAGTCCTCTTAGGGGACTTTTAGGAGGAATCATTTGATTCCTCATACAGATCAATGGGGTTACATGCAATCCCATAGATCTGTGTGCTCTGCGCTCGATAATTTATCATTCTGAGCACCGGAGCCACCGCAGCAGGAGAGGTAAGCCCTCCGGTTACTTCCACAGTGGATGCCCCCCCACGACCCTGTTAACGGCCATTGCATCGGATTAAGGCCTAATAGAATGGAAATTGCAAGATTAGAATTATTATAAAATATATATTGTAAAAGGGAAAACTAGAACAAAACCACCAAAAATTCTTGTATGGATAATGGAAAATTTTCTGATGAAACATTCCTTTTTTTCGATTAAGTTTTGCTAATCCTTTTGTGGTAGCAAAGATTCTTTTTTTTTTACATTTATTTGAGACATCTAGTGTTTGAATAGGTTGCATTGTCTTTGTTATGTTTGATTCTCATAATTTATTTTATTTTATTTATTAACCTGTTGGGGATTGGGGGCGTATTGATGCACCCTCTCATCCCGGTACTTAAGGATGGAGGGCGTACCTGTACATCCTCCACATTTCCGATCACCACCGCTCGCTGGGCGGTGATTGGACCGGGATGACTGCTGATATCTATCAGCAGGCATCCCTTGGCAATGCTTAGGGGGGTCCCGATGTCGGCGATCACCGCAAAGCACAGGTCAATTCAGACCTGCAATTTGTGGCTATCTGGGCCAATCGGTTAACTGGTGACCCGATCGCCTGGAAAATAAGAATCAGAGACAGCTCCGACCATCCTAAAGGATAGGAGCGAGGTGGCAGTATTGCCACCTCTTCCTATCCCCTGCCATTGGTCGATCAGGCTGATGAGGGGGGGGGGTTACAGTTCATTTCCCCTGCACTGCCCACCGATTGACCGCTGTCTGGGCATGCTGGGAGTTGTAGTTTTGCAACATCTGGAGGGTCACAGTTTGGAGACCACTGTGTAGTGGTCTCTAAACTGTGGTCCTCCAGATGTTGCTAAACTACAACTTTCAGCTTGCACTGACTGTCAGGGCATGCTGGGAGTTGTAGTTTTGAAACATCTGAAGTGGCACAGTTTGGAGACCACTATTCGGTGGACTCCAAACTGTAGCTCTCCAGATGTTGCAAAAGTACAATTCCCAGCATGGCCAGACAGTCAGGAATGCTGGGCGTGTATTTCTGCAATATCTGGCCCTTCAGATGTTGCAGAACTACAACTGCCAGCATGCCTGTACAGTCTGGGCATGCTGAAAATTTTAGTTTTGCAACATCTGGAGGGCTACAGTTTGGAGACCACTAGTTAGCGGTTTCCAAACTGTTCTTCCCCAGTTGTTGCATAACTACAACTCCTAGCATGCCCAGACTGTCCAGGCATGCTTGGAGTTGTAGTTCTGGAACATCTGAATGGCCAGATATTGCAGAATTACATGCCCAGCATCCCTGACTGTCTGGGCATGCTGGGAATTGTAGTTTTGCAACAGCTGTAGGCACACTGGTTGGGAAACACTGAACTAGAGTCTGTTTCCTAACTCAGTGAGTCCAACCCATGTGCCTCCAGCTGTTGCAAAACTACAACTCCCAGAATGCACTGACAGGCCGTACATGCTGAGAGTTGTAGCTTTGCAACAGCTGGAGGCACACGGGTCAGAATCACTGAACTAGAGTCTGTTTCCAAACTCAGTGGTTCCCCACCAGTGTGCCTACAGCTATTGTAAAACTACAACTCCCAACATGTACATGCATTCTGGGAGTTGTCATATTGCCACAGCTGAAGGTTTGGGGCACCCCCTCCCCATTTGAATGTACAGGGTACATTCACACGGGCGGGTTTACAGTGGTTTTCCTTCTACAAGTTTGAGCTGCGGCAAATTTTCCACCGCAGCTCAAACTCCCAGCGGAAAACTTACAAAACTTCTCATACAGCAGTGTTTCCTAAACGGAGCCTCCAGCTGTTGCAAAACCACAACTCCCAGTATTGCTGGACAGCCATAGACTGTCCTAGCAGGCTGGGAGTCTTGCAACAGCTGGAGGAACCCTGTTTGGGAAACACTGCTGTAGGGTTTTGGTGGAGACAAGCCACGATCCTTGTAACCGGGTCTGACCCTATTGCAAATTCCTAATTTAGGCTTTAAATGTGCATGACGCTCTCTCACTTCAGAGCCTGTCGTATTTCAAGGCAACAATTTAGGGCCACATATGGGGTATTTCCGTACTCAGGAGAAATTGCATTGCAAATTATGTGGGGAGTTTTACCCCTTATGAAATGGTAAAGTTGGGGGCTACACCAGCATGTTAGTGTAATAAAATTAAAATTTTTACACTAACATTCTGGTGTTGCCCCATACTTTTCATTTTCACAAGAGGTAAAAGGAGAAAAAGACCCCAAAATGTCTAAAGCAATTTCTTCTGAGTACGGAAATACCCCATATGTGTACATAAAATGCTCTACGGATGAACAACATGGCTCAGGAGTGAGAGAGCGCCATGTACATTTGAGGTCTAAATTGGCCATTTGCATTGGGGGGGGCTGATCTTTACAGCGGTTCTGACATGAAGGCAAAAAAAAAACACCCACATGTGACCCCATTTTGGAAACTACACCCCTCACGGAACATAACAAGGGGTATAATGACCCTTAACAACCCACAGGTCTTTGACAAATTTTTGTTAAAGTTGGACATGAAAATTAAAAATTTGTTTTTTTCCCTGAAATGCTGTTGTTACCCCAATTTTTTCAAGCGGTAATAGGAAAAATGCCTATATATATATATGACTATATAAATACCCTATATGTGGATGCAAAGTGCTCTGCGGGCGAACTACAATGCTCAGAAGAGAAGGGGCGCCATTGGGCTTTTTGAGAGAATTAGGCTGGAATTGAAGGCCATGTGCTTTCACAAAGCCCCCATGGTGCCAGAACAGTGGACCCCCTCCACATGTGATCCCATTTTGGAAACTACACCCCTCACGGAATGTAACAAGGGGTCCAGTGAGCATTTACGCCCCACAGGTGTCTGACAGATTTTTTGAACAGTCGTCTGTAAAAAGGAAAAATTTAATTTTTCATTTGCACAGCCAACTGTTCCAAAGATCTGTCAAATGCCAGTGGGGTGTAAATGCTCACTGCACCACTTATTAAATTCTGTGAGGGGTGTAGTTTCCAAAATAGTATGCAAATGTGTTTTTTTTTTTTTTTACTGTTCTGGCATCATGGGGGCTTCCTAAATGCGACATGCCCCCAAAACCATTTCAGCAATATTCACTCTTCAAAAGCCCAATGTCGCTCCTTCCTTTCTGAGCCCTCTAGTGCACCCACAGAACATTTTACATCCACATATGAGGTATTTCCTTACTCGAGAGAAATGGGGTTACAAATTTTGTGTGGCATTTTCTCCTATTTCTCCTTGTGAAAATGAAAAGTTTGGGGTAACACCAGCATTTCAGTGTTAAAAATCAAATTTTTCATTTTCACGTCCCACTTTAACGAAAGTTCGTCAATCCCCTGTGGGGTGTTAAGGCTCACTGTACCCCTTGCTATGTTCCTTGAGGGATGTAGTTTCCAAAATAGTAGGCCATGTTTTTTTGTTTTTTTTTGCTGTTCTGGCACCATAGGTGCTTCCTACATGCGACATGCCCCGCAAAAACCATTTCAGCAAAATTTGCTTTCCAAATGCCAAAAGGAACCTCTTATTATCGCCTTATAGGCATTTCATAAGAAAAATATGTTTACATCTGGGAGTGTCATTATATTAAAATATTCTTTTATATCTCTAATTCATCTTTAATTGATGCCGTTTAAACTTTTATACACATGATTCTGCTAGTAAGGCTTTCAGTGAAAAAAAAGAAAAGAAAAAATCAACCAATATTTGATGTCACACCTATTATCTCAGAGCTTTCAAGAGTGATAACTAGAACAGGTGGTGTCACCATCAAGTTGGAGCTTGTATGGGAGAAAATTGTGTATATTTAGAAGTTGCAATATCAGCTGCTAAAAGAAAGTAGATATATCTTGTAATTGGGTCCAGCTGAAAGTTTCAAGTGTTCTAATGAGGATTTAAGAGTGTGTTTAAAAAGTGTAATTTCCCCGAACAGGGCTCTCTCTGTTACACAAAATGTTGTTCACACTTCATGAGGCCACATGTCAAATCTTAGTGACAAAAGAATATCCTCCAATTATTACTCCCTGTGGATGGAACTCTCTAACACACTGGTAAAAATGTGTAATTCTTTGCTTAATTAAAGCTGGCTTCCCACAAGGCATAGGGATAGCTGACACTTTAGACTATTCTAATTGCAGTATTAGATTTTCCAAGCTCACATTTGCATTGTCATGTGAATTGGAAATCTTGCAAGTTGCAATTGTATCATTAGTTTAGCAGCAGATGTAGACTCCTTCATATATGTGTTTAATTATTAACGTGAATAAGAATATAGTTATATGAGTTTATCATACTTAGTTTTCCCACTATGTTTGCATCCTCTATTTTAGAATCACACTTATTTAATTCCAGCTTTAATAATAAGTTGTATTTATCTAATGCATGTACTTACTATCATGAAATTAATGTACAGTGCAAAAAAAATACAAAAGTAGATTCACATCTGGAAGGCAGTCCCTGTGCTGTATAAGATGCAGAGGCATAACAAGTCAAAATAATAAACAGAACTGTACAGAGGTTAGGAAAACAGGTCAGCATACAAAGAGTAAACAAGTAAGGGCAAACATGAAACAAGAATAATAATAACAGCAGGTATGCAAAATAACAAACAGGTATCAACAAGATATGACAACAGTTAAATTGAATACTGACTAACAGCTTCTTGCACAAAGTAATATAGCAGGATGATAGAAATGTCAAACAGATTTCCAGGAAGGTATAGTGGCAAGTTCATCAGGGAGGAAGGTGAGTGAACAGGTACCTGAAATCGGGACACTATACAGGGGTAGAGCAAAAACAATGGATCAGAGCTATACCATGATGGAGTGCAAAACACAAACAGGTAATAATACAAGTCAGGATATAGGTTCAAGTAACAGACTAAACTGAACAGATGCAAACTAGATAGGGTAAAACCGACCATAAGTACAGACAGATCTCAAGGCCAACAGGACAAGGATAAAAACTAGATAAACTTGTTAAAACAACAAAGCCTTTGAAAAACCAATCTAACAAGACAAAACTGAAATCAACAGGATTAAAACTAGAACAAAGCTAAAATCAAGAGCACAGCCATAAAGCTGAGGGGGAAGTAAATACCACATCTCAGCTGCTGATTGGCCTGGGCCTTGAACTCTTAACTAACCCGCGCACAGCATGAAAAGCTTGGCCAGATACAATTGTTACAAATTAATTTTAACCCCTTAAGGACTCAGGGTTTTTCCGTTTTTGCACTTTTGTTTTTTCCTCCTTACCTTTTAAAAATCATAACCCTTTCAATTTTCCACCTAAAAATCCATATTATGGCTTATTTTTTGCATCACCAATTCTACTTTGCAGTGACATTAGTCATTTTACCCAATAATTCACGGCGAAACGGAAAAAAAATCATTGTGCGACAAAATCGAAGAAAAAACGCCATTTTGTAACTTTTGGGGGCTTCCGTTTCTACGCAGTGCATATTTCAGTAAAAATGACACCTTATCATTATTCTGTAGGTCCATAAGGTTAAAATGATGCCCTACTTATATAGGTTTGATTTTGTCGTACTTCTGGAAAAAAATCATAACTACAAGCAGGAAAATTTATATGTTAAAAAATGTCATCTTCTGACCCCTATGACTTTTTTATTTTTCCATGTACACGGCGGTATGAGGACTCATTTTTTGCACAGTGATCTGAAGTTTTTATCGGTATGATATTTGTTTTGATCGGACTTTTTGATCAATTTTTATTCATTTTTTAATGGTATAAAAAGTGACCAAAATACGCTTTTTTGGACTTTGGAATTTTTTTTATGTGTACGCCATTGACAGTGCGGTTTAATTAACAATATATTTTTATATTTCGGACATTTACGCATGCAGCGATACCACATATGTTTTTTTTAAATTTTTATTTACACTGTTTTATATTTTTTTATGGGAAAAGGGGGGTGATTCAAACTTTTATTAGGGAAGGGGTTAAATGACCTTTATTAACACATTTTTTTACTTTATTTTTGCAGTGTTATAGGTCCCATAGGGACCTATAACACTGCACACACTGATCTCTTACACAGATCACAGGTGTGTATTAACACGCCTGTGATCAGTGTTATCGGCGCTTGACTGCTCCTGCCTGGATCTCAGGCATGGAGCAGTCATTCGCCGATCGGACACCGAGGAGGCAGGTAAGGGCCCTCCCGGTGTCCTGTAAGCTGTTCGGGACGCCGCAATTTCACCGCGGCGGTCCCGAACAGCCCGACTGACTAGCCGGGATACTTTCACTTTCACTTTAGAAGCGGCGATCAGCTTTGACCGCCGCTTCTAAAGGGTTAATACTGCACATTGCCGCGATCGGCGATGTGTGGTATTAGCCGCGGGTCCTGGCCGTTGATGAGCATCGGGACCGACTTGATGTGATGCGGGGTCGCAGCGCGACCGCGCTTCATATCGCGGGAGCCGGAGCAGGATGTAAATATACGTCCTGCGTCGTTAAGGGGTTAAAAGGTCACATGCTATGATCAATTACTGTATTTACTCAAGTCGGTTTACAAATGCAAACCGATGTCCTCGGTTTGTATTTGTAAACCGATACTATACTATGTCCTCTGTATAAAGTTCTCAGACAAGAACTGTGAACATCCTAAGTTGTCCTTGTAGGAATAGAATACACAGCAACATTAGTGGCTTATGATAATTTGAGGTAAACAAATTACATGTAAAGAATAGATCCTGGTAGAATATTTCAAATCACTAAACATTGTGACCAGCCTGGAAAACAGTAATAAAATAAATATTTTTACCTTCTAAGACAAATACTTTATTTCAATCTGAACTTCCTGTTTGGTCATTGTCTGGTAAAGTCAAGATGTTGGCCTTTGTTCTGTGAAATAATACTATTGTATCATGTTGGTTGATTTGGATCTCATAAAATCCATACACGTGTTCAGTCTGCAACTTTTACTCTTTCTTTATGGCTTTTTATGAGTTGTTGTGCCACACTGGAATCATAAAATATTGAATACAATTAGGGGGGAGTACATTGACCATCTGCAGACATGAAGTAAAAGCACCCACAGTGAAAAGGATTGCATGAAAATAAAATCTCATTGTTATCCCACCACACAGTAATCATAGTAATGCCTGTGATGCAGCTCATAAAAATTCAAGGTCATTTTTAAAATTCCACATTTTACCCAGAGGAGTATGAATCTGAGAAATAAGTAAGACCTCCTCAACAAAGAATGAACAAAGTATTTTACAACATGTAACACATGTACAATATTGGCCCTCATTTACAAAGACTGGAGTGTCGGTTAGGTTTTTTTTCCAGTGTACTCATCTTTTTTTTTCCTTGTGATTTACTAATCTGTCGCCCAATTTACCTTTCTTTCTGTTGCAGGTTTTTTTCTGTCGCACAAAATGTATTCTGTGCGACAGAAAAAAGTATCTGCAAATTCTGACTACATTAGTGCTTGTACTATTACCCCCATCATGGAACAGGGTCTGTTCCATGTTGGGGGTAGTAATACAGGGGCTGAGGGATTGATCGCACTGGGTCTCACTTCTGAGACCCAATCCGATCAGATGTTATTAAGCAGGGGAGCGGGCGGCATGTTCCGATCCCCTGCAATGTACTGTAAACTTTCCTTTTTAAATTCCCCACCAGTCCACCAGGAGCCCTGAATGGCCGGGACCGAGGAGCCAATCAGGGTTCCTGGCAGAGTTTTAATATAGAAGCGCTGTGGTGGGCAAAGATGTATAGAATCGCTGGGGGGGGGGGGGTACATATCTGGCCCCTCCAGCGTTTCTATATATCTTTCCCCCTGCTGTGCTATATCAAACTTAGTGGCCGCTGCGCTTGAATAAATGTACTGCCCCCCAGCACTATTATATATCTATACTGACCCCCGCTGCGCATATACTGACCCCTGCTGCGCATATTTATATATATACTGCCTCCCCCAAGCTGCGCATATTAATCTTCATCTTCTCCCTCCCCTGGCTGCCAATGAATGAAAACTCTATTAGAGGGGGAGCGGAGGGCTGCTGCCCGCTCTCGCTGCTAAGAGTTTGTCATTCATAGCGGGCAGCAGCTGCATATCATGCTGTGGGGGTCAGACATATGGATATATGTCTGACTCTCACAGCATACACATACAAATGCCGGCTGACCGCTACGAATGACAAGTAAGCTATTGGCAGCAGCAGCGGAGCCTCCGCTCCCTGTACTGCTTTACTTGTCATTCATAGCAGTGAGCCGACACCTGTATATATAGATGCGCGGTAGGGGTCAGACATATGGATATATGTCTGACCCTCACATCATACATATACAAATGCCGGCTCACTGCTATGAATGACAAGTAAAGCAGTGCAGGGAGCGGAGGCTCCGCTGCTGCTGCCAATAGCTTACTTGTCATTCATAGCGGTGAGCCAGCATTTGTATATGTATGCTGTGAGGGTCAGACATATATCCATATTTCTGACCCCCACAGCATGATATGCAGCTGCTGCCCGCTATGAATGACAAACTCTTAGCAGCGAGAGCAGGCAGCAGCCCTCCGCTCCCCCTCTAATAGAGTTTTCATTCATTGGCAGCCAGGGGAGGGAGAAGATGAAGATTAATATGCGCAGCTGGGGGGGCAGTATATATATATAAATATGCGCAACGGGGGTCAGTATATGCACAGCGGGGGTCAGTATAGATATATAATCGCGCTGGGGGGCAGTACATTTATTCAAGCGCAGCTGCCACTAAGTTTGATAAAGCGCAGCAGGGTTAAAGATATATACCCCCCCCCCAGCGATTCTATACATCTTTGCCCACCACAGCGCTTCTATATTAAAACTCTGCCAGGAGCCCTGATTGGCTCCTAGGTCCCGGTCATTCAGGGCTTCTGGTGGGAAATTTAAAAATGAAAGTTTACTGTACATTGCAGGGGATCGGAACATGCCGCCCGCTCCCCTGCTTAATAACATCTAATCGGTTCTGATCTCAGAAGTGAGACCCGGTGCGATCAATCCCTCAGCCCCTCTACTACTACCCCCAACATGGAACAGAATCTGTTCCATGCTGGGGGTAGCAGGATTAACTCTGTTTTGAGGAATTTACCGACAGCTCTGAGCTGTCGGCTTTCTGTGAAGCGAAACTCACACTCGGAGTGTTTTTTCTGTTTTTGTCGGGTTCACGCCCCTTTTCGAATAAAACACGCCCATTTTGTCGGTTAAAAAAAAAATCTCGGAGTATTTAAGAAAATGTATGTTGTGCGCCTAAATTTAAGTCGCAGATTTGGTCGCAAGTGGGATGCGACCAAATTTTAGGCGCAATAACCGAGAAAAAGCGTTGGTTATCCTTTAGTAAATGAGGGCCATTCTGTCTCTTCTATTGTGTCGATTTGTAAAATATGGCTTTATACTCTTATTTACTTTATTTAGAAAGAAGAAATAGTAACTGCTTATTGTAATAAAGTGGTTTTTAAACAACATAAAAACAGAATATGAATCTTAGAGAAATTAAACTTATAGGAACAGTAGTGCATACTGTAATTGCACAGATTTACAATACCAGGACCATAAAAGTCTCAAATGGTATCTGGGTTTTCATATTACAGATTGCTCCCAAGATGGCTGCAACATATTTCACATCATTAAAACATGACTGGCATAGGAATTCATTCAGAGACATTCATGACCTATAAACCTTATCTGAAAGATTTTCTTTAATAAATCAAATTTTAAAGGAACATTAAATCCAGAAATGAATGATAATAGAAATCAGAAGATAAACTTGCCCAGACAATTTGTCAGTTTGCAATATGTACTGTATTTTTCTGAAATTAATAGACTAGAAATACGTATAGATTTTCTCCAGATATCTTGCATTTTAAGGTGGCAGATGGTTGAAGACATGGCAGACATAGTGTTCCACATTTACTAAGATTGTCCGGTTTTACATAAATATGCTTAGGATTTGAGTTTTTTTATCATTCTAGATGTATTTTCTGCCTGATTGCCACTTAGTCTATTAAGTGCAACTAAGTATGGCTATTTGCGGCAGTTTGCCCCATTTAATGCCAAACTGGGCCTAGCACTTTGCTTGTGTGAAAAAGGCTAATTTAAAGTTAGTCAGAAACATACAAACAACATAGCAGACATATTCAAAAACCTGGATTATTTATGTTTTAGAAATATTCATGCTTTTTTTTTTGTTTGTTTCTCACCACATTTTCAACACTCATTTATGTTTCTTCGAAAACATGGAAGACTTTGGTTTCCTGCCACTTTTTTTCCATTTCGTGGCAAAAATTTAACATTTATGGGCCAATAAAAAAAAAAAAACGCTTAGCTGGGAAAATGCAAATCATATGGAACATGGTATGTGAGATATTATAACTGTATTCTTTAGAGACCAGAAACTGTGTTTTCATGCTTTAGTAATGGTATTGTCGCGAACCTCAACATTTCCAAAATTGGTGTAAAAATGACACGTGGTACTGTAAAAGTACCACAAACAAGAAAAATAAAACATGCTTCCAGTTCAAAGTAACCCACAACATATGTTATGCTTGGACACTAAAAAAAAGATATAGTTTGAAAATACGTGCAGTTCTTTGCAAAACTACTACTACTGAGCCAAAGCCAAAAAAGTGTATTTAATATGAATGGGGAATATAAAGAAAGGACTTATACCGTACTTCTTATTCCTTCTGACTTTGGCACAAAAACTGCAGTGGCAGTTTTACAAAAAACACTAGTGGAAATCCTTGGTGGAAACCTAGCCTAATAGTATTATGAATTGTAAAATTTTAAAATGCAACATAGAATATTGGAAAAATCTAAGAAATAAAAATTTTCTGAAAAAAAATAAATAAAGATTGTTTACATTTTCACACCATTACAAACGTAGTGTAAACTTTGCTTCTGAATTTTCATGTGTGAGCTTTTGAAAATGTCATGTAATTGAGACCAAATCCGACATCACATCCAATTTTCCAAAAAATGGAATACGCTTGTTTTGTTCCAAATACTTGGTAAAAAAGTGGTGTAAAAAGTTTCCATAAATCTGTTGGGAAACCTCTGATAAATGTATCAGGAATGCAAATTAGTGCCAAAGATGCAAAGGAATAAACGCTACTGATAAGTGCTAGTTAACTCCTTGGAGGGGGGGGGGGGGGTCAAACATTATGCAGACATCAATATGGCTGTATAATTCATGCAGTGAAGAGATTAATACTTACCATCTTGTCACTGGACCGGGCCTCTTCTTGTGTAGTCTCTAATGATGGTCACAAGGTCACGGTATATATATATATATATATATGTATATATATATATATATATATATATATATATAGATAGACATACATACATATATATATATATATATATATATATATATATATATGTATATAGATAGATAGATAGATAGATAGTGCGAGAGAGAGTTAACTAGTGCTGGTTGCTCAACTCTAATTATATGTAAATTTTAACATACATTAGTTAAAAAAAAAATGCACAAATGTCTTATCCTTGCACCTAATGACTGTGTGTCTCTGTGAAGAGACAAAAAACAGTAAGTGTAAACAGCCAGCAGGGCTTTTTGTACTAATGCTTTGTGACACGTCTATGGCCCACAAAGCAGGATGATTGACAAGCCAAGGCACCTGCACAGAGCCCTGCTTGTCCTGCCATACTCCAAATTTCCTCCAACAAAAATGGGAAAACTTGGACGCTGAGAGAACTTCAAGACAACCATGTACAGGTAAAAGTTTGTTTAATACTCAGCATGCAATGCGTTTCAAAGGCCAATCCCGCTTCTTCAGGCATAATTAGGTAAGAAAAGTGTAGCAGTTACAGTATATAAGAAGAATTGAACCAATTCAGGGATAAGGGTATGTTCACACTGCAGAGTGTGAACGGAATCTCCGCTCGCAGAATTCAGCGAACGGAGATTCAGACTGGCAGCCGACGGCGGCGGTAGGACCGCACGGCACTGCGCCATCACCATTGATGGCTATGCAGTGTTCCCGGACTTCCGCGCAAAGAATGAACATGTTCTTTCTTTGCGCATAACAATTTCAGCGGCGGAACTGTCCGCAGCAAATTCCGCAGTGTGAACGGGTCACACGGAAACCCATTCACACTGATGGTAATGTTCACTGTGCTGACTTTTACTCGAGGAATTCCGTTCGCGGAATTCCGCGGGGATTCCGCAGTGTGAACATACCCTAAATCTTAACCCTTCATGAGAAAACACATTAAATTACCACATTAAAACTACATAAAATTATACCTACATAAAAAATACCTAAATATAACAAACAATTACAGTACAACCCAACAAAGATTTTAGTTTTTGGTGTAAAACAAATATAAATAGATATTACACCAGAAAACCTATATTTATTACATATAAAGATGTATAAAAATACTACACTCCTAAAAAAGGGAACACTTAAACAACACAACGTAACTCCAAGTCAATCACACTTCTGTGAAATCACACTGTCCACTCAGGAAGCAACACTGATTGACAATCCATTTCACATGCTGTTGTGTAAATGGAATAGACAACAGGTGGAAATCATAGGCAATTAGCAAGACACCCCCAATAAAAGAGTGGTTCTGCAGGTGGTGACCACAGACCACTTCTCAGTTCCTATGCTTTTTGGTCAATTTTGATTTCACTCTAGTGGTAGCATGAGATGGAGTCTACAACCCGCAAAAGTGGCTCAGGTAGTGCAGCTCATCCAGGATGGCACATCAAAGCAAGCCGTGGCAAGAAGGTTTGCTGTGTCTGTCAGTGTAGTGTTCAGAGCATGGAGGCGCTACCAGAGACAGGCCAGTACATCAGGAGACGTGGAGGAGGCTGTAGAAGGGCAACAACTCAGCAGCAGGACTGCTACATCCACCTTTGTGCAAGGATGAGCAGGAGGAGCACTGCTAGAGCCCTGCAAAATGACCTCCAGCAGGTCACAAATGTTGATGTGTCCACTCAAACAGTCAGAAACAGACTCCATGAGGGTGGTATGAGGGCCTGACATAGACAGGTGGGGATTGAGCTTACAGCCCAACACCGTGCAGTACATTTGGCATTTGCCAGAGAACACCAAGATTGGCAAATTCACCACTGGCGCCCTGTGCTCTTCACAGATGAAACCAGGTTCACACTGAGCACATGTGACAGACGTGTGAGAGTCTGGAAATGCCGTGGAGAATGTTCTGCTGTCTGCAACATCCTCCAGCATGACCGGTTTGGCAGTGGGTCAGTAACGGTGTGGGGGGGCATATCTTTGGGGGCTGCACAGCCCTCCATGTGCTTGCCAGAGGTAACCTGACTGCCATTAGGTACCGAGATGAGATCCTCAGACCCCTTGTGAGACCATATGCTGGTGCGATAGGCCCTGTGTTCCTCCTAATGCAAGACAATGCTAGACCTCATCTGGCTGGAGTGTGTCAACAGTTCCTACAAGAGGAAGGTATTGATGCTATGGACTGGCCTGCCCTTTCCCTAGACCTGAATCCGATTGAGCACATCTGGGACATCATGTCTCACTCCATCCACCAACACCACATTGCACCACAGACTGTCTGCCACCTCACCAGGAGCATGCCCAGGCATTGTAGGGAGGTCCTACGGACACATGGAGACCACACACACTACTGACCCTCATTTTGACTTGTTTTAAGGACATTACATCAAAGTTGGATCAGCCTGTAGTGTGGTTTTCCACTTTGATTTTTAGTGTGACTCCATATCCATACCTCCATGGGTTGATAAATTTGATTTCCACTGATATTTTTTGTGTGATTTTGTTGTCAGCATTTTCAACTATGCAAAGATGAAAGTATTTCATACAATTAGTTCATTTATTCAGATCTAGGATGTGCTATCTTAGTGTTCCCTTTATTTTTCTGAGCAGTGTATTATATTATAAAATCTAGCGAGAATTTTCTATAAATTTGTTAATACTTTGCGGGCTAAGGGTATGAAGTTTAAAAATCCAAAAAGACTCCAGATTTATACGTTTTTGGAATCTATTAGAGGTATTTTCATGTATCGTTTCTAAAATAATTAGATGCAAACAGTCCTGATTTTTATTGTGCTTGTGCAAAAAGTGCCGAGATATACTATGCAACATGTATCCATTTTTTACATTCGATCCTTGCTTATTCATACAGGACCGCATTGTCTGCACACAATCACACACCAATAGACACACTATGAAATTTCTATCACAATTATGTACATATTTTATAGAAAATGTTTGATAAGTAATACTAGATGAAAAGATTGCAGTTTTGTTTTTAATCATTGCATAGCATATACATCAGGAGCAAGCAGATTGCGCAAATTTTTAACTGCCTAAATGTGACGCTGGGTTTGCTGGGGAGTATGTTTTTTTTATATTGGATCATCCCTCATAATGGGCCAATGTTTGTTTTGTGTCTTTTATTTTGTTTGCTGCACAGTTATAATCCGTTCTGAAGTTATATTTGAATCTATTCTGACTTTATACTTTTGTCTCAATTTTTCTTAGAAACCAAATCTCATTGTTTTTCTTTATCTTTCACCTTAGTTAATGCATCCGAAAGTATAGAGGGTGGAAAACCTTTATTTTTAAACTGTTAATTTAGAATATTGGATTGTATCACAAAATCCTTATCATCTGTACAGTTTTTTTATTTCTGTAGGGGACATTTTTTAACCACCTCGGGTAGTGTGAACTTCTAAAGTCAAGAAAGCTATTCACATCTACTGACCTAAAATAACTAGCAGTGTGAATATGGCCAGACTCATTCTTTTTTTTTTTTTTTTTTTTTTTATCAGGAGATCTAAAAAACTTTATTGGACCAGAAGAATAATGTAACGTTATTCCAGTTTTTGGAATTAAGGTTGGAAACAAAATTTGTGGCTTGTTGTGGAGTGCCCAACTAAATAAAAAATAAGTTGTCTATAATGCGCCTGTAATAGGTGATTAGATGACTCAAATCGAGGGTCTGTGTAACTTATTAATACTCGATTCGTCCCATAAATAAATTAGCATAGCTTGGGATGAAAAGAGCCCCATTGCACAGTCTCTTGTCTGATGGTAGATGCAGTGGCGTTGCTAGGGTTGGTGTCACCCGGTGCGGTAGAAAATGGTGTCACCCCCATACCTACCCCCCCCCCTCAGTAAGTTTTTAGCCTGTTGTGACGGACACCACTGTTGTAGCGCATTGTGAGAAATTCCAGTATAATAATCAGATATACCAGTTGCCACAGAATGGGAAAGTGTTAAAGAAGTTTTCGCCATTGAAATATACAGCTCCCAGAATTACTTAAAGGGGTACTCCACTGGAAAACATTTACTTTTATATCAACTGGTGCCAGAAAGTTAAACAGATTTTTAAATTACTTCTATTTAAAATCTTAATACTTACAGTACTTATAAGCTGGTGTATGCTCCACAGGAAGTTGTGTAGTTCTTTCCAGTCTGACCACAGTGCTATTTGCTGACACCTCTGTCCATGTCAAGAACTGTCCAGAGCAGGATAGGTTTGCTATGGGGATTTGCTCCTACTATGGACAGTTCTTGACATGGACAGAGGTGTCAGCACAGAGCACTGTGGTCAGACAGAAAATAAATTAAAAAGGAAAATAACTTCCTGTGAATCGCTTATACAGCAGCTAATAAGTACTGGAAGGATTAAGATTTTTAAATAGAAGTAATTTACAAATCTGTTTAACTTTGTAGCACCAGCTGATTAAAAAAAATGTTTTCCAGTAGAGTACCCCTTTGAGCAGTGGTGAGGTTATGTTGGGAGTTGTAGTTTCACTGACCATAACTGTAGAACTGACAAGTGACTACAGCTCTGATGTAGAGAGGAGAATGTACAATGGTATCAGTGACTACAGGTGACATCTTCTCTATAGTGAGGAGAATACACAATGATATCTGACTACAGGTGACGTCTTCTCTATAGTGAGGAGAATACACAATGACATCAGTGACTACAGGTGACGTCTTCTCTATAGTGAGGAGAATACACAATGATATCAGTGACTACAGGTGACGTCTTCTCTATAGTGAGGAGAATGTACAATGATATCAGTGATTATAGGTGACGTCTTATCTATAGTGAGGAGAATACACAATGACATCAGTGACTACAGGTGACGTCTTCTCTATAGTGAGGAGAATACACAATGATATCAGTGACTACAGGTGACGTCTTCTCTATAGTGAGGAGAATACACAATGATATCAGTGACTACAGGTGACGTCTTTTCTATAGTGAGGAGAATACACAATGATATCAGTGATTACAGGTGACGTCTTCTCTATAGTGAGGAGAATACACAATGATATCAGTGACTACAGGTGACGTCTTCTCTATAGTCTTCCCTTATCTAATTCAGATGGTACATACCGCCAGGACTTGATCCAGCTAAAACTTCTCTCTGCAGAATGTGACGCCCAGACGTCTCCTCACTATGTCAGCGCATTCTCATCCTCTATATGAAAACAATTATTATTATAAACCTGCCAGACACTGTATCCTCTAAATAGAATACTACTATACACTATACTCTTTGATTATAAACCTTCCATACACCATACCCACTGAATATAATACTACCACACACTGTACATTCTGAATATAATACCAACACATACTGTACCCTCTGAATATAAATCTGCCACATACTGTACCCCTGAATATAATACCGCCACACACTGTACCCACTGAATATAATACTACCACATACTGTACCCTCTGAATATAATACTACCACAAACTGCGCCCTCTGAATATAAATCTGCCACATACTGTACCCTCTGAATATAAATCTGCCACATACTGTACCCCCTGAATAGAAATCTGCCACATACTGTACCCTCTGAATATAAATCTGCCACATACTGTACCCCTGAATATAAATCTTCCACATACTGTACCCCTGAATATAAATCTGCCACATACTGTACCCCTGAATATAATACCGCCACATACTGTACCCTCTGAATATAATACTACCACCCACTGTGCCCTCTGAATATAATACTTAGAGATGAGCAAACTACAGAAAATTCAACTCGTCACAAACTTCTCTGCTCGGCAGTTGATAACTTTTCTTGCATAAATTAGTTCAGCTTTAAGGTGCTCCCGTGGGCTGGAAAAGGTGGATACAGTCCTAGGAGACTCTTATCTAGGAATGTATCCACCTTTTCCAGCCCACCGGAGCACGTGAAGGCTGAACTAATTTACGCAGGATAAGTCATCAACTGCCGAGCCGAGAAGTTTGTGACGAATCGAATTTACTGTAAGTTCGCTCATCTCTAATAATACTACCACAAACTGCGCCCTCTGAATATAATACTACCACAAACTGCGCCCTCTGAATATAATACTACCACAAACTGCGCCCTCTGAATATAACGTTGCCATACAGTGCACCCTCTGAATATAATACCACAACCGCAGTAACACCCCTCAACATCCGTTAGCTGATGCTATTACGACGGGAGGGGGGTATTGGTGGTGTTGCTAGTGGATGATGGGGGTGCTACTACTCGGGGGGTGTTGCTGGAGGATGATGAGGGTGCTACTAGCCATCCCCCCTGGCATTATCATCCCCATCATCCATCGGCAGGATCATCCTCCTGGCAGGAGCACCGCCATCATCCACCATCAGGATCTGCTGATGGAGGTGCTGCTGGGGGGGGGGGGTGTTGCTGGTGGATGATGAGGGTGCTACTGCCAGGGGGGGAGCATTAGGTAGGCAGCAGTTCCCCCACATTAGGTAGGTCGCAGTTTCCCCACATTAGGTAGCATCTATTCCCCACATTAGGCAGCATAGATTCCCCACATTTGGTACCAGTTCCCCCACATTAGGTAGGTACCAGTTACCCCACATTAGGTAGCAATTTCCCCACATTAGGTAGCACAGATTCCCCACATTAGGCAGCAATTTCCCCACATTAGGTAGCACAGATTCCCCACATAAGGTAGCATAGACTCCCCACATAAGGTAGCATAGACTCCCCACATAAGGTAGCATAGACTCCCCACACTTGGTAATAGTTTCCCCACATTAGGCCGCAGGTTCCCTTGCAGGTTCCCCACAATGGGTCAAAGTCTCCCCACAATAGATTGCTGGTTATACCACCCCTCCCCCCCCACACACACACACAAAAAACACACATACAACACAGAGAGACACACACACAAACACACACACACAGTCAGAGAGACACACACTCACAGACACACACACAGTCACACACACAGTCACACACACACAGAGTCACACAGTCACACACACACAGAGTCTCATACACACACACAGTCACATACACAAACATAGATAGAGACAGACACACATACTCACCCATCCAGCGCAGCGCTCCTTCTCACCAGGCGCCGTGCGAGTGACGTAACTGACGTCCTCCTGCGCGGCCATGCGGTGTGACGTCAGGCCGGCGCAGACGTGGGAACGGAGTCCGGGCACAATGCTGGTGAAGGTGAGGGGGGGTGTGATGATGGACGGGCGCACAGTGCAGGAGAAAGAGGGGGGTTGCTGACGGACGGGCGCACCGCACACACAGCGCAGGGGGGGGGGGTGCTGACGGATGGGAGGCCGGTCGGGCAAAGATGGGGGGGGGTGTCTGTGTAGCTGGGGGGGTGGGGCTACGGAGCGTCTTGGTGTCACCCCATTAGGTTGGTGTCACCCGGTGCGGGACGCACCCCCCGCACCCGGGTCGCAACGCCACTGGGTAGATGACATTATCAAATTAAAAAACAATGTGTGCTAAAATAAATTCAATGGTGTTTATAAGGAGGAGGCTTGAGAAGGATCCAATGAAGGATCTGCATCAAAAACATCCTTAAAGGCTTTTAATCCTAATTATACTATTGTGACGTTATGTGCTCTGGCCACGCACGCAGGCCGTGGGCTCATGGTCCCCTTACCCTCTGCTGCTTACGGGGTGGGACTCGCATCGCGGGACACACCCGCATGCGAGCCCCAGTCCGTCACTCTCTGGGTGTTTCTCCTGCCTCTGCCTCTCTGCTCCGGCTCCCCGTCCCCTAGGGTGCACGCTGGAGCTTTAAGATTTAAAGGGCCAGTATACTCATTAGTGTAATCCACCTGTGGCTTATTTATAAATTCCTCCACCCTCAGTTCCTTGCCATATCTTTGTTGCCTTGTGCCTTTGACAAAGCGTTCATCAGTATTGCCTTGCCGTGTATCAGATCTCTTGCTCTTGTGACTTGACCTTGCTTCTCTGCCGCCTGCCTACTGAACTCCTGCTTTGCTTTGACTATGCTACTGTGCTGCCTGCCCTGTCCTTCTGCTATCCAGACTATGAGCTGCCATATCCCTCCTGTGCCTCGCATCTTCTCAGCCGCCAGTGTGGTTGAGCCGTGCCAGGGGTAGCGACCTGGGTGCCGCCTGCCACAGCAAGTCCATCCCACTTTGCGGCGGACTCTGTTGAAAACCAGCGGCACCTTAGACTCTGCTCCCTGGTACAGTCCGAGTCATCTGCAACACAGGTCCTGCAGATCCACATCCACGGGGTTCCTGGCTTCAGAAACGTGAGTGTTATAACTATCATATGCTCTTTAAAAAGTTGCTTGGATCTGCACAACCACCTAGAGTAAGCGCCTATTCAAACTAAGTGTTTGCTGAACCATAATGGTATTGCACCATGGAGCGCTTCTCCTTTGTTTTGTAGTTTGCTGCTATAGTGGTCCAGTCTTTTTGATATAGTCAAATCAGCAATATTCAACTATGATTGTTTTTATAAATTTTTAATGACTAAATTATTTTTTTTTCATTTACAGCTCACAAGATCCCAAGGCCAGTCTGCAATATGACTCCTCCATGGTGCTTGAAAAAACACACAAGCAGCCTTGTGGCAATCATAGATAAGAAAGAAACTCCCATATAGAGAAAGCGCAGTACTCACAAAGAGAATATGTTTAAAAATTCTAGTTTTATTTGTACCTGAAGAAAATATGTCCATGCAGAAACAAAGATGAGTTTGTACTTGATCGATTCGGTCTCCTTGATACATTCCGTTAGTAATGTGTTTAATAAGCATTCTGTTTGCTTATTATACAACCTTTATCAGTATCACAGTATCACTTTATAGGATGTATTCTTAATTTTCTTTCCATACACTGCATTTGTGTGTTCTCTTAACTTGATATATACTCATTGGGCCTCATTTACTAAGCTGAAACCGACCAGTTTTTGTCTGGTTATTTTGCCTGAGACATGTCTGAGACATGTCTGCGTCAGTGTGCGACAGTGTGCGCCTGAAAAATCCGACAAACCCGAAAAGGGGGCGTGGTCTGTCACAAAAGGGGGCGTGGTTTCACAACCCAACCAATTTACTATGGAATTCACAGAAAATCCTGTGGGTAAATGGCCGGAAATATCAACCTAGAAAAAGCTGGTCAGAAAATGTTTCCGACTTTTCCCAATAGTAAATAGAGAGAAATCATGCATGTCTGAAACAACTTTACCCACAAGTAAAAACCCGACAATCTTAGTAAATGAGGCCCATTACCTGTTTGGATCCACAGATGTGAAGGGAAGGGCACAATGATGTTAGGCTTGATATCAATAAGGAGCACAGATCTTTACATCTGCTCTTTTTATTTTTTTGTGTTTTAGGCCTACTCTGCCGTGGCATGTTTCCCAACTGTCACGGTGTTGGATACTTGTGATACTTTTCTTTGTTTGTACCCCATAATTGTAAGCACTGCATAATCTGTAGGCACTATATAAATAAATAAAATAAATAAAAATGTTAAAGGGGTACTCCGGTGAAAACCTTTTTTTCTTTTAAATCAACTGGTGGCAGAAAGTTAAACATATTTGTAAATTACTTCTATTAAAAAATCTTAATCCTTCCAGTACTTATTAGCTGCTGAATGCTACTGAGGAAATTCCTTTCTTTTTGGAACACTGATGACATCACGAGCACAGTGTTCTCTGCTGACATCTCTGTCCGTTTTAGCAACCGTGCATAGCAAATGTTTGCTAAGGGCAGCATGGTGGCTCAGTGGTTAGCACTGCTGCCTTGCAGTGCTGGGGACTTGGGTTCAAATCCCACTTAGGACAACAACAAGTAAAGCCTTATTATTGTTATAATAACTTCAGCAGAGAGAACTGTGCTCGTGATGTCATCAGAGAGTATTCCAAAAAGAAAAGAATTTCCTCTGTAGTATTCAGCAGCTAATAAGTACAGGAAGGATTAAGATTTTTTAATAGAAGTAATTTACAAATATGTTTAACTTTCTGCCACCAGTTGATTTAAAAGAAAAAAGGTTTTCACCGGAGTACCCCCTTTACACTGGTTTTTTTTTTAAAGGTGAAGGATCTTAACAGATTGCTCACTCAGGATGCTGGATATTCTCTTCATAATAAAGTTGACCTTTCAAGGTTAGCTATTGTGCCTGCGTTAGGACTAAGGGGGCACTGTTCTTTAGAGAGATCTAGAGGTCAATCATCAGGGATACTCACTGATCCTTATTAGCCTAGGAATCTATATTTTAATCCTAAAATTGCACTTAAAAAACATTTGATGTTTTTTTTAGTAAATATAGAAAATGTTCCTTTTAGTTTATCTTTCACAACCTATCTCACTTTTATAGAGGGACACTAATAAATATTTTCACTTTAAAAGTAATCGTAACATTAAAAAGCCTCCCAGTCTGACTGGGAGAGCATGGTAAGTGAGCTATTAGACCTTGTTCACACTGGTGTGGTGCTGTGCGGTGTCCGTTGCTGCCGTGGCGCCGTGTCTGCGGGGGGATGCGGCCCATAGACTGGTTTGAGGGGCGTTGGGGCTGCTCTGCCGGTGGGTCGTTCCCCCCTGTGGGCATTGGTGTCGCGGCGGTTGTGGTCGCCGCCCGGTGCTGCGCCATTTTATGCTAGGGACGTTAGGGACCCACTCTAAATAGGTGGCCTTGACGTGGCAAGTGGGCTTGTACTTTTTGATCAAAAATGTATACTAACAACCTGTTAGTTTTTGATATTATGCTGAGAAGCAGTCAGATCATTATACAAGATTGTAGATGTGCACCATGTCTGTTTTTCTACCCGAATTCACACTGTGATTTCTATCCCCTCCCTTTTTTTTTTGTTTTAACATGTGCTGCACTCTTCCCCACCCCCTCAGCCCAACCCTATATAAGTAGTAGTTAGCTACACATGGGTCATTTCTTTCCTAGCAGCCTCCCAGTCTGACTGGGAGAGCATGGTAAGTGAGCTATTAGACCTTGTTCACACTCGTGTGGTGCTGTGCGGTGTCCGTTGCTGCCGTGGCGCCGTGTCTGCGGGGGGATGCGGCCCATAGACTGGTTTGAGGGGCATTGGGGCTGCTCTGCCGGTGGGTCGTTCCCCCCTGTGGGCATTGGTGTCGCGGCGGTGGTGGTCGCCGCCCGGTGCTGCGCCATTTTATGCTAGGGACGTTAGGGACCCACTCTAAATAGGTGGCCTTGACGTGACGAGTGGGCTTGTACTTTTTGATCAAAAATGTATACTAACAACCTGTTAGTTTTTGATATTATGCTGAGAAGCAGTCAGATCATTATACAAGATTGTAGATGTGCACCATGTCTGTTTTTCTACCCGAAGTAACATTAAAAAGGAATACAAACGTTCCTTATAGTCAATTTAACGCATTAGTAGAAATTGTTATCAATTGAAGAATGTCAAAACATAGTTGTGACAGGTTTTATTAACAAGATAATCCACATTTTTTGATGGAACATGCCTGTAAAAGCTGAAATAGAAGGATCACAGTTCATTTCTACTATTTCATATAATGCTGTCACCCATTCATCAATCTCATTTAACAGGAACTATGTTTTATCGTTCAGTAGTCAAGGTATTCTTCATGTTTAAAAGAATTATATTGCAAAACTGAGCAAGATAAGGAAACAGGCATTACTCTACCAGAATACAATAGTTATTTAATTATTGATTTATTTATTTATGCATTTATTAATTTTATTCACCTATATAGACCCACTGTATTCCATGCTGCTGTACAAAAAGTATCATTACCCATATCGGCCCTTGTCCCTATGGCAGCACACAATCTAAATGCTTCAGCCTATCAATATATTTTTTCTTAAAAACTCACTGTCTCATATTCAAAAATAAGAAAGGTGCAGCATAGGCAACACTTAATAAACTCCAACAAATGTTCCTATTTTATGTAAAGAAAGTTTAAACCAAATTCCAATCCACTGCAACAAATTAATCTACAGTTAAACTCTGTGGAGGTAGCTTGAGGGCTTACCTCTCCTCGTACGCTGGTCTCGTACCCAGCTCTAAGAATGATAGAGCCTGGTTGGCTCTGGCTTTATCAATCAAGCGCAGAGCACATAGATCAATGTGTTCTATGGAACCACATTGATCTGTATGAGGAATCTACTGGTTCCTCCTAAAAGTCCCCTAAGGGGACTAAAAGTGTAAAAAAAAAATAAGTTGAATAAAAAGTTTAAAAAACACCCATTAACCCCTTCCATATTAAAAGTTTGAATCACCCCCCTTTTCCCAAATTCCATATAAAAAATATGTAAACATAATAAAAATAAACATAATAGGTATCACCGCATGTGCAAATGTCCAAACTATAAAAATATAATGTTAATTAAACCACTCGGTCAATGGTGTTTATGTAAAAAAATACCAAAGTCCATAATTGCATATTTTTGGTCACTTTTTATTCCTTAAAGCATACCTGTCAGATCCAACAAAAAACAGTACCTAATCCTGACCATGACCATGTACATATAATTTGTATGTGCATAGCATCTTTATTTTTAATTTTTATTACACTTTAAATTTAGCTCACTAGTCTGAATTCCTCTCAAAGGGCGGGGGCGTAGCCTCACTGTGCAGGTCTCCGCGCCCTCCCTCAGTATGCTGTCTGCTCACATCTCCCCTAGCATTAGCAAAACTACAACTCCCAGCTTGTCCTCACTGACAGTAGCAGGACACAAGCTGACAGTGGGAGGATTTTTCCTCCAACTGTGAGCCCTGCGCTCACAGCTGTCAATCAAGGAAGTGTGTCCATGACATAGGTGATGATGCATCGACACAGCAGGACTAATATGTGCCCAAGCAGGCAGGGGGGGCAGTTGTTCGACTGGCTTTTTCAGTATGAAATACTGAAAAATTTCTAATGAAAGGAATTGCAAAACCTATTGCTTTACAATGTATCAAAAGTTTTTGTATCTGACAGTGCCCATTTAAAAAAAAAATTATAAAAAGTGATTAAAAAGTTCCATCAAAACAAAAATGGTACAAAAAAAAACTTCAGATGACAGCACAAAAAATGGGCCCTCACACATCTTTGTATACGGAAAAAGAAAAAAAAGTTATAGGGGTCAGAATATGCCAATTTTCAACATACAATTTTTTTAGGTAGTAAAATAAAATGAAAGCTATGTAAATTAGTTATCCTTGTAACTGTATGGACCTACAGAATAAAGATGAGTTGACATTTTTACCGAAAAGTGCACTGCGTAGAATCGGAAGCCCCCGAAATTTACAAAATGAATTATTTTTTTAATTTGGCCCCACAAATATGTTTTTTCCTGGTTTGCCATAGATTTTGCAGTGAAATGATTGATGTAATTACAAAGTGGAATTGGTGGTGCAAAAAAAAGCCCTCATATGGGTCTGTAGGTGCAAAATTGAAGGTGTTATGATTTTTAGAAGGTGAGGAGGAAAATAACAAAAGTGCAGAAAAGCCTCTCCCTCCTTAAGGGGTTAAATACATTTTTGCTTGCTAATTCTATATATTTTTATTTAGCAATACAACTCTCACGGTTTGTGCTTCGGCCAGATATCCTGGCTGTGAGTGCTCCTGCCCGCATGTGAATCCCAGCCCATCACTCACCTCCATCCTCCTCTGTCCCTTCAGTCTTCTCGCAGCGCCGGCGTGCGTGCACCTGTCTACTGACATGCGCTCTTAATTAGTTCATGCACCTGCACTGTGTTTTATTAATATCTGCAGCTCCCTTCATTCCCTGATGGATCTTTGTTGCCCTAGCGCCAAGAGAAAGCGTATTCTGTGTTGCCTTGCCGTGTTCCAGACCCTTTGCATTCCGTGACCTGACCTTGCTACTAACTGCCTGCCTACTGACATCCTGCTACGTTCCTGTTTACCATGTCTTGACTATCACTTTGGAAAGGGGATAAGATGTATTAGGGTCAGAGAACCCCTTTAACAATCAGGGTTGTAGCTCCTTAACCAGATGCGTTAACTCACCAAGTCTGACTACTAACTCTGCTACCTCTGTATATGTGCCGGACCACTCTGCTTCTCCCCAGTCTCTGTATATGTGTTGCTGAGGAAACATATGGCCAGTCCCAACTTCCTCAAATAAATAACAATTTCTAAAACAGGTGTAGCAGAAATTGATTATGAACCCCAATTGCTTCAGTTTAAAAAGGGGTTGCTATACCAATTTCTTAAATAAAATAGTAGAAAACCAGTATTATGCTGAGTGTAGTTTCATAGTCTTAGATGTGTATCATTTTGGACTTTATTCTCTTTTTCCAATTTAAATTAATTTGTGAATTTTATGAAATTATTTCTGAAGTACCAATAGTAGGTATTCGGTAGTAATTTGTTGTAAAGTTTAAAGCAATTGTGATACAATGACAATGATGGATTCTACTCCAACTTTTACTTAACTGCAGGAGCGGACTGACAACATTTGGGGCCCCTGGACCAAAAAAAGGGAAGGGCCCCTGCTAGGCTCTGCAGCTCATCAATCTTCTGCCCCCCCCTCCCCCTTTCCCCATAGGTATAAGCAGAGTTACACCCCCCCCCCCCTTTCCCCATAGGTATAGGCAGAGTTACTCGCCCCCTTCCATATTGGTATAGGCAGAGTTAAAAAATAAAAAATAAATATGCTCACCTGATGTCCCACGCAGCGATGTCCTCAGCAGCAGGGGCCCGCGTCTTCTCCCCTCCACAGTACAGGCGCTGATAAGTGATGTCATTGGCACCTGCACTGCATGCTGCGTGGGGGCGGAGGTCACGTCTCCTCTGTGTAAGCTGCAGATGCGGCTCAGACAGAGGGGACGCTTAACCTGTATGTCCGTGTATCACACATACAGGAGAAGGCAGCGCTGTCTGCTGGGGATCCGGGACGAGTGTCCAGGATCCTCAGTAGCGGCAGCAGGCCCTTAACCTGGCCAGGCCCTCGGACGACGTCCGATCGGACCGGCTGCTCTGTCCGCCCCTGCTTAGCTGTCACGTAAGCCTTAAAATGCTAAGATAAGCGCAAACTCATGCTGTGTCCCAAACTTGTGGTCACATAATCAATTATGGGTAGACAGATGTGGAATCCGGGTTGCCTGGCAGGGCTAACCCGATGTCCGATGAAAGTCCGACTTGTGGCTGGATCGGCGCAAGCCCGAGGATGGACACAGAGCCAAAATGGAGTTTTGAAGGCTTTATTTGGTGCCGAACAACGCGTTTCGAGGAGTCACCCCTCTTCGTCAGGCAAACCAGATTCCACATCTGTCTACCCATTCCTGACCGCTTGCTAAGCGGGACCGATGGCCAGCCGCATCCCGACATACCTGCACCGAAAAGCGCGTACCAGTGTTGTGCCTGCCAGCACAACACCCAAAGGTGAGCTCTATTCTACCTTTCCAAAATATCACCTATCACTTACGATCTTCACTATTGGAGCGCCGTCTCTGTTTTTTTCTCCTATCTGCTTTCCACATAATCAATTATAGTATTGTATTTATTTTATTTATTTAAGTAGTTATTTGTTTGTTTTAGCTATTTATGGAAACCAACTAGAATTGTTATAGTGTTTTAACAGACAAATGGTTAATGGGCTACTGGTCTACTGCACTGACATTCTATTGGCCAAAAACTTAAAGCGGTACTCCGGTGGTGAAAAACTTTTTTTTTTTATTAACTGATGCCAGAAAGTTAAACATATTTGCAAATTACTTCTATTTAAAAATCTTAATCCTTCCAGTACTTATCAGCTGCTGCATACTACAGAGGAAATTCTTTTCTTTTTGGATTTCTTTTCTGTCACGACCACAGTGCTCTCTGCTGACACCTCTGTCCATGTCAGGAACTATCCCGAGCAGGAACAATTCCCCATAGCAAACATATGCTGCTTTGGGCAATTCTAAAATGGACAGAGGTGTCAGCAGAGAGCACTGTGGTCCTGACAGAAAAGAAATCCAAAAAGAAAGAATTTTCCACTGTAGTATACAGCCACTAATAACTACTGGAAGGATTAAGACATTTTAATAGAAGTAATTTACAAATCTGTTTAACTTTCTGACACCAGTTGATGTAAAATAAAAAATAAAAATTTTCCACCAGAGTACCCCTTCAATTAAAAAAAAAAAAACAGAACGAAAGATTGAATATTTCTGTAGCTGTAAAGCACATATGACCAGGATATTAGATAAGCAAGACTGAAGCCTGTGGTATGAAGTAAAGATTTACTAAGGAATCTGGAAGGGAAGAGGCAACAAAAAATAAAAATAAATAAATAACATGCCGAATACTCTGCAGAAGGAATCAAATTAGTGTTTTATTACTTTTGATGTACAGTTCACTTGGGAAGATTGTGCTCCAGCTCTAATGCAATAAGCAAGTCAATATAAACTTCTGAATCCCTAATCTTGTGCCTTACATTTTCTCAGCTCAAAGTAGTTTTGTACAAGGTGGTGAGGCTGGAATCAGTCAGCTTGGAAACATGAAAGCAACAGTGCACGTCATTCTACGTAAACTATTTAGAGATTTGTTTTACAATATACAGGTGTAATAGATTTTTCTTGTTTACTAAACCTCTTACTAGTTACAGTAGGTATTTTAATATAAAGTCTACATTTCATCTGAGATAAACATTAAAATGAAATTACCATGTCCACCTTTACTGGCAAGTTATTTGTTTTTAATAACCCAATGTATTTAATATAACTGTGCACCATGATGTGGTGATTCAAAATGTCCTATAGTTTTGTTTCTACATCTCCTATTCAGTTGTATAGCTCTTTTTGTTACAGGCAATAAACCCACTCTGTGCTGTGTTACCCTGCAGTCAGTACGCCCTGTCATCTGTCCCCTACTTCTTGTAAAAGTGTATGTAGCAGACAGATGAAAGGGAGGTTGTGAAGGTGCACAGTATCTAGCACTTAAGAGTCTGGTTGTTTTTAACCTTTTAGTTGTAGACGCTTGATGTCATCGGATCTAGATTTCTATAATAATATCCTCTTTGATTTAGCTTCTTGGTAAGATGTCATTTTGTTATTGTTAATGACAGCTGTCAATTTCTATGAAGCAGAAAGAAAAGTAACTGGAACCCAGAACCACCCACCCTCCAAGCTTTTATAGATAAAATATATGCACTATGCAAGCAGGTAGTTAGCTTGCTGAATAGCACATAAACATGATAATTTTTTATCCATCTGGGGCACATAGAAAACATCACTCTACCACAGCTCTTCAATAGTTTGACTCTAATACTAGACCAATCCTCCTCCCATCTTACTTTTTACCTATGGACATTGGTCATTTTTTGCAGACTTTCTCCCCATTGTGTGCCTTTTTCTGCACCCCAAGGTCATAATCATGTCTCTCATATTCATACTTTCCTATATGTACTTTCTTCTTTATAGATTCATTGAATTGTACCCCTTTTGATTGGCTTGCCTGCATGTCTTCCTGGAGACATCTAGTTGCTTAACATTGAGTAGCAAAACCAGTAGGGGTAAGATTTTGCACCAGAACTTCCAAGCAATGCTGGAAATAATTCCCTCAGGAACCTGTTGCAGCATAAGTTAAATAAAAGTCCTGAGCATAGTGTGAGGAGATGATCAAGTCTGCACCTGCCGTGATGGGAACGGAAAAGGGTAGTGGTAGTACTAGTTAGTCAACAGCAGTAGTGGTGGCAGTAGTAGCCAGTCAACTACATTATCTGCATATCTAAATATAAGATAAATATAGGTTAAGGTTCTAAATATAGGATAATTTTTGGACGGCTTGTAAAAAGCCAAAAAGCAATAAAAAATCATAAAGGAATCCTTTTAGGACATTTAATTAATTTTAAAAAGCCTACAAATAATATAGTTAAATTTGTTTATGAACACACTGTTAGTTACTATGGGTGCCATTCATTTACCTATAGCCATATATGTTTCTGTAACTTTTTTTTTCTTTAACATTATAAAAGTACTTTGGCTTATAAAATAATTGATGGGCTACTGATATAAAATTCACTAAGTGAGGGTGGACAAGCACTACTCTGTCCTCTCTCCTGTCTGATAGGACTGTACAGAGTACAGAGGAGTAGACAGCAGGAGACAGCACAGAGGAGTGTATGCCCACCCTCACTTACTTGACTTTGCCCATGTCTGTGCTTCAGCTGGGATAAAGAGAAATAACATTTTCTTATGAAGTATGTTATAAATAGAGACGAGCGAACTTTTCAAAAATTCGATTCGGCCGATTCGAATCAATATTAAAAAAGGCTATTTCTAGCCTACATACAGCCTCTATAGAGGTATATAACACTTTGCTGTGTCCTAAAACGCATATGGAGTGTGCTGGGGTAGTGAAATAATACTGTTATTCAGAATAGCATGCAGATTACCGGCATCGCTCTTAGAATCACTGCCGCACAGCAGCACAATGACAGAGCCTGGTGGTGGCATCAGTGTCAGGAGACCATATAGTGACTGAATGACATAGCGTGGACATGGTGGCAGCAAGAGGAGACCATTTAGTGGCTGAATGGCACAGCGTGGAGTTGGCTGATGCACTAGTACACTACACACCAGGGCTTCACAATCCCCCCCCAAAAAAAACAACACAATATATGAAATTTTTGACAAAGATTTCTCATTGGTAGCACCCGCTATCCAAAAATTTGAAACTAACAGACCCAGGCCCCACCTCTGCGGCATCAGTAACCCGTATATTGCCTGAAGGACACAACCTGGAGCTGGCTGATGCACCAGTACACACCAGGGCTTCACAATCCCCCCTCCAAAAACAACACAATGAGAAATTTTTGTCAAAGATTTCTCATTGGTAGCACCCGCTATCCAAAAATTTGAAATTTCCAGAACCAGGCCCCACCCCTGTGGCATGAGTAACCCATATATTGCCTGCATGACACAGCCTGGAGTTGGCTGATGCAAGAGTACACACCAGGGCTTCACAATCCCCCCCCCAAAAAAATAAAAAAAAACACAATATATGACATTTTTGATAAAGATTTCTCATAGGTAGCACCCACTATCCAAAAATTAGAAATTTCCAGATCCAGGCCCCACCTCTGCGGCATCAGGAACCCATATATTGCCTGAAGGACACAGCCTGGAGTTGGCTGAGGCCCCAGTACACACCCGGGCTTCACAATCCCCTCCAAAAAACAACATCTTTTGTGAAATACCTTTGTGTAAGAACAAGCGCATATCCAACAGTTCACAAGACTCTATAATGCAGGACGGTGGACCACCCAAAGACATTCTTCTCAAAAATAATAAACCACACAATGTTTGAAATTTTTTTCCAAAAACTAATTCAATATGTGTGTAAGTGCATCTGTCTCCAAAAGATCAGATCACCAAAGGACTTTTTTCGCCCAAAATGATGAAGCAGAGTTAATCCCTGTCGTTTTTTTTTTTTTCATAAAAAAAATCTCACGCAACAAGCGTTCTGTTGTGTAATGATTAGCATTCTGGAAAATTCAATTTTATTACCAATAAAATTATCAGTAAATAAAAAAAAAAAACACTACCCAAGAGTGTTTAATTACCCCACACATTACACCAGGAGCAGTCAGGAGTAGGCCTCAGCAGTACCCAAGAGGCTTTAATAACCCCCTACCTTTGCATGATCAATTGCGAGATCGAGCACTACCAGGTGTGTTATGCCCTCAGATTTCCGGGGCCGCAGGCACGCTCCACTGAACGGATTAGTGTGTCTCTATCTTTCATCGACCGGTGCTGGTAACCCGCTAACTCCCGGAAAGGTAAGCTGTCGCGAAGCAGGTGGTCTCCCCCGGGCACGTTTGGCTCCAAAATTTCCACTACTGCCACACCACGCTGACCTCAAACCGTGCTACCACCTTGCTGACTCAAGGGCAACCTGCAACTCTCTTCTCCCGATGATGAACCCCCCTTATCCTGAGATCCAGCAATAACAGGTGTGTTATGCCCTCAGATGTACGGGGCCGCAGGCGCGCTCCACTGAACGGATTAGGGTGTGTCCATCTTTTTTGGTAGCAGCCGCCGCAATCCAAAAATGTTTCATTCCCAGACCCAGGCCCCTCCTCTGCGGCATCAGGAACCCATAGATTGCCTGAAAGACACAGCCTGGAGTTGGCTGATGCACGAGTACACACCCGGGCTTCACAATCCACCCCAAAAAAACGCAAAATTTTATTGAAATTGTCTGACAAAATACCTGTTTTTTAAAACAAGCGCATATACAGCAGTTCAGAAGACTCTATAATGCAGGATGGTGGACCACCAAAAGACATTCTTCTCAAAAATAATAAACCACACAATGTTTGAAATTTGGTTTAAAAAATTATTACATGTGTGTAAGCGCATCTGTCTCCAAAAAATCAGATGACTAAAGGATTCTAATCACCAAAAATGATTAAGCAGAGTTAATCCCTCTCCATCTATTTATTTATTTTTTTCATGAAAAAAATCACATGCAACAAGCGTTTCGTTGTGTAACGGTTAGCATTCTGCAAAATTCAATTTTATTACTGATAAAATTATCAGTAAATTTAACAATAACACTACCCAAGAGTGTTTAATTACGCCATACATTGCACCAGGAGCAGTCAGGAGTAGGCCTCAGCAGTACCCAAGAGGCTTTAATAACCCCTTACCTTTCCCGATCAATTGCGAGATCGAGCAATAACAGGTGTGTTATGGCCTCAGATGTCCTGGGCCGCACTAGCGCTCCGCTGAACGGATTAGTGTGTCTCTATCTTTCAAGGACAGGTGCGTGTTGCACGCTGAAACCAGTTCGTGATAGGGATATGGGATTGCAATTATTTAACCTTAAAACGAGGAATTACCAGTAAGTGAGGGTCATAAGCTGGCGTTGATTAAGTCCCTGCACTTTGTACACACCGCCCATCGCGATTGGATTAGTTAGTGAGTTGGTTAGTGAGGTCCTCGGATCGGCCCAGGCGGGGTAGGAGAAGGCAATGGCAGAGCGCCGAGAATTTAACCCCTTCCCGACCTATGACATACCTGTACATCATGGGTGGCAAGGTGTTCCCGACCCATGACATACAGGTACGTCATGATCATTTTTGCCGCTACTCGCGGCATCCCGCAGCGCCCGGAAAGATGGTGGCTATCACTGATAGCCAGCCATCTTACCATGCGACCACGGGGGGTTTCATCCCCCACCCCACCCCCAGCGATCGCTGCTATCAGCTAGTCAAATTTGACTAGCTGATAGCAGCGTTTCGCTATCTGAATACTTAGCAGTGCGGTGTGTGAGTCCAGATCACGGGGATCGGAACACACACTGCTCTGCTAAGTGTCCCTGACCCGTCCCCCGGCGTCACTTACCCGGCCATGCGGTGTCCCGAGCGGTCCCGGCGTGAGCGGCGTCCTCCAGGCGGTCCCGGGGGTGGTGCGTCCCGGAGGTGAGTTTCCGGCAGCAGTGCGGCATCTTCATTGGCAGCAGTGAGATCGCCGTAAAGCGATCTCACTGCTGCCTCTGGGAGTTTCAAAACTGCAACTCCCAGCATGCCCAGACAGCCTTTGGCTTTCTGTGCATGCTGGGAGTTGCAGTTTTGCAACATCTGGAGGTCCTCAGTTTGGAGACCACTGTATAATGGTCTCCAATCTGTGCTCTTCCAGATGTTGCAAAACTACAAATCTCAGCATGCTCAGTCTGTCCAGGCATGCTGGGAGTTGTAGTTCTCTAACATCTGGAAGAGCACAGATTGGAGACCATTATACAGTGGTCTCCAAACTGTGGACCTCCAGATGTTGCAAAACTACAACTCCCAGCATGCCCAGACTGCCCAAACATGCTGGAAGTTGTAGTTTGGCAACATCTGATCCTTCAGATATTGCCGAACTACAACTTCCAGCATGCCTGGGCAGTCTGGGCATGCTGGGAGTTGTAGTTTTGCAACAACTGGAGGCACACTAGTTGGGAAACATTGTCCGTTTTCTACCTCAGTGCCTCCAGCTGTTGCAATTGTTGCAAAACTATAACTCCCAGCATGCACTGACAGACCATGCATGCTGGGAGTTGCAGTTTTGCAACAGCTGGAGGCACACTGGTTTGGAAACACTAAGTTTGGTTGCAAAACACTTGAAAGTTTATTACTTAACTTAGTGTTTCCAAACCAGTGTGCCTCCTGCTGTTGCAAAACTACAACTCCCAGCATGCACGGACAGCCAAAGGGCATGCTCGGAGTTTGCAACAGCTGGATGTTTGCCCCCTCCCCCCAATGTGAATGTACAGGGTACACTCACATGGGCAGAGGTTTACAGTGAGTACTGCAAGTTTGAGATGGCGCAAATTTTGGGCTGCAGCTCAAACTCTCAGCGGCAAACTTGCTGTGAACCTCTGCCCATGTGACTGTACCCTAAAAACACTACACAACACTGACACTAACCTAAAATAAAAAGTAAAAAACACTACATATACACACGCCCCTACACAGCCCCCCTCCCCAAAAAAAGGAAAAACGTCTGGTACGCTACTGTTTCCAAAACGGAGCCTCCAGCTGTTGCAAAACAATAACTCCCAGTATTGCCGGACAGCCATTGACTGTCCAGGCATGCTGGGAGATTTGCAACAGCTGGAGGTACCCTGTTTGGGAATCATTGTCATAGAATACCCCTATGTCCACCCCTATGCAAATCCCTAATTTAGGCCTCAAATGCGCATGGTGCTCTCTCACTTTGGAGCCCTGTCGTATTTCAGGGCAACAGTTTTGGGACACATATGGGGTATCGCCGTACTCGGGAGAAATTGCCTTACAAATGTATTTATTTTTTTCTTCCTTAACCCCTTATGAAAAGGTGAAGTTGGGGTCTACACCAGCATGTTAGTGTAAAAAAATAAATTTTTTACACTGACATGCTGGAGTTGCCCTATACTTTTCATTTTCACAAGAGGTAAAAGGGAAAAAAGACCCTCAAAATTTGTAATGCAATTTCTCCCGAGTACGGAGATACCCCATATGTGGGCGCAAAGTGCTCTGGGGGCGCACAACAAGGCCCAGAAGGGAGAGTGCACCATTTACATTTGAGGCGATTTGCACAGGGGTGGCTGATTGTTACAGCAGTTCTGACAAACTCAAAACAATAAATATCCATATGTGACCCCATTTTGGAAACTACACCCCTCACAGAATGTAATAAGGGGTGCAGTGAGCATTTACACCCCACTGGTGTATGACAGATTTTTGGAACAGTGGTCTGTGAAAATGAAAAATAAAATTTTTGATTTGCACAGTCCACTGTTTCAAATATCTGTCAAACGCCAGTGGGGTGTAAATGCTCACTGCACCCCTTATTAAATTCCATGAGGGGTATAGTTTCCAAAATGGGGTCACATGTGGGGGGGTCCACTGTTCTGGCACCATAGGGGCTTCCTAAATGGGACATGCCCCCCAAAAACCCTTTCAGAAAAACTCACTCTCCAAAATCCCATTGTCGCCCCTTCCCTTCTGAGCCCTCTACTGCGCCCGCCGAACACTTTACATACGCATATGAGGTATTTCCTTAATCGAGAGAAATTGGGTTACAAATTGTAGGGTGATTTTTCTCCCCTTGTAAAAATCAAAAAATTGGGTCTACAAGAAAATGCAAGTGTAAAAAATGAAGATTTAGAATTTTCTCCTTCACTTTGCTGCTATTCCTGTTAAACACCTAAAGGGTTAAAACACTTACTGAATGTCATTTTGAATACTTTGGGGGGTGCAGTTTTTATAATGGGGTCATTTATGGGGTATTTCTAATATGAAGACCCTTAAAATCCACTTCCAACCTGAACTGGGCCCTGAAAAATTACGATTTTGAAAATCTTGAGAAAAATTGGAAAATTGCTGCGGAACTTTGAAGCCCTCTGGTGTCTTCCAAAAGTAAAAACTTGTCCATTTTTTTATGCAAACACAAAGTAGACATATTGTATATGTGAATCAATATGTAATTTATTTGGAATATCCATTTTCCTTTCAAGCAGAGACTTTCAAAGTTAGAAAAATGCTAAATTTTCTACATTTTCATGAAATTTTTAGATTTTTTACCAAGAAAGGATGCAAATATCAGTGAAATTTAACCAATAACATAAAGTAGAATATGTCACGAAAAAACAATCTCGGAATCAGAATGATAAGTTAAAGCATCCCAGAGTTATTAATGTTTAAAGTGACAGTGGTCAGATTTTCAAAAAATGCCCAGGTCCTGAAGGTGAAAATGGGCTGGGTCATGAAGGGGTTAATGATCGTTGTTGAAATTTGCATTAAGCATGTATTTAGCTACTGCTAAACATACAAAAATTTAAGGCCCAAGGCCAGAGGCACCAGGGAGGCAAGTAGTTCCTGAAAGACACAGAATGAATCTGGAGCATGCATTTGCAGTACCCAAGAGGTTTTCATAACCCCTTACATTTAAAGATCAATGTTTACATTTGCATTAAGCATGTATTTAGCTACTGCTAAACTTCAAAAAATTATAGGCCCAAGGCCTGAGGCACCAGGGAGGCAAGTAGTTTGTGAAAGACATAGAAGGAGTCTGGAGCAGTCATTTGCGGTACCCAAGAGGGTTTCATAACCCCTTACATTTAAAGATCAATGTTGACATTTGCATTAAGCATGTATTTAGCTACTGCTAAACTTCATAGTTGTCCCCCAGATTAGGCAGCATAGATGTCCCCCAAATAGGAGCATACTTGTCCCCCAGATTAGGAAGCATAGATGTCCCCCAGATTAGGCAGCATAGATGTCCCCCAAATTAGGCAGCATAGATGTCCCCCAGATTAGGCAGCATAGATGTCCCCCAGATTAGGAGTTTAGTTGTCCCCCAGATTAGGCAGCATAGATGTCTCCCCAGATTAGGAGCATACTTGTCCCCCAGAGTAGGCAGCATAGATGTCCCCCAGATTAGGAGCATACTTGTCCCCCAGATTAAACAGCATAGATGTCCCCCAAATAAGGAGCATAGTTGTCCCCCAGATTAGGCAGCATAGATGTCCCCCAGATTAGGAGCATAGTTGTCCCCCAGATTAGGCAGCATAGATGTCACCCAGATTAGGCAGCATAGATGTCCCCCAGATTAGGAGCATAGTTGTCCCCCAGAGTAGGCAGCATAGATGTCACCCAGATGAGGCAGCATAGATGTCCCCCAGATTAGGAGCATAGTTGTCCCCCAGAGTAGGCAGCATAGATGTCCCCCAGATTAGGAGCATACTTGTCCCCCAGATTAGGCAGCATAGATGTCCCCCAGATTAGGAGCATAGTTGTCCCCCAGATTAGGCAGCATAGATGTCACCCAGATTAGGCAGCATAGATGTCCCCCAGATTAGGAGCATAGTTGTCCCCCAGATTAGGCATCGTAGATGTCACCCAAATTAGGCAGCATAGATGTCCCCCAGATTAGGAGCATACTTGTCCCCCAGAGTAGGCAGCATAGATGTCCCCCAGATTAGGAGCATACTTGTCCCCCAGATTAGGAAGCATAGATGTCCCCCAGATTAGGAGCATAGTTGTCCCCCAGATTAGGCAGCATAGATGTCACCCAGATAAGGCAGCATAGATGTCCCCCAGATTAGGAGCATAGTTGTCCCCCAAATTAGGCAGCATAGATGTCACCCAGATTAGGCAGCATAAATGTCCCCCAGATTAGGAGCATACTTGTCCCCCAAAGTAGGCAGCATAGATGTCCCCCAGATTAGGAGCATACTTGTCCCCCAGATTAGGCAGCATAGATGTCCCCCAGATTAGGAGCATAGTTGTCCCCCAGATTAGGCAGCATAGATGTCACCCAGATTAGGCAGCATAAATGTCCCCCAGATTAGGAGCATAGTTGAGCCCCAGATTAGGCAGCATAGATGTCACCCAGATTAGGCCGCATAGATGTCACCCAGATTAGGAGCATAGTTGTCCCCCAGATTAGGCAGCGTAGATGTCACCCAGATTAGGCAGCATACATGTCCCCCAGATTAGGAGCATACTTGTCCCCCAGAGTAGGAAGCATAGATGTCCCCCAAATTAGGAGCATACTTGTCCCCCAGATTAGACAGCATAGATGTCCCCCAGATTAGGAGCATAGTTGTCCCCCAGTTTAGGCAGCATAGATGTCACCCAGATTAGGCAGCATAGATGTCCCCCAGATAAGGAACATAGTTGTCCCCCAGATTAGGCAGCATAGATGTCACCCAGATTAGGCAGCATAGATGTCCCCCAGATTAGGAGCATACTTGTCCCCCAGATTAGGCAGCATAGATGTCCCCCAGATTAGGAGCATAGTTGTCCCCCAGATCAGGCTGCATATATGTCACCCAGATTAGGCAGCATAGATGTTCCCCAGATTAGGAGCATAGTTGTCCCCCAGATTAGGCAGCATAGATGTCTCCCCAGATTAGGAGCATACTTGTCCCCCAGAGTAGGCAGCATAGATGTCCCCCAGATTAGGAGCATACTTGTCCCCCAGATTAAACAGCATAGATGTCCCCCAAATAAGGAGCATAGTTGTCCCCCAGATTAGGCAGCATAGATGTCCCCCAGATTAGGAGCATAGTTGTCCCCCAGATTAGGCAGCATAGATGTCACCCAGATTAGGCAGCATAGATGTCCCCCAGATTAGGAGCATAGTTGTCCCCCAGAGTAGGCAGCATAGATGTCACCCAGATGAGGCAGCATAGATGTCCCCCAGATTAGGAGCATAGTTGTCCCCCAGAGTAGGCAGCATAGATGTCCCCCAGATTAGGAGCATACTTGTCCCCCAGATTAGGCAGCATAGATGTCCCCCAGATTAGGAGCATAGTTGTCCCCCAGATTAGGCAGCATAGATGTCACCCAGATTAGGCAGCATAGATGTCCCCCAGATTAGGAGCATAGTTGTCCCCCAGATTAGGCATCGTAGATGTCACCCAAATTAGGCAGCATAGATGTCCCCCAGATTAGGAGCATACTTGTCCCCCAGAGTAGGCAGCATAGATGTCCCCCAGATTAGGAGCATACTTGTCCCCGAGATTAGGAAGCATAGATGTCCCCCAGATTAGGAGCATAGTTGTCCCCCAGATTAGGCAGCATAGATGTCACCCAGATAAGGCAGCATAGATGTCCCCCAGATTAGGAGCATAGTTGTCCCCCAAATTAGGCAGCATAGATGTCACCCAGATTAGGCAGCATAAATGTCCCCCAGATTAGGAGCATACTTGTCCCCCAAAGTAGGCAGCATAGATGTCCCCCAGATTAGGAGCATACTTGTCCCCCAGATTAGGCAGCATAGATGTCCCCCAGATTAGGAGCATAGTTGTCCCCCAGATTAGGCAGCATAGATGTCACCCAGATTAGGCAGCATAAATGTCCCCCAGATTAGGAGCATAGTTGAGCCCCAGATTAGGCAGCATAGATGTCACCCAGATTAGGCCGCATAGATGTCACCCAGATTAGGAGCATAGTTGTCCCCCAGATTAGGCAGCGTAGATGTCACCCAGATTAGGCAGCATACATGTCCCCCAGATTAGGAGCATACTTGTCCCCCAGAGTAGGAAGCATAGATGTCCCCCAAATTAGGAGCATACTTGTCCCCCAGATTAGACAGCATAGATGTCCCCCAGATTAGGAGCATAGTTGTCCCCCAGTTTAGGCAGCATAGATGTCACCCAGATTAGGCAGCATAGATGTCCCCCAGATAAGGAACATAGTTGTCCCCCAGATTAGGCAGCATAGATGTCACCCAGATTAGGCAGCATAGATGTCCCCCAGATTAGGAGCATACTTGTCCCCCAGATTAGGCAGCATAGATGTCCCCCAGATTAGGCAGCATAGATGTCACCCAGATTAGGCAGCATAGATGTCCCCCAGATTAGGAGCATAGTTGTCCCCCCAGATTAGGCAGCATAGATGTCACCCATATTAGGCAGCATAGATGTCCCCCAGATTAGGAGCATAATTGTTCCCAAGAGTAGGCAGTTTAGATGTCCCCCAGATTAGGAGTATACTTGTCCCCCAGATTAGGCATTTTAGATATCCCCCAGATTAGGAGCATAGTTGTCCCCCAGATTAGGCATCATAGATGTCACCCAGATTAGGCAGCATAGATGTCCCCCAGAATAGGAGCATACTTGTCCCCCAGAGTAGGCAGCATAGATGTCCCCCAGATTAGGAGCATACTTGTCCCCCAGATTAGGCATCATAGATGTCCACCAGATTAGGAGCATAGTTGTCCCACAGATTAGGAGCATAATTGTCCCCCAGATAAGGAGCATAGTTGTCCCCCAGATTAGACAGCATAGATGTCACCCAGATTAGGCAGCACAGATGTCCCACAGATTAGGCAGCATAGATGTCCCCCAGATTAGGAGCATAGTTGTCCCCCAGATTAGGCAGCATAGTTGTCCCCCAATCAACGCGGGCCGGTCAGAGCCAATCAAAGGGCTGTATGTGGCAAGCGGGCTGTACAATGCCCAGGTCTGCCCCAGAGGGTTTCATAACCAATCACAATAGAGAAAATTTTGTTGTAGGAGCATGGTCAATCTACTCAGACCCATCTGTCATTGGTGACTGGAAATCCTGGCTGATCCATCCCTGATTCATCTTGAAAAACGTCAGTCTCTCCACATTTTTAGTGCACAGACGAGTTAGCCTTGGGGTGACTATGGCCCCGGTCGCACTAAACACCCTCCCTGATGGCACACTACTGGCCGGGCAGGACAGCTTTTCCAGGGCAAACTCTGCTGGTTGCAGCCATAAATCGAGTTTGGCTGCCCAGAAGTCCAGCGGATCTTCAACAGTTGTTGGCAGGGTCATGTCGAGCTAAGCCACCACCTGTTGGTTCAGGTCCTGCTCCATGTCCACCTGCTGCTGATGAGTAGCTTCACTATGCGGCTGAAGGAAGCTACTCATCAGCGACTGTAGACTCAGGCTGCTGCTGATTGAGCCGGTACTGCTCCTGCCACTCCTCCCCTCCCCAACAGCCGTGGCAGTGGAAGGTGAGCGCAGAGGGCCCCCCGAGTCAGACCTGCGAATGGATGGACCATGTGGCCGATAGGCATTTGCCAACCGACTACGTAGGAGCTCCCTGAAGTAGGTCAGTTTGTCCTCCCTCTCAGTGGGTGTAAAAAAGGCCCCCATTCTGGGCCAATAGCGAGGGTTTAATAAGGTGGAGATCCAGAAGTCATTGCGCTGACGAATTTTGACAATTACGCAAGCAACTCAGCATGCATCATGCCATTTGTGACAGTGACTCGCTGGGACTACCTGCCTCCATCTCCACTGAATACTGCCACAGTGTGTCTGGGTCCTCTGTCTCGCCTCCCTCGTAATAACCCTCCAGCTCCTCTGGCTGCTCCTGCTCCTCCTCTCCTGTCCAATGACCAGAAACACCGGCCCTCTCATCCACCTTAAACTGTGCTCCGCTCTGCCCCTCATCATCCTCCTTCAGTTCATCCCCCACAGGACTCATGTAGCCTTCTGATGTAGGCGCAACATCTCCATTGCTGTGACCAGCCATGTATTCAATCATTTTTTGGAGTAAATGTAGGAGTGGAATTACATCGTTCATGGCGTAATTCGAGCGACTAACAAAAAATGTGGCTTCCTCAAAGGGCCTCAGCAAACGGCAGGTGTCACGTATGAGCTGCCACTCGTTCACATTGAAGTTACACAGGGGAGTACTCCTATCTGCTTGTATCATCAAAAAATCCGTGATGGCTTTTCTTTGTTCGTATAGTCTGTCCAACATATGGAGGGTGTAATTCCAACGTGTGGCAACGTCACAAATGAGACTATGTTGTGGGATACCGTTCTGACGTTGCAGCTCAAGCAAAGTGTGCTTGGCGGTGTACCAGTGGCTGAAGTGCATGCACAGTTTCCTTGCCATTTTCAGGATGTCTTGCAAATGGGGTGAAGACTTGATGAACTTCTTGAAAACCAGATTCAACACGTGTGCCATGCAGGGCGAATGGTTCACACTTCCTTGTCGCAGCGCGGCCACAATGTTCTTCCCATTGTCGGTCACCATGGTTCCCATTTCCAGATTTCGTGGAGTAAGCCATACTCTGATTTCTTCCCTAATGAACTTTAGCAGTTCCTCCCCTGTGTGACTCCGTTTGCCAAGGCAAACCATGTGAAGGACGGCTTGACACCACTGTGCCCTACACACGTGGTACGATGAAGGGCCACCGAGATTTGGACGTGCAGTGGAGGCCGAGGAAATGGGGGAGGAGGAAGAGGTGCACACTGTAAAAGGACCAACTGCCTGGGAGCCAGAGCGTGGAGGAGAAAGCGGTGTGACCTGTCCAAGTTGCTGTTGTGGCTGTGCAGGAACAACATTTACCCAGTGGGCCATAAAAGACGTGTATTGTCCCTGCCCGTAGTTACAGCTCCACACGGCGGCGCTGCAGTGCACTTTTGAACACACCGACAGGCTCAAGGACTGGCCCACCTTCTCTTGTACAAACTTATGCAGGGCTGGTACTGCCTTCTTCGCAAAGAAATGACGGCTTGGGACTCTCCACCTCGGCTCGGCACAAGCCATCAATTCCCTGAAAGCTGCAGAGTCCACCAGTTGGAAAGGGAGGGACTGCAACACCAGCAACTTGGACAGGAGCACATTCAACTTCTGCGCCGTTGGATGAGTGGGCGCATACTGTTGTCTCTTTGACATGGCTTCGCCGATCAATTGTTGGCGGAATGGCTGACTACGAGTGGAAGAAGCAGGAGCGCAAGAAGGTGGGTTTGACACAATGCTCCCTTCAGCTGAGGTGGTGGAGCCTTGGCTGGATGACGGAGGGAGCGGATGGCCACTGGGTGATGCGGCAGGCTGGACCACTACCTCGGAGCCACGGTTGTCCCAGGCAACTTTATGGTGGCGAATCATGTGTTGACGCAGGGCCGTGGTTCCGCGATTGGGACCCTGGCCACGCTTTACTTTCTGCCGACAGATTTTGCATATGACTACGCTAAGGTCCTCCGGATTCTTTATGAAGAACAACCACACCGCAGAGTAGCTGATTTTCCCACCCGCAGTCTGCACTATTTCACTGTTATTGGTGCCGTCTCCAGAAACCCCTGTTCCACTACCTCCCTGAATGGTAGCTTGCCGCGAAGCAGGTTGTCTCCCCCTGGCACGTTTGGCTCCTGAATTTCCATTACTGCCACCACCACACTGATTGCCAACCGTGCTACCGCCTTGCTGCCTCATAGACAAAGAGCAAATCTCTTCTCCTGATGATGATGAAGCCCCGGCTTCTGCACCCGGCTCCCAATTGCGATCGGCTTTATCATCATGAAAAGATGTGTGCACGTCACTGATGTCCTCCTCGTGTTCCACAACAGTGTCTGCCTCAGGACCCTGAACAATTGAAACACCGCCTCCCACGTCACTCTCCACATCACTACTTGCCCGCCTTGCGGAGCAAGTGACACATGTCTCCTCACATTCTTGGTTGCCCATTAGCTGCTGACTGTCCTCTATTGGATCGTCCTCAGTAAACAGTGGAGCTGAACCCAAAGCATGAGATACTTCTTTGGTAGAGGGAACAGCATATGACAAAGGCAATGGGATTACAGGGACTGCTCCCGGGAAATGCCAACTGAGGGTTGTGTCTGAGGAACCCACAGATTCTTGACTGGGGTTGTGAGATGTCGCTTGTGATGATGGGGATGAGTGTGCAAACCAATTGACGAGGAGAGATGGGTCGACGACACGACCGCTGGGTGTTAACGGGAGCTCAGGCCTATTGCTGCGACTCCTGCTGCCAGTAGCCCCAAGTCTGCTGCCAACTCTGCCTGACGTATGTAGGCCTCTGCCCCTTCTCTCTACACGTCCTGGCACTTCCCTGCCTGACATACTTAGTGCGTTTATGAGGGTATGGAACAGTAGCAGGCGATTACTTACGGCTGTCCTTTCAAAGTATATAGGCCCTAGACAGAATAACAGTTACTAAATAGTACACTCCTTTGTTGTATGTATGCCCTTTGCAATGATGAGCGCACTGGCATGCGTATTTCTACGCAGAAAAAAACAATTTTTTTTTAAATATACCAGCAGGTGTATACTAATGTGTGGAATAGCACTGAATTTAGCACAGAGACAGAATAACAGGTAGTTAATGGTACACTACTTGGTTCTATGTATGCCCTTTGCAATGATGAGCGCACTGTTAAGCGTATTTATACGGAGAAAAAAACTCTTTTTTTGTTGTATACACCAGCCGGTGTATACTAATGTTTGGAATAGCACTGAATTTAGCACTGAGACAGAAATACAGGTATTAAATATTACACTACTTGGTTGTATGTATGCCCTTTGTAATGATGAGCGCATTGTTAAGCGTATTTGTACGCAGGAAAAACTTTTTTTTTCTTTAATACACCGGCAGGTTTATAACGTGTGGTATAACACTGAATTTAGCATAGAGACAGAAAAAAAGGTAGTATATGGTAAGCTATTTGCTTGTATGTAGGCCCTTTGCAATGATAAGGCCACTGTTAAGCGTATTTGTACGCAGGAAAACCTTTTTTTTCTTTAATACACCGGCAGGTGTATAACGTGTGGTATAACACTTAATTTAGCACAGAGACAGAAAAAAAGGTGGTATATGGTACGCTATTTGCTTGTATTTAGGCCCTTTGCAATGATAAGGCCACTGTTAAGCTTATTTGTACGCAGGAAAACCTTTTTTTTCTTTAATACACCGGCAGGTGTATAACGTGTGGTATAACACTTAAATTAGCACAGAGACATAAAAAAAGGTGGTATATGGTACGCTATTTGCTTGTATTTAGGCCCTTTGCAATGATAAGGCCACTGTTAAGCATATTTGTACGCAGGAAAAACGTTTTTTTCTTTAATACACCGGCAGGTGTATAACGTGTGGTATAACACTGAATTTAGCACAGAGACAGAAAAAAAGGTGTTATATGGTACACTATTTGCTTGTATGTAGGCCCTTTGCAATGATAAGGCCACTGAAAAATCATATTTGTACGCAGGAAAACCTTTTTTTTTCTTTTATACACCGGCAGGTGTGTAACGTGTGGTATAACACTGAATTTAGCGCAGAGACAAAGTAATAGGGGAAAAATGGTAAAAAGGCACTAAAGTCCACACTAATATGACTTATTTCTGAACAGCAGCAGGACCCAACAGTGCAGCACCACAAAAAAAAATAATCCAGGGATTAAGCCCTAAATTGCACTCTGTCACACAATTTTGAGCAGCAGAAGATTTGTGGAGCAAAAAAAAAAAACTCAATTGGGCTGAAAAATGAGGAGATAAGATGCTTCAGAAAGTTCAGGCAGCTTGGAGATCTGTATGAGGCAGCTGACGGCTATCTGCCCCTCTCTGCTGCAATGCTCAATAACGTGAATAGGAGGTTTAGCTATCAATGATCCTTCTCAGTGTAACAGCACAGCACTCTGCACTCCTGTCTTTCCCTAATGCTGATGTGACTAGCAGTTGCAGTGTACGCTGTGGTATGAGCTATTCACACACACACACAGTCCCGTCCTCTCCATCTGAGTGCATAGATGAAATGATGAGAGGCAAGATGGCCACCGATTATATAGGGGCTGTGACATCACAGGGGTCAGTGAACACTGATAGGCTGCATCTCACATGTGGTTCAGGGTCAGCCCGCCTACCTTCATTCCCGCCGCTGTTTCACGCCCTCCCATAATCCCCTGCCCCATGTATTCACATGTGGATCCGCCATCTTAGGTCTCCAATAGCCTGGAACTGTCACGATGCCGGCTGGCAGGTAGTGGATCCTCTGTGCCAGAGAGGGATTGGCGTGGACCGTGCTAGAGGATCGGTTCTAAGTCACTACTGGTTTTCACCAGAGCCCGCCGCAAAGCGGGATGGTCTTGCTGCGGCGGTAGTGACCAGGTCGTATCCCCTAGCAACGGCTCAACCTCTCTGGCTGCTGAAGATAGGCGCGGTACAAGGGAGTAGACAGAAGCAAGGTCGGACGTAGCAGAAGGTCGGGGCAGGCAGCAAGGATCGTAGTCAGGGGCAACGGCAGAAGGTCTGGAATCACAGGCAAGGAACACACAAGGAACGCTTTCACTGGCACTAGGGCAACAAGATCCGGCGAGGGAGTGAAGGGGAAGTGAGGTGATATAGGGAAGTGCACAGGTGTAAACACTAATTGGAACCACTGCACCAATCAGCGGTGCAGTGGCCCTTTAAATCGCAAAGACCCGGCGCGCGCGCGCCCTAGGGAGCGGGGCCGCGCGCGCCGGGACAGAACTGACGGGGAGCGAGTAAGGTACGGGAGCCGGGGTGCGCATCGCGAGCGGGCGCTACCCGCATCGCGAATCGCATCCCGGCCGGAGGTAGTAACGCAGCGCCCCGGGTCCGTGGAACCGACCGGGGCGCTGCAGTGAGGGAAGTGTAGCGAGCGCTCCGGGGAGGAGCGGGGACCCGGAGCGCTCGGCGTAACAGTACCCCCCCCCTTGGGTCTCCCCCTCTTCTTGGGGCCTGAGAACCTGAGGATCAGACTTTTGTCCAGGATATTGTCCTCAGGTTCCCAGGACCTCTCTTCTGGACCACAACCCTCCCAATCCACTAAAAAAAAAGTTCTTCCCCTGACCTTTTTAGAGGCCAAAATCTCTTTGACAGAGAAGATGTCCGAGGAGCCGGAAACAGGAGTGGGAGGAACAGATTTAGGAGAAAAACGGTTGAGGATGAGAGGTTTAAGAAGAGAGACGTGAAAGGCATTAGGGATACGAAGAGAAGGAGGAAGAAGAAGTTTGTAAGAGACAGGATTAATTTGACACAAAACTTTAAAAGGACCAAGATAGCGTGGTCCCAACTTATAGCTCGGGACACGGAAACGGACATATTTAGCGGAGAGCCATACCTTGTCTCCAGGGGAAAAAATGGGAGGAGCTCTTCTTTTCTTATCTGCGAATCTCTTCATGCGAGAAGAAGCCTGTAAGAGAGAATTTTGGGTCTCTTTCCATATGGTGGAAAGATCACGAGAAATTTCATCCACAGCGGGCAGACCAGAGGGCAAGGGGGTAGGGAGGGGGGGAAGAGGGTGACGGCCGTACACCACGAAAAACGGAGATTTGGAGGAAGATTCAGAGATTCTGAAATTATACGAGAATTCGGCCCAAGGTAGAAGATCTGCCCAGTCATCCTGGCGGGAGGAAACAAAATGTCGTAAATAGTCACCCAAGATCTGGTTAATTCTCTCTACTTGTCCATTGGATTGAGGATGGTATGCAGAAGAAAAATTTAATTTAATCTTGAGTTGTTTACAGAGAGCCCTCCAGAATTTAGACACAAATTGGACGCCTCTATCCGAGACGATCTGTGTAGGCAACCCGTGAAGACGAAAAATGTGTACAAAAAATTGTTTAGCCAACTGAGGCGCTGAAGGAAGACCAGGAAGAGGGATGAAATGTGCCATTTTGGAGAATCGATCAACGACCACCCAAATAACAGTGTTGCCATGGGATGGGGGTAAGTCAGTAATAAAATCCATACCAATCAGAGACCAAGGTTGTTCGGGGACAGGTAGAGGATGAAGAAAACCAGCGGGCTTCTGGCGAGGAGTCTTATCCCGGGCACAGATAGTGCAGGCTCGCACAAAGTCCACCACATCAGTCTCTAGAGTCGGCCACCAATAGAAGCGAGAGATGAGTTGCACAGATTTCTTGATGCCCGCATGACCTGCGAGATGGGAGGAGTGACCCCATTTGAGGATCCCAAGGCGTTGGCGTGGAGAAACAAAGGTCTTTCCTGGAGGAGTTTGCCTGATGGAGGCTGGAGAAGTGGAAATCAGGCAGTCAGGAGGAATGATGTGTTGAGGAGAGAGTTCAATTTCAGAGGCATCTGAGGAACGAGAGAGAGCATCGGCCCTAATGTTTTTATCAGCAGGCCGAAAGTGAATTTCAAAATTAAATCGGGCAAAGAACAGAGACCACCTGGCCTGACGAGGATTCAGCCGTTGGGCAGACTGGAGGTAGGAGAGGTTCTTGTGATCGGTGTAAATAATAACTGGAAATCTTGATCCCTCCAGCAGATGCCTCCATTCCTCAAGTGCTAATTTAATGGCTAGAAGCTCTCGATCCCCGATGGAGTAGTTCCTCTCCGCCGGAGAGAAGGTCCTGGAAAAAAAACCACAAGTAACAGCATGCCCGGAAGAGTTTTTTTGTAGAAGGACAGCTCCAGCTCCCACTGAGGAGGCATCAACCTCCAATAGGAAGGGTTTAGATGGGTCAGGTCTGGAGAGCACGGGAGCCGAAGAAAAGGCAGACTTGAGTCGTTTAAAGGCGTCTTCCGCTTGAGGAGGCCAAGACTTGGGATCGGCATTTTTTTTTGTTAAAGCCACAATAGGAGCCACAATGGTAGAAAAATGTGGAATAAATTGCCTGTAATAATTGGCGAACCCCAAAAAACGTTGGATGGCACGGAGTCCGGAGGGGCGTGGCCAATCTAAGACGGCAGAGAGTTTATCTGGGTCCATTTGTAGTCCCTGGCCAGAGACCAAGTATCCTAGAAAAGGAAGAGATTGGCATTCAAACAGACATTTCTCTATTTTGGCATAGAGTTGATTATCACGAAGTCTCTGAAGAACCATACGGACATGCTGGCGGTGTTCTTCAAGATTGGCAGAAAAAATCAGGATATCGTCCAGATATACAACAACACAGGAGTATAGTAGATCACGAAAAATTTCATTAACAAAGTCTTGGAAGACGGCAGGGGCGTTGCATAGACCAAAGGGCATGACCAGATACTCAAAGTGTCCATCTCTGGTGTTAAATGCCGTTTTCCATTCATCCCCCTCTCTGATGCGGATGAGATTATAAGCACCTCTTAAGTCCAGTTTGGTAAAAATATGGGCACCTTGGAGACGATCAAAGAGTTCAGAGATGAGGGGTAGGGGGTAGCGGTTCTTAACCGTGATTTTATTAAGACCGCGGTAGTCAATGCAAGGACGTAGAGAGCCATCTTTTTTGGACACAAAGAAAAATCCGGCTCCGGCAGGAGAGGAGGATTTACGGATAAAGCCCTTTTTTAAATTTTCTTGGACGTATTCAGACATGGCAAGAGTCTCTGGGACGGACAGAGGATAGATTCTGCCCCGGGGTGGAGTAGTGCCCGGGAGGAGGTCAATGGGACAATCATAAGGCCTGTGAGGAGGTAGAGTCTCAGCTTGTTTTTTGCAAAAAACGTCCGCAAAGTCCATATAGGCCTTAGGGAGACCGGTTACATGAGGAAGCACAGGGACACGGCAAGGTTTACTGGGAACCGGTTTTAAGCAGTCCTTGGAACAAGAGGGCCCCCAACTCTTGATCTCCCCAGTGGACCAATCCAGGATTGGGGAATGGAGTTGAAGCCAGGGAAGTCCAAGAAGGATTTCAGAAGTGCAATTGGGGAGGACCAACAGTTCAATCCTCTCGTGATGAGATCCGATGCACATTAGAAGGGGCTCCGTGCGGAAACGTATAGTACAGTCCAATCTTTCATTGTTTACACAATTGATGTAGAGGGGTCTGGCGAGACTGGTCACCGGGATGTTGAACCTGTTGACTAGAGAGGCTAAGATGAAATTTCCTGCAGATCCAGAGTCCAGGAAGGCCACAGCAGAGAAGGAGAAGGCAGAGGCAGACATCCGCACAGGCACAGTAAGACGTGGAGAAGCAGAGTAGACATCAAGGACTGTCTCACCTTTGTGCGGAGTCAGCGGACGTCTTTCCAGGCGGGGAGGACGGATAGGACAATCCTTCAGGAAGTGTTCGGTACTAGCACAGTACAGGCAGAGATTCTCCATGCGGCGTCGTGTCCTCTCTTGGGGTGTCAGGCGAGACCGGTCGACCTGCATAGCCTCCACGGCGGGAGGCACAGGAACAGATTGCAGGGGACCAGAGGAGAGAGGAGCCGGGGAGAAAAAACGCCTCGTGCGAACAGAGTCCATATCCTGGCGGAGCTCCTGACGCCGTTCGGAAAAACGCATGTCAATGCGAGTGGCAAGATAGATGAGTTCATGTAGGTTAGCAGGGATTTCTCGTGCGGCCAGAACATCTTTAATGTTGCTGGATAGGCCTTTTTTAAAGGTCGCGCAGAGTGCCTCATTATTCCAGGATAATTCTGAAGCAAGGGTACGGAACTGTACGGCATACTCGCCAACGGAAGAATTACCCTGGACCAGGTTCAACAGGGCAGTCTCAGCAGAAGAGGCTCGGGCAGGTTCCTCAAAGACACTTCGAATTTCCGAGAAGAAGGAGTGTACAGAGGCAGTGACGGGGTCATTGCGGTCCCAGAGCGGTGTGGCCCAAGCCAGGGCTTTTCCAGACAGCAGGCTGACTACGAAAGCCACCTTAGACCTTTCAGTGGGGAACTGGTCCGACATCATCTCCAAGTGTAATGAACATTGGGAAAGAAAGCCACGGCAAAACTTAGAGTCCCCATCAAATTTATCCGGCAAGGATAGTCGTATTCCAGAAGCGGCCACTCGCTGCGGAGGAGGTACAGGAGCTGGCGGAGGAGATGATTGCTGGAGCTGTGGTAGTAACTGTTGTAGCATAACAGTCAGTTGAGACAGCTGTTGGCCTTGTTGCGCAATCTGTTGTGACTGCTGGGCGACCACCGTGGTGAGGTCAGCGACAACTGGCAGAGGAACTTCAGCGGGATCCATGGCCGGATCTACTGTCACGATGCCGGCTGGCAGGTAGTGGATCCTCTGTGCCAGAGAGGGATTGGCGTGGACCGTGCTAGAGGATCGGTTCTAAGTCACTACTGGTTTTCACCAGAGCCCGCCGCAAAGCGGGATGGTCTTGCTGCGGCGGTAGTGACCAGGTCGTATCCCCTAGCAACGGCTCAACCTCTCTGGCTGCTGAAGATAGGCGCGGTACAAGGGAGTAGACAGAAGCAAGGTCGGACGTAGCAGAAGGTCGGGGCAGGCAGCAAGGATCGTAGTCAGGGGCAACGGCAGAAGGTCTGGAATCACAGGCAAGGAACACACAAGGAACGCTTTCACTGGCACTAGGGCAACAAGATCCGGCGAGGGAGTGAAGGGGAAGTGAGGTGATATAGGGAAGTGCACAGGTGTAAACACTAATTGGAACCACTGCACCAATCAGCGGTGCAGTGGCCCTTTAAATCGCAAAGACCCGGCGCGCGCGCGCCCTAGGGAGCGGGGCCGCGCGCGCCGGGACAGAACTGACGGGGAGCGAGTAAGGTACGGGAGCCGGGGTGCGCATCGCGAGCGGGCGCTACCCGCATCGCGAATCGCATCCCGGCCGGAGGTAGTAACGCAGCGCCCCGGGTCCGTGGAACCGACCGGGGCGCTGCAGTGAGGGAAGTGTAGCGAGCGCTCCGGGGAGGAGCGGGGACCCGGAGCGCTCGGCGTAACAGGAACGCTGTAAAATGGAGTTTAATGAAGCGATTCCTGCGATAGAATTGCGGCGATATTGCGAATCAAATTTTTCATGAAATTCGTAACTAATTCGGGTTCGTCAAGTTCGATTCGCTCATCTCTAGTTATAAAGGTTAATATTTTGCCAAGATGTAGAACATATTCAAGTTTTTGAATCTGACAGTGCCCATTTAAGTTTTAGCAACTGTTTTACATTTATCTGCTTGATTTGGCGAAAGGTTTTGCCAATATAAAAGAACCCATACGTACAAAAGATAGCATATATAAAAAATTTTGTTCTACAGGTTTAAAATGTTGTATTTAAAAAAAATAACCCCCCTAGTCTGATATATTTTAAACCCAAATTAAAACTACAAAAGGAGCATGAACCGCAAGGAAAATTTTCAGTAAGGCTGTGTTCAGGCAGCCAATGCGTTTTATTTGATTTCTTCTGTTTAGTTTTATTTTTAATGTTTTGTTGTACGGTTTTGCTCCTCTTGTAGGTAATAATTGTTTTTTTCTCCGTAACTACTGACAAATAGGAATCCTGCTGCAACATATACCAATTCTGAAAAACTGATTTTTTGATATAGTTGTTCATAGGGGTATTGGCAAATGAGAAGGTAATGCAATCATTTTTTCTTTTTCTGTTTATTTTTTAACAGATCTTCACGTTTCACTTTGTCTGCTCTTTCTCTCACTTTTTTGACTACTTCTGTTGGGTAACCGCAATTTATAAACCTTTGCTCCAGTTCTAAAACCTGCTGCTGGTAAATATTTTCATTATTATTAATCCTCTTAAGTCTGATCATTTGGCTGTAGGGGATACCTTTCTTTGTATGAACAGGATGCAAGGATTTATAATGCAGCCATGGATTCTTGGAAGAAGGTTTTCTGAAACTTGATGTTACTAGGCTCCCTTCAATGGCATCAACTCTAATATCTAGGAATTCCAAAGTAGTATTCTGAAAATGGGACGTGAATGACATATTGACATTGTTGGCAATATTCAGGTAAGTTACAAACTCATCAAATTGGTCCTGTGAGCCATTCCACACAATAAATATGTCATCAATAGTGTTGAGCGGCATAGGCCATATTCGAATTCGCGAATATTCACAAATATATGGACGAATATTCGTCATATATTCGCGAATATTCGCATATTCGTAATATTCTCGATTTATTTTCGCATATGTGAAAATTCGCGTATGCGAAAATTAACATATGCGAAAAGTAGCATATACAAAAATAGCATAAGCGAAAATTCGCATATACGAAAATTAGCATATGCAAATTTTCGCATATGCGAAAATTCGCACACCAGTCTCACACAGTAGTATTAGAGCCTTCTTTACACCACACAAGCTGGAAGCAGAGAGGAATGACCACTGTGATAAGTACTGTGAAAAAAAAAAAAAAAAAAAAAGAATATTCGTAATTACGAATATATAGTGCTATATTCGCGAATTCGCGAATAAAATTCGTATTGCGAATATTCGCGAGCAACACTAGTCATCAACATATCTCCAAATTGTTTTAATGTATTGTTTAAATGGATTACGAGACAAGAAAATAAATTTCCTCTCAAAAATTGCCAGGAAAATATTTGCGAAAGTACAAGAGATAGATGTACCCATATCGGGACCATTCGTTTGTTTGTACCACTCACCTCAAAATTGGAACGTGATATTAGATAATATAAACAGTACTGCTTCAGAAATAAACTTAATAAATTCTTTAGATTTATCTGTACTCGATAGGAACTGTTTCAAAGCCTGTTTCAAAGCAAATTCATTCTGCCAAGTGAATTCTTCAAGTGCCACAATTAGGTAACCTGTATCTCGCAATAGGTGGGTATGTGCTGTAAAAAGGAGAAACTAATCAATCTACATAACTGGCGAGAGGCCGTGGGGCAACCAATGCCCGCTACAATGGGGCGACCTGGGGGGGGCAACAACCTTTGTGAATTTTGGGTAGCATGTACCAATAGGCATGTTTAGGGTGTGTAGGTAGCAATTTCTCAGCTATTTTTTCTTGAAGTATACCCTTCTCTGTGTATATGCGGAGAAATGACCTCAACTTATTAATGATTTTGCGAGTAGGATCACTCCCTAGTTTTTCATATGTAGTGACATCACTAAGTTGTTTAAAGGCTTCTTGGTCATAATCAATTTAACTCCAAATAACTATCCCCCTCCCCCTTATCAGCCTTGGTGACTATGACATCCTGTCGATCTGCAAGCTGATCTAATGCTGCTTTCTCTTCCTTTGAGATGTTATGTATGGGTTGGGGGTACAATAGTGCTTTACATGCAGGTAGGAGGAGGAGACCTACCACAAAGAAAGGAGAGATAGAATGTGACCTGGCGTCGGTAGTTCCAGAGAATTTGGTTGTGAACTTCCCGGACATTGAATTGAGCCAAGCATGTGTATCAGCCTTAACCCTTAAAGGCCTTTTTATTCTTAACCCCTTAAGGACCCAGCCAATTTTCACTGAAGGACCCGGCTATTTTTTGCACATCTGACCACTGTAACTTTAAACATTAATAACTCTGGGATGCTTTTACCTTTCATTCTGATTCCGAGAAAGTTTTTTCATGACATATTCTACTTTATGTTAGTGCTAAAATTTTGTCGATACTTGCATCATTTCTTGGTGAAAAATTCCAAAATTTGATGAAAAAATGAAAATTTTGAATTTTTTTTTACTTTGAAGCTCTCTGCTTATAAGGAAAATTAATATTTCAAATAAATTATATATTGATTCACATATACAATATGTCAATTTTATGTTTCCATCATAAAGTTGACATGTTTTTACTTTTGGAAGACATCAGAGGGCTTCAAAGTATAGCAGCAATTTTCCAATTTTTCACAAAATTTTCAAAATTGAAAATTTTCAGGGACCAGTTCTGTTTTGAAGTGGATTTGAAGGGCCTTCATATTAGAAATACCCCACAAATGACCTCATTATAAAAACTTCACTCCTCAAAGTATTCAAAATGACATTCAAAAGGTTTGTTAACCCTTTAGGTGTTTCACAGGAATAGCAGCAAATTGAAGGAGAAAATTCAAAATCTTCATTTTTTACACTCGCATGTTCTTGTAGACCCAGTTATTGAATTTTTACAAGGGATAAAAGGAGAGAAACCTTCCTAAAATGTGTAACTCAATTTCTCTCAAGTAAGAAAATACCTCATATGTGTATGTCAAGGGTTCGGCGGGCGCAGTAGAGGGCTCAGAAGGGAAGCAGCGACAATGGGATTTTGGAGAGTGAGTTTTTCTGAAATGGTTTTTGCGGGGCATGTCACATTTAGGAAGCCCCTATGGTGCCAGAACAGCAAAAAATAAAACACAGGGCATACTATTTTGGAAAATACACCCCTCAAGGCACGTAACAAGGGGTCCAGTGAGCCTTAATACCCCACAGGTGTTTGACGACTTTTCTGTAAATTTGGATGTGTAAATGATTTTATTTATTTTTTCACTAAAATGATAGTTTTCCCCAAATTTTTTTTGCAAGGGATAATAGGACAAAATGCCCCCCAAAATTTGTAACCCCATCTCTTATGAGTATGGAAATACCCCATTTTAGGACGTAAAATGCTTTGCGGGTGAACTACAATGCTCAGAAGAGAAGGAGTCACATTTGGCTTTTGAAAAGCAAATTTTGCTGAAACGTTTTTTTGGGGGCATGTCCCATTTAGGATGCCACTATGGTGCCAGGAAAGCAAAAAAAAATCCCACATGGCATACTATTTTGGAATCTACACCCCATAAGGCACGTAACAAGGGGTCCAGTGAGCCTTAACACCCCACAGGTGTTTGACGACTTTTCGTTAAATTTGAATGTGTAAATGATTTTTTTTTTCACAAAAATGCTAGTTTTCCCTCAAATTTAAAATTTTTAAAAGGGGAAATAGGACAAAATGCCCCCAAAATTTGTAACCCCATCTCTTTGGAAATACCCAATGTGTGGATGTCAAGTGCTCTGCTGGCGCACTACAATGCTCAGAAGAGAAGGAGCGCCATTGAGCTTTTGGGAAAAAAAAGTTGTTTGGAATGGAAGTCAGGGGCCATGTGCGTTTACAAAGCCCCCCTTGGTGCTAGAACAGTGGACCCCCCCACATGTGACCCCATTTTGGAAACTTCACCCCTCACAGAATTTAATAAGGGGTGCAGTGAGTATTTACACCCCACTGGTGTTTGACAGATCTTTGGAACAGTGGGCTGTGCAAATGAAAAATTACATTTTTCATTTTCATGGACCACTGTTCCAAAAATCTGTCAGACACCTGTGGGGCGTAAATGCTCACTGTACCCCTTATTACATTACATGAGGGGTGTAGTTTCCAAAATGGGGTCACATGTGGGTATTTCTTTTTTTGCGTTTATGTCAGAACCGCTGTGCAAATCACCAATTTAGGCCTCAAATGTACATGGTGCGCTCTCACTCCTGAGCATTGTTGTCCGCCCGCCGAGCATTTTACGCCCACATATGGGGTATTTCCGTATTCAGGAGAAATTGTGTTACAAATTTTGGGGGTCTTCTTTTCCTTTTACCGCTTGTGAAAATAAAAAGTATGGGGCAACACCAGCATGTTAGTGCAATTTATTTATTTTTTTTACACTAACAAGCTGGTGTAGCCCCCAACTTTTCCTTTTCATAAGGGGTAAAAGGAGAAAAAGCCCCCCAAATTTGTAGTGCAATTTCTCCCGAGTACGGAAATACCCCATATGTGGCCCTAAACAGTTTCCTTGAAATACGACAGGGCTCCGAAGTGAGAGAGCGTCATGCGCATTTGAGGACTAAATTAGGGATTGCATAAGGGTGGACATAGGGGTATTCTACGCCAGTGATTCTCAAACAGGGTGCCTCCAGCTGTTGCTAAACTCCCAGCATGCCTGGACAGTCAGTGGCTGTGCGGAAATGCTCAGAGTTTTTGTTTTGCAACAGCTGGAGGCTCCGTTTTGGAAACACTGCCGTACAACATGTTTTTCAGTTTTATTGGGGGGACAATGTAAGGGGGTGTATATGTAGTGTTTTACCCTTTATTATGTGTTAGTTTAGTGTTTTTAGGGTACATTCACACAGGCTGGGGTTTACAGTGAGTTTCCCGCTAGGAGTTTTAGCTGGAGCTGAAAATTTGCCACAGCTCAAACTTGAGGCAGGAAACTTACTGTAAACCTCCACCCTTGTGAATGTACCCTGTACATTCACATGGAGGGGGGGGGGCAAACATCACTGTTGCAAAACTGCAACTCCCAGCATGCAATGACAGACCGTACATGCTGGGAGTTGAACTTTTGCAACAGCTGGAGGCACACTGGTTTGAAAACATTCAGTTAGGTTCTGTTGCCTAACTCAGTATTATACAACCAGTGTTGCTCCAGCTGTTGCAAAACTACAAATCCCAGCATGTACTGATCACCAAAGGGAATGATGTAGTTATACAACAGCTGGAGGTACACAACTACAACTCCCAGCATGGTGTGCATGCTGGGAGTTGTAGTTTGGCTTGATTTAGAGGGCCGCGGTTTAGAAACCACCGCACAGTGATCTCCAAACTGTGGCTCTCCAGATGTTGCAAAACTACAAATCCCAGCATGCCCAGACAGCAAACTGCTGTGTGGGCATGCTAGGAGTTGTAGTTTTGCAAGATCTAGAGCGCCACAGTTTAGAGACCACTGCACAGTGATCTCCAACCTGTAGCCCTCCAGCTGTTGCAAAACTACAAATCCCAGCATGCCCAAACAGCAAACAGCTGTCTGGGCATGCTGGGAGTTGTAGTTTTGCAACATATGGAGGGCTACAGTTTAGAGACCACTGTATAGTGGTCTCCAAACTGTAGCCCTCCAGATGTTGGTAGGCAACTCACCGACTTCCATAGTCTGCAGCAGGGAGCCAGCCGAACGTCATCGCCGCCCGATGATGGCAAGTGACCTCTGGCGCCGGTCACAGAACAGTTCCCCCATTCTGCCCAGACTACTGTGGGTGGGCAGAATGGTTGAACCAAATTTTAACCCCCCCCGCCCCCAATCTGCTATTGGTCGGTCGCTTCTGAACGACCAATAGCAGGGATATAAGGGGTGGCACCCCTGCCACCTCACTCCTATCCCTTCAGGGGGAACGTTAGTGTCTTAGACAACTCGAACCCCCTTATTTTCAGAGTCACTGGGTCACCGGAGATCCGCATGACCCGGAATCGCTGCAGATCACCGGTCTGAATTGACCGGTGATTTGCGGCGATCGCCGACTTGGGGGGGGGGTTTGATTTCAGCAGGCTTCCTGGTCCGGCCCCGCCCAGCTAGCAATGGGGACCGAAAATCGCACGGTCGTAGCTGTAAGCCCTCAGTCCTTAAGGACTCTAAAACGGGGGCCCTCCATCCTTAAGGGGTTGAGCAAAGGCTTGAACTTTGGACATACCGAACCATTCAAATTCCATCTTTTTGAGGAGGACTTCAATAGAGGCATACGAAAACTTAACTTAATTATTTTTTTTGCAGCATCAAAAAATACAAATATGAATATACCTGCTAAAAAAGAGGGTGATCAACAGTGTACCATTGGGGTACAGACCAGTAGCAGCTGACAAAAAATATACTTACCCTTATAAAGTTAGCAGGGGGACCAATAAGTCAGGGTCATAATACTGAGGAAGGGGAAATATTCATGGGAGGTAATCCCTCCAAATTTAACCCCTGGAGGAGCAATTGATTTGTTCCAAAAAGCAGTATGTAGAGATGTAAAAGCACTACTTTTAGGGGACATAACATCTCAAAGGAAGATAAAGCAGCATTAGATCAGCTTGCAGCTCGACAGGAGGTCATAGTCACCAAGGCTAATGAAGGGGGGGAGGGGGCAATAGTTATTTGGAGCAAAAAAGATTATGACCAAGAAGCCTTTAAACAACTTAGTGATGTCACTACATATAAAAAAAACTAGGGAGTGATCCCGCTGGCAAAATCATTAATAAGTTGAGGTTATTTATCCGAATATACACAGAGAAGGGTATACTTCAGGAAAAAACTGCTGAGAAATTGCTACCTACACACCCTAAACGTGCCTATTGGTACATGTTACCCAAAATTCACAAAAGTCGTTGCCCCCCCCCAGGTCGCGCCATTGTAGCGTGCATTGGTTACCCCACAGCCTTTCTCCAGTTATGTAGATTGGTTAGTTTCTCCTTCATTACAGCACATACCCACCTCTTTGTGAAATACAGGGGACCTAATTGTGGCACTTGAAGAATTCACTTGGCAGAAGGATTTTGCTTTAACCTCTATTGATGTTGAAAGTCTTTATACCGCACTCCTTTGGAAGTGGGTATGCAGGCTTTGAAGCAGTTCCTATCGAGTACAGATAAATCTGAAGAATGTATTAACTTTATTTCTGAAACAGTACTGTTTAAATTGTCTTATTATGTGTATCAGTTTGGAGGTGAGTGGTACAGGCAAAGGAATGGTACTTATTTGGGTACACCTATCTCTTGTGCTTTTGCAATTATTTTCCTGGCAATATTTTAGAGGGAATTTATTTTCTCATCTCATAATCCTTATAAAACAATACAATAAGACAATTTGGAGATAGTGGCTCACAGGACCAATTTGATGGGTTTGTAGCTTACCTTAATATTGCCAATAATGTCAAAATGTCATTCACTTCCCATTTTGAGAATACTACTTTGGAATTCCTAGATATTAGAGTTGATGCCATTGAAGGGAGCCAAGTAACATCAAGTTTCAGAAAACCTTCTTCCAAGAATCCATGGCTGCATTATAAATCCTTGCATCCTGTTCATACAAAGAAAGGTATCCCCTACAGCCAAATGATCAGACTTAAGAGGATTAATAATGATGAAAATATTTACCAGCAGCAAGTTGCAGAACTGGAACAAAGGTTCATAAATTGTGGTTACCCAGCAGAAGTAGTCAAAAAAGTGAGAGAAAGAGCAGACAAAGTGAAACGTGAGCATCTGTTAAAAAATAAACAGAAAAAGAAAAAATTATCGTATTACCTTCTCATTTGCCAATATCCCTATGAACAACTATATCAAAAAATCTTTTTTTTAGAATTGGTATATGTTATCAGCAGGTATGGAGAAAAAAACATCTATTACCTACAAGAGGAGCAAAACTATACAACAATACATTAGAAAACTAAAGAGAAGTTGAATAAAACGCATTGTCTGAACACAGCCTTACTGTTTTTTTTCCTTGCGGATCATGCTCCTTTTGTAGTTTAATTCGGGTTTAGAAGAAATCAGACTAGGGGGGGTCATTTTGTTAAAATACAAAATTTTATAACCTGTAGAACAAAATCTTTTGTACATGTGGGTTCTTTTATATTGGCAAAACCATTTGCCCCCTGTTCCATCGGATCAGAGAACATTTGAGATCCATTAGAACAGGAGTAGGAAATACAAAACTAATTACCCATGTCTGAGAAGTCCATGCCGGAGATCCAAATGTATTGAAGTTCACAGCCATAGAGAAAGTAGATCCGACAGGAGAAGGCGATCAGCATTTAATAGTAAAAGATTCCCGATGGATGGATGCAACAGGTGCATTAGGTATCAATGACAGGAATTAAAAGAGTTATTGAAGATATCTGTATTTGCCTGCAGTTCATATATGAAGAATGGTTGTGTGTTTTTACTTACCTTTTTAACACTATGTTTATGTGTTTCCTAGGGAATAGTGACATCACCTCCTGTTTTAAATAGCACAGCTTCATGTGAAGTACTTAGGGTCCAGACGATGTGCTACATGCGCGATACGGACCGTCGCCCATACTACTCCCCCCCCCCCGCACTGCTCTTTTCCGCCCCCCTGCATTTGTATGAATACTTAAACAAAAAAATACACTTTTCAAGCTACCGACCCGGTGTATGCTCCATTTCTATTTTTTTTATCATTGTGTTATTGTGTATTCTATTGGATGTGAGCACCAAAGAGGTCATATAGGCTTACTATAGGAGCTGAAGTCATTGTTCGGATTTACACGCACCAGCAGTGCCAAGGATATCTTTTTATCATAGTACTTTTTGGCAGTTCGTCAAAACTTGGTGAGAGAACTCACACAGCGATCATTGTTCATGGTTAGATTTTCCTATTTTATGGCTTTCTCTTATCTTCCATGTCAGAATGGAGGAGAAAAAACTTTCTCAAGGGAAGGTAAACATTTTTTTTTTTTACTTCTGAAAAAAAGCATGATACTGTATCCAAATAATGTCTCAGAGCAAATCCAGTAAACTGAGTAAATTTGCTCTCAACTGCCATATACATGATATATGGCTTCTCTTTCAAAATTCATGACTCCTGAAGCAGGAAAATAAATTGAGAAAATGACAGGTTACACAGTTTCCTTTTATTAGTAAACATTATGTCTATCTGAAATGTTGCTCTTGAAAAAATGTATATTTGAACAGTATTTACTTGTTACAAGAGGTACTGTATTTTTGTAACACATTTGACATGTTAAACTTGAGCTGTCACTTGACTTTGTATCTTTAGTTGTGTCAAGATGTATTCCCTTATCTGACAAATGTTCAAATTTTATTATCTGCCTCCTCCAACTATTCCTTTATAGCACTGAATTTGCCGCATTCACACTGAGTGTTCTCTATCAAAGGAAATGAAATGAATAAATGATCTTTCTTCATTGCTCATTAGATTTCAGCACCTGGACAGCTCAACATGATATTAAATGAAATGATGACTTGGAATAAGGAAGCAATAGAAGAGTCAGCCTATGTGCTTTGTATCCATGAAGCAGAAAATATTCACTATTTTACTATTCTAATACTTATTAATGATTAGGTGCATTAGCTGCACTATAAGTATACTAACAAAGACCAGAAAGGGGCAAGTTTACAGCATAAAATACAAAATAAATAATTGTATTCCCTATTATAACAACAGTAAACCAGTTAAAGCAAGTATAGGTCTTGGTAAGAGGATACACATTAAATATTTCCCTTAGCCACATCCTACTACAGCTTTAATATTTGCAACCAACCACTGGTTCCCTAGGGATTATGGGGATGATTTATCAAAACCTGTCCAGAAGAAAAGTTGCCCAGTTGCCCATAGCAACCAATCAAGTTTCTTATTTTATTTTTAACAAGGCCTCTGTAAAATGAAAGAAGCGAACCGATTGGTTGCTATGGGCAACTGGGGATTTTTCCTCTGCACAGTTTTTGATAAATCTCCCCCTATGAATCCAAATCATTTCAAATGATGGATGATTTACTGTTGGATGATTTACTATCCATAAGTAGTACTTATAGTTGCATCATCTCAAAATGAATCAACTTGACCTATATAGTCTTTTGGTGAAACCTATGGCATGCTGCCGAGACCAGAATTTTTAAAGGGCAGGTGGATGGGTTGTTGGTTCCATGCAGAAAGAGAATGCCAGAATGTCCCTTCCACCATACTTATAAACTTCCTAAAGTGGAGGTCCCTCTCATTCAATGCGCTAACCCCTTTCTTCTTTCCATTTTTAATTTTTTTACTTTTGTTTTTTTTCTCCTCACCTTTTAAAAATCATAACACTTTAAATTTTCCACCTACAGACCGATATGAGGGCTTGTTTTTTGCGCCACCAATTTTACTTTGTAATACCATTAATCATTTCACCCCAAAATCTATTGCGAAACCAGAAAAAAAACATTTGTGGGGCAAAATGGAAAAAAAAAACGCCATTTTATAAATGTTTAGGGCTAACGATTCTACGCAGTGCACTTTTCGTACAAATTACACCTTATCTTTATTCTGTAGGCCCATACGGTTACAAAGATACCTAATTTATATAGGTTTTATTTTATTTTACTATTTATAAAAGATTATATCTACATGCACCGAAATTAGTATGTTTAACCCCTTAAAGGGGTACTCCGCCCCTAGACATCTTATCCCCTATCCTTTGCGATCTGACATCTTATCCCCTATCCTTTGGATAGGAGATAAGATGTCTAGGGGCGGAGTACCCCTTTAAGGACACAGGGCGTATCCATACACCCCCATTTCCGAGTCCTTAAGGACTCAGGGCGTATAGGTACGCCCTGCGTTCATTCGGCCTCTGTCGCTTGCTGGGCGGGGACTGGACCGGGATGCCTGCTGAATTGATCGGCGATTTGCGGAGATCGCTGATATGGGGGGACCTCAGGATCCCCCTGGGCGATATGCCAGGATGCCTGCTGAACAATATCAGCAGGCATCCCGGTCCGGTTTTGGGCTGAACGGGTCTCTGATGACCCGAAAGCCCAGAAAATAGGGATGATCGGAAATGTCAGAGACATCCCCGATCATCCTTAAGGATAGAAGCAAGGTGGCAGTGATGCCACCTCCTCCTATCCCATGCCATTGATCGGTTAGGACTACCCGACCAATGGCAGTACGGGGCGGGGGGGTTACAGTTGAAATCCCCGCTCTGCCCACCCCTGGATGTTGGGCAGAGTGGGGGGGGGGGGGGGGTGGGTAAGATGGCAGTGGAACTGGAGCAGTTCAGGATGACGGTGGTATCGGTGATTGCGGTGGCATCGGTATAGGCAGCGGTGGGATCTGCAGCAGTGAGGAGGCGGCAGAGCAGCGGTGAAGGCAGCAATAAAGATCTGTGGTAAGTGACCTTCACTGTTGCCTTCTAGGAGTTGCCAGACTACAACTACCAGCATGCCCAGTCAGCCTTTGGCTGCCTGGGCATGCTTGGAGTTGTAGTTTTACAACATCTGGAGGGCTACAGTTTTGACACCACTACACAGTGATCTCCAAACTGTTCTCCTCCAGTTGTTGCATAACTACAACTCCCAAAGTGTCCTTCGGCTGTCTGGGCATGCTGGGAGCTGTAGTTTTTCAACAACTGGAGGCACACTGGTTGGGAAACACTGAGTTGAGTAACAAGTGTAATTCTTGCATCCGGGTCAGTCCTTATGCAAATCCCTCATTAAGGCCTCAAATGTGCATGGCGCTCTCTCACTTCGGAGCCCTGTCGTATTTCAAGGCTACAGTTTAGTGCCACATATGAGGTATCTCCGTACTCGGGAGAAATTGCCTAACAAATTTTGTGGGACTTTTTCTCCTTTTACCCCTTATGAAAAGGTAAAGTTGGGGTCTACACCAGCATGTTATTGAATTTTTTTTTTTCATTTTTTTCACTAACATGCTGGTGTTGCCCCATGTGTGGACATAAAATGCTCTGCAGGCGCACAACAAGGCTCAGGAGTGAGAGCCCATGTACATTTGAGGTGATTTACCCAGGGGTGGCTGATTGTTACAGCGGTTCTGACATAAACGCAAAAAAAAAAAAAAAACATCCACATGTGATCCCATTTTGGAAATGACACCTCTAACGGAATGTAACAAGGGGTATAGTGAGCCTTAACACCCCACAGTTGTTTGAAGAATTTTTGTTAAAGTTGGATGTGAAAATGAAAAAGTCCAATGGTGCTCCTTCTGTTCTGAAACCTGTAGTGTGCCAGCAGAGCACTTAACGTCCACTTATTGGGCATTTTCTAAATAGGGAGAAATTGGGCTTCAAATTTTGTGGTCCATTTTTTCTTATTACCCCTTATGAAAAAGAAAAATTTGGGGTAACACCATAATTTTAGTGTTGAAAATCTAATTTTCCATTTTCACGTCCAACTTCAACGCAAAGTCGTTAAACACCTGTGGGATGTAAAGGTTCACCATACCCCTTGTTACGTTCCATCAGGGGTGTAGTTTCCAAAATAGTATGCCATGTGTGGGTATTTTGTTGTTCTGTTACCATGGGGGCTTCCTAAATGTAACATGGCCCCCAAAAACCATGACAGCTAAATTAGTTTCCAAAAATCCCACAGTTACTCTTTCCCTCTTGAACCATGTTGGGAGCACACAGAGCAATTTATGTCAACATATGAGGTATTTCCATATAGAAATAGAGAAATTGGACTACAAATTTTGGGAGTCTTTTTCTCCATTTACCACTTTAAAAAATGGGCCTACAACAACATGTTAGTGTAATAAATTTTGATTTTGATTTTTCTCCTCCACTTTGATGCTATTCTTGTGAAACACCTAAAGGGTTAACAAACATTCTGAATGTAATTTTGAATACTTTGAGGGTGTAGTTTCTATAATGGGGTCATTTATGTGGTATTACTCACAGAAAGGCCTCTCAAATCCACTTCAAACTTAACTGGTCCCTGAAAAAATTAGATTTTTACATTTTCATGAAAATTTTGAAAATTGATGCTGAACTTTAAAGCCCTCTAATGTCATCAAAAAGTAAAAACATGTCTACTTTTTGATGCCAACATAAAGTAGACATGTTGTATTTGTGAATCAATATAAAATCTCGGAATCAGAATAATCGGTAAAAGCATCCCAGAGTTATTAAAGCATAAAGTGATAGTGGTCAGAATTGTAAAAAAAAGGGTCCTTAAGGTGAAAGAGGTTTTTTTTTACTTTTTGATTTTTCCGTATATAGGGATGTATGAGGGCTAATTTTTTGCACCATGATCTGAAGTTTTTATCGGAACTATGTTTATTTTGATGGTGCCTTTTCATTTTTGTCTAGTATAAGATTGACCCAAACTACACATTTCTGTACTTTAGAATTTTTTTACGCCTGCACCTTTGACCGTGCAGTTTAATTAACATTATATTTTAATATTTTGGACATTTATGCATGCGTCAATACCACACATGTTTAGGTTTTATTTTATTTTTTGCATTTTATTATTTGAAAAATGGGGAAAGGGGGGTAATTTAAACTTTTATTAGGGAAGGGGCTAATGTACAGTATATTTATTTATTTATTTTTTACACTTTTTTTTGTCCCCATAGGAGAGCATTAATCAGTGTTATAGGTGCTCTGCTGCTTCAGCCTGCATGGCAGACATGGAGCAACAGAACACTGATTGGACAGTGAGGCGCAAGGAAAGAAGCCTTCTGCTGTCCTCTCAGCTGTTTGGGATGCTGCGATTTCACTGCAGCGGGTCCGAACAGCCCACTGAGCTAACCGGCAACTGTTTTCTCCCATGTTAGACGCCACAATCAACTTTTTTTGTGGCATCTAAAGGGTTAATGCTGGAAATAAGCCCAATCGGCGATATCAGGCAATAACTGTGGGTCCCGGTTGCTGATAGCAACCAGGACCCACCGAGTATGATGCGTGCGTCATACAGCGGGAGCCCGCAGTGGATGTAAATATACGTCCATTTGCGGTATAGGGCTAAGGTCTCATACTCTTACCTCTCACCAGTCTCACCCATACCACTTCCTTTAACCCTTTGTCTCCCTCCCTTAGCCTCTGTCAGCTGTCCCTACAACTCATTATTATATGCTACTTTTTATTTAGATTTTTATTTTTTCTGCTGTTTTTCTTTTTCATAAGCTAGTTTGATACAATGCAATCTATAAACAAATTTTTTGAAAGATTCACAGATGCTTTTACAAGTGGATAGTGTATTTTAATTTTCTAACAACACACAGAAAACAATATTTCAGCCCAGATGGATTGTGCAAGTGGATCATTCAGCACATTGGAGGAAAACTGAGCTCCAGGCTCCCAAAGCATCAGCTGGATAATTTAACATAAGGTTCCGCTCCACCACTCATTAAATATATATGAGATTAAATAAGTCGGGAGATGGGCCTTGCCATTTATCAGCTCTATGCTCTCCCTCATTAAGGCACAACCGGATTTGATGTCACTACCCATCTTTGATTTGGAGGCATTTTTTTTTTTTTTTTACTGTAGAACAGTTTATCACTCATTATAGGTAGCAGCTTTGTATTTTTTGCCTTATTACAAATGTTTCTTTTGCTCATCTTGCACTGATAATTCATGATAATAACAAGTATCTAGAGAGCCATCACAATTGCTTATGAAAAAAATAATAAAATTGTCACAAAAAAACTTTAATCTGCTGAGAAATTTCAATATTTGAGTAGTATATAGAAGAGAATGTATTAATCCTGGCACAACAAGAAATCTTTTGAAGCTATTTAAATGTGTTACATTTAAAATATGTGTTCATAAACTGCTTGTAGAATAAATAAGAGTCGGCCTCGCTCATACATATTGTGAAAACAGTTCTAATTATCTCCATTGTGGGAAAAAAAAAGGAATAGAAAATAATTACATTCATTTCTGGGAAAACAGGAATAGATTCTCAAAAAAAGAAGGGCACTTCTCTCATTCACTCATTAATATGGCACAACCTTTATAATTATTAATGTATAACTTTATAACTATGAATTATTCTGCATCTCAAGTATGTGAATATGCTAATGATATCTTTTAGAGATGAGCGAATCGAATCTGATGAATCCGAATTCATTATGAATTTTATGAAAAATTTGAATCCCAATGAATGTGAATTTTTGCCGTGATTCTATTGCGCGAATCACTTCATTAAATTTCATTTTAGTGCGGTCCAGGCTCCAGGGCATCTAAAATCACAGATCCACATGTGAGGACATGGGGCAAGGAACGCCGGGAAGGTGGGAACAAAAGTAGGCGGGATGATCCTGAATCACATGCAGGATACAGCCTATCATCAGCCAGTCACCCCTCTGATGTCATAGCCCTATATAATAGGCAGCCATATTTCGGCTAGTCACTTCGTCCTTTCACTGCAGAGAGATATGACTTACAGCGCTTTATGTGTTACACAGACAAGCTTTTTCAAGCAGCATTGCACCTACTAGTCATGTCAGTATTCTGGTGGACAGAGAGCAGTGCGTTTTTCACAGAAAATCAGTTTTACTGCAGCGATTAACCTCCCAGTCACTTTCTACAACATTGTATTACAGAGAGGGGCAGAGAGCTGTGTGTAGCCTCATATGTTTGAAAAAGCTATCTCAGCTGGAGAAACGTTAGGAGAGGAGAGAGAAATACATTTTAGCACAACTCTGTGTCTTTGTTCCACAACAATTGGTCTGCTGGTTATACTAGTCTGTAGACTGTATAATACATACCCAGCAGTTCATTCCTAATAGTCTTTGAGAGAAAAAGTAAAATTTGGGGTTTAGTACACAGCAATTGTGTGCTGCAGCACTGTTGTGTACTGCTGGTGTTGTGCACAAATACTTATTAAAGCGTACTGTAGAACATTTTTCTGCCCTCATAAGTGCATATCACATACCTACATCTAAGTAGTGTACTATTTTGTACCTGTTAATCTGTCAAGGACCTAGATACTGTGAAAGGACAGGAAAAAGTATTCACCAGCTGGTGTTGTACTCAAATACTTTTTTTAAGCATACTGCAGTGCATGTTTCTGCCCTCATAAGTGCATACCCTATACCTACATATAAGTAGTGTACTATGTTGTACCTGTTAATCTGTCAAGGGCCTAGAAACTATGAAAGGCCAGGCAAAAGTAATCACCAGCTGGTGTTTTACTCAAATACTTTTTAAAGCTTACTGTAGCGCATTTTTCTGCCCTCATAAGTGCATACTACATACCTACATCTAAGTGGTGTACTATTTTGTACTTGTTAAACTCTCAAGGGCCTGGATACTGTGGAAGTCTAAGCAAAAGTAACCACGACTATTGTTTTACTCAAATCATTTTTTAAGCGTACTGTAGCACATTTTTCTGCCCTCATAAGTGCATACCACATACCTACATCTAAGTAGTGTACTATTTTGTACCTGTTAATCTGTCAAGGGCCTAGATAATGTGAAAGGACAGCCAAAAGTACACACCTAGACAAATACTGTTAAGCGTAGTTGAGTGCATTCTACTGCCCTCATAAGTGCATACCACATACGTACATCTAAGTGTTGTACCATTTTGTTCCTGATAAAGTCTTAAGGGCCTAGTTACTGTAAAAGGCCAGTCAAAAGTACACACCTGCTGCTGTTCTAGAAAAATACTGTTTTAAGCATAGTGAAGTGTATTGTACTCCCCTCATGCACGCACTAAGTATGTCACGCAGAGAAGTGTCAGGATGTGCACAGAGGAGTGGCAGAGGCCTACATTTTTCAGCTGCAGGCAGAGGTTGCAGCAGAGTGGGGGCGTGTGGCAGCAGGAGTTGCAGCCAGAGATCTGAGCTCCAGGTGTCAGCTAGCAATCGTGTCTTGACCAGCAACCCAGCAGCCACGATTGATTGGTTCACTCGGTCATCCACTTCATCCCAAGTGACATCCGACACCCCCCAGTCAACAGTCGATGGGTTCCTCAGACTCAACCCTTAGTTGGCTCTAAGGCTCTGTCATTGTGTTGCCATGGATACTGCAAAACATAATTAAGGTGCTGGTCCCCAATTACAGAAATCCCTCTGCATTAGACCACAAGTAAGTATTGAAGATATGCATTAGCTAAAACTTAACTTTTCTTAGGATAAAATATATGGACCGAATTTTTTTTAAATCGAACAAAAGGAAAGGTGTGCAAAAAACACCAGTTGCCTCCTACACAACCAAGTATTGATGCAATGCAAAGACCTCTTAGAGTTGGAAGGGAACAACATATGGTCCATTGTAACAGGTTGGGGGTAAAAACTTCCCCTGTAAGGCCCTACTCTCGCACTATTAATTCCCTTCTTGGCAAGTGTCACTCATCCTAAAAAGGGCAGCCCCCCCACATGAACATATCCCTATTTCCAACTAAAAACCCTGGCAAATGGCAGTGTTTTTAGGTGGAAATAGGGAGAGGTTCCTGTGTGGGGCCCCCCTTTTTAGGACGAATAACACTTGCATATAAAGGAATTAATAGTGCGAGAGAAGGGCCATACAGGGGCAGTTTTTACCCCTACCATTTACAATGGAACACACTTTGTTCCCCTCCACTTTTTAGAGGTCCTAGCATCACATCAATACTTGGTGGTGTAGGTGGCACATGGTGTTTTTTACACACCTTTCCTTTTGTTTGATTTAAAAAAAATTTGGGGTCCATATATTTTATCCTAAGAATAATGTTCAAAGTTAATTTTTACGTAATGCATGTCCTCAATACTTACTTGTGCACACCAAAAACGGTCTGACAAAAAAGACTGTTTTCTTCTGCCTACCTACCTCAACTACTATTCTGATCCTGCCACCCACCTGATGCCACACATCTGATACAAAGTTCACCTTCTTTCCCCCACCTTCGTCACCGGGTACTGGAATTAACACCCACCACCCCACTCTACCGAAGGGCACCAAAGTGCACAGCAGCGCCGACATGTGGAGCTGTAACTATGGTAAGGGACAATACATGTCCTTTACGACCCACTAGGTGAATGTGGTTCCTGCACAGCCACAACAGCAACTTGGACAGGTCATGCCGCTTCTGCCTCCACGCTCTAAGGCCATTGGTCCTGCGACAGTGTGCAACTCCGCCTCCTCATCCTCCACCGTGACCCATAGTCACTCCAAGGAGAACTTGTCTGTCCATGAAAAATATATGGAGAGACTGACCTTTGTGAAGATGAATCTGGCATGGATCAGCCAGGATTTCCACCCACCAATGCCTGATGCATCAGAGTAGATTGACCATGGTGCCACACCAACACTTCACAAGCATGGATAGTGCCAAACAGATTTAAGGAGCTGCTTCCCAGTTAAAAACATTCCTCTGCATCAGAGCTTTTTTCACCCACCTTCATCACCGGTACTGGAATTTCAAGCTATGGCACCATTCTCACCGGGTCACTTTCAGGACTCCTGATGCTGCTGCTGCCACCTCCAGGCTGTCTCATTCTTCCCCATATGTTCTCCTCATGCTGTCGCCACCTCCATGCTGTGCCATTCAGCTACTATATGTTCTCCTCATGCTGTTGCCAACTCCAGGCTGTGCGCCATTCAGCCACTCTATGGTCTCCTCATGCTTCCGCCACCTCCAGGCTGTGTCATTCAGCCACTATATGTTCTACTCATGCTGTCACCAACTCCAGGTTGTGCCATTCAGCCACTATATGGTCTTCTCATGCTTCCGCCACCTCCAGGCTGTGTCATTCAGCAACTATATGGTTTATCATGCTGCTGGGCCTGGGACATTACCAAAAAAAAAATGATGGTAGCACTAGCTACCATAAATCTTCAATTTAAAATTGAAAATGTATCTTTTAATCTTAGGGTTTATGAAGCCCTATTGTCTCCTCATGCTGCCGTCAGCTCCAGGCTGTGTTATTCAGCCACTATATGGTTTACTGATGCTGCTGGGCCTGGGACATTACCTAAAAATTTTATGGTAGCACTAGCTACCATAAATCTTCAATTTAAATTTGAAAATTCATCTTTTAATCTTAGGGATTGTGACCCCCTATGGTCTCCTCATGCTGCCGCCAACTCCAGGCTGTGTCATTCAGCCACTATATGGTCTCCTCTTGTTGCCGCACATTCTAGACTGTGTCATTCTGCCAGATTATGGCATTGTGCTGCTGCCACCTCTAGGCTCAGTCATTGTGCCGCCATGTCACTCCTTGTTAGATTGGGTTTTGTGGTCATACAGTATTAGTTCAAAGTAAACACCGGGACATTAATCTTAGGAATATAATATCAATCTTAAATTTAAAAAAAATCTTACATTTAAAGTAATCTTTACAAGACAGAGGCCCTATGGTCGTCGACATCATATTATCTGTGGAGTTATCACAAGAATCCAATGAAACAGCTTGGAGAGATAACAATGAACCATAACTGATTAAATGAAACATTCGCACTTTCACAGTCAGGGAGGCGCTGAGAGCCAAGGGTTGGAACATGGTATCTCGCCTGGAAGCGGACCACCAGCTCAATGCTCACCAGAATAGGTAATCAAAAAGATTTACATAACTTCAAACAAAATTTAATAAAAATTACATAAAAAATCTGCCACATCCAGACGCTCTGTGGAAGTGATTCTAATAGTGATGCCTGTAATCTGCATGTCATACTGAATAACAGTATTATTTAACTAACACAGCACACTCCCTATGCGTGTTAGGACAAGTGTTCTACACCCCTATTGAGCCTCTCTGTAGGCCAGAAATAGCCATTTTAATAGCGACATGCCACAAATAAATTCAGTCCGAACCAAATTCTTTCGGAAAATTCAGCGAATCGGCCAAATCAAAGTTTTCAGAAATTCGCTCATCTCTAATATCTATCCTGCTTATCCAAAAATAATAAACCACTTTCCTACTTTGCTGTGCTATGCCTCACTATGGGAAGGCTGAAATTCAATATTCCTGATCCATTTTTACAACCTAGTTCTCATTACGGTTATTGCCTGAGAGACATGAATATGTTGTCAGAATTGCAATATTGCCTGCCAATGTATCTGTGCTCGAATCGGCATGGGCCGAATAAATTCAATGACCCAAATATAGTCAACTAGTTACTAATTTTTTTTAGCATGTTGGAGTTTTGTCTCAGACTGAAAAGCACAGTAAACCACTCATTGGTGGGGAGCCATGAGATTCTAGTTTTGCCCCAATATCAAGTCCCAATGGCAAACCTCTCTTGACTGGATCGTAGAAATGTTGTAGCTTTTGAGATAACTTGGGAAAATAAACATCACTTTTTTGCCCTATATGTGAGAGCTAAGGTCTTTCTTGGATTTCTGACGGTTGTTGGCCCTTGGACAAGAGTTTGTGCCAATTAACAGCACTATATAGTTTTTTTTTTTCTTCTTCTGCTTGAGTGCTACATCCTTTTCTTATTTAGAGATATATTCAAATTTTATACCACAGGCTGAAATACACCAGCTTAGCTGTAAACTGTCCCTGAATATTACTTTATAATGAATAATGATTTCTGTGGGTCCTAGAGCCTGTATTCATATAAGACTTGCCCCCAAATAATACAGTCATACTATGTTCATATCATGATTAGCAATAGTTGATATTGCATGTCCAGACATTAATAATGAATGGAATGGTGGTGAATGATCTTGGCTTGCGGCCACTATACATATTCATACACGCAGCAAACTAATTTGCTTAAAGAAGATATCCCATGCAGCAAAGAAAAAAAAAATACCTAGCCATTCCATAGTATATTCACCTACCACCTCTCTGACATGTTTGTGATTTTTTTTTTCCGGCCCCCATTCACCGGCTATTCAGCTCATAAATTCCAGTTACTTCCTGGTTATGGTGGCTATGCCTGTGATCTCAAAGACTACATTTCCCTGCATGCACTGCTCACATTTCCTGCTCTCAGCTGCCTGAGCAGAGAACTTGTTACCACCCCTAACTTATGTTAGTCACTCCCACATAACACTGAGCTCCAATCATAGCCCTATACAGCAGGGTGGCCACGAGGAAACAAAATGTAATCTCAGTGCTCAGAGAGAGGGACCCTGGAGTTGAAGCTGCAGTTTTACACTGTAAAATCACTCCCTCCCCCTCCTCCTCTCAATGAAACAGCTTTACAGTGGCACAATCACCTCCCCCCTCCTCTGCCCTGCACTCCTCTCTCCCCAGTGCTCAGTGTGACAACTCTACTCTCCCTCCCCTCCATTCTCAGTGTGACAGCCCTACGCTGGCAGCTCCCTCCCCTCCCCCCTCTCCTCCGTTATCAGTGTAAAAACATTAGCAAGGAGAGGGGAGAGAACTATGATCTGAATCAGCCGGCATATAGGCAGTGCTGCTCAGCCAATCACTGCAGAACAGAGGGAGGACAGTGTGAATATTCATCAGATGGGAGGGGCTAAGGCCGAGCTCAGGGAGCTCTCTGCAGCACAGGGGTTTTCTGGGTAATTGTCACGTCACGGCCCCTAGATGCTGCTGATAACAGCCTGAATAGGGGGTCGAAAGTCATGAAAACCTGGAACAGCTGAATTTCCTGTCAGACAGAAGAATGCAGAAAAAGCTTGTTTCTAAGCAGCATTGGTAATGGAAGTGATTTACAAACCTGTATAACTTTACCTTCTGCACTAAAAGCTGAACAATTGTTTACTGTGAGACTTGTCCTTTAAATGGGCAAAAAATGTTGGCACCCCTGGTAAATTTTCAAGAAAATTAAGTATTTCTCACAGAAAAGGATTGCAGTAACACATGTTTTGCTATACACATGTTTATTCCCTTTGTGTGTGTTGGAACTAAACCAAAAAAGGGAAGAAAAAAAGTAAATTGGAAATAATGTCACACCAAACTCCATAAATGGTCTGAACAAAATTATTGGCACCCTTAACTTAATATTTGGTTGCACATCTTTTGGGAAAAATAATTTAAATTAGTCGCTTCCCATGACTATCAATAAGCTTCTTACACCTCTCAGCCGGAATGTTGGACCACTATTCCTTTGCAAACTACTCCAGGTCTCTCTTATTGGTAGGGTGCCTTTTCCCAACAGAAATTTTAAGATCTCTCCACAGTTCAATGGGATTTAGATCTGGACTCATTGCTGGCCACTTCAGAACTCTCCAGCGCTTTGTTGCCACCCATTTCCGGGTGCTTTTTGACATATGTTTAGGGTCATTGTCCTGCTGGAAGACCCAAGATCTTGGACGCAAACCCAGCTGTCTGACACTGGGCTGTACAGAGCGACCCAAAATCCATTGTTAATCCTCAGATTTCATGATGCCTTGCACGCGTTCAAGGCACCCAGTGCCAGAGGCAGCAAAACAATCCCAAAACATCATTGAACCTCCTCCATATTTCACTGTAGGTACTGTGTTCTTTTCTTTGTAGGCCTCATTCTGTTTTTGATAAATAGTAGAATGGTGTGCTTTACCAATAAGCTCTATCTTGGTCTCATCTGTCCATAAGCCATTTTCCCAGAAGGATTTTGGCTTACTCAAGTTCATTTTGGCAAAATGTAGTCTTGCTTTTTTATGTCTCTGTGTCAGCAGTTGGGTCCTCCTGGGTCATCTGCCATAGCCTTTCATTTCATTTAAATGTCGAGGGATAGTTCGAGCTGATGTTCCCTAAGCCTGCAGGACAACTTGAATATCTTTGGAACTTGTTTGGTGCTGCTTATCCGCCATCCGAACTATCCTGCGTTGACACCTTTCATACATTTTTCTGTTCCGTCCATGTCCAGGGAGATAATCCACAGTGCCATGGGTTGCAAACTTCTTGATAATGTTGCGCACTGTGGAGAAAGGCAAATCTAAATCTCTGGAGATGTAATTGTAAACTTGAGATTGTTGATATTTGTCCACAATTTTGGTTCTCAAGTCCTCAGACAGTTCTCTTCTCTGTCTGTTGCCCATGCTTAGTGTGGCAAACATAGACACACATTGCAAAGACCAAGTGAACTTCTCTCCTTTTTATCTGCTTCCAGGTGTGATTTTTACAATGCCCACACCTGTTACTTGCCCCAGGTGAGTTTAAGAAGCATCACATGCTTGAAACAATCTTAATTTTTGACAATTTTAAAAGGGGGCCAATCATTTTGTCCAGCCCATTTTTGGAGTTTGGTGTGACATTGTGTCTAATGAGCTTTTTTTCCTCCCTTTTTTGGTTTAGTCCCAATACACACAAACACGTGTATAGCAAAACATGTGTAACTGAAATCCTTTTCTGTGAGAAATACTTAATTTTCTTGAAAAATTTCAGGAGTGCAAACATTTACGGCCATGACTGTATATGCATTGTATGTATAATGTACATACACCATAAACATAAACATCATGGATAAACCAAAACATTTCATGTGCATCCAAAAACATGGCCCACCTGCCATACATGACATTGCATATAGACCATATTTATAAACTGTATAACATATATGCATACATATTATACAAACCCTATACATGTGTGTATTATAAAATCATACAGGTACAGTGCACTTACAGTATATACTATACACACATATTGTTCAGCCTTCTGAATACTGTATAAAACATTGCACATATACAATATATTATACAGAAAAGTATAAAAAAAAATGTAGATACCACATACACATACATGCCATACAATAATAAGCATATTAATACCCTATACTGTACACACTACATACTCATACATTACAAGATATATACATATCTTGTGCTTTATACAGCAGAGTTCCCAATCTGCTAATCAGCCAAAAGCTGTTGATGGAAATTGTAGTTTTGCAACAACCTGAAGAGCCATTGGTTGGAAAACTCTGGTATACAGTTTACACACAGGGCAACCAAACAATGTGATATATAAACATATTGTATATGCAGAATACATATCATGTGTATCCATAATAGGGTGATCTTATTTCAAGTCTAGAATAAGCTGCATGGCTCCATCAACAGGGTTCTACACTGGCAGATTATGATAAAGATTCCGGTATACAGTCCCCATTGGTGAACAAAGAAGTAGGAGCTCAGCAAATTGCTTATGAGGATAGGGTGGGACAGAGCATTGCCAGGTCTTTAAAAAAATCTGGTGAGAGTTCCGTAGTATTTTTTTGTTAAGCCGACCATAGTACAAGGCCCCATTCATGTCATGTTTTAAACTGTATGTGGACATCCTGTCAAAAAGAGATGCTGATGTGTAGCTTTATGTGTTTCTGAAGAGCTCATAGACTTCAAAAGACTAATTATAACTTTCTGCAGTCTATTTCTTGAACATACTTTCTCGGCCTCATTTACTAAGCTGAAACTGACCAGTTTTTGTAGGGTTATTTTGGCGCAGAGTCTGTGCCAGTTTGCACCAGTGTGTTCCAGGAAAATCTGACAAACCCAACATTGCATTGTGAAAAGCTGAAAAGGGGGCGTGGTCTGTTGCAAAGGGGCGTGGTCGGTCCAAAAAGGCATGTGGTTTCACAACCCAACCTATTTATTATTGAATTCACAGAAAATCCTGTAAATAAATGGCTGGAAATTTACACCTAGAAAAAGCTGGTCAGAAAATTTTCCCGAAAATTTCACTGAAATATGGTGGAATCTTGCAAGTCTGAAACAAGATTTCACACTATTAAAAACCCTACACTCTTAGTAAATGAGGCCCTCTATCTATGTATTTGAGTCCCACAAACAGAGTATACATTTAACCCCTTAAGGACCAAGCCCATTTTAACCTTAAGGACCAGTCCAATTTTATTTTTGCGTTTTTGTTTTTTCCTCCTCGCCTAAAATCCATGACTCTTTTATAGTTCCATCTACAGACCCCTATAAGGGCTTGTTTTTTGCGTGACCAGTTGTTCTTTGTAATGAAACCTCTCATTTTATCATAAAATGTACGGCGAACCCCAAAAATTATTTTTCAGGGAGAAAATGTGAATGAAAACCACAATTTTGCACATTTTGGAGGGTTTCGTTTTCACACTGTACACTTTACGGTAAAAATGACATGTGTCCTTTATTCTAAATTATCCCCATGGATAGATACTTTTATTTTTTTGTACCGCTTAAAAAAAATCTTAAACTTTTTGTGCAAAATCAGTAATCTAAAATGGCCCTATTTCGACCACCTATAACTTTTTCACTTTTCCGTATATAGGGCAGTATGAGGGCTACTTTTTTGCGCCATCATCTGTACTTTTAATTGATACCACATTTGTATACATAAAACTTTTAGATCATTTTTATAAAAAAAAAATTGGGGAATAAAATGTGACAAAAAAGCTTTTTTTTTTTTTTTACTTTTACGCCGTTCACTGTACGGGATCATTAACATTATATTTTGATTGAGCGGACATTTACACACACGAATTACATTACATTCGGACATTACATACACACTAAATATGTTTATTAAAAAAATTGAAACTTTTTTGGGGGTAAAATGTGAAAAACTGACAATTTTCATTTTTATTGGGGGAGGGGATTTTTCCCTTTTTAACTTTTTTTTTTTTTACATTTTCAACTTCTTTTTTTACAATTTTTATGTCCCCATAGGAGACTATCTATAGCAATCATTTGATTGCTAATACTGTTCAGTGCTATGCATAGAACATAGCACTGATCAGTATTATCGGTGATCTTCTGCTCTTGTCTGCTCAATCTCAGACCAGAGCAGAAGACGCCAGACGGAGGCAGGTGAGGAGACTTCCATTTGCCATTACAGATGATCGGATCACCGCGGCAGCGCTGCGGGCGATCCGATCATCTACTTTAACATGTGCATTGCAGTAGTTGCCGTGTGATCACGGCATCTGAGGGGTTAATGGCGGACATCCGCGTGATCGACGGAACCTGCCGTGTATGACGCGAGTACCGCTCCGAGGGAGGGAGGAGACAAAGGGATACTATGTCCATTTTGCAGCAATCAGCTGCTTCCACTGGTTCCTAGCATTTCACTCTCACCATGCCTCTTAAATACAACTAACTTTGTTGTTCACAGACAGTGAGTTCATTAACCTTTCTATGTCTATTAGGGGTGGACACTAATGCTTATCAAATGCACATCAGCTTATACAAGGTGAATTAACCCCTTAAGGACCCAGGGATTTACCGATTTTGCACTTTCGTTTTTTCCTCCTTATTTTAAAAAAAAATCATAATTCTTTCAATTTTGCACCTAAAAATCCATATGATGGCTTATTTTTGCACCACCAATTCTACTTTGTAATGACATCAGTCATTTTACTCAAAATTCTATAGCGAAAGGGAAAAAAAAATCATTGTGCACCAAAATTGGTAAAAATGATACGTTCTCTTTATTCTGTAAGTCCATACGATTAAAATGATACTCTGCTTATATAGGTTTGATTTTGTCGTACTACTGGAAAATATCATAACTACATGCACAAAAATGAATATGTTTAAAATTGTCATCTTCTGACCACTATAAATAACTTTTTAATGTTCCCGCTTACGAGACGGTATGAGGAATAATTTTTTGTGCCATGATCTGAATTTTTTATCTGTACCATTTTTGTATAGATCAGACTTTTTGATCGCTTTTTATTCATTTTTTCATGATATAAAAAGTGACCAAAAATATGCTATTTTTTGCGCGTACTCCATTGACCGTGCGGTTTAATTAACGATAGATTTTTATAATTTGGAATTTTTTTTTTCAAACTTTTATTAAGGAAGGGGTTAAACAATCTTTATTAACTTTTTTTCCATTAGTTGTTTTCAATGTTCAGGCTATAACACTGCACATACTGATCTTTTACATTGATCATTGTTATCCCATAGGATAACTTTAATCAATGATTCTGCCGCTTGACTGCTCATGGATCTCAGGCACTGAGCAGTCATTCAGACACGCAGGAGGCAGGTAGGGGCTGTCCTTGTGTGTTCCAGCTGTTCGGGACACCTTGATTTCGCTGTGGCGGTCCCGAACAGCCGACTGAGCTAGCTGAGAGTAGTTTACTTTCACTTTAGACGCGGCGATCAACTTTGGATGCCCAATCTAAAAGGTCAAAATGGCCCGCCACCACGATCAATGATGCGCGCTATTAGCCACGGGTGCCGGCCTCTAACAACGCCATTGCTCTGCATTATAGAAAGGGAGCAGACTCAGGGCATGCAGGTACGCCCTGAGTCCTTAAGAAGTTTAACACAGTAATAGGAAAATACAAGTGAATAAAAACATCAAATCACAATTATGCAAAATAACGTGCTAGGAGAAAGAGCTATCTATAAAGGCAATAATTATGTATTGAACACATTAAGATCAATCCTTTCATTAAGACCCAGGGGTCCCAAAGTGTGGGTTCTGATAATGAGAGCAGTTTTCTTTTGCAACAGAAGAGCATTGAGATCGCCACCAGCCGGTAATGCCTCAATGCGATCTAGACCCATAAATTGCATCTCAGATGTATGGCTAGAATAAACCTCGCGGATATGTTTAATAAGACGGGGAGATCCTCGTCCCATACTAATAGACCGTTCAGAGAAGCCCTGATCGTTTTCCCAATGTAGAACATGCTGCACGAGCAGCTGATGGCGTAAACCAGCAACCTCAAGCAGCATGTAATAAACTGGTCGATCTTCAAAATCTCAGATCCCAGGTGTACAAACTTTTTTGTGCACATATGATTGCACCATCTACATTGGCTACAACGAAAATTACCAAGTAAATTATTGCTAATCTTACCTAACCAATTTTCCTCAATGGTATCTAATCTGCAAGAGAGTCTCTCAGACTCTGAGTCTTTCTAAATGTAACAATGGTTTTTTTCTTTACTGTATCTCTGAGGATTTTGTCCTGGGATAGAATGTACAAATATCTCAAGACAGAATTCTTCACAATTTTCTCCATAGGGCTATATTGAAATGAAAAAATAAAGCAGTTTTCTTTTGCGTCAGTTCCATGCTTTGTTTTCTGTTTTGACTTTTTTCTCAAAAGGATATTTCTATCTAAGTCAGTGTCTTTCTCATAATCTGACCATAATCAACTGAGCTGCCTGTAAATCAAAAGAGGGCAGGTTATGGCTAATTTGTCATAAACTGACAAATTGGCTATAGGGGAATGCCCTCTTAACATAGTCAGGATGATAACCATGATGACTTAAAAGGGAATTTACTGCTGTTATCTTGTGATACCCCTTTATCTCCAAAGAGCCTGAACTAGAGTCTAATTCCGTATCAAGGAAGCTTAGATGTTGGCCACCATACACACTTGTGGACCACATATTGAACGAATTGTCATTGAGGTAAGTCACAAAATTATTAAACCCCTCCTCTTAAATCTCCCAAATTATGACAATGTCGTCTTTATACCTCAAAATAGAGTTTAATATTTCTGACGTAAGAATTCCTAGGGGTGTACACCTTGTGAGCCTCAAATTCAGCCAAATACAAGTTTGCGAAAGGGGGGGGGGGGCGACAGGCGTCCCCATCGCGGTCCCAGCTGTCTGTTTCCACCATTTTTTGTTAAACTGAAAAGCATTACAACTAAGCACCACAGTCAACAGGTCGCAAATTAAGTACTTGTACCCTTCACTCATATCACATGAAAACCTGAGCTGACTGCAGACAGCCCGTACACCCACACCCTGTGCGATGCAAGTGTACAGGCTCTCTACGGCCACACTAGCTAGACTGTACAAGTCTCACCAAGAAAAATCATGCAAAGCATGCAAAAAGTCCACTGTGTCCTGGATATGCGATGGAACATTTTTTAGTAGTGGACATAAAATCCATTCCAGATACTCGGACGCCGACTCAGTGACAGAGCCCCGACTGGCTACAATGGGGCAGCCTGAGGTCTATCAACCAAATTGTGAATTTTTGGCAACCAATACCAATATGTTTTTTTGGGAACTCTGGCTAAAGCTTTTCAACAAATCGAGCTGTAATGAGTCCTTGTTCCACGCCTCTTCTCAGGACAGAGCGGACCCTGCCTGCAAATTAAGTGGTGGGATCACTCCTCAATGGGCTGTAAGTAAGCGGGTCATCAGCCTATTCCAAATAGTTCTCTAGGGGGAGCAAGACTATATCACCCCCTTGTCGGCAGGTTTTACTATAATGTCTCTCCTGGATTGTAACCATTTCAGGTCTTTGAATTTGCCTTCGGTCAGATTTGGCTGATTTGTAGGGTATATCAATGCTCTGACATCTTTTAACACTGCTTCCAAAAACATTTCTAGGGGACTGCCGGCCGGCAAGGGGGTGGGGGGGGGATTACATTTATACACATTACCACCATGAAAAAAGTAATCCTGACTGTCACTATCAAAGATGGCTTCAGTGGGCACTCCTGTCAATTGATATAATGTAGATAACACCACCATTCTATCTTAGTACTAGAAGTAGTTCCTACTGTAAAGTGATGATAAAGATTGATCTTCCTAATGTCTTTATGTAAATCAAGTTCAAATGTAACCGGATCAAAATTAGTTGTTAAACAATAATTGAGACCTTTTGCAATAAACTGGTACAATCAGAGCTCAGGGTGACATTGGTAAGATAAAGTACATTTGTATTACTCACGTTTGTGGTGTTTTCTGGAGCAGATACACCTATGGGTGCCAGGTGACCAGCTTCCGCCTGAAACTGTTTTTTTTGTAGGTATTTCTTTCTTGCGCACCCCCTCCATATTCTCCGCCTAAAGGGGAACTCCACTGTCAGCCACTGGGCCGGGTGGAGTAGATGGTTGTTTTTTGGAGTTTGTATCCTCTCGATCACCACCCACACTTGAGTCCGAACCCGTGTCTGTTGTGCAATACTCTGAATGTTTGGACACAGTCCTTGGGAGTCATAATCAAGTTTATCTCTCAAAAACTTCTCTTTCTTCTCCTTGATTTCAGATTTTAGCAAGGATGAAAATTGTGCTTTGGTAAGTCTAGTTTTTAATTCCATTTTTGTTTTTAGTAAATCTAAGTTAATTTGAATATTCCGTCTCCATTCGAGACATGATCAATCTCGTCAGTTTGAGGGCATGTTCCTTGTGAATATCTTTCCACTCATCCAGGAACTACTGGTCATCAAAAAACTGAGAGATTTCTTTGTAGGATCTAAGACCACGGGGGGCGCTTTCACTGTTACTTTATGATTGTAGAGAGTTCACTGTCCAAAACAATTTCATCTCCTTTTCAGAAAGAGATTGTAGCTTATACTCCAATGCATGTGTGCTCAAAACCTGAAGTTCATCTTTTAAATTGCATTGAGTGAAAAACTCCTTCGCTCCCTCCTGTCCCTGAGTGAGTAACAGCCTGGTTCTCCAATGATAGATGAGAGTTTATAGCATCTGAACTGCACAATTAGACTATGTTTAGTCCAATAATGTCTATAGATCTGTTGGCAACATGCTGGGCTATGTATTGGCATACATTTTTGACAATATAGAGCTTAAAACTAAATGTGAAGGGAACCTTATACAGAATTTTGATCCATGTAGGTCATTTTACCTCATATTTTTATGAACTCTGTGTGGTCTGGCTATTATATCAGTCAGAGGTTATAATACTGGGAAAACAAGAATATGGACTAAAATTACCCACCTGGGCTTTTTATCATCTGTATGGATACAATGGACACTAGTTGCAGCCACAGTATTCATGCAGATCATTAAAGGGGTACTCCATTGGAAAACTTTTTCTCTTTAAATCAACTGGTGCCAGAAAGTTAAACAGATTAGTAAATTACTTCTATTACAAAATCTTAATCCTTCCAGTACTTACCAGCTGCTGTATGATCCACAGAAAGTTCTTTTCTTTTTGAATTTCCTTTCTGTCTGACCACAGTGCTCTCTGCTGACTCGACTATCCATGTCAGGAACTGTCCAAAGCAGGATAGGTTTTCTATGGGGATTTGCTCCTATTCTGGACATTTCCTGACATGAACAGAGGTGTCAGCAGAGAGCACTGTGGTCAGACATACAGGAAATCCCAATTTTTTTTTTATAGAAGTCATTTACAAATCTGTTTAACTTTCTAGCACCAGTTGATTAGAATTTTTTTTTCCCCCAGTGGAGTACTCATTTAACCCCTTAAGGACCGGAGGTTTTTCCGTTTTTGCATTTTCGTTTTTTGCTCCTTGCCATAAAAAAATCATAACTCTTTCAAATTTACACCTAAAAATCCATATGATGGCTTATTTTTTGCGCCACCAATTCTACTTTGTAATGATGTCAGTCATTTTGCCCAAAAATGTATGGTGAAGCGGGAAAAAAAATCATTGTGCGACAAAATTGAAAAAAAAAACGCTGTTTTGTAACTTTTGGGGGCTTCCGTTTCTACGTAGTACATTTTTCGGTAAAAATGACACCTGATATGTATTCTGTAGGTCCATACGATTAAAATGATACCCTACTTATATAGGTTTGATTTTGTCGGACTTCTGGAAAAAATCATAACTACATGCAGGAAAATTAATACGTTTAAAATTGTCATCTTCTGACCCCTATAACTTTTTTATTTTTCCGTGTATGGGGCGGTATGAGGGCTAATTTTTTGCGCCGTGATCTGAAGTTTTTAACGGTACCATTTTTGCATTGATAGGACTTATTGATCACTTTTTATTCATTTTTAAATGATATAAAAAGTGACCAAAAATGCACTATTTTGGACTTTGGAATTTTTTTGCGCGCACGCCATTGACCGAGCGGTTTAGTTAATGATATATTTTTATAATTCGGACATTTCCGCACGCGGTGATACCACATATGTTTATTTTTATTTTTATTTACACTGTGTTTTTTTTTTATTGGAAAAGGGGGTTGATTCAAACTTTTAATAGGGGAGGAGTTAAATGATCTTTATTCACTTTTTTTTTTCACTTTTTTTTTGCAGTGTTATAGGTCCCATAGGGACCTATAACACTGCACACACTGATCTTCTATGTTGATCACTGGTTTCTCATAAGAAACCAGTGATCAACGATTCTGCCGCATGACTGCTCATGCCTGGATCTCAGGCACTGAGCAGTCATTCGGCGATCGGACAGCGAGGAGGCAGGAAGGGGCCCTCCCGCTGTCCTGTCAGCTGTTCGGGATGCCGCGATTAGCCGCGGCTATCCCGAACAGCCCGACTGAGCTAGTCGGGAACTTTCACTTTCACTTTTAGCCGCGCGGCTCAGCTCTGAGCGCGCGGCTAAAGGGTTAATAGCGCGCGGCGCCGCGATCGGCGCTGCGCGCTATTAGAGGCGGGTCCCGGCTTCACTATGACGCCGGGCCCGCCATGATATGACGCGGGGTTACTGTGTAACCCCGCGTTATATCAGAAGAGCAGGACCAAGGACGTACCGGTACGTCCTTGGTCCTTAAGGGGTTAATAGCTCTGGTTGGTCATTTCATCCCCTTTACTTGTCACCTGGTCCAATCCCTCCCATATAAATAGTCTTTATATTGCCTTACCAGTCTAGGAGAAAAATCGATGAAAGCTGTGCTGGCTCCTGGGTGATGGAAAAAGTCTGTGCTTTTAAAAAGAGTACCCACATTGCACAGTGGCAAGCAGGTGTCCAAAGGTGAGGAGGTGAAGCCATCTAGAGTCCAGGCGGGGGGGATGGGGGTTAACCACAACCACTCCTGAGGTTCTGTGAAAACAGTGTGGAGGCTGTGCAGCTCAGCTGTTATATGTGGCAGCACAGAAATTAGCCCAGCACACTCCTGCTAACACAGTACATTACAATTACTTTATGATCTGGCCTTTGTGCATGGCACTGTGGCAGCTGTGCCGGTTGTTGTTAATTTAGCAATGACTGGTAACACCCACAGTACTGCACACAATGGACACCTGCTCACATAGTTTAAGGCAGGCAGCCAGCCTCCAGACTCTGGGCTTTAGCAATCGACAATCGATTAACAGGTTTAAGTTAAAAGGTGACATTCTAGTCAGAAAACGAATCACCCGCCACCTGCACTGCCTCCACACTGCAAGTGCTTTTTTGTTTGGCCAGTACCTGATCAGCAGAATTCTCAGTTTTTTACTCATCTCATTGGTATTGATAAATCGCCCACAATTGGTGAGTTGCACAACAGGTAATGTCATTTCTTTTTTTATTGCTCCTTATTTACTCCAACCTAATATGGCATTATTACATGGGAATTAATGTATTTTTCCTATAATAATAAAAAAAACTTATATTTTTTAAAACTGCAAACTTGCCATATTTCATTTGCTTTGTCTTGCTCACCTTCAGTGCCTGAAGTACTCTCATAAAAACTAGCCTGGTGCCCTGTCTTGTCATTCTTCCAAGTCATTGCTTTCGTTGTCTGTCATATTTCATGCCCTCTCTAGGCTACGTGCTCAGTAATTACATTGAAAAAGAAACATGTCCCTCTTTTATATCACAGTATTACTCCTCTCCTGCAGATACACTTATTTATTGTTATTTTTTTCTTCTTAGAAAAGTACATAGCTGTTCTTTGAACATGATATTTAAGCTTTCCTATTTTGCGTTGCTTACATATTACAGCTACTTTTCTAAAGCAAATGAAGATTTGGCCGTGAATGATTTCAGTCTATACAAATAAACTAGCACAATTAGATGTTCAGTGAATATCCACAATAAGTTGCCACTTCAAATTTGGAATATGTCATAGCAGTGCTGGAAAAGATCAGGAGGTTTAAATGTGAGTACTTTGTATAACATGTTTAGTGCACCTTGATATGATATTTTATGTGAGGAAATAACAATTTAATCATTTTATCCTGAGTATTGGACATAATTACTTTCTTGTTATTGGCTTCCCTAAGGCCCATATATCCAGTTCTGACAGTGTATGGAAAGTTTGGGCTAGAAGCGATAGTGACAAGCCAAGTAATTTGAAAGCAGCTGGAAGTTTTAAATAATTATTCTGTCTTCTACATAACAAGATACATTACAAGAGTAGTGAGCTCCCTCCTGTGTAATAGTGAAGTGTAGATACAGGCCCTGCTTTACTAAGAGTGTTGGGTTTTATCAGTGTGGGATGTTATAGGCCAGTTAGTTTAACCTCCATTTTATGTAAATTGGTTGAGGATTTTCTAAGAGATGCAATTTTGGAGTATTTTGATAAAAATAAATGTATGACTCCATATCAGCATGGCTTTATGAGGGATCGGTCCTGTAAAACTAACCTGATAAGCTTTTATGAGAAGGTCAGCTCCAGACCGGACCAGGGGGAATCACTGGATGTTGTATATCTTGATTTTTCCAAAGCATTTGCTACGGTGCCACATAAAAAATTTGTACATAAAATTAGAAGAATTGGGCTGGGGGAGAATGCGTGTAAGTGGGTAAGTAACTGGCTAAGTGATAGGAAACAGAGGGTGGTTATTAATGGTACTTATTCTGATTGGGTGACTGACTAGTGGGGTACCACAGGGGTCAGTTTTGGTTCCTATTCTATTTAATATATTTATTAATGATCTTGTTGAGGGATTGCATAGTAAAGTAGCCATCTTTGCAGATGATACTAAGCTCTGTAAAGTGGTTACCACAATAGAGGACAGTGCACTGTTACAAATGGATCTAGATAGGTTGGAGGTTTGGGCTGAGAAGTGAAGGAAGAGGTTCAACATTGATAAATGTAAGGTTATGCACATGGGGAGGAAAAATCGGGGCTGGGATTATATATTAAATGGGAGAACACTGGGGATGACTGACATGGAAAAGGACTTAGGAGTTTTAGATGACAGTAAATGTACCTATAGGCAGTGTCAGGCATCTGCTGCCAAGGCAAATAACATTATGGGGTGCATCCAAAGGGGCATAGATGCCCACGACAAGGAAATAATTCTACCACTGTACAAATCACTAGTCAAACCACACATGGAATAGTGTGTACAGTATTGGGCACCAGAGTACAAGAACAATATAGTGGAGCTGGAGAGGGTTCAAAGACCTACAACCAGAGTAATAAGGGGAATGGGAGGACTACAGTACCCAGAAAGATAATCAGAATTAGGATTTCTTTAGAAAAAAGAAGGTTCAGGGGCGACCTAATAACTATGTATAAATATTAGAGAAGAGTGAATTTTTTAAAAATTTGATTCGGCCGATTTGCTGAATAAAAAAAAAAGAAAAAAGATTCGATCCGAATAAATTCTCTGCAAATTTTTTATTAGTAATGTATTTTCATAATGTGTTTGATGTGTGTGTGTGTGTGTGTGTTCACTTTTTTTCTCTATCTTTTTATTTTTTTTAGGTAGTACTACTACTTCCAGCATGGAACAGACTGTTCCATGATGGGAGTAGTAGTGCCTATGCTAAGATTCCCCAAGGTGTCACTCCTGATAACTTCTGTGATCGTCCTGTATAATGTATAGATGTGGGCGGCAAATGCATTGGGTATCAGGAGTGATACCTGCTCTGATCTGTCCTTAACTGCAGGTACGACTGCTCCCAACATGGAGCACACTCTGCTCCATGCTGGGAGCTGTAGTACTTGCATTAATAGACAGATCTCAGCTTCTGCCACCTGATGCGATCGTCCCGTATAATGTATAGATGCAGGCGGCCGGCTACTCTTCTCTGGTCCCACTCTAGTATGAGTATATGCCATATATATACCTATTATTCACATTTCCTGCAGAGATCTGTGAGTGGCTGGAACTATCTGGCTAATCACAGCTCTCTGTGGGAAATATGAATAAGTGATGTGAATTCTATTGACATCACTGGCTGGCCCGAGTATAGTGCAGAGCTGCGAGAGCAGGAGAAAGCTCTGCAATAGAGCATCTCTGCAACAGATAGAACAATCACATCGGGTGTCAGGAGGGATACCTGCTGTGATCTGTCTATTAGTACAGGTACTAAAGCTCCCATCATGGAACAGTCTGTTCCATGCTGGGAGTAGTAGTACTACCTAAAAAAAAGTAAAAATGGGGGGGAAAGTGAAACATACACACACACTTTATTAAACACAATACAATTACATTACTATTAAAACAATAAAAATATAATTATAAAAAATTAATTATTTTTACATTTAAATGGCCCTTTTCTACATTTTTTATTATTGTCGGCTACATTTTTAGGTTCTTGCCTGCCCACCAAAATTGATCCCTGTTTAAAAATGAACGTTAACATTTTTTTTTGTCTTTCAATTTTTCGGGAGCGGGCAGGGACCAGAAAATTCAGCGCTCAATATTAAAAATGGGGCTAAAATGTAAAGTGAAAATAACAAAAAATTATGATTTAGAACGAAAACTAGAAAAAAAATTATGAAATGCACTTCTCATTCATTTTTAATATTGAGTGCTGAATTTTCTGATCCCTGTTAATTGTTAATGTTAATTTTTAAAAAGGGATCAATTAATGCACGCGGCGATACCAAATATGTTTATAAAAAAAATTACACTTTTTGGGGGTAAAATGGGAAACACTGACACTTTACATTTTTATTGGGGGAGGGGATTTTTCACTTTTTGTTTTTACTTTTTATTTTTACATTTTTCAACTTTTTTTTAACCCCTTAAGGACCAGGCCATTTTACACCTTAAGGACCAGAGCGTTTTTTGCAATTCTGACCACTGTCACTTTAAACATTAATAACTCTGGAATGCTTTTAGTTATCATTCTGATTCCGAGATTGTTTTTTCGTGACATATTCTACTTTAACTTAGTGGTAAAATTTTATGGTAACTTGCATCCTTTCTTGGTGAAAAATCCCAAAATTTGATGAAAAAAATGAAAATTTTGCATTTTTCTAACTTTGAAGCTCTCTGCTTGTAAGGAAAATGGATATTCAACATAAAACATTTTTAGGTTCACATATACATTTTGTCTACTTTATGTTTGCATCATAAAATTTATGAGTTTTTACTTTTGGAAGACACCAGAGGGCTTCAAAGTTCAGCAGCAAATTGGAAATTTTTCACAAAATTTTCAAACTCGCTATTTTTCATGGACCAGTTCAGGTTTGAAGTGGATTTGAAGGGTCTTCATATTAGAAATACCCCATAAATGACCCCATTATAAAAACTACACCCCCCAAAGTATTCAAAATGACATTCAATAAGTGTATTAACCCTTTAGGTGTTGCACAGGAATAGCAGAAAAGTGAAGGAGAAAATTCAAAATCTTCATTTCTTACACTCGCATGTTCTTGTAGACCCAATTTTTGAATTTTTGCAAGGGGTAAAAAGGAGAAAATTTTTACTTGTATTTGAAACCCAATTTCTCTCGAGTAAGCACATACCTCATATGTCTATGTTAATTGTTCGGCGGGCGCAGTAGAGGGCTCAGAAGGGAAGGAGCGTCAAATGGTTTTTGGGGGGCATGTCACCTTTAGGAAGCCCCTATGGTGCCAGAACAGCAAAAAAAAAAAAACACATGGCATACCATTTTGGAAACCAGAACCCTCGGGGAACGTAAAAAGGGGTAAAGTGAACCTTAATACCCTACAGGTGTTTCAAGACTTTTGCATATGTTAAAATATTTTTTTTTTTTTTTACCTAAAATGCTTGGTTTCCCCAAATTTTTACATTTTTTAAAAGGGTAATAGCAGAAAATACCCTCCAAAATTTGAAGCTCAATTTCTCCCGATTCAGAAAACACCCCATATGGGGGTGAGAAGTGCTCTGCTGGCTTACTACAGGTCTCAGAAGAGGAGGAGTCACATTTGGCTTTTTGAAAGCAAATTTTGCTCTGGGGGCATGCTGCATTTAGGAAGCCCCTATGGTGCCAGGACAGCAAAAAAAAAACACATGGCATACCATTTTGGAAACTAGACCCCTCGGGGAACGTAACAAGGGGTAATGTGAACCTTAATACCCCACAGGTGATTCACAACTTTTGCATATGTAAAAAAAAAAATAATAATTTTACCTAAAATGTTGGTTTCCCAAAAATTTTAGCTTTTTAAAAAGGGTAATAGCAGAAAATACCCCCCATAATTTGTAACACAATTTCTCCCGAGTACGGCGATACCCCATATGTGACCCTAAACTGTTGCCTTGAAATACGACAGGGCTCCAAAGTGAGAGCGCAATGCGCATTTGAGGCCTGAATTAGGGACTTGCATAGGGGTGGACATAGGGGTAATCTACGCCAGTGATTCCCAAATAGGGTGCCTCCAGCTGTTGTAAAAGTCCCAGCATGCCTGGACAGTCAGTGGCTGTCTGATAATACTGGGAGTAGTTGTTTTGCAACAGCTGGAGGCTCCGTTTTGGAAACAGTGGCGTACCAGACGTTTTTCATTTTTATTGGGGAGGGGAGGGGGGCTGTGTAGGGGTATGTGTATATGTAGTGTTTTTTACTTTTTATTTTATTTTGTGTTAGTGTAGTGTAGTGTTTTTAGGGTACAGTCGTACAGGCGGGGGTTCACAGTAGTTTCTCGCTGGCAGTTTGAGCTGTTGCAGAAAATTTGCCGCAGCTCAAACTTGCAGCCGGATACTTACTGTAATCCTCCGCCCATGTGAGTGTACCCTGTACATTCACATTGGGGGGGGGGGGGGGACATCCAGCTGTTGCAAAACTACAACTCCCAGCATGTACGGTCTATCAGTGCATGCTGGGAGTTGTAGTTTTGCAACAGCTGGAGACACACAGGTTGTGAAACACCGAGTTTGGCAACAAACTCAGTGTTTTGCAACCAGTGTGCCTTCAGCTGTTGCAAAAGCTACAATCCCCAGCATGTACGGACAGCGGAAGGGCATGCTGGGTGTTGTAGTTATGCAACAGCGGGAGGCATACTACTTTGGCTGGGGATGCTGGAGATTGTAGTTATGCAACAGCTGGAGACACACTGGTTTGCTACTTAACTCAGTGTGCCTTCAGCTGTTGCAAAACTACAACTCTCAGCAGTCACCGACAGCCAACGGGCATGCTGGGAGTTGTAGTTATGCAACCAGCAGATGCACCACTACAACTCCCAGCATGCACTTAAGCTGTTTGTGCAAGCTGGGAGTTGTAGTTACACAACAGCTGAAGGTACACTTTTCCATAAAAAGAATGTGCCTCCAGCTGTTGCAAAACCATAAGTCCCAGCATGCCCATAAGTGCATGCTGGGAGTTGTGGTGGTCTGCCTCCTCCTGTTGCATAACTACAGCTCCCAGCATGCCCTTTTTGCATGCTGGGAGCTGTTGCTAAGTAACAGCAGGAGGCTGTCACTCACCTCCTGCTGCTGCTTGATCGCCGCACAGGTCAGTCCCGCCGCCGCCGCCGCCGTCGCTCCTGGGGCCCCGATCCCAACATTAACGCCGGGGATCGGGGTCCCCAGCACCAGGGGTGCACGTCCCGCACCCGCTCACGTCCTCCGGAAGAGGGGCGGAGCGGGTGCGGGAGTGACACCCGCAGCAGGCGCCCTGATTGGTCGGCCGGTAATCCGGCCGACGAATCAGGCCGATCGTGAGGTGGCACCAGTGCCACCTCACCCCTGCAGGCTCTGGCTGTTCGGGGCCGTCTCTGACGGCCCCGATCAGCCAGTAATTCCGGGTCACCGGGTCACTGGAATCGCCGCAGATAGCTGGACTGAATTGTCCAGCGATCTGCGGCCATCGCCGACATGGGGGGCATAATGACCCCCCTGGGCGATATGCCGCGATGCCTGCTGAACGATTTCAGCAGGCATCGGGCACCGGCTCCCCTCCGGCTAGCGGCGGGGGGCCGGGAAAGGACAGGATGTACTCCTACGTCCTCGGTCCTTAAGGACTCGGAAACGGGGGCGTAGGAGTACGTCCATTGTCCTTAAGGGGTTAATACTTTTTACGTCCCATTATGGGGGTAGTAGTACAAACACTAATGTAGCCTCCCCAGCCAACGGCAGACTCCAGCAGCCAGGGAACTACAACTTTCATCATGGAAAGAAGTATGTTCCATGATGGGAGTAGTAGTAGTCCCAGCTGCGGGAGTCTGCCGAAAGCTGATACCAATGGATGAAAAACTGATGCAAATGGATGCCACTAAATGGCATCCCTTTGCATCAGTTTGCATTCGTTATTAGAATGGTCCGTTTAGGAGGCAGTAACGGAGAAAATATGAATTTTAGCGATCCAAAAATGTGATGGAGACAGGGCCTTACAGGGGAAGTTTTTACCCCCACTGGTTACAATGGACCATACGTTGTTTCCTTCCACCTTTTAGAGATCTTTGCATCACATCAATACTTGGTGGTGTAGGTGGTGCATGGTGTTTTTTTGCACACCTTTCCTTTTGTTAAATAAAAAAAAATGGGTACATATATTTGTTAAAGGGGTACTCCGGTGGAAAACCTTTTCTTTTTTTTTTTTTTTTTTTTGTGAACTGGTGCCAGAAAGTTAAACAGATTTGTAAATTACTTATATTAAAAAATCTTTATCATTCCAGTACTTATTAGCAGCTGTATGCTACAGAGGAAATTCTTTGCTTTTTGAATTTCTTTTCTGTCTGGTCCACAGTGCTCTCTGCTGACGCCTCTCTCCGTGTCAGGAACTGTCCAGAGCAGCATAGGATTTTCTCCTGCTCTGGACAATTCCTGAAACGGGCATCAGGTGTCAACACTGTGCACTGTGGTCAAGACAAAAAAAGAAATTCAAAAAGCAAAGAATTTCCCGTGTAGCATACAGCTGCTAAAAAGTACTGGAAGTAGAAAGATATTTTAATAGAAGTAATTTACAAATCTTTTTAATTTTCTGGCACCAGAAAGGTTTTCCACCAGAGTACCCTATTAAGTTTTACGTAAAGCATATCCTTAATATTTACTTGTGCACACCAACACTTTTACAAAAGAGACCATTTTCTTCTGCCTACCTGCCTCAGCTATAGTTTTAAGCGCGAATATTCGAAAAGCAAATTTTTACCGTGAATATCGTCGCTTCGTGATTTATTTATTTTTTGCGAATATGCAAATATGTGCGAATATCGACATTTCCTATCAGAGGACACTGATTCCTCCCTTCTTTTACGTGAAAGATATGCGAATTTCACAAAAAAATTTGCATGGAAAAAAACTAACATAGCGGATATGCAAGTTTTGCGAGTATTAGATAAATATTTGTCCATGTACTCGTGAAATATGGCGCATTCGAATATGGCCTATGCTCCTGATCACTACTCAGCTGCTATTCTGATCCTACCAAACGCCTGCCAAGTTCTCCTTTTTTTCTCCCACCTTTGTCACCGGGTACTGGTCTTGCCACCCACTGCCCCACTCTGTCACTGGGTCACTAGATTCCTGATGCTGCTGATGCCACCTCCAGACTTTCTCATTCTGCCATCATATGTTCTCCTCATGCTGATGCCAGCTCCAGGCTGTCTCATACTGCCACCATATTTTCTCCTCATGCTGATGTCATCTCCAGACTGTCTCATTCTGCCACCATATGTTCTCCTCAAGCTGACGCCAGCTCCAGGCTGGGTCATTCAGCCGCCATGTGGTCTCCTCATGCTGCTGGCACATTAAATAAAACTTTTTAGGTTCAACTATTTGTTAACAAATATCTTTAATCTTTTCAATTGTGAGGCCCTATGGTCTCGTTAGGCTGTTGCCACCTCCAGGCTGGGTCATTCAGCCACTATATGGTCTCCTCATGCTGCTGCCACCTCCACGCTGTGTCATTCAGGAACTATATGGTCTCCTCATGATGCCGCCACCTCCATGCTGTGTCATTCAGCAACTATATGGTCTCCTCTTGCTGACGCCAACTCCAGGTTGTGTCATTCTGCCAGATTATGGTCTCCTCATGCTTGCGCCACCTCCATGCTGTGCCGTTCAGCCACCTTATGATCTACTCATGCTTACGCCACCTCCAGGCTGTGTCATACTGCCACCATATGTTCTCCTCATGCTGATGTCAGCTCCAGACTGTCTCATTCTGCCACCATATGTTCTCCTCATGCTGATGCCAGCTCCAGGCTGTCTCATACTGCCACCATATTTTCTCCTCATGCTGATGCCAGCTCCAGGCTGTTTCATACTGCCACCATATTTTCTCCTCACGCTGATGTCAGCTCCAGACTGTCTTATTCAGCCACCATGTGTTCTCCTCATGCAGATACCAGCTCCAGGCTGGGTCATTCAGCCACTATATGGTCTCATTAGGATTCCAACACCTCCACGCTCATGCTACTGCCTCCTCCATGCTGTGTCATTCAGCCACTATATGGTCCCCTCATACTGATGTCACCTCCAGGCTCTGTCATTGTGCAACTCTGCGACAGTGATTCTAATAGCAACACCTCTAATCTGCATGTCATACTGAATAACACTAACTGTGTTCACTAACATAGCGCACTCCCTATGCATGTTACTTAAAGGAAAAGTGTTCTACACCCCTATTGAGGCTCTCTGTAGCCCAGAAATAACAGATTTTTATAGTGATTCACCACGAATAAATTCACTCATCTCTAGGTTTAATAGATATATAGGGACAGGATGTTGATAAAGGAATTTATTATGGTTGCCATATTTGGAGTCGGGAAGACATTTTTACCCCTAGTATGCAGGTTTTTTGCCTACCTTTGGATCAACTCAGCAGGGACTCATTAGGGTGATAGGTTGAACTTTATGGTCTTTGGACTTTTTTCAACCTCATGAACTATGTTACTATGTTGTTTCAGACTTGCATGGTTTCACTCTATTTTCTGAGGACACACAGGTAGGGAAACTTCTGACCAGCACACCCCCCTTCTCCCCTCCCCCCTCATACTCCTGCCTGGTACCCCGGCTTTCTCTATCCAGTGGAGTGGCCAACATTCCCCAACATGTATCTCTATGGGAGTGCCAGAGATACAGTTTTCGTGTACACAACAAAAACTTTTTGAAAAAAATTACACTAAACTTACTCTAATTAAACTAAGCTAAACTAATGGTCAAAATGTTTTTTTAGGTGAAAGAAGATCTTTGAAAAGTCAGTCTAGATGATATTTCCTCTTTTAAATATGAAACTGGGAAGGAACAGTTTCTATAACCACATGCATACTATCTAGAAAACTCTACCATAATATTATATTTTAGAGCTCATTTTATTGACACAACACCAAAAGTCCTGTAAGTTCTACTGAATCATAGCGAGATTTACCCAGCTTTCCTGCTATCTTGGGCAAGCTATGTTAGAGGGCACCCATAAAGAGCAAAGTGAAAAACTCCCATGCAGTATAAATCTTTTTAATATTCACTTGGAGAAGGGTTAGGGAAAGTTCTCTACCTTTTAATTAACTTTTTCCTGTTTTTGCATCTGAAGTAAGCACAGTTTTTTTTATACAGTCTCAGAACTGAGTTCATAAAATAAATGTTGTATCAGAACCAAGCTCCATTTGTAATATAGAGACAGAGGTATTTGATGAACATTTAATAAATGAATTTAAAGAGAATCTGACACCTGTTTAACCTGCACTAAACCCAAAAAACAAGGTTTTAGGTGCTGGGAAACTGGATTAAAATGATGTATTACTCACCCGGATCTGTGATATAGATAAAGATAATTTTGAGACACCAGGAAACCAAGGTCATTGTGGTTATTAACCATTAACCTTTGCATTATAAAAGTAAACATTTTTATAACAAATATGGACTGCCCTGATGAGAAAAAAAAAACATCAACATTTTACCATTCTAAAAGCCAGCCTCTAAAAATCTTAAATATTATAGATAAACAGATAATAAAATGCATTTGCACAGAAATTGAAATCTGAGATAAGCAGAAGTGATAATAAAAAATATATTTTCGAATTGCATGAGTCTCCATTTACTAGAATGAATGGGTTAAAGTAATGTCATTGTACACTACAATTTCAGCAATATAAGTCCCTGTTCATCAGCCTTTGCACAACAGTTATTCTACAAGCTTACACTGAAAGGTTGAAAATTCCATATATTCGCTGGTAAAACAAATAAAAAATGGTTTATTTCTCCAGGCTCCTATGAGCTTTGAAGTAGAATTTTGTTTGCTGAGAGATGAAAGGGCCTGAGGCCAGGAAAATACCATTGCAGGTTTAATGCAGTGCGCACTGAGCAAGAGATAGAGCATTGGGTTTATGCATCATGGATAACTATGCCGCTGAGTCCCAGATACGCACACTAACAAAGGCATATTTATATCTAAAATGTGCAAATGAAATATAGTTACAGGAAAACAAACTCTTCCTATTTGCTTTTCTTTTCCTCTTCTCCCTTTCCAACACTATATTAAAATCTATGGACCTTGTAACTTAAAATTTTGTGAAAAATATAACGTTTCTGGTGAAAGTATATGATCGAGTCAGACGCTTTGTACTCTACCCAGTAAAACCCTTAAAAATAATATATTTTCTTGTCTTGGTGGAAAACACAATTTGGAGAAAACAAACAATTTATTAATCCTTCATAAAGAAAGTATTTTCCTGCCTTGTATTTTTTCTTGTAATTTATGTGTATTGTGTAAACTCTTTCAAGTGATTTTTTAACAAATTAACATAAAACTAACAAAGAATATAATCACAGGCGTGTCATTACTTCATGCACGCCTGTGGAAACAAACAAGGATGTAATTTTAAGGTATGTCATTAAAGGGGTACCCCGGTGCTTAGACATCTTATCTGCTATCAAAAAGATAGGGAATAAGATGTCTGATAGCGGGAGTCCCGCCGCTGGGGACCCCCTGGATCAGGCACGCGGCACCCCGTTTGTAATCAGTCCCCGGAGCGTGTTCGCGGGACTCCCGCGATCAGGCATCTTATCTCCTATCCTTTGGATAGGGGATAAGATGTCTAAGCATCGGAGTACCCCTTTAACAGGAAGCATTGATTCATATGTATGGGGTCTTTTACAGACAATCCGAAAATGCACTGCAAATGATAGCTACAGTTTGGGAACAACTGAACCATCCTTTAATGCCAATCAGCCCATGGGGCTAATTTTTGGGAGTGATTTGTTAATAAGTGCTCACCAAAGGAAACAAAATTGTTTAAGTTCAACAATAGTCCTCAATTACCACTATGGGTAACAAAAATGTGTTTCAATGTATGAATAGCTGCTCTCAAGACTAAATATTCATATAAAGTACAGTTATTGACTCCCAACGCATTTCTACCAAGATGCAATGGTGTCCTCAGGGGGAAAAAAAACACATTTATAAAGAGGAGATAAAGCAGTTCACTTGAAAGCTACTATATTATAGATTTCACATGGTCTTTCAGCGACATTATTCACACACAATCCAAATGCAAAAGATGGGGCACATCTGATACAGTATTCTCTACATATGATATGAAGCTGCAACAAAAGGGACCATGAGGATTCCATCTTGGTAAACCTGAAAAAAGAAGGGAGGGTAGATAGTAGATATATCCAGCATGAGTCAGCTTGTTGATAATAGGACCTGTACTCACAGTCCTAGCTGAAATCCCAGGATTACCTAGAGAGAAAGTAAAATGCCCCACCACTCCATCTACTCCTCAGCTACCTAAAAGAGAAACTAGCTTAATGCCACTAGTAAAGCTACTCATGGCCCCTTCATAATCTCTGGATATGGTCCACAGACGGAGTGCTAGCCCGCAGTGGCTGGGAGCCGTGTGTTTACTCATGACTGCTGTGCGCTCTCAGCCCGTGTCCTCTGGCATCTGACATCATATCCGGTTGCCAGAGCGCTATGCCAGAAGCAGCGCATTTCTGTGACGTCCCAGCTGGGCACGGTAAGGGTGCTGATCCCTTCGCCTTTGATACTGGCCGGAGTTAATCATATTGCTGTGATTTTTGCTATTTGATATCATTATTTAGTGACTGACCATCGCAATATTAGGAAAGGTTTAGGAAGCTATTAAGGAACACCTTAGTGATGATAGTAAGTATACTGACTGGTATAAAATACTTGTTAAGACACAAATGTTTATGAATATTTGAGGACACTAAATATATGAAGGGGGATATAATAAGGACATAAGGCAGAGCATTCCTATTTTTAGGTTTGCCAAGGTGAAATTTCTCATGGTCCCTTATGTTGCAGCCTCATATCATATGTGGATGCTCCCCATGTATCGAATGCTCCCCATCTTTTGCATTTGGATATTCTTGCTCTCTATAATGTGTGAATAATGTCTTTGAAAGACCATGTGAAATCTACAATATAATGGCTTTCAAGTGAACTGCTTTATCTCTTCTTTATAAATGTGTTTATTCTCCCCTGAGGATGCCATTGCATCTTGGTAGAAGTGCATTGGGAATAACTGTACCTTATATGAATATTTAGTCTTGAGAGCAGCTATTTATACATTGTAGCACATTTTTGTTACCCATAGTGGCAATTGCTGACTATTGTTCATCTTAAACAATTTTGTTTCCTTTGGTGATGGAAATTTTTGAGCACTTATTATTGGATGGTGTTGCTTTTAACACGTTTGGATATTTAGCTTCTAGTTACAGTGAGATATAGAAATACATTTAAACATCTTACATGTTGTTTCTATGTAGGACTGTAGGAAAGAAGGTTTAATTGGAGTACTGCATAATACTGATAAAGATCCATCTATTAAAATACATTAAATATCATTAAAATGAGGCTGTCTACTTAGTATTCCATTTGTACACAAATAAGGCTAGGTTCACATCTGCATCAAAGGTTTTGTTCAGGGCCTCTGTCACAGATTTCAGTCTGCAGCCGCAAACAGGGCCAGTGGGTCCACTGCACAATAGTCACCATTGGATCCTAACAGATCCCATTGGTCCATTGGGTTTCATGCTTGTGTTCTTCATTTAGCTGAATTTTAACAGGACAAAAAAATTCTGCATGCAACCCTTTCTATCTTCTTTTTCTCTTGTGGTTCTTGGGAATCACAAATTACAAGTAAGTAACATGAGAAGTATAAAGAGGGTAACAAAGCTTAAGAAGATCAAAACAATAACCATCAGGTATAAAATCTACAGAGTGGGAGAAAGGGACAAGGTTTCCTCTTCTGCACCATATGAGAAATAAGTAAAAGAAGAGATTTCAGAACTTTAACAACACAACAACACAAAGATTTTTATTCCTATGTTATAGGTTTATACAATTACCATAAACCGAAATGGGATAGATCGAGGAAATTACATACCTTACACGACAGGAGAAAATAATAGGGAAAAAAAAAAGATTTGTGTAAGATATGTGCTAAGATAGGTGGGTGGCCTGCCCTGTTATTTAGGTGGAATGTGTGACAGAGGCCCCAAATGTAGCCTCTAGCACAGATTTATACCTGGCCTTAGGCCTCCGCAAGTTGCCAGTCAAATGGTTACGCATTGTACACTATAAATCCCTTTGTATGTGTACTATAAGACAGTGTTCACACAGTGTAATTTTTTTTTACATATTATATTTTACACATGCATTTTTATCCATAATCGGCAAAAGCAGTACTGCACTATTGACACCTTAAATGGGCAATGTCAATTTCAAAAACTTTTGTGTTGTACATCTCGGCAAAACATTAACCTTTCTAATATACCTCATAAGATTTTTTTTTCCTTTTTAAAGAAATCATGGCTTTGTCCAAGCTGAAGCACATGCATGGACAAAGTCCAGTAAGTGAGGGTGAGCACAGAGGAGTACTATCAGATAGGAGTGAGCCCAGATGAATACTATGAGACAAGAGAGAGCACAGAGGAGTGCCATCAGACAGGAGAGAGTACAGAAGAGTACTATCAGACAGGAGAGAGAACAGAGCAGTGCTATCAGACAGGAGAGAGAACAGAGGAGTACTATCAGACAAGAGAAAGCACAGAGGAGTCTTATCAGACAGGAGAGAGCACAGAGGAGTCCTATCAGATAGGAGAGAGCATAGATGAGTACTATCAGACAGGAGAGAGCACAGAGGAGTCCTATAAGACAGGAGAGAGCACCGAGGAGTGCTATCAGACAGGAGAGAACACAGAGGAGTCCAATCAGACAGGAGAGAGCACAGAGGAAACCTATCTGATAGGAGAGAGCACAGAGGAGTACTATCAGACAGGGGAGAGCACAGAGGAGTACTATCAAACAGGAGAGAGCACATATGAGTACTATCAGACAGGAGAGAGCACAGAGGAGTCCTATCAGACAGGAGAGTACAGAGGAGTACTATCAGACAGGAGAGAGCACAGAGTAGTGCTTTCAGATAGGAGAGAGCACATAGGAGTACTATCAGACAGGAGAGAGCACAGAGTAGTGCTATCAGACAGGAGAGAGCACATAGGAGTATTATCAGACAGGAGAGAGCACAGGGGAGTATTAGCAGACAGAAGAGAGCGCAGAGGAGTCCTATCAGACAGGAGAGAGCACAGATGGGTATTATCAGCAAGGAGAGAGCACAGAGGAGTGCTAGCCCACCCTCACTTACTGGACTTTGTCCATGCCTGTGCTTTAGCTTGGACAAAGCCATGATTTTAAAAGATATAATTTCTATAAAAAGGAAATTACATTTTCTTATGAAGTATATTAGAAAGAGGAATGTTTTGCCAACATGTACAACATGTAAAAAGTTTTTGTATCTGACAATGCCCATTTAAATAAGCTCTAACTATGAATAATTGTAATACCAAGGATCCATTCTCTCCTAAATGGTAGGTGTGTGACTGGCTCTGCATAATAAAATAACACACCCCTATATGAAATTGTGCTTTCTCTGCATGCTACTGGGGACTACTATTATAACCTGACCTGTACAGTTCTGTTAAATTAAATCATTATTAATACAAGCCGTGTCCATACTGTATGCCATATTAGGGTAGCCAATAAACATTACTCTTACCTCTGACTAATTTTATCATTTATTTCAGTCTTATTTTATAATCTGATTCATTACAAACTGTATTCATAAAAATAATAGAAAAAAAAACTGAATGTATCTCCTAATTAGGCCAAAATTGAAGAAGTAAATGCTGTTTAAGAGTATTTTACAATTGTGCATTAAGCTTTAAAAAAAAAAAAAAACTCCTCACGTTTTGCATAAATCCAGCCCTTAGCAAACAACAGTAACTCAACTAATTGCAAAACATTAAACATTTTAGTACATTAGCATTAATAAACTCGGAAGTTGCCCAGTATCACACCGAGAGGACAATATCACAGAGTACCCTGCCAATCTGTCTTCTTTTCTGGGAAATTTTCCAAGGGTAACAGCTGCAGGAACATATCCTGGTTTTCCATTTGGGACAATAAAAAAAATTCTTACCTTTATTTTGGACCACACATTGCCAACTAATGTTGTGTTGCAAAGATTTGTCTGAGGGTTTTAGCCCTTGGTAGTCTCTGGGTAGTAAGAAGATTACATGGTCATTAGTATTACATTAGCTAGCTCAGTGCCTGAGGACCTGATGGGTAGATTAACTTGTGTTGACTTCAGGAATCGGCCAATGTATTATATTCAAACAGAAGTGCAATGTGCTGCAGTAATACTGCTTTTATCTATAGTTATGAATGCCACTAAAATGTCTTTTACGGAACTGCATTCCATTTTATTAGAACTCAACAGTGGTCTGTGGTAGAACAACATGGTTATTTTCATTCTTTGCCAACCCTTAACGCTCCAAGCATTTAGTAACCGGATGCTTTCCAGTTATATGGTTATTTAAAAGGATTGGTTATACTTTTCTCTACAATTAAACTCAGCTATTTTATAAAAAGATCAGTGAGGGACTGGGCACCGGAATCCATTTCTGTGAATATAATTCAAGTCTTAAAGTGCTTGTCACAGTAATTTGGGATTGTATTTACATCGGGAATCAGCACGGCATCAGTAAGGTAAGTAGAAATCTCATTGTAAAGTTGACATTTTGGATAAGGCTCCATGCAAATCATGTTTGAGAACACAGCTTCCTTGGCATAGTGCAATGTTACACTTGGCCACTCGTAAAGCTATAAATAATATGCATTCTTTTCAGTTCCACATTCCGTTCTTTGTTTTTTTTTTTTCTTGGTCTTGTTAACAAAAGGGACTGCATAGAGTGCCAAATGAAAATGGTGGCAACATTTTACATCATAAATCTTTTCATTTGTAGTGAACATTGACCATACAAAATCAAATGGTTTATTATGGAATAACCTACGTTTGGAATAAAGCAACTTTAAGAGTAAAATGTGTACATAATAGAAAGAGGTGTCTGACTTTTTAATGTTAAAGGGGTAAAAAAAAATGTTTTAAATCAACTGGTGCCAGAAAGTTCAACATATTTGTAAATAACTTCTATTAAAAAAAAATCTTAATCCTTTCAGTACTTATCAGCTGCTGAATGTTCCACAGGAAGTTCTTTTCTTTTTGAATTAATTTTCTTCCTGACCACAGTGCTGTCTGCCTCAAGACCTTTGTCCATTTGACAACTAACCGTTATGACATTACCATGTGCCGGAAGTTTTCTTGCATTGATTCTGTCTAGATTCCTGAGACTGCAGTGCCGAACACTCTTTTTACATTCATTGGACAAATAAGGCAGAGCTGAAAGCTCCTGACTCCCTGTCAAACACTTGTAAAGGGGGCACAGAAGAGGCTTCATTAAATGGGGGTACACAGCTGGCCATTATTACTGTGTTAGGTTATGAAGAAAGCACTATTATTGGGTGGAGTCTGAAGGGGCAATATTACTGTGTGGGGCACCAAAATTGTTGTACTATAGTAATAGTATGTGGGTTGCACACAGGTGGTAATTGGTTACCTCAGCTGAGCTGCTGGCTCAACTCCTTTTCCCACTGTAGGCTTCAGACTGTACTGGCATAGCCTATAGGAGTCATGCATGTGCAAGTACCATTTCTTTTAAGGGTTTGTGCATGTTCCTGATTTAGGTCCTACACCAATTCCTAACAGACACTGCCTATATAACTCTTCTATACTCATCTCCTGATACCTGAGGAATATTGTGTTTTCACATAGCAAAGGTGTCTGTCTGCTGTTCCTGTGATCCTGTTTTTGACTTATGCCTGTTTTCTGACTAAGCCTTTGCCAAATCATGTTGTACCTCGCTTGTCTAGCCTGAACTGTGAACCATATTTGTGCTCTTATCAAGGCTGCAGCACCTGGCTGCATCTGAGCTTCGATTTTTAACTTTTTAAAACTTACAAAAGCAATTTCTTCACTTTCTACAAGCTCTTCACTATTTTAAAACACCATCACCAATCTTGTTGCAACTCCTAAAAAGGAAGATTTTTTTAAAAATGTTTCCAACTTTTCAATAAGTAAAACTTTTCAATAATTTTTTAGACACTGTCACTAATCCTGTTGCAACTCTCAAAAAGGGATTATTGTTGAAATGCATGGCAAAAACCTTTGTGTCTTCCGACACCTCTGTGTGCACTTTAACTCAGGAAGGCGTCTGCCAACAAAAAGGGATACTTTATGCACTTTTATTATGACATGCATACAAAATCTGGTAGTGCTGTGTGTTTTTAAACAAACTTTAAGTTATCATGGATTACCACATGTCGCCGTTGAAATGAAGAAAACCTTTTCCCTGTAGCGGAATGTGACCCTCCGCACAGGGACACCGTTTTCTGCTTAACAGGCTGCTCCCACTCACTCCATACCCAATACGCTCTCTCAGGTGGACAAGGACAGAGTTTCTACGCTGCTTAGGCAGACTGTAGAGCACAGCTAGTGGAGCATTCCACAGCCTTTCTCCCACCCACCTACCAACACATCTACCATTGCCCACTACCTGTTGCAAGTGTACAACTCTCACAGTATGCCCTTTGTCCATGTTAAAAAGGGTAGCAGGGATGGATTCAGAGGGACCTGGCTGTAAAGGAAAAAACTGTGTCCCTCTTCGGAGGGTCACATTCCGCTACAGGGACACAGTTTTATTACACCACATCATAGTGTTACACCATATCAATACATTACACCATATTATAGTCTTTAAACCACATTTAAAACTTAGTACATTCCTAGGTGAACAAGTAGTTTTATACAGGGCTTTAGAGCTGTATTTCGCTGCAGATCCGCTGGTGAAGGCCCACTCTATGCTGTCTTTACATGTGCCTGCTCATAACGGCAATACGCCGCTAAGAGCAGACACACTAAGATGTGCGAGTCGCAATATACTCGCACATCGCGGGAGCTCTCTGCCTAGCTCAGAGCAGGGAGAGTGGCCGCAATGTGCGAGTATGCCGCACACATCGCTGCAATGTGTCTGCTCGTAGCGGCGTATTGTCGCTACGAGCAGGCACATGTAAAGACAGCATAGAGCGGGCCTTCACCAGCGGATCCACAGCATAAAATACGCTGTAAATCCGCTTGTGTGAACGTACCCTAAGACAGTATTATACTCTTGTTTTGAGACCTAATTAATTGCTGGTTAAATGAGAACCTGTTCTCTGTTAATCAAACTTTTTTGGAAATTTAGTGAGTATGCCAAACCGAACTTTTGAAAAAAAGTTTAGAGTCAGTAGCAAATGTGGCACTTAGAGATAGGGGGGTTTCATGGTATGCCTACAGTTTGTCTGCCTATGCAATGTGGATGTGGATGGGTTGACATGTTCAGGAACTAACAAAGAACTGCCATTTTATTCAAGCCTATTATTCAAGCCTTATGGGGTTAACTAACTAAAATCCTTTTAATCTATGCATAAGCATACTGATGTCATTAAATTCAGTAAAACATGATCTGACATGTAGATCAAAACAACAATAATATATTAGGAAGCTTTTTAATCCATGTAATGAAAATTCAGCCTTTCCTCGTTCTTATCTTTTAAGCACCTGGAACAAATTATTACAGTAATTAAAAGGACTAAAATATGTTGAAGGCAATTGAAAGAAATGAATAGAAATGCCAAATCATACATTTAAATGTCATCTGGTGGCTTTAAGTGAAAAATAAAAATAACACTTGAAAGAGAGAAAGTAAAATATGTGACAAATACTATTGATCCAGGTTAGACAATCGCTTTTGGTTTGAAAGGTCCCATGATGTGAAGGTAATCATATGATGTCCCCTGCAAGAACCCCTTAAAAAAGTTAGCATTCTAAAAAAAATCATGACTTCCGCTGAATGTAATAATGAATGCAAATGTATTACAGTTTTCACAAAATAGTAAAGGATATGTGCACTATATTTCTATTATGTTGATAATAAATGAAATACCTTGGCCTATAAGAACTAGTAACCTCAGCCTCTCCAATGATAATGAGCCAGAGGTAGTCTCAATATTAGAAGACATATTGTTAGAGTTACAAACAAAATGTACCTTCAAGTGAATAATGTGAAAAATTCTATAGCCCTCATTTTAATTGAGATTTGTACTAGCGTTCTACTAGGACAAAATAAAAACCCTTTTCTGTGACAACAATGCAAGTTGTGCTGGGAAAAGGGGTTTAGATGAAATGTTAAATGTCCATTTGTGTACCATTAATAAGGTCTGCACTTCTTGTGGTAATCATTGTGTGATGTCTTCCCTCCTCTCTCCAGATCTTTGGTCCTTTCTGCTTTCTCAATCTTTGAAGAAAAGGAGGACGTAGTCTTGAGGTTGAATATTCACTTCCTGAGCTAGAGGAACTGTGTTTATAGACTCCTATGGTTGTCTTTATGATGGACAGGCATCTTGCCAATGGTAGACTTTGCACTTGATAGTCCTCCTTTTTTTCTTTTATGGACACATTGGAAAACCATAATGAAAGAAAGAGAGTTTACGTATATACCTTACAATACTAATATGAACACATAAGTAGCTTTTACTTTGAGTTATGCAATGATAATAATTACACAATAATGAATGGTACAAATAGTTCCAACATAAAGAAAAAAAAATGAATAATTTTATTTTACACACATTACAGAGTGCCATTGAAATAAATGATCTGCCAGCATAATGAATGTTAGGTTGTCAGTGACAGCTGTTTTTTGTAGTTGCTTTCTACTCTTGCTATTAATTGGAAAACACAACACAGGGAAAACCATCTACTTATTAAAGGAAAATGGTCACCTATTCACCCGCATTATAACCCAATACACCGGATTATAGTACGGGTGAACAGGAGACCGATGCGGGATCCCGGACTGCTATACATACCTGCAGTTCAAGCCGCGAACCCCAAAGGCCCCCCTCTTCCAGCTCCGACTTGCGCTTTGAGACGGGCCTGCTGGCTAGATTTAAATATTCTTAAGCGCCGATCCCATGACCGGAGCTTATGAATATTTAAATCTAGCCGGCAGGCCCGCCTCAAAGCACAAGTCAGCACTGGAAGAGGGGGACATTTGGGGGATCGGGGCTCCGAACTGCAGGTAGGTATAGCAGTCCAAAACCCTGCATCGGTCTCCTGTTCACCAGCACTATAACCAGGTGTATCGGGTTATAGTGTGGGTGAATGGGTGACCATTTTCCTTTAATGTTGATGATAACATAAGGGAAAAATCTTTTGCCGTTTGTAAAGCCCCAACCAACACTTTTTTCTGGGAAGGGTATCTTATACACTCTTTTATTTAACAAGCAAATTGACTAGTGTTTTATTCTGAGAATAGTTTTCTTAAAATATTGAAACAGATAAATCCTGTAAACTCTAACGGTTACATCTGGGGCAGATCAGAAGATGTGGGAAGCTGCAGTTAAAAATTCCCTTATAAAAAATGAATGAACTGGCATTTTGGGACATTCCCTGACTTACTTTAGAATCTGTACTACAGAGGGCACATTTCTACATACCTAGTGGGCATGCTTCAAATTGAAATGGCTCTGGATTACAGAACACGCTGTCTTCAATACTGAAATCATAGCCTCCAAAGAAATGTTTCACAATCTATCTTAGTCAGAAAACGTAGTCTTTCACAATATATCTACATCTTAAACTATTTCTGTCAGTTGGATACGGAATATGGAGACAATATAGTTTACATTGTATCAGTGTACCTACACTTGTATTATACATGTAGCTTTTTTTCTACTCATAAAATACAGTTCTGCAACACATGTAGGCATTCAAAGCTCTGTACACATTGCATATAGATACATGTAATCTATGTACATATAGCCTAACACATGGTTTATGGACCTTTAAGACGCACAAATGTTACAAAGCTTTAAAAACCATATACAGTACTCATTTTGCTTTCTGTATGAACTGTGTTTACTGCTGACACTCATTTTTCTTTTGCTGTCCATTCTGGAGTATTATACTTACTTCTTAAGCTTTGCTCAGAGCTCAGCAATTTCCCCAAGGTCACCTGAATGCACAGGTACACAGCCTTTCTAATTAAATCCTTTCTCCTGGGTGCCTAGTGTCTCTATCACCAGTCTAAAATGCGCTAAGACTCTGGTGACAGTGAGGTGTTGACACAGCATTACCGGGAGCTTAAACATTCAGTTATGGAACAGAGATGGGGGTTGGAATGAGATTAAGGATTCTGTCTATATAAAATTCTTTACTTCACTCCAGGATCACATTAATTTGAAGCATTGGCTCTTGTCGTCTGTCTAAGCCAAAAGTCTGAGTACCTGGATTTTACAGCCCATCATCATATGTTGATAAGCACAATTCACAATGGAACAGAATACATTTAGATAAGGGTATATACAACTGGAATACTAAGGTGCAGGTTTTATGCACTGAAGTACAATACACACAACACACAACACTTTTTATCTTCCTTTTTATATTTTTCTTTTTAATATGTTTGGAGCCCCATTTATTACTGCCTTTACCTCCTCTTCTCTAATTTCTGCTCCCAGCCCATCCGCCATTTATTTAGTTAATTTTGTTAATTTGCAATCTGAAACTATAGTGGGGATATCTCCTTCTCCGTGTGTCCTATAAAATTCACTGTAGAATTCCAGGAAGATCTTTTTGATTTCCCTTTGATCAGTTTGTCCACTTCCCTGTCTATCCTTTATTACTGCTTTTGATGCATTTTCTTCAATAATTTTTGCTAAAAAATTTCCTGGCCTACCTCCCTCAAAATATCTCTGCCTGCATACTCCATTCATAGTTTTCATAGCTTGGTAATAAGTTCTTCATATTTTTTGGTCTCTTTTACCCATCTATCGTTATCCTCCCTTGATCTTGAACTCCTATATTCTCTCTCTGCTACTGCTATCCGTTCTTTTATTTCATCTTCTTGCTTTCTCTCTTCACCCTAGCCATTCTTTCCACAAATACCCCTCTAATATAAGCCTTTTCATTGTCCCAGACCACATAAACCGACACCGTCCCCTCATTAAATAAAAAAACATTCTTGAATTTTACCCACTATACCTGGTTCTTCTCCCCATACCTCTAGCCAATATGGACTTACACATAACCCTCTCCTTTGCCCTTTCCTACCACTATTCATCTTTATTAGCATCGGTGAGTGATCTGAGATACTTCTTGGCTCGTATTTAACTTCTTTCACTATCTTTATCAGATCATTTGTTCCTATTACCATATCTATTCTAGATAAGGTTTGTTTTGATTTGTTGTAGCACAAATATATTCTCTTATATGGATTTTGGGTCCTCCATAAATCTTTCCACCCAATTTCATCTTGAAATTTCTTCAGTCCTGTATTGTCCATTTTTCCCTTGATCTCTCTACTTCACCAGCTCTCTATGTTCTCTTGTAATACTGCATTATAGTCACCCATAATTAATACGGAGACATTTGTCATCTCATTAATAAAGTCCAAATCATCTTTTTTCCTATCACATTGTACCATCAAGAATACTAATACTTTTCCTAATACTTCTATTTGTACCTCTTTATGTATCATCACACTTACCCCCCTTGAATAATTAGAGTACATTGAATGGTATGACATAGCTATCCATTTACGATGTGGCATATTTGTTTTTTCTCTGTTCAAATGTGTTTCTATGAGGCAGACAATGCCTGGTAAATGCTTTGATATAACTTTAAACACTGCTGCTCGTTTTACTCTTTCTGCCAGTCCTCTAATATTTCATACAAGTATATTTACCATCTAAAAGGAAAAAGAAAAAAAAAATGCGCCACCTGACTCAGGTCTATTCTCTTGCTGTTTCTTTTTGACCGTTGGGGATAGAAACTTATCCGTTACTCCTCCTGCCACACCTTCACCTTTCTCTTTAACTTTAGGTCCCGTTATCCCTATACCAGATCTTTTGCCAACATCCTCTTTTCCATCTTTCCCTACATTTCTTCGCCTCATCATTGCTTTAGAAATACCGATAGTTAAAATTTTTACAATTATTATCTATTACCGTCTGATATTTATACCAAATAAATCTAGATAGTATTTCAGCAAGGAATTGTATTAACTCATATAGCATTAATTTATCTATTTATCTGGTGTCTTTACAGAATATGTAATCAGCTAACTTCAGTTCATGTATCACATAGCCGCCCCTAGTTTCCAAAAAAGTCACAGAAAGCTTTAAGGGAGAAATTTCTAATATCAAAAACCCCAGTAACTTTAAAGTTCGGATATTTAAAAGTCACAGCACTTTTATGAACTCAACTGCGGTCAGTCCATGCCTTCTTCACACACATATTAACTCTTTCCTCTCCTGGGGCTGCTATATCCAGTGAAGGCAAAGTCAGGAGGCAAATATAAAATAAACAACCCCCACAGTTCCAGGGAAATCCGGGACCAAAAACAAAGCAACCAACGGAACTTCTATAGGGCAACAGCAAGGGAGGTATTTTTTTTATCTACGGAGTAACACTGCAGCCGGTCCCTTAATTTACACACTGCAACTCCACAGCTCTGACCGGCTGCTTAAATGGGTACTCCACCCCTGGCATCTTATCCCCGCTGCTGGGGTCCCTGGGGATCACTGCTGCGGCACCCCGCCATCATTACTGCACAGAGCGAGTTCGCTCTGTGTGTAATGACGGGCGATACAGGGGCCGGAGCAGCGGGACGTCATGGCTCCGCCCCTAATGACATCACAGCCCGCCCCCTTAATGCAAGTCTATGGCAGAGGGCGTGACGACCGCCACGCCCCCTTCTCATAGACTTGTATTGACGGGGGCGGGCCATGACGTCACGAGGGGCGGAGCCGTGACGTAACGATGCTCCAGCCCCTGTACTGCCCATCATTACGTGCAGAGCGATCTCGCTCTGTGCAGTTATGATAGCGGGGTGCTGCAGCAGCGATCCCCGGGGTCCCCAGCAGCGGGACCCTGGCGAACTGACATCTTATCCCCTATCCTTTGGATAGAGGATAAGATGTCTGGGGGCGGAGTACCCCTTTAATATACCCAATCTGACCTTGGTTTCAATGTTCCACTCCACCGACTCACTCAGCTGCGCTCCCCTGCAGCCATTGATCTGCAGTGGCTTCCTCCTCCTCTCCACTTCGCTGCCTCTGTCCTCCGCCTGCAGCCATGTCTCCTCACCGCAGCTCCTTCTTCCTCTGGTCTCCTTGGCCCCTAAGCGCTTCCTCTCCGCTGCCGGCAGTCCTCCCCTCGGTGTAGTCAGGTGGGTGATGAGCAGCGTGCTCACCTGAATAGGCCGGCATCCTCAGTGCCTCAACTGTGCATCCCAGCTACCCGCAATCCCTCTCGTGGCATGTTCAGGTGGAGGGCGAGCGACGTGCCTGGCTGGGCTCCCTTTTTAGCTCTACAAAATATTTGGTAGAGTGTTAATTTGGAGAATGGTAGAACTATTCAATGAAATATGTAGATGCGGGCAAATGCCAGAGTCTATGAATAAAGCAGTAATTGTGTTGGTAATAAAGCCAGGAAAAGATTAGATTAGATTAGCGAATATATGAACACTGTAATAAATACAATTAATCTGGAATTTTGGAATGCAGTGAAAATAGGAGGTTTGAAAAAATTCCATTTAACATGGGATAGTTGGATAAAATGTGTGCCAGAAGAAGAAGTAATAAGATTGGTGGATGTATTGAAATGGTTAAGCGCTTTTTTGTTGTTGTTCCTTTTCTCCAGTGCTATCAAGGGGAGGTGAGGGGTGGGAGGGTAGGGGAAAGAAAATTGTAATGCTTGTATGCCTGTAGCCCTTCCAATGCACTTCTTTTTTCTCTCTTCCTCTCTTCTTCCTCCTTTATTTTTTTCTTGGCCATGAGGGATGGGGAATGTGGAGGATAGGGGGGAGACAACCGATTTGGCACTATTAAGGAGAGTGAGGTGAGGGGGAATGGAGATTTTTATTATTAGGGAACTAATTGCCTATTTGCTCCCCCTTTCTCTCTTTTTTTTCTGTATGTTTTGTGGTGGGTTTGATACATATACTCAGATATAAGAAATACAGTGCTCATTTGAATAACTTGGAAAACCTCGCAATCTCAACAGTCTGGAATGGGTTAAAAACCACCCTACAAGGCTGAGGTGTAGTCTGTCAAAGCCTGTGACCTTAAAAAGGTTCAGTCTGGGGTCGGCAAGTCGGGAAGAAAAAGGAGCACCAAATATGAATGTAAAAAGAAGAACTGAGTGTAAAAAAAACAAAAAAATGTGTATATATATATATATATATATATATATATATATGTCGCTCAATCTCTTCTCCTCTGCTTTACCCCCTTCCTCCTTACCTTTCCTCTTGCTTGCCTGTTGATTGGAGATGGTTACCTCTGGCTCCAATTGTGATCCGTCCTTTGTGGTCTTCATTGAAAGACGGGGAAGATAGGAATACTGTACAAATATAATTGTTACGCCGAGCGCTCCGGGTCCCCGCTCCTCCCCGGAGCGCTCGCTTCACTCCCTCCGCTGCAGCGCTCCGGTCACGTCCTCTGACCCGGGGCGCTGCGATCCTGCTGCCAGCCGGGATGCGATTCGCGATGCGGGTAGCGCCCGCTCGCGATGCACACCCCGGCTCCCCTACCTGACTCGCTCCCCGTCTGTTCTGTCCCGGCGCGCGCGGCCCCGCTCCCTAGGGCGCGCGCGCGCCGGGTCTCTGCGATTTAAAGGGCCACTGCGCCGCTGATTGGCGCAGTGGTTCCAATTAGGGTTTTCACCTGTGCACTTCCCTATATTACCTCACTTCCCTTGCACTCCCTTGCCGGATCTTGTTGCCTTAGTGCCAGTGAAAGCGTTCCTTGTGTGTTCCTTGCCTGTGTTTCCAGACCTTCTGCCGTTGCCCCTGACTACGATCCTTGCTGCCTGCCCCGACCTTCTGCTACGTCCGACCTTGCTTCTGCCTACTCCCTTGTACCGCGCCTATCTTCAGCAGCCAGAGAGGTGAGCCGTTGCTAGTGGATACGACCTGGTCACTACCGCCGCAGCAAGACCATCCCGCTTTGCGGCGGGCTCTGGTGAAAACCAGTAGTGGCTTAGAACCGGTCCACTAGCACGGTCCACGCCAATCCCTCTCTGGCACAGAGGGTCCACTACCTGCCAGCCGGCATCGTGACAGTAGATCCGGCCATGGATCCCGCTGAAGTTCCTCTGCCAGTTGTCGCTGACCTCACCACGGTGGTCGCCCAGCAGTCACAACAGATAGCGCAACAAGGCCAACAGCTGTCTCAACTGACCGTTATGCTACAACAGTTGCTACCACAGCTTCAGCAGTCATCTCCTCCGCCAGCTCCTGCACCTCCTCCGCAGCGAGTGGCCGCTCCTGGGATACGCTTATCCTTGCCGGATAAATTTGATGGGGACTCTAAGTTTTGCCGTGGCTTTCTTTCCCAATGTTCCCTGCATCTGGAGATGATGTCGGACCTGTTTCCCACTGAAAGGTCTAAGGTGGCTTTCGTAGTCAGTCTTCTGTCCGGAAAAGCCCTGTCATGGGCCACACCGCTCTGGGACCGCAATGACCCCGTCACTGCCTCTGTACACTCCTTCTTCTCGGAAATCCGAAGTGTCTTTGAGGAACCTGCCCGAGCCTCTTCTGCTGAGACTGCCCTGTTGAACCTGGTCCAGGGTAATTCTTCCGTTGGCGAGTATGCCGTACAATTCCGTACACTTGCTTCAGAATTGTCCTGGAATAATGAGGCCCTCTGCGCGACCTTCAAAAAAGGCCTATCCAGCAACATTAAAGATGTTCTGGCCGCACGAGAAATTCCTGCTAATCTACATGAACTTATTCACCTAGCCACTCGCATTGACATGCGTTTTTCTGAAAGGCGTCAGGAACTCCGCCAAGATATGGACTCTGTTCGCACGAGGCGTTTCGTCTCCTCGGCTCCTCTCTCCTCTGGTCCCCTGCAATCTGTTCCTGTGCCTCCCGCCGTGGAGGCTATGCAGGTCGACCGGTCTCGCCTGACACCTCAAGAGAGGACACGACGCCGTATGGAGAACCTCTGCCTGTACTGTGCTAGTACCGAACACTTCCTGAGGGATTGTCCTATCCGTCCTCCCCGCCTGGAAAGACGTACGCTGACTCCGCACAAAGGTGAGACAGTCCTTGATGTCTACTCTGCTTCTCCACGTCTTACTGTGCCTGTGCGGATGTCTGCCTCTGCCTTCTCCTTCTCTACAGTGGCCTTCTTGGACTCTGGATCTGCAGGAAATTTTATTTTGGCCTCTCTCGTCAACAGGTTCAACATCCCAGTAACCAGTCTCGCCAGACCCCTCTACATCAATTGTGTAAATAATGAAAGATTGGACTGTACCATACGTTTCCGCACGGAGCCCCTTCTTATGAGCATCGGATCTCATCATGAGAGGATTGAACTTTTGGTCCTCCCCAATTGCACCTCGGAGATTCTCCTTGGACTTCCCTGGCTTCAACTTCATTCCCCAACCCTGGATTGGTCCACTGGGGAGATCAAGAGTTGGGGGTCCTCTTGTTCCAAGAACTGTCTAAAACCGGTTCCCAGTAACCCTTGCCGTAACTCTGTGGTTCCTCCAGTAACCGGTCTCCCTAAGGCCTATATGGACTTCGCGGATGTTTTCTGCAAAAAACAAGCTGAGACTCTACCTCCTCACAGGCCTTATGATTGCCCTATCGACCTCCTCCCGGGTACTACTCCACCCCGGGGCAGAATTTATCCTCTCTCTGCCCCAGAGACTCTTGCCATGTCCGAATACGTCCAGGAGAATCTAAAAAAGGGCTTTATCCGTAAATCCTCCTCTCCTGCCGGAGCCGGATTTTTCTTTGTGTCCAAAAAAGATGGCTCCCTACGTCCTTGTATTGACTACCGCGGTCTTAATAAAATCACGGTTAAGAACCGCTACCCCTTACCCCTCATCTCTGAACTCTTTGATCGCCTCCAAGGTGCCCACATCTTCACTAAATTGGACTTAAGAGGCGCCTATAACCTCATCCGCATCAGAGAGGGGGACGAGTGGAAAACGGCATTTAACACCAGAGATGGACACTTTGAGTATCTGGTCATGCCCTTTGGACTGTGCAATGCCCCTGCCGTCTTCCAAGACTTTGTCAATGAAATTTTTCGTGATCTGTTATACTCCTGTGTTGTGGTATATCTGGACGATATCCTAATTTTTTCTGCCAATCTAGAAGAACACCGCCAGCATGTCCGTATGGTTCTTCAGAGACTTCGTGACAACCAACTCTATGCCAAAATTGAGAAATGTCTGTTTGAATGCCAATCTCTTCCTTTTTTAGGATATTTGGTCTCTGGCCAGGGACTACAGATGGATCCAGACAAACTCTCTGCCGTCTTAAATTGGCCACGCCCCTCCGGACTCCGTGCTATCCAACGCTTTTTGGGGTTCGCCAATTATTACAGGCAATTTATTCCACATTTTTCTACCATTGTGGCTCCTATCGTGGCTTTAACCAAAAAAAATGCTGATCCCAAGTCCTGGCCTCCTCAAGCAGAAGACTCCTTTAAACGACTCAAGTCTGCCTTTTCTTCGGCTCCCGTGCTCTCCAGACCTGACCCTTCCAAACCCTTCCTATTGGAGGTTGATGCCTCCTCAGTAGGAGCTGGAGCTGTTCTTCTACAAAAAAATTCTTCCGGGCATGCTGTCACTTGTGGTTTTTTCTCTAGGACCTTCTCTCCAGCGGAGAGGAACTACTCCATCGGGGATCGAGAGCTTCTAGCCATTAAATTAGCACTTGAGGAATGGAGGCATCTGCTGGAGGGATCAAGATTTCCTGTTATTATCTACACCGACCACAAGAACCTCTCCTACCTCCAGTCGGCCCAACGGCTGAATCCTCGCCAGGCCCGGTGGTCTCTGTTCTTTGCCCGATTTAATTTTGAGATTCACTTTCGTCCTGCCGATAAGAACATTAGGGCCGATGCTCTCTCTCGTTCCTCGGATGCCTCAGAAGTTGATCTCCCTCCGCAACACATCATTCCACCTGACTGCCTGATCTCCACTTCTCCTGCCTCCATCAGGCAGACTCCTCCAGGAAAGACCTTTGTTTCTCCACGCCAACGCCTCGGAATCCTCAAATGGGGTCACTCCTCCCATCTCGCAGGTCATGCGGGCATCAAGAAATCTGTGCAACTCATCTCCCGCTTCTATTGGTGGCCGACTCTGGAGACGGATGTTGGGGACTTTGTGCGAGCCTGCACTATCTGTGCCCGGGATAAGACTCCTCGCCAGAAGCCCGCTGGTTTTCTTCATCCTCTGCCTGTCCCCGAACAGCCTTGGTCTCTGATTGGTATGGATTTTATTACTGATTTACCCCCTTCCCGTGGCAACACCGTTATTTGGGTGGTCGTTGATCGATTCTCCAAAATGGCACATTTCATCCCTCTTCCTGGTCTTCCTTCTGCGCCTCAGTTGGCTAAACAATTTTTTGTACACATTTTTCGTCTTCACGGGTTGCCTACGCAGATTGTCTCGGATAGAGGGGTCCAATTCGTGTCTAAATTCTGGAGAGCTCTCTGTAAACAACTCAAGATTAAATTAAATTTTTCCTCTGCATATCATCCCCAGTCCAATGGACAAGTAGAAAGAATTAACCAGATCCTGGGTGATTATTTGCGACATTTTGTTTCCTCCCGCCAGGATGACTGGGCAGACCTCCTTCCATGGGCCGAATTCTCGTATAACTTCAGGGTCTCTGAATCTTCCTCCAAATCCCCATTTTTCGTGGTGTACGGCCGTCACCCTCTTCCCCCCCTCCCTACCCCCTTGCCCTCTGGTCTGCCCGCTGTGGATGAAATTTCTCGTGACCTTTCCATTATATGGAGAGAGACCCAAAATTCTCTCTTACAGGCTTTTTCACGCATGAAGAGGTTCGCGGATAAGAAAAGAAGAGCTCCCCCCGTTTTTTCCCCTGGAGACAAGGTATGGCTCTCCGCTAAATATGTCCGCTTCCGTGTCCCTAGCTACAAGTTGGGACCACGCTATCTTGGTCCTTTCAAAATTTTGTGTCAAATTAATCCTGTCTCTTATAAACTTCTTCTTCCTCCTTCTCTTCGTATCCCTAATGCCTTTCACGTCTCTCTTCTCAAACCACTCATCCTCAACCGTTTTTCTCCCAAATCTGTTCCTCCCACTCCTGTTTCCGGCTCCTCGGACGTCTTCTCGGTCAAGGAAATTTTGGCTGCCAAAAAGGTCAGAGGGAAAAATTTTTTTTTAGTAGACTGGGAGGGTTGTGGTCCTGAAGAGAGATCCTGGGAACCTGAGGACAACATCCTTGACAAAAGTCTGCTCCTCAGGTTCTCAGGCTCCAAGAAGAGGGGGAGACCCAAGGGGGGGGGTACTGTTACGCCGAGCGCTCCGGGTCCCCGCTCCTCCCCGGAGCGCTCGCTTCACTCCCTCCGCTGCAGCGCTCCGGTCACGTCCTCTGACCCGGGGCGCTGCGATCCTGCTGCCAGCCGGGATGCGATTCGCGATGCGGGTAGCGCCCGCTCGCGATGCACACCCCGGCTCCCCTACCTGACTCGCTCCCCGTCTGTTCTGTCCCGGCGCGCGCGGCCCCGCTCCCTAGGGCGCGCGCGCGCCGGGTCTCTGCGATTTAAAGGGCCACTGCGCCGCTGATTGGCGCAGTGGTTCCAATTAGGGTTTTCACCTGTGCACTTCCCTATATTACCTCACTTCCCTTGCACTCCCTTGCCGGATCTTGTTGCCTTAGTGCCAGTGAAAGCGTTCCTTGTGTGTTCCTTGCCTGTGTTTCCAGACCTTCTGCCGTTGCCCCTGACTACGATCCTTGCTGCCTGCCCCGACCTTCTGCTACGTCCGACCTTGCTTCTGCCTACTCCCTTGTACCGCGCCTATCTTCAGCAGCCAGAGAGGTGAGCCGTTGCTAGTGGATACGACCTGGTCACTACCGCCGCAGCAAGACCATCCCGCTTTGCGGCGGGCTCTGGTGAAAACCAGTAGTGGCTTAGAACCGGTCCACTAGCACGGTCCACGCCAATCCCTCTCTGGCACAGAGGGTCCACTACCTGCCAGCCGGCATCGTGACAATAATAAGGGGGGGTGTGAGAGATGAGAGGGAGAAGATGGCAGGGGAGGGGCTGCAGGCCTCAAGTAAAATGTTATTTTCATATGTAAAAGGGGAAGGGGTTGGGGGAGCTAAAATATGAACTCCATGAAGGGATTTTAAGGTATGAGGAATATGATTGATGGTGTTTTCTTTGTTTTTCCTTTACTTTTTTTTTCTTCTTTTTTTTTAATGTTTTTAAAAAGATAAATAAATAATAATAAAAAAAATTCAAAATGTTTCAGAATTAAAAGTGATTGTTCAAGTTATTTAACAACATGTAGAATGGTTTAATAACAAAATACTATACTTACCTCTTTTATTCCAGCAGTGCTGCATCAGTCTCCTCACTGTTTTTGCTTTATTCTCTGCTTTGAGAACTCTTCTCATCATGTATTAGGGCATCCGGCAGCCCATCACTAGCCTCAGTGGTAGTTGACACCAGATCAGACCACTGAGCCCAGTCATTGACTACAATATGTTCAGGTATGTCATGCAGCAATGGCAGCAGAGAGAACTGGATGCAAACAGGTAAGTATAGTGTGCTTTCTTTTTTTTTTTTTTTAACCATAGCAGGCTTTAATAACTATAAAAACAACCTTTATGTTTTTAATGGAGAAGTCAATAGTTGCTTGCATAATCGGCATCTTTCTGAAACAAACAGTCTTGCAAAGACTAGAAGGGTTAATTTCATTCAGGTCTCTTCCATCTTTGTCTAAAAATGATTGAAGCACAGGCCTTAGCCAATAGGGATAAGTTTAATGCTCTCAACTATTGTAGAAAAAGCAGAGGAGTCAGGGGGGTTACTTATGCAACTAGTTATCTTATTGTAATAGTTTTAAATGAAGTAAGAAAAATAACACGGGGTGCGCCCCTAGTGAGGACCGTTATGAAGGTGAAATAGCGTAAAAACTATAGGGTCCTTACCCCTAGGTGTTGCGCTCAGGGCACAACATCTACAGTAGCATCTGGAGAGAAAGATGCCAGAAGGCTGCCACGAGGAACTCCCAGGGGTGACATCAGTCAATACGGTAGGGGAATGATACAAGCATATAGAAAGTGGTTCCTCTGAATGAAGGGGCTTCTGCCAGAAGATGTATGGTTAAAGGGGTTATGCACCATAAGGTGATTTTCGTGCGTACCTGCCAGACAGTAAGGGACATGCTTAGGAAGGATCTGTGCTTGTCTTGGGGATAAATGGCTATGTTGTGAGATTACCATAACATTGTGGCTAGCTTTTTGTGAACTGGTATTTCTTGTTTCAGTTTTCTTTTTTTGACTACAAATCCCATAATTCTATGTTCCTCCCTGCATCCTTTCAAAAGACCTGTGGCTTTCAATCAGGGTGCCTACAGCTGTTTCATTAGTTGCAGATTGATCCCTCCCATCAAGTGGTCCCTCCACCCATTGAAGCAGACAGGCTCCCTGGCGTCAGCTGACTAGTGAGTTAGGTCTCAGCCGCATTGCAATCTGGGAAAAATCTGAGACAACAGTCATTTTGTATCCTGTTAAAATTAAATATTTGGGTGAAAATCGCAGAAGAATTGTGAGAAAACCGCCACACACAGGTACAGACACTATATTATGAACTACACTTATTTGCAGCCCCTGTAGCATAGTCAAATAAAAAAAAAATCCTGGAATACCCCTTTAATATTTTATTATATTGCAACGCGTTTCAATCCCAAACTGGGATCTTCATCAGGCATACCTTATGAATATCCCAGTTCGGGATTGAAACGCTTTGCAATATAATAAATATTAACCATACATCTGCTGGGAGACAGTGTAAGAGGAAGAAAATAACCCTAAGAAGGCGCTGCTGGTTCCAGTAAGAAGTTGAAGCCAAACCAGAAGTATTGTCAAACAATGGAGTGGTTTATTAGGTAAAAAACAATAAATGTTACAAGGATGACACATTTCGGGGGAGGCACCCCCTTCCTCAGATCAGTATGGGTATAGCAAGTACAGACAGGGTATAAATATGTTTGAAATTGGCACCAATACACAAAGGGGGCGGAGCCAGTGGGTGACATCACAAAGTACATTACACAACCTGTGAATAAAGTACAATCAAAATACATATATGCAGATGAAAAACAAAGAGAGGTCAGGTTCTATATATTCCTATTGAGTTATTATGTAAGTATTCGCCATGACCATATGTAATGTGCAGCGATGTGATGCCGTACCAGGACCGATGACATCCGGTCTCCAGATGTCAACATCCTGTTCAGCGCTGGAGCCGGTGTTAAGGACGCGTTGCTAAGCAGAGGCGTCCACGTGACATGAGGTAACCAATCAAATACAGGGGGCCGGTATGAACGCCGGCGCTCCTGTCATTGAAGACACAGAGGCTCTCGATCACAGGGAGCTATTAGATACACTGCCAGCACTGAGGTAAATGCACATCGGATGTAAATGTGCATCAGGAGGATTAATGCAGTGGTGGCGATGCCTCAATGTGCAAGGCAGTGCTTAACTAGAGCGCATCTGGTGGGTATATGCGATGTAAGGGGTTGGCTGCCTAATGCAACTACACAAGTAGAATAAACAATATAACTCATATTACATGATAGCATGAACTGAAAGCCTGAGTATATAGCATGAATAAAATTGGTGAATGTATAGTGGATTGATAAAGAGAATGGGGGCATATATAATGGAAAAATGCAGAAAATAATCTTCTGTTGCTGTATATATATAGATTAGTTAGGAGTAGCCGTATTAGTCCAGTGATGCAAAAAGCAAAATCATCGGTAGTTGCAGTATCTTGTAATACCTTTTTTATTGGACTAATATATACTAATATATATATATATATAAATATAAAAAATAATAATTTAAAAGTATATATGGTGTATAAATAATAATAAATAATAACTATATAAATAATTTTAGTAGTGAAAGGTCAAATAGTGAATCAACACGGTATATATATGTCCATGGAGAGCTCATTGGGTGCATAGCATGTCCGTATGGATGGAAAAGGGACACGTGAATAAAAACATAAATTGTGGAAACTATAAAAAAGTGTGTATATATATCACTTGTTATATAAAAAATATATGTAAAAGCATGCAGAAGGGAATAAACAAGCAAGGCCCATTAAAAATTGCATTCTATCATCTCATTGAGGCCCTGCGGGGATAGGGTGTGCAGGGTATGTAGTCCAAAATTCTCCTGCCTCCTCAATGTGTTGAATCTTTGGGAAATGTCTTTTGTAATTTGCTCAATCAGAAAGGCTTTTAACAGGCTAAAATTCCCAGAATAATGTTCATGCATGTGGCGAGAAACACTGTGCAGGGTGAATCCGTGGACCGTGTTGTTTCGATGATTGTTGAGGCGCTCTCGAAAACAGGACCCCCATCTGAGCACTTTCCTACCTCCCAAACGCCCACTTATCTTTCGCAGGGGACACATGCTTCAAAACCTGGTCGTCCATCAAACTTTTTAACCACAGCAGGTCTGTCACGATGCCGGCTGGCAGGAGGTGGATCCTCTGTGCCAGAGAGGGATTGGCGTGGACCGTGCTAGTGGACCGGTTCTAAGTCACTACTGGTATTCACCAGAGCCCGCCGCAAAGCGGGATGGTCTTGCTGCGGCGATAGTGACCAGGTCGTATCCACTAGCAACGGCTCAACCTCTCTGACTGCTGAAGATAGGCGCGGTACAAGGGAGTAGACAGAAGCAAGGTCGGACGTAGCAGAAGGTCGGGGCAGGCAGCAAGGATCGTAGTCAGGGGCAACGGCAGGAGGTCTGGAACACAGGCTAGGAACACACAAGGGAACGCTTTCACTGGCACAATGGCAACAAGATCCGGCGAGGGAGTGCAGGGGAAGTGAGGTATACATAGGGAGTGCACAGGTGAAGACACTGATTAGAACCACTGCGCCAATCAGCGGCGCAGTGGCCCTTTAAATCGCAGAGACCCGGCGCGCGCGCGCCCTAGGGATCGGGGCCGCGCGCGCCGGGACAGGACCGACGGAGAGCGAGTCAGGTACGGGAGCCGGGGTGCGCATCGCGAGCGGACGCCACCCGCATCACGAATCGCATCCCGGCTGGAGGCGGTATCGCAGCGCACCCGGTCAGTGGATCTGACCGGGGCGCTGCGGGAGCGAGAGTGTAGCGAGCGCTCCGGGGAGGAGCGGGAACCCGGAGCGCTCGGCGTAACAAGGTCATTTCAAATGGGGTTTACCCAGATGCAAATGTTGCCCACATATCGAACACAAAGGTAAAGAATTTAATTTACAGGTCACTAAGGTATCATACCCTATTAAGACACATCTTGACTGTGGATCCCAGTATGTGGTATACCTGCTTCAGTGTCCGTGTGGGTTACAGTACGTTGGGAGGACGATACGCTGTTTTTGAGAGCGCCTCAACAAACATTGAAACAAAATGGTCCATGGATTCACCCTGCACAGTGTTTCCCGCCACATGCATGAACATCGTTCTGTGAATTTTAGCCTGTTAAAAGCCTTTCTGATTGAGCAAATTACAAAAGACGTTTCCCAAAGATTCAACACATTGAGGAGGCGGGCTACATACCCTGCACACCCTATCCCCGCAGGGCCTCAACGAGATAATAGAATGCAATTTTTTAATGGGCCTCGCTTGTTTATTCCCCTCTGCGTACTTTTATATACTTATAGGTCTTGTATATATTTTTTATATAACAAGTTGAAAATGCTTTGGTGAGCAAACCGAAACGTCGCCTCACGTTGTGTGAATAAAATTCACCTTTTGCACCTTAATGGAGTTGCTGCTGCCTATATATATATATATATATATATATATATATATATATATATATATATATACACACACACTTTTTTTAATATTTTCCATGATTTATGTGCTTTTATTCACATGTCCCTTTTCCATCCACACGGACATGCTATGCACCCAATGTGCTCTTCATGGACATATATATACCGTGTTGATTTACTATAAGACCTTTCACTACTAAAATTATTTATCTAGTTATTATTTATTATTAATTATAAACCATATAAACTTTTTTATATATATGTTATGCTCCTAAAACGCTGCCTTTTAGTCCTCATAATATGTTTCTATGCTGATGCCTAAAAGCATTTTTATTTGTGCTCTTTTTTTTCTGCTCTATTATTGCTTCCTACATGCTGCTTTTTAATCATAACATGCTTATATGCATCATCATCTTCTGCTGCATGATTATTTTCTGCATTTTTCCAATATATATATCCCCATTCTCTTTATCAATCCACTATATATTCCTCAATTTTATTCATACTATGTACTCAGGCTTTCAGTTCATGCTATCATGTAATATGAGTTATATTGTTTATTCTACTTGTGTTGCATTAGGCAGCTAACCCTTTACATTGCATATACCCACCAGATGTGCTCTAGTTTAGCGTTTGTACATTGAGGCATCGCCACCACTGCATTAATCCTCCTGATGCACATTTATACCCGATGTTAGACATGTGCAATTCGGTTTGGCACGAATGTCTAATTGACCGAATTTTACAGTTTTCGGGCATTCGGACCGATCCGAATGCACGAAAACATATTTTGAACATTCCCGAATAGCCACGATAATACGAATAGTAAAATAACGAATGCATTCGTTATTTACTGAATGCATGCGGTGAATAACGAATGCATTCGTTATCCATAAACAAACGTTTTAGAGTTAATTCTATTAACAAAAAAAAAATAATAAAAAAGATACAGTAGTGGTGGAAAAAATTGTATCTAACGAAATGTATCTGTCATGTACCGGCAGAACTGGTAGTGGATCCTCTGAACAAGAGAGGCGATGACGCGGGTTGTACCGGAGGACCGGTTCTAAGTGGTTATTGGTTTCACCAGAGCCCGCTGCAAGGCGGGATGGACTTGCTGTGGCGGTAACCACCAGGTCGTATCCTCCAGTAGCAACTCGACCTCTCTGGTGGCTGATATGGCGTGGTACACAGGGAGCAGGCAAGAGCATAGTCGGACGTAGCAGAGGTCAGGGCAGGCAGCAAGGGTTCACAGGCGAGTATACGGTAGCAATGGGTACGGCAACTGGCAAGGCAATAATCACTGTAGGGAACGCTTTCTCAGAGGCACAAGGCACAAAGGGCAGGAAGGGGCAGGTGCCTTTTATTGGGAAATCACAATGGGAAGTGTGGAACCAGCGCACCAATTACCGATGCGCTGGCCCTTTAAATTTACTGAAGCCGGCGCGCGTGCGCCCTAGAGTGCGGGGCCGCACGCACCGGGACCCAGGAGCAAGGAGCGCCGCGCGGGGAGCAGGGATGAACGGGGACACGGCGCGTGAGCGGGAGCCAGCCGCCGCGCTAGCCGCGTTTCTGCCACAGTGAGACCCGCGCTCCCGGTCAGTGTGTTTGACCGGGAGACGCCGGGACCCCAGCACGGAGGACACAGGCAGCGGGCGCTCCGGTCCAGAGGTGGAGACCGGAGCACTCGCTGTGACAGTATCTTTTTTATTATGAAATGTTTATTAATTTTTAAACAGGGATCAATTTATGTAAGCGGGTAAAGCACTAAAAATGTAGCCGACAATAATAAAAATTTATTGTGTGTGTGTTTTTCACTTTTAAAAAAAATTTTTTTTAGGTACTACTACTACTCCCAGCATGGAACACACTGTTCCATGATGGGAGTAGTAGTTACCTGTACTAATTGACAGATCGCCAGGGTCCCTTGCGATCCTCTTGTATAATCTATAGATGCAGCGGCCGCTCTTCTATGGTCCCCTGCACTCACGTATATATACACATATTCATATTTCCCGCAGAGCTGTGATTGGCCAGATGGTTCCAGCCAATCACAGCTCTCTGGTAGAGGAATATGTGTATATATACGGCCATGCAGGGGACCATAGGAGAGCACCGGCCGCCGCATCCATACATACAATATACAAGAGCATCGCAGCGGGCGTCAGGAGTGTCACAAGCACTACTACTCCCAACATGGAATACACTCTGCTCCATGCTGGGAGCTGTAGTACCTGCATTAATAGACAGATCGCAGCAGGTGTCAGAAGTTACACTCGCTGCGATATGTCTATTAATGCAGGTACTACAGCTCTCAGCATGGAGCAGAGTGTACTCCATGTTGGGAGTATTAGTACCTGCAGTAAGGGACAGATCCCAGCGGATGTCACTCCTCCTGACACCCGCTGCGATCGTCCTTATGTAAATGTCGGGATCAGCTGTTCTCAGGGCTACAGAGCCGGGAGAACAGCTGACGCTGAGCTATAGGTATACATCGTATATCTACTGCCCAGCAAGAACTTACAGTGAGCCTGTAATGTGTATACAGTATACACATTGCTGGCTCACTTAACCCCTTGCTGAGCTGTGCACTATGCACAAGCCCAGCAAGGAAAGAGTTAACTTACACTGCTGGACAGTGTAAATTAACCCTTTGGGCGGTATACACTATATACAGCTATCTATAGATAGCTGTATATAGTGTATACAGAGGACGAAGTCCGCTTACTTCCCTCGAGTACCGGGCAGGTCCGTGTAGCCCCGCCCCTAGTGATGACGTCATTAAGGGGTGGAGCTACAGAAGGGAACTAGGCTAGTTAATCTGAAGCTCTGTTCACATTGTCCGTTTTGTATAATGTGAACAGACCCTTCTGGCAGTGTCTACCCAGACAGGGCGACTCCAGCTGTTGCTAAACTACAACTCCCAGCATGCCCAGACAGCCATAGACTGTCTGGGCATGCTGGGAGTTGTAGTTTTGCACCAATTGGTGGCTCCCTCTTTCGGTAGACATTGCATCATGGGTGCTCTCCCCAGCGGACATCGCCAAAAATGTCATAACCAATTTTTTGTGTTTCTTTTCTTCTCGTTTCAGATCCGTGTATGCAGAGCATTACTGCGGATTCGATGGATTACAGCAGATTATTTTTTTTTCTTTTAATAAAATGGTTAACGAGGGCTGTGGGGGAGTGTTTTTTTAAATAAAATAATTTTTCCAATGTGTTGTGGTTTTTTTTTACTGAATTTTCAGGCTTAGTAGTGGAAGCTGGTCTTATTGACTGAATCCATTACTAAGCCAGGGCTTAGTGCTAGCCCCCAAAAAAGCTAGCGCTAACCCCCAATTATTACCCCGGTACCCACCGCCACAGGGGTGCCGGGAAGAGCCGGTACCAACAGGCCCGTAGAGTCAAAAATTGCGCTCCTGGGCCTAGGCGGTAACAGGCTGGCGTTATTTAGGCTGGGGAGGGCCAGTAACAATGGTCCTCGCCCACCCTGGTAACATCATGCTGTTGCGGTTTGGTTGGTATTGTGATGAGAATGAAAGTAAGGGGAACCCTATGCGTTTTTTCGAAATTTATTTAAATTAAAAAAAGTGAAAAAACTTATAGGGTTCCCCATAATTTCATTCTCAGCACAATACCAACCAAACAGCAACAGCCTGACGTTACCAGGGTGGGCGAGGACCATTGTCACTGGCCCTCCCCAGCCTAAATAACGTAGGTCCAGGAGCGCCATTTTTGACGCTCTGGGCCTGTTGGTACCAGTTCTTCCCGGCCCCCCTGTGGCGGTGGGTACCGGGGTAATAATTGGGGGTTAGCGCTATCTGTTTTTGGGGGCTAACGCTAAGCCCTGGCTTAGTAATGGATTCAGTCAATAAGACCAGCTTCCACTACTAAGTCTGAAAATTCAATAAAAAAAAACACACCACATTGGAAAAATTATTTTATTTAAAAAAAACACTCCCCCACAGCCCTCGTTAACCATTTTATTAAAAGAAAAAAAATGAATCGGCGGTAATCCATCGAATCCGCAGTAATCCTCTTCATACACAGATCTGAAACGAGAAGAAAAAAAACACAAAAAATGGTTATGACATTTTTGGCGCCGTCCGCTGGGGAGAGCACCCACCAATTGGTGCAAAACTACAACTCCCAGCATGCCTGGACAGCCTTTGGCTGTCTGGGCATACTGAGAGTTGTAGTTTAGCAACAGCTGGAGTCTCCCTGTCTGGGTAGACACTGCCAGAAGGGTCTGTTCACATTATACGAAACGGACAATGTGAACAGAGCTTTAGATTATCTAGCCTAGCTCCCTTCTTTAGCTCCTTCCCCTAATGATGTCATCACTAGGGGGCGGAGTTACACGGACCTGCCCGGGACTCGAGGGAAGTAAGCGGACTTCGTCTTCTGTATACACTATATACAGCTATCTATAGATGTAGTAACAATCCAAATGAAGAAGCACCATGCGTGGCGATAGCCAAGGATTCCAGATCCTGTTGGGTGCTCAGCTCCAGGGTCCGACTCAGGCCCCAAGAAATTCACCAAACGAAACAAAGAGAGCGGCACTCCAGGTACGTGTAACCCCGTGCGGGTGTATTTATTCACACATCTGTAGAAAGGCGCAACGTTTCGGCTCCTGTATATAGTGTATACCGCCCAAAGGGTTAACCTTCACTGTCCAGCAGTGTACACTGTCCGGCTCTGTATCCCTGAGAACTGCTGATCCCGACATTCACATAAGGACGATCGCAGTGGGTGTCAGGAGGAGTGACATCCGCTGGGATCTGTCCCTTACTGCAGGTACTAATACTCCCAACATGGAGCACACTCTGCTCCATGCTGGGATCTGTAGTACCTGCATTAATAGACTTATCGCAGGGAGTGTAACTTCTGTCACCCGCTGCGATCGGTCTATTAATGCAGGTACTACAGCTCCCAGCATTGAGCAGAGTGTATTCCATGTTGGGAGTAGTAGTACTTGTAGTAAAGGAAAGATCACTGCGGGTGTCACTCCTGACACCCGCTGCGATGCACTCGTATAATGTACGGATGCGGCAGCCGGCGCTCTCCTATGGTCCCCTGCACGGCCGTATATATGCACACATTCCTATTTCTCACAGAGAGCTGTGATTGGCTGGAACCATCTGGCCAATCACAGCTCTGCGGGAAATATGAATATGTGTATATATACGTGAGTGCAGGGGACCATAAAAGAGCTGCCGCCGCATCTATACATTATACAAGAGGATTGCAAAGGAGAGTGAGTTTTTCCGAAATGGTTTTTGGGTGCATGTCACATTTAGGAAGCCCCTATGGTGCCAGAACAGCAGAATAACTCCCACATGGCATACCATTTTGGAAACTACACCCCTCAAGGCACGTAACAAGGGGTCTAGCGAGCCTTAACACCCCACAGGTGTTTTACAACTTTTCGTTAAAGTCGGATGTGTAAATGAAAAAAAAAAAAAATTCACTAAAGTGCATTTTTCCCCCCAAATTTATCATTTTTACAAAGGGTAATGGGAGAAAATGCCCCCCAAAATTTGTAACCCCATCTCTTCTGAGTATGGAAACACCCCATGTTAGGACGTAAAATGCTATGCGGACGCACTGCAATGCTCAGAAGAGAAGGAGTCACATTTGGTTTTTGGAAAGCAAATTTAGCTGAAATGGTTTTTGGGGGCATGTTGCATTTAGGAAGTCCCTATGGTGCCAGAACAGCAAAAAAAAAAAAAAAAAACACATGGCATACTATTTTGGAAACTACACCCCTCAAGGAATGTAACTAAGGGGGACAGGAAGCCTTAACACCTCACAGGTGTTTGACAACTTTTTGTTAAAGTTGGATGTGTAAATTAAAAAAATTTATTTTTTCACTAAAATGCTGGTTTTTCCCCAAATTTTACATTTTTACAATGGGTAATAGGAGAAAATTACCTCCAAAATGTGTAACCCCATTTCTTCTGAGTATGTAAATACACCATGTGTGGACGTCAAGATCTCTGCTGGTGCACTACAATGCTCAGAAGAGAAGGAGCGCCATTGAGCGTATGGAAAAGAATTTGTTTGGAATGGAAGTCAGGGGCCATGTGCGTTTAAAACCCCCCGTGGTGCCAGAACAGTGGACCCCCCACATGTGACCCCATTTTGGAAACTACACCCCTCACAGAATTTAATAAGGGGTGCAGTGAGCATTTACACCCCACTGGCATTTGACAAATCTTTGGAACAGTGGGCTGAGCAAATGAAAATTTACATTTTTTATTTTCACGGACCACTGTTCCAAAAATCTGTCAGACACCTGTGGGGCGTAAATGCTCAGTGCACCCATTATTACATTCCATGAGGGGTGTAGTTTCCAAAATGGGGTCACATGTGGGGAGGGTCCATTGTTCTGACACAATGTGGCCTTCAATTCCAGACAAATTTTCTCTTCAAAAGCCCAATGGCGCTCCTTCTCTTCTGAGCATTGTAGTTTGCCCACAAAGCAATTTACATCCACATATTTGGTATGTTCTTATTAAGAAATGGGGTTACAAATTTTGAGGGGCTTTCTTCCTATTTTCCCTTGTGAAAATGAAAACTTTAGGGTAACACCAGCCTTTTAGTGAAAAAAAAATGTTTTATTCATTTTCCCATCCAACTTTAACGAAAATTCGTCTAACACCTGTGGCGTGTTAAGCCTCACTATACCTCTTGTTACATTTCGTAAGGGGTGTTGTTTCCAAAATGGGGTCACATGTGGGTATTTTTTTTTTGCATTTATGTCAGAACCGCTGTAAAATCAGCCACCCCTGTGCAAATCACCAATTTAGGCCTCAAATGTACATAGTGCGCTCTCACTCTTGAGCCTTATTGTGTGTCCGCAGAGCATTTTACGCCGCCACTTGGGGCATTTTTGTACTCAGGAGAAATTGCTTTACCAATTTTGGGGGTCTTTTTTTCCTTTTACCGCTTGTGAAAATAAAAAGTATGGGGCAACACCAGCATGTTAGTATAATTTTTTTTTTACACTAACAGGCTGGTGTAGACCCCAACTTTACCTTTCCATAAGGAGTAAAAGGAGAAAAAGGCCCACAAAATTTGTAGTGCAATTTCTCCTGAGTACTGAAATACCCCATATGTGGCCCTAAACTGTTTCCTTGAAATACGACAGGGCTCCGAAGTGAGAGAGCGCTATGCGCATTTGAGGACTAAATTAGGGATTGCATAGGGGTGAACATAGGAGTATTCTACGTCAGTGATTCCCAAACAGCGTGCCTCCAGCTGTTGCTAAACCCCCAGCATGCCTGGACTGTCAGTGGCTGACCGGAAATGCTGGGAGTTGTTGTTTTGCAACAGCTGGAGGCTCCGTTTTGGAAACACACGGAAACATACGTTTTTCATTTTTATTGGGGGGGGGGCAGTGTAAGGGGGTGTATATGTAGTGTTTTACCCTTTTTATGTGTTAGTGTAGTGTTTTTAGGGTATATTCGCACTGGCGGGCGTTTACAGTGAGTTTCCTGCTAGGAGTTTGCGCTGCGGAGGAAACTTTGCCGCAGCCCAAATTTGAGGCAGGAAACTTACTGTAAACCCGCCCATGTGAATGTACCCTGTAGTTGTAGTTTTGCAACATCTGGAGGGCTACAGTTTAGAGATCACTGTATAGTGGTCTCAAACTGTAGCCCTCCAGAAAATGATAGGCAACTCACCGGCTTCCGTAGGATCCAGGGAGCCTCATCGCCGTCCTCTGCTGCCACTGATCCCTGCGCTGATCGTCGCCTCCGCCGCGGTAAGTGGACTCCCTGCCGGTCCTTTTCGGTTTCCCCATTCTGCCCCCGTCCCCAATCTGCTATTGGTTGCCGCTTATAAACGACCAATAGCAGGGATAGGAGGGGTGGCACCCCTGCCACCTCACTCCTATCCCTTCAAGGGGATCATGGGTGTCTTGGACAATCCCCCTGATTTTCCGGGTCACGGGGTCACTATAGACCTGTATGACCGGAATCGCGCAAATCACACCAGCGATATGCTGCGATCGCCGACATGGGGGGGGTCTGATGACCCCCCTGGGCATTTGCGCGGGTGCCTGCTGATCGATATCAACAGTCACCTCGGTCCGGTCCCAGCCCGGCGCGTGGCAGGGACCAAAATTCCCACAGATGTATGCATTTGTCCTTGGTCCTTAACTACCAGGGAGCTTAGACGTACGCGTACGTCCATGGTCCTTAAGGGGTTAAATCATCCTGGCATGAGCAGGGGAGGGAAGATGACTGGAGGGGAGGATGGGGGTTTGCAAAGTGATGAGGGGAGGGGACTGCAAAGTGATAAGGGAAGTGGGCGTACAAAGTGATGATAGGGTGGTTCAAAGTGATGATGAAGGGGGGGTGCAAAGTGATGATGAGGGGAGGTGCAAAGTGATGACGAGGGGGGGTGCAAAGTGATGATGAGGGAGGGTGCAAAGTGATGATGAGGGAGGGTGCAAAGTTATGATGAGGGGGGGTGCAAAGTGATGATGAGGGATGTGCAAAGTGAGGGGTGGTGCAAAGTGATGATGAGGGGGGGGGGGCAAAGTGATGATGCCACATATCTCTGAAGCGAGACTACAGTTTTATCCCACTATCTCTGCCTGGAGGATTGGAGCAGGATAGTGCCCCTTTCTTTAAAAACTGATCTAGTATGCATTAACCACATCCTATAGTCAGTCAGTGCAAAAAAAAAACATTATTTCCAAGTAGGTTTTACAAGACCATGTTAAAAAGCAATTAAAAATATATCATAATGATAGGGAAATATAGAAGAACGACTGCATTAGTTTTACTAAATGGCTACATAATGATTCACAGGGGCGTTGTTAGCCCTGTTGTCACGATGCCGGCTGGCAGGTAGTGGATCCTCTGTGCCAGAGAGGGATTGGCGTGGACCGTGCTAGAGGATCGGTTCTAAGTCACTACTGGTTTTCACCAGAGCCCGCCGCAAAGCGGGATGGTCTTGCTGCGGCGGTAGTGACCAGGTCGTATCCCCTAGCAACGGCTCAACCTCTCTGGCTGCTGAAGATAGGCGCGGTACAAGGGAGTAGACAGAAGCAAGGTCGGACGTAGCAGAAGGTCGGGGCAGGCAGCAAGGATCGTAGTCAGGGGCAACGGCAGGAGGTCTGGAACACAGGCTAGGAACACACAAGGAAACGCTTTCACTGGCACTAAGGCAACAAGATCCGGCGAGGGAGTGAAGGGGAAGTGAGGTGATATAGGGAAGTGCACAGGTGTAAACACTAATTGGAACCACTGCGCCAATCAGCGGCGCAGTGGCCCTTTAAATCGCAAAGACCCGGCGCGCGCGCGCCCTAGGGAGCGGGGCCGCGCGCGCCGGGACAGAACTGACGGAGAGCGAGTCAGGTACGGGAGCCGGGGTGCGCATCGCGAGCGGGCGCTACCCGCATCGCGAATCGCATCCCGGCCAGAGGCGGTATCGCAGCGCCCCGGGTCCGTGGAACCGACCGGAGCGCTGCAGTGAGAGGAGTGTAGCGAGCGCTCCGGGGAGGAGCGGGGACCCGGAGCGCTCGGCGTAACAGTACCCCCCCCCTTGGGTCTCCCCCTCTTCTTGGAGCCTGAGAACCTGAGGACCAGACTTTTGTCCAGGATATTGTCCTCAGGTTCCCAGGACCTCTCTTCAGGACCACAACCCTCCCAATCCACTAAAAAGAAGGTTTTCCCTCTGACCTTTTTAGATGCTAAAATTTCCTTGACGGAGAAGATGTCCGAGGAGCCGGAGACAGGAGTGGGGGGAACAGATTTGGGAGAGAAACGGTTAATGATAAGTGGTTTAAGAAGAGAAACATGAAAGGCATTAGGAATACGAAGAGAAGGAGGAAGAAGAAGTTTGTAAGAGACAGGATTAATCTGGCGCAAAATCTTGAAAGGACCAAGATAGCGTGGTCCCAACTTATAGCTAGGGACACGGAAGCGGACATATTTGGCGGAGAGCCATACCTTGTCTCCAGGGGAAAAAATGGGAGGAGCTCTTCTTTTCTTATCCGCGAATCTCTTCATGCGTGAAGAAGCCTGTAAGAGAGAATTTTGGGTCTCTCTCCATATGATGGAAAGATCACGAGAAATTTCATCCACAGCGGGCAGACCAGAGGGCAAGGGGGTAGGGAGGGGGGGGAGAGGGTGACGGCCGTACACCACGAAAAACGGGGATTTGGAGGAAGATTCAGAGATTCTGAAATTATACGAGAATTCGGCCCAAGGTAGAAGATCTGCCCAGTCATCCTGGCGGGAGGAAACAAAATGTCGTAAATAGTCACCCAAGATCTGGTTAATTCTTTCTACTTGTCCATTGGATTGAGGATGGTATGCAGAAGAAAAATTTAATTTAATCTTGAGTTGTTTACAGAGAGCCCTCCAGAATTTAGACACAAATTGGACGCCTCTATCCGAGACGATCTGCGTAGGCAACCCGTGAAGACGAAAAATGTGTACAAAAAATTGTTTAGCCAACTGAGGCGCTGAAGGAAGACCAGGAAGAGGGATGAAATGTGCCATTTTGGAGAATCGATCAACGACCACCCAAATAACAGTGTTGCCATGGGATGGGGGTAAGTCAGTAATAAAATCCATACCAATCAGAGACCAAGGTTGTTCGGGAACAGGCAGAGGAAGAAGAAAACCAGCGGGCTTCTGGCGAGGAGTCTTATCCCGGGCACAGATAGTGCAGGCACGCACAAAGTCCACCACATCAGTCTCTAGAGTCGGCCACCAATAGAAGCGAGAGATGAGTTGCACAGATTTCTTGATGCCCGCATGACCTGCGAGATGGGAGGAGTGACCCCATTTAAGGATTCCGAGGCGTTGGCGTGGAGAAACAAAGGTCTTTCCTGGAGGAGTTTGCCTGATGGAGGCTGGAGAAGTGGAAATCAGGCAGTCAGGAGGAATGATGTGTTGAGGAGAGAGTTCAATTTCAGAAGCATCTGAGGAACGAGAGAGAGCATCGGCCCTAATGTTCTTATCAGCAGGCCGAAAGTGAATTTCAAAATTAAATCGGGCAAAGAACAGAGACCACCTGGCCTGACGAGGATTCAGCCGTTGGGCAGACTCGAGGTATGAGAGGTTCTTGTGATCGGTGTAAATAATAACTGGAAATCTTGATCCCTCCAGCAGATGCCTCCATTCCTCAAGTGCTAATTTAATGGCTAGAAGCTCTCGATCCCCGATGGAGTAGTTCCTCTCCGCCGGAGAGAAGGTCCTAGAAAAAAAACCACAAGTAACAGCATGCCCGGAAGAGTTTTTTTGTAGAAGGACAGCTCCAGCTCCCACTGAGGAGGCATCAACCTCCAATAGGAATGGTTTAGATGGGTCAGGTCTGGAGAGCACGGGAGCCGAAGAGAAGGCAGACTTGAGTCGTTTAAAGGCGTCTTCCGCTTGAGGAGGCCAAGACTTGGGATCGGCATTTTTTTTGGTTAAAGCCACAATAGGAGCCACAATGGTAGAAAAATGTGGAATAAATTGCCTGTAATAATTGGCGAACCCCAAAAAACGTTGGATGGCACGGAGTCCGGAGGGGCGTGGCCAATCTAAGACGGCAGAGAGTTTATCTGGATCCATTTGTAGTCCCTGGCCAGAGACCAAGTATCCTAGAAAAGGAAGAGATTGGCATTCAAACAGACATTTCTCAATTTTAGCATAGAGTTGATTGTCACGAAGTCTCTGAAGAACCATACGGACATGCTGGCGGTGTTCTTCTAGATTGGCCGAAAAAATTAGGATATCATCAAGATATACAACAACACAGGAGTATAACAGATCACGAAAAATTTCATTAACAAAGTCTTGGAAGACAGCAGGGGCGTTGCACAGGCCAAAGGGCATGACCAGATACTCAAAGTGTCCATCTCTGGTGTTAAATGCTGTTTTCCACTCATCCCCCTCTCTGATGCGGATGAGGTTATAGGCGCCTCTTAAGTCCAATTTAGTAAAGATGTGGGCACCTTGGAGGCGATCAAAGAGTTCAGAGATGAGGGGTAAGGGGTAGCGGTTCTTAACCGTGATTTTATTAAGTCCGCGGTAGTCAATGCAAGGACGTAGAGAGCCATCTTTTTTGGACACAAAGAAAAATCCGGCTCCGGCAGGAGAGGAGGATTTACGGATAAAGCCCTTTTTTAGATTCTCCTGGACGTATTCAGACATGGCAAGAGTCTCTGGGGCAGAGAGAGGATAAATTCTGCCCCGGGGTGGAGTAGTGCCCGGGAGGAGGTCGATAGGACAATCATAAGGCCTGTGAGGAGGTAGAGTCTCCGCTTGTTTTTTGCAGAAAACATCCGCGAAGTCCATATAGGCCTTAGGGAGACCGGTTACTGGAGGAAGCACAGAGTTACGGCAAGGGTTACTGGGAACCGGTTTTAGACAGTCCTTGGAACAAGAGGGCCCCCAACTCTTGATCTCCCCAGTGGACCAATCCAGGGTTGGGGAATGAAGTTGAAGCCAGGGAAGTCCAAGGAGAATTTCCGAGGTGCAATTGGGGAGGACCAAAAGTTCAATCCTCTCGTGATGAGATCCGATGCTCATTAGAAGGGGCTCCGTGCGGAAACGTATGGAACAGTCCAATCTTTCATTGTTTATACAATTGATGTAAAGGGGTCTGGTGAGACTGGTCACTGGGATGTTGAACCTGTTGACGAGAGAGGCCAAAATAAAATTTCCTGCAGATCCAGAGTCCAAGAAGGCCACAGAAGAGAAGGAGAAGGCAGAGGCAGACATCCGCACAGGCACAGTAAGACGTGGAGAAGCAGAGTGGACATCAAGGATTGTCTCACCTTTGTGCGGAGTCAGGGTACGTCTTTCCAGGCGGGGAGGGCGGATAGGACAATCCCTCAGGAAGTGTTCGGTACTAGCACAGTACATGCAGAGGTTCTCCATGCGGCGTCGTGTCCTCTCTTGAGATGTCAGGCGAGACCGGTCGACCTGCATAGCCTCCACGGCGGGAGGCACAGGAACAGATTGCAGGGAACCAGAGGAGAGAGGAGCCGAGGAGAAGAAACGCCTCGTGCGAACAGAGTCCATATCTTGGCGGAGCTCCTGACGCCTTTCGGAAAAACGCATGTCAATGCGAGTGGCTAGGTGAATAAGTTCATGAAGATTAGCAGGCATTTCTCGTGCGGCCAGAACATCTTTAATGTTGCTGGATAGGCCTTTTTTAAAGGTCGCGCAGAGGGCCTCATTGTTCCAGGATAACTCAGAAGCAAGAGTACGGAATTGTACGGCATACTCGCCAACGGAAGAATTACCCTGGACCAGGTTCAACAGGGCAGTCTCAGCAGAAGAGGCTCGGGCAGGTTCCTCAAAGACACTTCGAATCTCCGAGAAGAAGGAGTGTACAGAGGCAGTGACGGGGTCATTGCGGTCCCAGAGCGGTGTGGCCCAAGCCAGGGCTTTTCCAGACAGCAGGCTGACTACGAAAGCCACCTTAGACCTTTCAGTGGGGAACTGGTCCGACATCATCTCCAAGTGTAATGAACATTGGGAAAGGAAGCCACGGCAAAGCTTAGAGTCCCCATCAAATTTATCCGGCAAGGATAGTCGTAGTCCAGAAGCGGCCACTCGCTGCGGAGGAGGTACAGGAGCTGGCGGAGGAGATGGTTGCTGGAGCTGTGGTAGTAACTGTTGTAGCATAACAGTCAGTTGAGACAGCTGTTGGCCTTGTTGCGCAATCTGTTGTGACTGCTGGGCGACCACCGTGGTGAGGTCAGCGACAACTGGCAGAGGAACTTCAGCGGGATCCATGGCCGGATCTACTGTCACGATGCCGGCTGGCAGGTAGTGGATCCTCTGTGCCAGAGAGGGATTGGCGTGGACCGTGCTAGAGGATCGGTTCTAAGTCACTACTGGTTTTCACCAGAGCCCGCCGCAAAGCGGGATGGTCTTGCTGCGGCGGTAGTGACCAGGTCGTATCCCCTAGCAACGGCTCAACCTCTCTGGCTGCTGAAGATAGGCGCGGTACAAGGGAGTAGACAGAAGCAAGGTCGGACGTAGCAGAAGGTCGGGGCAGGCAGCAAGGATCGTAGTCAGGGGCAACGGCAGGAGGTCTGGAACACAGGCTAGGAACACACAAGGAAACGCTTTCACTGGCACTAAGGCAACAAGATCCGGCGAGGGAGTGAAGGGGAAGTGAGGTGATATAGGGAAGTGCACAGGTGTAAACACTAATTGGAACCACTGCGCCAATCAGCGGCGCAGTGGCCCTTTAAATCGCAAAGACCCGGCGCGCGCGCGCCCTAGGGAGCGGGGCCGCGCGCGCCGGGACAGAACTGACGGAGAGCGAGTCAGGTACGGGAGCCGGGGTGCGCATCGCGAGCGGGCGCTACCCGCATCGCGAATCGCATCCCGGCCAGAGGCGGTATCGCAGCGCCCCGGGTCCGTGGAACCGACCGGAGCGCTGCAGTGAGAGGAGTGTAGCGAGCGCTCCGGGGAGGAGCGGGGACCCGGAGCGCTCGGCGTAACACCTGTACACTATGCAACCCACCTGAAATCAAACCTATGGAGCATCAGATGTTTTCAGCTTCTAGTAACACCCCTGTGAAAGTCAGAAATAAGTAAGAAATAACTGTTGCGTGTTTTTATGGATGCACACTTATTTACCAGCATCTCTTGAAAAAAAAGATTATTATAGCTTATGATAAATTTAAATATCCTACACACATCTCTTTAGTGATTATTCTTGTCAGAGCGGAATACCGGATGTTAAAACTTTGTCATCATGTATTCCAACATGAAGATGTTGCTGCTGCTGTTACTGTCTCATGCAAGGGTAGTGCTGACATGACTAGTGAAGAGTTGACTCAGTGGGGAATGGAGACTGAATCCCTATTTGGCAGGTGTTTATTCCTGAAAAGCCAAGGCAAGCTGGCTGTGTAGCTTATCCTTCAAAAATAGCCTCCTAACTTGGGTCTAAGAATGTGGCTATCCAATACTAGTTATTTCCCTTTAAGTGTGCAATATACATGTCACTGTGGCAGCAAGAGTCGGGGTGAGAGGCCTTATCTCCCAGTATCAATTAGTGGTCATGTCTCAACCAACAACCCATCTGCTGTCATTGATTGGTTAACACCGTCATCTACTTCATTACAAGTGACATCTGACACCCCCAGTCAACAGTCGGTGGGATCCTAAGACACAACCCTCAGTTGGCATGGCCTGGGAGGAGTCCCTGTCCTCCAATTGTCTCTGTCCTATGCTGTTCCCTCCACTACAGAAGTATCATATGCTGTGGGATCAGCTCCACTTTTCAGTGAGGACGATCTAATAGGACAGTCAGGATCTACTGCCCAGCCAAGAAGTGGAGGAGGCATTCGCCGCTTCCTACGCTAGGCGGTTAAGTAGTGATGAGGAGAGTGACTTGGGAGGTGGTGTTGCCAGCGTTCAGAGTCCTGAAGCAGACTCTGTTAAGGAACCTGAGGAGGACATCAGTGACGTGCAGACACTTGTTGATGATGATAATGAAGCCGATCGCAATTGGGAGCCGGGTGCAGAAAGGGCTTCATCATCATCAGGAGAAGAGGGTTGCAGGTTGCCCTTGAGGCAGCAGCTGAGCCAGCAAGGTGGTAGCATGGTTGGCAGTCAGCATGGTGGCAGAAGTGGAAAGCCTGTAGCCAAATGTGCCCGGGGAGAACACCTGCTTCGCGGCAGCCTACCTTCCCGGGAGGTAGTAGAACAGGGGTTCCTGGAGACGGCAGCAGTAGCAGTCAATTAGTGCCGATTGTTGGTAGGAAAATCAGCTACTCGGCGGTGTGACAGTTTTTCATCAAGCATCCAGAAGAGGTTAACATAGCAACATACAAGATATGTCGGCAGAAGGTGAATCGTGGCCTGGGTCCCAATGTTGGCACCACAGTCCTGCGTCAACATATGCTGGGCCACCATAAAGCGGCCTGGGAGAATCCTCCTACTTTGAGTCAGTCATTCCGTCAGCAATCCATCGGTGAAGCCATGTCCAAGAGACAAAAGTATGCGCCCACTCATCCAACGGCGCAGAAGCTGAATGTGCTCATCTCCAAGTTGCTGCTGCAGTCTCTCCCTTTTCAAGTGGTGGACTCTGCACCTTTCAGAGAACTGATTGCTTGTGCTGAGCCGAGGTGGAGAGTCCCATGGCATAATTTCTTTCAGAAGAAGGCAGTACCAGCCCTGCACAATTTTGTGGAAGAGAAGGTGGTCCAGTCCTTGAGCCTGTTGGTGTGTGCCAAAGTGCACTGCAGAGGCGACGTCTGGAGCTGTAACTATGGTCAGGGACAATACATGTCATTTATGGCCCACTGGGTGAATGCGGTTCCTGCACAACTACAATAGAAACTTGGACAGGTCAAGCCACTTCCTCCTCCATGCACTCAGGCCGTTTGTCCTGTGATGTGCGACTCCACCTCCTCATCCTCCACTGTGTCCTCAGCCTCCACTGCACGGACAATTCTCAGTGCCCCTTCAGCATACCATGTGTGCAGGGCACGGCGTTGTCACGCTGTTCTTCACATGGTTTGCCTTAGCGAACGTAGTCACACAGAAAAAGGAACTGCTAAAACTCATTCATAAAGAAATCGGAGCATGGCTTACTCCACGAAAACTGGAAATGGGAACCATGGTGGCTGACAACGGGAAGAACATCTTGTCTGTGCTGCGACAAGGAAAACTGAGCCATGCGCCCTGCATGGCATGTGTTCAATCTGGTTGTCAAATGGTTTCTGAAGTGTTCCCCCCATTTGCAAGACATCCTAACAATGGAAAGGAGACTTTGCATGCACTTCAGCCACTCGTACACTGCAAAGCACACCCTCCTTGTGCTTCTACGTCAGAACGGCATCCCCCAACATCGTCTGATTTGTGACGTTGCCGCACGTTGGAATTCCATCCTCCATATGTTGGACCAACTATACGAACAGAGAAAAGCCATCACTGATTTCTTGATGATCCAAGATGGTAGGGGGACTCCCCAGTGTAACTTCAATGTCAACCAGTGGCAGCTCATATGTGACCCCTGCTGTTTGCTCAGGCCCTTTGAGGAAGCCATATTATTAGTCAGTCGCCAGGATTACCGGATGAAAAACATCATTCCACTGCTTCATTTCTTACAACACGTGTTTGAAACGATGGCCGATCAGGGCACTGGAGACATGACGCCTACATCTCATTCCCACATGAGCCCTGTGGGGGCTGAACTGGAGGAGGAGGAGGAGGGGGAGGGGCACAGTGGAGCACAGTTTAGGTTTCAAGAAATGGGTGGTTTTTCTACTCATCTGACAGAAGAGGAGAAGCAGCCAGAAGAGCTAGAGGATTATGAGGAAGGCAAGGCAGAGGACCCAGACACACCGTGGCAGTATGCAGTGGAGATTGAGGCAGGTAGTCTCTCCGAGCCACTTGCACAAATGGCACGATGCATGCTCCCTTGCTTGCGTTGTGACCGCTGAATTATCACCATTCGGCAGCGGGATGACTTCTGGCTCTCAACCTTATTGGACCCTCCCTTCCGGCACAAAATGGGGGCCTTTTTTACACCCACTGAGAGGGAGGACAAACTGACCTACTACAGAGACATCCTAAGTAGTCAGTTGGCCGATGCCTATCATTGCCATCGTCCATCCTCTCGCAGGTCTGACTTGGGGCCCTCTGCGCTCACCATTCACTGCCATGGCTGCAGGATAGGGGTGGCACCAAATTTTTTCGTTAAAAATTCGGTGAATCAGCCAAATCTAATTATTCAAAAATTCGCTCATCTCTTGCAAACACTATGATAGCAGCAAAAAAATGATCTGGATAATTATCTAGTGATATATGGAACCAAGGCTATAAATATTTCAGCACTGAATTATGTTTTATTGATCTGGGAAAGGTCGAAATTGATGGATATCTTTTTTTAACCTAAGTAACTATATAATTATATACTGTCAGAAACAATCCAATGTCATGTTTTTGTTTACTGGATTACCACATATTTCTTTTAGCAATGTTCACCAAACAATTACATATTCTAAACAGCAAATTCTTTTTTTAATGCATGAATTTACGGAAAAATATCTAAGATCCCAGTAAGGTCGAGAAGCGTGTTATGATTATGTCAAGATGGTGTGATGAGATTGCTCAGCAAGTTCTTTTGGGAATTTCTGTAAAATGTCAGTGAGGTTAACATTTTCCTTCCTAGAAATCATAAACAGTGCTGATAGAGAAAACTAATATAGAAAAAAATTATATATATATATATATATATATATATATATATATATATATATATATAGTCAAAATAGAAAAAAAACAACACTAAAAACCCAACAGATCATGCTACAGTCGTAACATCTGTACATTCTAATACACAGAATAATTGCCTCATTTTAGAGACAGCAAAGTGCAAATGGACCCCTGAGAAGTTAACAGCCCACCTCTATCAATGTCTAAAAGAGTGATTACAACTTTGCGGAAATATGAGGCGTCTCAGCTGATGAGCTGGAGATGTTGCATTTTATCCAGCTGATGAAATGAACAGTCTGAGCCTCAGGAAAAGGGGAAACAATTTGCCAGCTTTTCCAAGGTCTGGGTATAATAAATCAAGCGTTGTCACTGCCATCCAAAAAATTTGAGATCTCAGCAGAAACAGCTGCTAGCTGGTAATAACTAGTACATCGAGGCTAACCCTGGTAGGGAAATAACCAGCAGGTAAATGTTTCTGAATCATATTGAAAATGAATGTCTAAAAGAAGAATACATTTAAAGGGACAAGATCATTTTAATACTAATTAACTCTTTGGTTTTCTTATGAGAAAAAGTCAGACATTTTTAATGTAACATTACCACTGGCAAACTGTCTATGTTTTATTTGACAAGTAATAATGTTAATAATAGTAAAAGGGCAAAAAGTCTGTCTGTTGACAATACATTTTTTTGATAATCAACAGATTTGTGAGTATGTGGAATGTGTGAACTATTAGGATATCCCCGCTGCAGACTTAGCCACAAATCTGCCGCAAATCGACAACTAAAACATTTATGTTTGAAAAATAATTTACAATAGCAGCAGAGTAGATTGGCTTAAAAAACATATATAATCAAGGGGTCCCCATATCATACAGAACATTATCTTGTCTGGCTGCAGCATCATCCTTACATAGTAACACAGTAACATAGTTCATAAGGATGAAAAAAGACCCGAGTCCATCAAGTTCAACCTATAACCCTACTGAGTTGATCCAGAGGAAGGCAAAAAACCCTCATACTAGAGGTAAAAATTCCTTCCCGACTCCAAATATGGCAGTGAGAATAAATCCCTGGATCAACCTTCTGTCCCTATAGATCTAGAATCCATAACCTGTAATGTTAATATTCTCCAAAAATGCATCCAAACCCCTTTTAAATTCTTTTACCAAGTTAACCATGACCTCCTCCTCAGGCAGAGAATTCCACAGTCTCACTGCTCTTACAGTAAAGAACCCCTGTCTGTGCTGGTGCAGAAACCTTCTTTCCTCAAAATGTAGAGGATTCCCCCTTGTTATAGATACAGTCCTGGGTATCAACAGATCAAGGGAGAGATCATTATAAGGTCCCTTGATATATTAACACATAGTTATTAGGTCACTCCTTAAGCCTTCTTTTTTCTAAACTAAATAACCCTAATTCTGATAATCTTTCTGGGTACTGTAGTCCTTCCATTCCCCGTATTACCCTGGTTTCCTGTCTTTAAACCCTTTCCAGCTGCACTAGATATTTCTGTACACAGTATTTCATGTGTGGTCTGACTAATAATTTGTACAGCGGTAGTATTGTTTCCTTGTCGTGGGCATCTATGCCCCTATTGTTGCACCCCATGATTTTGGTACCTACAGCTAAATTTACTGTTAACTAAGACTCCCGAGTCCTTTTCCACGTCAGTCATCCCAAGTGTTCTCCCATTTAATACATAATCCCAGCCCCGATTTTTCTTCCCCATGTGCATTACCTTACATTTATCAGTGTTAAACTTCAAGTTCGTCTTCTCAGCCCAAACCTCCAACCTATCCAGATCCAGTTGTAACAGTGCACTGTCCTCTATTGTTAACCACTTTACAGAGTTTAGTATCAGCAAAGATTGCTACTTTACTATACAACCCCTCTACAAGGTCATTAATACATTTAGTAAATAGAACATGACCCAAGACTGACCCCTATGGTACCCCACGAGTAACAGTCACCCAATCAGGATAAGTACCATTAATAACCGCCTTCTGTTTCCTATCACTGAGCCAGTTACTTACCCACTTGCACACATTTCCCGCCAGTCCAAGCCTTCTCATTTTATGCACAAATCTTTTATGTGGCACTGTATCAAATGCTTTGGAAAAATCAAGATATACGACATCCAGCGATTGTCTCTGGTCCAGTCTGGAGCTCGCCTCCTCATAAAAGCTGATCAGGTTAGCTTGACAGGACCGATCCCTCATAAAGCCATGCTGACATGGGGTCATACATTTATTTTTATCAAGATATTTCAAAATAGCCTCTCTTAGAAAACCCTCAAACAATTTACATTCAACAGAGGTTAAACTAACATGTCTATAATTCCCGGGGTCACCTTTTGACCCCTTTTTAAATATTGGCACCACATTTGCCATGCGCCAGTCCTGGGGAACAGTCCCTGTTACTATAGAGTCCCTGAATATTAAAAATAGGGGTCTATCTATTACATTACCTAATTTATTTCTAATTCCTTTAGAACACGGGGGTGAATGCCATCTGCACCTGTTGATTTGTCTATTTAGATTTTTTGTAGGCAGCACTGTACTTCTTCCTGGGTTAGACAGGTGACCTGTACTGGGAAGTTTAACTTATCTTGCTGTATTTCACCTGGCATTTCATTTTCCTCAGTGAATACAGTGGAGAAGAATTTGTTTAGTATATTTGCTTTTTCCTAATCCCCGTTTATAATTTCTTCCTCATCATTTTTTAAAGGGCCCACACTTTCATTTTTAACCTTTTTGCTATTTATATAGTTAAAGAACATTTTGGGGTTAGTTTTACTCTCCTTGGCAATGAGTCTTTTTGTCTCTTTTTTTGCGGCATTTTTGTTTTATACATATTTTACATTTTTCTCTATAGCTTTTTAATGCTTCCGTCCTGTTTTAGTAGTTTAAATGCTTTATTTTTGTCATTTATTGCCCCCTTAACATTTTTATTCATCCATATTGGTTTTCTTTTATTTCTGATCCTTTTACTCCCATAAGGTATATAAATCTTAAAGTGAGAATTTCAGATATATTTAAAAGTCTCCCATTTAGTGTCAGTATTCTTGTTTTTGAGGACATTATCCCAATTTATATTAAGGGCTTCTCTGAGTTGATCAAACTTTGCCTTCCTAAAGTTCAATGTTTGGATTCCCTTATTGAAGGACCAGTTATAGGGGGAGATTTATCAAAGCCTGTGCAGAGGTAAAGTTGTCCAGTTGCCCATAGCAACCAATGAGATTGCTTCTTTCCTTTTTCACATTCCTTCCTAAAAATGAAAGAAGCAAGCTGATCGGTTGCTATGGGCAACTGGGCAAGTTTTACTCTGCACAAGGATCAATAAATCTCCCTCATAATGTATTATATTATGATCACTATTTCCTAGGTATCCTTCTACTTGCACATTAGTTACTCTGTCAGGTCTGTTGGTTAATATTAAGTCCAGTAGGGCGCCTCCTCTGCTCGGGCCCTGCACCATTTGGGAGAGATAATTGTCTTTAGCTATAGTCAGAAACCTGTTTCCTTTATGAGATTCACAGGTCTTAATCTCCAAGTTTATATCAGGATAGTTAAAGTCCCCCATTATTTTCACCTCATTCTGATTTGTTGCCTTGTTTTTTTGTGTCAGTAATTGATCTTTTGCTTCTTCCATTATGTTTGGTGGCTTATAGCAAACCCCTATCAGAATTTTTTTTTTTTTATCTCCATATATTTTTACCCATAATGACTCCACTTTATCATTTCCCTCCCATATATCCTCCTGCAGTGCAGCCTTCAGACTCGATTTCACATAAAGACAAACCCCTCCCCCTTTCCGTTTTGGCCGATCCTTCCTGTATAGACTATAACCCTATATGTTGACTGCCCAGTCACAGCTATCGTCCAACCAAGTCTCTGTTATACCCACTACGTCATAATTTTTTCTCAGACATCAACCACTCCAGTTCCTCTGTTTTATTGGACAGACTTCTGGCATTAGTCAACATGCAATTCAAAGGTATATGTTTTTTCTTCCTATGAAGCCTATCCCTATTATATATTCTAACCCCTCCCTACGCACCACCCCCAGGTACAATAATAAGTCCCCCCTCTCTATCTACACTATCTTCCCCCTCTACATTGTAGGTTACCTCCCCCAGTCCCTAATTTAAACACTCCTCCACCCTTCTAGCCTTCTTCTCCCAAAGCACAGCTGCACCCTCCCCATTGAGGTGCAGCCCATCCCTATGGTAGAGTAGGTATCCGACAGCTAAGTCGGCCCAGTTCTCCATGAATCCAAACCCCTCCTTCCTACACCAGCTTCTGAGCCACTTGTTTACCTCCCTAATCTCCTGCTGCCTCTCTGGTGTGCCTTGTGGTACAGGTAATATTTCAGAAATTATTACCTTATAGGTCCTTGCCTTAAGCTTGCGGCCTAAGTCCCTGATATAGTTTTTAAGGACACTCCCCCTACCTATTACTTTGTCATTGGTGCCAATATGTACCATGACTGCTGGGTCCTCTCCAGCCCCACCCAGCAACCTGTCAACCCGATCTGCGATGTGCCAAACTCGAGCGCCAGGAAGACAACACTGTTTGGCGATCTTGGTGTTTGTGACAGACCTCCCTGTCTGTCCACCCTAATAATTGAGTCTCCCACTATCAGTACCTGTCTGGCCTGCCCTGCACTCCTCTTTCCCTCCTTACTGGAGCAGACACCCCCCTGGCGTTCAGAGGTAGAGTCCTACTGCAGTACTGCTAGCTCTGAAATGGCATCCCCCTCATCTGCCAACTGGACAAAGTTGTTGGGGTGTACAGTACAGTAAAAAAAACAATCAAATATTTCAATTTAAATTCCCTGAATTTAAAGTCCCTTAATTTTAAGTCCCTCTCACTTTTATACTTACAATCATGTGTATACTTCACACTCTTGTATACAGATACACAAGCACTAGCTCAGACAATCGCTTAGTATACTTTCTTTTAGGGTACATTCACACGTACAGGATCCTGCGCATATTTGATGCACAGGATTTGTAACTGCAGATTAGAAGCTGTGCTCAGTCATTTGGTTTACATTGAAATCTGCAGCAGAAAATCCTGTGCATCAAATCCTGCACATCAAATCTGTGTACGTCTGCGTGTACCCTTATAGTTACCAGACACCACCTCTCTCTTCCCCTGCCTGGAAGTAAATGCAAAGGGCTAGCTGGCTGCAAACAGCTGCAATTTATCAGTTGCTAATTAATTAACTACTCCACCCACTCTCCACCTGTTTTCCTTCCAGACAGAGAAAGAGAAAAAAAACTCACAGAAATGCACTCAATGCTCACAATACTTCTTACAGTATTCCCTTAATTTTAACCACTTAAGGACCAAGGGCGTCCTGAGACCCCCCCCCCCATGTTGGTGATTGCCGCAAATTTGCAGTGATTCCGGGTTGATCGGCCCCGATCATCCTAAAGGATAGGAGGACGTGGCAAGGGTGCCACCTCCTCCTATCCCCTGCGATTGACCAGTCAGGACTGACCGGCGAATAGCATGGCAACGGCGGGGGCTTATAGTTGAGATCCCCCGTTCTGCCCGCCCCTGGAAGTCCCGGCAGAGCGGGGGAAGATGGCGGTGATGGTGCAGGGGGCGTTGATGCGGGGAGGACTCGTGGCAGTTACTTGAAATTATGCGGGGACCGGAAGCAGAAATGTGGAGCACACGAGTGGAGGAAGCGGTGGCGGCAGATGCAGCAGTGAAGGTCGCTGTAAAGTGATCTTCCCTACTGCTTCTAGGAGTTTCAAAACTACAACTCCAAGTACAGCCTTTGTGTGCCTGGGCATGCTGGGAGTTGTAGTTTTGCAACATCTGGAGGGCCTCAGTGGTCTTTAAACTGCAGTAGTCCTCAAACTGTGCACTTCCAGATGTTGCAAAACTACAACTCTCAGCATGCCTAGACTGTCCAGGCATGCTGGGAGTTGTAGTTCTGTAACAGATGTTGCAGAACTACAACTCCCAGTATACCTGGACAGTCTTGGCATGCTGGGAGTTGTAGTTTTGCAACATCTGGAAGGGCACAATTTGGAGACCACTGCACAGCGGTGTCCAAACAGTAGCCCTCCAGATGTTGCAAAACTACAATTCAAAACATGCCGAGACTATCCAGGCATGCTGGGAGTTGTAGTTTGGCAACATCAGATGTTGCCGAACTACAACTCGCAGCATGCCTGGGCATGCTTGGAGTTGAAGTTTTGCAACATCTGGAGGGCTACAGTTTGGACATGAGGTGTTGGATAACTAGAACTCCCAACATGCCCTTCAGCTGTCTGGGCATGCTGGGAGTTTAAGTTTTGCAACAACTGGAGGCGCACTGGTTGGGAAACATTGTCTGTTTCCTAACTAAGTTTTTCTCAACCTGTGTGTCTCCAGCTGCTGCAAAACTATAAGTCCCAGCATGCACTGACAGACCATGCATGCTGGGAGTTGTAGTTTTGCAACAGCTGGATGCACACGAGTTGGGAAACACTGACTAACAAACGCTCAGTGTTTTGCAACCAGTGTGCCTCCAGCTGTTGCAGAACTACAACCCCCAACAGCTGGAGGCACCCTGTTTGGGAAACACTTCCATAGGGTAATTTTAGTATCAGAGGCAAGTGTAATTCTGGCATCCAGGTCCCTATGCAAATCCCTATTTAGGCCTCAAATGCGCATGGTGCTTTCTCACTTCGGAGCCCTGTCGTATTTCAAGGCAACAGTTTAGGGCCACAGGAGGCCCAAAATTGCCTACAAAATTTTACCCCTTATAAAAAGGTAAAGTTGGGGTCTACTCCAGCAAGTTATTGTAAAAAATGTTTACACTAACATGCTGGTGTTTCCCCATACTTTTCTTTTTCACAAGAGGTATAAGGAAAAAAAGTCCCCCAAAATTTGTAACACAATTTCTTTTGAGTCCAGAAATACCCCATATGTGCACGTAAAATGCTCTGCGGGCATCCAACAAGGCTCAGAAGTGAGAGCACCATGTACATTTGAGGTGATTTACACAGGAGTGGCTGATCGTTACGGCGGTTCTGACTTTGACGCACAGGTGTTTAAAGAATTGTCGTAAAAGATGGACATGAAAATGATTTTTTTTTATTTTTTCACTAAAATGCTGGTGTTATCCCAAATTTTTCATTTTCACAAGGGGTAATAGGAAAAAAGCCGCCCAAAATTTGTAACACCATTTCTTCTGAGTATATAAATACCCCATGTGTGGATGTAAAGTGTTCTGCTGGCACACTACAGGGCTCAGGAGAGAGGACGCACTATTGGGCTTTTTGAGAGAGAATGTGTCTGGAATTGAGGGCCATGTTCGTTTACAAAGCCCCCATTGTGCCAGAACATTTTTCATTTTCAAGGACCACTGTTCCAAAAGTCAGACACCTGTGGGGTATAAATGCTCATTATACCCCTTATTATATTCCATGAGGGGTGAAGTTTCCAAAATGGGGTCACATGTGGGGGGGTCCACTGTTCTTGCACCATGGGGGCTTTGTAAACGCATATGGCCCCCAACTTCCATTTCGAACACATTATCTCTAGAAAAGCTAAATGACGTTCCTTCTCTTCTGAGCATTGTAGTTTGCCCGGAGAGCACTTTACATCCACATATGGGGTATTTCCATAGTTTCAAACACCTGTGGGGTGTAAAGGCTTACTGTACCCCTTGTAGGGTTCCTTGAGGGGTGTTGTTTCCCAAACAGTGTGCCATGACGCCCATTTCCATACTTCTGATTATTTCCATACTCAGAAGAAATGGGGTTAAAATTTTGGGGGGCATTTTCTCCTATTACCTCTTGTAGAAATGGTAAATTTTGGGGAAAAAAACTGTTTTTTAGTGAAAAAAATGTCATTTACACATCCAACTTTAACGAAAAGTCATCAAACACCTGTTGGGTGTTAAGGTTCACTGTACCCCTTATTAAGTGCCATGAGGGGTGTAGTTTCCAAAATAGTAGGCCATGTGTTTTTTTTCTGTTCTGGCACCATAGGGGCTTCCTAAATGTGACGTGACCCCCAAAAACCATTTCAGCAAAATTCACTCTCCAAAATCCCATTATCGCTCCTTCCCTTCTGAGCCCTCTAGTGCACCCACAGAGCACTTTACATCCACATATGAGATATTTCCTTACTCAAAATAAATTGGGGTACACATTTTGTGGGTCTTTTTCTCTTTTACCCCTGTAAAAATTCAAAAACTGGGTCTACAAAAACATGTTAGTGTAAAAAATGGAGGTTTTGAATTTTCTCCTTCACTTTGCTGGTATTCCTGTGAAACACCTAAAGGGTTAACAAACTTTCTGAATGTCATTTTGTATACTTTGATGGGTGCAGTTTTTATAATGGGGTCATTTATGGGGTATTTCTAATATGAAGGCCCCTAAAATGTACTTTAAAGCTGAACTGGTCCATGAAAAATTCAAGATGTCAAGAGCCCCGACTTAGCCTTGCCACCTTGCAGCGCAAAGGTCGTGAGTTCAAATCCCCTGCTGTCCCTGATATATTGGTTGAATGCATTCATCATGGGTTCAAACCCCATGGGAGAAGACTGAGGAAATGGCATTGCCTATACTGTCCCAGTCAAATGTACATAAACCAGTAGATGTCAGTGATCTAAGGGATTTGGAGTAGTTGGCGGCTGGTTCTTGACCCCTTTCATTCTACTCCTTTAGTATAACTCTTGGGCAACAGTTCATTGAAATGATAATGTATATTCATACACTCACGGTTAGATGAATTTCTTTCTTCATTTTATTCTGGGTTTTCTGTAATTGTTTAAAGCTTTAACAATGCATATAATAAAGTCCAAAAAGCAGAAGCAAACATGCTAGCAGAGGTCTTAACACACTAGTCGGGAGCCATCAGGGTCTGATGCAACGTTTTGGGGGAACGCCCCCTTACTAATATGCATACTCCCTGATGGCTCCCGACTAGTGTGTTAAGAACTCTGCTAGCTTGTTTGCTTCTGCTTCATGAATTTTACTATATGCATTGTAAAAGCTTTAAACAATTGCAGAAAACCCGGAATAAAATGAAGAAAGAAATGAATCTAACCGTGAGTGTATGAATATATAATTTCAATGAACTGTTGTCCAAGAGTTACACTAAGTGATTACTAGTGGAAGTGGTGAAGTTTCACACCTGGGCAGTGCTGAACCTCTTAAAGACACAGGGCATACCTGTACGCCCTTCGCCAGTTCCCGGTATAAAACGCGGGGTCACTCAGTGACCCCGTTTCATACCAGGTCAGTCCCAGTGACTAATGACAGTCGGGACACTGGGCTAATAGCGTGCGGCACCGATCATTGTGCTGTGCGCTATTAACCCTTTAGACATGGCGTTCAAAGTTGATTGCCACATCTAAAGTGAAAGTAAAAACTTCCCAGTTGGGCTGATTGGGACCATCACGGTGAAATTGCGATGTCCCAATCAGCTAGAACGCGAGCGGAGGTGCCCTTCACCTGCCTCTGTCGTGTCCGATCGGCGATTGATTGCTCAAAGCCTGTAATCCACTGATTACACTGATCTTTGCCATGTTAATGCATGGCAATGATCTGTGTATGAGATCGATATGTGCAGTGTAATAGCCACTGGGGGGGGGGGCTATAACACTGCAAAAAAAAAGTGTGGAAAAAAAGTTAATAAAGATAATTTAACACCTTCCCCATTAAAAAAACAACAACTGTGTAAAGAAAAATAAACATATGTGGTATTGCCACATGCAGAAATGTCCAAACTATAAAAATATATAGTTAATTAAACTGCACGTGCAAAAGAATCCCAAGGTCCAAAATAGCATATTTTTGGTCACTTTTTATATGATGAAAAAATTTATAAAAAGCGATCAAAAAGTCGGATCAATATAAAAATGGCATTGATAAAAACTTCAGATCACGGCGCAAAAAATTTGTCATCATACCGGCCTGTATGCAAAAAAATAAAAAAGTTGTAGGGGTCAGAAGATGATAATTTTAAATGTATAAATTTTCCTGCATGTAGTTATGTTTTTTTTTAGAAGTAATACAAAATCAAACCTATATAAGTAGGGTATCATTTTAACCGTATGGACCTACAGAATAAAGATAAGATGTCATTTTTACTAAAAAATATGCACTGCGTAGAAACAGAAGCCCCCAAATTTACAAAATGGCATTCTTTCTTCAATTTTGTTGCATATTGAATTTTTTTCACACTTCACCGTGGATATTTTGGTAAAATGACTAATGTCACTAGAAAGAAGAATTGGCGGCCCAAAAAATAAGCTATGATATGGAACTTTGGGTGCAAAATTGATAGCGTTATGATTTTTAGAAGGTGATAAGGAAAAATGAAAATGCAATAGCAGAAAAAACCCTGGGTCCTTAAGGGGATAAGTGTGCATAGAGAATAATACTAAAGATACATTCTACTCCTGCTAGAATTTGGTTAGACTTATAAGAAGCCACCTGAGAGACCTCAGATAAAAAAAAAAAATTGCTTGATCTCTTAAAGCACAACTGTCATGAGATTTTAGCCCACCAGACTACTACAATGTTGTTACAAATGTTTATAATGTGAGTGTAACCATACCTTGATGGGTTTTCCTCCTTCTTTTATAACTTATAAAATACATTTATCCAGCAGTCAGGCAAAGTAGGATAGGCATGGCTTGGGGTTCGCAAAGCCACGCCGCCGCCACACCTATACTCTCCTTTCAGCGCTGGGATCGCTGTGTAGTAAGACACAGCGCATCCACAGAGCATGCGCCCCTTCCTGACGTGCGCTCTCCACCGCCCTGCATTGACAAAGGGAGCTGCGCAGATGTAGTAATAGAGGAAGGAGGGGCACTTGCGCTGCATCTTACTACACAGCAATCCCAGTGCTGAAAGGAGAGGATAGACGTGGAAGCGGCGGAGCTTTGTGAACCCCAAGCCATGCCTACACGACTGTGCCTGACCGCTGTATAAATGTATTTTATAAGTTATAAAAGAAGGATGAAAACCCTTCCTGCGACCTCTGCCTGCGCCTGATGAATTTAGGCCTCTGCCACTCCTCTGTTCACGTCCTGGCACTTCTCTGCCTAACATACTTTGTACATATATGAGGGGAGCACAATACACTTCGCTACGCTTGAAACTGTATTTGTCTAGAACAGCAGCAGGTGTGTGCTTTTGGCTGGCCTTTTACAGTAACTAGGCGATTAAGACTTTATCAGGAAAAAACTGGTAAAAACCTTAGATGTACGTATGTGGTATTCACTTATGAGGGCAGCAGAATGTGCTCCACTACGCTTAACAGTATTTGTCTAGAACAGCAGCAGGTGTGTACTTTTGGCTGTCCTTTCACAGTATCTAGGCCCTTGAGAGTTTAACAGGTACAAAATAGTACACCATGTAGGTTTGTGGTATGCACTTATTAGGGCAAAAACAATGCACTACAGTACACTTAAAAAAGTATGAGTAAAACACCAGCCAGTGAGTACTTTTACTTGATCTTTCACAGTATGTAGGCCCTTGAGAGTTTAACAGGTACAAAATAGTACACCACTTAGATGTACATATGTGGTATGCACTTATGAGGGCAGAAAATGCGCTACAGTACACTTTAAAAAGTATTTGAGTAAAACACCAGCCGGTGAGTACTTTTGGCTGTCCTTTCACAGTATCTAGGCCCTGGAGAGTTTAACAGGTACAAAATAGTAGTACACCACTTAGATGTAGGAATGTGGTATGCACTTATGAAGGCAGAAAAATGCTCTACAGTACGCTTAAAAAAGAATTTGAGTACAACACCAGCCAGGGAGTACTTTTATCTGGACTTTCACAGTATCTGGGCCCTCTCTCAATCTCACTCCTTTCCCTATCAGTGCTTTTAGGCAGGATTTGTGCTTGAGCTGAATCGCTGCATTTCTTCTGTGCAACACACTGCTCTCTATAATAGAACGCTATAGACAGTGACTAGGAGGTAAATCGCTGCAGTAAGAATGCTTTTCTGTGGAAAACACACAGCTCTGTCTGTCCCTCTGTGCAACAAAACGCTGACTTGACTAGGAGGTGAATCGCTGCTGGAAAAAGCTTTTATGTGTAACATACAGCTCTGTCCGTCCCTATATATCTCTCTGCAGTGAAAGGATGAAGTGACTGGCCGCAATATGGCTGCCGATTATATAGGGCTGTGACTGGCTACATCCTACATGTGATTAAGGGTCATCCCACCTACCCTAGTTCCTACCTTCCCAGGATTCCTTGCCCCATGTCCTCACATGTTGATCTGCCATTTTAGATGCCCTGGAGCCTGGACCGCACTTAATGGAGTTTAATGAAGCGATTTGCGCAATAGAATTGCGGCGATATTCGCATTCGTTGCAAATCAAATTTTCGTAAAGATTCGTAAAGAATTCGGATTAGTCAGATTCGATTCGCTCATCTCTAATGTTTGCCATTACTCCCACGTGGGTTAGGGCATTCAATATACTGACAACTCGAATTGTAAGGAATCTTTTCCTATAATGCTGTCTGAATTGCCATCACTACATGTTAGGGCTATTTATGGTATTTTGTGCAGTCTTTGTAATAAATACATATAATATCAAAACCTGTGTAGAGGAGGAGTGGTCCAATTGCCCACAGCAACCAATCAGCTTGCTGCTTTCATTTTTAAAGAGGAAAAATGAAAGAAGCAATCTGATTGGATGCTATGAGCAACTGCACCACTCTTCCTCTACAAAGCTTTTGATAAATCTTTCCCATGGTGTATATTTTTACATTTAATACAATTAATTCTTAATGTTGCAGATTTTTTTCAGAAATATAAAACATTTAATGCTGCCCCACTCGAAATTTTTTCCATGACTTGAAAAATTGTCTTCACAAACAACAAGAGAATACCAAGAGTGTGCAAAGCAGTAATCAAAGCAAAAAGGTGGCTACTTTGAAGAACCTAGAATATGACATATTTTCAGTTGTTTCACACTTTTGTGTTATGTATATAATTCCACATGTGTTAATTCATAGTTTTAATGCCATGTGAATCTACAATTTTCATAGTCATGAAAATAAAGAAAACTCTGAATGAGAAGGTGTGTCCAAACTTTTGGCCTGTAGTGTATGTATATATATATATATATATATATATATATATATATACAAGCGTATATATATATATATATATATATATATATATATATATATATATATACAGACAAAAAATAAGTCAGCCAGCACTTCAGTTGATACCAATCTATTATATGGACCTGGCCTACAGGTGCACGCTACTAGGCTAGATATACAGCAACAGAAGAATGCAGCAGCACACTGCCAGCACAAGGATATAGGTGAAACATGAAAATGCAGTTAAAACATGGAGAGCTATATAGCTATGGTGTAATAGATGCAAATGTGAAACTATGAAATAGTGAGGCACTTAGCTTGCAAATTTGTCTCCGCCGGCGGTCAAATAGCTTGGACCGTCCCACCGCGATAAGGTAGCCTCCTTGGGACGGACACTACACTGTGTATATGCCTCTGTGTGAACAGTTCAGTAAGCATGGCAGGATCTGGAACATCCAAGACACCTTATATACACACCTGATAGAGGTGGGTGGGGTGCAAGGCCAACATGGAGGTAGCCACTCCCCCGTATGTGCAATACAGACAAAAAATAAGTCAGCCAGCACTTTAGTTGATACCAAACTATTATATGGACCTGGCCTACAGGTGCACGCTATTAGGCTAGATATACAGCAACAGAAGAATGCAGCAGCACACTGCCAGCACAAGGATATAGGTGAAACATGAAAATGCAGTTAAAACATGGAGAACTATACAGCTATGGTGTAATAGATGCAAATGTGAAACTATGAAATAGTGAGGCACTTAGCTCGCAAATTTGTCTCCGCCGGCGGTCAAATAGCTTGGACCGTCCCACCGCGATAAGGTAGCCCCCTTGGGACGGACCCTACACTGTGTATATGCCTCTGTGTGAACAGTTCAGTAAGCATGGCAGGATCTGGAACATCCAAGACACCTTATATACACACCTGATAGAGGTGGGTGGGGTGCAAGGCCAACATGGAGGTAGCCACTCCCCCGTATGTGCAATACAGACAAAAAATAAGTCAGCCAGCACTTTAGTTGATACCAAATTATTATATGGACCTGGCCTACAGGTGCACACTACTAGGCTAGATATACAGCAACAGAAGAATGCAGCAGCACACTGCCAGCACAAGGATATAGGTGAAACATGAACATGCAGGTAAAACATGGAGAGCTATACAGCTATGGTGTAATAGATGCAAATGTGAAACTATGAAATAGTGAGGCACTTAGCTCGCAAATTTGTCTCCGCTGGCGGTCAAATAGCTTGGAACATCCCACCGCGATAAGGTAGCCTCCTTGGGACGGACCCTACACTGTGTATATGCCTCTGTGTGAACAGTTCAGTAAGCATGGCAGGATCTGGAACATCCAAGACACCTTATATACACACCTGATAGAGTGGCTACGGGGGAGTGGCTACCTCCATGTTGGCCTTGCACCCCACCCACCTCTATCAGGTGTGTATATAAGGTGTCTTGGATGTTCCAGATCCTGCCATGCTTACTGAACTGTTCACACAGAGGCATATACACAGTGTAGGGTCCGTCCCAAGGAGGCTACATTATCGCGGTGGGACGGTCCAAGCTATTTGACCGCCGGCGGAGACAAATTTGCAAGCTAAGTGCCTCACTATTTCATAGTTTCACATTTGCATCTATTACACCATAGCTGTATAGCTCTCCATGTTTTAACTGCATTTTCATGTTTCACCTATATCCTTGTGCTGGAAGTGTGCTGCTGCATTCTTCTGTTGCTGTATATATATATATATATATATATATATATATATATATATATATTCATGTCAGCGTGCTCCGTCTGTGCACCAAGCCTGCTGCCCAAATGAGGAAGATAGCAGATGAACGGGTACAGATAAGTATGGCTCTAATCAGTGTCACCCACACTACACGTCTGTACCAAGAGATTAGTGTGGGTGACAGAGATGACAGGACAGATTCCCTTTTAAGGTGGCTTGGCACAACCCCTGCTAACCCCCGCCCCTCTTCAAATGCCTTATCTGCTTCTCACTAATGAAAGTCTATTTTCAACATAGTAAAAAAGTATATGGAAAGTGAAGGGGAAGGAGGATGAGTGAAGGCACACTTGGAGTCTCACAGTTAGGGCTTTTCCAGCTTAAACTCAACTAATGGTCTAAAATTTTTGCTGTATGCATGTAATGTATGGATTCATCAAAGTGACAAGTTTCTATCCACTCTGACAAGTTGGCTATGGGTAGAAATAGTGCTTCTCCTCATATGTGCACACAGGACAGTTTATCATGAAAAGCTAACCAAAATAATAGTTATAATATTACACCCCTTGGTTAAGCCCTGCCCCTCAGCTGTTCAAGAGTCAAAAATGGAACACGTTAGCAGGGTGAGAACCCCTAGGATTTCTTGAGGACAGTTTGCTTGCAGAAATTTCTACAGACTGATATACATATTTGACACGGTTATCGTTTGTTTCTATTATTTTTTTAAGGGTTGTATGAGTTGACAGGAGACATTTTTTTCCTATTAAAGTTATAATAACATATCTAAATTCGTAAATGTACCAAATAAAGTATCTTGTAGCATGAGTCTACAGAGTTAAACATTTCCATATGTTGGTGTTACTGATTTTCATGAGCGATTTTGTGGTAACATCTTTCTGCTGAACCATGGCCTTCACGGTGCCACCTAATTACCTAAGGTAATGACTTTGCTTATTAAATCTCAAATGACCATGAAAATGACTTAAGAGAGTGTAAAATGCAGATATACCATAACCCGTAGAGAAGTGCTTCTGGAAGGATTTGTGGCCTCCTGGAAAACATGCAACTGAAAGAGTCTATCATCTAAAATCTTAGATTATGTGAAAGTGTAGCTGGGAAAAAAGGCACAGTATTTCCCCCCACAATTTTTTTGCTTTGTTTTTAAACCGCATCCATTACCCTTTTTTTTTTTCTTTTTTCCCCTAGCAATTTTAGAATGAGTAAATAAAAGTGTATCTTCTGTATATGTGAGTATTTTATAATAAGCTAGCTAAGTACCTGGCGTTGCCCGGTTTTTCCTTCCTAATCCTTGTTGGGGAGGAAAATAAACAAAGGAGGAAGCTTTTGACTTCATATCCCGTCTTCATATATTGTTGTCATATCCTGTCCTCATATCCCGTCCTCATATCCTGACCTCATATCCCGATCTCCTATCCCGACCTCCTATCCCAACCTCCTATCCCGACATCCTATCCTGTCCTCCTATCCTGTCCTCTTATCTCGACCTCCTATCTCGACCTCCTATCCCGACCTCCTATCCCGACCCATAATATGGGTACCAGGTATTGAAATATCTCCAGCCCTACAGAAGTTATGTGGAACATACATTTCCCATTGATTTGCACGGGTCTTTAAACAAAAACCCTGACCCTCACAAATGGGGGTAATTAAGGGTTAAATTAACTATCCTATATTTTAAGTGGACACATACGTAACATTTGACCAAGTATTATCGAAATATCTCCAGCCATTTGGAAGTTATGCAGTAACATATATTTCCCATAGACTTTTATGGGACTTTAAACCAAAACCCCGACCCTGGCAAATGGGGATGAGTAAGGGTTAAATCACCTATCCTATGTTTGTTGTTGACATACAGTGGGGATCAAAAGTTTGGGCACCTCAGGTAAAAATTTGTATTAATGTGTATAAAGAAGCCAAGGAAAGATGTAAAAAATCTCCAAAAGGCATCAAATTACAGATTAGACATCCTCATAATATGTCAACAAAAGTTATATTTTATTTCCATCATTTACACTTTCAAAATAACAGAAAACAAAAAAATGGCGTCTGCAAAAGTTTGGGCACCCTGCAGAATTTATAGCTTGCACTGCCCCCTTTGCAAAGCTGAGACCTGCCAGTTTCATGGATTGTTCTCAATCATCTTCTGGTAAGACCAGGTGATGTCAATCTCAAAGGTTTTAAATGCCCAGACTCATCTGACCATGCCCCAACAATCAGCACCATGGGTTCTTCTAAGCAGTTGTCTAGAAATCTGAAACTGAAAATAGTTGACGCTCACAAAGCTGGAGAAGGCTATAAGAAGATAGCAAAACGTTTTCAGATGTCAATATCCTCTTTTCGGAATGTAATTAAGAAATGGCAGTCATCATGAACAGTGGAAGTTAAAGCAAGATCTAGAAGACCAAGAAAAGTATCAGACAGAACAGCTTGCAGGATTGTGAGAAAAAAAATTCAAAACCCACGTTTGACTGCACAATCCCTCCAGAAAGATCTGGCAGACACTGGAGTTGTGGTACACTATTCCACTATAAAGAGATACTTGTACAAATATGGTCTTCATGGAAGAGTCATCAGAAGAAAACCTCTTCTACGTCCTCACCACAAAAATCAGCATTTGAACTTTGCAAATGAACATATAGACAAGCTTGATGCATTTTGGAAACAAGTTCTGTGGACCGATGAGGTTAAAATTGAACTTTTTGGCAGGAATGAGCAAAGGTATGTGGAGAAGAAGGGGAACAGAATTTAATTAAAAGAACCTCTGTCCAACTGTTAAGCATGGGGGTGGATTAATCATGCTTTGCAGTTGTATTGCAGCCAGTGGCACAGGGAAGATCTCATGAGTAAAATGAAAAATTGATTTAATGAAATTTCAGCAAATTTTGGATGCTAACTTGGTGCCATCTGTGAAAAAGCTGAAGTTAAGGAGAGGATGTCTTCTACAAATGGATAATGATCCTAAACACACCTCAAAATCCACAGGGGATTACATCAAGAGGCGTAAACTGAAGGTTTTGCCATGGCCTTTGCAATCTCCTGACCTCAACATAATTGAAAATCTATGGATAGACCTTAAAAGAGCAGTGCATGACAGACAGCTCAGAAATCTCAACGAATTGGAAGACTTTTGTAAGGAAGAATGGGCAAAGATACCTCAAACAAGAATTGAAAGACTCCTGGTTGGCTACAAAAAGCGTTTACAAGCTGTGATACTTGCCAAAGTGGGCAGTACAAGATATTAACTCTGCAGGGTGCCCAAACTTTTACAGACACCATTTTTTTGTTTTCTGTTATTTTGAAAGTGTAAATGAAAGTGGAAATATAATCTAACTTTTGTTGACATATTATAAAAATGTCTAATCTGTAATTTGAAGCCTTTTGGAGATTTTTCCATCTTTCCTTGGCTTCTTTATGCACATTAATACAAATTTTTATCTGAGGTGCTTAAACTTTTGATCCCAACTGTAACATGTGTGCCAAGGTTCATTTTAATATCTTTAGCCGTTTGAATGTGATGCTGGAACATACACACATACACACACACACATATACACACATTGGGGGAGATTTATCAAAACCTGTCCAGAGGAATAAGTTGCTGAGTTACCCATGGCAACCAATCAGATCCCTTCTTTCATTTTTGAAAAGGCCTGTGAAAAATGAAAGAAGCGATCTGATTGGTTGCTATGGGCAACTCAGCAGCTTTTCCTCTGGACAGGTTTTGATAAATCTCGCCCATTGAGTTCTATATATATATATATATATATATATATATATATATATATATATATATATATATATATATAAACATATGTATAAATTATAAAATTATCCTTTAGAAAGTGAGCCCTGTCAATCAGTGTATCTTCTTACACTGTTAATTTTGAGTAGACCTACTCTGGGATAGGGAGGAATGCTGTTTATGCATTTTATGGCCATCTAATGGACTCCGAGATGAATACAAAATCAGGTATTAGCCCCTTAATGACCATGCCCATTTTGACCTTAAGGACCAGGCCAATTTTAATTTTGCGGTATTTTTTTTCTCGCCTTCTAAAATCCATAACTCTTATATTTCCATCCCCAGACCCATATGAGGGCTTGATTTTTGCTTGACCAATTGCAATGTAATGTATTGATAGAAGATACGGCACTCTCTGTGGGGGCGTTGGTGCACAGTTAGGGTCCCAACATAGGGCATAGCACTGATTAGTGTTATCGACGATCTTCTGCTCTGGTCTGCTCAATCTCAGACCAAAAGATCCCTGGAGATGACCGGAGGCAGGTGAGGGGCCTATCTGAGAATCCCTTTAAAGGGGTTCTCCGGTTCTTAAACATCTTATCCCCTATCCAAAGGGGACCCCCGGGATAATGCATGCGGCACCCCATTTGGAATCAGTCCCCGTTTGTAATCAGCGTGTTCGCTCCGGGACTGATTACCGGCGACTACAGGGCGGGCGGCGTGTGACGTCACGCCTGCGCCGACGTGTGACATCACGCTCCACCCCGCAATGCAAGCCTACAGGAGGGGGTGTGATAGCTATCTAGCCCCCTCTTGTAGGCTTGCATTGAGGGGCGGAGCGTGATGTCACACGCCGGTGCAGGCGTGACGTCACATGACCCCCGCCCTGTAGTCGCCGGTAATCAGACCCGGAGCGAACACGCTCCGGGGACTGATTACAAACGGGGAGCCGCGTGCATGATCCCGGGGGTCCCCAGTGGCGGGACTCCCGCGATCAGGCATCTTATCCCCTATCCTTTGGATAGGGGATAAGATGTTTAAGCACTGGAGAACCCCTTTAAACATGCGCATTGCAGCAGATCCCGTGATCATGTACATGATGTAAATGTACGTCCTGGTGTGCGAAGTACCTCTGCACCAGGACGTACATTTACGTCCGTGGTCATTAAGGGATTAAAGGTAATGGAATATACAGTATTATCTTGTTATCAAATCATTTGCAAGTTCTTTAAGTTTAATACCGTGGAATGTTGGATATTTGATGACTTTCTTAAGCTTGTAGTTGGTTCGATGGTGAGCAGAGGAAGATCTCCATTAGAGATGAGCGAATTTTTTTTCTGAAATATTCGGTTTGGTCCGAATTAATTCTCGGCAAATCGCTATTAAAATGGGCTATTTCTGGGCTACAGAGAGTCTCAATAGGGGTGTAGAACACTTTGCCTTGTCCTAACACGCATAGGGAGTGTGCTGTGCTAGTGAAATAATACTGTTATTCAGTATGACATGCAGATTACAGGTGTCGCTATTAGAATCACTGTCGCAGAGTGGCACAATGACAGAGCCTGGATGTGGCATCAGTATAAGGAGACCGTATGGCGGCAGAATGACACAGCCTAGAGGTGGCGGCAGGAGACCATATAGTGGCAGAATGACACAGCATGGAGGTGGGGCAGCAGGAGAAGACAATATAGTGGCTGAATGACCCAGCCTGGAGGTGCCAACAGCCTGTCGAGACCATTGGGCCTCACAATTGAAAAGACTAAAGATATTTTTAAACATTTCAAATTTAAGATTTCAAATAGAAGAAACTAAAAGGTTTTATTTAATGTGCCAGCAGCATGAGAAGACCCCATAGAAGCACAATGACACAGCCTTGAGGTGGCAGCAGCATGAGGAGACCATAATCTGGCAGAATAACAAAGCCTGGAGTTGGTGGCATGCAAGAGAAGACCAAATAGTGGCTGAATGACACAGCTTGGAGTTGGCAACAGCCTGAGTAGACCATAGGGCCTCACAATTGAAAAGATTAAAGATATTTTTTTAACATTTAAATTTAAGATTTCAAATAGATGAACCTAAAAAGCTTTATTTAAAGGGGTATTCCAGGCAAAACCTTTTTTATATATATCAACTGTTAAACAGTTAAAGTTAAACAGATTTGTAAATTACTTCTATTAAAAAATCTTAATCCTTCCAATAGTTATTAGCTTCTGAAGTTTTCTGTCTAACTGCTCAATGATGATGTCATGTCCAGGGAGCTGTGCATGATGGGAGAATATCCCCCATAGGAACTGCACAGCTCCCGGGACGTGAGTCATCAGAGAGCAGTTAGACAGAAAACCACAACTCAACTTCAGAAGCTAATAACTATTGGAAGGATTAAGATTTTTTAATATAAGTAATTTACAAATCTGTTTAACTTTCCGGAGCCAGTTGATATATAAAAAAAAGTTTTGGCCTGGAATACCCCTTTAATGTGCCAGCAGCATGAGGAGACCACATGGCGGCACAGTGACAAAGTCTAGAGATGTCGGCAGCATGAGGAGACCATAATCTGGCAGAATGACAAAGCCTGGAGTTGGCGGCAGCAAGAGGAGACCATAATAGTGTATGCATGAGACAGCTTGGAGCTGGCATCAGCATGAGGAGAACATATGATTTCAGAATGAGACAGCCTGAAGGTGGCATTAGCCTGAGGAGAACATATGGTGGCTGCATGAGACAGCCTGGAGATGGCATCAGCATGAGGAGAGCATATGGTGGAAGAATGAGACAGCCTGGAGCGGGCATTAGCATGAGGAGAACATATGGTGGCAGAATGAGATAGCCTGGAGCTGGCATCAGCATGAGGAGAACATATGGTGGCAGAATGAGAAAGCCTGGAGCTGGCATCATCATAAGGAGAACATATAGTGGCAGAATGAGACAGCCTGGAGCTGGCATCAGCATAAGGAAAACATATGGTGGCAGAATGAGTCAGCCTGGAGCTGGCATCAGCATGAGGAGAACATATGGTGGCAAAATGAGACAGGCTGCAGCTGGCATCAGCATGAGGAGAACATATAGTGGAAGAATCAGACAGCCTGGAGCTGGCATCAGCATGAGAAGAATATATGGTGGCAGAATGAGACAGCCTGGAGGAGGCATAAGCAGCATCAGGAGTCCAGAAAGTGACCCGGTGACAGAGTGGGGCAGTGGGTCACAATACCAGTACCCGGTGACGAAGGTGGGTGAAAGAAGGAGAACTTTGAATCAGATGTGTGGCATTAGGCAGGCGGCAGGATCAGAATAGTAGCTGAGGCAGATAGACAGAAGAAATGGTCTGTTTTGTAAAATTGTTAGTGTGCAAAAGTAAGTGTTGAGGATATGCATTACGTAAAACATAACTTTTAATAATATTATTAGGAAAAAATATATGGACCCATTTTTTTTTTTATTTAACAAAAGGAAAGGTGTGCAAAAAACACCATGTGCCATCTACACCACCAAGTATTGATGTGATGCAAAGACCTCTAAAAGGTAAAGGGGAACAACGTATGGCCCATTGTAACCGGTGAGGGTTAAAAACTTCCCCAAGTCCCTATTCTTGCACTATTAATTCTTCTTTTGGCAAGTGTTGATAAGGGGGGCCCCACACAGCAACCTCTCCCTATTTCCACCTACAAACACTGCCATTTCTCAGGGTTTTTAGGTGGAAATAGGGAGAGGTTCCTGTGTGGGGCTGCCCTTGTTAGGACGAGTAACACTTGCCTCCAAAAGGTAGAAGGGAACAACGTATTGTCCATTGTAGCAGGTGGGGGGGAAAACCTCCCCTGTAAAGCCCTTCTCTCACCCTATCAATCCCCTTTTTTGGCAAGTGTTGCTCGCCACACAAGAAACTCTCTCTATTTCCAACTAAAAACCCTGGGGAAATGGCAGTGTGTTTAGGTGGAAATAGGGAGAGGTTCCTGTGTGGGACCACCCTTTTTAAGGTGAGTAACACTTGCCAAGAAGGGAATTGATAGGGCTAGAGAAGGGTCTTACAGGGGAATTTTTTACCCCCACCTGTTACAATGGACCATACTTTTTGTTACCTTACACCTTTTAGAGGTCTTTGCATCACATCACATTGTGTTTTTTTGCACACCTTTCCTTTTTTTAAATAATAAAAAAATATTGGGTACATATATTTTATCCACAGAAAAGTTACGTTTTAACTAAAGCATATCCTCAATACTGACTTGTGGTCTGATGCGGAGGAATTTTTGTAACTGGGAAGCAGCACATTAAATATGTTTTGCACTATGCATATTTGTTAAGTGTTGGTGTGGCACCATGGTCAATCTACATTGATGCATCAGGCACTGGTTGGTGGAAATTCTGGCTGATCCATGCCTGATTAATTTTCAGTCTCTCTAGATTTTTTGTGGACAGATGAGTTCTTCTTGGAGTTACTATGGCCCCTGCTGTACTAAATACCCGCTCTGATGGCACACTATTGGCCAGGCAGGACAGCTTTTCCACAGCAAACTCTTCTAGTTGTGGCCACAAATCAAGTTTGGTTGCCCAGAAGTCCAGTGGATCTTCAAAGTGTGTTGGCATGGTCATGTCAAGGTATGCCACCACCCGCTGGTCCAGGTCCTGCTCCAGGTCTACCTGCCACTGATGAGTTGCTTCACTATGTGGGTGAAGAAATCTACTCATCAGCGACTGTTGCTGATGGAGCAGGTACTGCTCCGGCCACCCCACCCCTCTCTAGCAGCCATGGCAGTGGAAGGTGAGCGTCACCGGAGTCAGACCTGCAAGAGGATAGACGATGGCGTAGATAGGCATCGGCCAACTGACTATGTAGAATGTCTCTGTAGAAGGTCAGTTTGTCCTCCTTCTCAGTGGGTGTAAAAAAGGCCCCCATTATGTGCCGGTAGCTAGGGTTCAATAAGGTGGAGAGCCAGAAGTCTTCCCGCTGCCGAATGATGACAATTTTGCAGTCACTACGCAAGCAAGTGAGCATACATCGTGCCATTTGTGCAAGTGACTCGGAGGGACTCCCTACCTTCATCTCCACTGCATACTGCCATGGTGTGTCTGGGTCCTCTGTCTTGTCTTCCTCATCATCCTCTAGCTCCCCTGGATGCTCCTGCTCCTCCTCTCCTGTCAGGTGAATATAAAAAAAAACATTTTGTGAAAACTAAACTGTGCTCCATAGTTTGCCTCCCCCTCCTCCTCCTCTTCCAGTTTGGCCCCGACAGGGCTCATATGGCTGGGAGATGTAGGTGCCATGTCACCAGTGCCCTGACCAGCCATTGTATCCAACACATGTTGTAGGAAATGAAGCAGCGGAATGACGTTGTTCATCCCATAATCCTGGTGACTGACTAACAATGTGGCTTCCTCAAAAGGCCTGTTACAGTGTGCGCTCCGGTCCCCGCTCCTGGACCAGAGCGCTCACTGCCCCTCTCCCGGTCCGCTACGTCCCTGCGCGTCCCGGTCAGACACGCTGACCGGAAGCGCAGAGTGATTCCCGACGGGGATGCGGTTAGCGTGGTGGGAGGTTACCGCTCACGCGCCGCATCCTGACACTGTCCCCTACCTTCTGCAGCTCCTCGTCTTCCCTCTGTGTCCCGGCGCGCGCGGTTCTGCTCTCTAGGGTGCGCGTGTGCTGGCTTCATGAAATTTAAAGGGCCAGCGCACCATTAATTGGTGCCTGGCCAAAAGTCCCCTATAAATGGTTCCTGCCCCTTCCTGCCCTTTCCGGATCTTTGTGCCTCGTGCCAAGAGAAAGTGTTCCTTGTTTTATTAAAGTGTTTCCTGCCTTTTGCCGACCCTTGCCCGTGACCTCCGCCTCTGCCTGCCTAGACCTGTTGCTAGTGACTACCGCTTCTTATCCTGTGCCGCCTGCCCTGACCTTTGCTACGTCTGACTATGCTTCTGCCTGTTCCTCCTGTACCGCGCCTATCTCAGCAACCAGAGAGGTTGAGTCGCTATCTGGTGGAACGACCTGGGGGCTACATGCCACAGCAAGACCATCCCACTTTGCGGCGGGCTCTGGTGAAGACCAGTAGCTCCTTAGATTCCGTTCCCTGGGTACGGCCCACGCCATCACTCCTCTGGTCCAGTGGATCCACCTCCAGTCATCTGTCCGGGCCTTTACAAGGCCTGAGCAAACGGCAGGTGTCATATATGAGCTGCCACTTTTTGACATTGAAGTTACACAGGGGAGTCCCCCTATCCGCTTGGATCATCAAGAATTCGGTGATGGCTTTTCTCTGTTCGCATAGTTGGTCCAACATATGGAGGGTGGAATTCCAACGTGTGGAAATGTTGCAAATCAGACTATGTTGGGGGATGCCGTTCTGACACAGAAGCTCAAGGAGGGTGTGTTTTGCGGTGTACGAGTGGCTGAAGTGCATTCAAAGTTTCCTTTCCATTGTTAGGATGTCTTGCAGATGGGGGGAACACTTCAGGAACAGCTTGACAACCAGATTCAACATGTGTGCCATGCAGGGCGCATGGCTTAGGCTTCCATGTCGTAGCGCAGACAAGATGTTCTTCCCTTTGTCGGTCACTATGGTTCCCATTTCTAGTTTTTGTGGAGTAAGCCATGATTTGATTTCTTGATGAATGACTTTCAGCAGTTCCTCCCGTGTGACTCATTTTGCCAAGGCAAACCATGTAAAGAACAGTGCGACACCGCCGTTCCCTGCACACATGGTATGCTGGAGGGGCACTGAGACTTGTCCGTGCAGTGGAGGCCGAGCACATAGTGGAGGGTGAGGAAGGGGAGGCACACACTGTCACCAGACCAACGGCCTGAGAGCTTGGAGGCGGAAGCGGTGTGACCTGTCCAAGTTGCTGTTTTGGCTGTGCAGGAACCGCATTTACCCAGTGGGCCATAAAGGACATGTACTGTCCCTGACTGTAGCTACATCTCCACATGTCGGCGCTGTCGTGCACTTTGGTACACACTGAAAGGCTCATGGACTGCCCCACATTCTGTTCCACAAAATTGTGCAGGGCTGGTATTGCTTTTTCTGCAAAGAGATGACGGCTTGGGACTCTCCACCTCGGCTCGGCACAAGCCATCAGTTCTCTGAAAGGTGCAGGGTCCACCACTTGAAAAGGGATTCAGCTTTTGCCCCGTTGGATGAATGGGCGCATACTGTTGTCTCTTGGACATGGCTTCGCTGATGGATTGCTGGCGGAATGACTGATTCGAAGTAGGAGGAGCATTTGGAGGGCCAGAATATGGGTATGACAGACAGCTCCCTTCGGCCTATGTGGTGGAGCCATTTCTGGGTGAAACAGGGAGCGGTGTGCCACTGGGTGATGCAGCAGGCCAACCCCCGCATTGGAGCCACTGCTCTCCATGGCCGCTTTGTAGTGACGCTGCATATGGTGATGCAGGGCCATGGTGCCAACATTAGGACCCTGACCACGCTTCCCCTTCTGACGACACATCTTGCATGTGGTCAGGTTGACATCCTCCGGATGCTTGATGAAAAACTACCACACCACTGAGTAGCTGATTTTTCCCCCAACAGTCTGCACTGATTGACTGCTACTATCGCCGACTCCAGGAACCCCTGTTCCACTACCTCCCAGTAAGGTAGGCTGCCGCTTAGCAGCTGGCCTTCCCCCAGCACGTTTGGCTCCAGACTTTCCACTTCTGCCACCATGTTGACTGCCAATCATGGTACCACCTTGCTGGTTCAGCTGCTGTCTAACGGGCAACCTGCAACCCTCTTCTCCTGATGATGATGAATCCCCTTCTTCACCCGGTTCCCAAGTATGATCGGCTTCATCATCATCGAGTTGTGTCTGCACGTCACTGATGTCCTCAGGTTTCTCAACAGTGTCTGTTTCAGGAGCATGAACGCTTGCAACATCACTTTCCACGCCACTCTCCTCGTCACTACATGCCCGAATATCTCCTCCACTTCTTGGCTGGGCAGTAGCTGCTGACTGTCCTCTAGTAGATCGTCCCCACTAAATAGTGGAGCTGAACTCACAACATACGATACTTCTGTTGGGGAGGGAACAGCATAGGACAGAGGAAATGGAGGACAGGGACTGCTCCTGGGCCATGCCAACTGAGGGTTGTGTCTCAGGAACCCACCAACTGTTGACAGGGGGTTTCAGGTGTCACTTGTGATGAAGCGGAGGACCGAGTTAACCAATTGATCACGGCAGATGGGTTGCTGGTCGAGACACGATCGCTAGCTGATACCGGAAGCTCAGGCCTCTCGCTGCGACTCCTGCTGCCCCTCACCCCTAGTCTGCTGCAGCCTCTGCCTGATAAATTTTGGCCTCTGCCACTCCTCTGTGCACGTCCTGGCACTTCTCTGCTTGACATAGTTATACATCAGCTGACTGCGTATATGTTACACTTATGAGAGGAGGACAATTTGCTTCACTACGCTTAAAACTGTATTAGACTACAGAAACAAATGTGTAGCTTTGGCTGGCCTTTTACAGTAACTAGGCCCAAAATAGTTTCACAGGAAAATATATAATGGACACCACATAGGTGAACCTACAGTTTAAACTTATGAGAGGTGGACAATACGCTCCACTACAAACTGTGTAAGGCTACAAAAACAAGTGTATAGCTTTGGCTGGCCTTTCACAGTAACTAGGCCCAGATTAGTTGAAGAGGAAAATATATAAAGGACACTATGTAGTCGTACTTACAGTTTAAACTTATGAGAGGAGGACTATGTACTCCACTACAAACTGTATAAGGCTACAGAAACAAGTGGGTAGCTTAGGCTGGCCTTTCACAGTAACTATACCAAAATTAATTTTTTAGGAAGAAAAAAAAAATCTACACCTTGTACGTGTACGTACAGTTTACAATTATGAGAGCTGAACAATACGCTCAGCTTAAAACTGTAAAAGACTACAGAAACAAGGGTCTAGCTTTGGCTGGCCTTTCACAGTAACTAGGTCGAAATTAGTTTTTCAGGAAAAAAACCTACTCCAGGTAGGTGTATGTACAGTTTAAGGAGGACTATGGGCTTCACAACAAACTGTATAAGGCTACAGAAACAAGGGAGTAGCTTTGGCTGGCCTTTCACAGTAACTAGGCCAAAATTTGTTTTTCAGGAAAAAATAAAAACTTACACCACGTAGGTGTATGTACAGCTTATACTTATGAGAGCTGGACAATATGCTCCGCTTAAAGCAATATAAGGCTACAGAAACAAGGGTGTAGCTTTGGCTTGCCTTTTTACAGTAACTAGGCCAAAATTAGTTTTTCAGGGAAAAAAACGTACACCAACTATGTACGCACAGGTTACACTTATGAGAGGACAATAAGCTCCTCTACACAACCTGTATTAAGGCACTGTAATCAGATGACCATGGCTTTTCGTGTTCACCCTAACTGGCCCCTTTTAGCTTTACAGTTTTTGTACAACCAACTGCAGCAGTGCGGAATCGCTGTGTAGCCCAGTAGAGTATTATTAGGCACTAATAGGTGACAATGGCTTTTTGTGCTCTGCCTAACTGGCCCCTTTCATCTTTAGAGTTGCTGTACACCCCATTGCAGCAGTGGAGTCGCTGTGTATTACACCCAAAGTGTACTTTCCCTCTCTCTCTGTCAGTGCTTTTATGCAGGGATTTTGGCTTGTGGTAAATCGCTGCTGTCAAGCGGTTTTTCTGTGCAACACACACAATGCTCTATCTCTCCCTGCAATGAAACGCTCTCTCTGAAATAAAACGCTGAAGTGACTGGCCGCAAGATGGCTGCCGATTATATAGGGCTGTGACACAGGGGTGGCTGGCTGCTGATAGGCTGCATGCTGCATGTGATTCAGGGTCCGAATTTGTTATGAATTTCATGAAAATTTGATTTGCAACGAATGCGAATATCGCCGCGATCCTATCGCACAAATTTCTTGATTAAACTCAATTTAGTGTGGTCCAGGCTCCAGGGCATCTAAAATGGCAGATCCACATGTGAGGACTAGTGTTGAGCGGCATAGGCCATATTCGAATTCGCGAATATTCGCGAATATATGGACGAATATTCGTCATATATTCGCGAATATTCGCATATTCGTTATATTCTCGTTTTATTTTCGCATATGCGGAAATTCGCGTATGTGAAAATTAACATGTGAAAATAAGCATATACAAAATTAACATACGCGAATATTCGCATATGCGAAAATTAGCATATGATAATTTTCGCATATGCGAATTATTGCACGCCAGTCTCACACAGTAGTATTACAGCCTTCTTTACACCACACAAGCTGGAAGCAGAGAGGGGTGATCACTGTGATGTGTACTGTGAAGAAAAAAAAAAAACATTCGTAATTACGAATATATAGCGCTATATTCGCGAAATTCGCGAATATGCGATATTCGCGAATAATATTCGAATTGCGAATATTCGCGAGCAACACTAGTGAGGACATGGGGCAAGGAACTCTGGGAAGTCGGGAAGATAAGGTGGGAAGGCGGGATGACCCTGAATCCCATGCAGGATGCAGCCTATCAGCACCCAGGCACCACTTTGATGTCTCAGCCCTATATAATCGACAGCTATATTCCGGCTAGTTACTTCATTCATTACATGAGATAGGACGGACAGCCTGTGTGTGTGTTTTCCAGCAGCGTTTCACCTCCTAGTCACATCAGCGTTCTGGTGGACAGAGAGCAGTGTTTTTTTTTTTTCACTGAAAGGCATTTTTACTGCAGCCATTAACCTCACAGTCACTTTCCACAGCATTGTATTACAGAGAGGAGCAGAGAGCTGTGTGTTTCCTCATACATTTCAACAAGCTTCCTCAACATCATCAACCTCAGCAGAGGAGGCAGGAATAATTTTCAGCACAATTCTGTGTCTTTGTTCCACAACAAATCATCTGCTGGTTATACTAGTCTGTGTTACGTTATGCACTCCGGCGGCACACGCTGGCCGTGAGCGCATGATCTTGTTACCTGCTGCGGCCGGCGGGGCTGGGATTCGCATTGCGGGACATGCCCGCATGCGAATCCCAGTCCGTCACTCACAGGGTGCTTCTCTTGCCCCCGCCTCTGTCTCCAGCATGCGTGTCCCTGTCCACTAGGGTGTGCACGCGTCCCGAAGATTTAAGATTTAAAGGGCCAGTGCGACCTGTGTCTCATTGATAAATTCCTCCACCTCCCACACTTTCCTGCAGGATATTTGTTGCCCTAGTGCCTGAGAGTAAGTGTTCCTGAGAGCTGCCTTGCCGTGTATCATAACCTTTGCTCCATGACCTGAACTTGTTCCTTTGCCTATCTGCCTACTGACCACTTTCTACATTTCTGTTTCAGTCTTTTTATTAAACATTTTCAAACAAATAACAATAATGTAAATAATATTGTGTGAAATAACAAGTACATATATATATATATATATATATATATATATATATATATATATATATATAGTGGTTGAAGTCTTTAAAATAGGCACATCAAAGTACATATGTTCATAGATCTTGTCCCTAATGGTACCTATAGGTTATGCAGTATCCGCAGAAGTCGGATAAGCCATCAAACTCTGATGGACCGGTAAGTAATCCAAACTGACATAAGAATTCGAACCACATTAAAGCAAGGTTAATTCAAATAAACCGTAAATACGGGGAGGAAGGGGAGAAGAAAGGAGGAAAAAAGGAAGGAGCAGGTTTATTAGTTCGCTAAATTGTGCGCCCATTCCAGATTAGTATGCAGAAGGACCAGTAAGTCCGCTATAATGTTGTAACCAGGGTTGCCCCATTTTACCTAAGGAAGGGATCCTGTCAGTATTATATGCCATTGCTCTCTCACATTTATAAGATTGATGAAGCAAGGGGACAAGATATTTGGGATTTCCAGTGTCTTGTAATAATTAATTTGGCAAGCACGAGTACTTTACATATTATTAATCTAGTATCGGGAAGATATTGGTTCATGTCTAATCGGAGTATGGCCACAGATGGGAGTAATGGGAGTGTGGTGTTAGATAACGTTTTGATCATTGCTGTCACTTCTGTCCAATAGTTATGTAAAAGCGGGCATGACCATAATGTGTGTAGTAAGGTGCCCTTTTGGCCACAAGAGCGCCAGCATAATTGTGAGGATGAGGGGAATATGGGGTGGAGTCTTAAAGGGGTCATGTACCACCTCACTCTTGATTTAATCGCAGCCTCCAGATGGGAGACACAAGGTAGAGCCTTACGTGCCCAGTCGAAGGAACAAATCCACTTTGTCTGGGGGATTGGACAATTTAATTCAGCTTACCATGCCCTATAGGGGGCATAAGAAGAGAGGTGGACACATCATAGAGAAATTTAAGACCTTTTTTCCTTAAACGTATATTAGAGATGAGCGAACTTACAGTAAATTCGATTCGTCACAAACTTCTCGGCTCGGCAGTTGATGCCTTTTCCTGCATAAATTAGTTCAGCTTTCAGGTGCTCTGGTGGGCTGGAAAAGGTGGATACAGGCCTAGGAGACTCTTTCCTAGGAATGTATCCACCTTTTCCAGCCCACCGGAGCACCTGAAGGCTGAATTTACGCAGGAAAAGTCATCAACTGCTGAGCCGAGAAGTTCGTGACAAATCAAATTTACTGTAAGTTCGCTCATCTCTAGCGTATATATCTAAATGAGTCTTCATTGTACAACCATATTTTATTGCAATGGGATTGTAGAAAATGTCTAATTTGTAAAAACTTATGGAAGTCTCGTCTTGGGATAGAAAATTGTTGCTTAACTTCTCAAAGGTGCTAGGCCTCCCTCAATCCAATTCGATAGTTGCAGATCTGGTATAGCTAGTTGTAAGATTTGTAAAGGTGAGTCATGTGGAAAGGTGGAGTGGGGGGAGCCTGTGGTATGTTGAAGGTTAGCCCAGTATTTCAACCCAGTTGAGGTTAGGGGATTGAAGTTTAATGGATTTTCAAGACCCCACGCTTGTGAGAACAAAAGGGATGTAAGGGAAGTTCCTTTGCAATAATGTTGCTCCACTTGAACCCAGGGCATGTTTAGGTCAGGTGATCTGAAGGCTTGTAGTTGGGATGTCAGTGTGGCCACATAATACTTTTTGAGATCTGGCACTCCCAGTCCGCCTCTGTCTCTATGAACACTAAGTATTTTAAAGGACTCTCTATGTCTTGCCCCTCTTCATATGAAGTTGGAGAGAATGTATTGAGCTTTTTTTTTTTAAGAAGGACTCTGGTATGTCAATGGGTAACGTTCTATATAAGTATAACAGTTTTGGTAGCGTCATCATTTTAAAAGAGGCAATGCGTCCCAACCAGGAGATTTCTACTTTCCCCATTGCCTCTAATTCCTTCTTATATTCAGCGAGAAATGGAAGATAGTTTATAGAAACCAATTTAGAGTAAGAGGAGGGGATTTTAATGCCCAAAATATGATACAGCAATATCTTGCCAATCAAGAGGATATTGACTTTTGAGAAGGGTGACTGTATTTGTATCAAAATTTATAGGCAATATTTGGGATTTAGTGGTATTTAATAGTGTTGAGTGGCATAGGCCATATTCGAATGCGCGCTATTTCGCGAATATATGGACGAATATTCGTCATATATTCGCTAAATTCGCATATTCGTAATAATCGCATTTTATTTTCACATATGCGAAAATGCGTGTATGCGAAAATGCGTGTATGCGAAAATTAGCATATACAAAAATTAGCATAAGGGACAATTAGCATATGCGAAAATTAGCATATGCGAAAATTAGCATATGCGAAAATTCGCCCGGCGGTCGTAGTATTAGAGCCTTCTTTATACCACACAAGCTGGAAGCAGAGAGGGATGATCACTGTGATGTGTACTGTGAAAAAAAACCAAAAACGAATATTCGTCATTACGAATATATAGTGCTATATTCGCAAATATTCGCGAATTAGCGAATATGCGATATTCGCGAATAAAATTCTCATTGCGAATATTCGCGAGCAACACTAGTATTTAATTTGTTATAGGATACTCTGCCAAATGTGTCCAAGATTCGCATGGCACCCGCCAGGGACTGCCCCGGCTCGGTCAATGTAAGAAGAACATCGTCTGCATAGAAGGAGACAACGTGATTTTTAGGACCGATTTGCACCCCCCCTGATGACAGAAACTTTCTATGTTTCTAAATAAGCTACTGTGCCACCAGCCCTGACCTTCTGCTGTCCTGACCACGAGTTGCCTTATCCCACCTGTGCCTTGAATCTCCTCAGCTGCCTGTGTGGTCAAGCCGTGCCAGGGGTAGCGACCTGAGTGCCGCTTACCGCAGCAAGTACATCCTGCTTTGCGGTGGGTTCTGGTGAAAACCAGCAGCACCTTAGACTCCGCTCCCTGGTAATGTCCGTGTCATGTGTCACACAGGTCCAGCAGATCCACTTCAGTGTTCCAGTCTACTGAAACGTGAGTGTTACAGTCTGTAGATGGTATAATATACAGCAGTCCATTCCTAATAGTCTTTCACAGAGTGCAATTTTGGCTTTAGTACACAGCTTTTGTGTGCTGCAGCACTATTGTGTACTACTGATGTTGTGCAAAAATAAGTTTTTTAAGCATACTGTAGTGCATTTTTCTGCCCTCATAAGTGCATACCACATACGTACATTTAAAGTAGTGTTCTATTTTGCACCTGTTAATCTGTCAAGGGCCTAGATACTGTGGAAGTCCAGGCAAAAGTACTCACCAGCTGGTGTACTCAGATACTTTTTTACGTGTACTGTAGTACATTTTTCTGTACTCATAAGTGCAAGCCACATACCTAACTCTAAGTAGTGTACTATTTTGTACCTGTTAAACTCTCAAGGGCCTAGATACTGTGAAAATCCAGGGAAAAGTAATCACCGGCTGGTGTTTTACTAAAAAACGTTTTTTTAAGCGTACTGTTGCACATTTTTCTGCCCTCATAAGTGCATACCACATACCTACATCTAAGTAGTGTACTATTTTGTACCTGGTAATCTGTCAAAGGCCTAGATACTGTGAAAGTCCAGGCAAATGTACTCACCGGCTGGTGTTGTACTCAATTTTTTAAGTGTACTGTAGTTCATTTTTCTGCCCTCATAAGTGCATACTACATATCTACATCTAAGTAGTGTACCATTTTGCACCTGTTAAACTCTCAATGGCCTAGATACTGTGAACGGCCAGGGAAAAGAAATCACCGGCTGGTGTTTTACTTAAGTATTTTTTTAAGCATACTGTAGCGCATTATTCTGCCCTCATCAGTTCATACCACATACCTACATCTAAGTAGTGTACAATTTTGTACCTGTTAATCTGTCAAGGGCCTAGATACTGTGAAACGACAGCCAAAAGTACACACCTGCTGCTGTTCTAGACAAATACTGTTTTAAGCGAAGTGAAGCCTTTTGTACTCCTCTCATATATGCACTAAGTATGTAAGCAGAGAAGTGCAAGGACGTGCACGGAGGAGTGGCATAAGCCTAAATTCATCAGGCGCAAGCAGAGGTTGCAGCAGACTAGGGACGAGTGGCAGCAGGAGTTGCAGCGAGAGGCCTGAGCTCCCGGTATCAGCTAGCGGTGGTGTCTCGACCAGCAACCCATCTGCCGTCACCGATTGATTAACTCGGTCATCCACTTGATCACAATAACATCTGATACCCCAGTCAACAGTCAAGTGGTTCCTCAGACACAACCCTCAGTTGGCAAGGCCCGGGAACAGTCCCTGTCCTCCCATTGCCTCTGTCCTTTGCTATTTCCTCCCCTAAAGAAGTATCTTATGCTGTGGGTTCATCTCCACTATTAAGTGAGGACAATATATGAGGGAACAGTCAGCAGCTACTGCCTAGCCAAGAAGTGGAGGAGATATCCACCGCTTCCTCCGCTAGGCAGGCAAGTAGTGATGAGGAGAGTGACGTGGGAGGTGGTGTTGCCAGCTTTCAGGGTCCTGAAGCACACACTGTTGAGGAACCGCAGGAGGACATCAGTGACGTGCAAACACTTGTTAATGATGACAAAGCCGATTGCAATTGGGAGCCGGGTGCAGAAGAGGCTTCATCATCATCAGGATAAGAGGGTTGCAGGTTTCCTTTATGGCAGCAGCTGAGCCAGGAAAGTGGTAGCATGGTTGGCAATCAGCATGGTGGCAGAAGTGGATATCCTGGAGCCAAGCATGCCCGGGGGAGACCACCTGGTTCCCATCAGCCTACCTTCCCAGGAGGTAGTGGAACAGGGGTTCCTGGAGATGGCGGATGTAGCAGTCAATTAGTGCAGACTGTTGATGCGAAAATCAGCTACACAGCGGTGTAGCAGTTTTTCATCAAGCATCCAGAGGAGGTTAACATAGCCACTTGCAGGATATGTCGACAGAAGGAATGGAATGGTCCAGCCTTCTGCATCACCCAGGGGCATGCCACTCCCTCTTTCAGCCAGCCAAGGCTCCACCACCTCAGTTGCTCCAGATGCTCCTGCTCCTCCTACTTTCAGTCAGTCATTCCGCCAGTAATCCATCGGCAAAGCCATGTCCAAGAGACAGTATTCGCCAACTCATCCAACGCCGCAGAAGCTGAATGTGCTCCTGTCTAAGTTGCTGGTGCTGTAGTCCCTCCCTTTTCAAGTGGTAGACTCTGCACCTTTCAGAGTACTGATGGCTTGTGCTGAGCCGAGGTGGAGAGTGCCAAGCTGTCATTTCTTTGCGAAGAAGACAGTACCAGCACTGCACAATTTTGTGTAAGAGAAGGTGGGCCAGTCCTTGAGCCTGTCGGTGTGTAACAAAGAGCACAGCAGCACCGACATCTGGAGCTGGAACTATGGTAAGGGATAATACATGTCCTTTATGGCCCACTGGGTGAATGTTGTTCCTGCACAGCCACAACACCAACTTGGACAGGTCATGCTGCTTCTTCCTCCACGCTCTCAGGCCCGTGGTCCTGTGACAGTGTGAGACTCTGCCTCTTCATCCTCCACTGTGTCCTCAGCCTCTACTGCCCAGACAAGTCTCAGTGCCCCTTCAGCATACCATTTGTGCAGGGCATGGCGGTGTCGCACTGTTTTTCACATGGTTTGCCTTAGCGAACAGAGTCACACAGGGGAGGAACTGCTAAAAGTAATTCGCAAATAAATCGGAGCATGGTTTACTCCACGAAAACTGGAAATGGGAACCATGGTCACTGACAACAGGAAGAACAGGTTGTCTGCGCTGCGATTGGGAAGGTGTGATACGATTCTGACAAGTCTGTGTGAGTGTCTGATTTAGCATAGCTAGAATCATGATGAATTGTATGAAGAATAGTAATGGCTCTTGTTCTTTGTCTAAAAATAAGGGTTACTTAAGTTCAGAATAACGAGTTCCATATCTTATCTGCACATGAGGAGGATGGATGGTGATTGGTTTAACAGTACTGTTCACACGCCACCCCTTCTGGTAAACAACTACTGAGCATGCGTGATATGTCACACTTATATAACATGTTGTGTAAAAGGCGCATAACCGTAAGCGCGCACAAACAAGACTTAACCCTAACTAGTAGCACATGTGATCACCACGTGAATGCGCAGTGGGTACGTGAACCAATTATTGAGCATATACGGGACTGCGCAAGGCATGGTAAATCAGGGACAAAAACTCTGGAAACTCCCCGAATCAATGGGATTTTCCAGCCACAGCGGACACGTTGTATGATGCAGACATAGACAGGTACCTCCTACGATCAATGATGAGTCCCCCGATCACGGAATGATGATACAATATCCAGTAAATGTATTGATTCTTACTTCCATGATTCATTGTTTATATTTCATTATGTTTAGGTTTTAGCAAATAGGTAAATAAAATATGTCTTATGCTTAGAAGTGTGCCTGTTTTTTATAACAGTGAGCGTTTTGAGGAGTTTCAAACTAGTTAGCAAGACAGAAGGCTGAGCCATGCGCCCTGTATGGCACACGTGTTCAATTTGGTTGTCAAGTGGTTCCTGAAATGTTCCCCCCATGTGTAAGGCATCCTAACAATGGGAAGGAAACTTTCATGCACTTTAGACACTCGTACACCGCAAAGCACACCCTCCTTGAACTGCAGCATCAGAACAGTATCCCCCAACATAGTATGATGTGCTACGTTGCCACATGTTGGAATTCCACACTCCATATGTTATGGACTAACTATATGATCAGAAAAAAGCCATACGTGACACCTGCCGTTTGCTCAGGCCCTTTGAGGAAGCCACATTATTAGTAAATCACAAGGATTGTGGGATGGACAACATCATTCCACTGCTTCATTTCTTACAACATGTGTTGGAAACGATGGCTGGTCAGGGCAATGGAGACGTGGCACCTACATCTCATGGCCACATGGAGGAGGCTGAACTGGAGGAGGAGGAGGTGGAGGGGCACAATGGAGCACAGTGTTTAGGTTTCAACAAATGGAGAGGAGGAGCATGATGAACTAGAGGAGCTAGAGGGTTATGAGGAAGGTAAGACAGAGGACCCAGACAAACCGTGGCAGTATGCAGTGGAGATGGAGGCAGTGAGTCCCTCCGAGTCACTTGCACAAATGCACGATGCATGCTCACTTGTTTGCCATTGACAGTCGAATTGTCACCATTCGGCAGCTGGATGACTTCTGGCTCTCCACCTTTTTGGACTCTCGCTACCGTCACAAAATAGGGGCCATTTTTACACCCACTGAGATTGAGGACAAACTGACCTACTACAGAGGTATCCTATGTAGTCAGTTGGCCGATGCCTGTCGGCGCCATATTCCATCCTCTTGCAGGTCTGAATGGAGAGGCCCTATGCGCTCACCTTCCACTGCCATGGCTGCTGGGGAGGGGTGGGGTGGTAGGAGCAGTACCTGCTCCATCAGCAGCAGCACCTTATTTCACCCGCAAAGTGAAGCCACTCAACAGCAGCAGGTAGACCTGGAGCAGGACCAGAACCAGCAGGTGGTGGCATACCTTGACATGCCCATGCCAAAACACCTTGAAGATCCGCTAGACTTCTGGCCAGCCAAACTTGATTTTTGGCCGCAACTAGCAGAGTTTGCGCTGGAAAAGCTGTCCTGCCCGGCCAGTAGTGTGCTATCAGAGCAGGTGTTCAGTGCAGCGGGTGCTATAGTAACCCGAAGGAGAACTTGTCTGTCCACGAAAAATGTGGAGAGACTGACCTTTGTGAAAATGAATCAGGCATGGATTAGCCAGGATTTCCAACCACCAATGCCTAATGCATCAGAGTAGATTGACCATGGTGCCACATCAACACTTCACAAATATGGATGGTGCCAAACAAGTGACTTAAGGCACTGCTCCCCAGTTGCAAATATTCCTCCGCATCAGAGCTTTATTCACCCACCTTCGTCACCTGGTACTGGTATTGCCACCCACCGCACCACTCTACCACACGGTCATTTTCAGGACCCCCGATGCTGCTGACACCTACAGGCTGTCTCATTCATCCCCTATATCATCTTCCCATGCTTCAGCCAACTCCAGGCTGTACCATGCAGCCACTATATGGTCTCCTCATGCTTCACCACCTCCAGGCTGTGCCATTCAGACACTATATGGTCTCTTCATGTTGCCACAAACTCCAGGCTGTGCCATTCAGCCACTATATGTTCTACTCATGCTGCCGCCAACTCCAGGCTGTGCCATTCAGCCTCTAAATGGTCTACTCATGCTTCAGCCAACTCCAGGCTGTGCCATTAAGGCACTATTTGGTCTCCTCATGCTTCAGCCAACTCCAGGCTGTCTCGTTCTGCCACCATACATTCTCTCCATGCTTCCACCACCTCCAGCCTGTGCCATTCAGCCACTATATGGTCTCCTCATGCTTCAGCAACCTCCAGGCTGTGCCATTCAGCCACTATATGGTCTCCTCATGCTTCAGCCAACTCCAGGCTGTGCCATTCAGCCACTATATGGTCTCCTCATGCTTTAGCCACCCCCAGGCTGTGCCATTCAGCCACTATATGGTCTCCTCATCCTTCAGCTAACTCCAGGCTGTCTCATTCTGCCACCATATGTTCTCCTCATGCTGATGCCTGCTCCAGGCTGTCTCATTCTGCCACCATATGTTCTCCTCATGCTTCCGCCACCTCCAGGCTGTGCCATTCAGACACTATATGGTCTCCTCATGCTGTCACAAACTCCAGGCTGTGCCATTCAGCCACTATATGGTCTCCTCATGCTTCAGCCACCTCCAGGCTGTGCCATTTGGCCACTATATGGTCTCCTCATGCTTCAGTCAACTCCAGGATGTTCCATTCAGCCACCATATGGTCTCCTACTGCTTCAGCCACCTCCAGGCTATGCCATTCAAAAACTATATGGTCTCCTAATGCTACCACAAACTCCAGGCTGTGCCTATATGTTCTTCTCATGCTGCCACCAACTCCAAGCTGTGCCATTCAGCCACTATATGGTCTTCTCATGCTTCAGCCAACTCCAGGCTGTGCCATTCAGACACTCTATGTTCTTTTCATGCTGCCGCCAACTCCAGGCTGTGCCATTCAGCCACTATATGGTCTCCTCATGCTTCTGTCACCTTCAGGCTGTGCCATTCAAACACTATATGGTCTCCTCATGCTGCCACAAACTCCAGGCGGTCATCCAGCGAAGGGGAATCAGAGACTTGGCAGCCAGTAGTGTCACGATTCGGCAGGCTGGAGGTGGATCCTCTGTGCCAGAGAGGGATTGGCGTGGACCATGTCGGTGGACCGGTTCTAAGTTGCTACTGGTTTTCACCAGAGCCCGCCGCAAAGCGGGATGGTCTTGCAGCCGTGGTAGCAACCAGGTCGTATCCACTGGCAACGGCTCAACCTCTCTGACTGCTGAGGTAATCGCGGTACAAGGGAGTAGACAAGAGCAAGGTCAGACGTAGCAGAAGGTCGGGGCAGGCGGCAAGGTTCGTAGTCAATGGTAATAGCAGGAGGTCAGGAACACAGTAATGGTAAACACAGAAGTAGCTTTCACTAGGCACTAAGGCAACAAGATCCGGCAAGGAAGTGCAGGGGACGTGAGGTAATGTAGCCAGGGAGCAGGTGGAAGCTAATTAGGCTGATTGGGCCAGGCACCAATCATTGGTGCACTGGCCCTTTAAATCCCAGAGAGCTGGCGCGCGCGCGCCCTAGAGAGCGGAGCCGCATGACAGCATGACAGCTGGGGACCGGGACAGGTGAGTGACTTGGGATGCGATTCGCGAGCGGGTGCATCCCGCTATGCGAATCGCATCCCCGCCGGCAATGTCAGTGCAGCGCTCCCGGTCAGCGGGTCTGACCGGGGCGCTGCAGGGAGAGAAACGCCGCGAGCGCTTCGGGGAGGAGCAGGGACCCGGAGCGCTCGGCATAACAAGTAGAAAGTATGAGATCAATGAGTGCTTGCCCAGGATGTGTTCTAAAGAAGGTAAACTCAACAGTGCCGTCACCGGGAACAGTGGGGTCTTTGTTTTTAGAATGGAATTTATAGTTTTGGAGATCTCTTTCCAATAGTTGTCTATTTTCGGGCAGGTCCACCAGATATGTTGGAAGTAGCAACAGGTTTTGTGCCTGGAAAGCAATGACTTTTTCCAAAAAGTTCAAAAGTTATCCATTTAGTATTATAAAAATTACTTTCTCTAAACTGGTTGCTGAAGCTATATGGATAGGCTTTTAGTGTGGCTTTGACATCACCCTAATACTGTCTCTTGATTGGATTGGAGAACTGTTTATAAGGCATTATGGGATACCCTGGGGTTACATGATTCCCTGGGGTCATGTGATCATTCTTAATTTTGGCTTAAATTATTGTAGCAGAACCGAACCATCCGAATTTTCACCAGTTCTATCCAAACTGAACTGTCGCTCATCTCTACTTTGCATTGACTATTATTATACAAATTATTAGATAAGTAATGCAGAAGTATTTTATTCCCATTTTATGGAAGTTTTTTGCAATTTCTTTCACACTGTGTGAACATAGCCTAAAGGTATCTATGTATGTATCTATTTTTCTTTATTTTTAGTGATTTATGTAATGCAAGCAAAAGAACAGACAAGAGTTAAAATCCATGTATAGATGAGCTTTTTTAGAAAAGCAGAAAACATACCATGCAACGAAGAACAGCCAAGAGGCAGTCTCTCTAGAATTCAGCTATTACTAGGCATTAATTATTAACTGCAAGTTCTATATTAGATTTGTAAGGGGTATTAAATTCAGAGCAGCCTTAAAGGCTCTTCTGGGTGCCAAGGATTTGTAAGGTTTTTGCACAGCCTTTTTTCTTGCTTTAATCTTAAATACGATGCAAAAAAATCCAGTCTGAGGATCTTTATTTATTAAGAAGACATGAGATTTAATTGATCAGATTCAGAAGTTGAACTTCAATTAGCAGAAATGTAAAAAGACTGGAAGGGTTTAAATATTTATTACAATATACACAAAAAAAGTAACCATTTTCACAAGAAATAGTTGTGTTTACGTAAAGGTAAACAGAAAACAATTTATTTTTATTTGTACATGAAATTTAGGATCTGAAATTTAAATATTTTAGCAGAGCTGTAAATAAAACCAATGTTTAACTCTGAAAGTCGTTCACACATTCCACTCACTCCTCTTACACCTCTCTGTACTAAAAAGGGTCATAAGGAACTGTGTCTAAAGCCAATAGAGGTTGTAGAGATTAGTTAATTTGTTATTTACAGTACATCAAGTATCGCCTCAGAGCCTAAATACTGTACATATTTATTAATGGATTTAATCTCAGTTTCATTAGCACAATTCTAATCAGCATCCCCGAGTTATAAAACTCACGCTATTTGACCTTATAACTTGAGATAGGTTGTGAGAATAGGACATTACCTAGTTGAAACCACGTTTATTGATAAAGATTTAGAAAATTTGGAGATAGCGCTCCATAGTGAAAAAAGAGCACACTGATAACTGAGACAATAGAATGCTCCTTACCACAGTGGTTGTGCAAAACCATGTACAACAATGAGAATCACATGTAGGGATAAAATTCAAGTCCTGGCTACAGCCTCCCTGCTCTAAACGATACGATAGCTATAATGGTGAGTTAAATGGACCAACATGCAACGCTTTTCACTGTGCATGGACAGTTCATCATGCATCCTGATATCTGCCCATGTTCAGTAAAACACATTGCTTGTTGGTCCATTAAATGCAACATTATTGCTACATGTGGAGTTCCTGTGTGGCGCTGTGTTTTTCCTTTGAATTATTTTCCTACTCTATGTATGTCTTCCATAGATTGTGCCAAGCTACAAAGCTTGGTGTCATCTGGAAGAATAGAAACAGTGCTGTTAAGCCCATCCTCCACCTGATTAATAAGCAAAATAAATATGGACCCAGTACTAATTCTTAGGGTTTCACCGCTTATAACCGGGGCCCATTCAGAGTAAGAATCATTGACCACCAATCTCTTAAAACAATCCTTTCGCTTCAGTTTTCTTTCCAGTTACAAACTGTGTTTTATAAACCTATAGACCTTAATTTACCCATAAGGCATCTATGAGGGGGTGTCAAACTCAGTTAAAAAGTTCAAAAACACCATATCCGCAGCCACCCTTCTGTCCAGGCCTCTACTCAACTCTTGATAAAAACAAATTAGGTTGGTTTGACAACTTTTGTCCATAGTAAAACCATACTATCACTAATAATATCATGAACTGCAAAATATTCCAATTTATAGTCCCCTTTTAGCCCCCTAAATTATTTAGGCTTACTAGTCTATAGTTACCCAAGGAGGACATAGAGGCCTGCTGCCAGTTTATCAGTATTATAACAGTCACCAGAGAACTTCTACGTTGTATTTAATGGTCATGTTCAATAGTCCATATCCTGAAGTACAGCCCTTAAGCTGGGTTCACACAATATAACATTTTTGGTGCTTAGAAACAGGATAGAACTGTGAACAAAACTGTGGTTAAAAAGGTTTTGTGCCTGGGAAAAAAAGTGTGCGAACCGCAAAAGTCCAAAAACGGATACATCTTGCTGTATAGGTTTAAGTATGGAAGGTCAGTGTATACAGTTTGGTATATGGTTTTATCTGGTTTCCAAAATTATATACGGGAACTGTATATCAAAATGGTGGTGAGAATGCACCCTTACAGTTTACGGGATATAGGTATCCTTTCTAAATATGTCAGAAATGAATGTTATATGTATTCATAAAATACTATTAAAATACCATATGATATTAATTCTGCATAAACAATTTCCTGCATAATAGCTGGTTATCATTATTGGTACTGTATGGCTGCATCCTCAGTACATTTGTGCTTAGTACTCAACAATCACATCTGAATGTCTGAGAATTTAAATATTTATATTCCCTTTTTATATCTAAAATTATAATGTTTTTTTTGGGTAACACTTATTTGAATATAAAAGGGGGTTGACATAGAAAAAAAAAACAAGTGAGATAATTAAAATAGCAATATCTTGTTTCATTCCTTAATTTTCATTGCCCATTGGGCATTTTTACACTTTATTTATGGCTGATGGTCCATCTGTCAATTTCCAAGTAAAGCACAACATGAGTACACCTGTCACTGAGTCTGCAAGGTAGAAGGAGAAACAGATGTTGAGCAATGCACCAGTGGAGCTGAAATTTATCAAAATAGGAAGCACACGTCTCCTAATCAACATGAAAACAAAGAATCAAGACTAGGACTTACTTTTAACTTTTCCCTTGCTGACTGTAAAAGAAAAAAAATCAAATATTCTTTACTTTATTTTAAAATAATTGTTTAACTTAAAAGCTGAGCTCAACAAGTGAGGATTAACTCCGTATACTTTACTGGCAAAGACTATAATTAGAAAAAAACAATGTTTCAAGTGTGGTGACCCAGTACAGAATCACATGGTCTTCTGTACTCCTGCCCATCCTGTGTGGCAGATTCTGCTTCAATGTCCGTCTTGGGCCCACTCTCTTTAGGACTCTCTGTAATTCACAATATAATGCAATGTTATATAATGGTTAATGTAGGAGTACTTTCTATGCACTTGTTACTTTAAGAATCCTGTTGCTATGAACCTTGTTGTTAGGGGAGTATGCAAAGGTGAACCAGGTGACTTATCTGGCCAATGGGATCTCTCTAAATTCATCCCATATACAGTGAGGTCAGAGTTCAGTTCGCTCATACTTGCTCTCTTGCTGTGGTAAAGTTTGATGAAGTGTGAATGAAGGAGCCCTGAGGCCTAGTCCAGCAACCACGCATCTACTACCAGTATACCCCAGTTCCCAGGTAAAAATCAAAGCTTTGCAATAAGCACTAAGTCTGGGGATCAATCCAAGTCAAGTTACTTAAGTCCAAGTAACTATAGTCTAGCTTTGGCTGCATACAAGTTAAGTCAGTCAAATAGAGCACAATCAACTTTAAGTCCTAGCAAGCCGATAAGCTTTCCAAAATTCACCATGCATTTCCTTCATGCTAATCTGAGCTGTAACAGATTGTACCATCTTTCCAACCTCAACCTCCGTTACCTTACTTCGGAGTGATTATTTGCCCTGTCACTGGCACAGGAGAAGCTGATCTATCTCAGGTAGTGTATAGGTCAACCACGCCCTGGCATCACAAAAAGGTTAATTCACACATTACCCTCACCCGAAACCACACAAGCTAAGATGAATATTTATCTATTTCATTATTTTAGTTGTTTTTAGAGGGATTAGACTGGGTTCACAAATGTCTGGCATAGGTGAACTCAGCCTAGATCTCAACACAACTGATGCCACAACTGATGACAAGTTGTCCTCAGTTGTATGACATCCGGTGTCCATTGTTTATGCATAGTGGACAGGGGAATGCAGTAAGCTGCGTTCCCCTGGCTGGTGCCCTCCAGCATGTACAACCATCCGGCATCAAAATTGAGATATTCTGTTCCCAATGTCCAAAGAGAACCATTATAAATGTCACACTATAGGTGATAATGAGGGGGTGGGTGTCCTATTATAGATTTTCCAGTACAGCTAAGGACCCACACAGCTCAGCAGCCACAGTTTTACATTTATGCAGTTGATTGTAAAGTAATTATAGGATAACATACTGTTAAAATTCACTTGAAAACATTTTAAAGCTAGAAAATATTAGCAGAAAGGGAATGAAACCATAAGTAGCTGGAAATCATTTTTATGGAAAGCCTTCATAATTACATTAGTAACCTACCTTTAACTAAAACTATTACAGACTTAATGCCAGTGGCCAAATGTATAATGCAGGGACAAATGATCATTCGATGTCCCAAGGATGCAAATCTAGAAATGCTTGCCTATGTAGTCATACTACATCTTCTCACTTTCACTGAATTTGAACAAATTTATTGCCAAGAAATGTGAAATACTGACATTTATAAAAGTGAATCAACAATGAGTTACTCAGAATTGAATTCATCTGCTAAAGATTTACAGTCACATTAAAACTGAATGTATTCTCCAACCGGTGCTAGAAAAGAATCTTGCAAAAATGAGTCCACTTTGTACATGCCATGAAAAAGGAGCTTCGGTCCCTCCTGACATGTGTCTTTTAGAAAATACTCGTGTTACCCATAAAACTGCAATTCTGTAGAACTTTTTCAGAACTCTACATTATGTGATTGTTATGTTTATTCCAATTGTAAACATATAAATAAAGTAAGAACCAGTTGAGGAGGAAGTGTCAGGCAGTTATAGGCCACAAGGAGATCAGTAACACCCAGTTGTCAATTTATTATTAAAACTGTCTACAAGTTTCCATTAGTTTACTTTTTCTTGGAAAAAAATAATACAGCACAAGAATGACCTAATATTTGGCACCTTAACCCCTTAATGACATTGGACATAATGTACGTCATGGTGCTCGCATCATGCACGGCAGGTCCCGGCTGCTGTCAGCAGCCAGGGACCCGACGGTAATGGCAGACATCAGGGGCAAGAAAAAAAGCTTTACCTCCATTGCATTTTTATGGTGTGTTTTTTCTCTCCCATTGACTTCTATGGAAGATAACGCCGAAATGATTTTGTCCAAAAAATGGCAAAGGCTGAACATGATGTAGTTTTGGAAAACCACCATTAAAGGGGTAATCTGGTGGAAAACAATATTTTTTCAAACGAACTGGTGCTAGAAAGTTAAACAGATTTATAAATTACTTCTATATAAAATCTTAATACTTCCAGTACTTATCAGCTACTGTATGCTCCACAGGAAGTTGTGAAGTTCTTTTCAGTCTGATCACAGTGCTCTCTGTTGACACCTCTGTCCATGTCAGGAATTGTCCAAAGTAAGAGAAAATCCCCATAGTAAACCTCTCCTGCTCTGGACAGTTCCTGACACGGACAGAGGTGTCAGCAGAGAGCACTGTGGTCAGACTGGAAAGAACTATACAACCGCTTCTGGAGCATACAGCAACTGATACGTACTGGAAGGATTAAGATTTTTAATAAAAGTAATTTACAAATCTGTTTAACTTTCTAGTACCAGTTGATTTAAAAAAAAATCCACTGGAATACCCCTTTAAGCCAACCCCCCCCCCCCCCCCCCCCAAAAAAAAAAAAAAAAAAAAAAGTGGGTTTGGCATTTCATAAATCCCTATTGACTTTCAGCTAACATCTGACTGCAAGGTTTTGTCACAAAAAAAAAACGCTTTGCAGCATTTTCTTAAAAGGGGGAACCCATTCACATAGGCGGATTACCTGCGGAATTTTCTCAGCATATTTGCTGCAGAAAATCAACAGTGGATTTTGCAACCATTGACTTCAATGAGTCTGAATGAAAATCAGCAAATTTGCCTCTACTGCGGATTTTCTGCTGACCAATTGAAGTCAATAGTAGCAAAATCCGCAGCTGATTTTCCTCAGAAAATAATTTTTTGCTGCATATTTTGTGCAGCTGATTTTGCTACTCATTAACTTCAATAGGTAGAAATCAAGCTGCAGAAAATATGCAGCAAAAATATGTAGCAGATCCTGTACATGTGAGCATTGGCTCATTATGACCTTTATAACCCCTAAAAGTGCTAATAACTAAATAAACAAACAAAGTGTGGTGCCCACAAGGAGGATGGGTGGAGTAGTCCAGGGCAGCCAAGAAGTCCCTTACCATAGATGGTTCTGTGGAAATCTCATATACAGAAACCAAAACATAAATCAGCAATATATGCCAAGTATACCGAATTTGCAAAGGATAAGTTATTGATTACACCACTATTTACCCTGACGCACATTAAGCATATAGCTTGGTCACAGGGACAGAGACAGTCACCGTATAAAGTATTAACTAATGTTATGCTAAAAGAATCATAGAATGTGTTATGGTAGATAAGAACCATGTGGCCCATCTAGTCTGCCTAATATTCTGAATACTATTAACAGTCCTTGTCCCTATTTTATTTAAAGGATACCCTTATTCCTATCCCATGCATACTTATCCTCCTTCACTGTTATTGCAGCTATCACTTTTGCTTGAAGAATTTTCCATGCATCCACTACTCTCTCAGTGAAGTAATACTTCCCCACATTACTTTTAAACCTTTGCCCCTCTAATTTGCTCTCATGTGGCAGTTTTTCTTTTAACTATAATTTCCTCCTTGTGTTGATTTCCTTTAGCCATTTAAAAGGTTCTGTCACATTGGCTCTTTCTTGCCTGTTTTTCAAGCTGGAAGTATCTATATCCTTCTGGAGATACGGCCTCCAGTACTGCGCACAATACTCCAAGTGAGGTCTCACCAGTGTTCTGTAGAGCGTCAATAGCACTTCTCTCTTTCTACTGCTTATACCTCTCCCTATACATCCAAGCATTCTGCTAGCATTCCCTGCTGCTCTATTACCTTGTCTTCCTACCTTTAAGTCTTCTGAAATAATTACTCCTAAATTCCTTTCTTCAGATACTGAGGTAATATTCTATATTCTGCCCGAGGGTTTTTACGCCTCATGTGCATTATCTTGCTCCTATCCACATTTAATTTCAGTAGCCAGAGTTCTGACCATTCCCCTAGTTTACCGAAATCCTTTCCATTTGACATACCCCTCCAGGAACATCTGTTACAAGTCTTTGTGTCATCACCAAAAAGACCAATACCTTACCAATGAGACCTTCTATAATATCACTGATAAAGATATTAAACAAAATGGGTCCCAGTACAGATCCCTGAGGTCCCCACTGGTAACAAGACCTTGCTCTGAATATTGACTACATCCCTCTGTTGTCTGTCACTCAGCCCCTGTCTAATCTATTCAACAATATGGGAGTCCAAACTCAAAGACTGGAGTTTAATGATAAGTCTTCTGTTGGACAGTGTCAAAAGCCTTACTAAAATCTAGCTTAGCAATGGCTACTGCACCTCCACCACCTATTGTTTTAGTCACCCGTTTAAAGAAAAAAAAATCTTTTAATTTTATATGGTACTAGCTGAGTACCTGGCGTTGCACGGTTTTTCCTTCCTAATCCTTGTTGGGGAGTTAAATCAACAAAGGAGGTAGCTTTTGACTTCACATCCCATCTTCATATATTGTTGTCATATGTCAACTCCATATCCTGTCCTCATATCTCAACCTCATATCCGGTCCTCATATCTCGACCTCATATCCTGACCTCCTATCCCGTCCTCATATCTCAACCTCATATCCCGTCCTCCTATCCTGCCCTAATTTCCCGACCTCCTATCTCGACCTCATATCCTGTCCTCATATCCCGACCTCTTATCCCGCCATTGTATCCTGTCCTCATATCCCGTCCTAATATCCCGACCTCAAATCCGACCTCCTATCCCGACCTCATATCCCGTCCTCCTATCCCATCCTCATATCCTGACCTCATATATCGACCTCCTATACCGACCTCCTATCCCATCCTCATATTCTGTCCTCATATCTCAACCTCATATCCCAACATCATTTCCCATCCTCCTATCTCAACTTCATATTCCGTCCTCATATCCCGACCTTATATTCCGTCATCATATCTCATCCTCATATCTCATTCTCACATCCCATCTTCATATCCCAATCTCATATACCGTCCTTATATCCCGTCTTTATATAATGACCTCATATCCCAACCTTATATACCATCCTTATATCCAGTCCTCATATCCCATCCTCACATCCCGTCTTCCTATCCCGACCTCATATACCGTCCTTATATCCTGTCCCCATATCTAAACCTCATATCCCATCCTCATATACCGTCCTCATGTCCCATCCTCATATCCTGTCCTCAGGTGGGGCTGATATGTGATGAAGAGATTGTAAGCTGAAAATAGAAGGGGACGTGGCTTTGTGGGACTGGGCGTGATTTTAAAGCCAGACCGATGCACAAAAAGGGTAGATAATAAAAGGGGTGGGACTTAAAATGTGGGCGTGTCTTTGCAAGATGGGGTGTGGCTTGCAAGCCGGATTGACACATTCACCAGGAAATGGAGAGCGGAGTTTGTGGAGTAAGGTACTGGAAGTCCCATATACTTGCATGGGACTTGAAACAAAAACCCATCTTTTATATAAGGGTGTAGGTAAGGGTTAATTTAACTATCATACATTTTATTTCACACATAAGTAATATGTGTACCAGGTATTTTTGAAATATCTCCAGCAGTACGGAAGTTATGTGGGAACATACATTTCAAATTGATTTGCATGGGACTTTAACCCCTTAACGACCAAGGACGTATATTTACGTCCTTGTCCGGCTCCGCGATATAACGTGGGGTCATGTGGTGACCCCGTGTCATATCGGGTCGGTATCTGAAGCCGGGACCCGAGGCTAATAGCGTGGCAGCGATCGCAGTGCTGTGTGCTATTAACCCTTTGGACGCAGCGTTCAAAGTTGAACGCTGCGTCTAAAAAGAAAGCTGTTTAGTGGGCCTGATCTGGACCAATGCAGTGAAAATGAGGTGTCCCGATCAGCTAGGACGTGAGAGGAGGCCCTCTTACCTTCCTCCGGTGTTTCCCTTCGGCGATTGATTGCTCCAAGCCTGAGATGCAGGCTTGAGCAATCGACCGCCGATAACACTGATCAATGCAAAGCTATTGCTTTGCAGTGAACAGTGTAAAAGATCAGTGTGTGCAGTGTTATAGCCCCCTATGGGAGCTATAAGACTGCAAAAAAAAAGTGTAAAAAAAAAGTTAATAAATGTCATTTAACCCTTTCCCTAATAAAAGTCAAAATCACCCCCCTTTTCCCATTGAAAATAAAAACATGTAAATAAAAATAAACATATGTGGTATCACCGCGTGCTTTAATGTCCGAACTATAAAAAAAATATATCATTAAATAAACTGCACGGTCAATGGCGTATGCGCAAAAAAATTCAAAAGTCCAAAATAACATATTTTTGGTCATTTTTTATATCAGAAAAAAATGAATAAAAAGCGATCAAAATCCGATCAATACAAATGGCACCGCTAAAAATTTCAGAACACGGTGCAAAAAATTAGCCCTCATACCGCTCCATACACAATAAAATAAAAAAAGTTATAGAAGTCAGACGATGACAATTTTAAACATATACATTTTCCTGCATGTAGTTTTGATTTTTTTCCTGAAGTACGACAAAATCAAACCTATACAAGTAGGGTATCATTTTAATTGTATGGACCTACAAAATAAAGATAAGGTGTTATTTTTACTGAAAAATGTACTGCCTAGAAACGGAAGACCCCAAAATCTACAAAATGGCATTTTTTCTTCAATTTTGTCGCACAACGTTTTTATTTTCAGTTTTGCTGTAGATTTTTGGATAAAATGACTGATGTCACTGCAAAGTAGAATTGGTGGCGCAAATAATAAGCCATCATATGGATTTTTAAGTGCAAAATTTAAAGGGTTATGATTTTTAAAAGGTGAGGAGGAAAAAACGAAAGTGCAAAAACAGAAAAACCCGTGGTCCTTAAGGGATTAAAGAAAAACCTGACCCTCACAAATGGGGGTAGTTAAGGGTTAAATTAACTATCCTATATTTTAAGTGGACATATAAGTAACATGTGACCAAGTATTATCGAAATATCTCCGGCCGTTTGGAAGTTATGCAGTAACATATATTTCCCAGACCCTGACAAATGGGGGTGATTAAGGGTTAAATTACCTATCCTATGTTTGTTGTTGACATATAAGTAACATGTGTGCCAAGTTTCATGTTAATATCTTTAGCCGTTTGGACGTGATGCTGGAACATACACACACACAAACACACATACATACACACATACACACATACATACACACATTGGGGGAGATTTATCATTATTTGTCTACTAGCTGAGTACCCGGCTTTGCTTGGTTTTTCCTTCCTAATCCTTGTTGGGGAGGAAAATAAACAAAGGAGGAAGCCTTTGACTTCATAACCCGTCCTCATATATTGTTGCCATATCCCAACTTCATATCCCGTCCTCATATCCTGACCTCCTATCCTGACCTCCTATCCTGACCTCCTATCCTTTCCTCCTATGCCGACCTATCCCGTCCTCCTACCTCGACCTCCTATCTTGACCTCCTATCTCGATCTCTTATCCTGACCTCCTATCCCGTCCTCCTATCCTGTCATCCTATCCCATCCTCCTATCCCGTCCTCCTATGCCGACCTCCTATGCCGACCTCTTATCCCTACCTCCTATCCCATCCTCCTATCCAATCCTCCTATCCCATCCTCCTATCCCGTCCTCCTATCTCGACCTCCTATCCCGACCTCCTATCCCGACCTCCTATCTCGACCTCCTATCTCGACCTCCTATCTCGAACTTCTATCCCGACCTCCAATCCTGTCCTCCTATCCCGTCCTCCTATCCCGTCCTCCTTTCTCGACCTCCTATCCCGTCCTCCTATCCCGTCCTCCTATCCCGTTCTCCTATCTCGACCTCCTATCCCAACCTCCTATCCTGACCTTCTATCCCAACCTCCTATCCCGTCCTCCTATCCCGTCCTCCTATCCAGACCTCCTATCCCGGCCTCCTATCCCGACCTCCTATCCCGTCCTCCTATCCCGTCCTCCTATCCCGACCTTGGGTTAAATTACCTATCCTATGTTTGTTGTTGACATATAAGTAATATGTGTGCCAAGTTTCATGTTAATGTCCTTAATTTACTATTGCAAACCCGACATGTTTTGCCGGGATGTGCGCCAGAATTTGTCACATTGCGTCAGAAATTCTGTCTGCGACAGAATTTGTGGCAGAATTGAAAAAACCCGACTAACTCTCCAGAAAACCTGAAAAGGGGCATGGTGGCCGGGGGAAAGGGGGCGTTGTCTCAGAAGAGGCGCGTGTTCCAGACATTTTCACAAAAAAACTACATATTTACTAAGGTTACTAAGGAGGAAAACCCTACAGATCAGAACATGACCACGCCCCCTTTTCCTGGCAACCACGCCCCTTTTTTGGGTTTTCTTAGCAAAATGGAGAGTTAGTCTGGGTTTTTTCAATTCTGGCGCAAATTCTGCCGCAGACAGAGGCCCTCATTTACTAAGAAAATCGGCTTGTAAGTCTATGTTGCTTTCTTACCCGACTGCTTTTTCCCCCTGGTATTTATTATTATGTCGCATCCTGTTTGTCGCACTGGGTTTTGTTGGTTTTGGTTTCCAACTCCTCTGAGTTGTCGGGAAAAAATCCACAACAATTCAACAAATTCGGGTTGCAAACCTTTATAAATACGTGGGAAAGCTCAGAAATGTTGGGTTACGCCCCTTTTTCGGGTTTGGGAGAATCCACATCGGGTCCGTCGGGAAAAAATGTTGCATCGTGTCGCAGACTGGCGCACGATGTCTGCGACATGGCGCAGACAAAGATGCGACAAAAAAACCTGACAAAAGAGGTCGGGTTTAGAATAGTAAATGAGGGCCAGAATGTCTGGCGCAATGCGACAAAACATGGGTTTGCAATAGTAAATGAGGGCCATTGAGGCCCTCATTTACTATTGTAAACCCGACTTGTTTTGTCGGGTTTTTTTGGCGCATCTTTGTCTGCGCCATGTCGCAGACATCGTGCGCCAGTCTGCGACACGATGCAACATTTTTTCCCGACAGACCCGATGTGGATTCTCCCAAACCCGAAAAAGGGGCGTAACCCAACATTTCTGAGCTTTCCCACGTATTTATAAAGGTTTCCAACCCGAATTTGTTGAATTGTTGTGGATTTTTTCCCGACAACTCAGAGGAGTTGGAAACCAAAACCTACAAAACCCACATGCGACAAACAGGATGCGACATAATAATAAATACCAGGGGAAAAAAGCAGTCGGGTAGAAAGCAAGATAGACTTACAACCCGATTTTCTAAGTAAATGAGGGCCTGAGTTATATATATATATATATATATATATATATATATATATATATATATATATATAGACTGTAGACACAGATCTACCCCTTTACACTCTTGCTCAAAATTTACAAAGGTTGTGCACTCCTTTGATAAATCTTGTGCAAATATAGAAACGCCCCCCTTGATCTACCGTACACTCTTTCTCTACCTCACAGGAAAAGTGTTCTATTGCTTTGAGGTTGTATTCCATTGAGGTTTTTTGTCCATTAGCAAAAACGCCAGAAAAACTGTCCCAGCTTTTTCCTGCGTTTGTCAGTTTTTCTTGCATTTTTTTCTTGCGTTTTTTTCTGGTGTGTGGAAACCAAAAAATTTACTAAACTTTTTGTTGTTGTTTTTCTTCGAAATTTAGATGCGTGAATGCGGAGGACTATGTCAGATTTGGTGGATTGCGACGATGAACAGGGTTTTAAAAAAAATGTCAATAAAAGGGTTAACGAGGGCTGTGGGGGAGCGTTTTTTTAAATAAAGATTTTTTTCAATGTGTTGTGTTTTTTATAATTGAATTTTCAGGCTTAGTAGTGGAAGGCTTCCTGTAGACAGAATCTATTACTAGGCCAGGGCTTAGCATTAGCTAACCCCCAGTTAGTGCTAACCCCCAATTATTACCCCGGTTCCCACCGCCACAGGGGTTTCGGGAAGAGCGAGGACCATTGCTACTGGCCCTCCCCAGCCTAAATAACACCAGCCTGTTACAGTGTAGGCCCAGGAGCGCCATTTTTGACGCTCCAGGCCTGTTGGTACCGGCTCTTCCCGACACCCCTGTGGCGGTGGGTACTGGGGTAATGATTAGAGGTAAGCGTTAGCTGAATTTGGGGCTAACGCCAAGACCCAGCTTAGTAATGGTTTCAGTCTACATGACAGCTTCCACTACTAACCTTGAAAATTCAATTATTAAAAACAAGACACATTGAAAAAAATTGTATTTAAAAACAACACTCCCCCACATCCCTCGTTGACCATTTTATTGAAATTGAAAAAAGTTACATGTTAATATCTTTAGCTATTTGGATGTGATGCTGGAACATACATACATACACACACACACACACACACACACACATTGAGTATATATACTCACCTTGTCCCTATTTAGATTATCAGTCTTATACACTGAATATTGATTATCAATTTATTTCAGAAGTTCGCCATATGTTGTTGTGTATTTATCAGTGCTTTCTGATCTGTTGACAAGGAACCTATATATGTATTTATATTTATTTATATTATCTACATAACTATGTTCCTTTAGATTTATTGTCTTGTCTACATAATATTATTCCTATATCAGTGCTATATGCCTCTGGATACATATCATGTATTTCTCATATACCGTATATACTCGAGCATAAGCCGACTCGACTATAAGCCTAGGGTGGGAAATACATCATCCCCCCCATGTCATCATCCCGCCCTGTCATCATCCCCCCCTGTCATCATCCAGACCCACGTCATTAACACCCCTGTAATTAACACCCCCGTAATTAACACCCCCGTCATCATCACCCTGTCAATGTCCCCCCCGTCATCATCACCCTGTCATTTTCACCCCCGTCATCATCACCCTGTCATCATCCCCCCCATCATCATCACCGCCTGTCAATCCCCTCAGTGGTCTTCAACCTGCGGAACTCCACATGTTGCAAAACTACAACTCCCAGCATGCCTGGAGTTGTAGTTTTGCGAGCGGAGAAGAGGGCCTCCCGGTGAAAATGTACAGCCCGGAACGACTAACCCTCCCCACCGGATGGTCCCTGCAGCATAGATGGCCCGCCCAGTTCACCCTTCCTATCCACCGAGGGGAGGTGAGTAGAAAACTAAAGGGGGGGGGGTCTGGATGATGACGAAGGCCAAAGGCTGTCTGGGCATGCTGGGAGTTGTAGTTTTGCAACATCTGGAGGTCCGCAGGTTCAAGACCACTGATGAAGGGATTGACAGGCGGAGAGTTCCCACAAAAAATTGTGCTGAAAAACTCGAGTATAAAAAGTAGAAAAATTGTGCTGAAAAACTCGGCTTATACTCGAATATATACGCTATACACTTATGATCCCTATAGTAGTCTCTACCATTACTGTCCATCTAGTGCAGGGGTCCTCAAACTTTTTAAATGGGGGGCAAGTTCACGGTCCCTCAGACCACTGAAGGGCCGGACTATAGATAAAAAAAAGTTTAAAAAAATGAACAAATTACTAAGCGTCCACCAAAAAAAAAAAATTCCTAAGCACACTTATATATCTTATTAGTGGACTACCCCTTTAAGTACGCAGCACAGTTCCCCCCACATTAGGTTGGCAGTATAGATCCCCCCACATTAGGTTGTAGTTCCCGCCACATTAGGGTTGGCAGTACAGTTCCCCCACATTAGGGTTGGCAGTACAGTTCCCCCACATTAGGTGCAGTACAGTTCCCCCACATTAGGTGCAGTACAATTCCCCCACATTAGGTGCAGTACAATTCCCCCACATTAGGTGCAGTATAGCTCACCCACATTAGGTGCAGTATAGCTCCCCCACATTAGGTGCAGTATAGTTCCTCCACATTGGGTGCAGTATGTTCCCCACATTAGGTGCAGTATAGCTCCCCACAATAGGTGCAGTATGTTCCCCACATTAGATGCAGTATAGCTCCACACATTAGGTGCCGTATAGCTCCACACATTAGGTGCAGTACAGTTCCCCCACATTAGGTGCAGTACAGTTCCCCCACATTAGGTGCAGTACAGTTCCCTCACATTAGATGCAGTACAGTTCCTCCACATTAGGTGCAGTAAAGTTCCCCCACATTAGGTGCAGTATAGTTCCCCCACATTAGGTGCAGTATAACTCCCCCTCATTAGGTGCAGTATAGCTCCCCCACATTAGGTGCAGTATGGTTCCCCCACATTAGGTGCAGTATAGTTCCCCACATTAGGTGCAGTAAAGTTCATCCACATTAGGTGCAGTATAGTTCCCCCACATTAGGTCCAGTATAGTTCCCCCAAATTAGGTGCAGTATAGTTCCCCCACATTAGGTGCAGTATGTTCCCCCACAGACATACAGCCTCCAGCCATACAGTGTATGGCTGGAGGCTGTATGCCTGTGTACTGCCCCACTTCAGTGCTCAGACCACCGCTCCTCCGGTCCCCGGACTTACTGCTATGGCCGGACCAGAGGAGCGGTGGTCGGAGCACCGAAGCTGATGTGCAGCTGGTAACACTTACCAAGCTGGCCAGCACATGTCCTCATCGCTGCTTAGCTCCTCCGCGCTCCATTGCTATGGGCGCGCGCACGGGATGTCGGTGACGTCCCTGCGTGCACCACCTTCCCGGCAGCCTCTTCATTTTTAAAGTAAACGTGGGGCCGCAAAGAGCGCATCCCTGTGTCCTGAAAACATCTTTCGGGACACAGGGGTGTCCGTAGGCAGCAGCGGGCCGGATAAATGTCCTCGGTGGCCAACATGTGGCCCATGGGCGGTAGTTTGAGGACCCCTGATCTAGTGACACCCATGTATTTAGGCTACATTGGCCCAGGGAAATCCTAGACAACACTCTGACATATCCAGATCCCTACAGCAGCTTGCATTGACAGCCAAGCCGCTCGTTCCTGTGCAGTGACCTGCGCTTTGCTGATTGGTTGAGGAGCGACCTCGTGACCCATTCTCCTGGCGACGTGTCCTGGGCAACCAGCGCAGAGGCACTTTGTAGTTTACTAAGCACAGTGGGCCGCTTCTGGTCCACTGCGGTACTACTGCTGTTGCTAATACAGTTTGTACTATCTGTACTGTTTTATTTTTGCCTGTGTATATATATGATCTAATGTATCTTTTATGCAATGTATGGATGTGTCCTAGACTGAGTTGTACATGCACCCTGATATAAGAAAGGGATGGCTCCTTCTGAAACGCGTCATCCTGTTATTTTAAAAAAAATCATAAAATGATTTACGTTCTATCAATAAATGGTTCTGCTGAGAACATTTTTACACTTTATTCTAACTTCGATTCATCCATCCCCATGAGTCTGCAGCGCCGATCTTCAAAGGGTCCTTTTCTCCTTATTTCTTCTCATTACACTTAGGACAATTGCTGATTTGATCATGTGACCCACTTGCTGAGCGCCGACTCCATCCACTTGATACACCATTAACTCTGGGGTGATAGGCTTGTTTCTGTCTGCTTGAGGTGAGCGGCCATCCATAAGCCCTGTGGGTTGCCCCACTCTACTATCCATTCATGTATTAAGGGTAATAAACAAGGGGCCCTGCTTTGGTTCTTCTTTTTCTTATTCCAACAGATATGAAAGGTGGCTTGCTAGGTAGTTAGGTAGCCAGTTAGTTAGGTAGACAGGTATGTAGGTAGATAGTTAGCTAGCTGGTATCAAGGTAGCTAGCTAGCTAGTTATGTAGTCAGGTAGCCCTCCCCACCCTATGTGCCAGGTTAAAAAAAAGAAAACAAATATTCACCTACTGTCAAACTCAGCGATAAGCAAAACTGTACAGCCCCATCCTTTTTTCATTGGTAGTGCAGGCACATATGAGTAACAAAATCGTCCCTGCACTATGTGGAGCAGAGGTCACAGTCTCCTGTCTCATGGTCTCCTGTCAGTGTAAGCCACAGGTCTGACACTTCCTGCAACTTACACTGCTGCTTTCACCTGTATGCCCATGTGCACATACAGATGAAAGCGGTGCTCACTTGTCTAGGCACCCATGGTATAATGCCCCGGATTATAATTCACAATTGCAGGGGGTTTTAGGAGTGATCTGATCCCTACTAAGACCTTATATGTGACCGACATGTCAAACGTTGTTTTTAATGACTGTAATGCTTTAAGCTAATGTAGTTTTGCATTATTTAAAAAAATTCCACGTATTTCTATTTATTCTATCTACATATTGGCCTTGTTCGCCATGGGAAGATTAGTACTGTTGAGGCAATGATATTTTGTTAGGATATTGTCCCATAAAGAGGCATCATATAGCGGCATATGAGGTATCTAATGTGGTAACTCCTAAAAAAAAGTGTACTAGAATTCAGGTGAATCAGTGTCAAGCTGGATTTATGCACAATATTTTAGTCAGTATTTTTTTAGCCAAAATCAGGAGAACTAAAATAAAAAATTAAAATAAAAAGATGCAAATCTTTCCATTATGGTTTTCTCTGTATCTGTTCCACTCCTGGTTTTAGTTACAAATACCTATCAAAATATAGTGTATGAGCCCAGTCTCAGAACCAGAAAGCAAATTTTATAAACTGATATTGTAAATAATCCCAGAATTTACTGACTATTACTTTTACTATTACAAATATTGTTTTATTGTTCTTACAATGTTTAAAGTGCAACTCCAGTGATGGCTCAGGCAGCAATATATAATTTTAAAGGGGTACTCCACTACACCAGCATCCAGAACAACTTGTTACCAATGCTGGGTGCGGGCTGCGGGGGTCGTGACATCATAGCCACGCCCCCTCAATGCAAGTCTATGGGAGGGGGCATGGTAGTCGCCACATCTCCTCCCATAGACTTGCAATGAGGGGGTGAGGCGTGACGTCACGACCCCTGCAGCCCGCGCCCAGCAGTCGGAACAAAATGTTCCAGATGCTAGGGCAGTGGAGTACCCCTTTAAATTTTCCTGTGGCTTCCTGAGCCCAAGACTTTGGCAAGACTACACTGTTCAATGTATAGTTTTGCTGGAAGTCCATAGGCTCCAAATAAATCCTCCTGAGGACTAGAACCGTCCATCAGGGTAGTAGAAAATAGTGTCCCAACTAGCACCATATATTCCAAAGAAATAGGGAAACACTCCAAAATTATAATGAAAATATAAACCAACTTTATTGAAGTACACACAGTATAAAATGTATTAAAATGACACTCACCGGAAATAGATCACGGAATACATGCAAAAAGGAAGCCAAGTAAAAAATTATTACAAGGAAGGTATCGCACCCTATATTCTACCATGGTAACCTGTAACAATCCTAACAATGGGAGTACATAGGCAGAAATAGACACACCGTAAATAATACACAAATATATGATGAGGGTTTTGCATGTGTATTTGGTAAGGCTCATCATATATTTGTGTATTATTTACGGTGTGTCTATTTCCCTTTCTGCCTATGTACTCCCATTGTTAGGATTGTTACTGGTTACCATGGTAGAATATAGGGTGTGATACCTTCCTTGTTCATAATTTTTTACTGGCCTACCTTTTTGCATGTATTCCGTGATCTATTTCCTGTGAGTGTCATTTTAATACATTTTATACTGTGTGTACTTCAATAAAGTTGGTTTATATTTTCATTATAATTTTGAAGTGTTTCCCTATTTCTTTGGAGTATATGGAAGTCCAAAGGCTTGAATGGGACTTCCTCAAAATCCGTAGATTGAACACTGTAGGCTTGCACAAGAGCCATCTCTGGAGTTATACTTTTAGTCATTGAGATTCTAGATAACATTTTAAACTCTTGGATTTTGCTTGGAATAAAAACTAATTTTATTAGAGTAAATATTAGGATGTTGCTTTGAAGAAAATACTTATGTCATTAATATCTTTATATTATAATACCTTTTTTTTCCTGTCATTCTTCCTTTTATGACAATTTGAGATCCTTACAAGTCCACTCTCCAGATTATAGGTCATCCCCATATGTATAGTAACAGAGAACTGGAATTCTTTAAAAACATATGGTTGTTGTTTGTGGGTCACTGTGTTTGTCAGTTATAGAAAAAATGCTGATGCTATTTCTCCATTAAACAACAAATAAGTAAGACCTTTTTATTGCTCCATTCTATATTCCATTTGCAAGGAGCAGGAGGGAGTTTATGGCCCATGAATCTCCAGTCTGTGCTGTCTCACTGCTATTTCTCAGACGGTTAAGCTGCAATAATTGATTTTTTTGTGACGGGGGAGTGGCATTTTCATTCCTTCTTCCCCATGTTGCATTTTAAATTGACGTGATGTCTCGTATCATGAAACAGTGCAATGATCGTGCCTGACAAAACATCACTTCTCATTTCACTGCAAGGCTATAGAGTGGGGATGTTACAAGTTTATTTTCCACTCCTGCCGCTTTGATTCGCAGCTAGGAAAAATACAGTTTATTCAGAAAGAAAAGGGGGCTTAATATGTTGGGGCATGCTTGTTAAGCTATTTCCTCAGCTTTAACACCAGGTATTATGTTTAAATCTGATTTGTAGCAAAGCCTAGCAGTACAACTTATTACCAGCGTAATTGCTACAGTGTTAGATGTCAGTAGACTGTAAACCTGTTATACATGGCGATTTGTACTGAGTGGGGAATTCTGATTTATAGGTTCCAACAGCGTGATCACATTTTCTGGAACAGATTAACAAGTTGACACTCATAAAGGAAAATAATCACATGATAAGAACATACAATGGCTATAGGAGACACTTTTGTAGACAAACAGCACAGCAAAGCCAGGAGTAGACTTCACACTAATGAATGGGTGGACACTTCCCGCTGTGGTCTCTGGACTCTAAAATTTCCTAATGAATACATGATCCCAATGGTCAACAGCAAAGCAGGGACACATCAACACATAATTGGAGATGTCTTTTAGAAATTAAAACAACAAATTACTTTATTGATCGAGTATAATGGAAGCAAGGACAGTCTAAGCCATTTGAGATCTTGTGGTGAGGTAAAAAGTGAGATCTGACGGCCCCATTATCCCACTGACAATATTTTATTGTTAAGTATTGTTTCTAAGCAAACACACCTTGAGAAAGAAAGATCAGTCACGCTACTACATAAAGGATAACAGCAAAAGACAATGGCAATATACTTAATCTTTAGTTGATTTGACAGCGGTTTCAGACCTGGAACTAAATAACTAAATGTGTTATATGATTCTTTACAACTGAAAATAGATATAATAATAAATATAATAATAACAACAGTAATCATATTATTATATAAATTAACAATAGTTAGATAAAATTATGTTTAAATAATAATTTGGTTGTAGCAAAAATCTAGGCCAAAAAACATCTTTTAGATTTTGGAAATTTTTTGGGACACTTTTTCCCAAAATATGTTCAAAATTACGTGCCAAAATATGGACATATTTAGCCACAAATACAGCCAGAAATTAGGTCTGTAAGAATGTGTGTAAATTAAAGCGTACCTGTCATATTACATACACTAGTGATCTGCCTCCTGTGCAGAGATGTAGTCTGAGGACCTTCAGGGACACATCTGAGGCTGAGGGAGCTTGGCTAGATCTTGTAGTCCTTGTCCAGTGATATGTGGGGTCCAGCTTCCCTCTTCTCACATGGCCGTGCTATAGCTCCGTCTTATCTTCGATTGATGGTCCTGCAGATAAGGGAGCTTCAGAAAAGAACATGTAGAAACACTAAGCATCTACTCATGGCAGTGTAAGTTTGTGTGGAAGGGGGTCTACAGTGCACACAGTGAAACTCAGACAGTTAACCCTTTACTTGCGAGGTTTTATTTATCTGACTGTCCTGCTAACCAATTGATTCTCCCTCTGTCATGTCGGAGGGCTTAATTATAGGACATGGTTATGAATGCACTTTACTACCGTTGTACAGATTAGTACAAGCTATACTACACCAGAAATATGGCTGACATGTAAATGTACATGAATATATTGTGTATATATATTTCATGTGTACTATATTTGTGTATTATACATCTCATTGTATGAATAAAAGCATCCGTCCATGCACAGACTGGTGTAAACACCACCCTCTGGTCTCCACACAGTCTAGTCTAAACTACATCCCTGGTTCATGTACAGTCTAGTGTAAACACTGCTCCTGGTCTGTGCACAGTCTAGTGTAAACACTGCCCCGGGTCTGTGCACAGTCTAGTGTAAACAATGCCCCTGGTCCATGCACAGTCTAGTGTAAACTCTGCCCCGGGTCTGTGCACAGTCTAGTGTAAACACTGCCCCGGGTCTGTGCACAGTCTAGTGTAAACACTGCCCCTGGTCCGTGCACAGTCTATTGTAAACACTGCCCCGGGTCTGTGCACAGTCTAGTGTAAACACTGCCCCTGGTCTGTGCATAGTCTAGTGTAAACTTTGCCCCAGGTCTGTGCACAGTCTAGTGTAATCTCTGCCCCTGGTCTCTTCATCCAATCACTGCAGGTTGCTCTGTAACCCCCTCCTCTGTGTTCAGACAGGAATCTGATAGACGGGAGAGGAGAGAGCACAGAGGAGTACTAGTCCTGTTGCTATTTAGGATATATTTAGAGAAATTGATAAGAAACTTGCCTATTATTTAAGTTGCTGTTTTTGTGTCTGTTTCAATAGCTTCTCAACCACACAGTTCAGCAGAAACAATGACAATCAAGATCTGCATGTATATGCACAGAAAAAATCAACAGCACAGCTAATGAAGGGCACTATAAGTATAGAAGTAAACATTTCTTATTACATACTATGCGAAAATGGCATGGCACAGTAACGAACTAAAGAGGCTCCACCCTTACCTGATATACTGACTCCTGGAGGTCCAAACTGAAAGCAAACAATAGTTGAATAAAAGGCAAGAAAATGCAATTAAAAATGTCTCCAATTAAGTATTTTTAAATAAACATCTCAATTTATCTTTTCAATGTATAATAAAAGAAAACATTTTATTTAACTACAGAGCATGAATAAATCTCACAATGACTTTATCTGTAACCAATAAATGGACATTACTTATCCCTAGGTTAATGTAAATGTATTTCTCATCAGAATTTATGAATAAATGATTACGCTCTTGATGAATAGACAAGTGTAGACGAGGAAGGCAATATATTACTAACTTTTGAAATGTAATGTCTCTAGTATACATAAATGTAATTACATCTAAATTGTGGAGATATGAAGCTATAAAATTATAATTGACGCAAATAGGCCCAAATTTACTCCGAAAAAAAATTGCTTTTTATATTTGTATACCGATTTCTGCTTATAAACGCTGTGTAACATTGTTAGTGATAGGCATTTTTGTTTTTTTTAGGAATTTTGTAATCAAATCTAGCTTATCTTTAAAGTCATACAATAACAATGGGGGAGATTTATCAAAACCTGTCCAGAGGAAAAGTTGCCCAGTTGCCCATAGCAACCAATCAGACTGCTTCTTTCATTTTTAATAAGGCTTCTGCAAAATGAAAGCAGCAATCTGATTGGTTGCTATGGACAACTGGGCAACTTTTCCACTGGACAGGTTTTGATGAATCTCCCCCAATATCTCTAAATCTTTAAATATCCTCAAACTGTTTATTCCAACTCTTACATTGTATATACTGGTCAACCACTTAGGCTGGGTATACATATGTCCGGCATCCGGCATAGATGAACTCAGCCTAAATCTCGAAGCAACTGATGCTGCAACTGATGACAACGTGCATGCATGGCATCCAGCGTCCATTGCTTCTGGCTCCGGACAGGGAAACACAGAGGCGTGTCAAACCATCCAGCGAAAAAATTGCGATGCTGGATGATTGTGAACTGTCCCCTTCAAATTAATAGAATTAGTTCTAGCATCAGTTTCCCTTAGGTGCACGCCGGTGGGAAACTATGCCAGACAGCTGATAAATGTAACCCCTCCCCCCCCCCCCCCCCCCCCCCGCTTAACTTGTTACAGATCTAAATGACTCTAACTCCTACACACTTTTCTGTTATGATTTAAGGTTCAGCTTTGATGCTCTCCAATTTGCAGATTAGGTATCTTTTGTCTAAGCTGTCTAACTTTCATAATTTTTTTATTTAACTGGAAAGGCTATGCAAAGGATATCAGGTATGCTTATGAGCAACTTATTGTTCCTCAGCATTTTGATAAGCTATTTTTACGTGTGTAAATGGAAGGAGGAGTTAAATACTTTGGACTCCAAATATATGAATAACACTTAACTTGACTTTATCATATTATACCCTTTCATTCTAAGTTCTGTTGGGGAGGTTGTAAGCAGTATGGCCAGATTCACACAGTAGTTTCTATTTCTAGGATAGCATGGGCATTGCCCTCCCCATAGACTCCAATGTCTGCAGAGTGTGTTCCGCCTGAAGAATGCACAAGTTCATTTTTTTGGCGGTGGAATTTTGGCAGAACGTCCGCCAATGAAATTCCTTCTGGAAATCAACTTCTGGTTCCATCCAAAAGTGTCCATAATCCTGTGATCTAATCCAGTTAATATATATATATATATATATATATATATATATATATATATATACACACACACACATATATGTCGCACTGATATAGAATGAAATGTAATACATAGCGATAAAAAAGCTAAAAAAAATATATACATTTATGCCGCCATCATAGTGTCCATGCTATATTACAGTATATAAGCACTTATTTTATATGCTGGGATTCATAATATATCTGGAGTCTATGCTCTTATTTTCAAAGAGTTCACAGATAACTAATCAATATTGCAGAGGTCTGCACTTCTCTCTGTACTGCATCCGATCGAGAAATATAGCACATGTCTTTAGACCTCTATTGTACCATCCCCATATATGCACTTCAACAAACACCTCCAACAAATTGTAGGATCAAGCAAGGCACTGGGACTCTTCCAAGATTAAAAGGATTTATTACCCATGATGTAACACGTTTCGTGGTATTCCGCTTCATCAGGCATATGATATGCCTGATGAAAAGGAGTACCACAAAACACGTTGCATTATGGATAATAAATCCTTTTAATCTTGGAAGAGTTCCAACGCTTTGCTTGATCCTGACAATTTGCTGGAGGTGATTGTTGGATTGCTGTCTATTGTGCCAGGAGCAACTGCAGGGTCTCAAATGTTTTATCTCATCACGCTTTTACCATTGTTGCATGTGGCTAGTACAACCACTGTTGGTGAGCACCAGTTTTACTGATCTTTCAATTTATAATTTATCTCCATTGTCACGCTATGGAGTGTTTTCCTTCTGTTTTATATATGCACTTACCGTATTTATCGGAGTATACCACGCACCGGCCTATAACACGCACCCTCATTTTACCAAGGATATTTGGGTAAAAAAAGTTTTTTACCCAAATATCCATGGCAAAATGAGGGTGCGTGTGTGCGCGTGTATACCCCGATACACCCCCAGGAAAGGCAGGGGGAGAGAGGCCGTCACTGCCGGCTTCTCTCCCTCTGCCTTTCCTGGGGTCTAGAGCCCTGCTGCCGGCCCTTCTCTCCCCCTGGCTATCGGCGCCGCTGCCCGTTCTGTCCCCCTGACTATCGTGCCAGCCAGGGGGAGAGAAGGGGCAGCGGCACCCATTGCCGGTGCCGCTACCCCGTTGCCTCCCTCCATCCCCGGTGGCATAATTACCTGTTGCCGGGGTCAGGTCCGCGCTGCTTCAGGCCTTTGGCGTGCATCCCCTGCGTCGTTGCTATGCACTGCACGGCGCTGCGCACTGACGTCATGCGCCGCGCCGTGCAGCGTATAGCAATGACGCAGGGGATGCACACCGGAGGCCTGAAGCAGCGCGGACCCGACCCCGGCAACAGGTAATTATGCCACCGAGGATGGGGGGAGGCAACAGGGCAGCGGCGCCGGCAATGGGTGCCGCTGCCCCTTCTCTCCCCCTGGCTGTCGGCGCCACTTCTCTCCCCCTGGCTATCGGCGCCAACAATGGGGGGCCGGAACGGACAGAACGGGCAGCGGCGCCGACGGCCAGGGGGAGCGAAGGGCCGGCATCAGGGCTCTAGACCCCAGGAAAGGCAGGAGGAGAGAAGTGGGCAGCGACGGCTTCTCTCCCCCTGCCTTTCATGGGGGTGTATCGGCGTATAACACGCACATAGACTTTAGGCTAAAAAAACTTTTTTGACTAAAAAGTGCATGTTATACGCTGATAAATACGGTAATATAGTTGCACAAATTTTCACACAGCATACAGTCATGGCTGTAAATGTTGAGAATTAAGTATTTCTTACAGAAAAGGATTGCAGTAACACATGTTTTGCTATACACATGTTTATTCCCTTTGTGTGTATTGGAACTAAATCAAAAAAGGGAGGAAAAAAAATCTAATTGGACATAATGTCACACCAAACTCCAAAAATGGGCTGGACAAAATTATTGGCACTCTTTTCAAAATTGTGGAAAAATAAGATTGTTTCAAGCCTATGATGCTCCTTTAAACTCACCTGGGAAAAGTAACAGATGTGGGCAATAGAAAAATCAAACCTAAAAGCAGATAAAAAGGAGAGAAGTTCACTTAGTCTTTGCAATGTGTGTCTGTGTGTGCCACACTAAGCATGGACAAAAGAAAGAGGAGAAGAGAACTGTCTGAGGACTTGAGAACAAACATTTTGGAAAAATATCAATAATCTCAAGGTTTCAAGTCCATCTCCAGAGATCTAGATTTGCCTTTGTCCACAGTGCGCAACATTATCAAGAAGTTTGCAACCCATGGCAACTGTAGCTAATTTCCCTGGGCGTGGACAGAAGAGAATAATTGAGGTGTCAACACAGGTTAGTCCAGATGGTGGATAAGCAGCCCCAAGCAAGTTCCAAAGATATTCAAGCAGTCCTGCAGGCTCAGGGAGCATTAGGGTAAGCGTAAACTATCCGTCAACATTTAAATGAAATGAAACGTTATGGCAGGAGACACAGGAGGACCACACTGCTGACATAGAGACATAAAAAAGCAAGACTACATTTTGCCAAAATGAACTTGAGTAAGCCAAAATCCTTCTGGGAAAATGTCTTGTAGACAGATGAGACCAAGATAGAGCTTTTTGGTACAGCACATCATTCTACTGTTTACCAAAAACGGAATGAGGCCTAAAAAGAAAAGAACACAGTACCTACAGTGAAATATGGTGGAGGTTTAATGATGTTTGGGGTTGTTATGCTGCTTCTTGAATGTGTGCAAGGCCGCCATCAGTGTCATGTCCGATACACGCCACAGAAGGAGCTTTCTATGCTAAACGATTGCTGTTGCAATCAAGATTCCTGATTAACCTAACAGCGGGAAACACGTTGAAACTAGTGATGAGCAGCATTACCCATATTCAAATTTGCGTTTCCATTATATTCGCATATGTGAATATTCGCATATGCGAATATTCGCATGTGGGAATATTCACATGTTCGAAGAAGAAAACAGTGAGGGGGTGGGCAACTTTACTATTGGTTGCTAGGGATGTTGTTGATAACCTCTGACAAGTGTATTGGCATCATTCTAATTGGCCCACAAGTAAAAAGAAGCACTATGCACATATGCAGGAAAAAAGTGAATATATTCGCAATTTAGAATATATAGCGCTATATTCGCAATATTTGCAAATTCGCAAATATGCGATATTCGCGATTAAAATTCAAATTGCGAATATTCGTGAGCAACACTAATTGAAACTAAATACAGGAGGAGAGAAGCAGCTCGGGACGACAGTTTTTTTTATAAACATTGCAGATCCTTATATACTCTTTGCATTAATGGAATGTAAATCATATAACCAGCACTTCTTTGGGGGAAAGATGCAATACTAACCCTATGTGCAATAACACTACATGTGCACTATAGACTATGTACTGTGCAATCACTGATATGTGCAATAAGTCTTTGAACTGTAATTAAGACATATGCTGCTACAGATTACATCCATGAGATCTGGGCCTACAAAATGGAATACAAAACATTGTGTTACAGTCTACATTAGAGATAAGCAAATCGAAGCTGACAAATCCGAATTCGTTACGAATTTCATGAAATATTCGATTTGCAACGAATGCGAATATCGCTGCGATTATATTGCGCGTCATTAGTGCTGTCCAGGCTACGGGGCATCTAAAATGGTGAATCCACATGTGAGGACATGGGAAAGGAAGGTAGGAAGGCAAGGCGGGAAGGCGGGATGACCCTGAATCACATGCAGGATGCAGCCTATCAACAGCCAGTCACTCCTGTGATGTCCCAGCCCTATATAATCGGCAACTATATTCCGGATCGTCACATCATCCTTTCACTGCAGAGAGATAGGACGGACATCATGTGGGTGTCACACAGAAAAGCTTTTTCCAGCAGCATTTCACCTTCTAGTCACATCAGTGTTCTGGTGAACAGAGAGCAGTGCGTTTTTGCACAGAAAATATTTTTTACTGCAGCCGTTAACCTCCCAGTCACTTTCTACAGCATTGTATTACAGAGAGGGGCAGAGAGCTGTGTGTTGCCTCATATATTTCAACAAGCTGCCTCAACTTCATAAACTTAGCAGAGAAGGCAAGAATACTTTTTCAGCGCAATTCTGTGTCATTGTTCCACAACAAATCTGCTGGTTATACTAGTCTGTAGACAGTGTAAGGCCCAGCAGTCCTTTCCTAATAGTCTTTGAGAGAGTGCAATTTTGGGTTTAGTACACAGCAACTGTGTACTGCTGGCGTTGTGCAAAAATAGTTTTTTTTATTAAAGTGTACTGTATTGTCTCCTCATGCTTCAGCCAACTCCAGGCTGTGCCATTAAGCCACTATATGGTCTACTCATGCTTCAGTCAACTCCAGGCGGTGCCATTCAGCCACTGTATGGTCTCCTCATGCTTCAGCCACCTCCAGGTTGTGGCATTCAGACAATATATGGTCTCCTCATGCTTCAGCCACCTCCAAGCCTGGGCCATTACCTAAACATATTTTATGGTAGCACTATCTACCATAAATCTTTGATTAAAAATTTAAAATTCATCTTTTAATCTTAGGGATTGTAAAGCCCTATTGTCCTGGCATATAAAATAATTGCTTATATACTGCAATATAGCAAGGACACTGTGATGGCGGCATAATTGTACATGTTTTTTTGACAATATATTTTTGGAGATTTTTTATCGGTGGATTATTAAACGTTGTGCTTTAAATCTAATTATCTATCAGTGCGATATATATATTGTTACATGAGATAACTGTAACACGTTGCAGAAGACAGGAACTCCGGTGGATGTGGATCCGCTGGACCTGTGTGGCAGATGACTCGGACCGTACCAGGGAGCGAAGTATAAGGAGACGATGGAATTCACAAGAGAAACGCTGGTTTTCACCAGAGCCCGCCACAAAGCAAGATGGACTTGCTGCAGCAGGCGGCACCCACGTCGCTACCCCTGGCTCAGCTCGACCACACAGGCGGATGAGGAGATGCGAGGCACAGGAGGGATAAGACAGCTCCTAGTTAGGATAGTAGAAGGTCAGGGCAGGCGGCACAGTAGCATAGTCCAGAACATAACAAATAGTCAGTAGGCAGGCAGCAAGGAACAAGGTCAGGTCATGGGGCCCAACATTAAAGGAGTTCTCCAACTGAAATATGTTATCCCCCGCTGTGCCCGGGCTGTAAAACTATACATAATAAACTTTCACTTACCTGCCTACGATCCCCCGTTGTTCCGATATCGCCGCCCGTGCTCCGGTCCCTGTCAGCTTCCTCTTCCTGTGGGTCGGTGACTTCACTCTGCGCTCAGCCTATCAGCGGCCGCGACGGGACATTGCTGCGGCCGCTGATAGGCTGAGCGCAGAGTGAAGTCACCGACCTGCAGGAAGTGGAAGAGACCGGGACTGGAGAACGGGATGTCGATATCGGAACAACGGGGGATCGTAGGCAGGTAAGCGAAAGTTTATTATGTATAGTTTTACAGACCGGGCACAGCGGAGGTTAAAAGTTTTAGCTTAGAGAACTCCTTTAATGAAAAATCTACAATTTACAAATTCACTTGGCAATTGAGTTTTTAAAATAATATTCTACATTTTTAACCATGTAACCATTTACATGATTCCTAATAGCTACAAGGTTTTGTGGGTAAAACTGTGGTATTGCCAGTAAAATTGTTTTCCCAGATAATTTCTTCAATGTGATAGGTCCCTAGTTATTTTTGATAATTTTTTAACACATTTTTAAAAATGAGCTTACATTCAACTTGTAAGAAAACAAAAAAAGTGTTTTTCTAAATCTGCACAATAATCTTCAACATAAATTTTGCGTGAGTTTTCAAATTTTTTCGCCTGAATCTGTCTTGTTCATAGATTTCTCTGGAGAATGTCCTCAGTAAGACCATCACACCTAAATGCACCTTCACAGTTAACACAACCTACATTCCAGCAAAAAAAATTAAAAAATCTCCAGCACAAAATGTAATAAATGTTGCATGATTTTCTGCTTATATTATCCAGAGCAAATCCGCCACGTCTGAATGCACCCTAACTGTTAATACAACGTGCAGCTCAGCAAAAATAAAATATTCAGCATAAACTTCAATAAATACTGCATGAAATATTTATGTATTCACTATTTCTAGAAACACAAAGTTTTATGCACTTGGTAAATACATCCCATTCTCTAAAGAGTTGAAAAATATGACAGTGGCTTCATTGTAAATTTGTCTTATTTTTTAGGAAAAGCGAAAAAAGCTCTCTACCATACGTGGAAATCTTCAATTCTCTCAACAGATTCATGCTACTGTGCAGCTCTGAGGCAGGAAACTGTTGTGATATTTAATGATCGATTTATTTCCGACACTTAAATTCACTAACACTGACAAGATGCTCTTTTATTGCCCTATGCTCTTCTTCAAGAGCGCTCTCTTTTTCTACTGTTACACTACATTGCTAAATTGCCCTACAAAATTGGTTCCTGAGCACCAGAGCTTCTTCGTGTAATAAAAGGGCCAGATATATACTCATTAGAAATTTACATAAAATATTGGTAGAGTTTTTAACCCCAGCAGTTCTAAATGCACATAAAGTTTAAGCTGAAATTTAAGATTACTTTTGCAGTGCATAATGGATCGTTATTAAAGACACTTAAAAAAACAGAGTTTTATAGGCTCTATACATATGAGATCTGCCTGTTAAATAGAGATCTGTCTTTTTCCCTATAGTTAATGAGGTGTTACTATTTTAAACTCTTTTACAGCGGAGGAGGCGGCAATGCATAGCAAACTTATATGCTTGATATAAATCTGAGAAACTTGCAGGTTTGCTTTGCGCTTTCTGAAATATACTATTCGGGATCTTAATTAATAAACCCTAAGTATGCATGAAAATAAAATGTGATTTCATGAGCTGCACTGCTTACTCTACTATATATGTAAGTCTTGGAAAAGAGCAAATTTGTAACAATTTATGGGGTGATTTAAGATTTTTTGCTTCAGAATTTTATTGTGGAACACACTATAAACTTTAGAGCGATTCTACAGGATAACTAAGAACTTCAATGACATTTTTGTACCTGAATCTAAAACCTATGAGAACAGTAGTATATAGTTGTTGTAAATGAAGTGAAAATCACAGGGCACCTTCCATAAACTATCATCACTGTTGTACTTAAACGCACTTGTCATTTTTGTCATTTACTTACTAAGTATATTAATTTACTTTTTTATTGTATTATATTGATTAGTAAATATACTCTATACAGAAATACAATTACCTGAATTCAGTTATTGTTATAATTTACTTAAATTTGCTTTACAATTGCCAATATTTGTAGTTAGTGGGGGCTGAGCAATGGGATTACACAATTTCTGCAACTGCCGTAGCATTTATTTTTGAAATGGCAGAAAACGTCTGGCTTTTCTGGCTCGTCCAACCTGTTTTCAGCAGACAGAGGTGGTCAACAAATCCGAAAGCAGCAGAAGCGGGAAGTTAAATAATCTGCCTTACTCCCTTTGACTTTAAGGCCCTCTGGGCCCCCTGAGCTCATCTATTTGTGTAATTCCAGGAGATATGGTAACAGCAAGGCACGCAGGGCTATGTCATTCCCATTAATGTCACTGAGAGTCCCGCAGATTGCATAATTTCCCAGCTTTTGGCTGCTTTTGGCTTTTCCAACCACCTCTGTCCACTGCAAGGAGGTCGAAAGAGCCAAAAAAGTTGTAATCAAGGAGCTGGGACAACCCCTTTTAAAGACTGGGGAAGCAGATTAAGCTGCAGTTATCCAAAGTGTTGTCTAGTTTATCTACCAGGATATTAGGGCATGCTGAGCTATTTGATGTGGTCATGTGATTAACTATGGAGAACTTCATGTGACTATAAAAATCAATGGATGTCTTGCAACACTTGACTCTGTTAAGGAACTTACCAAAGTGAGTTTAAGTTTTCACTTTGCAGTGGACAGGTTTTATCAAGTGCGAAAGTCGCACAAAAAGTTGCAACCGCCTCCAAAGCACCGCAATGTAAGCCAGGCCGGACCTGGCTTACAAAACTTGCTTTGGAGAGCGATCTTTCATATTTCCCACTAGGTGCTGAGTTCACGGCTCCGGCAGGAAAAATGAAAGCACAGCTGTATAAATGAGCTCGGACTGTAACCACAACCCCCACCTGTGGATGTCAGGCCCTCATACCACCCTCATGGAGTCTGTTTCTGACTGTTTGAGTGGACACATGCACATTTGTGGCCTGCTGGAGGTCATTTTGCAGGGCTCTGGCAGTGCTCCTCCTGCTCCTCCTTGCACAAAGGCAGAGGTAGCGGTCCTGCTGCTTGGTTGTTGCCCTCCTACGGCCTCCTCCATGTCTTGTGATGTACTGGCTTGTCTCCTGGTAGCGCCTCCAAGCTCTGGACACTATGCTGACAGACACAGCAAACCTTGCCACAGCTCGCATTGATGTGCCATCCTGGATGAGCTGCTCTACCTGAGCCACTTGTGTGGGTTGTAGACCACTAGAGTGAAAGCACCGCCAGCATTCAAAAGTGACCAAAAAATTCGGCCAGGAAACATAGGGACTGAGAAGTGGTCTGTAGTCACCACCTGCAGAACCACTCCTTTATTGGGGGTGTCTTGCTAATTGCCTTTAATTTCCACCTGTTGTCTGTTTCATTTGCACAACAGAATGTGAAATTGATTGTCAATCAGTGTTGCTTCCTGAGTGGACAGTGTGATTTCACAGAAGTGTGTTTGACTTGGAGTTACATTGTGTTGTTTAAGTGTTCCCTTTATTTTTTGAACAGTGTAATATTTGTGGGGTGCTGTGATTGGCCGGTCGATCTCGGCCAATCAAGGCACCACCCGGAAAATATGAAATTACAGTGTAGTTTCATATTTATGGCCCGGCCACCTGCCTGCATCCACCATCTGCCTGAGAGTTGGAACTACAACTCTAAGCATGTCCTCACTCTAAGGGCATGCTGGGAGTTGCAGTCTTGCAACAGCCAGCGGGTGGGTGGTAGATGCAACTGGCATTTTATCACCATGGTGCCTCCAGCTGTTTCTAAACTACAACTCCCATCATGGACGTTGTAGTTTGGAAATGGGGTGCCTCCAGCTGTTTCTACAGAAAATCCAAGAACAAAGAAGATACCATACAAATGTGCACACCCAAAATGAGATAAGAGAAATCAAATCATTTTATTGCAGAACAATTACAAAAAGACACAGACATGTACAAACACTTAAAAGGCTCAACACAGAGTCACCCTACAAGACAGAGGGAAAGCCAATATGGCACCTTCCTGAACTACCATACTGTTTACAGTGAAAAAGATGACCCACCCTCAAAACGGAACCAAGATGAATAAATTGCCTATACACATGTAAGCAACGGAACGCATGGGGACTTAGTGGACACTGTACCTCTGACCACATCTTGACATTTGACCTAACCCTTTCTTCTATTGCTGGTATCCGCTGCTTAAGGGCAGCATTACTTTATTTCACTTCATGCATATACTTTTTTTCTTATTATGTCACTTTGATATGGTTTGATTTGCTTGTCACATAGTAATTTTAGCATTTTTGTATTGTTTACCATATGTGTGTATAGGCACTATAGTGGTTCCCTGTTTTAAGGGTAGGTCATCATTTTCATTGCATACAGTACGGTAGTCCAGGGGGGGGGGGGGGGGCATATTGGCTTCCCCCCTGTCTTTTAGGGTGGCTCTGTGTTGAGCATTTACATTTTTTTGAAATGTCTGTGTCTTTTTGTAATTGTTCTACAATAAAATGATTTGGGTAAAACAGGCGGGGGGGGGGGACTCTGTCCTCAAGTCTGGTCTTGGGTATTTCTGTATGTATATACATAGATATTATCTCAGTAAAGGTAGTAATATAAAATATTTGTATATCTATCTATATATATATATATATATATATATATATATATATATATCATTATTTTACCACCTTGACTGAGATAATATATACGTATATACACACAGAAATACCCAAGACCAGACTTGAGGACAGTACTCGTCTGGCAATATATTATTGTTTTTTCCCTTGCCTTGGACGAGCCACCCAATCCTGTTCACGTTAATAAAATGATTTGATTTATCTTATCTTATTTCAGGTGTGCACATTTGTATGGTATCTTCTTTGTTCTTGAATTTTCTGTAGTATGTTTTATACACCATTGTAGCAGCCCATTTTACATATAAGACTGAGCTCCCCCCCCCCCCTTTTTACTTTGTTGTCCATCTGTTTCTAAACTACAACTCCTGTCATGGAAGTTGTAGTTTAGAAATTGGGTGCCTCCAGCTGTTGCTAAACTACAACTCCCATCTTGGGAGTTGTAGGTCGGAATTGGAGTGTCTCCAGCTGTTTCTTAACTACAACTTCCAATATGGGAGTTGTAGTTTAGAAATAGGGTGCCTCCAGCTGTTTCTAAACTACAACTCCCTTCATGGTAGTTGTAGTTTAGCAACAGCTGGAGTCTCACAGTTCCTAAACAGGGTTCCTCCAGCTGTTGCTAAACTACAAGTCCCATCATGGTAGTTGTAATTTAGGACCAGCGAGACTCCAGCTGTTGCTAAACTAGAGGCTCACTGTTGCAACAGCTGGAGGTTACCTGTTTGAAAACACTGCTTTATGGGTGTTCTCCCTAGGGGAGAGCCCCATAAATGTACTAACCTATTTTCAAATCCATGTATCAGTGGAAAACTTTGGATTCAGAGGACTATGACGATGACCCACATTTTTTTTAAATATTAATAAAATGGTTAACAAGGGCTTGGGGGGAGTTTTTTTTTGAATAAAAGTTTTAAAAACCTGTTGTATTTTTTTTTATATTAACTTTACAGGCTTAGTAGTGGAAGCTGTCTTATAGACGGAATCCATTACTAAGCCGGGGCTTAGAGTTAACCTCAAAAATAGCTAGCGCTAACCCCCAATTATTACCCCATCAAAAATGGTGCTCTTGGGCCTAGGTGGTAACAGGCTGGCATTATTTAGGCTGGGGAGGGCCAGTAACAATGGTCCTTGCCCACCCTGATAACATGAGGCTGTTGATGCTTGGTTGGTATCTGGCTGAGAATGAAAATACAGAGAACCCTGTGTGTTTTTTTCCATAAATAATGAAATAAAAAATAAATTAAAAAAAACACGTGTGGTTCCCCCTATTTTTATTCTCAGCCAAATACCAACCAAACAGTAACAGCCTGAAGCCATTTTTGATGCTGCAGGCCTGTTGGCACTGGCTCCTCCGGGCACCCCTGTGGTGGTGGGTACCGGGGTAATAATTGGGGGTTATTGCTAGCTGTTTTTGGGCCAACGCTAAGCCCCATCTTAATAATGGACTCCGTCTATAAAGATGGCTTCCACTACTAAGCCTGTAAAGTAAATTAAAATAAAAAACACAATACATTAAAAAAAATATTCCAAAATAAATACTCCCCCACAAGCCCTTGTTAACCCTTTTATTAATATAAAAAAAATGCTGGTCATTGTAGTCCACCAAATCCGAAGTAGTCCTCTGCATGCACTGATCTAAAATGAGAAGAAAAAAAAAAAACACAATAAAATGGGTTAGTACATTTAGGGGGAAAAAGTGGTAAAAATTTAATAAACACATACACATTTATTTTGCTTATGTGTGCTTAAAAAAATGGTATTCCAAAGTGATTTATTGTTTTTTGCTTCTGTGAGCAAAATGTATCAACCCCCTGTGATAGTATGATAACTATGTCACACATAAGCAAAACCAAAGCAAAAAAGATGACTACAGAACTCGCTTACCAAAGCAGCAATGATAAATGTCCCTCATTGTCCGGAAATGACAAGTTTAGTACCAAGTTCATAAGCTATGCTTATAGATTAACTTATAGACCTTCAATTTTTTTTTTTAATATGGATTGGGTTACAAGAAAGTTGTCATTTAATTTATTTACTCTCATGGCACACAGCTTAAGCAGACAGAATCCACTCAATCCTGTGTTGAGATATGCATATTTTTCAAAAGCTTGGTTCTGTCCGTTTGTCAAACTTGGTCAAAAAGTTCTGGTTCTGACGGAACTATTTCTGTCCAAACCTGTTCTTCACCAATAGCACAAAAATGTGTGTATAGCACTGTCTAAGACCCCAAAAGCCATGTATGACACTGTTATGTCACCTAGGACTGTATTTATGTACTTCTGAGTTATTTTTAAGGCACAGTTAATTTTAATGTTATGGCAACATGTATGGCTATGGGTAAACCTAGAATTCCAAGTGACAATTAACAGGTTGAAGAAAATTGTACTAGCAGTTTTTTGTTTTATTTAATTTAGTCACCTAGGTGCAGCATCTAGTAAGTTGATGTGAACTTCATTTTCCACATAGCTGTAGGTTCTAGAGTTGGAACCTACTTTACACATTTATGCCATATCCTATGACTATGTCATACATTTCCAAGCTGAGAATTTCTTTTAAGAGGGATATGGTGTAGCTGATTAGTTTGCTCCATATATACAATCATGGCTAACTGGACTGTGCCAGTCCATCCATTTAGTCATGTTTGTACATCTGGGCAATATCAAGTATGGTAGTTTTAAAAGAAAGCAACTACATGTTGGAAATTGAACAATGTTTGTTTTGTTAGTCGTTTATTTGCTACACAAGCACTTATATGGAAATGTCATTTCTTTTATATATAAAATTATCTTTTAAAAAAGAAACTACATTTTTTTTTAAGTAAAGCTCTTTTAAATAAAGACAATTTTATGTAAAATGCAAGTCTGTGAAATGTCACACAAGATAAATACAGCTTTGGAAATGCTATTCAGGGAGGTCATGCAAAATCATAACCCTTTTATTGGAAATATAAAAATGGACCACATTTCTCTAGGCCCCATTACTCCGCTAATGGTTTGAGAAAATCCAAGGTGTATCTGTATGTCAGGACTTCTAGGTTATTCCAACTTTCATAGGCTGTTACAATTACTTAACTTTACTAAATAAAATTCCAAGTAGTACAATTATTTTCTAGTTAATATACTGTTAATGCAATGCATACAAATGTATAAGGTAACTATACATTTGTAAATTTTAATGAATACTTTTCAAACCTTTTGCAAAATCCCAGTTCTGCATACTTCTACATTTCTTGAAACTATGAAGTAAAAAAAAAACAAATACTTTATGTCCCTCACATTTAAATGTGGTGACCATCATTACCCACAAACTTAACATCAGTTAAATGTCTTTCCTAGTGGCAACCAATCACAGCTCAGCTTTTAATCTACCAAAGCAAACTTAGAAATACACCCTGTGCTGTAATTGGTTGCTAGAGGCAATTCCGACAGTTTTTGTTTTCAGATAGACTATTAAATTTGGTAAATTTGGGGATATTTATCGGGGCGTGGTGTCGTGCACTATTAACCCTATAGACTATTAACCCTTCAAAGTGAAAGTAAAACATTGGCGGTTAGCTCAGGAGGCTGTTCAGGATTGCCGAGGCAAAATTGCGGCATCCTAAATAGCTCAAGGGCATCAGGAGGGTCCCTTACCTGCCTCCTGTTGTCCGATTGCCGAATGACTGCTAAGTGCCTGAGATCCAGGCATGAGCAGTCAAGCGGCAGAATCATTGATCAATGGTTTCCTATGAGAAACCATTGATCAATGTAAAAGATCAGTGTGTGCAGTGTTATAGCCCCCTATTGGAGCTATAACAATGCAAAAAAAAAGTTAAAAAAAAAGTTAATAAAGATCATTTAACCCCTTCCCTAATACAGGTTTGAAAAAAAAATTGTAAATAAAAATAAACATATGTGGTATTGCCACTTGCGGAAATGTCTGAATTATAAAAATATATAATTAATTAAACTGCATGGTCAATAGCGTACGCGCAAAAAAATTCCAAAGTCCAAAATAGCATATTTTTGGTCACTTTTTACATAATGAAAAAATTCATAAAAAGTGATCAATAAGTCTAATCAATGCAAACATGGTACCGCTAAAAACTTCAGATCACGGCGCAAAAAATTAGCCCCATTACCACCCCATACGCAGAAAAATAAAAAAGTTATAGGGATCAAAAGAGGACAATTTTAAACGCATAAATTTTCCCGCATGTTTTTCAGAAGTACGACAAAATCAAACCTACATAAGTAGGGTATCATTTTAATTGCATGGACCTACAAAGTAAAATAAGGTGCCATTTTTTTAAATCAAAAAATGTATTATGTAGAAAAGGAAGCCCCCAAAAGTGACAAAATGGCGTTTTTTCTTAAATTTTGTCTCACAATGATTTCTTTTTCCGTTTTGCAAAAGATTTTTGGGTAAAATGACTGATGTCATTACAAAGTAGAATTGTGGAGCAAGGAATAAGCCATCATATGGAATTTTAGGCGCAAAATTTTAAGATTTATGATTTTTTAAAAGTAAGGAGGAAAAAACTAAAGTGCAAAAACAGAAAACCCCTGGGTCCTTAAGGGGTTAAGATTTCTGGATCTTGTTAAAGACCTAATGTTTGTTTTTTCTTTATAGCAACTGTGTGGAAATAGAAAATGGGACATGCACCAGCGCACCCTGTGCCTTTACCTCGTGGCGGTAGGTTTATAAAGGTGTGAGTAATAAATAACTGCTCACCTTGATGTGTTGCGCTCTGGGCGCAACACCGTTGTCGGCCTTAAGCAGAGAAGAGACAGCAGCAGCCCGTGTCTGTCCATGCCCAGCATCCTGGGGCGGTCTTGCACACTCTGTGAGGTTATAGAACAATTTACACTTTTCGGCCCTTACTGGGTCAGGAGACGAAGTAAAAAGATGTAAACTCTCCAGGTTATTTTGAACAGCGTTCTTTTATTGTCGCAAAACAAGCAGTTGACAACGCGTTTCGAGGGGTTCTGCCCCCCTCTTCCTCAGGTCAGGGAGGGGGACACATACAAAGGTGGTTATATACATGTCCAGGTGGCAAAAAAAGCCGGCGAGAATGCACCCGGTTTGTGGGCAGGTTTGGTGACATTATAATGGGAGTGTGTGTCGGTAAAAAGGTAAACAAAGACCATGTGCATTATGCATTGTGCTTTTTGTAAACAGTAGGTTTGTATGTACTTGAGTACTGGCAGTGCCCGGTATTGGGGGACAGCTACCAGCATACTGAAGAGGGATCGGGAGTGGTATGTGCACCCCGTGCCGTGCGCTGGCGACTGTTACTGGAGCCCCCCGGTTTGCGACTCCTGGCAGAGACCCCTTGTGCAGAGCGCTGAACGCTGTCAGCTTCCAGTGGGGGCTCGGCTCGGGGATCACTGACAGGTTGCTCACGCTCTGTGGGTGAGTCCCTGCGCGTTCACAACATCTGCAGCACCCCAGCTAGGGACCACAGCGCAGCCGTGATCACTGCCCAGTGCCGAGGCAAAGCGCTGAATGCCGTCGGCGCCGGGCGCCGACGGCTTCTGCACTGGCTCGGCTTGGGGATTCTTGTCTAGGCAATCCTCTTGGGTCAGGTTCTTTACTCTGGAATATGCGTTTCTTTTTTTCTTTATAATAAAATTATTGTAACTATTCAATGTTCACACTATATTATTGAGACACATGAACAAATATACTATTACTATGATGTATTCTAAATATGATGATACAACTGGTACTCATATTTTATAGTTAAACTATATTCTTTAATAATAGTTGTAGCAAGTTGCTGTAAAATTCTTGTATGTTGTTTCTTTAATTACAATCAATGCTCTGATAAACTCTATGTTAGTGGAAGTGTACATACAGAGAAACTTGTACAGCTCACAGCATGTCTCATCCATGTATTCACAAACTACTAAGCTCCTGATTTACATATAAGATAATTAGTAATTACAGAACAAACCCTCTAGTAAAAAATCAGCTTTTCACCATTTATTGTGAACATTCATTTAACATAATTGAAAATCGCTATTAAAATAATGTATGCAATATATCATACTGCATCATGAAATTTCTTTGTTCAGCTACATACTATATAGAGATGAGGGAAGTTTTGGAATTCAATTTGGTCGATTCGCCGAATTTCCTGAAAAAATTAGGTTTTGTCCGAATTTATTTGCAGTGAATAGAGGACCCATTCTGCAGTCAGCATCAAGCTGGAGGTCCGCCGCGAGGCGAGCTACCACCTGTCCCAGCCCCTGCCTCTCTGCACACCCCCATGCTCTGAGTGTCCCCTTGAAAAGGGAGGGACTGCAGTGCCAGCAACTTGGACAGGAGTACATTCAACTTCTGTACCGCATACTGCTAGAAGTTGCTGCAGTGAAAAAGCTTGTACTTGAATCTTAAATTGAGCTGGCGGTCCTACGCAAGGTGAGCTACCACCTGTTCCAGCCCATGCGTCCCCCTAGCGTCCCCCAAGCGCTGCCCCCCCCCCTACTGTGAAACTGTGAATGTTTCATTTAATCAGTTATGGTTCATTGTTATCGCTCCAACCTGTTTCATTGGATTCTTGTGGTAATTCCACAGGTAATATATGATGATTACCATAGGGCCTCACAATTGAAAAGATTGAAGAGATTTTTCAAAATGCAACCCCTTAAGGATGCAGGGCGTATCCATACGCCCCTGTTACAGAGTCCTTAAGGACTCAGGGCGTATGGGTACGCCCTGCGTTCTTCCATCCCCTGACGCTCTCCGGGCAGGGACCAGACCGGGATGCCTGCTGATATCGTTCAGCAGGCATCCCGGCATATCACCCAGGGGGGTACTGATGTCCCCTCATATCGTGCGTCAATTCAGACGTGCGATTTGCGGTTATTCCGGGTCAATCGGGTCTCCGGTGACCCGGAAAAAAAGGGTGAATGGGGCTGTCCAAGACAGCCCCATTCACCCCTACTCAGCAGGAGGAGCCCATATGGCGGCACAATGACAGAGCCTGGAGGTGGCAGCATCAGCATGAGGAGACCATATGGCTGCACAATGACAGAGCCTGGAGGTGGCAGCATCATCAAGAGGAGACCATATGGCGGCACAATGAGAGAGCCTGGAGGTGGCAGCATCAGTATGAGGAGACCATATGACGGCACAATGACAGAGCCTGGAGGTGGCAGCATCATCAAGAGGAGACCACATGGTGGCACAATGAGAGAACCTGGAGGTGGTAGCAGGAGCATAAGGGCCATGCCAACTGAGCGTTGAGTCTGAGTAACCCATCAACTATTGACTGGGGGCTGTCGGATTTCACTTGGGACGAAGTGGAGGACCGAGGGAACTAATCAATCATGGCTGCTGGGTTGCTGGTCGAGACATGACTGCTAGCTGACACCGGGAGCTTAGACCTTTCGCTGTGACTCCTGTTGCCACAAACATAAAACGGTCAGGTGCAATGGCCAGGGAATGATGGTCCCCAGAGCTGGTGGACAGGAACCATAGGCGCAAACTGTTAATAAGAGAGGAGATAAGAAGAGATATCTACAGAACCAGACAAGTTTTCTAAATGAAGCCAATTGCAAACTATTTTAGCTGCCGTGATCTGCCAATAGAGACATGGTTAAGGAGATGGGAATACCCCTTTAAACATTTGCTTTACTAACTTTTCACTAGGTAGTCATGAAGCAATGTTTTCATACTATATTAAATTTGACTATGCTGGTTGGTGTTTGCCTATCTTTGAGTGAAAAAAAATCCTGTTGGATTGACAAAAAGACAACACTAAAAGTGTATCAGAAAATTGCTGTTTTTGCAAAGAACACTCTTGTCAATAGATTGTGTCTAATATTGCAGCTAAGCTTCACTGAAGTGAATGAGACTGAGCTATAGTACTACACACAATCTGCAACCAAAGATAAGGGCCCTTATTTACTAAGAGTGGAGTGTAGGTTTCTTTATGGGTTTTAATTCCCTACTATTTATTTTCCACAGTATTTACTAAGGTTTCCCTACATTTTCCACTTTCCCTACACTTTGCTTTTTTTACACATGTTCTGATCTGTCTGTTTTTTATCAGCTGAAATCCACCACATTTTCTGTGGAAATCCTAGTAAATATGTTGTTTTTTTTTTTGTGAAAATGTCTGGAACACACACCTTTTCAGAGACCACGCCCATTTCCCAGGGGTCACTCCCCTTTTTCGGGTTTTCTTAGCAAAATGGAGAGTTAGTCAGGCTTTTTCCTATTCTGGTGCAAATTCTGGCGCAAAATCTGACACAGACAGAATTTCGGGCGCAATGCGACAGAATCTAGCGCACAACCCGACAAAACATGTCAGGTTTGCAATAGTAAATGAGGGCCAAGTAACTAGCTGAAGTATGACCACTGGGATCCGCAACCACCACAAGAATGGGGATCAATTGCACTTTGAATGAATGGAAAGTAGTGCACATGCTGAGCTCAGTGCTAGGCAAAATTCAGAAGCTCCCTAGAAAATGATTGAAGTGCCAGTCCCACAAACCTATTTTGTTCCATGGCAATTGTTTTACTCCTTTTTCAGATTTTTTTTATTTTCAGTACTTTCACTGTTACCAATGGCCTACAATTAATGCAATGGCGTACGACATGACCCAGATCACCTATCCAAATTAAGCAATTTAGTAGTATGCAACCCTTCTTAATTTCCTCCATCATAGTTTTTCCCAAAGCTGCAATCCTTCCCCAGAATGACAATTAAAGAATAATAGAACCTACTTTTGCAGTGCTGTCAAAAACAGTGAAATGCAGCTAGCTATTAAGGATCTTACATTTGAATATGTCCTGTTTTATAAGTACATTTTTTTAAGGATGACAGGATCTCTTGGATGTGAAATCGAAAAAGGGTTATTTATTCCATTTGCATAAAAAAAACGGCAGTGTTTTAGCAGTAAAAAAATTTCAGCGTTTCTTAAGCCTGAATATAACAGTAAAATCATAAATTAAAGGGGTTATCCAGGAAAAAACTTTTTTTTTATATATCAACTGGCTCCAGAAAATTAAACATTTAAATTACTTCTATTAAAAAATCTTAATCCTTTCAGCACTTATGAGCTTCTGAAGTTAAGGTTGTTCTTTTCTGTCTAAGTCCTCTCTGATGACACCTGTCTCGGGAAACGCCCAGTTTAGAAGCAAATCCCCATAGCAAACCTCTTCTAAACTGGGCATTTCCCGAGACAGGTGTCATCAGAGAGCACTTAGACAGAAAGGAACAACCTTAACTTCAGAAGCTCATAAGTTGGATTAAGATTTTTTTATAGAAGTAATTTACAAATCTGTTTAAATTTCTGGAGCCAATTGATATATATAAAAAAGATTTTCCTGGAACACCCCTTTAACATAAATACAGATGTGTCTTTTCTTACCTTTCCTCATGGCTAAATATACACTGCAACATATAGCACAAGAGCTTAGAAAACATTTTTTTATTGTGCAATTCTCTGTCAAAAGATTGGAAATTCCTAAATGAATTCAGAGAAAAAGAAAGGTGAACACATCTCTATGTTTCTAAAATATAATAAGTCACTCAACCCTCTTCCATCAGCATAGTGCTATATTATAGGTCCCCATGACATCCAGATCATTATAAAAAAACAGAAAAGTCTTTCTCACAAAAAATAATTATATTTGGGATCATCTAATGGATGAAATAACATTGGTGGGGTGCTACTAAATCTTTAATTCACTGTAATATGGGTATTTTAACATGCCCCTGCAGATTACAATTGATGGCCAAATAAACGAGGAGCTGATTAACACAGGGACAGTATTTTTTTTAAGGGGCCAGTTGAAAAAAATTTATAATACCTCAACGCAATGAACATATATTGCCATATAATAATTGTTTTTTATTTATATGGCCCACACAGATTCTGCAGTGCTGTACACTCATATTGGTCTATGTCCCCATTGGGGCTCCCAATCTAAACCAATTAGAATGTTTTGAAGTGTGAGAGAAAATCGGAGTACCCAGAGGAAACCCACACAAACAAAGAGAGAACATACAAACTCTTTGCAGTAGTTTTCCTAGTTGGGAATTGAAACCTGGTACCCCAGCGCTGCAAGGAAACAGTGCTAACCACTGAGCCACCATACTGCCCCTATATCACCAATGCCCTGAATGCCATTAAAGCCATGAAAAAGAGCAAAGAGCAGAATTATTCCTATTATAAAATAAAATTATTTTTAAAATAACGCTTATCATAAAATGTCCCATTGATCTGCAGATATTGTTAGTAGTATAGTTGGTAGTTGTTTCTTATAACTAATAGTGTTGAGCAAGAATATTCAAATAGCAAATTTTTATTGCAAATTTCTTCACTTAGCTATTCCGCGAATATTTAGAATATAGCGAAATATATTTGCCATGATGAATATTTTCCCCAGTACACATCGCAATGTGAAAGCCCTACTAACAAGCATTGTAAAAGCCCTACTAACAAGCATTGTAAAAGCCCTACTAACAAGCATTGTAAAAGCCCTACTAACAAGCATTGTAAAAGCCCTACTAACAAGCATTGTAAAAGCCCTACTAACAAGCATTGATCTATTGAATTGACACTCACATAGGGCAGCACTGTGCCCATATAATACCACCCTCAGACCAGATTGTAATCCCAAGGATAACTCATCAATCGTAAATCATGACAATTCTGTTTTAGGGTCTATTCACACGTACAGTATTCTGCACAGATTTGACGCGCAGATTTGATGTGCAGGATTTGAAGCTGTGTTTAGTCTTTCAGTTTGTCTTTACGTGTGAATAGACTATTAGGGTGCATTTACATCACGTTTTTGCTATACAGTTCCCAGATACGTTTTCAATTGAAAACTGTATGGAACCATATTGAAAACCGTATGCATTGACTCTCCATTGAAAATCGTATGCCAAACGATGCATCTGGATGCATCCGTTTTGCGTCTTGTACGGTTTTGTCTGTTTTTTCCCCGTACCCAAAACCATAGCCTACCACAATTTTTGGTCCCGGTGAAAAACCATATTGAAACTGTATGTTTTTTAACATGGGAGTCGATGGGAACCGTAGAGAACCATATGTACGTACGGTTCCTTCCTGTTTGCACCATACAGTGTTTGATTATGCACATGCGCAGTGCACGCTGGAAATTATTTTCTTGGAATTTTAATAAAAACAAGTGAAACTTTATTAATAATGGAGTGAAAAAATAAAGGGGTATTTCAGGGAAAAAACTTTTTTTTATATCAACTGGCTCCAGAAAGTTAAACAGATTTCTAAATTACTTCTATTAAAAAATCTTAATTATTTTAATAATTATCAGCTGCTAAAGTTGAGTTTTTGTTTTCTGTCTGGCAGTGCTCTCTGCTGACATCTCTGCTTATCTCAGGAACTGCACAGAGAAGAAGAGGTTTGCTATGGGGATTTGCTTCTACTCTGGACAGTTCCCGAGACAGGTGTCATCAGAGAGCACTTAGAAAAGAACAACTCAACTTCAGCAGCTCATAAGTACTGAAAAGATTAAGATTTTTTAATAGAAGTAATTTACAAATCTGTTTTAACTTTCTGGAGCCAGTTGATATATATAAGCAAAGTTTTTTCCTTGATAACCCCTTTAACCCCTTAAGGACCCAGCCATTTTAAACCTTAGGACCAGAGCGTTTTTTGAACATCTGACCACTGTCACTTTAAACATTAATAACTCTGGAATGCTTTTACATATCATTCTGATTCCGAGAATTATTTTTCATGACATATTTTACTTTAACATAGTGGTAATTTTTTGTGGTAAATTGCATCCTTTCTTGGTGAAAAATTCCAAAATTTGATGAAAAAATTTAACATTTTGCATTTTTCTAACTTTGAAGCTCCCTGCTTGTAAGAAAAATGGATATTCCAAATAAATTTTATTTTTATTCACAAATACAATATGTCTACTTTATGTTTGCATGATAACATTTATGAGTTTTTACTTTTGGAAGACACCAGAGGGCTTCAAATTTCAGCAGCAATTTTCAAATTTTCAAAAATTTTTCAAACTCACTATTTTTAAGTGACCAGTTCAGTTTTGAAGTGGATTTGAAGGGTCTTCATATTAGAAATACCCCACAAATGACCCCATTATAAAAACTGCACCCTCAAAAGTATTAAAAATGACATTCAGTAAGTGTTTTAACCCTTTAGGTGTTTCACAGGAATAGCAGCAAAGTGAAGGAGAAAATTCAAAATCTTAATTTTTTACACTCGCATGTTCTTGCAGACCCAATTTTTGCAAGGGGTAAAAAGGAGAAAATTTCACTGATATTTGTAGCCCAATTTCTCTCGAGTAAGCACATACCTCATATGTCTAGGTAAATTGTTTGGCGGGCGCAGTAGAGGGCTCAGAATGGAAGGAGCTAAAATGGTTTTTGGGGGGCATGTTGCATTTAGGAAGCCCCCTATGGTGCCAAAACAGCAAAAAAAAAAACCACATGGCATACCATTTTGGAAACTAGACCCCTCGGGGAACATAACAAGGGGTAAAGTGAACCTTAATACCCCACAGGTGTTTCACGACTTTTGCATATGTAAAAAAAATATTTTTTTTCCCCTAAAATGCTTGGTTTCCCAAAGATTTTTCATGTTTAAAAAGGGTAAAAGCAGAAAATACCCCAACATTTGAAGCCCAATTTCTCCCGATTCAGAAAACACCCCATATGGGGGTGAAAAGTGCTCTGCTGGCGCACTACAGGTCTCAGAAGAGAAGGAGTCACATTTGGCTTTTTGAAAGCAAATTTTGCTCTGGGGGCATGCCGCATTTAGGAAGCCCCTATGGTGCCAGAACAGCAAAAAAAAAAAAAACACATGGCATACCATTTTGGAAACTAGACACCTCGGGGAACATAACAAGGGGTAAAGTGAACCTTAATACCCCACAGGTGTTTCACGACTTTTGCATATGTAAAAAAAAAAAAAATTTTTTTTTTACCTAAAATGCTTGTTTTCCCAAATATTTTACATTTTTAAAAAGGGTAATAGCAGAAAATACCCCCCCAAAATCTGTAACACAATTCCTCCCAAGTACGGCGATACCCCATATGTGGCCCTAAACTGTTGCCTTGAAATACGACAGGGCTCCAAAGTGAGAGCGCCATGCGCATTTGAGGCCTAAATTAGGGACTTGCATAGGGGTGGACATAGGGGTATTCTACGCCAGTGATTCCCAAACAGGGTGCCTCCAGCTGTTGTAAAACTCCCAGCATGCCTAGACAGTCAGTGGCTATCTGGCAATACTGGGAGTAGTTGTTTTGCAACAGCTGGAGGCTCTGTTTTGGAAACAGTGGTGTACCAGACGTTTTTTATTTTTATTGGGGAGGGGAGGGGGGCTGTGTAGGGGTATGTGTATATGTAGTGTTTTTTTACATTTTATTTTATTTTATTTTGTGATAGTGTAGTGTTTTTAGGGTACAGTCGCACAGGCGGGGGTTCACAGTAGTTTCTCGCTGACAGTTTGAGCTGCGGCAGAAAATTTGCCGCAGCTCAACCTTGCAGCCAGATCCTTACTGTAAACCTCCGCCCATGTGAGTGTACCCTGTATATTCACATTGGAGGGGGGGCATCCAGCTGTTGCAAAACTACAACTCCCAGCATGTACGGTCTATCAATGCATGCTGGGAGTTGTAGTTTTGCAACAACTGGAGGCATACTACTTTAGCTGGGAATGCTGGAGATTGTAGTTATGCAACAGCTGGAGACACGCTGGTTTGCTACTTAACTCAGTGTTTCACAACCAGTGTGCCTCCAGCTGTTGAAAAACTAAAACTCCCATGTCCGGTGCATGCTGGGAGTTGTAGTTTGAAACAGCTGGAGGCACACCGGTCGTGAAACACTGAGTTAAGTAAAAAAAAAAAAACTCTGAGTTTCACAACCAGTGTGCCTTCAGCTGTTGCAAAACTACAACTCTCAGCAGTCAACGACAGCCAACGGGCATGCTGGGAGTTGTAGTTATGCAACCAGCAGATGCACCACTACAACTCCCAGCATGCACTTTAGCTGATTGTGCAAGCTGGGAGTTGTAGTTATACAACAGGTGAAGGTACACTTTTCCATAGAAAAAATGTGCCTCCAGCTGTTGCAAAACTATAAGTCCCAGCATGCCCATAAGGGAATGCTGGGAGTTGTGGTGGTCTGCCTCCTGCTGTTGCATAACTACAGCTCCCAGCATGCCCTTTTTGCATGCTGGGAGCTGTTGCTAAGCAACAGCAGTAGGCTGTCACTCACGTCCAACTGCTGATCCACGCTGCAGGTCAGTACCTCGCCGCCGCCGCTCCTGGGGCCCCGATCCCAACATTGACGCCGGGGATCGGGGACACCAGCTGCCGGGGTCCACATCCCGCACCTGCTCACGTCCTCCGGAAGAGGGGTGGAGCAGGTTGCGGGAGTGACACCCGCTGCAGGTGCCCTGATTGGTCGGCCGGTAAACCTGCCGACAAATCAGGGCGATCGTGAGGTGGCACCAGTGCCACCTCTCCCCTGCTGGCTATGGCTGTTCGGGGCCGTCAGAGACGGCCGCGATCAGCCAGTAATTCTGGGTCACCGGGTCACTGGAGACCCGATTGACCCGGAATCCACCGCAGATCGCTGGGCTGAATTGTACAGCGATCTGCGGCCATCGCCGACATGGGGGGTCATCATGACCCCCCTGGGCGATATGCCGCGATGCCTGCCGAACGATTTCAGCAGGCATCGGGCACCGGCTCCGCTCCAGATGGCTGCGGGGGGCCGGGAAAGCGCATGACGTTCTCATGCGTCATGTGTCCTTAAGGACTCGGAAATGGAGATGCATGAGAACGTCATGTGTCCTTAAGGGTTTTTTTTTCTTAAAAACCTATGCAACCAGCCAGCATTTGTCAAACCGTATACGGTTTTAAATAATATATGGGTTAAAATTTGTACACATGTTTTGATACAGTTTATTCTGGTTTTGAGGAATCTGTTTTTCATCAAAAACCTGATACGGGACTGTATTGCAAAAACGTGGTGTGAAAGCACCCTTACAGTTTGTGATACAGTGAATTTCAGTGAATTTAGGAATGGCTAATCCTTTAATGGATAATCTCCTTTATTTTTTCTGTTTTGTTGTTCATAATAAGTAAATCATCTTTGTGATTATAGTAACATGCAACAATAGATATGAAAGATCATTTCTATTTTTTTTTATATACCATGTATTATTTAGTCAAGTTCATATTAGTCATTTTTTCCCAACCCTTTTTTTAACACATTTATCCTTATGTTGAAAACTTCTTGCAACGTCAGCAGGCTGTCACATTGTAAGTGTGTCATTTGTCCTCTCTGTCTTAACGCAGTGGCAGCCTGAGCCCACTTTATGCCTAAATGATGAAGTAATCAGCAAGCACACACTGTTCCTAATGATAACTTCCTGTAATTTGCATTAGTGAAATCTGCTAATTTGAAGCAGCCCCTATGTGGAGAAGCCAGGCTTATGTGACACCCATCTGAATGTAGGAGTTAATTAAAAGGCTGAATGGAACTATGTACATGGATCCCATATCAGAGAAGATTGGGCCTCTGACACCGCTCTGCTGAGCCATAAAAATGTGTCCACGAAAAAACACAGAGCTCAGTAATTTATGGAAATAAGGCTAAGGGTGTATGGTAGAAAATATCCTTTGTTAATTGAATAAATGAAACTAAAGTAATTATGTAGGTAGAATCATTTCTTCTACTGCAATATTTTTCAGAGGAGCACCGCTGGCTACAGTTTAACTATTTATCATACTGCACAGTATAAATGATCAGAGAGCCCCTAAACTGCACAACGATTCTCATTAAGTGAAAGCTTATCGGCAATGCTGGATGAACATAACTGAAATATGGGCTGTGTTATTTTTATTAATGATCAGAATCTAATTTAGCCAACAATGCTCTGTAAATGTTCTTAAAAGAACAGTAAAACCTCTTTGAGATGGCCACCCAAAATTGCATCTTAAAATAGTCCTGTAGAAGGTCAGTTCCCTCAACAAATGTAAAGTAATTTTAGTATATAAAGGAAATGTCACAGGAAATGAGGTCTGAATAGAACGGTAGAGTTCCTAAAGAGGTGGTCTTTTCTTTCACTGTAAGTACTGTAGACATTTACATTTAGCGAATAGTCTACTGATCAGATCTATAAAAGAAGACATAGCATGACTGGAGGATTTTTAGATTGTTACTAAAACACCATGACACCCCATCTTACCCACAATGACTAATGACCCCATGAGAAATTAGCCGACTCAGCTCATATTAGCCCATATATTAAATTAACAACCACTGGGCTAAGTTTCCACTTGGTTTTTTTTCTGGCAGTTTTTGAATACTGCCATTGCAGTTTTTGAGCCAAAGTCAGAAGTGGATCCATGAGGGAGGAAAAGTATAAGTCCTTCCTTTATATGTCCTATTGTTTTTGAATACACTTCTGGCTTTGGCTCAAAAACAGGAGTGGCAGTTTTCCAAAAACTGACAGAAAAAACAAGTGGAAACCTAGCCTTATGCATTTTGTCAAAGTTCTCGGAATAGCTTAAAGCAAATACTTGCCTAAACACACCCCATCAACCCTCACGACTAAGCGGCCAACTACAAAGAAAAAAATAAATAAAATAATAACAATCCATAAATAAAGAAGGATGGGAAGGACCTTTTTCACTGCTGATACTGTTCATTTGGCTACTCCTTTGTCTGACCAAACAACCCTCATGCAACTTAACCCCTTAAGGACTCAGGGTTTTTCTGTTTTTGCAATTTCGTTTTTTCCTCCTTACCTTTTAAAAATCATAACCCTTTCAATTTTCCACCTAAAAATCCATATTATGGCTTATTTTTTGCGTCGCCAATTCTACTTTGCAGTGACATTAGTCATTTTACCCAAAAATGCACGACGAAGCGGAAAAAAAAATCATTGTGCGACAAAATCGAAAAAAAAACGCCATTTTGTAACTTTTGGGGGCTTCCGTTTCTATGCAGTGCATATTTCGGTAAAAATTACACCTTATCATTATTCTGTAGGTCCATACGGTTAAAATGATACCCTACTTATATAGGTTTGATTTTGTCGCACTTCTGGAAAAAATCATGACTACATGCAGGAAAATTTATACGTTTAAAAATGTCATCTTCTGACCCCTATAACTTTTTATTTTTCCATGTTCCGGAGCGGTATGAGGACTCATTTTTTGCGGTATGATTTTTGTTTTGATCGAACTTTTTGATCACTTTTTATTCATTTTTTTAATGGTATAAAAAGTTATACGTACCGAATATGTTTATTTTATTTTTTTTACACTGTTTTATTTTTTTTATGGGAAAAGGGGGGGGATTCAAACTTTTATTAGGGAAGGGGTTAAATGACCTTTATTAACACTTTTTTTTTTACATTTTTTTGCAGTGTTATAGGTCCCATAGGGACCTATAACACTGCACACACTGATCTCCTATGCTGATCACTGGCGGGTATTAACACGCCTGTGATCAGCATTATCAGCGCTTGACTGCTCCTGCCTGGATCTCAGGCACGGAGCAGTCATTCGTCGATCGGACACCGAGGAGGCAGGTAAGGGCCTCCTGGTGTCCGGTCAGCTGTTCGGGACGCCGCGATTTCACCGCGGCAGTCCCGAACAGCCCGACTGAGAAGCCGGGTCACTTTCAGTTTCACTTTAGAAGCGGCGGTCAACTTTGACCGCCGCTTCTAAAAGGTTAATACTGCACATCGCCGCGATCGGCGATGTGTGGTATTAGCCGCGGGTCCCGGCCGGCGATCCCGCTTCATATCGCGGGAGCCGGCGCAGGACGTAAATATACGTCCTGCATCGTTAAGGGGTTAAAGGGGTTATCAGGGAAAAAAAACTTTTTTTTTATATATCAACTGGCTCCAGAAAGTTAAACAGATTTGTAAATTACTTCTATAAAAAAATCTTTATCCTTTCAGTACTTATGAGCTTCTGAAGTTAAGGTTCTTCTTTTCTGTCTAAGTGCTCTCTGATGACACGTGTCTCGGGAACTGCCCAGTTTAGAAGAGGTTTGCTATGGGGATTTGCTTCTAAACTGGGCGGTTCCCGAGACACGTGTCATCAGAGACACCTGTTCCCGAGACACCTGTTCATAAAGCAATAGTTTGACAAGCTGAACAGGGAAAGTCACAGAAAGAGGCCATGTGCAAATACTGTATATGGGCCCCTTGTTTTCCAGTGGATCAGAAAACCCCTTTACTATATGAATCTCTTGCAATCTACTGAAAATTTGGAGCCATGAAATGTATTCACTCAGTCCCTTAAACACAAACGCAGCTGCTTTTAACTCCTTAAAGGGGTACTCCGCCCCTAGACATCTTATCCCCTATCCAAAGGATAGGGGATAAGATGTCAAGGGGTGGAGTACCCCTTTAATTATAGGTGCAGGTTCATAGTCAGTTGAGAGGAATTTGTGGCTATGGACTTCTTTAAAAAGTATAGCTGCCAGTAATGGCCCCAGTTCTAAGAGCAGTCTCCAAAGTACACAAAGAAACTTTCATCTCGGCTATATAATATGATGGCTATGATCTGTGATCTATAGGGACTCCCCTTTGATCGGTTTTCCAGGTTTCCCAATGACCTAATTGTAAACTGAGGAAGCACTCTGATTGTGTAGTGAGCCTGCTGATAGGGTGCGGTAATTGCAGTCCTAAAAGTAGCCTGTGTAAAAGTGATACAGGGGATAAAGTATTAACATATTGAAGTATGCACATACATATAAATATTAAAGAAAATTTGGTTATTGTTTCAAAAAAGCTTAAGCTATAAAGTTCCTTTTTGCTTCAAGAGGAGCCTCAGAGCATAACTGCGAGGAAAAGAGGCACAGGGCACAAATATGTCCCTACATTTTCACATGGTTTCGCTTCTCCACTTAATGTCAATGAGTGTAGGGTTTTTGACAGTGACACTTGCTTTTAGCAAAAACAGATCTGATTGGTTGCTATGGACAACTTTCCTCTGGACAGCTTTTGATAAATCTTCCCCCAAGTGTTCTTTGTCTGAACATAGGCATAATAATGTTACTGACCACAGCAATATTAGCCGTAAGAAAATAAATTATCTGTAGCCTTAGTAACTGTGTCTACTGGCAGGATTGTAATAGAACTGTGAAAATGTCTGTTGTTTACCGCTTCATTTGCAAGCTAAAATATTGAATAAACTAGTAAAAACTGAGGGAAGTCAATATAGTAAGATGTCAAAAAGTACTGTCAAAGAGACACAAAATAGATATAAAAAATAAAATAACATCTTGTAAAGCTTCATCTAGACTTAGTAACACTGTTTTTTTCATTTACAAATCTGGAATATCTTATATTTTCTGAGACTTTCAGTTGAGTTGGAAAAAGGATTTGATTTTTGTCCAACCATTTAGGCTGGGTCCCCACACCATTGAAAGAGTATAATATTTATTATGTACATACTGTTAAATCGATATTTTGCCTAAACCTACTGCATCATCTGTCTTTTCCTTCTCTTCATATGTTTTAGTAATCTTTTCTATAATAAATTATGTATAAAATGTTTTTAGTTTAAAATCATGAAATGACATTTATATTTGTTTAAGTGATTAAGTCCACAGGGCTGTGTTTGTGGGAGGGGCTTGGGCCTATATAATGCCCACAATCCCTTTCCTCTGGGCGTGTCTTGTGTTCATGCTGTTCTCTGTTACCACAAGCACTGCTACTAGCTCAGAGAAGAGGAGGGCTTGATGTTTGGTACAAAATTGTCCAGTCGGCTAGGATACGTGAGTGCTGGTACCCCATTAATACGGGGTAACGGCTTGGTTTATTTCAGCCTGCCATGGCGTTTGTCTGCCCTCCATGGCATTACTGTATACTGTCATGTTTAACCCCTTGGGGACGGAGGGTTTTCAAGTTTTTTCACTTTCGTTTTTTCCTCCTTACTTAAAAAATCATAACCCTTTCAATTTTGCAGCTAAAAATCCATATGATGGCTTATTTTTTGCGCCACTTTCTACTTTGTAATGACATTATCATTTTACCCAAAAATCTACTTTGAAACGGGAAAAAAAAAATCATTGTGTGACAAAATTGAAGAAAAAATGCCATTTTGTAACTTTTGGGGGCTTCCGTTTCTATGCAGTACATTTTTCGGTAAAAATGACACCTTATCTTTATTTTGTAGGTCCATATGATTAAAATGATACCCTACTTATATAGGTTTGATTTTGTCGTACTGCTGGAAAAAATCATAACTACATGCAGGAAAATAAGTTTAAAATTGTCATCTTCTGACCCCTATAACTTTTTTATCTTTCTGTGTATGGGGCGGTATGAGGATTCATATTTTTGTGCCGTGATCTGAAGTTTTTAGCTGTGTCATTTATGTATTGATCAGACTTTTTGATCACTTTTTTTTTTTAAATCTTTATTTTGGTTTTCAGGTATGCATAACAGTAATAGCATTAACATAAACATGTACATGAACAAGGATCAGTGCCTAGGCCCGGGATCCGACCAAGCAACAATGGCCGAAACAATCCAGGGGATGACAACCTACTCAAGGAAAACAGTTCAAACTATAAAGACGGGTATCCGTCTGAGTTACGAAAGTATACAATAGAACATAATGCTGATGCAGTAGGCCATCCGCGCATGAATGACTAGTAGTACTTATGAGATGAGGCACTGAGTCAATGAATACAAATCAGTGTCTTTGCCATAAAACACAACTAAATAAAAACAACAGATGAACAAGATGTATAAGAAGATTGTGAAGAGAACACAGTAGTCAGGTAAGATAAAGGTAGAGAGGTTGGAGGAGAGGAGAGAGCCGTAATAGGGAGTCTAAGGGGGGAGGGACAAGGAGAGGTGGGAAGAAGGAAAAGGGGGGGGTGGAAGGGGGGGGAAAGTAGGGGGAAAGGAGAAGAGAGGGTGGGATAGAGAGGGGAAGGAAAAGTAGGAAGATGGAGGGCAGAGGAATGAGGACGGAGGACGCCGCAGTCAGGAAAAAGGGTTCGAGTGGGAGAGAAGTAGAGGTAGGGTGAAGGGAAGGGAGGGCCGAGGGGGGGGGAGACTTTTTGATCACTTTTTATTAATTTTTCATGATATAAAAAGTGACCATTTTCGCACACAGCGATACCACATATGTTTTTTTTTTATTTACACTGTTTATTATTATTTTTTTTTATTGCCAAAAGCGGGGCGATTCAAACTTTTATTAGGGAAGGGGTTAAATTATCTTTATTCACTTTTTTTTTTTTTTGCAATGTTATAGCTCACATAGGGGGCTTGCCTACCACAAAAAAAATGCGTAAAAGCAGAATTAAGCATGACATCATCATGTTTTAGGAGCAGTGAAAGAGTTTGTAGAGGATATAATAATCATGGAAAACTAATCATTTTAATAAGGAAACAATGGCCTAAAAAGGAAAGCGGTAGGTTTTATCAGCATTTTAATTCAGCCAATATACGTTTGAAAAGTGGAACATAATTAAAGGAGTACTCCGGCCCTAATATATTTTATCCTTTGGATAGGGGATAAGATGTCTGATCGCGGGGGTCCCGCCACTTTTGTGGGCTCTCTGCATCGCTGGAGGCTCCGAGTGTGCAGCATAAGGACCACAGAGCCAGAGTATCGTGACGTCATGCCCCACCCCCTCAATGCAAGTCTATTGGAGGGGGTGTGAATTGTCCAACCAAAGAAAGGAACTCTAAAATCCTGGGAACATCCTCTCTCAGCCTACTAACATACAAAAAGACGTCATCAGCAAACATAGAAAGTCTAAATTCCTGGGAGCCCCACTATGCGCTCAGAAGACCTGCCTGCCAGAGCCGCCATGACAGACAGCCCAGTGCCTGCACACGCTTCCCCTGAAGGGTGTGTGTACGCAGCGCGAATGCCGACTCACCTGACCACTTTGGGCCCCGTTCCTACACAGCCCCATTAGTCGGCAGGAGGACAGATCCAAGGCGCAGCACCCTCTGCCATCGGGGTGCTGCTAGAAGGTACAGACACGCCGCTCGACCATACAGCCGCTCTCCCGCCCATAACTGGAGGTGGCCCACGTGACACGGGCAGCCAGTCGGCACCTTCCCAGTCCTCTTTGATGCAGCCTCAGAGCTCCTCTGTCAATAGAGCGGCTGACCCAGCTCCCCCTCAGCCTCTCAGGGACCCTCCTCTCCCTCACCCCCTGTACCACCAGGAGTCACAAGATGTCCCCACATCTCTCCAGGGCCCAAAAATGCAGCCCCCATCGTCCTCCTCAGGTCTTCCGTGCACCTCAATGAGTGGCTCGCCCTATGCACAAGGGACCTCTCCCACCTGCACACCTTTACAGGGGGACACTAGAGTCTCACTTTTACCCCCCACGCATCCTCCCCAGCCGCCCAACCGGAGACTTGGGCATAGTGGACCTCACACTGATAGTGGTGACCTGCCACTCACCTACAGTGCACAACCTGTCCCTCCACAAGTACCTGGCCCACCTCCAAGAAATGTACTAGATTGGGCGGCAGAGATGGAGGTAGTTGCCGCTACCTCTGATAAAGATCCCAGCGACTCAAGGGCTCCTTACTTGCCCGTCCTTGAGAGCCCTCCATACCTCGAACACACTCTCTGTCTATCTATGAGAGTGGCCAACCTGTTGTTTCATGGCCCCGGCCGCTTACCTTGTTTATGACTTCTGGGTTGAGGTTAACGGCCCTATGCTTGTGTGCCCTCCATGTTTCCCCCACTAGGTCAGAGGTCAGGCTGGTCCTGTCCTTCTATTTGGCCATTATGGCAACCCTTAGTAGTACCCATGCTTTCATGTATATATGTTTGCTTCCCTGCTGTGTTTCTGTTTTCACTCCTCTCTCTTTTTCCCTTGCCTCCCCTAGGTCTACTCACTCTCTACTCACTCACTCATACCTGCCTGCCACGCTGCGGATGACGGGGTACTCACTGGACACTCGGGTAAGTGTTGCCACATCCCATGCACCCACCATGGCAGTTGATGTCAAAATTGCCTCCCTCAACATCAAGGGCTTCAACACCCCTGAGAAGAGGGAACAGACCCTTTACTCCCTCCACAAACAAAAAGTTCATATTATCGAATTGCAAGAGACACACTTTAACCCCTTAAGGACTCAGGGTTTTTCTGTTTTTGCACTTTCGTTTTTTCCTTCTTACCTTTTAAAAATCATAACCCTCTAAATTTTCCACCTAAACATCCATATTATGGCTTATTTTTTGCATCACCAATTCTAATTTCCAGTGACATTAGTCATTTTAACCAAAAAGTCACGGCGAAACGGAAAAAAAAATCATTGTGCGACAAAATCGAAGAAAAAACGCCATTTTGTAAATTTTGGGGGCTTCTGTTTCTACGCAGTGCATATTTCGGTAAAAATGACACGTTATCATTATTCTGTAGGTCCATATGGTTAAAATGATATCCTACTTATAAATGTTTGATTTTGCAGTACTTCTGGAAAAAATCATAACTACATGCAGGAAAATTTACACGTTTAAATATGTAATCTTCTGACCCCTATAACTTTTTTATTGTTCCACATACAGGGCGGTATGAGGGCTAATTTTTTGCGCCGTAATCTGAAGTTTTTAACAATACAATTTTTGTTTTGATCGAACTCTTTGATCACTTTTTATTAATTTTTTAATGGTATAAAAAGTGACCAAAATACGCTTTTTTGGACTTTGGAATTTTTTTGCACGTACGCCATTGACCGTGTGGTTTAATTAATGATATATGTTTATAGTTCAGACATTTACGCACGCGGCGATACCACATTTGTTTGTAATTATTTTTTTATTTAGACTGTTTTATTTTTTTATGGGAAAAGGGGGGTGATTCAAACTTTTATTAAGGAAGGGGCTAAATGACCTTTATTAACACATTTTTTTTACTTTTTTTTTGCAGTGTTATAGGTCCCATAGGGACCTATAACACTGCACACACTGATCTCCTATGCTGATCACTGGCGTGTATTAACAGTCAACTGCGATTGACTGCTCCTGTCTGGATCTCAGGCACGGAGCAGTCATTCATCGATCGGACACCGAGGAGGCAGGTAAGGGCCCTCCCGGTGTCCTGTAAGCTGTTCGGGACGCCGCGCTTTCACCGCGGCAGTCCCGAACAGCCCTACTGACTAGCCGGGATACTTCCACTTTCGCTTTAGAAGCGGCGGTCAGCTTTGACCGCCGCTTCTAAAGGGTTAATACCGCACATTGCTGCGATCGGCGATGTGTGGTATTAGCCGCGGGTCCCGGCCCTTGATGAGCGCCGGGACCGACGCGATGTGAAGCGGGGTCGCAGCGCGACCCTGCTTCATATCGCTGGAGCCGGCGCAGAACGTAAATATACGTCCTGCATTGTTAAGGGGTTAAATCCGGCCACCTTCCGCACTTTAGCTCCAGATACTACTCACAGTGGTTCCACAGTACGAATCCCGAAGCCAGGACGAAAGGCGTCTCTATAGCCTTTCATAAATCTCTACCCATCCAAGTGTCCTCCTCTCTGTTAGACCCTAATGATAGGTATGTGTTCCTTAACTGCACGTTAGCTGGTAAGTCCCTCACCATAGCCTCCATATACTCGCCTAACCAATCCCAAATACCTTTCCTCTTCTTCACTCTTGATGCCTTGACTGAGTTTGCTACAGGCCCTATTATATTATGTGGAGATCTAAATATACCCCTCTTACCAACATATGACACCTCTACTGGGTCCTTCACCATCTCCCACGCTAAACTAAGAGCCCTGAGACATAGGTTACATGACTTGCAGCTGAGTGAGGTATGGCTTACTTTCCACCCCCAAGGGAGAAACTATACATTTTATTCCCATCCCAGACATTCATATAGTAGAATAGACTACATAATCTTTCCTCACCATATTCTCACCGCTGTCTCTTCGGCCTCCATAGGCATAATAACACTGTCCGACCATGCTCCTGTTTTCTGTACCTTTTCTATGTCCTAACTCTATACAAAAGCACCCAACAAGATCAAGTGTACAGGGAGCTGACCCGAGTTTGACATGAGCTCTTGGAACTGTTGAATGCCTCACACCGCCATTATAAACAGCTCACAAGCAAAACCTTTTATGAATGGAGTAACAAGTCTGGTCGCCTATTAGCATCTGCTCTTAAATCCAAACGCTCGTCCACATTCCTAATGGCCATCCGGACTGACTCTGGCTCCATCTCACATCTCATACCTGATATACTTAATACCTTTCGTGCTTACTACAAAGACCTGTACAACCTACCCAAATCCTCCGCCCACTCACCTATAACATCACCACCCCAATCCCTGCAACAATACATATCTTCATTGGTCTACCGCGCCTACCACAATCCGTTCTCCAGGCACTTGAATCCCCCTTCACCCCTGAAGAGTTGGGATTTGCAATTTCCGCCCTTCTGGCAGGTAAGAGCCCTGGACCGGATGGTTATACCTCAAAATTCTACAAGACCCTCCGGGCGGAGTTGCTGCCCCCACTCCTCCAGGTGTTCAATAATGTCTCTACAGACTCTCCCCTCCCCCCTCTTCCTGAAAGCGTATATTACGGTCATACCCTAAGAGGGTAAGGATCCTCTCCTCTGCCCGAGCTACCGGCCAATATCCCTGATCAATGTAGACGCCGAGCTGTTCGCGAAATTACTGGCCAACAGATTAGTGGAACATTTGGGCTCCCTTATCCACCCTGATCAAGTGGGCTTTGTCCGTGGCCGGGAGGCACGTGACAACACCCTGAGGGTCTTCTCATCGATCCACCATGCACGGCGTAGTGGGACCCCTCTTCTCCTCCTATCCCTGGACGCGGAGAAGGTTTTTGATCAGGTGGACTGGGATTTTATGACAGCGGCGCTCTCTCAACTGGGGCTGGGGAAACTAATGTTAGATAGGATCCTAGCTTTGTATTCGAACCCCTCCGCCCACCTTCGTATAAATGGTCACCTTTCTGCCCCTTTCCCCATCAGAAATGGTACAAGACAAGGCTGTCCCCTATCCCCTCTCATATACGTTCTCTGTATGGAACATCTACTCACGGATATTAGACACAACCCAGACATACGTGGTTTGTCCCTGGCCTCCTCCCAATTCAAATGCTCGGCCGACGATCTCTTCTTATTTCTGACCTCTCTGCTGATTTCCTTGCCCTCACTTCTCAATACCATATGCACATTCTCTCGATTCAGCAACTATAAACTCAACCCTACCAAGTGTGAGGCACACAATGTGTCCCTGTTCGCACAGACGTGGATGGCTCTGAAGTCGTCCTATCCCTTTAAGTGGCAGGAACGGTCCCTCAAATATCTAGGTGTACACATACCTACGAACTTAGTGGACTCGTACCGCCTTAACTTTCCTCCTCTTCTCCAAACACTACGCTCTGATTTGACCAGATGGGAGCGCAGAGACTTCTCGTGGTTGGGCAGAGTCAACGTGTTCAAGATGAATGTTCTACCTAGACTACTGTACCTATTCTCCTGTATTCCAATTCACTTGCCTCGCTCCTTCTTCCGAGAAGTCTCTGCGCTACAAACTAAATTTGTCTGGGCTGGACGTCATCCTCGCCTAGCTAGACATGTCTTGATTTGGCTTAAGCAGAAAGGGGGACTGACGCACCCACGCTCCGAGATCTCATCTCGCCTGGGAGACTGCGAACCCTCACAGACCTCCTCCAGGGCTCACCACCATCCATAAGCCATTCTTTCCAATACTCCCAACTGACTCACTATTACCATTCCCAGAAGGCCTGCCTAGCTCTCCACAGAAATCTCACAGCCTTTGAGGAACTGTGTGTCTCCCAATCTCCTTTACATAAGTCGGTCAGCACTCTGTACACCCTCCTACTGACGTTCTCCACTACTGATCCCCTGGCTTTCTGCTCAGCCTGGGAGAGGGAGCTAAACTGTCCCCTCTCCACTGAAGTCTGGACCCAAGCCTTCTCATGGGGCCACCGGTCCTCCACCTCGTGTAAAGCTCACGAAACTAACTACAAAATTATAACAAGGTGGTACCGAGTTCCCTCCCTACTATCTCACATCTTTCCAATGGTCTCAGACAGGTGTTGGCGATGTGGTGGTCCGGGGGGCACCATGACACACATTTGGCTGAGCTGTCCGGCTCTCGACTCCTTTTGGTCCCAGGTTACCGAGGTAATGTCTAAACTGACCTCTATCCAAATACGTAAAGATCCAAAGCTGATGTTACTGTCTATGCACCCACCATCCTGGCCTAAAACATCATCGAGACTCCTACACTTTCTCCTTTTAGCGGCCAGGACGGTGATCCCCAGGCTTTCGTCATGATTTCATGAGGTTTCCCACCTCTATCGTATGAAAGAACTCCTTGCGGACTCCCGTAACCACTTAGATAGGTTCTTTAGTGTCTGGAGGCCCTGGACAGAGTTTATGTCCTCTTCTGAATTTGAAACCCTACACTTAAACTCTCATGACCCTGCTCTACATCCCCGCTAAGTTACTCCTACCGTTAGCTGCCATCCCGGTGCCTGGTCGCCCCCAAATCCGTACGCGTTGACAGGTAACGTGCTCCAAATCTCTAGACCTTCCCCTCCTCTCTCTGTCTTCTCCTCACCCCCCTCCAGCCCCTGAACTTTTCTTTCTCTCTTTTCTCTCTTTCTTTTTCCTCCTCCTTGCCTCCCATCTCTGTCCTCCTGACTAATATTGCATTCCATGTCTACCCTTTCTTTATGCCTGTTCAGTACACTTCTATAACGTAATGAGAGAGTGGTAAATGCGGTTGACCATTAGTTGAATGCAGACACAAGACTACCATCCTCTACTTGTCTTATTGCATAGGTCCCCCAAGACCCACTGTACTTTTCACATGTTTGGATTGTTGTCCATTGGTACTTTGACCCCCAGTAGTCCGAGAGTGTATTCTGTTACTGATGATATTCATTTTTCTGGGGTGATATGGAATTGTTATGTAATTTTCTTATGAAACTTTAATAAACTTTACTTTGAAAAAAAAAAAAAAAGTGATCAAAAAGTCTGATCAATACAAAAATTGTACCGCTAAAATCTTCAGATCACGCTGCAAAAAATGATCCCTCATACTGCCTTAGACATGTAAAAATACATACAGGTAAAAAAGTTATAGGGGTCAGAAGATGACAATTTTAAACGTATTAATTTTCGTGCATGTAGTTATGATTTTTTCCAGAAGTAGTACAAAATCAAACCTTTATAAATAGGGTATGATTTTAATCGTATGGACCTACAGAATAAAGAGAAGTTGTAATTTTTACCGAAGAATGTCCTGCGTAGAAATGGAGACCCCCAAAAATTACAAAATTGTGTTTTTTCTTCAATTTTGTCGAACAATGATTTTTTTTTTGTTTTGCCGTAGATTTTTGGGTAAAATGACTAATGTCACTGCAAAGTAGAATTGGTGATGCAAAAGATAAGCCATCATATGGATTTTTAGGTGGAAAATTGAAGGGTTATGATTTTTTAAATGTAAGGAGGAAAAAAGGAAAGTGCAAAAACAGAAAAACGCTCTGTCCTTAAGGGGTTAATTAGCCAGGTAAAAAATCATGAATCTCTACTTTTTAAAATAACTTCTAGCTTTGTAACTGCAATTAAAATATTCTTGTTTATTATTATGGTCTGGAGCATATTAGAGTTTCAAGACTGTTTGTTTGTTTTTTTTTGCGATTAAAACGCCTTCAAGTCCAACAAGATTGACTATTAATTTTCATGATGTGTTTATGTTAATGCTGTGTTTATACAGAGGAAAGGAAAAACAAAATACAGATGTCAGTTTAATCCTTAAGAGATTTAAAACATCTTTCTAACTGCAAATAAATCCCTGGTTTAATAACCACACATGACAGTGCATTTCTATCCAGAAACATTTATAGGTTTATATTTTTACAATAAGCAGTGATTTAAAATAAAATTCCCTGAAATGCATCTTTTATATTCACACTTCAAGATTATGATGCATTGTGTCAAATTGTATTCAAAGTTCTATCCTGAGCAGGTCTTATTCAATGCTGGAGAAATCTTTCACAATGCATTCAGAAAGTCTTCAGACCCTTTCACTTTTTTTTATATTTTGTTTTGCTGCGGCCGTGTACAAAAATGTACAAAAATAAATCATGTTTCCCCATCATTCTGCACTAAATGCCTCACAATCACAAAGTAATAGCAAGATGTTAGGCATCTTTGCTTATTCAAACTTAAAATATGTTTTAAATGTGTTTTGTGTGCGATTTTCTGTATTTGATGGTTTTTGAGGTGTTATGGATTATTATGTGTGCTCATGTAAACACTTCAATAATTTTTTAGTAAACCCATTTTTCACATTATTATTTTTTGTGTGGTTGTATACCTTGCACTGTATTTAGTTCTCGGCTATACAGAATAATAACATTGACATGTGGAAATAGCGAAAATAAAAGCATGTACATCAGAAGGAATATACACAATAGTCATATGTACTAGCGCATACTGACTACAAGTACACACATAAGCCCAGGTTCATCAAAGAATGTCTATGGTAGAGCTATTTCCCATGTTTATTTGGGTGTTGGGTTTGACTAGCATGCATCTTATTTATCAAGAAGGTGAAGCAGGATGATGAATTTTGCGCAGTTCTGCTGTGGTGGGAAAAGCTCTACCACATACACTTTTTCTAGATGCTTGTGAGAGAGGGAAGTAGACACTTTCCCGGGTACTGAATTTAGCAGGTTAGGTGTTTTTACTTACTTTACCAGAGCTGCCGTGACATTTTTAATCACTAAATATGCTGCTTGCGCCTGAACTGCACCAAAAGATAGACAAAAAAAATGCTCTAAAAACAATGATAAATCTCCCCAAATGTGTTCAATCCATTTAACCCCTTAAGGACTGAGCCCTTTTTCACCTTAAGGACTCAGCCATTTTTTGCAATTCTGACCACTGTCACTTTAAACATTAATAACTCTGGAATGCTTTTAGTTATCAATCTGATTCCGAGATTGTTTTTTCGTGACATATTCTACTTTAACTTAGTGGTAAAATTTTTTGGTAACTTGCATCCTTTCTTGGTAAAAATTACAAAATTTTATGAAAAATTTGAAAATTTAGCATTTTTCTAACTTTGAAGCTCTCTGCTTGTAAGGAAAATGGATATTCAAATTTTTTTTTTTTATTCACATATACAATATGTCTACTTTATGTTTGCATCATAAAATTGACAAGTGTTTACTTTTGGAAGACACCAGAGGGCTTCAACGGTCAGCAGCAATTTTCCAATTTTTCACAAAATTTTGAAACTCTCTTTTTTTCAGGGACCAGTTCAGGTTTGAAGTGGATTTGAAGGGCCTTCATATTAGAAATACCCCATAAATGACCCCATTATAAATACTGCACCCCCCAAAGTATTCAAAATGACATTCAGTCAGCATTTTAACCCTTTAGGTGTTTCACAGGAATAGCAGCAAAGTGAAGGAGAAAATTCACAATCTTCATTTTTTACACTCGCATGTTTTTGTAGACCCAATTTTTTAATTTTTGCAAGGGGTAAAAAGGAGAACATTTTTACTTGTATTTGAAACCCAATTTCTCTCGAGTAAGCACATACCTCATATGTCTATGTTAATTGTTCGGCGGGCGCAGTAGAGGGCTCAGAAGGGAAGGAGCGACAAATGGTTTTTAGGGGGCATGTCACATTTAGGAAGCCCCTATGGTGCCAGAACAGCAAAAAATAACACATGGCATACCATTTTGGAAACTAGACCCCTCGGGGAACATAACAAGGGGTAAAGTAAACCTTAATACCCCACAGGTGATTCACAACTTTTGCATACGTAAAAAAAAAAAAAAAAAAAATTCACTAAAATGCTTGGTTTCCCAAAAGTTTTACATTTTTAAAAAGGGTAATAGCAGAAAATACCGCCCAAAATTTGAAGCCCAATTTCTCCCGATTCAGAAAACACCCCATATGGGGGTGAAAAGTGCTCTGCTGGCGCACTACAGGTCTCAGAAGAGAAGGAGTCACATTTGGCTTTTTTGAAGGAAATTTTGCTCTGGGGGCATGCCGCATTTAGGAAGCCCCTATGGTGCCAGGACAGCAAAAAACCCCAGATGGCATACCATTTTGCAAACTAGACCCTTTGGGGAACGTAACAAGGGGTAAAGTGAACCTTAATACCCCAAAGGGGTTTCACAACTTTTGCATATGTAATAAAAAAAAAAAAATTACCTAAAATGCTTGGTTTCCCAAAAAATTTACATTTTTACAAAGGGTTAAAGCAAAAAATACCCCCCAAAATTTGAAGCCCAATTTCTCCCGATTCAGAAAACACCCCATATGGGGGTGAAAAGTGCTTTGCTGGCGCACTACAGGTCTCAGAAGAGAAGGAGTCACATTTGGCTTTTTTGAAGGAAATTTTGCTCTGGGGGCATGCCGCATTTAGGAAGCTCCTATGGTGCCAGGACAGAAAAAAAAAAAAACATGGCATACCATTTTGGAAACTAGACCCCTCGGGGAACGTAACAAGGGGTTAAGTGAACCTTAATACCCCACAGGTGTTTCACGACTTTTGCATATGTAAAAAAAATAAAAAAAAATTTTACCTAAAATGCCTCTTTTCCCAAAAATTTTACATTTTTAAAAAGGGTAAAAGCAGGAAATACCCCCCAAAATTTGTAAAACAATTTCTCCCGAGTATGGCGATACCCCATATGTGGCCCTAAACTGTTGCCTTGAAATACGACAGGGCTCCAAAGTGAGAGCACCATGCGCATTTGAGGCCTAAATTAGGGACTTGCATAGGGGAGGATTTGGGGTATTCTACGCCAGTGATTCCCAAACAGGGTGCCTCCAGCTGTTGTAAAACTCCCAGCATGCCTGGACAGTCAGTGGCTATCTGGCAATACTGGGAGTAGTTGTTTTGCAACAGCTGGAGGCTCCGTTTTGGAAACAGTGGCGTACCAGACGTTTTTCATTTTTATTGGGGAGGGGGGCTGTGTAGGGGTATGTGTATTTGTAGTGATTTTTACTTTTTATTTTATTGTGTGTTAGTGTAGTGTTTTTAGGGTACAGTCACATGGGCGGGGGTTCACAGTAGTTTCACGCTGGCAGTTTGAGCCGCAGCTCAAACTTGCAGCCGGATACTTACTGTAATCCTCCGCCCATGTGAGTGTACCCTGTACGTTCACATTGGGGGGGGGGGGCGGGACGGGACGTCCAGCTGTTGCAAAACTACAACTCCCAGCATGTACGGTCTATCAGTGCATGCTGGGAGTTGTAGTTTTGCAACCGCTGGAGGCTCCGTTTTGGAAACAGTGGCGTACCAGACGTTTTTCATTTTTATTGGGGAGGGGAGGGGGGCTGTGTAGGGGTATGTGTATACGTAGTGTTTTTTACATTTTATTTTGTGTTAGTGTAGTGTAGTGTTTTTAGGGTACAGTCGCACGGGGTTTCACAGTAGTTTCTCGCTGGCAGTTTGAGCTGCGACAGAAAATTTGCCGCAGCTCAAACTTGCAGCCGGATACTTGCTGTAATCCTCCGCCCATGTGAGTGTACCCTGTACGTTCACATTGGGGGGGGAACATCCAGCTGTTGCAAAACTACAACTCCCAGCATGTACGGCATATCAGTGCATGCTGGGAGTTGTAGTTTCGCAACAGCTGGAGGCACACTGGTTGTGAAACACAGAGTTTGGTAACAAACTCAGTGTTTTGCAACCAGTGCGCCTTCAGCTGTTGCAAAAGCTACAACCCCCAGCATGTACGGACAGCGGAAGGGCATGCTGGGTCTTGTAGTTATGCAACAGCTGGAGGCATACTACTTTGGCTGGGGATGCTGGGGACTGTAGTTATGCAACAGCTGGAGACACACTAATTTGCTACATAACTCAGTGTGCCTTCAGCTGTTGCAAAACTACAACTCCCAGCAGTCACCGACAGCCAACGAGCATGCTGGGAGTTGTAGTTATGCAACCAGCAGATGCACTACTACAACTCCCAGCATGCACTTTAGCTGTTGGTGCAAGCTGGGAGTTGTAGTTACACAACAGCTGAAGGTACACTTTTCCATAGAAAAAATGTGCCTCCAGCTGTTGCAAAACTACAAGTCCCAGCATGCCCATAAGGGCATGCTGGGAGTTGTGGTGGTCTGCCTCCTGCTGTTGCATAACTACAGCTCCCAGCATGCCCTTTTTGCATGCTGGGAGCTGTTGCTAAGCAACAGCAGGAGGCTGTCACTCACCTCCAACGATCCTCGCCGCACAGGTCAGTCCCTCGTCGTCTCCGCCGCGGCCGTCACTCCTGGGGCCCCGATCCTAACATTGACGCCGGGGATCGGGGTCCCCAGCACCCGGGGTGCACGTCCCGCACCCGCTCACGTCCTCCGGAAGAGTGGCGGAGCGGGTTGCGGGAGTGACACCCGCAGCAGGCGCCCAGATTGGTCGGCCGGTAATCCGGACGACGAATCAGGGCGATCGTGAGGTGGCACCAGTGCCACCTCACGCCTGCAGGCTCTGGCTGTTCGGGGCCATCGGAGACGGCCCCGAACAGCCTGTAATTCCGGGTCACCGGGTCACTGGAGACCCGATTGACCCGGAATCTGCTGCAGATCGCTGGACTGAATTGTCCAGCGATCTGCGGCCATCGCCGACATGGGGGGGCATAATGACCCCCCTGGGCGATATGCCCCGATGCCTGCTGAACGATTTCAGCAGGCATCGGGCACCGGCTCCCCTCCGGCTAGCGGCGGGGGGCCGGGAATGGACAGTACGTACTCAAACGTCCTGAGTCCTTAAGGACTCGGAAAAGGGGACGTTTGAGTACGTCCTGCGTCCTTAAGGGGTTAATGGACAGAGGAACATTGTTGAGTTGAGGTGAGTTTTGTCCGGCATTTTTTTCCTATTCATATATATATATATATATATATATATATATATATATATATATATAGCAAACAAAATGTAGAGCAGCGCCCAAGTAGATAGTAGATGGTGCAGGCAGCGATGAAAAGATCCTAGGTCAAGGTAGGTAACACATCCAAGAAGAGGCTGCAGCATTCAAGGTTATGAGTGTAGAAAAGGTGTTTATTCCATATCAATACAAAAAGTGCCTAATATATATATATATATATATATATATATATATATATATATATATACTTATCAATGTGGCGCACAGCGTTTACAATTTGCGTTGCATGGAACATTTTATCGAAATGCACCCGAAAACAAAAACCCGGAAAAAAAAAGAGAAATTTACATTTGCAAGACACATCGTATACGTGAAGAAGCATAAAAAGACATACAAATACATAGGGAGAATGGAGAGCAAATAAAAAAAAATTAAAAATAAAAGCAAATGTCAACAAAAAAAATGCCAAAGGGGAGTATGTTGCACAGAAAATTTATTTTAATATTAGATAAAGCAAAAAACCAGCAGAGGTAACAATATTCATTGTATTACCATTATTAAGACAACAGGGCAAGGTTTATGCCTTTTTAAAGAAGGCATCCAGAGTGGACTGAAATTTTTCTACATTTCCTGGGGTTTTTACAACTGTTTGGGACATGAGTGTTTTGAAAATCTAAAATTCTCTACTTCTAGAGTATTTGATTTAGCAAATGGAGGGTTTTTCGTTAAAATGTTGCTAGGGTGGAAGGTAGAAAATATTCTCATGCCTACTGGTAGGTGGTGTAGCTTTGTGCCTAAAAAATACATTTGCACAGAAAATAGCGACTTTTGACAAAAGTCGCAAATGATAAATACGAGACTACTCCATGGTCAAAAAGAAAAAGTTCTATGGCAAAAAGAGTGAAACTCTCTATTTCTGTTTCTGAGGTTTTTTTTGTCAGGATTTTTCTGGTGCTAAGTATTGCACATTGTGTCGCACGCAACGTAAAACACAGGATATGACACTTTGAAGTAGACACTTACCTGGGTCCTGAATTTGGCAGGTAAGGTGTTTTTACTTACTTTCACAGAGCTGCCATGACATTTTTACTTGCATTTTAGATGCTACAATCAAATTTGATTGCAGTGTCTAAGGGGTTAAAGCCGGGCATCACCGTGATCGGTGATGTCTGGCATTAGAGATGGGTCCTGGTGGCAGATAGCCACCAGGACAACCCAGCTATGACCCATGCCCAGCTCCTGATCACATGCGATAGAAGGGGAGTGGGACGCTGTTGTCCACAAGAGGCTAAAGGTTGAATTGTGGAAGGTAGAAGGGATTCTCACGCCTTCTGGTAGGTGGTGTACCTTTGCGCCTGAAAAGGTACCTTTCTACACAAAATAGCGACTTTTGACAAAAGTCGCAAATGATAAATACGTGACCACTGCATGGTCAAAAAGAAAAAAGTTCTACGGGTAGGCAAAAAGAGTGAAACTGTCTATATCAAAAGCAGCATAAAAGTCGCTAAATATGCTGCTTATGCCTGAACTGAGCCAAAAAAATGTTCTAAAAGCAATGATAAATCTCCCCCATAAAGTTTGGCCAATAAAGGGTAAAACTGAGAAATCAGTAAACAGAACAACCAGAGAAGCACACTGTCCAGCCACAGCAAAAAGAATATGTATGACAAATAAGAAACCAGTAAGTCCCATGTTATCCCTGTCACTATAACCAGGGCACACAATACAAAATAATTCCTAATTCCTAGCATCACTCAGGGTGAACTAGATAAACTTCTCACAGAGGCATAAGAACATTGAGTCAGGGGGAGGAACACCAAGTGCCCCAGACCATTTCAAACTTAGCAGGGCACTTTCTATGTTTATACACCACTTTAGCAAAGGGAATGAGAGAATTCACCAGTTTTATCCATTTGGAACATGTAGGGTATCTGGGATTCATCCATTGCAGGGCTGTTACCTTCCTGGCCAGGAACAGGGATTCACATAAGAAAGTACAGGAATGATGGGGCCACACCTCCTCATCCAGGATGCCAAACAAGCAAATTAGAGGGTCCGCCTGAGGCGGGGGGCTACCAAAGTAGCCAAGACCTGTAGGACCTCCCTCCAAAACAATGCTACAATAGGCAGTGTCCCACATAAGATGCCAAAAGTCTGCGCCAGGAGTGAAGCATCGATGACAAGCATCAGAAGCTGCATGTTCCATTTTTTTTTCTTTCAATAGTTTTTTATTGAATTTTACCATAATAGAAAAACAAACATTTATAAAGGACAGATGCAGCTGTCAACTTATTATTTTACGACAACAAAAACAGAGAACAGTTGTTTACTGCATATAGGAAGACTTGATTGTCGATTCAATCTTACATATAAGATAGGCAGTTGTTTAACCAAACCAAAAGGAAAACAGAAATAAAAAGACTAAAGTAAACTAAATAAAAATAAAGAAACAGGTAATGGAGAGGTATGCAGCTTTCCCTGGTGAGGATCACACAGCGGCGCTAGCAGGAAGCTGTCAGTCAATCATGTACAGGAACAGCAGAGGTAAAACCAAGCAGGTTTATTGGTTTAACCCTTAAGGACCGAGGGTTTTTCTGTTTTTGCTTTTTTGTTTTTTCCTCCTTGGCTTTAAAAAATCATAACTCTTTCAATTTTGCACCTAAAAATCCATATGATGGCTTATTTTTTGCAACACCAATTCTACTTTGTAATGACATCAGTCATTTTGCCCAAAAATCTACGGTGATACAGAAAAAAAAATAATTGTGAGACAAAATTGAAAAAAAAAACGCTGTTTTGTAAATTTTGGGGGCTTCCGTTTCTACGTAGTACATTTTTCAGTAAAAATCACACCTTATCTTTATTCTGTAGGTCCATATGATTAAAATGATACCCTACTTATATAGGTTTGATTTTGTCATACTTCTGTAAAAAATCATAGCTATATGCAGGAAAAGTAATACGTTTAAAATTGTCATCTTCTGACCCCTATAACTTTTTTATTTTTCTGCGTATGGGGCGGTAGGAAACCAGTGATCAATGATTCTGTCGCTTGACTGCTCATGCCTGGATCTCAGGCACTGAGCAGTCATTCGGCAATCGGACAGCGAGGAGGCAGGTAGGGCAGGTAGGGCAGGTAGGGCAGGTTCGAGATGCCGCGATTTTGCCGCAGCTATTCCAAACAGCTCCCTGAGCTAACCGGCATGCTTTCACTTTCACTTTAGACGCGGCGTTCAACTTTGAATGCCGCATCTAAAGGGTTAATAGCATGCGGCACCACGATCAATGCCGCATGCTATTAGCCACGGGTCCTGGCTGTGGCCCCGCGTTATAGATAGGGAGCAGACTCATGACGTACCGGTACGTCATGCGTCCTTAAGGAGTTAAAATGAAACAGGTACAGAGACAACGTGTTTCGCAAGGATCCCCTTGCTTTGTCAGGTCAGGTGTGGGAATTGAGTTCCTGCACTTTTTCCACCCCAGGAACACCATTCCCTTTAGCAGGAGTCCCGCAGGACCAGCCCTTATGTGGAAGAGTTCCCACACTTTTTTTTAAAAAAAACTCTAGCGAGATTTCAATGCTGGAGTAAAAACCATACGAAAAAGTATTGCAAAAGATAAAAACATTACAATATGTATAGAAACCGATAGAGACAGCAAAACATTATTTGATAGGTAAACATTAAAGTTACATATCTTGTTAATTCCATGGTGCGGTAAAGTGCATAGTTTTTTAATCCAGGGTACTTCACTCTTTAGTAATCTTGCTTTTATTTGTTCTTTATTCTGACCCTCTATACTTTCTAGTACCTGCCATCTTAGTTTGTTTACATTGTGGCCATTTTCAAAAAATGTCTAGCCACATTTGTCTCAAATATGTGGAATACCTGAATGAATGTCATCCTTTTATTGAATTCTCACGTGAGATAAATGAAAAAGAAATACATTATTTAGATGTAAAGATAATTAAAAATGAGGAAGGTACATTGGATAACACACTATATGAAAAAAGTACTGATCGAAATAATTTGCTGCATCGGGACAGTAGACATGCCACACAAGTATTTTTAAAGGTATACCAAAAGGCAAACTGATTAGAACAAAGATAATTTGCAAGAAAGAAAGTGAGTTTCAGAAAAATAAAAACATTATGGTTTAAAAGCTCATACTGAGGGGCTATGACAGTGAGCAAATGGAAGAAATTGCCATATACAGTGGGGATCCAAAGTTTTGGCACCCCAGGTAAAATTTTTTATTAATGTGCATAAAGAAGCCAAAGAAAGATGGAACAATCTCAAAAAGGCATCAAATTACAGATTAGACATTCTTATATTATGTCAACAAAAGTTAGATTTTATTTCCATCATTTACACTTTCAAAAAAACATAAAACAAAAAAATGGTGTCTGCAAAAGTTTGGGCACCCTGTAGAATTTATAGCATGCACTGCCCTCTTTGCAAAGCTGAGACCTGCCAGTGTCATAGATTGTTCTCAATCATCATCTGGGAAGACCAGGTGATGTCAATCTCAAAAGATTTAAATGCCCAGACTCATCTGACCTTGCCCCAACAATCAACACCATGGGTTCTTCTAAGCAGTTGTCTAGAAATCTGAAACTGAAAATAATTAATGCTCACATAGCTGGAGAAGGCTGTAAGAATATAGCAAAAGATTTTCAGATGTCAATATCCTCTGTTCGGAAAGTAATTAAGAAATGGCAGTCATCAGGAACAGTGGAAGTTAAAGCAAGATCTGGAAGACCAAGAAAAATATCAGACAAAACAGCTCGCAGGATTATGAGAAAAACTATTCAAAACCCACGTTTGACTACACAATCCCTCCAGAAAGATCTGGCAGACACTAGAGTTGTGATACACTATTCCACTATAAAGAGATACTTGTACAAATATGGTCTTCATGGAAGAGTCATCAAAAGAAAACCTCTTCTACGTCCTCACCACAAAAATCAGCGTTTGAACTTTGCAAATTAACATATAGACAAGCCTGATGTATTTTGGAAACAAGTTCTGTGGACCAATGAGGTTAAAATTGAACTTTTTGGCCGGAATGAGCAAAGGTACATTTGGACAAGAAGGGAACAGAATTTAATGAAAAGAACCTCTGTCCAACTGTTAAGCATGGGGTGGATCAATAATGCTTTGAGGTTGTATGCAGCCAGTGGCACAGGGAACATCTCACAAATAGAAGGAAAAATGGATTCAATAAAATTTCAGCAAATTTTGGATGCTAATTTGATGCCATCTGTGAAAAAGCTGAAGTTAAAGAGAGGATGGCGTCTACAAATGGATAATGATCCTAAACAAACCTCGGGGATTACATCAAGAGGCGTTCACAATCTCCTGACCTCAACACAATTGAAAATCTATGGATAGACCTTAAAAGAGCAGTGCGTGACAGACAGCCCGTAAATCTCAAAGAACTGGAAGACTTTTGTAAGGAAGAATGGGCAAAGATACCTTAAACAAGAATTGTAAGACTCTTGGCTGGCTACAAAAAGTGTTTACAAGCTATGATACTTGCCAAAGGGGGCAGTACAAGATATAAACTCTGCAGGGTGCCCAAACTTTTGCAGACACCATTTTTTTGTTTTCTGTTATTTTTGAAAGTGTAAATGATGGAAATAAAATCTAACTTTTGTTGACATATTATAAGAATGCATAATCTGTAATTTGATGCCTTTTGGAGATTTTTCCATCTTTCCTTGGCTTCTTTATGCACATTAATACAAATTTTTACCTGGGGTGCCCAAACTTTTGATCACCACTGTAAAAAGAGGGATTACCTTGAGAAGAAAAATAAAATGAAAAAGAAAAATCAAGAAACTGAAGTGAGTAAATACTGGGGCTTACTCGGGGCAGATGAAAAAGTTGGTCATCTGTTCCGTGGTCGCCAGAGGTTTATATATAGAAAAAAATAATTGATAGCAAATTATCTTATAAGAGCAGACGTTAAAAAGAATAAAAAACAAACAGGCAAACAGACAGTTTTGAGGGCGAGCCCAATGAGGGGAACTAAAATTCCCATCAGAGGATGGCACTCGTGTAATAGCACCCAGGAAATTTACCTACTAAAATGCCTGTGCAAGAAAGGCTATGTCGGGAAGACTATTAGAAGTATTAAACAGAGAATTAATTAACACAAAAGAGTTATCCGTACATACAAAAATAGAGTTGATGGAAGATAGGTGAAACAGAAAGAAGAATTTGAGACAAGTGTGGCTAGAATTTTTTTTGAAAATGACCACAATGTAAACGAACTAAGATTTCAGGTACTATAAAGTATAGAGGGGGAGAATAAAGAACAAATAAAAGCAAGATTACTAAAGAGTGAAGTACGCTGGATTCAAAAACGATGCACTTTACAGCCCCATGGGATACTGTATGTAACTTTAATGTTTTCCCATGAAATAATGTTTTGCTGTCTCTATTGGTCTCTATACATATTGTAATGTTTTTATCTTTAGTAATACTTTTTCATATGGTTTTAACTCCAGCATTGAAATCTCGCGAGAGTTATTTACCTATGTATTGTGGTGATGGGAATTTGCACTATGCTTGACAAAGGAGGTGTGTCCTCTGAAACATTGCAGACGTTCCTTCCAGACTTTCTGGGAATGGAGACGGCCGGATGAAAGAGTGCTGGTGCAGCTGCACATGGAAACCGGATAAGCTGTTAATGTCTCCAGTTTACACTTTGCGGACTTTTTGATACACATTGGGTGATTATTTGTCATTGGATTCTTGTACATGAATGAATATTATATAAAGAGAGAATATTTGATGCATTTATAACAGAGTATGTGTTTTTTTGCTTATGATTGATAAATTTGATTTCCATTGATCATTTTTGTGTGCTTTTATTGTCAGCACATTCAACTATGTAAAGACGAAAGTATTTCATATGATTAGTTCTTTCATTCAGATCTAGGATGTGTTATCTTAGTGTTTCCTTTATTTTTTCAAGCAGTGTATTTTGTAATCTATGTTGAGTAAAGATATGGGGAGATAGGAGCTACAGTCTATGGGATTCTTTTAAGGCTTTAAAAGCAATATAATAGTGGCCTCGTACAAGGAAGGGGTGAACGCCCCCTCCCTAAATGCCACATTTTACATTTCTAAACGTACTGGCAAGATAATCTCGGAGTACCGAAGATAAACCTCCAGAGGGAGACCATCTGGTCCAGGAGATTTACCTTTGGCCATATCAGAGATAGCGTATTGAAGTTCAAGCAATGTGAGGGGAGAGGCTAGAAAATCTCTATTTAGAGCAGAGAAAGTAGGAAAGTCAATGGCATCCAAGTAAGTGTGGAGCTGATCAGCAGTATAATGTGTCTTAGAGGAGTAAAGGTCAACATAAAAGGAGGAGAACTGGCCAGCAATATCTACGCTGTCCACCAGCAAGAAGCCATCTGTGGCACCGAGTTTAAGGATAGGCGGGGCCCCAGAGTTTTGGCGCACTAGCTGGGCCAGCAGTTTGCTAGATTGATTACCATGTCCAAAATAATATTGCTTAGTAAAAATCTGTTTCCTATTCATTTTCTCATTCAAACGGAGCATGTAACTGTTTTTGAATTTCTGTTTAATATAGGCTGTGTTTGCAGCGTTGATGCTTTGAACTCAAATTATGTATTTTTCTGTATGTAATATTAGATAATATAGACACTTTATTTATGTAGTTTATTTGTCATATAGTCATACTCACATGTAGAAGTCATCATGTAACATCTAAACTACTCATTACATCGTTCTTTTGTAACTTAGCACTTTAGTTCATTTTGATATGCAATTTTCAGTTCTCACTCTGAGTGACCAAATAGTGAGATGTAATCCTGCCCCTTTAATTTGGATTAAGCCAGAGGTACACTTAAAGGGTACCTCTCATCAAAAAAACTTTTGTTATATTAAAAAGTTATATTATAGATTAATGTATGCAGAATAACTTTACAGTTGCATGTTATTAAAAAATATGCTTCTTTCTATTTAATTTTCCACTTTGAAGAAATGACCACTAGGGGTCTCCCTACCAGTCCTGGCAGCAAGCATTTCAGACTCATGCTGGAGTCCTAAACACTATGAGCTGCTAGTCTGCTTTGTTCACAAAGGAGAACACTCAGAGCTGCCAGACTGCTTTGTTCACAGCCTGTTTGGCTGTGAACAAAGCAGGCTGGCAGCTCTGAGTGTTTAGGACTCCAGCATGAGTCAGAAATGCTTGCTGACAGGACTGATCGGGAAAAATACAATAGAAAGAAGCATATTTTTCATTAACATGCTATTGGAAAGTTATTCAACATTCATTAATCTAAAATATATCAAAAGTTTATTTGATGAGAGGTACCCTTTAAGTGTACTCATATAGCATTAGGCCTCCAGAGCCCTGCCCCATTTTGGAGTCAGTTCCGCCTGATATGCACACTCTATGACATTGTCCAAGCTTACGCAGTTTTGTGCTGCTGCCGAAAGTGAGGCATGGAACAGAGCAGTGACTGTGGTGTGATCCTGCGGCACTCACGGCAGGTAATTGTAATCCTGACTACAATAAGGGCATGCATTTAAATACCACCCTCTCTCCATTTGAGATAGGAATAAAGGCAGGAAAAAAATACGTTCTCAACCGAGTGCTTCTGTCTGATTCACACAAGTATTCTAAGCCACCACAATTGCGCGGGGCTGATCAAATTCTTTGGAAGAGTAAAGAAATGAACAATTTGTTTCGGTGCTCACAAATGCCTTTTTTAGGTCCAGCAACCAACAATGTCTGGCATCCTAGGCTAGCAAGGATGCCTATAAAAACAAACCTGCTAAACTGCTTACTGATCCTACTGACCAGCTTAAACAGTATGAATAAATATAAAACAAAAATTTTCTTAAGACCTATTGGATATATAGGCATATAATAAATATATAGGCAACTAATAAAATAATAGTAATGATTTTTGTATCTTTATTTTCACTAAAATTGACACTTTTAAGTTGACCCTATGTTTTCATGTGCAAGACTTTAAAGGGGTTATCCACCATAAGGTGATTTTAGTATGTACCTGCCAGACAGTAATGGACATGCTTAGAAAGGATCTGCGCTTGTCTTGGGGCTACATGGCTATGTTGTGAGATTACCATAACACTGTGGCTAGCTTTTTGTGAACTGGTATTTCCTTTTTGCCTTTTCTTTTTTTTTATTCAAATCCCACAATTCCATTTTCCTACCTCCCACACATCAGCCACTCCACCCATTGAAACATAAATGAGCGGCATCCATTCAAAAGACCTGTGGTTTTCAATTAGGGTGCCTACAGCTGTTGCATTAGTTGCAGATTGATCTCTCTCCCACCAAGCGGTTGAAGCAGAGGCTCCTTGTTAACAGCTGACTAGTGAGTAAGATCTCGGCCGCATTGCAACCTGGGAAAAATCTGAGACAACAGTCATTTTGTATTCTGTTTAAAATAAATATTGGAGTGAAAATCACATAAGAATTGTGAGAAAACCCTCACACACAGGTACAGACACTATATTATGAACTACACTAACTTTACAGCCCCTTTAGCATAGTTAAATAAATAAAAAATCCTGGAATACCCCTTTAAGTCACGATTCTGGTCTAAGCATTGATAAATTCCCCTCTTTTTTGTGACCTATCCTTATAAATAAATACTGTAGCAATATAACATATCATCAGACTGCTGATATTACCATTGTTGTAGAACCTTAGGCATATGACCCCCACCCACTCTCCTACATAAATAAAATAAAAATAAAATACATCAGATATTTACAGTGTTTGTGAATGTCTTGTAAACATGGTTTAAATAGAAGTTATTGTTCCTAATTTCCCTTGCTATAGCCCATTTAAGAACTTAGCATCTAGCGTCAAACTAGCATTACCGAGTAGCAACCAATCAGTAAGTAAATGTCATTAAGTATATAAAATCTATTTGGTGATTGTTTTTCATGGTTCATCGCAAATGTTACTCCTAGATGAAATATTCATAAATCTGCAGTAATGCTTTGGTCCATAATAACGTTTCAAGATTATTCAATACCCATGAAGTTTAAATGTTTCATCGGAAAGCAACTTGTAAACCTAGGGCAGATTGAAATGACCTAAATTAATATTCAGGTCAAAAGAGCAATTCAATTTTAACATAAATTAAATCAAAGCACAGTTATTCATCCATGAATAAAGTAAATTATATGTTTTCAAATGGTTCGATCTCCAACATGACTGAATCCATTCTAGGATATATTTAGATGAGTCGATCTGTGAATCAACTTTTGCTAATATCCATAGACCAATAGGAAATATGTTGTAATTTTATACCTTCATAGTAAAAATACACATATTGACACTAATGTGAGTTATATTGTTAAAACATTTCAACACTATATATATTTTTTATATTTATGTTTTTTGTAGAGAATATAGAGAGATTATTGTCACGATGCCGGCTGGCAGGTAGTGGATCCTCTGTGCCAGAGAGGGATTGGCGTGGACCGTGCTAGTGGACCGGTTCTAAGCCACTACTGGTTTTCACCAGAGCCCGCCGCAAAGCGGGATGGTCTTGCTGCGGCGGTAGTGACCAGGTCGTATCCACTAGCAACGGCTCACCTCTCTGGCTGCTGAAGATAGGCGCGGTACAAGGGAGTAGGCAGAAGCAAGGTCGGACGTAGCAGAAGGTCGGGGCAGGCAGCAAGGATCGTAGTCAGGGGCAACGGCAGAAGGTCTGGAACACAGGCTAGGAACACACAAGGAACGCTTTCACTGGCACAATGGCAACAAGATCCGGCAAGGGAGTGCAGGGGAAGTGAGGTGATATAGGGAAGTGCACAGGTGAACACACTAATTGGAACCACTGCGCCAATCAGCGGCGCAGTGGCCCTTTAAATCGCAGAGACCCGGCGCGCGCGCGCCCTAGGGAGCGGGGCCGCGCGCGCCGGGACAGAACAGACGGAGAGCGAGTCAGGTAGGGGAGCCGGGGTGCGCATCGCGAGCGGGCGCTACCCGCATCGCGAATCGCATCCCGGCTGGCAGCGGAATCGCAGCGCCCCGGGTCAGAGGACGTGACCGGAGCGCTGCAGCGGGGAGAGTGAAGCGAGCGCTCCGGGGAGGAGCGGGGACCCGGAGCGCTCGGCGTAACAGTACCCCCCCCTTGGGTCTCCCCCTCTTCTTAGAGCCTGAGAACCTGAGGAGCAGACTTTTGTCTAGGATGTTGTCCTCAGGTTCCCAGGATCTCTCTTCAGGACCACAACCCTCCCAGTCCACTAAAAAAAAATTTTTCCCTCTGACCTTTTTGGCAGCTAAGATTTCTTTGACCGAGAAGATGTCCGAGGAGCCGGAAACAGGAGTGGGAGGAACAGATTTGGGAGAAAAACGGTTGAGGATGAGTGGTTTGAGAAGAGAGACGTGAAAGGCATTAGGGATACGAAGAGAAGGAGGAAGAAGAAGTTTATAAGAGACAGGATTAATTTGACACAAAATTTTGAAAGGACCAAGATAGCGTGGTCCCAACTTGTAGCTAGGGACACGGAAGCGGACATATTTAGCGGAGAGCCATACCTTGTCTCCAGGGGAAAAAACGGGAGGAGCTCTTCTTTTCTTATCCGCGAACTTCTTCATGCGTGATGAAGCCTGTAAGAGAGAATTTTGGGTCTCTCTCCATATGATGGAAAGGTCACGAGAAATTTCATCCACAGCGGGCAGACCAGAGGGTAAGGGAGTAGGGAGGGGGGGAAGAGGGTGACGGCCGTACACCACGAAAAATGGGGATTTGGAGGAAGACTCAGAGACCCTGAAGTTATACGAGAATTCGGCCCATGGGAGGAGATCTGCCCAGTCATCCTGGCGGGAGGAAACAAAATGTCGCAAATAATCACCCAAGATCTGGTTAATTCTCTCTACTTGTCCATTGGACTGGGGATGATATGCAGAAGAAAAATTTAATTTAATCTTGAGTTGTTTACAGAGAGCCCTCCAGAATTTAGACACGAATTGGACGCCTCTATCCGAGACAATCTGCGTAGGCAACCCGTGAAGACGAAAAATGTGTACAAAAAATTGTTTAGCCAACTGAGGCGCAGAAGGAAGACCAGGAAGAGGGATGAAATGTGCCATTTTGGAGAATCGATCAACGACCACCCAAATAACAGTGTTGCCACGGGAAGGGGGTAAATCAGTAATAAAATCCATACCAATCAGAGACCAAGGCTGTTCGGGGACAGGCAGAGGATGAAGAAAACCAGCGGGCTTCTGGCGAGGAGTCTTATCCCGGGCACAGATAGTGCAGGCTCGCACAAAGTCCACAACATCCGTCTCCAGAGTCGGCCACCAATAGAAGCGGGAGATGAGTTGCACAGATTTCTTGATACCCGCATGACCTGCGAGATGGGAGGAGTGACCCCATTTGAGGATTCCGAGGCGTTGGCGAGGAGAAACAAAGGTCTTTCCTGGAGGAGTCTGCCTGATGGAGGCAGGAGAAGTGGAGATCAGGCAGTCAGGTGGAATGATGTGTTGCGGAGAGAGTTCAACTTCTGAGGCATCCGAGGAACGAGAGAGAGCATCGGCCCTAATGTTCTTATCGGCAGGACGAAAGTGAATCTCAAAATTAAATCGGGCAAAGAACAGAGACCACCGGGCCTGGCGAGGATTCAGCCGTTGGGCAGACTGGAGGTAGGAGAGGTTCTTGTGGTCGGTGTAGATAATAACAGGAGAACTTGATCCCTCCAGCAGATGCCTCCATTCCTCAAGTGCTAATTTAATGGCTAGAAGCTCTCGATCCCCGATGGAGTAGTTCCTCTCCGCTGGAGAGAAGGTCCTAGAGAAAAAACCACAAGTGACAGCATGCCCGGAAGAATTTTTTTGTAGAAGAACAGCTCCAGCTCCCACTGAGGAGGCATCAACCTCCAATAGGAAGGGTTTGGAAGGGTCAGGTCTGGAGAGGACGGGAGCCGAAGAAAAGGCAGACTTGAGTCGTTTAAAGGCGTCTTCTGCTTGAGGAGGCCAGGACTTGGGATCAGCATTTTTTTTGGTTAAAGCCACGATAGGAGCCACAATGGTAGAAAAATGTGGAATAAATTGCCTGTAATAATTGGCGAACCCCAAAAAGCGTTGGATAGCACGGAGTCCGGAGGGGCGTGGCCAATCTAAGACGGCAGAGAGTTTGTCTGGATCCATCTGTAGTCCCTGGCCAGAGACCAAATATCCTAGAAAAGGAAGAGATTGGCATTCAAACAGACATTTCTCAATTTTGGCATAGAGTTGGTTGTCACGAAGTCTCTGAAGAACCATACGGACATGCTGGCGGTGTTCTTCTAGATTGGCAGAAAAAATTAGGATATCGTCCAGATATACAACAACACAGGAGTATAACAGATCACGAAAAATTTCATTGACAAAGTCTTGGAAGACGGCAGGGGCGTTGCACAGGCCAAAGGGCATGACCAGATACTCAAAGTGTCCATCTCTGGTGTTAAATGCCGTTTTCCACTCGTCCCCCTCTCTGATGCGGATGAGGTTATAGGCGCCTCTTAAGTCCAATTTAGTAAAGATGTGGGCACCTTGGAGGCGATCAAAGAGTTCAGAGATGAGGGGTAAGGGGTAGCGGTTCTTAACCGTGATTTTATTAAGACCGCGGTAGTCAATGCAAGGACGTAGGGAGCCATCTTTTTTGGAGACAAAGAAAAATCCGGCTCCGGCAGGAGAGGAGGATTTACGGATAAAGCCCTTTTTTAGATTCTCCTGGACGTATTCGGACATGGCAAGAGTCTCTGGGGCAGAGAGAGGATAAATTCTGCCCCGGGGTGGAGTAGTGCCCGGGAGGAGGTCGATAGGGCAATCATAAGGCCTGTGAGGAGGTAGAGTCTCAGCTTGTTTTTTGCAGAAAACATCCGCGAAGTCCATATAGGCCTTAGGGAGCCCGGTTACTGGAGGAACCACAGAGTTACGGCAAGGGTTACTGGGAACCGGTTTTAGACAGTTCTTGGAACAAGAGGACCCCCAACTCTTGATCTCCCCAGTGGACCAATCCAGGGTTGGGGAATGAAGTTGAAGCCAGGGAAGTCCAAGGAGAATTTCCGAGGTGCAATTGGGGAGGACCAAAAGTTCAATCCTCTCATGATGAGATCCGATGCTCATAAGAAGGGGCTCCGTGCGGAAACGTATGGTACAGTCCAATCTTTCATTATTTACACAATTGATGTAGAGGGGTCTGGCGAGACTGGTCACGGGGATGTTGAACCTGTTGACGAGAGAGGCCAAAATAAAATTTCCTGCAGATCCAGAGTCCAAGAAGGCCACTGTAGAGAAGGAGAAGGCAGAGGCAGACATCCGCACAGGCACAGTAAGACGTGGAGAAGCAGAGTAGACATCAAGGACTGTCTCACCTTTGTGCGGAGTCAGCGTACGTCTTTCCAGGCGGGGAGGACGGATAGGACAATCCCTCAGGAAGTGTTCGGTACTAGCACAGTACAGGCAGAGGTTCTCCATACGGCGTCGTGTCCTCTCTTGAGGTGTCAGGCGAGACCGGTCGACCTGCATAGCCTCCACGGCGGGAGGCACAGGAACAGATTGCAGGGGACCAGAGGAGAGAGGAGCCGAGGAGAAGAAACGCCTCGTGCGAACAGAGTCCATATCTTGGCGGAGTTCCTGACGCCTTTCGGAAAAACGCATGTCAATGCGAGTGGCTAGGTGAATAAGTTCATGTAGATTAGCAGGAATTTCTCGTGCGGCCAGAACATCTTTAATGTTGCTGGATAGGCCTTTTTTGAAGGTCGCGCAGAGGGCCTCATTATTCCAGGACAATTCTGAAGCAAGAGTACGGAATTGTACGGCATACTCGCCAACGGAAGAATTACCCTGGACCAGGTTCAACAGGGCAGTCTCAGCAGAAGAGGCTCGGGCAGGTTCCTCAAAGACACTTCGGATTTCCGAGAAGAAGGAGTGTACAGAGGCAGTGACGGGGTCATTGCGGTCCCAGAGCGGTGTGGCCCAAGACAGGGCTTTTCCGGACAGAAGGCTGACTACGAAAGCCACCTTAGACCTTTCAGTGGGAAACAGGTCCGACATCATCTCCAGATGCAGGGAACATTGGGAAAGAAAGCCACGGCAAAACTTAGAGTCCCCATCAAATTTATCCGGCAAGGATAAGCGTATCCCAGGAGCGGCCACTCGCTGCGGAGGAGGTGCAGGAGCTGGCGGAGGAGATGACTGCTGAAGCTGTGGTAGTAACTGTTGTAGCATAACGGTCAGTTGAGACAGCTGTTGGCCTTGTTGCGCTATCTGTTGTGACTGCTGGGCGACCACCGTGGTGAGGTCAGCGACAACTGGCAGAGGAACTTCAGCGGGATCCATGGCCGGATCTACTGTCACGATGCCGGCTGGCAGGTAGTGGATCCTCTGTGCCAGAGAGGGATTGGCGTGGACCGTGCTAGTGGACCGGTTCTAAGCCACTACTGGTTTTCACCAGAGCCCGCCGCAAAGCGGGATGGTCTTGCTGCGGCGGTAGTGACCAGGTCGTATCCACTAGCAACGGCTCACCTCTCTGGCTGCTGAAGATAGGCGCGGTACAAGGGAGTAGGCAGAAGCAAGGTCGGACGTAGCAGAAGGTCGGGGCAGGCAGCAAGGATCGTAGTCAGGGGCAACGGCAGAAGGTCTGGAACACAGGCTAGGAACACACAAGGAACGCTTTCACTGGCACAATGGCAACAAGATCCGGCAAGGGAGTGCAGGGGAAGTGAGGTGATATAGGGAAGTGCACAGGTGAACACACTAATTGGAACCACTGCGCCAATCAGCGGCGCAGTGGCCCTTTAAATCGCAGAGACCCGGCGCGCGCGCGCCCTAGGGAGCGGGGCCGCGCGCGCCGGGACAGAACAGACGGAGAGCGAGTCAGGTAGGGGAGCCGGGGTGCGCATCGCGAGCGGGCGCTACCCGCATCGCGAATCGCATCCCGGCTGGCAGCGGAATCGCAGCGCCCCGGGTCAGAGGACGTGACCGGAGCGCTGCAGCGGGGAGAGTGAAGCGAGCGCTCCGGGGAGGAGCGGGGACCCGGAGCGCTCGGCGTAACAATTATAAAGTAGAGATTATTCTGTTCTCTAAAAGTTTTCTCATTTTGCCATGGATCATAAACATAAGGACCTGTACATTTAGACACAAAGATAACATTTCAACATTTTTTTATTAGACAAAAATTATGACATCTAAATGGAACCCTAGAATTTAACCCCTTAAAGGCGAATCCCATTTGGACCTTAACCCCTTAGGGAGCCCATTATAACCCTAATGACGGGAGCATTTTTTGCACATCTGACCACTGTCACTTTAAGCATTAATAACTCTGCAATGCTTTTACCTTTCATTCTGATTCTGAGATAGATTTTTCCTGACATATTCTACTTTGTTAGTGGTAAATCTTTGTCAATACTTGCATCATTTCTTGGTGAAAAATTCCAAAATTTGATGAAAAAATTGAAAATGTAGCATTTTTCGAACTTTGAAGCTCTCTGCTTGTAAGGAAAATAGACATTCCAAATAAATTATTTATTGATACACATATGCAATATGTCTACTTTATGTTTGCATCATAAAGTGAACATGTTTTTACTTTTGGAAGACACCAGAGGGCTTAACGAAGTATTTTCCAACCAGTGTGCCTCCAACAAAACTACAACTTCCAGAATGATCGCCGAAGTGCATGCTGGGAAAAGTAGTTATGCAACAGCTGGAGGTACGCAACTACAACTCCCAGCATGCCGAGACAGCTGTTTGCTATTTGGGCATGCTGGGAGTTGTAGTTTTGCAAGATCTAGAGGGCCACAGTTTAGAGACCACAGCATAGTGATCTCCAAACTGCTGCCCTCCAGCTGTTGCAAAACTACAAATCCCAGCATGACCACACAGCAAACAGATGTCTGGGAATGCTGGGAGTTTTAGTTTTGCAACATTTGGAGGACTACAGTTTAGAGACCACTATATAGTGGTCTCAAACTGTAGCCCTTCAGATGTTGCTAGGCAACTCACCGGCTTCCGTAGGATCCAGGGAGCCGTATCACCGTCCTCTTCTGCCGACGATACCCGCCGCTGATCGTCGCCTCTGCCGCCGCCGATGGGTAAATTAATCTTCTGCGCTGGTCCCCTTCGGTTTCCCCGTTCTGCCCTGCCTATTGTGGGTGGGCAGAACGGGGAAACCGAAAGTTAACCCGCCCCCGATCTGCTATTGGCTGTCGCTTCTAGACGATCAATAGCATGGATAAGGAGGGGTGGGACCCCTGCCACCTCACTTCTATCCCTTCAGGGGGATCGTGGGTGTCTTGGACAACCCCAATCCCCCTTATTTTCTGGGTCAAAGGGTAACCGTAGACCCGTATGACCCGGAATAGCCGCAAATCGCCCGTGTGATTTCACCGACATGGGGGGTTTCAGGACCCCCTGGGCATTGGCACGGGATACCTGCTGAATGATTTCAGCAGTCATCCCGGTTCAATCACTGCCTGACGCTCCGTCCTTAAGTACCGGGATGCGAGGGCACATCCATATGCCCTCCGTCCCAACAGGTTAAAGGGGTATTCCTGGATCAAGAGAAAATTCCAACCAATGAAAACAATAAAGCTTACACTATTGGAAAAAATGGGGGTGCCTAAAATGTAACTTTTACTCAAGTCTCTTAAAAACACACCAAAATCAAAGTGCATACAACAATTCCATCACCATAAACCATATGAAAAAATTGCCATATTTCATACCACTATTGAGTGTTTTTTTATATCCACAATATTAACTGCACATTCCCTACGCGTTTCTGATCAGATATTGAGCATCATCAGGGGATTAGCACAAACTGCATATGAATATTATAGTTATAATCTGAAAGCATGAAATATTATTATAGTGGCACCCGATACCCAGTGCCTCCTATAAGAAAGAAGTAAAAATAGCACCCTTTGTCAGATGCTCATTACACGGTGTGTAGAGTATTTTTTTATATGGCAGCGGCAATCAGATATGGCATTCCGGACCTGGAATAGAAACAAAACGGCCTCTAGTCATATAGTCTCGTCCTGTTTAATGCTGTATATTCCCATATTTCTGGGTACTGTACTTACAGTCTCGGTTTAGTTTCCATTCACCTAAAGGGAATAAAGCATAGAAGTACAAATCACTGATATGTCCGGGATACCTGCAAGAAACTTAGCTATTATGCCGCTAGGAAGCTACTTACAGTTGCCCGCCGCACGACCGGTATGAAGAATCGGATGGAGCACAAACCCGCAGTGGCGGGGAGACGTACTGTTAATGTCGGCTGCACTGTGCTCTCCATGCGATTCTTCCGGCGTCTGGCGTCATATCCTGTCGCACCAGCACTACGTCAGTCGGAGCGCGCCCTCCTCTGACACCTCAGGGGGCGGGGATAATTTCCGAGCGCAGTGTCACAATAATGGACCGGAAGTTCAATGTTGTGATTACGGCTAGCTTAGTCAAAATCTAGTTACATGTAGCAAAACCTCACTAATGTGCCATTATACTTAAATACATATTAAACGCATCATTAAACTCTCCTTTGCTGATTATTATTATTTGTATCATGAAACATATAGATGCAGGCTATCACAAACTTGGTTATGACAAAAGAGCTAAGTGACAACGTATCCTAAGCTATTAAATGGATACCAAATCCCTCATTCTTTGTGTCACTTAACCCTGTGTCATAACCAATTGCACTATATAAAAATTAAAGCCCATTGAGGCATATAGAAAAGTTAATACGAAGGGTACAGAAGGGGTGTCAACGTATCCTGGGCTATCAAAAGGATACCTGATCCAGTCGTTCTATATGTAATATAACCCCATGACTGTAATGTATTTGGTAATAACACTAATCCATAGAGGTATATAATCAGGTAATATTGTTAAGGATAAGCGTTATTGAAAACGCTATACCAAGGAGCCTATACCGAACAATGACCCAAGGACTAGGTAGACCATATATCATAGTCCCCAACGACACCCAGGTGAAACCTATCCAATAGTATTTTTCACAATCAAAAATGATAGAACACTATAGAATAGGTTATTTCTGACTAAGAAGTGGTCCCCTGGGGAAACTAACAAGGGGGAGTCAGAGGAAAAAATGTGTGGCCCTAGGCATCCTATCTAACCCTAACCCTAGACAGAGTTATCACCATAAAAAGGGCGGCCCCGCGCTGGTACCTCCTACTTGGCCTAACATGCCCCAAAGCTAATGGTGACTTCTAACTTAAGGCCCACTAGGGTCTCCACTGTCTACCTAGGTGTCACCAGTATGTTAGAAGGGACCACTTCTGTCACGATGCCGGCTGGCAGGTAGTGGATCCTCTGTGCCAGAGAGGGATTGGCGTGGACCGTGCTAGTGGACCGGTTCTAAGCCACTACTGGTTTTCACCAGAGCCCGCCGCAAAGCGGGATGGTCTTGCTGCGGCGGTAGTGACCAGGTCGTATCCACTAGCAACGGCTCACCTCTCTGGCTGCTGAAGATAGGCGCGGTACAAGGGAGTAGGCAGAAGCAAGGTCGGACGTAGCAGAAGGTCGGGGCAGGCAGCAAGGATCGTAGTCAGGGGCAACGGCAGAAGGTCTGGAACACAGGCTAGGAACACACAAGGAACGCTTTCACTGGCACTAAGGCAACAAGATCCGGCAAGGGAGTGCAGGGGAAGTGAGGTGATATAGGGAAGTGCACAGGTGAACACACTAATTGGAACCACTGCGCCAATCAGCGGCGCAGTGGCCCTTTAAATCGCAGAGACCCGGCGCGCGCGCGCCCTAGGGAGCGGGGCCGCGCGCGCCGGGACAGAACAGACGGGGAGCGAGTCAGGTACGGGAGCCGGGGTGCGCATCGCGAGCGGGCGCTACCCGCATCGCGAATCGCATCCCGGCTGACAGCGGAATCGCAGCGCCCCGGGTCAGAGGATGTGACCGGAGCGCTGCAGTGGGGAGAGTGAAGCGAGCGCTCCGGGGAGGAGCGGGGACCCGGAGCGCTCGGCGTAACAGTACCCCCCCCTTGGGTCTCGCCCTCTTCTTAGAGCCTGAGAACCTGAGGAGCAGACTTTTGTCTAGGATGTTGTCCTCAGGTTCCCAGGATCTCTCTTCAGGACCACAACCCTCCCAGTCCACCAAAAAAAAAGTTTTCCCTCTGACCTTCTTGGAAGCCAAGATTTCTCTGACAGAGAAGACGTCCGAGGAGCCGGAAACAGGAGTGGGAGGAACAGATTTGGGAGAAAAACGGTTGAGGATGAGTGGTTTGAGAAGAGAGACGTGAAAGGCATTAGGGATACGGAGAGAAGGAGGAAGAAGAAGTTTATAAGAGACAGGATTAATTTGACACAAAATTTTGAAAGGACCAAGATAGCGTGGTCCCAACTTGTAGCTAGGGACACGGAAGCGGACATATTTAGCGGAGAGCCATACCTTGTCTCCAGGGGAAAAAACGGGAGGAGCTCTTCTTTTCTTATCCGCGAACTTCTTCATGCGAGATGAAGCCTGTAAGAGAGAATTTTGGGTCTCTCTCCATATGATGGAAAGGTCACGAGAAATTTCATCCACAGCGGGCAGACCAGAGGGCAAGGGAGTAGGGAGGGGGGGAAGAGGGTGACGGCCGTACACCACGAAAAATGGGGATTTGGAGGAAGACTCAGAGACCCTGAAGTTATACGAGAATTCGGCCCATGGGAGGAGATCTGCCCAGTCATCCTGGCGGGAGGAAACAAAATGTCGCAAATAATCACCCAAGATCTGGTTAATTCTTTCTACTTGTCCATTGGACTGGGGATGATATGCAGAAGAAAAATTTAATTTAATCTTGAGTTGTTTACAGAGAGCCCTCCAGAATTTAGACACGAATTGGACGCCTCTATCCGAGACAATCTGCGTAGGCAACCCGTGAAGACGAAAAATGTGTACAAAAAATTGTTTAGCCAACTGAGGCGCAGAAGGAAGACCAGGAAGAGGGATGAAATGTGCCATTTTGGAGAATCGATCAACGACCACCCAAATAACAGTGTTGCCACGGGAAGGGGGTAAATCAGTAATAAAATCCATACCAATCAGAGACCAAGGCTGTTCGGGGACAGGCAGAGGATGAAGAAAACCAGCGGGCTTCTGGCGAGGAGTCTTATCCCGGGCACAGATAGTGCAGGCTCGCACAAAGTCCACAACATCCGTCTCCAGAGTCGGCCACCAATAGAAGCGGGAGATGAGTTGCACAGATTTCTTGATACCCGCATGACCTGCGAGATGGGAGGAGTGACCCCATTTGAGGATTCCGAGGCGTTGGCGAGGAGAAACAAAGGTCTTTCCTGGAGGAGTCTGCCTGATGGAGGCAGGAGAAGTGGAGATCAGGCAGTCAGGTGGAATGATGTGTTGCGGAGAGAGTTCAACTTCTGAGGCATCCGAGGAACGAGAGAGAGCATCGGCCCTAATGTTCTTATCGGCAGGACGAAAGTGAATCTCAAAATTAAATCGGGCAAAGAACAGAGACCACCGGGCCTGGCGAGGATTCAGCCGTTGGGCAGACTGGAGGTAGGAGAGGTTCTTGTGGTCGGTGTAGATAATAACAGGAGAACTTGATCCCTCCAGCAGATGCCTCCATTCCTCAAGTGCTAATTTAATGGCTAGAAGCTCTCGATCCCCGATGGAGTAGTTCCTCTCCGCTGGAGAGAAGGTCCTAGAGAAAAAACCACAAGTGACAGCATGCCCGGAAGAATTTTTTTGTAGAAGAACAGCTCCAGCTCCCACTGAGGAGGCATCAACCTCCAATAGGAAGGGTTTGGAAGGGTCAGGTCTGGAGAGGACGGGAGCCGAAGAAAAGGCAGACTTGAGTCGTTTAAAGGCGTCTTCTGCTTGAGGAGGCCAGGACTTGGGATCAGCATTTTTTTTGGTTAAAGCCACGATAGGAGCCACAATGGTAGAAAAATGTGGAATAAATTGCCTGTAATAATTGGCGAACCCCAAAAAGCGTTGGATAGCACGGAGTCCGGAGGGGCGTGGCCAATCTAAGACGGCAGAGAGTTTGTCTGGATCCATCTGTAGTCCCTGGCCAGAGACCAAATATCCTAGAAAAGGAAGAGATTGGCATTCAAACAGACATTTCTCAATTTTGGCATAGAGTTGGTTGTCACGAAGTCTCTGAAGAACCATACGGACATGCTGGCGGTGTTCTTCTAGATTGGCAGAAAAAATTAGGATATCGTCCAGATATACAACAACACAGGAGTATAACAGATCACGAAAAATTTCATTGACAAAGTCTTGGAAGACGGCAGGGGCGTTGCACAGGCCAAAGGGCATGACCAGATACTCAAAGTGTCCATCTCTGGTGTTAAATGCCGTTTTCCACTCGTCCCCCTCTCTGATGCGAATGAGGTTATAGGCGCCTCTTAAGTCCAATTTAGTAAAGATGTGGGCACCTTGGAGGCGATCAAAGAGTTCAGAGATGAGGGGTAAGGGGTAGCGGTTCTTAACCGTGATTTTATTAAGACCGCGGTAGTCAATGCAAGGACGTAGGGAGCCATCTTTTTTGGACACAAAGAAAAATCCGGCTCCGGCAGGAGAGGAGGATTTACGGATAAAGCCCTTTTTTAGGTTCTCCTGGACGTATTCGGACATGGCAAGAGTCTCTGGGGCAGAGAGAGGATAAATTCTGCCCCGGGGTGGAGTAGTGCCCGGGAGGAGGTCGATAGGGCAATCATAAGGCCTGTGAGGAGGTAGAGTCTCAGCTTGTTTTTTGCAGAAAACATCCGCGAAGTCCATATAGGCCTTAGGGAGACCGGTTACTGGAGGAACCACAGAGTTACGGCAAGGGTTACTGGGAACCGGTTTTAGACAGTTCTTGGAACAAGAGGACCCCCAACTCTTGATCTCCCCAGTGGACCAATCCAGGATTGGGGAATGAAGTTGAAGCCAGGGAAGTCCAAGGAGAATTTCCGAGGTGCAATTGGGGAGGACCAAAAGTTCAATCCTCTCATGATGAGATCCGATGCTCATAAGAAGGGGCTCCGTGCGGAAACGTATGGTACAGTCCAATCTTTCATTATTTACACAATTGATGTAGAGGGGTCTGGCGAGACTGGTCACGGGGATGTTGAACCTGTTGACGAGAGAGGCCAAAATAAAATTTCCTGCAGATCCAGAGTCCAAGAAGGCCACTGTAGAGAAGGAGAAGGCAGAGGCAGACATCCGCACAGGCACAGTAAGACGTGGAGAAGCAGAGTAGACATCAAGGACTGTCTCACCTTTGTGCGGAGTCAACGTACGTCTTTCCAGGCGGGGAGGACGGATAGGACAATCCCTCAGGAAGTGTTCGGTACTAGCACAGTACAGGCAGAGGTTCTCCATACGGCGTCGTGTCCTCTCTTGAGGTGTAAGGCGAGACCGGTCGACCTGCATAGCCTCCACGGCGGGAGGCACAGGAACAGATTGCAGGGGACCAGAGGAGAGAGGAGCCGAGGAGAAGAAACGCCTCGTGCGAACAGAGTCCATATCTTGGCGGAGTTCCTGACGCCTTTCGGAAAAACGCATGTCAATGCGAGTGGCTAGGTGAATAAGTTCATGTAGATTAGCAGGAATTTCTCGTGCGGCCAGAACATCTTTAATGTTGCTGGATAGGCCTTTTTTGAAGGTCGCGCAGAGGGCCTCATTATTCCAGGACAATTCTGAAGCAAGAGTACGGAATTGTACGGCATACTCGCCAACGGAAGAATTACCCTGGACCAGGTTCAACAGGGCAGTCTCAGCAGAAGAGGCTCGGGCAGGTTCCTCAAAGACACTTCGGATTTCCGAGAAGAAGGAGTGTACAGAGGCAGTGACGGGGTCATTGCGGTCCCAGAGCGGTGTGGCCCATGACAGGGCTTTTCCGGACAGAAGGCTGACTACGAAAGCCACCTTAGACCTTTCAGTGGGAAACAGGTCCGACATCATCTCCAGATGCAGGGAACATTGGGAAAGAAAGCCACGGCAAAACTTAGAGTCCCCATCAAATTTATCCGGCAAGGATAAGCGTATCCCAGGAGCGGCCACTCGCTGCGGAGGAGGTGCAGGAGCTGGCGGAGGAGATGACTGCTGAAGCTGTGGTAGTAACTGTTGTAGCATAACGGTCAGTTGAGACAGCTGTTGGCCTTGTTGCGCTATCTGTTGTGACTGCTGGGCGACCACCGTGGTGAGGTCAGCGACAACTGGCAGAGGAACTTCAGCAGGATCCATGGCCGGATCTACTGTCACGATGCCGGCTGGCAGGTAGTGGATCCTCTGTGCCAGAGAGGGATTGGCGTGGACCGTGCTAGTGGACCGGTTCTAAGCCACTACTGGTTTTCACCAGAGCCCGCCGCAAAGCGGGATGGTCTTGCTGCGGCGGTAGTGACCAGGTCGTATCCACTAGCAACGGCTCACCTCTCTGGCTGCTGAAGATAGGCGCGGTACAAGGGAGTAGGCAGAAGCAAGGTCGGACGTAGCAGAAGGTCGGGGCAGGCAGCAAGGATCGTAGTCAGGGGCAACGGCAGAAGGTCTGGAACACAGGCTAGGAACACACAAGGAACGCTTTCACTGGCACTAAGGCAACAAGATCCGGCAAGGGAGTGCAGGGGAAGTGAGGTGATATAGGGAAGTGCACAGGTGAACACACTAATTGGAACCACTGCGCCAATCAGCGGCGCAGTGGCCCTTTAAATCGCAGAGACCCGGCGCGCGCGCGCCCTAGGGAGCGGGGCCGCGCGCGCCGGGACAGAACAGACGGGGAGCGAGTCAGGTACGGGAGCCGGGGTGCGCATCGCGAGCGGGCGCTACCCGCATCGCGAATCGCATCCCGGCTGACAGCGGAATCGCAGCGCCTCGGGTCAGAGGATGTGACCGGAGCGCTGCAGCGGGGAGAGTGAAGCGAGCGCTCCGGGGAGGAGCGGGGACCCGGAGCGCTCGGCGTAACAACTTCCTTATATGAAACAAGCAAAATTGAGTTGTCATTAAGACCTTTGGGAGATAAAGTCCCCAACTCATAGATCCACTTGCGTTCTCTCTGCAGGAGGATCCTATCAAAGTCCCCGCCTCTTGCGGATGGATTGATTTTTTCCAAACCAAAAAATCTCAGATCAAATTCACTACCTCTATGGGCGTGATTCATGTGACGGGCTACAGGGGTGTCTCTTTCCCTTCGGATATCTCCTAGATGTTCTAATATCCTCTTCTTAAACATTCTGAAGGTCTTGCCCACATATTTCTTATTGCATGGACAAACCACCAGATAAATCACGCCTCGTGTATTACAGTTAATGAAGTCCCTAATATTGTACCTCTTTCCCGTATTCTCATTAATGAATTCATTTAACTTTAGTAAATTTGGGCATGCTTTACAATGGCCACATGGTTGATTCCCCGGTGGTATGGATCCTCTATTTAACCATGTGGTCCTACTAGATGTATTAGGGGAAAGGTGACTCTGTGTGATCATATCCCCCAGATTTTTACCCCACCGAAAGGTAATCTGTGGATAATTTGATATTAGTTCTTTGAGGTCAGGGTCCATCTGGAGTATATTCCAATGACGTTGTAAGATCTCTCGCATTTGAGTGACTCCATTATCAAATGTTGCTACAATCCTCATCGGGTTAATCACATTTTTTGATTGTTTGGGCATCAATAAATTTCCCTGGGCGTCCTAAGGGCATGATGGTAAGCTGTCCTTAAGACATAGTCCGGATAGCCCCTATGAATATGCCTGCGCCTCAAATCTTGTGCCTCCTTCAGAAAGTCAGTTTTTTCCGAACAGTTCCTCCTGAGGCGGAGATACTGCCCCCGCGGGATACCCCTTTTCAGGATCAGGAGGCTGTTCGTGGCTGTAGTCTTTCTGTATATAGTGGTACGTAGATTCCCATCAGATTTTTTGTGTATACAGATGTCCAAAAAAGGAAGTTTAGTCTCATGATGTTCAAACATGAAGGCCAGACCAAACGAGTTTTGATTGAGTAAACCAACAAACTCCTCAAATTGCGCCGCACTCCCTTTCTATAATACAAAAATGTCATTATTGAACTGTTCCGTGGGACCCACAAATACCTGGGTGGATTCCCACCAGCCCAGAGTGAGATTCGCATAACTGGGGGCAGTAGGGCTCCCCATTGCGGTCCCTCTGAGCTGGTGGAAATATTTGTTGTCAAATAAAAAGTAGTTGTGGGTTAATGTGAACCGTAATAGTTCCATGACACATTCATTATGAGGTTTCATGCGAATTCCTCTAAAAGACAGGAAGTGTGCTACTGCCTTAAGGCCTAACTCATGTGGCATCGATGAATATACGTGCTTCAACGTCGATACTGGATAGTAATGTTTCATCATCAATAGTAATAGTATTAGATGGATACCAAATAAGGGATTTGGTATCCATCTAATAGCTTAGGATACGTTCTCACTTAGCCCTTTTGTCATACCCAAGTTCGTGATCACCTGCATCTATATGTTTCCTGATACAAATAATAATAATCAGCAGAGGAGAGTTTTAGGATGGGTTTAATATGTATTTAAGTATAATGGCACATTAGTGATGCTTTGCTACCTGTATCTAGATTTTGACTAAGCTAGCCGTAATCACAACATTGAACTTCCGGTCTATTATTGTGACACTGTGCTCGGAACTTAGCCCCGCCCCCTGAGGTGTCAGAGGAGGGCGCACTCCGATTGACGTAGTGCTGGTGCGACAGGATATGACGCCAGACGACGGAAGAATCGCATAGAGAGCACAGTGCAGCCGACATTAACAGTACGGCTCCCCACCACTGCGGGTTCGTGCTCCATCCGATTCTTCATACCGTCGTGCGGCGGGCAACTGTAAGTAGCTTCCTAGTGGCATAATAGCGAGGTTTCTTGCAGGTATCCCGGACATATCAGTGATTTGTACTTCTATGCTTTATTCCCTTTAGGTGAAGGGAAACTAAACCGGGACTGTAAGTACAGTACCCAGAAGTATGGGAATATACTGCATTAAAGAGGACGAGACTATATGACTAGAGGCCGTTTTGTTTCTCTTCCAGGTCCGGAATGCCATATCTGATTGCCGCTGCCATATAAAAAAATACTCTACACACCGTGTAATGAGCATCTGACAAAGGGTGCTATTTTTACTTCTTTCTTATAGGAGGCACAGCGTATCGGGTGCCACTATAATTATATTTCATGCTTTCAGATTATAACTATAATATTCATATGCAGTTTGTGCTAGTCCCCTGATGATCCTCAATATCTGATCAGAAACATGTAGGGCATGTGCAGTTAATATTGTGGATATAAAAAACCACTCAATAGTGGTATGAAATATGGCAATTTTTTCATATGGTTTATGGTGATGGCATTGTTATATGCACATTGATTTTGGTGTTTTTTTAAGAAACTTGATTAAAAGTTACGTTTTAGGCAATCCCATTATTTCCAATAGTGTAAGCTTTTTTGTTTTCATTGGTTGGAATTTTCTCTATATTTAATGCTGGGAGGAATGAGCCCCGTGCAGGCCTGTTTACATCCAATTGTAAACAATCTTTATTCCTGGATCAATCATTTTATCCCACATCCAAAGGATAGGAGATAAGATGTCTGATTGCAGGGTGGTCCACCACTGAATGCGGGGCTGCATCTCCAGATTTGGAAACCTCCGGTTTCTGGGACTGGAGACGTGACGTAACACCACTCCCCCTTGTGACATCACTCTTCCTCCATTCATGTCAATGGGAGGGAGTGTAACAGCTTTGAGCAGTGTTATCGGTGCTCTGCCTGCAGAGCCTGGATGGAGCATCAGGGGACCGATCAGACGGTGAGGAGGCAGGTTAGGGCCCTCCTGCCGTCTTCTCAGCTGATCAGGACATCGCAGTTTTACTGCAATGGTCTTGATCAGCTCAGCTGAGCTGCCGGGATACTTTTCCTTTTGTTTTAGATGCCACAATCAACTTTGTTTGTGGCGTCTAAAGGGTTAATGTCGGGCATCGGCCCGATCTGCAGTGCCCGGCATTGTCGCTGGGTCCTGGCTGCTGATACCAGTCGGGACCCACCGGGTTTGATGCGCACTCAGCTCATGAGCACGCTTGAAACCCTACTAACAGGACCAGGGCGTAAATGTACGCCAATGGTCCTTAAGTACAAGGACGCAAGGGTGTACCTGTACGCCCTTCATCCTTAACTGGTGAAAAAGCCACACAAAGTGCAAGCAAACACAATATTTCTAGTTTTGGGTTTAGACACAGACTAGGTCTTATGTATATCAATAACTGCAATAATTAATCATACTTCTCTACTTTCTAGTACTTAACCATAAAACAACAAGAATTGTAATAATAAATATAAAGTTTTAAGTGGAAACTGTTAAAAAAAATGTTTACATTAAGAAAGTACATTAGCTCACAATTAGGGATGAGCGAATCAAATCTGACGAATCCGAATTTGTTACGAATTTCAGGAAAAATTTGCTTCATTAAACTCCATTTAGTGTGGTCCAGGCTCCGGGGCACCTAAAATGGGCATCCACATGTGAGGACATGGGGCAAGGAATGGGAAGGTGGGAAAAAGGGTAGGCGGGATGTCCCTGAATCACAGGCAGCATGCAGCCTATAAGCAGCTAGCCACCCCTGTGATGTCCCAGCCCTATATAATTAGCAGCCATATTGGGTCCAGTCACTTCAGCCTTTCAGTGCAGGGAGATAGATAGGGACTGACAGTGTGGTATAGCGCTGTGTGTTGGCCAGAAAATAATTTTTCCAGCAGCGATCTCTTAGTCACACCAGCATTATGTTGCACAGAGGGAAAGAGAGCAGAGTATGTTGCACAGAAAAGCATTCTTAGAGCAGCAATTCACCTCCCAATCACTATAGAGTTCTATTACAGAAGGGACAGAGAGCAGTGTGTTGCACAGAACAGCAGCGATTCAGCTCAATCATAAATCCTGCCTAGAAGCACTGATAGGGAAGGGAGTGAGATTGAGCAATTTTGGGTGTAGTACACAGTGACTGTGTGTTGTAGAACTGGTGTGCACTGCTGGTGTTGTATACAAATACTTTTTTAAGCTTACTGGAGCGCATTGTCCTCATAAGTCATACGTACATCTAAGTGGTGTACTATTTTGTTCCTGTTAAAGTCTCAAGATACTGTGAAATGCCAGGCAAAAAGTACACACCTGCTGGTGTTGTAGACAAATACTGTTTTTAAGCGTACTGGAGTGCAATGTCCTCCCCTCATAAGTGCATACCACATACGTACATCTAAGTGATGTACCATTTTGTTCCTGTTAAAGTCTTAAGGGCCTAGATATTGTGAATGGCCAGCCAAAAGTACACACCTACTGGTGTTATAGACAAACACTGTTTTTAAGCGTACTGGAGCGCAATGTCCTCCCCTCATAGGTGCATACCACATACGTACATCTAAGTGGTGTACCATTTTTTCCTGTCAAAGTCTTAAGTGCCTAGATACTGTTAAAGGCCAGCCAAAAGTACACACCTGCTGGTGTTGTAGACAAATTCTGTTTTAAGCGTACTGGAGCGCAGTGGTGTACCTGTGATAGCCTGGGGGAGTAGGGTATATGGGGTGTAGCTGTGCGGTAATTAAAGGGTGTCTGATTAACCATTTCTATTCGTGATGCCAGGGTGTGGGCTCCTCTGCAATGCTTGTCCTACCGCCGCCCTTCCCAAGAGCGATAGGGAGATATGGAATAATTGAATGTCCACAACTGGAGAGTTTGCTGAAAACAGTCGGAACTTTTACTGAAGATTTTATGCAGGCTTCATAACCGGAAAAGTCTCTATACAGGCAAAATCCTCAGAGATTGACAGTGGTTGGGACCTCGTGAGTCTATTGAGCTTAGGAAGGTAATTGTGCAGTGATCCACTGGATTTAGAGGTTTAGATTCGGGCCAGTAATCACGCTAGCTTTAGGGGGGATTGAGATTTTAACTCACGGTTTAGTTTAGGCTGAGGCCGGCTGGTTTCTGGCCTAGCTTGTCTTTGAAAGTTACGCAGATCCGTCCTGCTAGTCCGGCATCCACGAGAGCAGCAACCCAAGAGAGCGATCATTGGCTACAGCTCCCTTTTTTGGGCAGGGGCTGGACTAAAGCTCACTGGTCCATAACAACTGTCAATCTACTGTACATAGAGTTATGGGTAATCATGTGACCCAAGGACCTCCAAAGGTCCTCCAACATACCATAGAGGAATTAACATAGTCACATGACCGAAGGTCCTGCAACACTACAAAGGTAAGTATACTAATATGCATTATCTTAAATATATACAGTATTAAATATTTACACATAAACATTATAAAATTAGAGAAATAGGAGGTGACTAGGGGCTGTCCTACCTGGGGGAATCTACCTGAACGGAGTAACTCTGCAAAACGTAGTGCTGAAAGAGGCCTACTCAGCTTCAGGTAGTGCACCCCACCCTTCTTTCACTCCTCCACACTTCTCTGTCACCCCTGGGCACCCCTCTGTTATCCCGTACACCCCTCTTTCACCCCTCTGTCACCCCTTTATGTCCCTCTGTCACCCATGTACACCCCTCTACACTCCTGTCTCCCATGTACACCCCTCTGTCACTGTGTGGGGTAAGGCTGGTTGTAACAGCCTTGTAGTTTGCAGACTTTGTTTAAAGATGTTTCGTAAAAGTGACTTGTAAATTTATTAATAATCATATTTTATTTTGCGTTGTGGGAAGTCTGGTGGCATTGTGTTTGGAGGAGACTGGAGTAATTTGTAGTGAAAAGGGGAGGATAATGCTGGAAAAGTGCAGGGCCTAATATTAATATTTTTGTGTTGCAGGTTCTGCCCAAGAGTTTTTGCTGGAAAAGATTATCATAATGTCCTGTGCCAGATGGGAAAGAAAAAAGAGAATGACTCTGATCAGTGAATATGTAATTTGTAATTCGCTGTATTAAACTGTACTGTAGTCTACATAAGAAACATCTAAAAAAAAATATTCGGTAAGGGTGTCCTGCTAATTTTTGTTTTTTTTCCAAGGGGTGCCCCAAGCCAAATGGGGGGGTCACAATTTTTTGTTCTCGTCTCAGGAGAAAAAAGAGCTAGCTACAGCTTTGTCTGTAATGCACATCATGTAACAATGTTTAGCACTCATCTGGCCACCTTGTAGTTTGAAGATTTTTTTTTTATAATTTATGAAAAGTGACTTGAAAATTTAGATTTTTTTAAAAATAGAATTTAAATAAATAATTTTGATGCATAAAAGTCCAGAATGGAAGGTAACTCTTGTCACTACATTCTCATGGCATGAAGGACAATTCCAAAAGAATCTGCATGTCATACTGAATAACAGTATTATTCCACTGACCCTATGCGTGTTACAGCAAGGCAAAGTGTTCTACCTCCCTATTGAGGCTCTCTGTAGCCCAGAAATAGCCGTTTTTAATAGCGATTAGCCACGAATAAATTTGGACCGAACCAATTTTTTTCCGAAAATTTGGTGAATCGGCCGAATTGAATCTTTCAAAAAATTCGCTCATCTCTACTCACAATATCAGTCAATTTATGTATAAATGCATTAAATGCATAAAGATTTAATTCTAAATTTTTTAAATTAATCTTTATTTACTTTCATTTTGACACTTAGCATTATTTTCAGTAAAAAAGAACACACCGTTCCACATTCAACATTACAACAAATACACAAAATGTTTTATCCAACATAACCCACCCCACCTCCCACCCCCCGTGTGGAAAGAAAAACTAAACAAAACAAAAAATAAAAAAATAAATGTATAAATAAAAAAAAAAAAAAAAATAAAAAAAAATAAAAAAAAATAAAAAAAAAATAAAAAAAAAAAAAAATATATATATATATATATATATATATATATATATATATGAAACCCGCATGACCTGCCCGGCACTTTGGCACATTATTAACAAGAGTATTCCATATGACCCACGTTAATGCCATTTGCCCCATGTCCTATCGAACTCTGTTTTTTTTTTTTTTTTTAACAACCCTATTCTACTTTTTTCATAACGTTTGATCCTCTCCACTAACGCTACCCATTACACTATATATGGGGCATTTTGGTCAAACCATTTTTTGTATTATTAAATACTTAGCTAAAATGACTACCTTTAGCAAGATTTCCTTTAGACCCCCGAAGTCATTCATACAACCCAGAATGACCGATCTGATGTCCAGCGTTATTACTTTTTTTACATTTTCCCCCATACATTTTTCTCTATTTGTCCAGAAAACTCTCACCTTTCTACAATTCCATATCAAGTGCAAAATGTTTGCTTCCTTTTCCTTACATTTTGGACAACTAGTCTACGTTAATACTCTTTACATACATTAAATGTCCTATTGCTACGTAAATAATTTGTTGTGAATAATTCAGGCACGAAACTAATTAAACTTTTTAGTGCAGTGACATAATGTTTTATTTTATATATCAGTGTTTATTTTATACAAAATATTTATGATAATGTGTTACTGTATCAAACATGCAGCAGTAACAGCTACTTCAAAGGGAAAAATAATCATGCAAGAGATCAAAAGGAACATAGATGCGTAATAGACTTGTGCACAAGAAAATTTTTTGTTTCGTTTTGTTTTTTCATTTTGGATAACATTTTAATTTCGGTAATATTTTCGGTTTTGATTTTTCGGATACATTCGGTATTCGGGTTTTTATTTTCTTTCGGATGCATTTGGTATTCGGGTACATTCAGGTAAATCTTTTTTAAGCAGGGGACCATTATCGGGAGCATGTGTGTGCAGGAAAAGAGGGCAGCCACAGAGATCAGAACATTGGAAGACAGGTAAGATAATATAATTTTATTTGATTTAATATTAATACATAATGGAATGTTGAATGAATGAGTAAATGAATGAATGAATGCTGTATGAATGATTGATGTGTTTGATCAATGTGTTTGATTGTCGGGTTATTTATGTATAACATGTCATGTCACTTGCGCTAACACTGTTACCAGGGTGCCTCCAGCTGTTGCATTATTTGGGGTCCCAACATTCTAAACGGCAATTATCCAATTAAGCCTGCGGTTTTATGAATGAAAAATGTTCCCACGGCAATTACTATGCATGTCAATGACCTACTAACCCATCTCTGAAAAAAGCGAGCAGAATTTGAAAATGAATTAAAAGCTTTGCACATGTTTGCCAAAGTGTGCCTCCAGCTGTTGCAAAACTGCAACTCCCAGCATGCCCAGACAGCCTTTGGCTGTCAGGGCATGCTGGGAGGGTGCTGTAGTTTTGCAACAGCTGGAGGCAACCTGGTAACAGTAACAGAAACAGTGTGTAGCGCAACAGTGTTAGCGCAAGGACCAATAAAAAAATTAGAATAAACTCTTTACTTTCGCTTACGGATAACGAATGCATTTGTTATTTACCGCATGCATTCGGTAAATAACGACTGCTTTCGTTATTTTGCTATTCGTATTATCGTGGCTATTCGGGAATGTTCAAAATATGTTTTCGTGCATTCGGATCTGTTCGAATGCCCGAAATCGGTAACATTTGGTAGATTAGACATTCGTGCTGAAACGAATTGCACATGTCTAATGCGTAACATGTAGTGGGCTAGTCCAACCGTTTGTTAAACCAAAAGGTTTAAAATATACATGTGCACCATTTTTTCTGTTATGGGCAGTGTTCTGGCCATTCATTCTGGTCGTGAGCACTCCCTCTCCCCTGACATTAGCGGTCCCGGGACTTGCGGTGCAGGACGCACCCACACGCGTGTCCCGGGCATTGCTAAGGGCAACATTCCGGCCGTTCTGTCCCGCGGTGAGTTCACCTCGTCTCGTACTTACGGCAGCTCCAGGACTTACTATGCAGGACGTGCCTCTCCTCACGAGCATCTCCTCACCTCTCACTGTCCCCGGCCTTCCTCTTTCTGTGCTTAGCTGGCGTGCACATCCCCTTGCTAGATTTAAAGGGCCAGTACGCCCATAATTTGGTTGCCTGCAGGGCAGACTTTATATTAGTTCGGCACCTCCCTATCATGGTGTCGGATCTTTGGCTTAGTGCCTTAGAGAAAGCAATTCATTGTGTGTGCCATATTAGTGTTCCTGACCTCCAGCCTGTGACCTCACCTTGCTCCTTTGCTGCCAGCCTCCTGACCTTGTGCCTGTGACCCAACTATGTTTCTTTGCTGCCTGCCTTCTGACCTTTGCTCCATCCTGACTACGCTTTATCATCTGTGCCAAGTTACATCTGGGCAACCTGTGTGGCAGGGATAACGACCAGGGTGCCGCCTGCCACTGAAAGTCCATCCCGGTTTGTGGTGGGCTCTGGTGAAAACCTTAGACTCTGCTCCCTGGTGCGGTTCAGTAATTGTTCACACAGGACAGCGGATCCACTACTCAGCAGTTACGGTAAGACCGTTACAGCTTCTTTCATTTTTTTTCTTTATTACATTTTTTTTTTGTGTTTTTTCATGTTTTCAGACTGATTCATTATTCTGAACTATTCATTGTTTTGGATTTTAACATTTTTCTATTTGGAGTGCTACGGTTTTGCTAACTAACTGTTCATGCTTTCTTTATATGCTAGGATATTCATAACTACCTACTTTTTCTTTCAATATGGTTTTGTTAAGTTACACTTACGTTCTCTTTTTGGTTTTGGACTAATTTGGCCAATAGAACTGCAGGTAGCAATGCAAACTAAGACAGCCTATGAGAGTACACAAAACATGTGTATGCAATGTGAGGACCAGACCCATACACAGGGCTGGCGTTAGGGCAGGTCAAACTAGGCAATTGCCTAGGGCTCCCATCCCTCAGGGGGCCCTGTGACGGCTGCTCAGCATAGGCTTGCGCACGGGGTGTGCCGGGTGTCCCTGAGCACACCCTAATCAAGTCCAGGGGGGATCTGTGGCCGCCACTGAGCAGCCCGCAGGGGGTGCCTGTCACATTCTGGACATCCCAGTGTCCCGAAAGATCTTTTCGGGACACAAGGATGTCTCTGTTACCTTTCTGTGGCGGCCCCCGCGTTAACTTTAAAAATGCAGGGGCCGCTGGGAAGTAATGCACGCAGGGAGGTCACTGATGTCCCGTGCGTGCGCCCATAGCAACGGAGGAGCGGAGCATCGAGGAGGACGTGCGCCGGCTGGCATGGTAAGCCCCCAGTACCAGCTGGCAACACGTCATCTTCGGTGTTCCAACCTCAGTTCCTCCGGTCTATAGGCCATAGCAGTAGATCGTGACCCCGGACCGGAGGACCAGTGGTAGGAACACTGAAGTGGGGCAGTACACAGACATACAGCCTCCAGCCATACACTGTATATGGCTGGAGGCTGTATGTCTGTAGGGGAACTATACTGCACCTAATGTGGGGAACTATACTGCACCTAATGTGGGGAGCTCATAGCTCCCCACATTAGGTGCAGTAGAGTTCTCCACATTAGGTGCAGTATAGCTCCGATCTATACTTCACCTAATATGGAGAACTATACTGCAACTAATGTGGGGAACTATACTGCACCTAATGTGGGGAGAACTATACTGAACCTAATGTGGGGAACTATACTGCACCTAATGTGGGGAACTATACTGCACCTAATGTGGGGGGAACTATACTGTACCTAATGTGGGGGAACTATACTGCACCCAATGTGGGGGAACTATACTGCACCTAATGTGGGGGAACTGTACTGCACCTAATGTGGGGGAACTGTACTGCACCTAATGTGGGGGAACTGTACTGCACCTAATGTGGGGGAACTGTACTGCCAACCTAATGTGGGGAACTGTACTGCCAACCTAATGTGGGGGAACTGTACTGCCAACCTAATGTGGGGGAACTATACTGCCAAACTAATGTGGGGGAACTGTACTGCACCTAATGTGGGGGAACTGTACTGCACCTAATGTGGGGGAACTGTACTGCCAACCTAATGTGGGGAACTGTACTGCCAACCTAATGTGGGGGAACTGTACTGCCAACCTAATGTGGGGGAACTATACTGCCAAACTAATGTGGGGGGAACTGTACTGCACCTAATTTGGGGAACTGTACTGCCAACCTAATGTGGGGGAACTATACAAAAATATAAAATTGTACTATTCTGATCCCTATAACTTTTATTTTTCTGTATATGGGGATGTATGAGGGTCATTTTTTGTGCTTTGATTTGTAGTTTTTCTTGGTACGATTTTTGTTTTAATGGGACTTTTCAATTGCTTTTTAGATATTTTTTATGGTATTTGAAGTGACCAAAAATGTGCAAGCGGGGCAATTGCCCCCCCCCCCCCCCCCCCGAGATTGCTGCCCCTCCCTCCACCTGTACTATGTAGCATGGTGGAGCGGGAGCTGTCGGCTGTCCCGCTCCACCACCCCTTTCTCACAGCCATCACCTTTCTATCACAAGCCACGGCTGCTCCATTCCTGCAGTCAGTGAGAGACAATCACGGGCGCCGGCGCGATGATGTGATGTCATTGTGCCAGCGCCCGGAGATCACATCCCCGCGGCTCTCACTGACTGCAGGAATGGAGCAGCTGCAGCGTGGGAGAAAGGTGACAGCCGTGAGAAAGGGGAGGGGGGGCAAATTATAAGTGAGAGGGGCAAATTATAAGTGAGGGGCACATGTCAGGGGGCATTATATGTGGGGGCACATGACAGGACCCCCTACTGTCATGTGCCCCTCATAAATAATACCCCATGTCCTGTGCCCCTAACATATAATGCCCCCCTGATATGTGAGGGGGCATTATATGTGAGGGGCACAGGCCATGGGGTATTATATATGAGGGGCACAGGACAGGGAGCATTATAAGTCAGGGTCACATGTCAGGGGGGCATTATATGTGGGGGCACATGACAGGGGGGCATTATATGTGAGGGGCACATGACATTGGCCCCCCTGTCATGTGCCCATATAATGCACAAATAATGCCCCCCTGACATTTGCCACTTACTTATAATACACAAAATCATGTGCCCATCACTTATTATACCCCCTGTCCTGTGCCCCTCACATATAATGCCCCCCTGTCATGTGCCCCTCACATATAATGCCCCTCTCATATAATGCCCCATGTCCTGTGCCCCTCACATATAATGCCCCTCTGTCATGTGCCCCTCATATATAATACCCCATGTCCTGTGTCCCTCACATATAATGCCCCCTGTCCTGCCCCCTCAGGGGGCATTATATGTGAGGGGCACAGGACACGGGGCATTATATGTGAGGGGCAAAGGACAGTGGGCATTATAAGTCAGGGACATATGTCAGGGAGGGGGGCTGTCCTGTGCCTCCACATATAATGCCCAATGCCCTGTGCCCCTCACATATAATGCCCCCTGAGGGGGCTGGACAGGGATCATTATATGTGAGGGGAACAGGACAGGGTGCATTATATGTGAGGGGCACAGGACAGGGTGCATTATATGTGAGGGGCACAGGACAGAGGGCATTATTATTATTATGTGGGGGTAACAGGACGGATTATTTATAATTATTATGTGGGGGCACGGGATGGGGCATTATTATTATATATGAGGGGCACAGAATGTTTTGCATTTCAGAGGTATAGGCCGGCATTTACCATTGTAGGTGTAAGTGAAGTATTTTTCTGTGTAGGAGAACCAAATTTATTAAAAGGTAGCAGACCATTTGATAAATTTTGTGCAGGTCACATTTTCCTAAGATTTCACTCTTCACATACACCAAAAAGCTAAGTCTGGGCTGGTGTAGTTTTATAGACTTTTCAGTGGCTTTGCGCCTTTTTTGCACCTTTTCACAAATAGACGCAGTTCATAAAACCCTTCCATATCATGTGTATTGCAATAATCAGTAGATTGCAACTCAAGCGCCTAAAAAGGCGCAAATAAACCCTGCTTGCTCCTTTTTTGCTACATTTTTAGACTCAAAAAACAGTCTAGAGACAAATATACATGTCGGCCATAGTGTATATTATAAGGAATTTTTGGGGTAGTATGGTTTTTATGGGCCACAATACATTACGGTATTGTATTCAGAGGGTGCATGGCAAAGTTATATTCAGAGAGCACAGTACGTGGTAGTATTATATTCGGAGGGTTCAGTGGGTTGTAGTAATATATTCAGAGGTTACAGTGTGTGGCGGTTTTATATACAGAGGATACAGTGTGTGGCGGTTTTATATTCAGAGGTTACGTGTGTGGCGGTTTTATATACAAAGGGTACGGTGTGTGGCGGTTTTATATACAGAGGGTACAGTGTGTAGTAGTATCATATTCAGAGGGTACGGTGTGTGCCAGTATTATATTCAAAGAATACAGTGTTTGGCAGTATTATAATAATTATTGTTTTCATATAGAAGATCAGAATCCGCTGACATAGTGAGGAACCATCAAGTTCTGCTGAGTGAACATTTAGCTGGAACAAGTCCTGGCGGTATGTACCATCTGAATTAGATAAGGAAAGACTATAGAGAAGATGTCACCTGTAGTCACTGATATCATTGTGTATTCTCATTTTGTCCTATCAGAGCTGGAGTCACTTGTAAGTTCTGCAGTAATGATGGGTGAAACAACAACTCCCAACATAATCTTACCACATACTTAAAGGAAAACTGTGACATATTTTCTCCCGCACTATCCACATGTACTGGTGGATAGTGCGGGAGATGCTGATTAAAATGAGCCCTACCTTGGTCTGATCCGCGCCGCCGTTCGCCCGCAATTGTAGTTTTAATCTCTGTGTATATCCTGCTGTAACTGGCAAAGGCGGGGCTTCTGCGGGCTAACTGACACTGACGTCAGCGCCGCTCATGAAAGAATGAACTTGTTCATTCTTTCTGCGGAGACAGAAAACGGAATTTCCATGGTGGAAACATCTGGCATGGATATTCTGCAGTGAGCACAGCGCAGCAGAATCCTTTTGAATTCAACTGGACTCTGCTACAGCGGAATGCCCGTGCCGAATTTCGCATTGGAAATTCTGACGTGTGAACATGGCCTATGAGTCTTAAGCAAGGTTAGGACTGTATGATACATTTAATAATATTGTAAGTACCTTAAGCAGCAACTTATTTTCTGTCCGACAACACAAAATACTCTAGTAGTGCCCCTCCCGAGACTAGACTCTGGATCCGCCCCTGTCTGAGAGTAGAGAGATCCTGCCATCAACTCTGAAAAAACACAGAGGACCGAGATTTACCAACACAGAAAACAATGTGCAGGTGGCTGCTGTGTTAAACGAAAAGACAATTCTTTAGCTGTGTGATTGCCAGAGAAGACAGCTGTCTGGGCAAGCGTGAGTGATCATGTCTTTTTTGTTGGAGCAGTGTAAAGGACATCTGTTTGCAGTAGACATAAATAAATATCCAAATGTGTGTTTAAATTAGGTTTGTGCAACGTTTTAGGACAATTTTTATTTCAAGAGTGCAGTAAAATGTCTTAAAGGAAATCTGTCAGTAGTAGAGATGAGCAAACTTTAGAAAAATTAAATTTGTCCGATTCGCCGAATTTTTTGAAAAAATTTGGTTTGATCCAAATTTATTTGTAATTAATCTATATTAAAAACTGCTATTTCTGGCCTACAGAGAGCCTCAATAGGGGTGTAGAACACTTTGCTGTGTTCTAACACGCATATGGAGTTTGCTGGGGTAGTGAAATAATATTGTTATTCAGTATGACATGCAGATTACAGGCATCACTTTTAGAATCACTGCCGCAGAGCGGTTCAATGACAGAGCCTGGAGGTGACATCAGTATGAGGAGAACATATAGTGGCTGAATGGCACAGCGTGGATGAGGCTGAAGCATGAGGAGACATAGTGGCTGAATGACACAGCGTGGAGGTGTTGGCAGCATGAGGAGACCATATAGTGGCTGAATGACACAGCATGGAGGTGTTGGCAGCATGACGAGACCATATAGTGGCTGAATGACACAGCATGGAGGTGTTGGCAGCATATGGAGACCATATAGTGGCTGAATGACACAGTGTGGGGGTGTTGGCAGCATGAGGAGACCATATAGTGGCTGAATGCCACAGCCTGGAGCTGGCAGCAGAATGAGTAGACACTAGGGCATGTTACAAATCACATTTATGCTAATGAGGGCCTTGGGGCACGGGCAGAGCTCCGATCCGAGCTTGGGGCGCGCTGACGTCATCTTCACCAAGCGGCCACTCAGCCCGGCTCATCAATATTCATAACCCCCTCCCTGCTCCTTCGCCTGTGTTAGTGTACGGCGCATGCCCTTCTTACTGTGTACTCCCGGCAAAGATGACGTCAGCATGCCCCAAGCTCGGATCGGAGCTCCGCCCATGCCCCAAGGCCCTCATTAGCATGGTGGGAGTTGTAGTTTGTTTCCTGCCTTGAGTTTCCCACTGCGAGTTTGAGCTGCGACAAATTTTCAGCTGCAGCTCAAACTCCAACTGTGTGTATGTACCCTAAAAGCATTATACTACAGGTACATGAAATAAAGAGTAAAACATTACATATATACACACCCTTACATAGTTACCCACCCCCCCCATAAAAATTAAAAAATTATCGTATGACACTGTTTCCTAAACACAGCCTCCAGCTGTTGTAAAACAACTCAGAGCATGGCTGGACAACCATTGACTGGCAGCTTAGCAATAGTGTTGAGCGGCATAGGCCATATTCGAATTTGCGATATTTTGCGAATATATGAACAAATATTCGCCATATATTCGCAAATTTTTACTATGCGCCATAAAATTTGCATGTGCATGCTCATTCACCACTAAATTTGCATGCACATGCGCAATATCGCATGATAAAAGAGCTAAAAGAAGGGAGGGATCAATATTAGCATATGCTAATTTACGGACGCCCGCCAATCTGACACAGAAACTAGTATTGGAGCCTTGTTTACACCACAAGCTGGAAGCAGGGAGGGATGATCACTGTGATGTGTACTGTGAAAAGAAAATGTGAATATTCGTAATTGCAAATATTTAGCGCTGTATTCGTGAATTCGCAAATATGAAATATTCATGATACATATTCGCATTGTGAATATTCGCGCCCAACACTACTTAGCAATAGCTGGAGGCACTAGCTGGCACTAGCTGGAGATACTGATCTGAGGAAGAGGGTGTAACCCTCAAAACATATCGAGGGACATTTATCAATGTTTGCTTATGTATTCTTTTTTTTTAGTAATTTTTTCCTGACTTTTTTTTGCTTATGTGTGACTTATTTATCAACTGGTTTCAGCCTGTTGATAATTTTCTTTCACGTAAGCAATTTTTTCTTTTTTACTTTGGTAGTAGTTTTTTCTGCTCCATGTTTGAGCTGGAGTAAATTTAGTCAATTTTAAACCCTATTGCGACTTTTTTTTGCGCAGTTGCGACTGTCGCAGTTAATAAATACCTGACTACCTGTAGTCCATTTTAAAATTATTACTACGTAGTTAATTTTTGGAAAACTTGCTTTTCTCGCTTTCCAGCCAAAATGTTGCACGAAAAATCGCGTAGTCGCAGTTGCGACAATTTTGCGTCAATTATAGTAAAGAAAACCTGACTAAACCCGTTGATAAATGTCCATAATCATCTTTATCATTTTTTATACAATAAACAGGGTCCTGCACCGGATCTTTTAAAATCATCTTCTGGCTTTTGATGTCTTGAGTTGGCAGCGCCTGGAATCCGAGGTTTTTTTCTGCATACCACATGAGGACAGAACATTCTGTCCCCATTTTGTCCCCATATGTTGCCACCACTGTTAACCGACTCATTAATTCTGTCTGTTCTTTAACTCCTTAAGGACTTAGGATGTTTGAGTACGTCCTAAGTCCGGTCCCTGTCTATAACGCGGGATGGTCCCGGCGCCTATTCACAGCCAGGACCCGCGGCTAATAGCGAGCGGCCGCGAGCGTACGACGATGCTCTATTAACCCTTCCGATGCGGCGCTCAAAGCTGAGCGCCACATCGAAAGTAAAAGTAAATGCTTCCCGGTTGCTCAGTCGGGCTGATCAGGGTCATTGCGATAAAATCGCGATGCCCCGATCAGCTACCCGGAGAGAAGAAGGTCCCTACCTTCTTCCGTCGGCGTCCCGGCTCTGATTGATTGCTCCATGCCTGAGTTACAGGCTGGGGCAATCAACCGCCGATTACACAGCTTGTTGCCATGCAACGGCAAGGCAACAATCTGTGTATGCAATCAGCCATTGCAAGCTCATAGGTCCTTATAGGAGCTATGAGCTCGCAAAAAAAAAGTGTGAAAAATGAGTTAACCCTTTCAGGTATTCCCTTCTGAATTAAAAGTTTAAATCACCCAGCATTTCCTAGTAACAAAATAAAACAGTGTAAATAAAAATAAAAATAAACATATGTGGTATCACCGCTTGTGGAAATGTCTGAATTATAAAAATATACCACTTTTAAAACCGCACATTCAATGGCGTAAGCACAAAAAAATTCCAAAGTCCAAAATAGCGCATTTTTGATCACTTTTTATACAACATAAAAGTGATCAAAAAGTCTGATCAGAACAAAAATAGTACCGCTAAAAACTTCAGATCACGGCGCAAAAAATGAGCCCTCATAGCGCCCTGAACACAGAAAAATAAAAAAGTTATAGCGCTCAGAAAATAACGATTTTAAACGTATAAATTTTCCTGCATGTATTTATGATTTTTTTCTGAAGTAATACAAAATCAAACCTATACAAGTAGGATATCATTTTAACTCTATGGACCTACAGAATAAATATAAGGTGTCATTTTTACCGAAAAATGTACTGTGTAGAAACGGAAGCCCCCAAAATTTACAAAATGTCATTTTTTCTTCAAGTTTTTCGCACAGTGATTTTTTTTTCCGTTACACCATGGATTTTTCGGTAAAATGACTAATGTCACTGTAAAGTAGAATTGGTGGCACAAATAATAAGCCATTATACAGATTTTTGGGTGCAAAATTGAAAGGGGTATGATTTTTTAAAGGCAAGGAGGAAAAAACGAAAATGCTAAAACGTGAAATCGCTCAGTCCTTAACCTCTTCAGGACATAGGGCGTATGGATACGCCCTGAAACCCGAGTCCTTAAGGACCGAGGGCGTATCCATACGCCCGTGGGAATTCCGGCCCCCACCGCTAGCCGGTTGGGGACCGGAGCCGGATGCCTGCTGAAATCGTTCAGCAGGCATCCCGGCATATCGCCCAGGGGGGTCATTATGTCCCCCCATGTCGGCGATCGCCGCAGATCGCTGGACAATTCAGTCCAGCGATCTGCGGCGATTCCGGGTCAATCGGGTCTCCGGTGACCCGGTGACCCAGAATTACTGGCTGTTCGGGGCCGTCTCTGACGGCCCCGAACAGCCAGAGCCTGCAGGGGTGAGGTGGCACTGGTGCCACCTCACGATCGCCCTGATTCGTCGGCCGGATTACCGGCCGACCAATCAGGGCGCCTGCTGCGGGTGTCACTCCCGCACCCGCTCCGCCCCTCTTCTGGAGGACGTGAGCGGGTGCGGGAAGACGACCCCCGGTGCTGGGGACCCCGATCCCCGGCGCCCCTGTTGGGATCGGGGCCCCAGGAGCAGCTGCGGCGGCAGGACTGACCTGCAGCGTCTGGATCGTTGGAGGTGAGTGACAGCCTCCTGCTGTTGCTTAGCAACAGCTCCCAGCATGCAAAAAGGGCATGCTGGGAGCTGTAGTTATGCAACAGCAGGAGGCAGACCACCACAACTCCCAGCATTCCCTTATGGGCATGCTGGGACTTATGGTTTTGCAACAGCTGGAGGTACATTCTTTCTATGGAAAAGTGTACCTTCAGCTGTTGTATAACTACAACTCCCAGCTTGCACAAACAGCTAAAGTGCATGCTGGGAGTTGTAGTGGTGCATCTGCTGGTTGCATAACTACAACTCCCAGCATGCCCGTTGGCTGTCGGTGACTGCTGAGAGTTGTAGTTTTGCAACAGCTGAAGGCACACTGGTTGTGAAACTCAGAGGTTTTTTTTACCTAACTCAGTGTTTCACGACCGGTGTGCCTCCAGCTGTTGCAAACTACAACTCTCAGCAGTCAATGTACACCATGCACCGTACATGCTGGGAGTTGTAGTTTTGCAACAGCTGGAGGCACACTGGTTGTGAAACACTGAGTTAGGTCACAAACTCAGTGATACATAACCAGTGTGCCTACAGTTGTTGCAAAACTGCAACTCTCAGCAGTCACCGACAGCCATTGGGCATGCTGGGAGTTGTAGTTATGCAACAGCTGGATGTCCCCCCCAATGTGAACGTACAGGGTACACTCACATGGGCGGAGGATTACAGTAAGTATCTGGCTGCAAGTTTGAGCTGCCGCAAACTTTCTGCTGCAGCTCAAATTGCCAGCGAGAAACTACTGTGAACCCCCCGCCCGTGCGACTGTACCCTAAAAACACTACACTAACACAAAAAATAAAATAAAAAGTAAAAAACACTACATATACACATACCCCTACACAGCCCCCCTCCCCTCCCCAATAAAAATTAAAAACGTCTGGTACACCACTGTTTCCAGAACGGAGCCTCCAGCTGTTGCAAAACAACTCCCAGTATTGTCGGACAGCCGTTGACTGTCCAGGCATGCTGGGAGTTTTGCAACAGCTGGAGGCACCCTGTTTGGGAATCACTGGCGTAGAATACCCCTATGTCCACCCCTATGCAATCCCTAATTTAGGCCTCAAATGCGCATGGCGCTCTCACTTTGGAGCCCTGTCGTATTTCAAGGCAACAGTTTAGGGTCACATATGGGGTATCGCCGTACTCGGGAGAAATTGTGTTACAAATTTTGGGGGGTATTTTCTGCTTTTACCCTTTTTAAAAATGTAAAATTTTTGGGAAAACAAGCATTTTAGGTAAAAAAAAAAAAATTTTTACATATGCAAAAGTTGTGAAACACCTGTGGGGTATAAAGGTTCACTTAACCCCTTGTTACGTTCCCCGAGGGGTCTAGTTTCCAAAATGGTATGCCATGTGGGTTTTTTTTGCGGTCCTGGCACCACAGGGGCTTCCTAAATGCGGCATGCCCCCAGAGCAAAATTTGCGTTCAAAAAGCCAAATGTGACTCCTTCTCTTCCGAGACCTGTAGTGCGCCAGCAGAGCACTTTTCACCCCCATATGGGGTGTTTTCTGAATCGGGAGAAATTGGGCTTCAAATTTTTAGGGGTATTTTCTGCTATTACCCTTTTTAAAAATAAAAATTTTTTGGGAAAACAAGCATTTTAGGTAAAATTTTTTATTTTTTTTTTACATTTGCAAAAGTCGTGAAACACCTGTGGGGTATTAAGGTTCACTTTATCCCATGTTATATTCCCCGAGGGGTCTAGTTTCCAAAATGGTATGCCATGTGTTTTTTTTTTGCTGTTCTGGCACCATAAGGGCTTCCTAAAGGTAACATGCCCCCCAAAAACCATTTCAGAAAAACGTACTCTCCAAAATCCCCTTGTCGCTCCTTCCCTTCTGAGCCCTCTACTGCGCCCGCCGAACACTTTACATAGACATATGAGGTATGTGCTTACTCGAGAGAAATTGGGCTACAAATACAAGTAAAAATTTTGTCCTTTTACCCCTTGTAAAAATTCAAAAATTGGGTCTACAAGAACATGTGAGTGTAAAAAATGAAGATTGTGAATTTTCTCCTTCACTTTGCTGCTATTTGTGTGAAACACCTAAAGGGTTAAAACGCTGACTGAATGTCATTTTGAATACTTTGGGGGGTGTAGTTTTTATAATGGGGTCATTTATGGGGTATTTCTAATATGAAGACCCTTCAAATCCACTTCAAACCTGAACTGGTCCCTGAAAAATACTGAGTTTGAAAATTTTGTGAAAAATCGGAAAATTGCTGCTGACCGTTGAAGCCCTCTGGTGTCTTCCAAAAGTAAAAACACGTCAATTTTATGATGCAAACATAAAGTAGACATATTGTATATGTGAACCAAAAAAAAATGTATTCGTAATATCCATTTTCCTTACAAGCAGAAAGCTTCAAAGTTAGAAAAATGCTAAATTTTCAAATTTTTCATCAAATTTACGGATTTTTCACCAAGAAAGGATGCAAGTATCGACAAAAATTTACCACTATGTTAAAGTAGAATATGTCACTAAAATACAATCTCGGAATCAGAATGATAACTAAAAGCATTCCAGAGTTATTAATGTTTAAAGTGACAGTGGTCAGATGTGCAAAAAACGCTCCGGTCCTTAAGGCCAAAATGGGCTCCGTCCTGAAGGGGTTAAGGGGTTAAAGGGGTATTCCAGGCCAAAACTTTTTTTTATATATCAACTGGCTCCGGAAAGTTAAACAGATTTGTAAATTACTTCTATTAAAAAAATCTTAATCCTTCCAATAGTTATTAGCTTCTGAAGTTGAGTTGTTGTTTTCTGTCTTACTGCTTTCCGATGACTCACGTCCCGGGAGCTGTGCAGTTCCTATGGGGATATTTTCCCATCATGCACAGCTCCCGGGACGTGACATCATCATTGAGCAGTTAGACAGAAAACTTCAGAAGCTAATAACTATTGGAAGGATTAAGATTTTTTAATAGAAGTAATTTACAAATCTGTTTAACTTTCCGGAGCCAGTTGATATATAAAAAAAAGTTTTTGCCTGGAATTCCCCTTTAACTCAGGCGTCATCTGTTGACGGCTGGGCAAAACTGGTACAAGTCCCTTCAAAAACATTGTGTGCCAAAGACATTTCCCCATCACCAGATTTTCTGCAGACACTGACCCCTTTAGTTCGGCTCAGTTTCATCCACATATATTTGATCAGAAGGGCCTGTATTCTCTGTTGAAGGTTTGTCATCAGTGAAGACCCCAGCTGGCTAGTAAGACTTCTGCATTCTACCCCTCATGCTAAAACTAAACTGTCTGTGTTCCACTCACATTTGTTGGATGATTTGGCTGACCTCACCTCTCTATATCTGCTGTCCTAGGAGAACAAATTGAGATTCACTTTCATGGAAATGGACTGCAAAACTATCCTTCCGTAATTCACATGGTTTATCACTATGTGTTAAAAGAAAATCATTCTAAACTGGTTGCTCAATGGTTTCACGCCCCTGAACTCCTTTACCACTCGGGACTGTCTGATTCAGCTGCTTATTGGAGATTGCACAGTGATGTCAGCTCCCTATCTCATACCTGGTGGTATTGCCCTGGAATTGCCCCATACTGGACAGAAGTAGGTGCCTTGATCAATCAGATCATGGGTTATGTTGTTCCCTTATAATTACAACAAAGAACCCCTAGAAGAGTTCCAAAAAATTATCCAGTATCATGTGTCTTTAATAGAATAAAATGTAACTTTTATTATAATATTCAAAACATAAGAAAAATACTGTAATTGTGATCAGAAGAGTACAAAAACAAAAGATTAAAACTAAAGTCTCAATTGGTCTCTAATTTTTGTTCCCGGTCTAGTTCAGTAGAACAAGTTGTTTTTGTACACAATACACTTAATGTAATCACTATTCATATCATCCCCTAATGAGGGAATTATGACCAATATAAAACTCTTAATGTTGTCCACTGATAATATCCTCAATACAACATTTTAATCCCAGGTGCTTTTTGCATCCCATATAATGACGTATGTAGGTTTATTAACATACCCACAGAGACAAGGTTTATTCAATAGGACAACTGTTTTTATCCTCCTCACAAGGGCATAAATGTGGATATAATGTACAGTGTTTGGTTATATACACATGGTTAAATGTTAATAAACACTAATGATAGAACCAGAGTTCTGTGGTGCACCACAGGTTGTGGTTCTACCATGGCTAAGGTTGCACACTTGCAGGGGGGGGGGGGGGGGCATGAAAAAACCTACAGAAGTAATTATATGGGATACTAAAAGCACCTGTGATTAAAGGGGTAAACATTTTTTTTTTTTTTTATCAACTGGTGCCACAAATTTAAACAGATTTGTATATTACTTCCAGTACTTATCAGCTGCTGTATACTACAGAGGAAGTTCTTTTATTTTTGAATTTCCTTTCTGTCTGACCACAATGCTCTCTGCTGACACCTCTGTCTACGTCAGGAACTTTCCAGGGCAAGAGAGCTTTGCTATGGGGATTTGCTCCTACTCTGGACAGTTTCTAAAATGGACAGAGGTGTGAGCAGAGAGCACTTGTGGTCAGGCAGAAAGGAAATTCAAAAAGTAAAGAACTTCCTCTGTAGTATACAACAGCTGATAAGTACTGGAAAGATTACGATTTTTAAATAGAAGAAATTTACAAATCTGTTTAACTTTCTGGCACCAGTTGATTTAAGAGAAAATGTTTTCCAGTGGAGTACCCCTTTAAAAAGTTGTATTAAAGGGGTACTCCGGTGAAAACCTTTTTTCTTTTAAATCAACTGGTGGCAGAAAGTTAAACATATATGTAAATTACTTCTATTAAAAAATCTTAATCCTTCCAGTACTTATTAGCTGCTGAATGCTGCAGAGGAAATTCCTTTCTTTTTGGAACACTGATGACATCACGAGCACAGTGCTCTCTGCTGAAATCTCTGTCCATTTTAGAAACCATGCATAGCAGATGTATCCTAAGGGCAGCATGGTGGCTCAGTGGTTAGCACTGCTGCCTTGCAGTGCTGTGGACTTGGGTTCAAATCTCACTAAGGACAACAATAAATAAAGTGTTATTATTATATTAACATCAGCAGATAGAACTGTGCTCATGATGTCATCAGAAAGCATTCCAAAAAGAAAAGAATTTCCTCTGTAGTATTCAGCAGCTAATAAGTACAGGAAGGATTAATATTTTTTTAATAGAAGTAATTTACAAATATGTTTAACTTTCTGCCACCAGTTGATTTAAAAGAAAAAAGGTTTTCACCGGAGTACCCCTTTAAAGATATAATCAGTGGACAACATTAAGTGTTTTATATTGGTCATAATTCCTTTATTAGTGGATGATATGAATAGTGGTGTACATTAAGTGTATTGTGTACAAAAACAACTTGCTCTTCTACTGAACATTTTGACAGGAGCTGCACTATAGGGGCATCTAAAAAAAAAAAAAAAACTATTGTCAATCATTTGTCTTAATATAATCACTTTTAAACATTTACAATACCCATACCTCCTGCTCAAAAAGTTGTATTATTACCTGAATTTAGTTATTTAAATTTTTGCACAATATTATGATAGTTTTGAGTAGATTAGTCGCCACAATATGCTGCAAGATTTAAGGGCAGAATATGGGGGCAAGTCTGCCATATTAATAAACTGAAAGAGTCACAGTAATGGGTCTGTTGTATTCATGAAGGAACATAACCCCACTTCTCACCTCCAGTTGACGCCTGGGGTCACAAAGTACACGGGCAGATATATAGCTGTCATGTGTCAAGGGTGAGCAGGGGAAGGAGGGGGGGATTGATTCCTCATGAATAGTGTTGGGCATGAATATTCGCATTTCAAATTTTTATCGTGAATATCGTAAATTCACTAATTCGCGAATATTGCGAATATATTCTCTATATATTCGAAATTATGAATATTCACTTTTTTCCGCATATTCACATATTCCTTCTTTTCACTTGTGGGCCAATTAGAATGATGCAAATACACTTGTCAGAGGTTATCAACAACATCCCTAGCAACCAATAGTAAAGTTGCCCACCCCCTCACTGTTTTCTTTCTTGATTACGCGAATATGCGCAAATAGAAATATAACAAATATGCAAAATTCGCGAATATAAGACGAATATTTGTTTATATATTCGTGAAATATCGCAAATTCAAATATGGGCAAAGCCGTTCATAACTACTCATGAACATAGCAGATTCATAACTATCAAACTGTTATAGGTATAGTGTTGAGCGGCATAGGCCATATTCGAATTTGCGATATTTCGCGAATATATGGACGAATATTCGTCATATATTCGCTAAATTTGCATATTTGTAATATCCGCATTTATATCATATGCGAAAATCCGTACGCCAGTCTCACACAGTAGTATTAGAGCCTTCTTTACACCACACAAGCTGGAAGCAGAGAGGGATGATCACTGTGATGTGTATTGTGAAAAAAAAAAAAAAAAAAACGAATATTCGTAATTGCAAATATATAGTGCTATATTCGCGAATTCGCGAATAAAATTTGAATTGCGAATATTCGCGAGCAACACTAGTTAGGTACTATTAACCAAACTACACACTATTTTACTGTACTACTGGGGTTAACAGTACAACTGTACAACTGACCTATCCCCACATTATGCTACCCTTTAAACAAGGCAGCAAAGTACATGACAAATACACTTTACCTTCTGTAACTACGAACATAAAATGAGATCTCTCACACTTCTGTTGGGCTTTCTGTATTGCTAAATGCAAAAATATTGTCACTGACTATGTTATCCTTTTCCTTAAAAATAATCTATCCATGAGCTAAATCAGACCCTACAAGTGATTTTTAATCAATGTTTATTTATAAAACACTATAACTATTTATTTACATTACATTTTTTTTGTCACAGTTTTTTGGGTGTTTAAAAGTTGATAAAAATAAATGATAAGACGTTTAGACATACAAAATAAAAACACAATAGTTCAGGCTAATAAAACACTCAATAAGAAATCTTCAATAACTAGAAAGGAATGAGCCTCCTGAAGAAAGAGATATGGATTCCCAAAAGCAGCCTGTACAGTCACAGCAGTGTAAACAAGCTTATACGCCTACCTCGGCCATTCAATGATCAGTTTCTTTATCCACAGCGTGTTGATCACCCCAGTAGTCACCTACTTCAATCACATCTGCTGTATTACCACTGATCTGTTGCTGGCAAGTACGGCTCAATAGTCTTCACTTTAAGAATCCTCATACAATTTTCTCCCAGATTTTCACATGGTGAACATGCTTTTCCCTGTTAAACTAATTTGGGCCTACTTACTGTGAAAGGCCAGCCAAAGCTACACACTTATTTTTGTAGCCAAATACAGTTTTAAGTGGAGCGTATTGTCCTCCTCTCATAAGTGTAAACTGTATGTACACCTACGTGGTGTACAATTTTTTTGTCATAAGGGACTAGTTGCTGTAAAAGGCCAGCCTAAGCTACACACTTGTTTTCGTAGCCTAATACAGTTTGTAGCAGAGCATATTGTCCTCCTCTCTTGTAGCCAAATACAGTTTTAACCCCTTAATGACGCAGGCTGTAAATGTACATCCTGGTGCGGTGGTAATTAATGCATCAGGACGTACATTTACGTCTTATAAATTACCGTGAGCATCGGAGCAATGCTCGGGTCATGCACGGCAGGTACCGGCTGGTGATAGCAGCCAGAGATCCACGGGTAATGGCCGACACCTGCGATCGTGTGGATGTCTGCCATTAACCCCTCAGATGCCGTGATTAATACAGATCACAGCATCTGCAGCACTGCAGCAGACGGAGGTCCCCTCATCTGCCTCTGCTGCCTTCTACGGGTCTTCTACTCTGGTCTAGCAGATCGAGCAGACCAGAGCAGAAGATGACCGATAACACTGATCAGTGAAATGCCCTATGCATAGCACTGAACAGTATTAGCAATCGAATGATTGCACAAAACAAGCCCTTATACTAGTCTGTGGATGAAAATATAAAAGAGTTATGATTTTTAGAAGGCAAGGAGGAAAAAAGGAAACTTAAAAATAAAATGTAAGCCCAAATGGGCTAAGTCTTTAAAGGGGTACTCCGGTGAAAACCGTTTTTTTTTTTTTTTTTTTTAAATCAACTGGTGCCAGAAAGTTAACCTCTTCAGGACACCGGGCGTATGTATACACCCTGCATCCCGAGTTCTTAAGGACGTGGGGCGTATGCATACGCCCATGGGAATTCCGGTCCCCGCCGCTAGCTGGTTGGGGACCGGACCGGGATGCCTGCTGAAATCATTCAGCAGGCATCCCGGCACATCGCCCAGGGGGGTTCTGAGACCCCCCATGTCGGTGATCACAGAAAATCGCATGTCAATTCAGACATGCGATTTTCTGCTATTCTGGGCTGATCGGGTCTCTGGTGACCCGATCACCCAGAAAATAGGGATGATCAGAGGTGTCAGTGACAGCCCCGATCATCCTGAGGGCTAGGAGCGAGGTTGCAGTGCTGTGATCTCCTCCTATTCCCTGCCATTGGTCAGAACTGATTCTGACCAATGGCAGCGCAGGACAGTGGGTTGTCATGGCAACCCCCCGTTCTGACCACCCCTGGATGTCGTGGGGAACGTGGGGAGAAGATGGAGGCCGGTACCTGGAGGAGAAGATGGGGACCCCCGATCGTCCCTGGAGACAGGCACATGTAGGGAAACCTGGGCTTGCTGGGAGTTGTAGTTTTGCAACATCTGGAGGGTCACATTTTGGAGACCACTGTTACAGTGGTGCCCTAACGGTAGCCCTCCAGATGTTGCCAAACTACAACTCTCAGCATGCCTAGACTGCCCACACATGCTGGGAGTTGTAGTTCTGTAACATCTGTCCCTTCAGATTTTGCAATTTTCATGAAATTTTTGAAAATTGCTGCTCTATTTGAAGCCCTCTAATTTTTTCAAAAAGCTAAAATATGTCCATTTTATGATGCCAACATAGAGTGGACATATTGTATTTGTGAATAAAAATGTAATTTATTGGGAATATCCATTTTCCTTACAAGTAGAGAGCTTCAAAGTTAGAAAAAGAAATTTTGGGATTTTTCACCAAAAATTTACCACCAAAATAAAGTAGAATATGTCCAGAAAATAAAAATCTCAGAATAAGAATATTCGGTAAAAGAGTTTTCGAGTTATTAATTCGTAAAGCGACGGTGGTCAGAATTGCGAAAAAGGGCTCAGTCCTTAAGGTGAAAAAGGGCTGCGTCCTTAAGGGGTTAAACAGATTTGTAAATTATTTCTATAAAAAAATCTTAATCCTTCCTGTACTTATTAGCTGCTGAATACTACAGTGGAAATTCTTTTCTGTTTGAAACACAGAGCTGTCTGCTGACATCATGAGCACAGTGCTCTCTGCTGACATCTCTGTCCATTTTAGGAACTGTCCAGAGTAAAAGGAAATCCCCTTAGCAAACATATGCTGTTCTGGACAGTTCCCAAAATGGACAGAGATGTCAGCAGAGAGCACTGTGCTCATGATGTCAGCAGAGAGCTCTGTGTTTCAAAAAGAAAATAATTTCCACTGTAGTATTCAGAAGCTAATAAGTACAGGAAGGATTAAGATTTTTTGAATAGAAATAATTTACAAATCTGTTTAACTTTCTGCCACCAGTTGATTTAAAAATAAATTTTATTTCACCAGAGTACCCCTTTAACCCCTTAACCTCTTCTGGACATAGGGCGTATGGATACGCCCTGCATTCCGAGTCCTTACGGACCGAGGGCGTATCCATACGCGCGTGGGAATCCCGGTCCCCACCGCTAGTCCAGCGATCTGCGGCGATTCCGGGTCAATCGGGTCTCCAGTGACCCGGTGACCCGGAATTACTGGCTGTTTGGGGCCGTCTCTGACGGCCCCGAACAGCCAGAGCCTGCAGGAGTGAGGTGGCACTGGTGCCACCTCACGATCACCCTGATTCGTCGGCCGGATTACCGGCTGACCAATCAGGGCACCTTCTGCGGGTGTCACTCCCGCACCCGCTCAGCCCCTCTTCCGGAGGACGTGAGCGGGTGCGGGATGTGCACCCCGGGTGCTGGGGACCCCGATCCCCTGCGTCAATGTTGGGATCGGGGCCCCAGGAGCAGCGGCGGTGGCGGCGGCGGGACTGACCTCATGCGGCTGGATCGTTGGAGGTGAGTGACAGCCTCCTGCTGTTGCTTAGCAACAGCTCCCAGCATGCACAAAGGGCATGCTGGGAGCTGTAGTTATGCAACAGCAGGACGCAGACCACCACAACTCCCAGCATTCCTTTATGGGCATGCTGGGACTTATGGTTTTGCAACAGCTGGAGGCACATTTCTATGGAAAAGTGTACCTTCAGCTGTTGTATAACTACAACTCCCAGCTTGCACAAACAGCTAAAGTGCATGCTGGGAGTTGTAGTGGTGCATCTGCTGGTTGCATAACTACAACTCCCAGCATGCCCGTTGGCTGTCGGTGACTACTGAGACTTGTAGTTTTGCAACAGCTGAAGGAACACTGGTTGTGAAACTTAGAGTTTTTTTTTACCTAACTCAGTGTTTCACGACCGGTGTGCCTCCAGCTGTTGCAAACTCCAACTCTCAGCAGTCAATGTACACCATGCACCGTACATGCTGGGAGTTGTAGTTTTGCAACAGCTGGAGACACACTGGTTGTGAAACACTGAGTTAGGTCACAAACTCAGTGATACATAACCAGTGTGCCTACAGTTATTGCAAAACTACAACTCTCAGCAGTCACCGACAGCCAACGGGCATGCTGGGAGTTGTAGTTATGCAACAGCTGGATGTCCCCCCCCAATGTGAACGTACAGGGTACACTCACATGGGCGGAGGATTACAGTAAGTATCTGGCTGCAAGTTTGAGCTGCCGCAAACTTTCTGCTGCAGCTCAAACTGCCAGCGAGAAACTACTGTGAACCCCCGCCCGTGCGACTGTACCCTAAAAACACTACACTACACTAACACAAAGAAAAATAAAAAGTAAAAGCACTACATATACACATACCCCTACACAGCCCCCCTCCCCTCCCCAATAAAAATGAAAGCGTCTGGTACACCACTGTTTCCAAAACGGAGCCTCCAGCTGTTGCAAAACAACAACTTCCAGTATTGTCGGACATCCATTGACTGTTCAGGCATGCTGGGAGTTTTGCAACAGCTGGAGGCACCCTGTTTGGGAATCACTGGCTTAGAATTCCCCTATGTCCACCCCTATGCAAGTCCCTAATTTAGGCCTCAAATGCGCATGGCGCTCTCACTTTGGAGCCCTGTCGTATTTCAAGGCAACAGTTTAGGGTCACATATGGGGTATCGCCGTACTCGGGAGAAATTGTGTTACAAATTTTTTACAAATTTTTTTTTTTTTATATATATATGCAAAAGTCGTGAAATATCTGTGGGGTATAAAGGTTCACTTAACCCCTTCTTACGTTCCCTGAGGGGTCTAGTTTCCAAAGTGGGTTTAGTTTCCAAAGTGGGTTTTTTTTTTGCTGTCCTGGCACCATAGGGGCTTCCTAAATGCGACATGCCCCCAGAACAAAATTTGCTTTCAAAAAGCCAAATGTGACTCCTTCTCTTCCGAGACCTGTAGTGCGCCAGCAGAGCACTTTTCACCCCCATATGGGGTGTTTTCTGAATCGGGAGAAATTGGGCTTCAAATTTTTGGGGGTATATTCTGCTATTACCCTTTTTAAAAATAAATTTTTTTTGGGAAAACAAGCATTTTAGGTAAAAATTATTTTTTTTTTTTTACATTAGCAAAAGTCGTGAAACACCTGTGGGGTATTAAGGTTCACTTTATCCCATGTTACATTCCCCGAGGGGTCTAGTTTCCAAAATGGTATGCCATGTGTTTTTTTTTTTTGCTGTTCTGGCACCATAAGGGCTTCCTAAATGCAATATGCCCCCCCAAAAACCATTTCAGAAAAACTTACTCTCCAAAATCCCCTTGTCGCTCCTTCCATTCTGAGCCCTCTACTGCGTCCGCCGAACACTTTACATAGACATATGAGGTATTTCCTTACTCGAGAGAAATTGGGCTACAAATACAAGTAAAATGTTGTCCTTTTACCCCTTTTAAAAATTCAAAAATTGGGTCTACAAGAACATGTGAGTGTAAAAAATGAAGATTGTGAATTTTCTCCTTCACTTTGCTGCTATTCGTGTGAAACACCTAAAGGGTTAAAACGCTGACTGAATGTCATTTTGAATACTTTGGGGGGTTTTGTTTTTATAATGGGGTCATTTATGGGGTATTTCTAATATAAAGACCCTTCAAATCCACTTCAAACCTGAACTGGTCCCTGAAAAATACTGAGTTTGAAAATTTTGTGAAAAATCGGAAAATTGCTGCTGACCGTTGAAGCCCTCTGGTGTCTTCCAAAAGTAAAAACTTATCAATTTTATGATGCAAACATAAGAGACATATTGTATATGTGATCCAAAAAAAAATGTATTCGTAATATCCATTTTCCTTACAAGCAGAAAGCTTCAAAGTTAGAAAAATGCAAAATTTTCAAATTTTTCATCAAATTTACGGATTTTTCACCAAGAAAGGATGCAAGTATCGACCAAAATTTACCACTATGTTAAAGGAGAATATGTCACGAAAAAAAAATCTCGGAATCAGAATGATAACTAAAAGCATTCCAGAGTTATTAATGTTTAAAGTGACAGTGGTCAGATGTGCAAAAAATGCTCCGGTCCTTAAGGCCAAAATGGGCTCCGTCCTGAAGGGGTTAAGGACTCAGGGTTTTTCCGTTTTTGCACTTTCGTTTTTTCCTCCTTACCTTTTAAAAATCATAACCCTTTCAATTTTCCACCTAAAAATCCATATTATGGCTTATTTTTTGTGTCGCCAATTCTACTTTGCAGTGATATTAGTCATTTTACCCAAAAATGCACGGCAAAATGAAAAAAAAATCATTGTGCGACAAAATCGAAGAAAAAACGCCATTTTGTAACTTTTGGGGGCTTCCGTTTCTACGCAGTGCATATTTCTGTAAAAATTACACCTTATCATTATTCTGTAGGTCCATACGGTTAAAATGATACCCTACTTAGGCTGGGTCCACACTACGTTTTGTCCCATACGGGAGCGCATACGGCAGGAGGGAGCTAAAACCTCGCGCTCCCGTATGTGACCGTATGCGCTCCCGTATGCCATTCACTTCAATGAGCCGACCGGAGTGAAACGTTCGGTCCGGTCGGCTCATTTTTGCGCCGTATGCGCTTTTACAACCGGACCTAAAACCGTGGTCAACCACGGTTTTAGGTCCGGTTGTAAAAGCGCATACGGCGCAAAAATGAGCCGACCGGACCGAACGTTTCACTCCGGTCGGCTCATTGAAGTGAATGGCATACGGGAGCGCATACGGTCACATACGGGAGCGCGAGGTTTTAGCTCCCTCCTGCCGCATGCGCTCCCGTATGGGACAAAACGTAGTGTGGACCCAGCCTTATATAGGTTTGATTTTTCTTCACTTCTGGAAAAAATCATAACTACATGCAGGAAAATTTATACGTTTAAAAATGTCATCTTCTGACCCCTATAACTTTTTTATTTTTCCACGAACAGGGCGGTATGAGGACTCATTTTTTGTGCCGTGAACTGAAGTTTTTATCGGTATGATTTTTGTTTTGATCGGACTTTTTTCATTTTTTAATGGTATAAAAAGTGACCAAAAATGCGCTTTTTTTGACTTTGGAATTTTTTTGCGCGTACGTCATTGACCGTGCGGTTTAATTAATGATATATTTTTATAGTTCGGACATTTACGCACGCGGCGATACCACATATGTTTATTTTATTTTTATTTACACTGTTTTATTTTTTTTTATGGGAAAAGGGGGGTGATTTAAACTTTTATTAGGGAAGGGGTTAAATGACCTTTATTAACACTTTAAAAAAAAATTTTTTGCAGTGTTATAGGTCCCATAGGGACCTATAACACTGCACACACTGATCTTTTACACAGATCACAGGCGTGTATTAACACACCGGTGATCAGTGTTATCGGCGCTTGACTGCTCCTGCCTGGATCTCAGGCACGGAGCAGTCATTCGCCGATCGGACACAGAGGAGGCAGGTAAGGGCCCTCCCGGTGTCCTGCAAGCTGTACGGGACACCGCGATTTCACCGCGGCGGTCCCGAACAGCCCGACCGAGCAGCCGGGTCACTTTCACTTTCACTTTAGAAGCGGCGGTCAGCTTTGACCGCCGCTTCTAAAGGGTTAATACCGCACATCGCCGCGATCGGCTATGTGTGGTATTAGCCGCGGGTCCCGTCCGTTGATGAGCACCGGGACCGACGCGATATGATGCGGGATCGCGGCGCGATCCCGCTTCATATCGCGGGAGCTGGCGCAGGACGTAAATATACGTCCTGCGTCGTTAAGGGGTTAAGGACCAGGACCATTTTGGCCTTAAGGACCAGACCAATTTTATTTTAGCATTTTCGTTTTTTTCTCCTTGCCTTCTAAAAATCATAACTCTCTTATATTTCCATCCAGAGATCCATATGAGGGCTTGTTTTTTGCGTCATCAATTGTACTTTGTAATTACATCACTTATTTTACCATAAAATGTACAGCGCAACCCAAAAAATATTATTTATGTGGGAAAATTGAAAAGAAAACTGCAATTTAGCAAATTTTGGAAGTCTATCACACCCCCTCCCGTAGGCTTGCATTGAGGGGCGGAGCGTGACGTCACACGGGGGCGGAGGTGTGATGTCACACGCCGCCGGCCCTGTAGTCACCCGTAATCAGACCTGGAGCGAACACGCTCCGGGGACTGATTACAAATAGGGTGCCGCATGCATGATCACGGGCTTCCCCAGTTGCGGGACTCCCGCGATCAGGCATCTTATCCCCTATCCTTTGGATAGGGGATAAGACGTGTAAGCACCGGAGAACCCCTTTAAATTTGTTATGTGCAATACTTATTTATGTGCAATAGTTACTTATATGTGCTATACATATGATTCATGCCATCACTATTATATGTATATACTTTTTATATCTAAATTGGGATATACCCTATTACAATAATTCCATGTACCCTTATCATTACCTGTGCAGAGCCAGTGATATCACCGTTTGTTGCTGTATTCTTCTTTCTCGCACATACGTGTCTTTTATCAATGCACTGTTCTTTCTTCTACGGAAATAATACAATTTGTGCCCGTTTGGCATATACTTTTCTTTGAAATGACTCTGTAGTGTTCTCTTGGTTTTCTAATGTTAATAATAATAGTTAGTAATTTTTTTTTTATACTTGATTTACATAATCAGAACAACTGATGCCCTACAGCAACAGGATATGCTATTCTTCTCTGTGTTTTAGTAACATGATCAGGATGTTGTAGGGGTACTTTTTGTACCTTATTTACTTTTCTTATCGGTAATGTTGGTCTTGATATCCTCAGTTTTGTTCAGCAAAAATGTAGTGTGTTATTTTTTGTTTCTGTAAATAGGTATTATTTGGTAACTGTATGTGAAGTTTAAGCAAGGCTTCTCCTGTTTTCACAACAAGCAAAAAAAAATACAACCATCTCACTCAGGCATAACGCACAAAATAAATCCTGCTTGGTAATCTAGTTTGACTAAACATTAAACATTCCTGTCTATATGGGACGGCTTACAACCAGCCACCCAACGCCACAGTTAACAAATGTGTTAGTTTCACAGGTTACAATGTCCAAGGCTACAAACCTACGGATTCAAACATTTCCTCACAGACTCCCATGGAGATTGAGTTACACCAAGTTTTAATTCCTAATGACAAGTTGTCTTCAGCATCTCTGCTGATCTTGGCTAGTCTAATAAAAATCCATGCCCAGGCCAAAGTCCCTAGCAAGCTCAGTGTCACCAAAAAATGAACTAACTCTAGAATTTACATTATGCACTTCCTGAATCCTTGTATTCAAACATTTGACCACCGATGACCATTCCAATCACTGTCTCACTATGTATGTATCTGTATATATATATATATATATATATATATATATATATATATATATATACTCACGGATATGTGATTATTGGAGCATTTTTTTCTATAAATAAATGACCAAGTCATATATATCCCTATATGGTGGGACACCAGATAGAGCCAAATAGTCATAAGGAATTGTGGTGTCATATCACAACTTACCATGTGAATGAGGCATTAAACCATTTGAAATATTCTAAATTCTTTAAGTTCTCTCTGGTTTCATAATTAATTTCTCATTGATATGTATTGGTATCACCTTCATCTTTAATGCGTAGTCTACAATTGTAGTTGTGGAAATGTTCTTAAATCTTTTAACAATTTATTCGATTAAAATTCCACAGATTACCTGTCTCATTTTATGCTTGGAAATTTATTTTTAGTAGGACACCCTATATTTTAAATGAGGTGGCAATGTCATAAAGGTCATTGATTCCATCACTTTCATTGTTAGAGAACAGAAAGGGCTTGCATGTCTGCCTGATAGCTCGCTGGTGTTTGTGACGTCTGTCAAACTTCTTTAAATGTCCAATTTCATAATGAAGCTGACAAGTGCTAAGACCTTGAATAAGGACAGCAATGAGGATCAAAATGTATATCAAAACAAGATTTTTAGTTCAGTAGCCATATAAATGGTGATCCAATTAATGAATCCTGTATTGTCAGTAATACTGTAAAATCCTAGCAATGGACAAAAAGATAGGGAATCTTTACATATGAAGAAATAATATAACTGCTACCACTGCTTAATCAAATCGAGCTCTATTTTAAAGAATCAATTTATGGATACCATCATTGTTTATGGATATATAACACTATTTTACTGTCCTTAAATAAAGAAGAAACTGAGAGAAAGTCTTATAAAAACATGAATAACTATGAATTAATTCATGAATTGTGAACTACTCATATTCTATATGTACATATCTTTTTTTTTTTTTTTGGTACATTAAAACCTTGTAAAGAATAATAGTCATGTAAAAAGTCTTCTTAACCATAAAGTCTTCTTAATCATAAGTCTTCTTAATGACAAAGCCTGGGGCTTTTGGCAAATACTTCTCCAGATGGCAATAATTTAGGGGCAAGTCTTGGTCTCAGAAGTTATTCGAAATTTTGAAGAGTTCACATGTTCAAAGCAGTTATAATTCTGTTTATAATAGTAATACTCATATACATGAACACATGCATGGAGGGGGCGTGGTGTGATGTCACAAGGGGGCATGGTGTGACGTCACGACTCCAGTTCTGGAAACACAGAGGTTTCTGAGACTGGAGAAGCAGCCTGACAGAGAATGTCTGGTGCTGCACAGAAATCGCTGGGGGTCCCAGTGGTGCCCCCCCCCCCTGCAATCAGACATCTTATCCCCTATCCTTTAGCCTCTTGGGCATAGAGTTCAATAGAGCTTTACAGGTTGCCACTAGAGTCCTCTTCCACTCTTCATGACAACATCACAGAGCTGGTAGATGTTAGAGACATTGTGCTTCCACAGATGCTCAATAGGGTGTAGGTCTGGAGAGATGCTTGACCAGTTCATCACCTTTACCCTCAGCTTCTTTAGAAAGGTATGTTTGGGATCGTTATCATGTTGGAATACTGCCCTGTGGCTCAGTCTCCAAAGGGAGGGGATCATGCTCTGCTACAGTATGTCATAGTACATGTTGGTATTCATGGTTCCCTTAATGAACTGTAGCTTCTAGGTGCTAGCAGCAGTTATGTAGCCCTAGACCATGTTTGGGGTCGTTATCATGTTGGAATACTGCCCTGTGGCTCAGTCTCCAAAGGGAGGGGATCATACTCTGCAACAGTATGTCATAGTACATGTTGGTATTCATGGTTCCCTTAATGAACTGTAGCTTCTAGGTACTAGCAGCACTTATGTAGCCCTAGACCATAATACTTCCACTATCATGCTTACTTGACTTTATGTAAGACACATTTGTCTTTGTACTTCTTACCTGGTTACCGCCATACATGTTTGAAACCATCAAAACCAAATAAATGTGTTTTGTCCCATCGGACAACAGGGCATGGTTCAAGTAATTTATGTCATAAGCCTGCTTATCTTCAGCAAACTGTTAGGGGTCTTTCTTGTGCTTTATCTTTAAAAGAGGCTTCCAGCTGGGATAACCAATTTCATGCAGTGTGTGGAGTATGGTGTGAGCACTGACAGGCTGACCCCCCACCCCCTAAACCTCTGCAACAATGCTCACAGCACTCACCATTTGTTTCTGAAAGACAACCTCTGCATATGATGCTAAGCATGTGCACTTAACTTCTTTAGTGGTGTAACCTTACCTGTAAAAGCTAACCTAAATCAATGCCCTGTTGTGTCATTGCTAAATAAGAAGTTTGAAATCCCTAAACTAGTTGAATTATAGTGAACTCTAGATCAAGTGGGACTGATTGATTCAGTGGAGCTAGTCAAGTCCTGAGCAAAACTTGGTAGAAAAACTGTATTTTCCTTATAAGATAGTGTTTTCAGTTTTAAGCTCTATAGACGTTTGAAAAATGGCTTCTGACACTTGCAAGAAAAACATAGATCAAAGACCTTCTAAACTGATGCTCGATGTCACAAACAAAGTGTGATCTTGTGAGCATCAATGTCACTACAAATATGCTAAAATAAATTAATTGAGGCATGTAAGAGCTTGGTGAAAAACAGCATTCAACCCGATGTAAAGAAGAGAATGGCTTTTAATAAGGATCATCTAGAAGAACCATTTAAAGAAACACATCTCATTTTCTATTTTGCTTCATCTGACACATAGAATTTCCTTCCCTGACATTGATGCTTTTGTGAACTCCGCAATCAATGCCTCAATCACTCATCCGCGTTCTTAGCTGTGATTAGAAACATGTGTCCCATAATTAGGCTACTGAGGGTTTGTTAATTTGCACCCAGCTCCCTCCGGCACATCCCAGTTAATGTCAAAGTCACTTTGACAGAAGCACAAAGCAGAGAAAGCGGAATGAAAGTGTTAAGAAATGAGGGGAACCGTGAATTACCCTGTATACAATCAAATATGTAGTGGCATTTTTAGAGCTATATAAATAAAATTAAAAAGAAAAAAGAAAATAAAAAAAGTGAAAAATTCCTGGACCAAATAATTAAAAAGCCTACAAGCAGCCCATATGATGGCATAGATACTGATAAGCCTTTGTTTGACTCTTCACCCACATTTTGAGGAAGCAGGTTATGCTTTAAAACCTCTATATACTATGGTTTATTTGTTTACTATAAGTTAACTAAATGTAAACATAAACATTGACTGCTATAATGTAATGAATATAAACAAAATATTTTCATTTGTCTACAAGGGACAAGCGGAGGTTAGGAGCGGCCACTCGCTGCGGAGGAGGTGCAGGAGCCGGCGGAGGAGATGGTTGCTGCTGTAGCAGCTGCTGTAGCTGTGACTGAAGTTGCTGTAACATGGTGGTCAAGTGCGACAGCTGGTGACCTTGTTGGGCGATCAGTCGGGATTGCTGGGCGACCACCGTGGATATGCCAGCGATACTTGGCAGCGGCACGTCAGCGGGATCCATGGCCGGATCTACTGTTATGATTCGGCTAGCTGAATGTGGATCCTCTGTGTCAGCGAGGGATTGGCGTGGACCGTGTCGGTGTACCGGTTCTAGGGTTGCTACTGGTTTTCACCAGAGCCTGCCGCAAAGCGGGATGGTCTTGCTGCGGCGGTAGCAACCAGGTCGTATCCACCGGCAACGGCTCAACCTCGCTGACTGCTGAGAAGGCGTGGGACAGAAGGACTAGGCAGAAGCAAGGTCAGACGTAGCAGAAGGTCGGGGCAGGCGGCAAGTTTCGTAGTCAATAGTAATAGCAGGAGGTCAAGAACACAGTAATGGTAAACACAGTAGTAGCTTTATCTAGGCACAAAGGCAACAAGATCCGTCAAGGAAGTGCAGGGGAAGTGGGGTTATATGGAAAGTGAGCAGGTGGAAGCTAATCAGACTGATTGGGCCAGGCACCAATCACTGGTGCACTGGCCCTTTAAATCTTAGAGAGCTGGATCGTGCGCGCCCTAGAGAGCGGAGCCTTGCGCGCCAGAATATGATAGCCGGGGACCGGGACGGGTAAGTGGCTTGGGATGCGATTTGTGGGTGGGCGCATCCCGCTATGCGAATCGCATCCCCATCGTGAATGTCAGTGCAGCGCTCCCGGTCAGCGGGTCCGACCGGGGCGCTGCATAGAGGAGAACGCCGCGAGCGCTCCGGGGAGGAGCAGGGACCCGGAGCACTCGGCGCAACAGTAGTGTTTTTAGGGTACATTCACACTGGCGCAGGTTTACAGTGAGTTTACCGCTAGGAGTTTGCGCTGCTGCAGAAAATTTGCCGCAGCCCAAACTTGAAGCAAGAAACTTACTGTAAACCTACCTGTGTGAATGCAAACAATGTGAAAGCCAGCTCACCCCGCCCCAGACAGCAGAGCGCGGATCCAGGTGCTGGACAGCACCAGCCAATAACAAGAAAATGAAGGAGATCGGATCCAGCTCAATGCAGGTAAAATCAGGTTTAATCCATAGGACAAGGAAGGAACAAGTAACGCGTATCAAGCGCTATAAGCGCTCTTAGTCATATGACTAAGAGCGCTTATAGCGCTTGATACGCGTTACTTGTTCCTTCCTTGTCCTATGGATTAAACTCGATTTTACCTGCATTGAGCTGGATCCGATCTCATTCATTTTCTTGTACCTGTGTGAATGTAGCCGTACATTCACATGGGGGGGGGGGGGGCAGAAACCTCCAGCTGTTGCAAAACTACAACTCCCAGCATGTAATGACAGAACGTGCATGCTGGGAGTTGTACTTTTGCAACAGCTGGAGGCACACTGGTTGGAAAACCTTCAGTTAGATTCTGTTACATGACTCAGTATTTTCCAACCAGGGTGCCACCAGCTGTTGCAAAACTACAACTCCCAGCATGTATTGATCACCGAAGTGCATGCTGGGAGATGTAGTTATGCAACAGTTCGAGGTGCGCAACTACAACTCCCAGCATGGCGAGACAGCTGTTTGCTGTTTGGGCATGCCTGGATTTGCACTTTTGCAACATCTACAGGGCCACAGTTCAGAGACCACTGCAGCATGATCTCCAAACTGTGCCCCTCCAGATGTTTCAAAACTACAAATCACAGCATACCCAAACGGCAGTCTGGGCATGCTGGGAGTTGTAGTTTTGCAACATCTGGGGGGGGGGCTACAGTTTAGAGAGCACTGTATGTGATTTCCAAAGTTTAGCCCCCCCCAGGTGTTGCTAGGCAACTACTCACCGGCTTCCGTAGTCTTCATCAGGGAGCCACGAGGGAGCCGCACGTCATCGCCGCCGCCAATCAGGAAAGGGACCTCCACCGTCGTCGCCGCCACCAGTCACGCTACAGTTCCCCCGTTCTGCCCGGAGTACCATTGCTAGGCAGGACGGGGGATCCGAACTTTAACCCCCGCCCCCGATCTGCTATTGGTCATCACGTCTTAACGACTAATAGAAGGGATAGGAGGGGTGGCACCCCTACCACCTAACTCCTATCCCTTCAGGGGGACCGGGGGTGTCCTGGACACCCCTGATCCCCTGATTTTCCAGGTCACCGGGTCACCAGACACCGGTATGACCCGGATCCGCCGAAAATTGTCGGTCTGAATTGTCTCAGGACCCTCCTGGGCATATGCACGGGATGCCTGCTGATAGATATCAGCAGTCATCCTGGTCCGGTCACCAACCGGCTAGCGGCAGGGACCGGAATTCCCACGGGCGTATGCATACGCCCCACGCCCACACTAGCTCAATGGCCTATGTGTGATTCATCTGCTGCTCTATATACTAGTCTAAGCCTTTACCTAAAACTATACTAGTCTAAGCCTTTACCTATCTCTACATATCAGAGCTGTATGTATAATTTACTGCCCTTAACAAATCTGGCTAAATGGATTACATATGACAGTATGTATCTATTTGTCATGCAGCTTCCACCACTATATTTCATATCCTGTTTGCTTTCAATGGATAACAACAGCCTGGGTCAGACTTTGGTGACACAGTTACAGTTCTGTGGTGAAAATCCTGCATCTTCTTAGCAATGTTGTTTTTTCTTATTTCTGGATTATGATTCTAATATGTTATGTACAGCTTCAGCCCTTCCCTGTTTTAGGCTATCGGTTCTATATAGACACTCCCTTAGGGAAGACATAGGCTTCTATCACAGAATGATAATGGTGCAGATTAGACAAAGTAAAATAGAGGCGACATGCAGAGACACTGCTAGTTTTCTCAGCCATGCTATTGTAAGACATAATGGGATTTATGGAAAGTGTTTTCTTTTAGCAAGGTAGCAGGGATTAAAATACAAATATAGCAGTAGAAAGAAAGCTGGGTAGCAAAGAAAAAAAGTAAAGTATACTTATACTTTCCAGAATTTAGAAATCAATTTATTAGGAAATCTGAGATAACAGGGTTGGCCTCCCTAGTCAAAATCCTCTCTCAGTAGCCAGAATGTAAAGCAACTACAAAGTGAATGTTCTAAAGGACCCATCACATCTGAGTATTACACAGACAACCCATAGTTCAATATAGGATCTTTCTGGCACTTGCTTCTAAGTTTTTCAGCGGATAACAGTTGGCTTGGGATGGTGGACCAGATTGTTTTCAAAATATGGTACTTTCAAGTACATATCTTAATTATAATTTGTTTTCTACTGAAATGTTTATCTGCACCTGGGAAAGCCATTGGAACCACAGTTTTAACCCCTTAACGACGCAGGACGTAAATGTACGTCCTGGTGACGTGGTACTCAACGCACCAGGACGTACATTTACGTCCTGAGCATAACCGCGGGCCTCGGAGCGATGCCGGCATCGTGCGCGGCAGGTCCCGGCTGTGCATCGCAGCCAGGGACCCGCCGGTAATGGCGGACACCCGCGATCCTGCGGATGTCCGCCATTAACCCCTCAGATGCTGTGATCAATACCGATCACGGCATCTGCAGGATCGCGGTCACTTAACAGGATGATCGGATCGCCCGCAGCGCTGCCGCGGCGATCCGATCATCCTGCACGGCAGATGGATGTCCCCTCACCTGGCTCCGCTGCCTTCCGGGAATCTTCTGCTCTGATCTGCCTTCCCGCAGACCAGAACAGAAGATCACCGATAACCCTGATCAGTGCTATGTCCTATACATTGCACTGAACAGGATTAGCAATCAAGTGATTGCTTTAAATAGTCCCCTATGGGGACTATTAAAGTGTAAGAATAAAAGTAAAAGTAAAAAAAATGTGAAAAACCCCCTCCCCCAATAAAAACGTAAATTGTCCCATTTTCCCTATTTTACCCCCAAAAAGTGTAAAAAAATTATTTTATATACATATTTGGTATCACCGCGTGTGTAAATATCCGAACTATTAAAATAAAATGTAAATGATCCCGTACGGTGAACGGCGTGAACGTAAAAAAAAAAAAAGTCCAAAATAGCTGCTTTTTTATAACATTTTATTCCCCCAAAAAATGAATAAAAAATGTTATAAAGTTTTGTATAAGCAAATATGGTATTAATAAAAAGTAAAGATCACGGCGCAAAAAATGAGCCCTCATACCGCCGCTTATACGGAAAAATGAAAAAGTTATAGGTCTTCATAATAGGGGGATTTTAAACGTACTAATTTGGTTTAAAAGTTTGCGATTTTTTTAAGCGCAACAGTAATAGAAAAGTATATTATCATGGTATAATTTTAATCGTACTGACCCAGAGAATAAAAAACACATGTCATTTTTACCATAAATTGTACGGCGTGAAAACAAAACCTTCCAAAATTTGCAAAATTGCGGTTTTCTTTTTAATTTCCACACACAAATAGTATTTTTTGGGTTGCGCCATACATTTTATGATAAAGTAAGTGATGGCATTACAATGGACAACTGGTCGCGCAAAAAACAAGCCCTCATACTAGTCTGTGGATGAAAATATAAAAGAGTTATGATTTTTTGAAGGGGAGGAGGAAAAATTAAAACATAAAAATAAAATTGTCTGAGTTCTTAAGGTCCAAATGGGCTGAGTCCTTAAGGGGTTAATGGAAACAGCTGAGCTGCAGTGTTGCCAGGTTTTGGCACCCCGCTGAAAAGAAGCTGATGGTCTATTCTGTGGATAGGCTATCGAACAATAAGTCCCGGAAAATCCCTATAGTTGAAAGCTGTTTGGTTGAGTTTACCCATAATATTTTTTTTCATTTCTTGACAATTTTAATTGGCCTTTTTGTGGGGTTTCTTATAGAAAATAGAAATCAGCTTAGAGGGAAGGCATGTCTGGAGCATCAGTGACTCAAAGCAAGTAGGAAGAGATTGAGACATCTGATCCCTTTATGTATTCCATAAGAAAAGTACAAGTGTATTATTGAAAATTATGGGGGTCTAAGATGATTCTCACTTCCTGAAGGGTCGGGAGCATCCCATCAGTAAGTAAGTGACTAAAAGGATATCTGTTTATTCTGAGCAATTCAGGGTAGAGATGGCCACGATATTAAATCAAATCTAATTATATAAGGAATATTTGTAACAGTGTGTGCTGTTCTAGGCAGGTGTGAGGGTATTGTACCACAAAGGCTGTGCATTTGTGTAAAAGGGGTGAGATTGCAAAGGCGCACCAAATTTAATACGATTTTCGCCTGGCACTGGCACAGTCGCACTGATGGATCAATGTCAGAGTATAAAGAGATATAAATGGTAACATGCAGTTGTCAATTCAGTCCCACTTTTGGAGCAGGAATAACAAAGTGTCAAAGTACACAGGATGACAAGAAATTATACAGATACTCCAGAATTGATAATATATGGGGAATATAAGTGGACAGTAAATGGATAAAGTACAGATTCCTGCACCTCTTTAACAAATACTTTTAAATAAAAAAAATAAAAATAAAATGTTTCTATGTAATAAAAAAAAGTACTTGTGAAAATTCCCTCCTTTAAAACCCCAAACCATACAAATTGAGTGATAAAACAATTCAGACAGGAAAAAAAAAAACTCTCAAATTGTAGATATTGCTTGTGTAACATGGTGAATGCCTGAGGAAGTTGTTGTAGCAAAGCTGTGCTTGGCAGAAGCAGCGGCGAACATTTTGAGTGATTTGAAGACACAGCCAGAAAAGCTCCCTCTCTCTGTTGTAGCCTTCCCATTCAGCAGGCTTCATTACTGTAATTATGTCTTTCAAACAACCATTTAAATCTGTTTTGTACACAGAACATAATTCAAGCACAGATCATTGCAGAGACTGCTTCAGTAAAGGGTGACAAGACTTTAAACATGGGCTTTTGTGATGATGGGGCTTTGCAGGACATAATTAGAAGAGCCATACCTGAAGCATAATTACTCCTAGTCCTGGCAAAATAACTTCTGTCTGTTTCAGATACAGACCTGTTCTTAGCAAAGCACCTAAGAATTACGGTACCAACTGTGGTAGCCCTTGGGGGGTGTATGGTAGGGATGGTATGGTGTTGGTATATGAGGGGTTAATATTAACCCAGTCACTTGTGACGCCACGGTGAGGGCTGGTATGCTGAATCTATGTTTCGCCCTATCACCGCCCTTCCCAGAAGCGATAGGTGCAATGAAATGACTGAAGGTCCACAAGCACATTTAACTTGAACTTGAATAACTTTACTGCAGTGCTTGCAATATCCAATACGTAATAACAGTCTCTTAATACAGTTCTTTGGTTGTTTAGCGACTGGTAGAAGTTGCGGACCTTGCATAAGACTTATAGTCTCAGAATTTAGGGAATGATGTGCAGACCCGTCCGGATTTAGGGGAAATATTGAGTCCGGTGATGCTGCAGAGTGTTTAGGGGATGACACACTCTATAATTTATATCGTTTGTCTGTTGCCGCAAGGCTCAGGCCTAACTCACTGCGATTACTGCAATACAGGTCCTTCTCTGATGAAAGCCAGGAGCAAGAGAGCGGTAAGATGGCCGCCGCTCCCTTATATGGGCAGGGGGCGTGGCGGTTTTGATTAGTCCGAACGTCTGCCATTCACCTTACATGGTGAGATGGGATTGCTTACGTCACAGGCTCTATGTACATTGTAGAACCAGAACGAGGCTACAGATACCAGAACGAGGCCTGGAACGCATCCAGAGTGAGGATTGGAACGCATTACATGAGCCTAGGGCTGTGCGATGCCACAGCAACCAGTAATTAACCATTTATATATATATCTATACTACTATATACATTATTTTATGGATAAATTATAAATATATATACTATACTAGAGGCGACTAGGGGCGGACTGACTAACAGAGATGTCTAGGTCCTAGGGACTCGGGCTAAGGGGACCCATAAATAAATAAGTACCGTCTATGAAATGCGGTACTAGGACACCACACAACAATAAGACATACTGTACAAAGTGGTTACTACCTAGAGAGCAAATAGTTGATGTAATAACATTTCCAATACCAGTATTTCTCACATTCTTACTATTAAAGGGGTTCTCCAGTGGAATTTTTTTTTTAAAATCAACTAGTGCCAGAAAGTTAAACAGATTTGTAAATTACTTTTATTTAAAAAAAATCTTAATCCTTCCAGTACTTATCAGCTGTTGTATGCTCCAGAGGAAGTTCTTTTCTTTTAGAATTTATTTTCTGTATTACCACAGTGCTCTCTGCTGACACCTCTGTCCATGTCAGAAACTGTCCAGAGCAGAAGCAAATCCCCATAGCAAACCTCTCCTGCTCTGGACAGCAGAGAGTACTGTGGACAGACTGAAAAGAAATTCAAAAAGAAAAGAACTTCCTCTGTAAAATACAGCAGCTGATAAGTACTGGAAGAATTAGGAATTTTAAATAGAAGTAATTTAAAAATCAGTTTTAACTATCTGGCACCAGTTGATTAAAAATAATAATAATAATAATATGTGTATATATATATATATATATATATATATATATAAATATATATATTTTCTACTGGAGTACCCCTTTAAATGGGTACTCCTGGGTTAGGGGCTTGTTTTCTTATCAAATGGTGCCAGACAGATATATAGATTTGTAAATCACTTCTATTTAAACAATATTAAGCCTAGTACTTACCAGCTTCTGTATGTTTCAAAGGCAGTTGTGTAGGTTTTTTTTTTCCAGTTTGACCACTGTACTCTCTGCTGCCACCTCTGTCCATGTCAGGAACTATGCAAAGCAAGAGATGTTTGCTATGGTGGTTTACTTATGCTCTGGACATGGACAGAGGTGGCGGCAGAGAGTACTGGGGTCGGGCTTGAAAAAACTACACAATTTTCTCTGGAGCATACAGCAGTACTGAAAGGCTTGAGATTTTTAAATAGAAGGAATTTAAAAATCTGTATAATTTTCTGGTACCAGTTGATTTGAAAACATTTTCTTCCACTGGAGTACCCCTTTAACCACTATATAAATGGCTATTATGTCCTTTGTTGAGGAAGAAAAACAATGAATGGAATTTACTATTGTAAGATGATTGTCCAACATGTCGACTGCATTGTAGCAGGTGTGTTTTTTGTGGTATTTATAATTTGGGTACACATTGGTTAGTAAATCCCCGTAAGACACAAATACATAGCAATTTACATCCAAAATGGTGCCTCAAATGTGCCTTTCACTTTGGTTAATTAATCAGGCCAACATACGTCCATTTAGCCACATGTCTTTTTGGGGAGCGAAAGCTCTGAACATGAACATTTCCAAAATGTGTCAACCAAGCAGTGTACAATAATAGTAAATCATATGTCCCTGACATGCATCCATATTTATCCACATGAGAGGACAAAAATTAGACACATGAGAAATACCGTATATACTCGAGTATAAGCCGAGTTTTTCAGCATGATTTTCCGAGCGTAAAATGCCCCCCTCGGCTTATACTCGAGAGAACTCTCCGCCTGTCATTCCCTTCTTCGTCATTATCCAGACCCCCTCTTTAGTTTTGTACTGACCTCCCCTCGGTGGAAAGGAAGGGTGAGCTGTTCCGGGCCATCTATGCTGCAGGGACCGTCCGGTGGGGAGGGTTAGTCGTTCCGAGCTGTCCATATTCACCGGGAGGCCCTCTTCTCCGCTCTGGCCACGGACTAGTGACGTTGCCTTGACGATGACGGACAGGGACGTCCGTCCCTGCGCATGAACGTCCCTGTGCGTCGTCGTCAAGGCAATGTCACTAGTCCGGGGCCGGAGCGGAGAAGAGGGCCTCCCGGTGAAGATGGATAGCCCGGAACGACTAACCCTCCCCACGGGACGGTCCCTGCAGCATAGATGGCCCAGAACAGCTCACCCTTCCTTCCCACCGACGGGAGATGAGTACAAAACTAAAGGAGGGGGGTCTGGATGATGGAGAAGGCCACAGGGGTCTTCAACCTTTAAAAACTACAACTTGCTGTCTGGGCATGCTGGGAGTTGTAGTTTTGCAACATCTGGAGGTCCACAGGTTTAAGGCCACTGATGAAGGGATTGACAGGCGGTGATGATATGGGGGGGGAATGATGACAGTGGTCTGGATGATGACAGGGGGGATGATGACAAGCGGTGATGATGACAGGCGGTGATGATGAAGGGGATGATGATGACAGGGTGATGATGAAAGGGGGGGATGATGACAGGGTGATGATGACAGGCGGTGATGATTACGGGCGGATGATGAAGGGGGGATGATGACAGGGTGATGATGACGGGGGTGTTAATGACGGGGGTCTGGATGATGACATGGGGGGGGATGATGTATTTCCCACCCTAGGCTTATAGTCGAGTCAATAACTTTTCCTGGGTTTTTGGGGGTGAAATTAAGGGCCTCGGCTTATATTCGAGACGGCTTATACTCGAGTATATACGGTAGTAAACAACCCCCCCTCCCCCCAGTCTTTTCTAGAGCACATTTCCTGTTTAGGTGCAATAGTAATTACAGCACAGGTGTTGTTATATGTATGTTTACGTCATGTTTCTTTGTATATTAAAACAATGTAATACAGCTTTACCATTGGTTTCTGTAAAGTACAGTACTTTCTGACTCCACAGAAGATGACTAAAGTAATTTCTTCAACCAGGATGTGGATTCAGGTATTTATTTTTATTGCCATATCTGTGTAGTCTATTCACAATTATTCCCCTAGTATAGGGCAATTTATCTGCATTATCAGAGCTACTTTCCCTTCCTCTGGATCAACGCAATAGGGTTATAGGTTGAATGTCATTAACTCTTTACTTTTTCATCAACTATGTCGCTACCGTGAAACCTACTATCCAAATTTTCACCAAAAATAAAAGTTTTCTGTTCTTCTAGGGGGTGGTCTTTTCAAAGAATGCATAATAAATTGTGGTATTGAAAATCTGTTACAGAAAGTCTGTTCTGGATTAAATGGGTAGTATTTTGGAGAGGTTTTATTGTAGGCACATCACATTTGCAGTATTACAGCAGCAGGGACTTTAGATTACCCCTTTTCCCATTGTAGGAGAAAGCAAAATACCTCCTAATTTCTCTGAGATGAATACTCTTTTACTTGCAATATCCATGCTGCTCTAGGGTGGCGTGCACATTTAATTTAATATACAAACAAGTCTGGCAATGGCTAAGCTCCCTGAGAACAGAAGGATCAGGCAGATAAAAATCCTTTAGCCTTTTGTGGCTGCTGGCATTTACACCTTGCTATACTGCAGCATTCAGCAACCTAAACTGCTTAGACTGAGATGTTGGTTGGGGTCAATTCACATTATGTCGTTTTGATGTGTTTTCTTATTCAAAGTACTTTAAAAATATATATATATATTGTCATGGTGTAAAAATGATATGACTTAACCCCTTAAAGAGGTATTCCGTCCAAAGGATAGGGGATAAGATGTCAGATCGCCGCGGTCCCGCTGCTGGGGACCCCCGGGATCATTTGCTCTGCACGTAATGTTTGCTCTGCACGTAATGATGGGCGGTACAGGGGCCGGAGCATCGTTACGTCACGGCTCCGCCCCTCGTGATATCACGACCCGCCCCTTTCAATACAAGTCTATGGGAGAGGGCGTGGCGGTCGTCACGCCCCCTCCCATAGACTTGCATTAAGGGGACGGGCCGTGATGTCACGAGGGGAGGCGCCATGATGTCACGCTGCTCCGTCCCCCGTATCGCCCGTCATTACGCACAGAGCGAACTCGCTTGATCCCGGGGGTCCCCAGCAGCGGGTTCCCCAGCAGCGGGACCGCGGCTATCTGACATCTTATCCCCTATCCTTGCGATAGGGGATAAGATGTCTAGGGGCGGAATACCCCTTTAAGGACCCAGCCCATTTTAACCCTAAGGACCCGAGTATTTTTTGCACATCTGACGAATTAAAATATTAATAACTGTGGGATGCTTTTACTTTTCATTCTGATTCCGAGACTGTTTTTTTGTGACATATTCTACTTTATGTCAGTGGTAAATTTTTGTCAATACTTGCATCATTTCTTGGGAAAAAATTCCAAATTTTGAAGAAAAATTTGAAAATGTTGCATTTTTTTTACTTTGAAACTCTCTGCTTATAAGGAAAATAGACATAACAAGTAAATTATATATTGATTCACATATACAATATGTCTACTTTATGTTTGCATCATAAAGTTGATGTGTTTTTACTTTTGGAAGACATCAGAGGGCTTCAAAGTTCAGCAGCAATTTTCCACAACATTTTCAAAATTGGAATTTTTCAGGGACCAGTTCAGTTTTGAAGTGGATTTGAAGGGCCTTCATATTAGAAATACGCCATAAATGTCCCCATTATAAAAAACCTCAAAGTATTCAAAACAACATTCAGAAAGTTTGTTAACCCTTTAGGTGTTTCACAGGAATAGCAGCAAAGTGAAGGAGAAAATTCTAAACCTTCAGTTTTTACACTCGCATGTTCGTGTAGACTCAGTTTTTGAAATTTTACAAGAGGCAAAAGGAGCTGTTAATTTAATGTAATTTAACTTACTTTGGGAGTTCTCAGCATCAGAGGAAATTAGAGGGTGCGAAGAAGTAGTTTAAAGGGGTATTCCAGGTAAAAACTTTTTTTTATACATCAACTGGCTCCAGAAAGTTAAACAGATTTGTAAATACTTCTATTAAAAAATCTTAATCCTTCCAATAGTTATTAGCTTCTGAAGTTTTCTGTCTAACTGCTCAATGATGATGTCACTTCCCGGGAGCTGTGCATGATGGGAGAATATCCCTTGCATGATGGGAAAATATCCCCATAGGAGCTGGACAGCTCCCGGGACATGAGTCATCAGAAAGCAGTTAGACAGAAAACAGCAACTCAACTTCAGAAGCTAATAACTATTGGAAGGATTAAGATTTTTTAATAGAAGTAATTTACAAATCTGTTTAACTTTCCGGAGCCAGTTGATATATATATATATATATATATATATATATAAAAAAAAGTTTTTGCCTGAATAATTGTGTTTGTTATACGATATGATGTGAATTGTTATATGATGCTGGAAATGAAAATGAAAATAAAGAATAAAAAAAAAGGAGAAATAGCCCCCTCAAAATATGTAACCCAATTTCTCTTGAGTAAGGAAATACTTCATATGTGTATGTAAAATGTTCAGCCGGCGCAGTAGAGGGCTCAGAAGGGAAGGAGCGACAATGGGATTTTGGAGAGTGAGTTTTTCTGAAATGTTTTTTTGGGGGCATGTCACATTTAGGAAGCCCCTATGGTGCCAGAACAGCAAATAAAAAAAACAACTTGGCATACTATTTTGGAAACTATACCCCTCAAGGAACGTATCAAGGGGTACAGGTAGCTTTAACACCCCACAGGTGTTTGACGACTTTTCGTTAAAGACCGATGTGTAAATTATTTTTTTTTCACTAAAATGTTGGTTTTAACCCAGGTTTTACATTTTTACAAGGGGTGATAGGAGAAAATGCCCCCCAAAATTTGTAACCCCAAAATTTGGAAATACCCCAAGTGTGGACATCAAGTGCACTACTGGCTCACTACAATGCTCAGAAGAGAAGGAGTCACATTTGGCTTTTGGAAAGCAAATTTTGCTGAAATGCTTTTTGGGGGGCATGTCACATTTAGGAACAGCAAAAAAAACAAACACATGGCATAGCATTTTGGAAACTACACACCTCGAGGAATGTAACAAGGGGTACAGTGAGCCTTAACATCCCACAGGTGTTTGACAAATTTCCGCTAAAGTTGGACATGAAAATGAAAAATTTTATTTTTTTTCACTAAAATGCTGGTGTTACCCCACATTTTTCCTTTTCACAAGGGGTAATAAGAGAAAAAGCCTCCCAAAATTTGTAACCCCATTTCTCTTTAGTATGGAAATACCCCATATGTGGACATAAAGTGCTCTGCGGGCGAACTACAATGCTCAGAAGAGAAGGAGCGCCATTGAGCTTTTGGAGACAGAATTTGGTTTGAATGGAAGTTGGGGGCCATGTGCGTTTACAAAGCCCCCCTGGGGTGCCATAACAGTGGACCCCCCCACATATGACCCCATTATGGAGAACTTAATTAGGGGTACAGTGAGCATTTACACCCCACTGGCATTTGACAGATCTTTGGAACAGTGGGCTGTGTAAATGAAAAATGTTATTTTCACGTAAATGTTGACTGTACCCCTTATTACATTACGGAGGTGGGAAGTTTCCAAAATGGGGTCACATGTCCATTGTTTTGGCACTTTGGGGGCATTGTAAACACACATGGCCTTCAATTTCAGACACATTCTCTCTCCAAAAGCCTAATGGCACTCCTCTTTTGAGCATTGTAGTTCGCCCGCAGAGAACTGTACATCCACATATGGGGTATGTTCTTACTCAGAAGAAATGGGGCTACAAATTTGGGGGGCTTTTTTCCTATTCTCCCTTGTGAAAATGAAACATTTAGGGTAACACCAGCATTTTAGTGGTTTTTATTTAATTTTAATTTTCACATCCAAATTTAACAAAAATTCATCAAACACCTGTGGGGTGTTAAGGCTCACTATAATCCTTGTTACATGCCATGAGGGGTGTAGTTTCCAAAATAAGGTCACATGTGGGTATTTATTTTTTTGCGTTTGTGTCAAAACCACTGTAAAATCAGCCACCCCTGTGCAAATCACCAATTTAGACTTCAAATGTACATAGTGCTCTCTTACTCCTGAGCCTTGTTGTGCGTCCGCAGAGCATTTTACGCCCACATTTGGAGTAGTTCCATATTTTGGGGGTCTTTTTTTCCTTTTACCGCTTGTGAAAATTAAAAGTATGGGGCATCACCAGCATGTTAGTGTAAAAAATAAAAAATTTTAACATGCTGGTGTAGACCCCAACTTTACCTTTTTATAAGGGGTAAAAGGAGAAAAAGCCCCCCCAAATTTGTAACGCAATTTCTCCCGAGTACGAAAATACCCCATATGTGACACTAAACTGTTGCCTTGAAATACGACAGGGCTCCGAATTGAGAGAGCTCCATGCGCATTTGAGGGATATTTTGGTGATCTGCATCCGCCACCCTACAGCAGTGTTTGCCAAACAGGGTGCATCCAGCTGTTGCAAAACTCCCAGCATATGTTTATAGGGGTTTTAGCTCTGGTTTTCATAGTGGGGTGACTGGGTGAGGCAATGATGTTATAGGGTCTGGTGGTATTAACCCTTGATTTGTCATGATGCCAGGGTGCGGTTGTTTTGTATAGAAGGCCCTGCCAAGAACCGGCCCAAAACGGCAGGAAAATAAATGGAATGTCCACAGCAGGATTTATGAGATAACTGGAACTTTTATTTAAATTATTGTGCAAAAAGTTTTTACAAATATACAGTTTCTCTTGAGGTAACTGGGATGCAGGTTCCTCCCAGGCCTTGCTGGGACTAGTAGTCTTGAGATTTAAGCAGGCCACTGTGCTACTAATTATAGGATTTGAGTTGAATAGTAGACATTAGGAATTTTTAGATAGAGCTTGGTAACTCACAGTTTTGTAGTGGCTGCAGGTTCCTTAGGCTTTGGCCTAGGTAGGAGGAATTGAGATATGCTGATTGTGCTTGGCTGAAATCCAGAAGATAAGAGAGAGAATTTAGAGACTACAGCCCCTTATATACTATGGAGGCTGGACAAATCCCATTGGTTGAAAAACCTGTAGGTCCCGAGCCCAGAGAACTCTGGGTACATCACATGACAGTATCACATGACCCAGGAAGGTTCTATACCTTTGTACAACTTTATACATGTGGTGAACAATGCACACAATACGTTTGTAATGCATTTTAGAAGATGTAGTTGATAAGCAAAGGGGGAAAAGCCTTACAGGAGAGCCCTGTGGAATGGAGGGACTCTAACTGAGGGGACTTAGGACAGGACGAGGTCCTGTACCAGGACACCACAATAGTGTAACGTGTGCATAGTGCTAATAACAATCTGCCTGTCTGCCACTGCCACTGGATGATGCTTCTGGCATATGGATATATGCAATTCATCTTGAACTCCGTGAAATCTGTACGTATTACCCTAGTGGCAGTTGCAGACAGACCATTTAAAGCTGAGTGCCTCAGTTGAGTGAGCTTTGAGTTACAGGTACTATAAGCCTCTGTGTATTCCTTTGATAGACTGTAATGATGTTATTATTTGATGGGAACACTTAAAGGAGAGAAAAGAGAAAAGTCTAGTCAAACTGAGCTACAACTTATTATGTTAAGTACGCTTTTTCGTGGTCACAATTTTTTGCATGATTAACGCAGAACAAAAAACAAGTCCAGTTCAATTTTGTTTGCAACTTCATGGAGTTATAAAAATGAAGCTATTTTTGTAGATGAATAGGCCTAATGCTTTTGTTGTTTTACTGCCAGTTATTTTGTGTAAAATACATAATATAAGCCTGAGATTACTCTAATCTTCATCTGAGGAAAGGCTTGGAGCTGACATGAAATTACTTACCTTTGTCTTTCCCTAGGGGGTTCAGTCTAAAATGAACTGTTAATCAGGTGAGGCATAGACTTCGCTCTCCTAATTATACTTTAATGCAACATCGGCTTTGAGTATGTTTTCCAGTAGCATGATGCCCAAAGGTCAAGATAAGTAACTCCCTCAATAATACAAATTTTACTAGCTGTCAAGTTAATGGAACATATCATATCAAGAACACTGAAGGAAACAGTTTACTGAACAAGTAATTCTAATTTCATCAAGTTTAAAGAAGCACTCAGGGAATTGTTTTTTTTTCTTTTATCTTGCAGCATAGGCTAATATTGGAAAGTTTCGAGATGTTCTCGTGCATGTCTTGCGCTTGCTTACCTGTTTCTGCTAATGGGAGGCAGGGGTTTTCAGCCATATTGATTTATATTTTCACAATGAAATTATTTTTCTAATACTGCCCACATTTCCCATGAATCCTTTGGCTTTGCAGAAAGAAGAGTCTCATCACAGTTTCCCCTCATTAGATTATGTGGTGATGTATCTGCCTAGACTCCAGCAGCCAGCAACCTAACTTGCTGAGATTCATACATGGGATTAATGAAGTAAGTTCACATTATGCAGTTTTAATGTGTTTTCTTGTTCAAAGTGTGTTTGTTAGAAATATATTACCATGAGGAAAGAGTTAAATGGCCTATAATCACAATTGATGAAAATGTATTACTTATTTGTTCAAATGTTAGTTGTTTACTGCATTTTTGCAGTGTGTGTTTTTGCTGTCATTTTCCAAAATTGCTAAAGATATAATGCATTTTTACCACATTATGCAATTGCAGTGAAGTAGTGTCATTTTCCTGCTATTCAGAGAAATTACAGCAAAAATGCAGAAAAAGAGCAGTGTGAACATAGCCTCAAAAACAGTGAATAGCTACTATTTATATTGATACCACAGATAGCAGCAGCATACAGATCTGAGAGCGTAGGGGTCTGTGAGAAGTCCTAAGGGATCTGATTGGTGATGATGTCACCCTGCACTTAACAGGAAGTCAGCTGACCCAAGACAGACCACTTCCTTAGACACATTAACATATAAAAAAAAATGTGTGGGTCAGGCTGGTGATCACATGATCCATTTGCAGTAATGAAAGGCATGGATGCCACTGTGCTGAAATGAAAAAGATGAAAGCAATAATGTCATGCAGACATGTCAAAAGTTTTCATTGGCCAGGTCTCATTGCCCCCACCAATCGCTGACATAGCCATGTGAACTATGTGCATTTTATTCCCCGTCTCTGGCTCAATCCATCAGTTTTCAGATAATGGAGCCCATCTCCTGTTATGTGCATCAACTTTTGAATGTACTTATTTAATATAAAAACTTGTTGAAGAATTTCACGAGTGTGTTCAGAAATGTGTTACTTTTTTCACACATTACTGCAATTATCCCTGTCAATTTACAGTGGGCAATGGGACATGTGGATGGGATTTCACAAACCTCATCCACATCCTGAAGTTATTATTTACACAGAAATTGACCTGTGGATTTTCAAATCTGTAGAATTTAAATTTCTACTTTGTATTTTCCCTGCAGGTTTTCAATATGCAGACGCAGTATACAATCTACAACAAAAATGCATGTAACATTTCCCACATTTTGCTGCAGATTCATCAGAAATTCACGGCAAAATTTGCAGAAGGTTTGTGGTGGAAAAAATTATCACACAAGGACTTATTGTAAAGTTTCAGGAAGCAATATAGGGATTTTGTCAGAGCCACTTTAAAACCCTATGCACATAGCTTTAGCAGCCAGTTTGAAGAAAGCAGGTGTGAGGTTGTTTCTAAACAAGCTGTTACTTAACCCCTTAACAACGCAGAACGTAAATGTACATCATGGTGTGGCGGTACTTATCACACCAGGACGTATATTTACATCCTGTACATGACCGCGAGCATCGGAGCGATGCTCGGGTCATGCGCGGCAGTTACCGGCTGCTGATTTGGTTAAAAAGTTTGCGATTTTTTCAAGCGGTACAATAATAGAAAAGAATGTAATCATGGGTAACATTTTAATCATACTGACCCACAGAATAAAGAATACATGTATTTTTTACCATAAAGTGTACAGCATGAAAACAAAGCCTTCCCAAATTTGCTAAATTGCGGTTTTCTTATCAGTTTCCCCACACAAATAGTATTTTTTTATGTTGTGCCATACATTTTATGGTAAAAAGAGTGATGTTATTACAAAAGACAACTGGTCACGCAAAAAACAAGCCCTCATACTTGTCTGTGTATGAAAATATGAAAGCTTTATGGGCTGAGTCCTTAAGGGGTTAAAGGGGTACTCCAATGGAAAACATTTTTTAAATCAACTGGTGCCAGAAAGTTAAACAGATTTGTAAATTACTTCTATTTAAAAATCTTAATCCTTACAGTACTTATCAGCTGCTATATGCTCCACAGGAAGCTCTTTTCTTTTTGAATTTCCTTTCTGTTTGACCACAGTGCTCTCTGCTTACTCCTCTGTCCATTTTAGGAACTGTCCAGAGCAGGAGAGGTTTGCTATGGGGATTTGCTCATACTCTGGACAGTTCCTGACATGGACAGAGGTATCAGCAGAGAGCACTGTGGTCAGACAGAAAAGAAAATCAGAAAGAAAAGAACTTCCTCTGGAACATACAGCAGCTGATAAGTACTGGAAGGATTAACATTTTTAAATAGAAGTCATTTACAAATCTGTTTAACTTTCTAGCACCAGTTGATTTGAAAAAAAAAAATGTTTTCCAGTGGAGTACCCTTTTAACATGAGTGCCATCTGTTTACCCATAGCCATGCATGTTGATGTGACTGTGACATAAACTTTTCCTCAAAAACAGCTCAAAGGTCCTTAGATATACTCCTATGTGAACCATCACTGTTATACATGGCTTTTAGGTCTCTTAGACAGTGTTATGCCAAAGTTTTAGGCCTAGTGATAAAGTGCAGGTTCTGGCCAGACTAATTCTATTTTAACCAAAAGACAAACCAGACAAACAAAACATTTGAAAAGTTTACGGGTCTCTATTTACAAGATTATTAACCCACGTATTACACCTCTTTTATCCCACTGAAGGTTATATCATCCCATTGAAAACTCAGTAATCGGTCCTTATTATTTTGGTGTGTTTCTACCATTTTTTTTTATTTCTTCCTCCAGGCAAGGATAGTCCTTCAAATTTGAGTTGTCTGTCATACCATGTTTCAGACCTTTGCTTGTATCTGTTTTATTTACTGCTAATCCTATTTGATCTGCAACTCCAAGCTTTACGTGCGAGGGCCTGATGACCAATATATTTGCCTATCAATTCTATATCTCCTATTTTTCCACCCTATAGTCCACTGGGCGGACAGGCTCCGGGGGTTTTGGGAAAAATTAAGAAAGGAAAAAAAGAGAACTCTTGTATAAAGATGCTCCCGGGGACTTGTAATAATTAACCGTAAGGACGGACTAAGAAAAGGTTTATTGATAAAGTATAAGGACAACGTGTTTCGACTTGAAAATTCTTTGTCAGGTTCATCTTATTTTTCCACCCTATTAGAAAGTTGTTACTGGAAAAGAGCATGATGTTTGCTTCCATGCTTCAAATATGTACACAGTACAGTGTTTGTGTGTGTGTGCATGTGTGTATGTATTTCAGATAGGAAGGTTAGACTAAAGTCCCACTAGGGACTAGGATCAAAGTAAGTAATCACTAGAGATGAGAAAACTGAAGTAACAGTGTTATACACGTCATTGGTCTATTGGTGAAGTACTGGTTCAGACAAAAGAAATTCAGTTCGGTCAGAAATTTTTACCACAGTTTGGCAAACTGGAAGAACCAGACTTTTGAAAAGTTAGCTTATTTCTAGTGATGACCATCTATATAGTTGTCTGTATAAATATGTATAATATGTAAAAAAAAAAAAAAAAAATCTAAAGAAAATATGACTTTGTCATTTCAATGCAATTATAAAAAAAAACAATACTCTTTAATACTTTCAACTGTTTTTGTTTATAAAGCATTTAGGTTAATGTTGTTAATATAACTTGTTATCCTGATTTACAATTGACCCTGGGTCGTGCAGTTGCTGCTTACATATAAAATGAGAACAGAGTAAATAAGATATTTACAATGACTCATTACTACTGTGTGAAAGAATAAGCCATCAGGAAATAACACCTTGTAATTACTTCTGTGAACCATAAAACATTGCATCTAGTCAGAAGTTATTACAATACAATTTATATGGAAGAAGTCAAATAAAGCTATGAAGAGTGATGACATAAAAATGTTATAACATGAGAGCATTAGTCTATGCCAAACAACCTATAATACCCCAGAATAAGAAAAAAAATATATAAATTAAGAAAAAATTTAACTATGTAGAGGGCATTTGCATAGGCCTCTTTATTCTTTAAATTCGTCAGATTCCTACAGACATGACCCCAGTAAGCAGAATGGCATAACCTAATATACAATGAGGAAAACACCCTGTTAATAAGAGGTCACAAAATCCACATATGAAGATGAGCAAACCAAGCCGGTGAACCCAGTCTCACTTACAACTTTAGGGTGACTGCAGCTCGATGAGCTTTCATTTTTTGCCAGGCTTGGCACACTTCTTGAGCAGTGTGCTGACCTCTGACAGTGACATCCTGTCATGTGCATTATTGTGTCTTGTTGGTGCACCACAAATCCTAACCCTCAGTGTCAATGCAAAACAAGCCCAGAAAAGATATCACATTACAAGCTGAGCAAAGCATTGAGCAGTGGGCTGACCTCAGACAGTGACATCCTGTCACCCACATTACTTTATCCAGTTGGTGCACTACAAATCCCAGTCAGCAGTGTCACTGCAGAAAAAGTCCATAGAATGTGTTTGTATTGTCAGCTCTGATCAGTTTATGCATGCTACACTGGACAGCGTAGTGTTAATGTTGGTAGCCAAGGAGAACCTAGGAGTAGTTATCTCTAGCCTTCCCAGGCCTTTAGTCCAGCAGCATATTTGAATTCATTCTTCACTTTGTATTTGTCTGTGCACATGCACTTTGTATTGCCATGGCTTTTTGCCCTGTAAAGCTTTTAGTCCTGTTATTTATTCTCTTGTTATTCTACTTGGTTGTTTTTTGTCTGTCTTATTTGTTTCCTGATATGTGAATCTAAGTCCTGTGTCTTGGTTAGTGTTCACATCTGTCTATGTAATCCTGGGTCTTTGCACATGTTTATATGTGTTTTGGATTTTGAGTTTCCTCCATGGTTAGATCCTGTCTCGCCCAGTGATGTGCCCCTAACTTGGGGCCTATTTGGATTTATTATTTTGTGTGGTGTTTTGTTTTTATTTCAAGATGCTAGTTACAATGGGTTACCATATTTTTTCGAAAAGCTCCCTCAATTCTAATTGTGGCACTGAATCCATACTGCTTTTGCTAACCTATTGACGCTGAATGCCAAGAAGAACAGTGTCTGATCAGTGGCTTCTTGACCACTGAGACCTGTTCTCCTGATTTAAATGTAGTGGTAGTTGGCATGATCATTGCTCTCCATTAAACTTTAGGGCCAAGAACTGTGCTCAGCTATTTGATGTAGTGAAAGTGTGCAATACTATGCACAAATTGACAAAGAGGAATAATCTTGGCGCATATCAGCCAATAGTGTACTTGTTTTAATATAAACAAAATATGTCAAATTATTACATATATATTTATGAATTTAAAGTTGTCTACTAGTAAAGATATTTTGACATTTTACAATTTTGTTAAAACATATAGTAAGTGATGGTAGCGTGAAATATTTAGATTAATTCAGAGTCATTCTGCTCAGTAGCCAATTCTGTCCTGTGGCAATATCAAGATTTCTACTAATATATACACAGAAATAATATTTTTTGGGGATTGCGAATCCTGGAGAATAATAAGCTTTTCATAAAAGGATGTGAAAAATACTTTTATAAAAGGGTATTTGAAATACTGAAAAATAAGTAACCTGTGCCCACATAACTACTACTAATGTATTCTTTTATAACCCTTATTTCCTTTTATAAATAATAAGACAAATCAAATGCCACAAACTGTTTTTGTTCCTATTAAACTTTGTGAATATCACCAATACATTACAACAAAATAGTAACCCAGTTTAGAGAAATACATAAGCTAGGATATTTTTTCTCTGGCTTTTTAAAGAGAAAATCTCCTCTCAATGCATCATTACACTGACCGCACCATTTGCCCAGCACTTCACATAGTAAAATAATTGACATTACAAGCCCTCTAGCATTGTAACTGTGTCCCTTCAAAGTGATAAGATGACACTTGGCTTAGGATGAGAAGAGGATGACCTCAAAGGAAGAACAGAGGTCCTAGTGACAATGAGTCCAAGTGACACATCATTAGCCCAAAGCAATGTGACAGCACCAGTTCTGACATGATTTCTGACTGGCTTCTTGTATTCCTTCTGATGCTCTTGAGCAAATTTATGGGCAGTTGTGACCTGTACATCTCGTGTAAGATTGAAATAAGAAAGGATTCTTAGGGTCATTTTGTTTTTCAGTTTCTAATCCGGCCACATTGCCTCTTGTAAATGGGTCATATTCACCAACCACAGTTTCTCATGTACTGTAAATACACAAAGCTTTAAGTATAATTAAAGACATAGAGGAAAGTTATCGGGAAAGCTACTCAGTGTTCTTACTCCGCAGGTCGATTCAGGTGTCAAGGGGGCCACAAACAAACAAGGCCATTAATTTCTACATAAGAACAATTAGCTCCTAATGTTTTATTGATCACAAATCTGTTTTGTTTCATTTTATTCCAAAAGCAATATCTCGTACTGACCATAAGGGATGTTTTAGCTGAGATGCTTATAGAGTAGTGAGTCTTGGGATAAGCTACTACAGAAAATATTAACCCCTAAAGAAGCAAGAAAAAAAATGTTCACAATAAATCTGTGGTGTTGTCAAAGATAGCAAGAATGTTTCTGTTATTTGTTGTTTTTATTCCTGTTTATTAGTCTGTTTAAAGGGGAACTCCGGTGGAAAACACTTTTTTTTCCATATCAACTGGTGCCAGAAAGTTAAACAGATTTGTAAATTACTTCTATTAAAAAATATTAGTCCTTACATTACTTATCGGCTGCTGTATACTACAGAGAAAGTTGAGTTGTTCTTTTCTGTCTGACCACAGTGTTCTCTGCTGACATATCCCCATAGGAGCAAATCCCCATAGCAAACCTCTCCTGCTCTGGACAGTTAATGACATGGACAGATGTGTCAACAGAGAGCACTGTGGTCAGACTGAAAAGAACTACTCAATTCCTCTGCAGCATACAGCAGCTGATTAGTACTGGAAGGATTAAGATTTTTAAATAGAAATAATTTCCAAATCTGTTTAACCCCTTAAGGACGCAGGACGTAAATGTACGTCCTGATGAGGTGGTACTTAACGCACCAGGACGTACATTTACGTCCTAAGCATAACCGCGGGCATCGGAGCGATGCCCGTGTCATGCGCGGCTGATCCCGGCTGCTGATCGCAGCCAGGGACCCGCCGGCAATGGCCGACGCCCGCGATCTCGCGGGCATCTGCCATTAACCCCTCAGGTGCCGGGATCAATACAGATCCCGGCATCTGCGGCAGTTCGCCATTTAAATGAACGATCGGATCGCCCGCAGCGCTGCTGCGGGGATCCGATCATTCATAACGCCGCACAGAGGTCCCCTCTCCTTCCTCCGTGCGGCTCCCGGCGTCTCCTGCTCTGGTCTGTGATCGAGCAGACCAGAGCAGGAGATGATCGATAATACTGATCTGTTCTATGTCCTATACATAGAACAGATCAGTATTAGCAATCATGGTATTGCTATGAATAGTCCCCTATGGGGACTATTCAAGTGTAAAAAAAATGTAAAAAAATGTAAAAGTAAAAGTAAAAAAAAGTGAAAAATCCCCTCCCCCAATAAAAAAGTAAAACGTCCGTTTTTTCCTATTTTACCCCCAAAAAGCGTAAAAAACATTTTTTCTAGACATATTTGGTATCGCCACGTGCGTAAATGTCCGAACTATTAAAATAAAATGTTAATGATCCCGTACGGTGAACGGCGTGAACGAAAAAAAATAAAAAAAAAGTCCAAAATTCCTACTTTTTTAATACATTTTATTAAAAAAAAAATTATAAAAAATGTATTAAAAGTTTTTTATATGCAAATGTGGTATCAAAAAAAATTACAGATCATGGCGCAAAAAATTAGCCCCCATACCGTCACTTATACGGAAAAATAAAAAAGTTAGAGGTCATCAAAATAAAGGGATTATAAACGTACTAATTTGGTTAAAAAGTTTGTGATTTTTTTTAAGCGCAACAATAATATAAAAGTATACAATAATGGGTATCATTTTAATCGTATTGACCCTCAGAATAAAGAACACATGTCATTTTTACCATAAATTGTACGGCGTGAAAACAAAACCTTCCAAAATTTGCAAAATTGCGTTTTTCGTTTTAATTTCCCCACAAAAATAGTGTTTTTTGGTTGCGCAATACATTTTATGATATAATGAGTGATGTCATTACAAAGGACAACTGGTCGCGCAAAAAACAAGCCCTCATAATAGTCTGTGGATGAAAATATAAAAGAGTTATGATTTTTAGAAGGCGAGGAGGAAAAAATGAAAACGTAAAAATTAAATTGTCTGAGTCCTTAAGGCCAAAATGGGCTGAGTCCTTAAGGGGTTAACTTTCTGGCACCATTTGAAAAAAAATTTTTTCCACCAAAGTACCCCTATGCACCTATCTAACAGCTTATCTACGCACGTACCTTACAGCAAATATCTTACTATGCACCAATCTTACAGCTGACCCAATGCTCTGGATCAGCTAATCTTGACCACCAGTTTTGGATTATGTAGATGGGAAATTCTTATTGGTTTATAAAATACCTCCAATGGGGTTCCAGATGGCAGGATATGGCTGCAAGTATAGGAACCTCTTCTGATCCAGTGGTTTGTGTGCAAACTATAACGATCTGGAGTTGTCAAAAGTCTAATATACAGTAAGTGCAATTTTATTGGGATTTTAGTATAAGCTTTGTTTTTTTTTGTTTTTATTCCTTAATCTGCCTTGTATCTTGTTCCAGCCTTTTTTTTCTAGTTTTCAGTCTGTACCTGGTTCTCCTTTGTGTAATTATGTTTTTGTTTTGTATTTTTTAGTTTGTGGCACAAACAATTACGAAAACCAAAAAAGTTGACAGCTGTCAGATGCAAAAAATGCAAAAGTACTCACAACCCCCCCCCCCCCAGCAGATAGATCTTTGTTAGAGGTTTCTTAGTAAAGGGGATGAAATTATATGCACTCAATACTTTTCAAATCTTTATTTGAAAATTATTTTAAAATCCATGAAATATTTACTCCCACTTCCAAATGAAGTTGTTGGTCCATTACATAAAACTCATTACAAAACGTGCAACTAAATACATTTTAATCTGTGGTTAAACCAGGCCAACATATAGAAAAGCCCATGAAAGCAAATAAGTTGCCTATATTTATTGGAGCAATAAAGCACAGAAAATAGAAGTAAACATGTCCAAAGTTAAAACGAGGTCTCTGGACAGAGTGTGAATCCTATTGGATGCTACTAATGTGGTGCTGGCCAGACTGGGGCATGGAGGCTATATTCACATCACTGAATTGCCGCGCAGAATTCCATTAAAGAATTCTGGCAAAAATTCCTCCGACATGTATTAATGGGATTTCGTTGTTCCATTCACACAACAAAATATTCACGGCGAACATTCCGGATTCTGCTAAATTTATAGATCTGTCTTTAAAGGGTACCGCTCATCAAAAAAACTTTTGATATATTATAGATTAATGTATGCAGAATAACTTTACAATTGCATGTTATTAAAAAAATATGCTTCTTTTTATTTAATTTTCCACTTTGAAGAAATGACCACTAGGGGTCTCCCTACCAGTCCTGGCAGCAAGCATTTCAGACTCATGCTGGAGTCCTAAACACTACGAGCTGCCAGTCTGCTTTGTTCACAAAGGAGAACACTCAGAGCTGCCAGCCTGCTTTGTTCACTGCCTGTTTGGCTGTGAACAAAGCAGGCTGGCAGCTCTGAGTGTTTAGGACTCCAGCATGAGTCAGAAATGCTTGCTGACAGGACTGATCGGGAAAAATACAATAGAAAGAAGCATATTTTTCATTAACATGCTATTGGAAAGTTATTCATCATTCATTAATCTAAAATATATCAAAAGTTTATTTGATGAGAGGTACCCTTTAATGTTACAGAATTGTAGGCGGAATCACATTGATTTCAATTGGGCTTGAATTTTGGCAGAAATCTGTGTTAAGAGAACACAGAAATTTTGCCGGAATTCTGCTGAAGTTCTGCAATTCCACAAAGCTTGTTGAACAGAATTTGTGCAGAATTGGCAAATTTTGCTGTATGAACATAGCCAACATAGTTCAATAACTCAGTTTGCTGACCCTAGAACTGCCACCGGTAGGAAACAAGGTGAAGCAGGGATGACAGGACAAGCAGAAGCACCAGAAACATGGACTGTGGGGCAGGAACATCTGGAACTTGGACTGTGGGGCAGGAATACAAGAAAGACAAAAACAGTGTGTGATTGTAGACATAAAACAAGTAAGGCCAATGATGTAGATATAGAAAAAGACACAGACAGAGCACTTACCAGTGTGAATCCTTCTTTATCAATAGATAGGTGAAGTAATGTTAAAAAAATTAATTAAAATCTCCTCTCAGGCTGCTGCTTCTCCCCAGTACACTCCACTGCATTGAAATGCAAGTTTATAAGGTTCAGTTTAGTCATAAAAACTTGTACTATCTTTCATTGTAGTCTTTAAATAGTTTTAGGCAGTGCCCATTGCACCCCGAGGAGGAGTATTGGAGATATCCCTTGCAATGATGTAGATATGGGACTGGCAGGTTTGAATATAGGACTAGCTGGTGTAGTCACAGAACAGGGAGGCACAGATCTGGCAGGTAGGGGCAAAGATCTGCAAATTCAAATATCAGACAGGAAATTCAGAAGGCAGAACCAGAATGGAAATTAGAACATGCTAATTCCATATCATGTGTATTGCCAAAATCTGTGGATTACAACTCAAAATCAGCAGAAATGTGTAAACCAGAAGACACAAAAAACTGTCTAAAGGCAAAGATAAGGGACAGCTTGCTAAGGTGAGTCCTCTGTATTTGTTCTTACTTCATTTCTGACTTTCACAATGATTATTCATTTGTGTCATCATTCATTCATCTCTGGTCCTTGTTTTCTGTTGGTAAGAAGCTATTCTTGTTAAAAGTCAGTATTGACATTCATTGTATGTTTTATTGCTAGCTGGAATCATTACATGTACACAGGAGTTAGAATTTAATAACTCTAAACCATTTTATGGGGGAAAAAAATAAAAATAACAACAGGTTTCTGCAATTGCTTTATCTTTTACCCTGTTTACTGTGTTTAAAATTTATAAATTAATTAACCCCTTAACGACGAAGGATGTATATTTACGTCGTCCGCCGGCTCCCGCGATATGCCGCGGGGTCACGCAAGGTTGGTCCCGGCGGCTATCAACAGCCGGGACCGGCGGCTAATAGAGCACATCACCGATCGCGGTGATGCCCTGTATTAACCCTTCAGACGCGGCGATCAAAGCTGACCGCCGCATCTGAAGTGAAAGGGAAAGTATCCTGGCTGCTCAGTTGGGCTGTTCGGGACCACGACGGTGAAATTGTGGCATCCCGAACAGCTTACAGGACACTGGGAGGGCCCTTACCTGCCTCCTCGGTGTCCGATCGACGAATGACTGCTCCCTGCCTGAGATCCAGGCAGGAGCAGTCAAGTGCCGATAACACTGATCACATGCGTGTTAATACACCCCAGTGATCTGTGTAAAAGATCAGTGTGTGCAGTGTTATAGGTCCCTATGGGAGCTATAACACTGCAAAAAAAAGTTATAAAAGTGTTAATAAAATCATTTAACCCCTTCCCTAATAAAAGTTTGAATCATCCCCCTTTTCCCATAAAAAAATGAAACAGTGTAAATAAAAATAAAAATAAACATATGTGGTATCGCCGCGTGTGTAAATGTCCAAACTGTCAAAATATATTGTTAATTAAACCGCACGGTCAATGGCGTACACGTAAAAAAATTCCAAAGTCCAAAAAAGAGAGTTTTTGGTCACTTTTTATACCATTAAAAAATGAATAAAAAGTGATCAAAAAGCCTGATCAAAACAAAAATGGTACCAATAAAAACTTCAGATCACGGTGCAAAAAATGAGCCCTCATACTGCACTCTACGTGGAAAAATAACAAAGTTATAGGGGTCAGAAGAGGACATTTTTAAACGTATACATTTTCCTGCATGTAGTTATTTTTTTTTTCCAGAAGTACGACAAAATCAAACCTATATAAGTAGGGTACCATTTTAACCGTATGGACCTACAGAATAATGATAAGGTGTCATTTTTACCAAAATATGCGCTGCGTAGAAGCGGATGCCCCCAAAATTACAAAATGGAATTTTTTATTCGATTTTATCGCACTATGATTTTTTTTCCGTTTCGCCGTGGATTTTTGGATAAAATTACTAATGTCACTGCAAAGTAGAATTGGTGACGCAAAAAATAAGCCATAATATGGATTTTTAGGTTGTAAATTGAAAGGGTTATGATTTTTAAAAGGTAAGGAGGTAAAAACAAAAATGCAAAAACTGAAAAACCCTGCGTCCTTAAGGGGTTAAGGGATTGGTATAAAAACAAATATATTAAATGTGTCTGTATTTTCATTGTTTGTTAAATTTTAATTATTAATTAAGAAGTGTTTTTTTTCCTTTTTTTAAATATTTTTCTAAATCCCACTAATATACATTTACTTTTTAAATATATATCTTAAAACTACAATGTAATGCCATAATGTTATATGCCATCACATAAACAGGCAATTGTGATTGTATGCCCCAAAATGTTGATTCTGAACAACCATGAAGGACTTTGTTGGGTCCCATGCTGTAATCAGAAATGTGTGAACAGCCCTAAAGGGGCTAATTATTAATGTGCAATTTGCCATGGCTGACCTAGGCAGCTAAAATGCTCTGGTAAGAAGAACAGTAAAACATTTTTTTATCTAAATGTGGCAGACCATTAATACTAACAAAGTTGTGGTGATATCATCATCCTGTATCCTATCTAACAGTGTCAGAGGTTCATATCATAAACAAAAAAATAAATATCCAATATTTTTGCAATATTCACTTTGCTCAAAGATTTTTGACTTTTAGCCACTTCTTTGCCTCATCTGTCAAGAGGGTGTGGCTTTAATATTAAAGGGATACTCCGGCCCTAATACATCTTATCTCCTATACAATGTGTCATTCAGCACAGTATGAAGTGTGAAGACCACGGGGCCGGAGTATCAGAAACTCACGATTTTGTGGGGCAAAATTTTTACAAAAACACACCCTTTTGTAACTTTTGGGGGCTTCCAATTCTACGCAGTGCATTTATCGTTAAAAATGACCCCTTATCTTTATTCTGTAGGTCCACATGGTCGCAAGGATACCTAATTTAAATAGGTTCTTTTTTTTTAACTACTTTAAAAAAAACTACATTCACCAAAATTTGTATGTTTAAAAATGTCAACTTCTGCCCCCTATAACTTTTTAATTTTTTCCCATACAGGGATGTATGTAAGGCACCGTGAACTGAACTTTTTATTGGTACCATTTTTGTTTTGATGGGACTTTTTGATCACTTTTTATTAGTTTTTTCAGGGTATACAAAATGACCAAAAACACACAATTTTGGACTTTGGATTTTTTTCCGTATACGTCATTGACCATGCGGGTAAATTAAAGTTATATTTTTATAGTTCAGACATTTATGTACATGGCCATACCACATATGTTTATTTTTGTTTACACATTTTTTTTTTATGGGAAAAAGGGGTTGATTCAAACTTTTATTAGGGGAGGGGTTAAATCACGGTTATTAACTTTTTTTTTTAACCTTTTTTATACAATTTTTTAGTCCCCATAGGGGACTATTACATGTAATCTTCTGATTGCATATACTGTTCAATGCTATGCCATAGCATTGCATTTATCAGTGTTATCTGCGCTCTGCTGCTCCAGCAGAGCAAAAGATTGCCGATCGGAAAGAGAGGAGTCAGGTAGGAACCCTCCCCCTATCCCCACAGCTGTTCAGGATGCCACTTGATTGAGCTGCCAGGAACCGTTTACTTTCACTTTAGACGCAACGATCAACTTTGATTGCTGTGTCTAAGGGGTTAATGTCGGGCATCACTGCGATCGGTGATGTTCAGCATTAGACACAGGTCCTGGCAGCTGATAGCTGCCGTAACCACCCGGCTATGATGTGGGGTCATTGTCTGAGGTCAGCCCACGGCCCAATGCTTTGCTCAGAATGTAATGTGATAGTTTTGATGGGCTCATTCTGCAGTGACACTGCTGGATGAGATTGGTAGTGCTCCAACTGGACACCATCATGCAAGTGACAGGAGGTCACTCTGTAAAGTCATCTCATGGCTCAATGCATTGCCCAGCTTGTAATGCAATAGCTTTTATGGGCTTGTTCTGCAATGACATTGCTGGCTGGGATTTGTAGTGCACCAACTGGATACAATAGTGCAGGTGACAGGAGGTCACTGTCTGAGGTCAGACCACTGCCCAATGCTTTACTTAGCTTGATATCAATTCTATTGCATTTGGAAAGGCTCTATGAAAGATCATTTTCTACATTTAAGCAATAGGTCATTTTCCATTGATACATTTCTGTGGACTTATGACATACTGACTTGTAACTAGAAAAAAAATGTGCAGCTTTGTAATTTTCAATTTATGTGAATATTCTAATAAGTACATGCAAATTGCTGTTACATACACCTGTCCTGTTACGGGCTCTAGACTGCCTTTGAAAGAATTACATAATGTTTTCACTCTGATTATTTTTTTGTATAATGGCATTGCACTTGCCATCCACTGGCACCCTAATGCTGTTTGCTCTGTGCCAGCCAATGCCAACTGCGCTGGCCCTTTGTTGCTATTTCCCTGCAAATAAAGCTAATGGAGTTGGGAACACTTTTGTAACATCAGATGGTAGAGCTGGCCGCAGTGCAAGGCTGAATGCCAATACCATATGCCCACTAGTTTTTGGCGTGAGAAAGACAAGACAGTGCTTGTGTTAGGGATTTTGTTGTTCATTGTACAGCATTGAAGAGAAACACCAACCCTTTTTATGCTGGAAATATTTTCTATGGTTTAAAACCTCTGGAGATATTATAAAGGCTAATTCCCACATGAATGATAAAAAAAAAAAAAAAGAAAAAATATTCACTTCCGAGCCAATTTCCCAATCTAACTGTCATCTTTGTTTAATCAAATCACGAAAGCTCTATGTTTCCCTTTTATCTTAATTTTAAATTTCTTCTATGACATTTCCGATACAATAATGTATTTGTTTTACTCAGTACAAAAACAGCCCAACGTTGTTTATTTTGTTGTAAAGAAAAATATTTTAGAAGGAAAAGTAGATAGGCCTATAATGCTTTTTTCCAATGTATATTTACTGTATATACTGTATTTTTCACCCTATAGGAGACACCGGCATATAAGACGCACCCAATTTTAAAGGTGCAAAATCTCGAGAAAAAAAGATTCTGCACCCAACAGTGATCTTCAACCTGCGGACCTCCAGATGTTGCAAAACTACAACTCCAAGCATGCCCGGACAGCCGTTGGCTGTCCAGGCATGCTGGGAGTTGTAGTTTTGCAACATCTCGAGGTCCACAGGTTGAAGACCACTGGTATAGGAGGTAGTACTCACGTGTCCCTGCCGCTCCGGACCCGTCACCGCTGCCCTGGATGTCGCTCCATCGCTGTCGCCGCGTCCCCGGGGTGTCCCCGACGCTTCGGACGTCTTCTTCCCTGGGATCCACGCTCTCCATCGCCGTCATCACGTCGCCGTCATCACGTCGATACACACGCCGCTCCTATTGGATGAGGGGACGGCGTGCGCGACGTCGTGATGACGTCGAAGGAGAGCACCGACCATGCAGGGGATCCCGGCCCGGAGCAGACACCGAGGATGCAGGTAAGTTCCCTCCCGGTGTCCTGTAAGCTGTTTGGGCGGTCCCGCGGCGGTCCCGAACAGCCCAACTGAGCAGCTGGGTTAGTGTCACTTTGGCTTCAGACGCGGCGGTCAGCTTTGATCGCCGCATCTGAAGGGTTAATACAGGGCATCACCGCAATCGGTGATGTCCTGTATTAACCGCGGGTCCCGGCCGTTGATGGCCACAGGGACCGACCCGATAGGTGTGTATTCGCCATATAAGACGCACCAACTTTCCCCCCCCCAGTTTTGAGGAAGAAAAAGTGCGTCTTATATGCCGAAAAATGCGGTACTTAGACAAATTTGTTCAATGCGTTCATTAAATGAACAGCTCTGTTTTTTTCTGAGAAACAAATAGAGGACCTGTAGTTGGTGTTTTTGGTAGCTGGATTTTACATTGACAAATTTATTCTCAACATTTTCTATTTTAAGGGTCACACGTAGCATATATTTAGGTATAAACAGGTCGGAACTGTGAAGGTTAGTGCAAGGGACGAGTCATCCAATAGAGGTAATAAGATCCCGGCACTCAAATGATGCGGTTGTAGGGTGTCTAATCTGTGTATCCAAAAAGCTTCCTTGCGTGCAAGAAGCCTTTTGATTTCACCGCCCCGTCTGGGAGAAATTACCTCATCTATCACTTGGTATTTCAGCTGAGCTTTGGTGTGACCTTTCTCCTTGAAATGATGGGGAATTGGGAGAAGCAGGTTGTTACACCGAATATTAGATTCATGTCTATTTATGCGGTCTCCCACACGCTGGGTAGCTTCCCCAACGTTTAGGAGACCGCATGGACTCTTTATCAGATAGACAACATTTTTTGAATGGCATGTAAAAAATCTGGAAATGGAAAATGTTTTGCCCGAATGCGGATGTGTGAATAGTTTAACAGATAGTTTCAAGTTGTATTTAGTCAGATGTAAAGAGTTTGAACTCCACCAATCCACAGTTAGATTGGGTAAAATTTAGGAAATTCAATACCCCTATTATAAGCATTAATCACCAGCCCAAAGTTCCAACAGCTCGGATTTTAAAGCCACACCTAAGCTGCAATAGGGTGAGAGCATTAACTCTTCAAACTCTGGGAACAATCAGCAAAGAAATGGCCCAGACACAAAAGCCAGTGTCTGAACAGACCCAAAGACAGAAAAACAGACATTACACAAAGATTGCATAAAAATTGACCACACAGGTACAGACACTATATTATGAACTACACTAAATGTACAGCTCCTGTAGCACAGTCAAATAAAAAAATTCCTGCAATACACTTTGAAAGGGGTTATCCAGGAATAGAAAAACAGAGCTAATTTCTTTCAAAAACAGCTCCATGTCTGTCCCCAGGTTGTGTGTGGCATTGCAACTTGGCTCCATTCCCTTCAATGGAACTGAGCTGCAGAACCACACCCAACCTAGAGACTTACTGGGAGTGGTTTTTGAAAGAAATTGGCTCTGTTTTTCTATTTCTGGATAACCCCTGTAAGAAAGCTGAAATCAGCTTGATGTAGAATAGTGTTAATGATTACTAAAGTTCATGTCTTCAAGGATTTCGGCTAATACTAAAGACGTGAAGCCATGCTTTTTAACCTGTTGGGGACCACGGGCATATGGATGTGTCCTGGTACTTAAGGTCCAAGGGCGTACCTGTACGCCCGTGGGAATTTCGATCTGCGCTGCTAGCCGGACGGGGATTGGAATGGGATGCCTTCTGAAATCATTCAGCAGGCATCCTGTGCAAATGCCTGGGGGGGGGGGGGGGGGTCCTGAGACCAATTCAGATTGGCGATTTGCGGTGATTCCGGGCTGATCGGGTCTCTGATGACCCGATAGCCTGGAAAATAGGGAGGATCGGAGCAGCAGAGATGTCGGGGCAGAGCCGGGAAAGATGGCAACGCGATGTGCAGGGGCCATTGTGGGAACCACTGGCACCTGTTACCTGTGTTACGGCGGACCAAGGACCAGGGACCGGTGGCAGGCAAGTGGAGGCAGCGGCGGCAGTTTCCTAGATACTGCAGTGAAGATTGCCGTAAAATGATCTTCACTGATATATATAGGAGTTTCAAAACTACAATAGTGCCCTTCCAGATGTTGCACAACTACAACTCCCAGCATGCCTGGACAGTCTCAGCATGCTGGGAGTTGTAGTTGTGCAACATCTGGAAGGGCACTCTTTGGAGACCACTATACAGTGGTGTCCAACGGTAGTGCTCAGATGTCAATTCAAAGCATGCCGAGACCAGGTATGCTGGGACTTGTAGTTCGCCAACTTCAGATGTTGCTGAACTACAACTTCCAGCATGCGTGGGCAGTCTGGGCTTGCTTGGATTTGAAGTCTTGCAACATCTGGAGGGCTACAGTTTGGAGACCACTACACAGTGGTCTCCAAACTGTTCTCCTCCAGTTGTTGCATAACTACAACTCCAAACATGCCCTTCGGCTGTCTGGGCATGCTGGGAGTTGTAGTATTGCAACAACTGGAGGCGCACTGGTTGGGAAACATTGTCTGTTTTAGGGATCGACCGATATCTGTTTTTTAGGGCCGATACCGATAATCTGTGCAGGTTAGGGCCGATAGCCGATAACTTATACCGATATTCTGGTATAAGTTATCGGCTATTTAACCCCCTGCGACACCGCTGCAGATCATTGATCTAAAGCGGGCGCTTTAAATCAATGATCTGCAGTGGCTTTTGCGGGGCCATAGGCCGCTGCCGCCACCCGCTTCTCTCCCCCTGCCTGTCAGGGTGGTCCGGGCCATCCATCCATCCTTCCTGTAGTGTCCGGGGGCGTTCCGGGTGGAGAGTGAACCGGTCCGGGCTGTCCTTCTTCTCCGGCGGTCATCTTCTTCACTCCGGGCAGGCTCCGGCCTAGTGCGGTGCATAGACGCCGCTGCGCAGTGTTGCGCGTGCGCAGCGACGCACCTGACGTCACGGAGTAGCGGCGTCTATGCAGTGTACTAGGCCGGAGCCTGCCCGAGTGGAGAAGATGACCGCCGGAGAAGAAGGACTGCCCGGACCGGTTCACTCTTCACCCGGAACTCCCCCGGACACTACAGGAAGGAAGGATGGATGGCCGGACCACCCCCATTACGGGTAAGTTTAATTTTTTTTATTGACTTGGAGGGTGGGGGTGGGGCCCGACCAGTATAGCAGTATGGGCAAAAATCCATACCGGTATACCGCCCAGCATCACGGTGGGGGGTGTGATGCGGTGCGGTGGGTCGGGGGTGCGGCGGGTCGGGGGGGTGGCGGTCGTGGTGCGGTGGGGGCGGTGCGGGGGGCGGGGCATTATCGGCTTATCGGCAAGATAATTGCTGATACCGATAATGCCCAAAATCTTGATTATCGGCCGATAATATCGGCCATACTGATAATCGGTCGATCTCTAGTCTGTTTCCTAACTCAGTATTTCCAAACCTGTGTGCCTCCTGCTGTTGCAAAACTATAACTCCCAACATGCACTGACAGACCATACATGTTGGGAGTTGTAGTTTTGCAACAGCTGGAGGCACATGGGTTGGGAAACACTGAGTTAGGAAACAGACAGTGGTGCGAAAACACTGCAGTAGTCTGTTACCTAACTCAGTGTTTCCCAATCCCAACCAGTGTGCCTCCAGCTGTTGCATAACTACAACTCCCAGCATGCATGGTCTGTCAGTGTATGCTGGGAGTTGTAGTTTTGTCTCCCCCACCCAGGGTACATTCACATGGGCGGGGGTTTACAGCAAGTTTCCCGCTTCAAGATTGAGACGCGGCAAATTTTCCGCCGCAGCGGGAAACACACTGTAAACCCCCGCCCGGATGAAGCGATAATGCGCAAAATAAACGGTTATTGCCTCTGAGCGCACACAGCGATCCTGTAGCTCCGGTCCTATGGTTAACTCCATGTAGGAGCTTCTTTCGCCGAACCCCATGGTGAGTGCTGATATGTCTGGTTCCTCACATTACTTGTGATACTGCTAGCCTATCTGTTTATTTGTCCTAGCACCAACACCCGGCTTTTCTGTTTTGGTTGGCTCGACTGTGCCTATCTACCCTGCTGAATTTAGTTAACCCTTGAATAGGTTCGAGCATTTGGTGCTGTTCTCCTTACCTCTACCTACACATATGTACCCAAAAAAAACTACACTACACTACACTAACCCTAAATAAAGAGTAAAACACTACATATACACCCCCTTATACTGTCGCCGCCTCCGCCGAATAAAGATAAAAAACATCTTGTACGTCAGTTTTTCCAAAACAGAGCCTCCAGCTGTTGCAAAATAACAACTCCCAGTATTGCCGGACAGCCATTGACTGTCCAGGCATGTTGGGAGTTTTGCAACAGCTGGAGGCACCCTGTTTGGGGAAAACTGACGTACAGTATTTTTGGTGGAGGAGGCAAGTGTAACACTTGCATCCGGGTAGCCAACTAGGAAAATCCCTAAAATGCGCATGGCGCTCTCTCACTTGAAAGCCCTGTCGTATTTCAAGGCAATAGTTTAGGGCCACACATGGGGTATCACCGTACTCGGGAGAAATTGTGCTACAATTTTTGGTGGTCTTTTTCTCCTTTTACTCCATATGGAAAGGTAAAGTTGGGTTCTACACCAGCATGTTAGTGTAAAATTTTTTTTTTTTTTTTACTCTAACATGCTTGTGTTGCCCCATTCTTTTCATTTTCATAAGAGGTAAAAGGAAATAAAGACCACCAAAATTTGTAACAAAATTTCTCCCAAGTACGGAAATACCCCATATGTGGGCGTAAAATGCTCTGCACGGCGCACAACAAGGCTCAGGAGTGAGAGCGCCATGTACATTTGAGGCTTAAACTGGTGATTTGCCCAGGGTTGGCTGCTGGTTACAGCTGTTCTGACATAAATGCAAAATAAATAAATACCCACATGTGACCCCATTTTGGAGACTTCCCCCCTCACGGAACATAACAAGGGGTACAGTGAGCCTTAACACCCCACAGGTGTCTGACAGATTTTTTAAACAGTGGTCCGTGAAAATGAAAAATTAAATTTTTCACTTGGACAGCCCACTGTTACAAAGCTCTGTCAAACACCAGTGTAGTTTCCAAAATAGTGTGCCATGTGGGGTGTTTTTTGCTGTTCTGGCACCATAAGGGCTTCCTAAATGAAACATGCCCCCCAAAAACCATTTCAGCAAAATTCGCTTTCCAAAAGCCCAATGTCGCTCCTTCCCTTCTGAGCACTCTAATGCACCCGCAGATCACTTTACATACACATATGATATATATCCTTGCTCGAGAGAAATGGTGTTTCAAATTTTGAGGGACATTTTCACCTATTACCCCTTGTAAAAATGAAAAATTTGGGGAAACATCAGCGTTTTAGTGAAAATAATTTTAATTTTCATTTTCACGTCCAACTTTATTGAAAATTCCTCAAACACCTGTGGGATTTTAAGGCTCACTGTACCACTTGTTACGTTGCTTGAAGGGTGTAGTTTCCCAAATAGCATACCATGTGGGGTGTTTTTTGCTGTTCTGGCACCATAGGGGCTTCCTAAATGCGACATGCCCCCCAAAAACCATTTCAGCAAATTTCACTCTCCAAAATCCCTTTGTCGCTCCTTCCCTTCTGAGCCCTCTAATGCACCCACAAAGCACTTTACATCTACATATGAGGTATTTCCTTACTCAAGAGAAATTGGGTTACATATTTTGGGGGGGCTTTTCTCCTTTTACCCCTTGTAAAAATAAAAAAATATGGGTCTACAAGAGCATGTTAGTGTAAAAAAGGAAGATTTTGAATTTTCGCCTACAATTTGCTGCTATTCCTGTGAAACACCTAAAGGGTTAACAAAATTTCTGAATGTCATCTCATCTTGAATACATTTAGGGGTGCAGTTTTCATAATGGGGTCCATTATGGGGTATTTCTAACATAAAGACCCTCAAATTAACTTCAAAACTTAACTGGTCCCTGAAAAATTCAGATTTTGAAATTTACTTGAAAAATTTTAAAATTGCTGCTGAACTTTGAAGCCCTCTTATGTCTTCAAAAAGTAAAAGCATGTCAACTTTATGATGAAAACATAAAGTAGACATATTGTATATATGAATCAATATAAAATGTATTAGGTATGTCCATTTTCCTTATAAGCAGAGAGCTTCAAAGTTATAAAAATGCAAAATTTTCACATTTTTCATGACATTTTTGAATTTTTCACCAAGAAATGATGCAAGTATTGATGAAAATTTACCACTAACATAAAGTAGAATATGTCATGAAAAACAATCTCTGAATCAAATTCATAAGTACAAGCATCCCAGAGTTATTAATGCTTAAATTGACAGTGGTCAGAATTGAAAAAAATGCTCTGGTCCTTAGGGTCAAAATGGGCTCGGTCCCCAGGGGGTAAAGGTCTATATGCTAAATGTGTATATATAAATTTCCAAGGATCAAAAATATGTGACCAATTTCTCAGTGTCTTTTATGTCATTTTAACTTTTATTTTAAATTGTTAATATACAAAATTAATTGAGAAAATAAAAACCCATCTCCAATTAATTATGCCTGAAAGATAGTTGTATATGTTTGTGTCTAAGTGGTGACACATTTATATACAACTATCCGTAAGGCACAATTAATTGGAGAACAGTTTATAATTTTACTTTTGATTAGGTTTATTAATAATCTGAAATAAAAGTTATGTCTCTAACATTCACTGTTCTCCAAAGGTCACAACATCAGTCCTTCTGGCTTAAAGTCAGTAACACCATCGGGCCCTTGGAAAGATTTGCTGGATTTGCTTCTGAAAGAGGCCTTGGAGAAACTTTAGACTAAGTGGTCCCTCTTTTGGCAACACATATGGTATACACAACAGTATTACAGTATCCAAATAACTCTACCAAGAAACTATAATACCCATATCTAGTATAGTGCCCAAATTGCAGTGTCATACATTGGCTATATAACATGTTCATACAGTTACATACATATCAAAGTTATACTGACCACCACAACCATACATTCCAAAAATACCATACTATACGATGCCTAAGTAGCATTCCAACACAATGTGAAAAGGATCATGGAGAGTTCCAGTAGCACCAATATAAAGTGACTAAATAGATCCATACCTAAAGTAAGCTAATAACAGAGCTTTAAAAGTTACTATACAATTAAGAATACAGTTTGCAATGGTCCCAAATTCTTGGTTGCCAGGCCGCTCAGTATGGGCAGCTGATAAACCCTGTTTGGCCACTCAGGCTGCATACCTTCAAATTTGGCCCTGGGTGCAGTCACCTCAACTTTCAACATTGCAGATATGAAGCACAGTAGTGTGTGTGTGTTTGTGTGTGTGTTTGTGTGCGCTGGGGGGGGGGGGGAGTAAGTGTGCTTGTGATGCTAACATTAGGCACAGTATATAAAATTGGGATAGGGGCATGAGGCACATTATATAATACATGTGGACACAAATGTATAATTAATTTATTACTGGGGCACAGTTTGCTTTGTATTTCAGAGGTAAAATGTAAATTAAAAGGGATCTCTTGGGTGCTACAGATTTTTTGGGCTACAGTATGTTGTATTATTATAGTGATAGGGAACAGTGTGTGGCAGTATTATATTCAGAGGGCGCAGTGTTTGATAGTATTATAGTCAGAGGGCACAGTGTGTGGTAGTATTATATTCAGGGGGCTCAGTGTGTGGCAATATTATATTCAGGAGGCGAAGTGTGTGGTAGTATTATATTCAGAGGGTACAGTGTTTGGTAGTATTATATTCAGGGGGTACAGTGTGTGGCAGTACTTGTTACTGCCTGCGCTCCGGCCGCACATGTCGGGCTTGAGTGCATTGTTCCTACTCCCGGCGGGGCCGGGATGCGCATCGCGGGACGCGCCCGCATGCGAATCCTGGCCCGTCACTCACCCAGTACTGCTGCTGCTTCCGCTCCTGTGTCTCGGCACTGTCACACGCGCCCCCGTCTTCTAGGGCACGAGCGCTAATTAATAAAGTCCCTGCACCTCCCACACTTCCCTGCCGGATCTTCAGTGCACTTTGCCTAAGAGAAAGCATTCCCATTGCTTGTTTTGCCTATCCGTGTTACCAGACTTACTTGCTACGTTTTTTGACTATGAACCTTTGCCGCCTGCCTTGACCTTCTGCTACGTTGACTACGCCTCTGTCTCATCCTCCTGTACCTCGCCTAGCCCAGTACCTGTGTGGTCAAGCCGTATCGGGGGTAGCGACCTGGGTGTCGCATGCCGCAGCAAATCCATCTATCCTGCTCTGGTGAAGACCAGCGGCACCTTAGACTCCGCTCCCTGATACGGTCCGAGTCATCAGCCACACAGGTAGAGGATCCACTACCTGCTCCGTGACATCCCCATTCAGGTACGTGACAGTATTATATTCAGGAGGTGAAGTGTTTGGTAGTATTATAAGCAGGAGGTGAAGTGTGTGGTTGTATTACCTCGCCAAACAAACATATTTTACCTCCCTCATCTCCTCTCTGTCTAACAACCCAAAACGCCTTTTTAACACGTTCAACTTTCTCCTTCGGCCTAAAGTACAGACCCCAATCACTGATCTTTGTGCTGAAGACCTGGCCAAATACTTCAAAACTAAAATCAATGACATTCGTGATGAAATCCTCTCCCAGTCCCCTAAAAGTTCTGATCCAATTTCCAGCCACATCTCCTCTTCATCACGCTCAGTTTTTGAGCCTGTAACGGAGGATGAGGTTTCCAGGCTCCTCTCCTCCGCCCGCCCCACTACCTTCTCTAGTGACTCCATGCCTTCACACCTCATCCAGTCTAACTAAAATCTTTAACCTATCCTTCTCTTCTGGGGTCTTTCCCTCCTCCTTCAAACACTCTATCATAACCCCACTATTGAAAAAAAAACTATCTGGACCTGTCCTGTGCAGCCAACTATCGACCCGTCTCAAATCTCCCCTTTATCTCCAAACTCCTGGAACGCTTGGTCTACTCCCGCCTTATCTGCTATCTCTCCGAGAACTCTCTCCTTGACCCCTTATAGTCTGGTTTCCGCTCCCTTCACTCCACAGAAATGGCCCTAACCAAAGTCACTAACGATCTTCTGATGGCCAAATCAAATGGCAATTTCTCTTTACTGATTCTCTTGGACCTGTCTGCGGCTTTTGACACTGGGGATCACCAACTCCTCCTCACTAGTCTCCGCTCCATCGGTCTCAAGGACTCTGCTCTCGTCTGGTTTTCCTCCTATCTCTCTGGCCGCTCATTTAGCATCTAATTTTCTGGCTCTACTTCTTCTCCTCTTCCCCTTGCTGTCAGGGTTCCCCAGGGATCGGTCCTGGGTCCTCTACTCTTTTCACTCTACACATCCCCCATTGGAAAAACAATCAGTAGATTTGGTTTCCAGTACCACCTCTATGCTGATGACACCCAACTCTATACCTCCTCCGCCAACATCACCCCTTCACTCCAACAGAATACCAGTGACTGTCTCTCTGCTGTCTCAGACATCATGTCCTCTTTATATCTGAAACTAAATCTTTCTAAAACAGAACTTCTGGTCTTTTCTCCATCAACTGATACTGTACCTAACCCTGACATTTCCATCTGTGGTATGTGGTACTACCATAACTCCCGGGCAGCAGGCTAGCTGTCTTGGAGTTATACTTGACTCTGATCTGCCTTTCACTCCCCATATTCAGTCTCTCTCACGTTCTTGTCACCTGCATCTCAAAAACATTTCAAGAATCCGCCCGTTTCTCACTACTGAAACTGCTAAAACTCTCATTATTGCTTTGATTCACTCCCGCCTCGACTACTGTAACTCTTTACTAATAGGCCTTCCTTTCTCAAAACTCTCTCCTCTCCAGTCCATCCTTAATGCCGCAGCCAGACTCATCTTCCTCTCCAGCCGCTACACCGACGCCTCCTCTCTGTGCCAGTCACTACACTGGTTACCAATTCAGTCCAGAATACAGTAAAAAAATCCTCAGTCTCACACACAAAGCTCTCCACAATGCTGCACCTCCCTACATCTCCTCTCTCATCTCTGTCTACCATCCTACACGTTCTCTACGATCTGCTAATGATCTCACACTAACATCTTCTATAATCCGAACTTCTCACTCCCGTCTCCAAGACTTCACTCGTGCTGCACCGATTCTCTGGAATGTTATCCCTCAGTCCCTCAGACTCAACAACAACATCCATAGTTTCAAACGTGGCCTGAAAACACATCTCTTCAGACAGGCCTATAACATTCTTTAATTGGCCTCAACATATCCTCAACATCCCCACACCTCTTGTTTGAATAGTTATTGTGTAATGTTATGTCTGATACTTGTCTTTGTGTGTACCCCATAATTGTAAGCGCTGCGGAATCTGTAGGCGCAATTTAAATAAATAAAACAAAGGGTACTATGTGTGGTAGTATTATATTCAGAAGGTGCAGTGTGTGGTATTATTATATCCAGAGGGTGCAGTGTGTTGTAGTTTTATATTCAGGAAGTGCAGTGTGGGGTAGTATTATATTCAGGAGGTGAATTGTGTGATAGTATTATATTCAGAGGGTGCAGTCTATGGTAGTATTAAATTCAAAGGGTGCAGTGTATGGTAGCATTATGTTCAGAAGGTGCAGTGTGAGACATTATTATATTCTGAGTCATAGGGCGCAGAGTGTGGTAGTATTATATTCAGAGGGCACAGTGTGTGATATTATATTCAGAGAGCACCTTGTGTGGAAGTATTATATTCAGAGGGCGCAGTGTGTGGTAGTATTATATTCAGTAGCACAATGTCTGGCAGGGTTATATTAAAGGGGTATTCCAGGCAAAACCTTTTTTTATATATATCAACTTGCTCCAGAAAGTTAAAGAGATTTGTAAATTACTTCTATTAAAAAATCTTAATCCTTCCAATAGTTATTAGCTTCTGAAGTTTTCTGTCTAACTGCTCACTGATGATGTCACGTCCCGGGAGCTGTGCATGATGGGAGAATATCCCCATAGGAACTGCACAGCTCCCAGACGTGAGTCATCAGAGAGCAGTTAGACAGAAAACAACAACTCAACTTCAGAAGCTAATAACTATTGGAAGGATTAAGATTTTTTAATAGAAGTGATTTACAAATCTGTTTAACTTTCCAGAGCCAATTGATATATATATATATATATATATATATATATATATAAAAAGTTTTGGCCTGGAATACCCCTTTAATTATTGTTTTCATATAGAGGATCAGACTCTGCTGATGTAGCAAGAAACCAGTGCCATCAGAAAAGTTAGCTTAAATGCAGCAGTATGTACCAGCATAATTAGATAAGGAAAGACATCAGAGAAGACAAGAACTGTGAGTCACTTATATCATTGCCCCATATGACCCATCGAAGCTGTAGTCACTTGTAACTTCTGCAGTTATGATTTGTGAGACAACTCCCAGTGTACCCTTACCACTGCTTAGATCATACTGGGGATTGTAGTTTCATATGTTGAAAGCTTCTTTAGCGCTGTTCACTTAATTGGCACTTGGTATATTTGATTTTTGAACTGGAAGTAATTTTCCCTGACACGCAACACTGTGAACATCCTTTAAAGGGGTTCTCCGGTGCTTAGGCATCCTATCCCCTATTCAAAGGATAGGGGATAAGATGCCTGATCGCGGGAGTCCCGCCGCTGGGGACCCCCGGGATCTTGCATGCGGCTCCCCGTTTATAATCAGTCCCAGGAGCGTGTTCGCTCCGGGACTGATTACGGGCGACCACAGGGTGGGCGGCGTGTGACGTCACGCCCCCCGCCCCCGTGTGACATCACGCTCCGCCCCTCAATGCAAGCCTACGGGAGGGGGCGTGATAGTTGTCACGCCCCCTCCCGTAGGCTTGCATTGAGGGGCGGAGCGTGACATCACATGGGGGCGCAGGCATGACGTCACACGCCGTCGCCCCTGTGGTTGCCGGTAATCAGACCCAGAGCGAACACGCTCCAGGGACTGATTACAAACAGGGTACCACGTGCAAGATCACGGGGGTCCCCAGCGGCGGGACTCCAGCGATCAGGCATCTTATCCCCTATCCTTTGGATAGGGGATAAGATGTCTAAGCACCGGGGAACACCTTTAAAGCAGGCTAAAAAAAATTACTCCAGGGCGGGGTGTATGGGGTGACACCAACCCTAGCAACACCACTGATGATACCACCACATATTGCCTAAATCATACCACTTTTTTAAGTGTCCTGCACAGTAAAGTGGGTAGGTAATGGGTTGGGGTGGGTAGGCACAGGTTGCTAGTTTCCCCATTAGGTAGACAGATCCCCAGTAGGTAGACAGGTCTCCCCAGTAGGTAGGTAGGTTCTCCTAGTAGGTAGGTCCCCTAGTAGGTAGACAAGTGTCCCCAGTACGTAAAAAAAGAGGCAGTTTTCCCATTAATGATGGCTGATTTCAGCAGACATTGGACAAGAGGCGAGAAACTCAACAATTCAAAGGCCAAAACCTACCCTTTATTTTAGCCAAGATGCAGGCAGATGTTAATTCAGCTTAGTGGCTCACACTGCAAAGGAGGAAATAGAGGCAAAAATAGGAGAATTAGAGATAAGGACAATGAGGCTGAAAAGGATTAAAGAGGAGGCTACAGCGACTGATGAGGGGGATAGAGAAGTGCATGTAGGATGCAGAGGGTGATGGGAGGAGAGGAAACATAGGCTTCTAAGGAGGATAAGGGAGGAGGGCATGGAGGCTGCTGAGGTGGATGATTAAAGAGTAGGCTGAGAAGGAGGAAAGAGGAGGGTAAAGAGGCTGTGGAAGGATGATGCAGAGGATGAGAATTATGAGAGAAGAGGACATGAAAATAAAAAAGACATCATGGATCCAGGTAAACTTTAACTGGGGCCCAGCAGTAAGGGCCTTTCTTATGATGCTGGTAGCAATTGAACTGCACTGATGTACACTTAGGCTGGGTTCACAGTACGTTTTTGCAATAGAGTTCCCATATACATTTTCAATTTGAAAACCGTATGGAACCGTATTGAAAACCATATGTCAAATGTTGCATCCGATTGTGCCTGTTTTGCATCTAGTACGGTTTTGTCCGTTTTTTTTCCCCATACACAAAACCGTAGCTTACCACAGTTTTTTGTCCGGGTGAAAAACCTTATTGAAACCATATACGTTTATTTTTTTTTTTAAACATGGTAGTCAATGGTAACCGTACAGAACCGTATGTGCATACAGTCCCATCCGGGTTGCACTATACAGTTTTTTACTTTGCACTTGCGCAGTGCACACCAAAAGTTTTTTTTTCTTGAGATTTCAATCAAACAAGTGAAACTTTATTCATAATGGAGTGAAAAGTTCAAAACAGACTTTTTTTCTTAAAAAACAGATGCAACCAGACATCATTTTTTGAAACCGTATACGGGTTAAAATTTGCACACACGTTTTGATACAGTTTAGTCAGGTTTTGAAAAATCAGTTTTTCATCAAAAACCTGACTCGGGAACTGTATTGCAAAAACACAGGGAGGGGTCAGCACAGCCTGCTGTCAGTGCAATCGCTAGAGATAGCGCAGCAGCAAGCCCCACACCAGTGATTAAAGGGGGAGGAGGACCCACTAGTGCAATGTGTGCGGCAGTAACTCCCGCCCCTGGGGGCCTACTAAATCAAGATACTGAGGAACAGGTAACCTGCAGATTGTCAGTTTGGGTCTGGTCACATGCAAATTGCATTAAAGTCTGTGTAGTCAAAGTAACTTGCTGTCATGTTTCAGTCACATTATGTTGAAAGTCACAACACCACCACATTAACGATCATCAGATGTAAAGCTGCAATGCAACATTTCCATCTTCATGTTGTTATGTAGCAGAACCTAGGTCCTGTTTAACCCCTTAAAGGGGTACTCCACTGGAAAAGATAGATATATGTTTTTTTTAAATCAACTGGTGCCAGAAAGTTAAACAGATTTGTAAATTACTTCTATTTACAAATCTTAATCCTTCCAGTACTTATCAGCTGCTGTATGCTACAGAGGAAGTTCTTATCTTTTTGAATTTCCTTTCTGTCTGACCACAGTGCTCTCTGCTGACACCTCTGTCCATGTCAGGATTTGTCCTGAGCAGGAGAGGTTTGCTATGGGGATTTGATCCTACTCTGGACAGTTCCTGGCTTGGACAGAGGTGTCAGCAGAGAGCACTGTGGTCAGACAGAAAGGAAATTCAAAAAGAAAATAACTTCCTGTGGAGAATACAGCAGCTGATAAGTACTGGAAGGATTAAGATTTTTAAATAGAAGTAATTTACAAATCTGAAAGAACTCCGTCCGGCACCAAGGTATGAGGTTAAAAAGGCTTGTCTTTATTTAATCCACAGCAGGATACATACAGATAAAGATGTCTGACGCGTTTCGCCCTTTGCAGGGCTTAATCGTAGACTAATACATCTTATAACAAACACGATTAAAATACTGAGCGGTTAGGTCACATGACCTATCGCATCATCACATTAAAATTGCATGGAAGAACTGGATACCTGGATTTACAAATCTGTTTAACTTTCTGACACCAGTTAATTAAAAATATTTTTTTTTCAGTGACCAAGCCCATTTTGACCTTAAGGCAAAGCCAATTTTATTTTTGCGTTTTTGTTTTTTCCTCTTCGCCTTCTAAAATTTATAACTCTTTTATATTTCCATCCACAGACCCATATGTTGTTTTTTTCATGAACAATTGTACTTTGTAATGAAACCTCTCATTTTACCATAAACTGTACGGCGAACCCAAAAAATTTTCTTTTTAGTGAGTAAATTTAAATAAAAACCACAATTTTGCTAATTTTGGAGGGTTTCGTTTTCACACTGTACACTTTACAGTAAAAATAACATGTTTTCTTATTCTGTGGGTCAATATGATTAAAATGATTCCCATCTTTACACACTTTTCTATTATTGTACTGCTTTTACATTTTTTTAAACTTTTTTTTACAAAATCCGTATGTTTAAAATCTCCCTATTTTGACCACCTATGTTTTAATTTTTCCGTATACGCGCCTGTATGAGGGCTAATTTTTTTGCGCGATTATCTGAACTTTTTATCAATACCAGATTTGCGTATATAAAACTTTTAAATCACTTTTTATAATAGTTTTTTTTAATACAATGTGATAAAAAAGTAGCAATTTTTTAATTTTTTAATTTCTTACGTTTACGCTGTTCCCCTTACGAGATCATTAACAATATGTTTTGATAGTTCAGACATTTATGCATGCAGCGGGGGTAAAATCCGGAAAAAGGGACAATTTACATTTTAATTGGGGAGGGGATTTTTTTTACATAATTTACTTTTAAATTTTTTTTTACATATTTTTAGTTTTTTTACATACTTTTTGTTAACACTTTTTATGTCTCCATAGGGGATTATCTATAGCAATCATTTGATTGCTAATACTGTTCAGTGCTATGCATAGGGCATAGCACTGATCAGTGTTATATGCAATCTTTTGCTCTGGTCTGCACGATCTCAGGCCAGGGTGGAAAACCCCTGAAAATGGCCAGAGGTAGGTGAGGGGACCTCCTGCCGCCATTTTTGATGATTGGATCCCCTCAAAAGCACCTCGGGCGATCCGATCATCCCTTTAAACACGCGCATTGCCGCAGATGGTGTGATCTGTATTGATCACGGCATCTGGGGGGGTTAATAGAAGACATCTGCGCAATCACTGATGTCCACCATTACCGGCAGGTCCCCGCCTGCTGATAGCAGCCGGGAACTGCAGAGCATGATGCGAGCACCGCTCCGATGCTCACGGTCATGTACAGGACAGATATGTACCTCCGTACCTCTCTACCAGAACGCACATTTATGTCCATGGTCGTTAAGGGGTTAATTTTTTTTAATACAACCATGATGACTTTCTCATGTATTCCCTCGTTGTTTGCTTTTGTCTTTTTCCAGTCTATCAGCCCCATATAAAGAAGTGTAACGTTCAGAATATTTTTTTTCCTGGTAAAATTAGAGAAGCAGAAGTTTTACTCTTACCATATAATGTATGCAGCCAAATAAAACATAAACTGAAGTCATGGCCTAAATGCAGATTTATGAATCAGAAAGATTAACATTAAGTATTGGTAATTCAAAACATAAAGCATCTGAGCTCAAGTTTGATAGTGAGGAGGTCGGCCAATTTGCTGTGCAGCACAAGTTTGGCATCCACAGTGATCAGCAGATGTGCCGTTGCGAAGACTGGAGCTGAATAGGGATTACATGCAGTATATCGCTTGTATCTTCTCTCCAAAGTAATCTGGTTCTGTAATCACTATCCACAGAATCACAAACGCTGGAAGGTTTATGAAGCCTGAAACTGCAATTCACTAGTTTGTTTAAACTTCTCCACTTGGCTAAGTACACAAACAGCCAGCGTGACATCTCTATTCTGACCTACGTCTTCTATCACAGAACAAGGGTCTTATTTTATAGAATACTTCAAAGTCTTTCTGCATTTACATTTTCTAGTAGTGAGCAGTGGAACATCATTTAAAAAGATCTTCTGTATGGGCATTTCCGCCTTCAGAATAATAGAGCACTATGTTTGAGTGAAAAAGCAAGTGCCAAATCATGTCTTATTGCAATCTCCCGAACCCCAAACACACAAAGTTATATGTATAATAAACCATTACTTTAACTTTACGTTTCCTTTGTCTGCTTTTCAGTGAAATATTGTGGGCAACCCATGCAAAAGGTGTTGCAGTTCATGAAAGCAACATTTTAGTAGGTAGGTACGATACCCCAAAGAGAGGGAGAGAGAGAAAGGAAAATGAAAGGAGAGATGAGTATATGTAAATTATCGAATACTAAAACATTATTTTTAGACCTGCCTCAGGACTACAGGTTGTGTATGGGAGAATGTAGTGGGTCCCAGTGCTTGGACTCCCCCTGTGATCAGACACTTATCCCCTATTCTGTGAATAGAGGAAAAGTTCAGTTTTCCGTATTACTCCTTTAATGCTGCAGTCCCTTAATGTATTTTGGAAATATGGATAAATGAAGTTCATATTTTGCTTATTAGAGTAGTTGCTAAAAAATATGGAATATGATGGGGATTTTGATGCCTTTTTATGTATTATCAGGTTAGACTGAAAATAATTTGTAGTCGTGCACGTCAACTCTCTAGGGACCCTTACCTTTAATTATATTCACGATACTCTTGGATCAGGTTAACATTCTGCATTTAAGAATCAGTATTTTCTTCTGATTGAATGCCTTGCACTTGAGAAAGGCTGCATGTGACCAAAATAATTTGGCCCCTTCAGCAAATAGCCATGATGCACTGTGTCAATGGTCCAAGCATCCCTTTGTTTATAATTGTGGTCATCCTCACTGAGTGTCATATGCTTCCTTTATTTAGTTTCCCCCCCCCCTCAACATCAGATTTAATCATAATTATGAAAACACAATGGGACACTTCTAAAGACTTGAATACACCAGTTTGATGAACGAGTCTATTGTATGTTCTATATCTCAAGGCAGCATGCTTTTTGGGGAATACAAGTCTGTCGTTGATCAAAGCCACTTAGATAAGTGGAAGTAGAAATAAATCAATTACATTTCATGTCACTGGAAAGCTGCGTCCCTTCGTTCTGTGTATCTTTTGTGTTAGAAAAATTATCCTGCATTCCAATGCAATAATGCAATTTCTCAATTTTGTGAGAATTTACATAACATTACATCAAATACATTGTGAAGCAGGAAATACATAATACGTTACTATAAATTATCCACAGCTTTCACTGGTTATAGTGTATGTGTATATCTAGATACAGTTATTCTTTACCTGAATAAAACAATGCCTTTGTGCTGAACAGCCCAGTATAATAGTAACAAGACGCCGTCACAAAAAGAACTCGTTAATGTTTACAGCCGTTAACGGCTTCTCTGTCTGAAATTACAAGCAGCGAGCGCAGCGAGCGATGAAAAGACAATATTCACCACAGCTAATCATGGGAACGCCTCATTAAATTTTACCTCCCAGCCACTATTGGTGACGTTTAATGGCGCATAATCTGTCATCGCAGAGCTGGAATTTTGTTAATTGAAGCATAAACATTTGTAGTTTAGCATTCAGAACACATCAGTAAAAACGTGCACTGATAAGGGAAAAATTTAATAGAGTCAACAAAACATGCACTGAATTATATATATATATATATATATATATATATATATATATATATATGTGTGTGTGTGTGTGTGTGTGTGTGTGTGTGTGTGTGTGATTTTTACAGAACACTCCGAACATGTCCAATTATCTTTTCAGGAGCGTCAAGTAATGCAGAATAGAGCCACAACAGTTCCTGACACAAAAAGTTAGGATCATCTACAAATAATAGATTTAACCCCCAAAAATCTTGGTCGAGCAGAAATGAGTCTCCTTGCGAGAGGACTGTCATATGTCCCTACTGTCAAATTTAATTAATTCTGTTGGATGAGGGACATAAACCTCTATGCAAGGACACTTAAATGGAGCAAGTATTTTAAATTAAAAGACACTAGGCTGGGATAAGATCTGGGAGTTGAGCAAGAGCATATGGCACTATTCAGGGACCTGGAAACCCTTTCTAGAGAAAGTGATTTCAGGGGAGAGGCACAAGGTCTGTTTACAAACATGAGCAATAAGAGCAAACCCCCCCCCCCCCAGTTGGTGACTATTCCAACATAAATATTTTTGGAGATTTCAGGCTGCTAAATCTAATAAGCAAAGCAGAGTATGAGTGCATGAAACCCGTGAATCCCCAAATTGCCTGCTTTTACACAGTTCCTAAAATTTATAAAGGCTATCAGCCATTGCGGGGGAGACCTATCATGTCGGGGATGGGAAATATGATGGAGGGAGTGAGTAAATATGTGGACAATATATTGAGACCTTTTGTCTACTCACTACCCTTCTACATACACGACACGACAGATGTCCTCAAAAGAATCAAGGATCTTAGTGAGTTGGCCTCACTGGATGTGGGGGCTTTACACTCCTCCATACCCCATGACAAGGGGTTGGAGGCAGTAGAATTTTTTCTCAAAACATGAGGTACACAACACAATGCACATAACCAATTAGTCCTCAGGTTACTTAAATTTTTCTTCACTAGGAATTACTTTCATTTTGAGGGGGAGTCCTTCCACCAGAGCCGAGGAACAGCGATGGGAAGCCCTTGCGTCCCCAGTTACGCAAACCTGTACCTCGGCTGGTTGGAGGACCAGATGGTGTTCAATGAGGACATGTCATCATGGACCAGCCACATAATTATGTGGCGTAGGTTTATAGATGACGTCCTGATCATCTGACAGGCAGTTTGACCGTAATAGTAGATGTTGGCGCTGGGTGAAGGAACCAGGAGGAGTGCAGCATAAAATCAAGCTGGGTTTATTGGATGCAACGCGTTTCGCTGCGCATGCACAGCTTCATCAGGCATCCATCAGGCATCCATCAGGCGTCCTGATCATCTGGGCATTGACAGAAGAACAGTTTGGGGGCATTTGTGAAGGTCCTTAACCAAAACAACCTGGGGCTCCAATTTACTAGTACTATCAGCCCCTACCAAATTGAGTTCATAGATCTCAAAATATAGATTATTGAGGACAGGAATGTACAGACTACAGTGTACCGTAAAGAAACTGCAATTAATTCCCTGCTTTGGTGGGAAAGCTGTCATCCGCCCACTGAAGCAGGGAATACCAACAGGTCAATACCTCCGTATTCGGAGGAACTGTTCTTCTTTGGAGGAGTTTCAAGTTAGAGGGGTTCTCCGGTGCTTAGACATCTTATCCCCTATCCAAAGGATAGGGGATAAGATGCCTGATCACGGGAGTTCACGCTCCGGGGACTGATTACAAACGGGGTGCCGTGTGCAAGATCCCGGGGGTCCCCAGCGGCGGGACTCCCGCGATCAGGCATCTTATCCCCTATCCTTTGTATAGGAGATAAGATGTCTAAGCACCGGAGAACACCTTTAAAGCAGGAGAACTTCGCGCAAGACTTAAGAGTAGGGGTTACCCCAATAAGGGGCTCAAACAAGCATTTCATAGAGCATTGGGGACACAGAGACCACGATTACTCACTCCAAAAACCAAGGAGCAGACAAACAATATGTCAAGAATCATAGGCACCTTTGATGAGAAAGCACAAGAAATACGCAGTATCCTCCTAAAGTATTAGAGAAGTCTAAGAATGGATGTCACTCTAAAGGTCATTGTCCCAGAGACACCACAAATTACATATAAACATGGTAAAAATCTCCAAGCTAGTAAACAGCAATTTTGAACCACTAAATCAGAAAGGATGGCTAATGGAGAAACCTAAAGGGATGTTTCCCTGTGGCAAATGTATAATGTGTCGTTACGTGAAAAAAGGCCAGAGTTTCACTAGTGCCACTATAAAAAAGCAATACCTGATTCGTCAATTTGCCAACTGTGATACAAGGGGTGCGATATGTTTACTAGCATGTCCATGCCCCTGCAATTATGTGGGAAAAACCTTTAGACTATTTAAGAAGCGCCTACAAGAACATGTAGGCGATATAGTTAACATGAGAGAAACTCCGATAGCCACCCACTTTTCTGCATATCATAAAAGTGACGTTAAATGCCTCCAAGCTCAAATAATAGAAGTGATATCTCCATCTATGAGAGGAGGAGATTGGGACAAGTTTCTCCTCTAGAGAGAAGCCTTTTGGACATACACTTTGGAGACTATTAAACCATTTAGAATTTATGATTTTGTATCATATGCTTGCTTTATAAAATGACCTCTGATATTCTCACAATAACTGCAAAATAAAGTAGCTCTAGCATTCGAAAATTATTGTAAAAGCTAATATTGTGAACTATTAACCATCTCTCTCCAACAAATAACAAATGCTAATGCACAAAACAGATGCATCAGGCAGCTATCTCCGGGAGAATGGAGATCAACATATCCGGGATAGTGAGGGTGAACGATCACCCAGCGGTGAAATAGAAATGGAACGCAAGCTAAAAGAAAAATCCACTTGGATACGGAGCTCAGAACGAAGCTTGGATAGCTTACCTGAGTGATATAATAGGGACATCCCACCCACATGCAGATGGAAAGAGGAGTCGGGATAAAATGGAGTGCCACGGAAGCAAAGCTGACGTTTAGTCCACTGATTGGACCAGCCAGGTCACATGAGTGACAAGGAGGAGGAGTCACACAGGAGCAATGGTGTACGGCCGGTATCAAAGCTGCACACAGATGCATGAAAGATGCAACGAAATAGACATGCAATAGACATGATCCCTGACGAATCATAAGTGAGGAAATGCGTAGGATCTGCAACTCACTTATTGTGAATACGTTTCTATGATATGAATACTGCTTAAGCCATTAAATCAAAGAAATAAGGGATTAAGACTGTGCAAATTTGTCTGTGTTAATACAGCCCTTTATAACAGCTGTCTTGTGAAACTGTGATAAATAGACTGTGCAATATGTTGATTTGAGTGTGCAATACATCTGTGGACAGTGCAATACATTTGTGGACAGTGCAATACATCTGTGGACAGTGCAATACATCTGTGGACAGTGCAATACTTTTGTGGACAGTGCAATACATCTTTGGACAGTGCAATACATCTGTGGACTGAGCAATATGTACTGTGGAAGTAGCTTTGAACCCACTATCTGTGGATTGGGCAAAATACTTGCGAACTGTGCAATATATATTATGAAATTAGCACCCAGAATCTATCAAGCACAAGCCCTTTTACGTTGATAACTTGCTACTAAAATGGCAGTTTGCTACATGTGTGCGGGCTACAATAAATGTCATATATAGGGGCATAAAATAACATTATGCAATGCTTCCTATAGCTTAAAGGGGTACTCCCGTGGAAAACTTTTTTTTTTTTATCAACTGGTGCCAGAAAGTTAAACAGATTTGTAAATTACTTCTTTTAAAAAATCTTAATCCTTCCAGTACATTTTAGGGGCTATATACTACAGAGGAGATGCTCTACTTTTTAGATTTCTCTGATGTCATGACCACAGTGCTCTCTGCTGACCTCTGCTGTTCATTTTAGGAACTGTCCAGAACAGGAGAAAATCCCCATAGCAAACATATGCGGCTCTGGACAGTTCCTAAAATGGACAGAGATGTCAGCAGAGAGCTCTGTGGTCATGACATCAGAGAAATCTAAAAAGTAAAGCATTTCCTTTGTAGTATATAGCCCCTAAAAAGTACTGGAAGGATTGAGATTTTTTAATAGAAGTAATTTACAAATCTATTAAAAGTAAATGGGGCTCAAAGGTCAAAGATATCTGGTTTAGAATAATTTGTATTTATTAATATAGAATATAAAATGAATTAAATAGGGAATGCACAGGGCCCTTGTACTCCCCTAATTAATTTAATATACAGTAAAATATATATATTAATCCCAATATAAAAATAGCAGCTAAAAACTAAAATTCAATACAAACTAAAAATATCTGTAAAAATTATTCTGCGATTTGAGCCTGTGTGATCAATATAGCGATCGGCTAATCCTGTAGAGAAGCACAGTACAAATGTTCATTCCTGTTCGCAGATACAATGTAGCAGCTGCAGATAACAATAAGTCAATTAGTATTGTATCTGTCCAGCCAGTGGCAACTAGATTCCACCAATATAATGATACAATGTAGCGCTTTGTGGATAGTCGCTTGAGATCGATCTTTAAGTGTCTCTGTATATACCGCAAATTATCACATCAACCAGTTGGCAATATAATCCAAAAAATGCTCACCGCTCCCGGGATACCATGGATCTCCCTTCGGTGTAGTCCTGTGGACCGGCTGTATGGTGTATTTCGCCCGGTGACTGGCCTCAGTCAGGGATCGTGCTGCTGGAGTCTCGGCCAACTCCTAAGGACGCAGCACTTGGTGGTGGGCACCGTTTGGGGGGACTGCAGCGCTGTCAAGCGGAGTCCCTTGATCAAACCAACTGGGAAAAAAGGCGGTCAGCAAACATCGAATCCTTGTTGTAGATAGCCCGGTTGGCTTTAAACTTGTAATTAAAGTAGCGGCTGGATGCGGTATACAGAGTGGGTGACCCGGCGGCGTTCCTCGTGCACAGGTCGCGCGCTCGGGAGATAGCACACTGTAACAAATGTCTTGGATCTGTCGGATGATCGCTAGTGCTGTTAGGCAGATGTTCTATATTAGCAGGCTCAATATCGCATATTTAGAATCGCTGGACGCGTTTCAAAACCATCCTCGGTTTTTTCTTCAGCAGCGGAACGTGTGAACTATAACATAATGGTGGTTTATATACCTTAATACACGCCCCTTCATAATGACCTAAACTGTGACCTCACATCCTGGGCAAAAAAATTAAATGAATGGCATTCTAGAGAAATGAATGGCATTTGAAAGAAATAAAAAGATGAATAAACTCTATTTATATTTGTCTATGAACATATCAACACTTAAATAAAAATTTTAATAAAAATTTTGCAAAAGTATATAACATTACAAACTGTATGCAGTTGTAATAATAACTAGAGACATATGGGGATAAATCTAAATCTTGATCACATTCTAGAAATATTAGAAAATAATAATAAATAAATGAATAAAAAATGAATAAAAATAAAAAATATATATGAATGAGTGAAAAATAAATGAAAATAAATAACTTTATAAATTTACTTTATTGTTATTCGTCTTTATTATTTTTATTTTTATTTCTATTTTTATTATTATTTTTATTATTTCTATTCTATTTTTATTTTTATTTTTTATCTTTATTTGTATTGTTATTTTTATTTTTATTTTTATTTATTTTCATTTATTTTTCACTCATTCATATATATTTTTTATTTTTATTCATTTTTTATTCATTTATTTATTATTATTTTCTAATATTTCTAGAATGTGATCAAGATTTAGATTTATCCCCATATGTCTCTAGTTATTATTACAACTGCATACAGTTTGTAATGTTATATACTTTTGCAAAATTTTTATTAAAATTTTTATTTAAGTGTTGATATGTTCATAGACAAATATAAATAGAGTTTATTCATCTTTTTATTTCTTTCAAATGCCATTCATTTCTCTAGAATGCCATTCATTTAATTTTTTTGCCCAGGATGTGAGGTCACAGTTTAGGTCATTATGAAGGGGCGTGTATTAAGGTATATAAACCACCATTATGTTATAGTTCACACGTTCCGCTGCTGAAGAAAAAACCGAGGATGGTTTTGAAACGCGTCCAGCGATTCTAAATATGCGATATTGAGCCTGCTAATATAGAACATCTGCCTAACAGCACTAGCGATCATCCGACAGATCCAAGACATTTGTTACAGTGTGCTATCTCCCGAGCGCGCGACCTGTGCACGAGGAACGCCGCCGGGTCACCCACTCTGTATACCGCATCCAGCGGCTACTTTAATTACAAGTTTAAAGCCAACCGGGCTATCTACAACAAGGATTCGATGTTTGCTGACCGCCTTTTTTCCCAGTTGGTTTGATCAAGGGACTCCGCTTGACAGCGCTGCAGTCCCCCAAACGGTGCCCACCACCAAGTGCTGCGTCCTTAGGAGTCGGCCGAGACTCCAGCAGCACGATCCCTGACTGAGGCCAGTCACCGGGCGAAATACACCATACAGCCGGTCCACAGGACTACACCGAAGGGAGATCCATGGTATCCCGGGAGCGGTGAGCATTTTTTGGATTATATTGCCAACTGGTTGATGTGATAATTTGCGGTATATACAGAGACACTTAAAGATCGATCTCAAGCGACTATCCACAAAGCGCTACATTGTATCATTATATTGGTGGAATCTAGTTGCCACTGGCTGGACAGATACAATACTAATTGACTTATTGTTATCTGCAACTGCTACATTGTATCTGCGAACAGGAATGAACATTTGTACTGTGCTTCTCTACAGGATTAGCCGATCGCTATATTGATCACACAGGCTCAAATCGCAGAATAATTTTTACAGATATTTTTAGTTTGTATTGAATTTTAGTTTTTAGCTGCTATTTTTATATTGGGATTAATATATATATTTTACTGTATATTAAATTAATTAGGGGAGTACAAGGGCCCTGTGCATTCCCTATTTAATTCATTTTATATTCTATATTAATAAATACAAATTATTCTAAACCAGATATCTTTGACCTTTTACTTTGAGCCCCATTTACTTTTAATACATTGTCCCTATTTTTTACACCGTGGGTATAGGTGTTTGTTGGGTCGCTCGGGTCTTTAGTGATGGTCAGATAGACAGGAGCCTCTCCATTGTGTTTATATTAATTTACAAATCTGTTTAACTTTCTGGCACCAGTTAAAAAAAAAAAAAGTTTTCCACGGGAGTACCCCTTTAAATGGTCTTGAGATGTGACTGTGAATTATATACAAAATATACAATTACAATTACTGATGGTCAAGTTGTGCTGAGTTTATTCACAAATAAGTGTGTTATAAAAATCCTTTTTAATCATTAATCTTTTTTAATCATTAATAAATTAATAAGTTTTAAAGGTTCCCTACGTTTGCACTATTTATAAATATATATATATATATATATATATATATATATATATATATATATATATATATATATAGTGAGGCAGGGGTGTGGAAATAAAAAAAAAAAAAACTTCTTGTCCAAGGGACTAAAGCGGAACACAATCTACTTGTCCCTCAAGAAAATCCACTTGTCCTGGTAGATGAAATAATTTCAACCAAAATAGTACGATTCACCCCACTAGACCACCAGGGATGGATATAAGATCCCTTTAGACACTGCTGACAGCGGTGATCTAATGGTTTAATAGGTGATCGCAGCATGCCAGACTATTAGCGGTGGGAGAGTTGTAGCTCCTCTTACACCCGAGGTAAGCCCAGAAAAGTCTAGATATAACTTTTTGATCACCTTATAAAAAATTTCTCATATGAAGTGACCAAAAATTAGCAATTCTGGACTATTTTTTACATTTACACCGTTCACCGTACGGTTTAATTAACATTATATTTTAATAGCCTGGACATGTCCACAAGCAGAGATACCACTTATGTTTATTTTTGCACATTATTTTTATTTAAAGAAAATTGGAAACTTTTATTAGGAAAGTGGCTTATTCACATATATACGCACTTTTTACAATATTTTAATCTCTATTTTTCAGTCTCAATAGGGACTTATGTGTTACTGCGGGGGGGGGGGGGGGGGGTTTCTGCTTCTCCAGTTTATGTGCTGCATTTTGTGTCAGAAAATGCTGGAAGTTGCATTTAGTTACTAGATAACTACAACTCCCAGCATGCCCTGATACAGCCTATGGTTCTGTGGGTGTTGCAGCATGTTGCACTGTATAGTAGGACAGTTAAGGTTATTGTGTAACATGCTGGGAGTTGTAGTTTTGGTTTGTGTCAGCTGCAGAGCCATAGGATGTGTCAAGGAATACTGGGAATTGCAGTTAGTAACTACAACACCCAGCATGCCCTGATGCAGCCTATGGCTCTGCAGCTGACCCGAACCAAAACTACAACTCCCAGCATGTCACACTTTATAGTTCTACAGTTTAGGTTATGGTTCAACATGCTGGGATTTGTAGTTTTGGTTCGGGCGTGTTTGCGTGCATCCGTGGGGCTCTTGGTTGGCGGGTGAGTATGAAGGGGGTGGGATTCTGGGGGTGCAATTTAGTGCGGGTGGCGAGAAGCCACTAAAAATAAATAAAATTAGATGGCACAACTGCCCTAATGCCCGACGTGACAGTCCGCTCCTATACAAAACATTCATGCATAAACATATCATACATGCACCAGCCACTGCCCCCATATCATACATACACACACACCCCCGCCACTGCCCCCCCCCACATCATACATTACATACACACATACACTCACACCATACATATACACCATACATATGCACACATCATACATACACCTGCCGCTGCCCACCCCACATCATACATCACATACACACACATCACACTTAGACATCATACACACATCATGCATTACATACACATCACACATAGACAGACATCATACACACATCACACATACACTCACACCATACATATCCATCAGTGTTTCCCAACCAGGGTGCCTCCAGTTGTTGCAAAACTACAACTCCCAGCATGCCCAGGGCATACTGGGAGTTGTAGTTGTGCAACAGCTGGAGGCACCCTGGTTGGGAAACACTGATATACACCATACATATGCACATTTCATACATACACCTGCCGCTGCCCCCCATCATACATTACATACACACATCACACATACACTCACACCATACATATCCAACCACCCTTCCTGCCGCTGTTTGCATTCTCTGCCTCCTCAGCTGAGCCGCCATGAGTGGACATCAGTGCTGTAGTCACCGCCGGTGTGAGGTGAGATTTCCGTCCTCCCCTCACCTCCCCCCCCCCCCCTGCTCTGTGTTTTCCCTGTGCAAACTAGCAACCTCCCCGTGGTGGATTAGGTCCTGGGGAGACAGAGCAGGGGGAGGGGGAGGGATAGAGCTGTGTGCGGAGGATGGAGATGTGCACGGAGCTGTGCTCGTCCTTTCTCTCATCCTGCTGTGTCTTCTGAGCTCCTTCCATCCTCCGGGAGGGGAGATAAGGGGGCTCTGCGGTCAGCTGGCGGCCGCCGCCCCCTCCATACACTCTGAGCGCCGGTGTGAGGTGTAGACTTCCATCGGCTCCTGCGCCTCACACCGGCATTAAAGAAAAATAAGGGGGAAGTCTGTCTGTCCCTGCTAGCCTGATACAGGGCTAAATCTATAAACAATTCACCTGCCCGGCGCCCAAAACTACTTGTCCCGGGCGTCAGGCGATAGGATTTCCACATCCCTGTGAGGTAAGAGCTGATATTTTTCAGTGTCTGTACTGCGAGGCAGTCTGACACTAAGTTGTAGTATGGTTTTAAGGCTATTCCGGGATGGCTCTTACCGAGAATGACCAAGTGCAGGGTGGGGGTCATTCCCCACAATCCAGGCCAGATTTTACTGGCCTTAAAGTGAGGCTGTTTCACCAGCTGTGGAGGATTGATCATTTGCAGCTCACAGTGCATGTGGAAGCTGTGTCTGGAGTTCTTCCCTCTGGAAGCTCTAAGAGTGGAAGCTGCTAAACAGCCTAGCTGGAGGCTAGGAAAAGTCTTGCTGAGTGCTGCACGGCACGAACTCTAGTGTGAACAAACACCAAAGAAACTCAGGTGGACTTTGTTGTGTTTTTATTTTGTTCTGAGTTCAAAGACTCTTTTCTGTATGCTAAAGTGTGAATAAAACACTGGACTTTGATTTAAGAACGGTGTCTCCTCACCTCAATACTGCAACTGCACCTAATTGCAAGAGCGAGTCATCAAACTTTTTAGACACTTTTTAGACACTTTGAGCCATTGTGAGAAATTTTGAGCATTCATAGACTAACACTGCCTTAAAAATGAGACAGATCTAGTAAATCTTAGTCAATATATTTTAAGGCTGCTTTCACACTATGAATTTCTCCGTTTAGGAACTTCTGTCAGAAGTTCCGTCACTACAGCTGCGAAACCCGGCCGTTACAAAACTTCTGACGGCCGTGACTAAATTGCATTGCAGCCTATGGGGTTTTGTAACTGCCCGTTTGCACCCGTATATGCCCGTAATTCATTACGGGCGTTATACAGTGACGGGACATCGTGGCGGAAAAATAACTGCATGCAGGTTAGAATTCTTTCCTTAGAGGACTTTTGTGTTAGGACAGCAACTGCTCCAAAAGAATAAGCATCCACCTCCAAAAGAAAAGGCTTTCCTGAGTCGGGTCTAGACAGGATCGGAGCCGAAGCGAAGGCGGTCTTTAACTGTTTAAAAGCATCTTCAGCCTCTAGAATCCAGACCATAGGATTAGAAGTCTTCTTGGTGAGAGAGACAATGGGCGTTACCAAGGTGGAGTAATGAGGAATAAATTGCCGAAAGTAATTGGCAAAACCTAGAAAGCGCCGGTAGGTTGGGGCCAGTCCAGTACAACAGACAACTTGTTAGTATTCATCTGTAGACCTTGACTAGTAACGATGTAACCCAGAAAAGGAAGACTGTTTTTTACGAAAATACACTTTGCAAGTTTAGCATGAAGATGATTGTCTCGGAGACGTTGTAAGACCTAGCGGATGTGGGAATGATGACTCTGAAGATTGGGCAAGTAGATGAGAATATCGTCCAAATAGATCCCAACACAGGTGTGTAAGAGGTCACAAAATCTATCATTGACGAACTCCTGGAAGACTGCTGGAGCATTTCAGAGTACGACCGGCATCAAAAGATAGTAAAAATGTCCATCCCATGTATTAATCGCAGTCTTCCATTCGTCATCTACTCTTATAGAATCAAGTTATAGGCACCTCGAAGATCAAGTTTTGAGAAAATCCTCACTCCACGCAGACAATCAAATCATTTTGATATTAAAGGAGTACTCTGGTGCAGAGTATTCCTGTTCCATCCTGCCCGGGCTGCAAAAAAATTAAAATTAACCATCTCTCACCTTCCTGGTTTCCCACGGAGCGCCACTACAGCTGATCGGTCCTCTGGTCCATCTTCTTCATACTTCCATGTGTAACGAAGCATCACATGGCGCTTAGCCTATCGCCGGCAGCCTCAATGTTCTGCCTCGGCCAGCGATAGGCTGAGCGCCGTGTGACGCTTCGTTACACAGGGAAGTATGAAGAAGATGGACCGGAGGACCGATCAGCTGTAGTGGTGCTCCGCGGGAACCCAGGAAGGTGAGAGATGGTTCATTTTCATTTTTTTTGCAGCCTGGACAGGACAGAGCAGGAATACTCTGCACCAGAGTACTCCTTTAAGGGAAGTGGATAGCGGTTCTTGGCGGTGATTTTATTCAGGCCGCGATAGTCAATGCAAGGTCGCAAAGAACCGTCTTTTTTCTCTACAAAGAAGAATCCGGCTCCGGCAGGGGAAGATGACTTTCTGATAAAGCCTTTTTGAAGATTTTTTTGAATATATTTAGACATGGCCTGAGTTTTTGGAATAGACAAAGGGTAAATTCTTCCCCAAGGAGGATTGGTCCCGGGCATTAAGTCTATAGGACAATGGTAGGGACAATGAGGAAACAAAACTTCAGCTTGTTTCTCGCTGAAGATGTCAGCATAGTCCTGAAAAAGCTAAGGCAAACCAAGCAGAGGAGTAGATGGAGGCACCAACTTAGATGGACGTGTATGAATACAGTGACCATTACAATAAGGTCCCCAACGGACAGTTTTGCAATCCGGCTGTGGGGCATGAAGTTGCAATCAAGGAAGGCCCTGCAGGAGAGGGGAGGTACAATGAGGAAATACATAGGAGGACAAGTTCTCCTTATGCAAGTCTCCAACCTTCATAGATAATGGTTCTGTGCGGAATAGCACAGCACAATCCAGATTTTCTCAGTTGACCGTAGAGCTGTACAAGGGCTTCAACAGGCTAGACACCGGCAAATGATACCTATGTACTAAGGAGACATCAATAACATTTCCAGTGGAACCAGAATCTAGGAAGGCAAGAACAGAAATAATCTCTTTGATGGGTAGAGAAAGCTGGACCGTAAAATTCAAGCGTGGAGAGGAGGTATTCACACCTAGGGAAGCCTCTCCCACAAACCCTAGGTGTGAGCATTTCCCTGTGACTATGGACACACAGGACAATCTCTGAGGAAATTATCTGCACTGGCGCAGTAGAGGCAAAGATTCTCAGCTCATCTGTGAGTTCTTTCCTGCAGAGTCAGGTGAGACCAATCCACCTGCATAGCCTCCACTGCGGGAGGCAACGTAGAAGGTTACGGTGGTTGCTGGAAGACTGGTGCAAGGCGAGGAAAGCAGCAAGGTCGTGCAGACTCCCTTTCCTGACGTGTTCCTCATGTCATTCAGAAAAACGGATATCAATCCGAGAGGCCAACTGTATGTGATCATTCAGAGTAGAAGGCAATTTCCGGGCAGCAAGGACATCCTAAAAATGGCTAGAAAGTCCTCTTTTGAATGTGGCACAAAGAGCTTCATTATTCCAAGACAACTCTGAAGCTAGAGTACTGAAACGGATGGCATACTCACCCACAGAGGAGTTGCCCTGGGAAAGACTCAGCAAGGCTTTTTCAGTGGAAGAAGCATGAGCAGGTTCTTCAAATACGCTTCGGAATTCAGCCAAGAAAGCCTGAAGTCTGGCTGTGAGTGAGTCACTGGCCAGGGCCCTTCCTGTGAATAGACTGAGGCCAAAAGCCACTTTTGCTCATTCCGTAGGGAGCACTGTGTCACAAAACCACAACAGGACTTGGGGTCCCCCTTATACTTCTTGGGAAGGGAAAGACGAAGCTTGGATCCCGTGGTAACTGCAGGAATGGGATGCAATACTGGAGCAGGAGGATGCTGTGGCTGCTGCGGTTGTTGCTGGGCAGAAAGCAACTGCTGCATCATGGCAGACAATTTGTTTAACTGCTGTGCCTGCTGTACCAACTGCTGTGACTTAAGAGCCACGATGGTGGCGAGATCCGGGTTCTCGGGTAGAGGTACCCCAGCGGGATCCATGGCCGGATATTGCTGTAATGACGCTGGATGTGGATCCACTAACCTGTCTGGCTGATGGCACGGGGCGTATCGAGGAGCAGAGTCCAAGGTGCCGCTGGTCTTCACCAGAGCCTGCCGCAAGGCAGGATAGGCTTGCTGCAGCAGGTGACACCCAGGTTGCTACCCTGGATACGACTCGACCACACAAGTAGCTGGGCAAGGCAAAGTACAGTAGGATGAGGCAGAGACAAAGCCGGACTTAGCATAAGGTCAAGGCGGCAAAGGTGCGTAGTCAAATAACGTAGCGAAGGGTCAGAACACGGGCTAGACAAACAGACAATGAGAATTCTTAATCTCAGGCAAATGGCACTGAAGATCTGTCAGGGAAGAGTGGGAGGTGCAGGAACTTATAGAATGGTGTCAGGTGTTGCACATAATTATGGGCATACTGCCCCTTTAAATATCAGAGCTCCAGCGCATGCGATGGGGACATGCGTGCCGGAGCTGAGAGGCAGTGGAGGAGGCAGCAGAGGACCATGGTAAGTGACAGGCTGGGATTCGCATGCGGGCGCATCCCACGATGCGAATCCCAGCCTCACCGGCAGCAGGGGCGAACGAGACAATGCGCTCAAGGCCAGGGCAAACGGCTGGAGCGCAATGTGTTACACAACAATAAAAACCGCAAATTTAAAGTGTACAACATTAACAGAAATCTAACTTAGAAAGAGCTCATGTTAATGTAAACAAAATGATTAAAACTATGTATTTAAATTTAAATGAATTATATGTAAAACATATTTTACTAAAAAATATATTTTCCACACAAAAAAACCCCCCAAAAAATATATAGTCAAATAACCTATGATTTTTAACAGGTTTACAACAACCTTTTTTTTGTTTACCTGATTAATTTATTGGTTTACTAACTGAACGAAGAAACACCCCTTTAACCCCTTAAAGAACCAGGGCGTACAGGTACGCGCTGACATCCTGGTACTTAAGGACTCACGAGCGGAGACCGCCATTTGGGCCGATGCCCGGCATTAACCCTTTAGATGCCGCGATCAAAGTTGATTGGGCGTCTAAATTGAAAGTAAAACTATCCTGGCAGCTCGGCGGAGCTGATCGGGACTATCATGACAGAATCACGATGTCCAGATCAGCTTACTGGACTACAGGAGGGTCCTCACCTGCCTCCTGGTTGTCCAATCGGCGATCTATTGCTCCATGCCTGCTCAGCAGGTTGGAGCAGCAGAGCACCAATAACACTGATCAGTGCTATGCTATGCCATAGCAGTGATCAGTGTATGCAATGTGGGGGCTAAAAGAAAAGTAAAAGGTGTTTTAAAAAAAAGAGAATACATGTGAATAAGCCCCCCTTAATAAAAGTTTGAATCACCCCCTTTTCCTATTTTTTAAATAAAATAATGTGATAAAAAAATGATCATATGTGGTACCACCACGTGCATAAATGGCTAAACTATTAAAGTATAAGGTTACCTAAATCACACGGTCGATGGCGTACACGTAAAAAAATAGTCCAAATTGTGAATTTTTGGTCACTTCATATACCATAAAAATATTAATAAAAAGCCGTCAAAAAATGGTACGGATAAAAACTACAGACCACGGTGCAAAAAAATGAGCCCTCATATAGCCCCGTACGAGGACAAAATAAAAAAGTTATAGAGGTCAGAAGATTTTACTAATTTTGGTGCATGCATTTGGTGTTATAAATTTTTTTAAAGTAGTAAAATAAATAAAACTTACATAAATTGGTTACCCCTGTAATCGTATGGACCTACAGAATAAATATAAGGTGTCATTTTTACTGAAAAAGTGCACTGCATAGAAACGGAAGCCCTAAAAATTAGCAAAATGGTGTTTTGTTCTTTTCATTTCACATCACAAATATTTTTTTTGTTTCCCCGCAGAGTGTGTTATAAAATGAGTGATGTCATTACAAAGTACAATTGGTGACGCAAAAAACAAGCCCTTATATGGGTCTGTAGTTGCAAAATTGACCATGTGATGGATGATTTTTAGAAGGTGAGGAGGAAAAAACTAAAGTGCAAAAATGAAAGTTGTTTTAAGTCCTTAAGGTGAAAATGGTCTGAGTTCTTAAAAGGGTACTGCGCCTCTAGACATCTTGTCCCCTATCCAAAGCTGGGGACCCCCGGGATCTCGGCTGCAACACTCCTCTGTCATTACTGCACAGAGCAAACTCACTCTGTGCGTAATGATGGGCAATACAGGGGCCAGAGCATTGTGATGTCACGGCTCCGCCCCACATAATGTCACCGCCAGCCCCCTCAATACACGTCTATGGGAGGGGGCGTGGCGGTTGTCACGCCCCCTCTCATAGACTTGCATTGAGGGGGTGGGATGTGACGTCACATGGGGCGGAGCTATGATGTCACGATGCTCTGGCCCCTGTATCGACCGTCATTATGCACAGAGCGAATTTGCTCTGTGCATTAATGAAAGCGGGGTGCTGTAGCCAAGATCCCAGTGGTCCCAAGCAGCAGGATCCCCGCGATCAGACATATTATCCCCTATCCTTTGAATAGGGGGTAAGATGTCTGGGGCAGAGTACCTCTTTAAGGGGTTAAAGAAATCCAAATATATAATTTAGGCGAACTCAAGTTTCTTCAGCTTTTCTGGCACAAAGAAGACAAAAACTTGGCTAAGCTGTTGTTTGCCACAGTTTAGGTGTCCAAACCAATGCCACACTTTGTATCGGTTTGGCAATAATAAATCTGGCCCACTGTGTTTGTGTGTGGGAATGCAGTAACAGCTCACCAGCAGGGCCGGATCATCATTGGCGCTCATGGAGCACCTGCTCCGGGCCCCGTGCCCGCAGGGGGCCCCTGTCACATTCTGGACATCCCTGTGTCCTGAAAAATATTTTCAGGACACAAGGATGTTCCTGTTACCTCTCAGCGGCCCCGCATTAACTTCAAATAGTCCCGTGCGTGCGCCCATAGAAGATCGGAGTGGAGCAGTGAGGAGGATGCCTGCATGGTAAGTCACCACTCACCAGCACGTCATCTTCCATGTTCCGTCCACTGCTCCTCTTGGGTCCTGGGACCTACTGCTATGGCCCATAGGCCATAGTAGTAGATCATGACCCTGGACCGGAGGAGTGGTGGTCAGAACACTGGGGCAGTAAACAGATATACAGCCTCCAGCCATATACTGTATATGGCTGAAGGCTGTATGACTGTGGGGAAACTATACTGCACCTAATGTGGGGGGGAACTATACTGCACCTAATGTGGGGAATTATACTGCACCTAATGTGGGGGAACTATACTGCACCTAATGTGGGGAACTATACTGCACCTAATGTGGGGAATTATACTGCACCTAATGTGGGGGAACTATACTGCACCTAATGTGGGGAACTATACTGCACCTAATGTGGGGGAAACTATATTGCACCTAATGTGGGGAACTATACTGCATGTAATGTGGGGGAACTATACTGCACCTAATGTGGGGAACTTTACTGCACCTAATGTAGATACTGCACCTAATGTGGGGAAACTCTACTGGATGCGCGCATGGTAAGTCACCACTCACCAGCACGTCATCTTCGGTGTTCCGACCACGGCTCCTCTTCGGTCCTGGGATCTACTGCTATGGCCCATAGGCCATAGCAGTAGATCGTGACCCTGGACCGGAGGAGTGGTGGTCGGAACACTGGGACAGTAAACAGGCATACAGCCTCCAGCCATATACTGTATATGGCGCAAGGCTGTACGTCTGTGGGGGAACTATACTGCACCTAATGTGGAGGGAACTATACTGCACCTAATGGGGGGAACTATACTGCACCTAATGTGGGGGGAACTATACTGCACCTAATGTGGGGGAACTGTACTGCATATAATGTGCGAAACTATACTGAACCTAATGTGGGGAACTGTACTAAACCTAATGTAGGGAAACTATACTGCACGTAATGTGGGGGAACTATACTGCACCCAATGGGGGGAACTATAATGCACCTAATGGGAGGAACTTTACTGCACCTAATGTGAGGGAGCTGTAATGCACCTAATGTGGGGAACTGTACTGCACCTACTGTGGGGAAAATATGCTGCACCTAATGTGGGGAACTGCACTGCACCTAATGTGGGGAAACTATACTGCACCTAATGTGGGGGAACTGTACTGCACCTAATGTGGGGAAACTATACTGCACCTAATGTGGGGGAACTATATTGCACCTAATGTGGGGGAACTATACTGCACCTAATGTGGGGGAACTGTACTGTACCTAATGTGGGGAAACTATACTGCACCTAATGTGGGAAACTGTACTGCACTTAATGTGGGGAAACTATACTGCACCTAATGTGGGGAAACTATACTGCACCTAATGTGGGGGAACTGTACTGCACCTAATGTGGGGAAACTATACTGCACCTAATGTGGGGGAACTATACTGCACCTAATTTGGGGGAACTATACTGCACCTAATGTGGGGGAACTATACTTCACCTAATGTGGGGGAACTATACTGCACCTAATGTGGGGAAACTATACTGCACCTAATGTGGGAAACTGTACTGCACTTAATGTGGGGAAACTATACTGCACCTAATGTGGGGAACTGTACTGCACTTAATGTGTGGAAACTATACTGCACTTAATGTGAGGAACTGTACTGCACCTAATGTGGGGAACTGTACTGCACCCCTAATGTGGGGGAACTGTACTGCACCCCTAATGTGGGTAAACTGTACTGCACCCCTAATGTGGGGGAACTGTACTGCACCCCTAATGTGGGGGAACTGGACTGCACCCCTAATGTGGGGAACTGTCCTGAACCCCTAATGTGGGGGAACTGTCCTGCGCCCCTAATGTGGGGTAACTGTACTGCACCCCTAATGTGCAGGAAATTATACTGCCAACCTAATGTGGAACTATACTGCCAACCTAATGTGGGGGAACTGTCAGGGGGGGGGGGGGCATCATAATGAAGTGCTCCGTCTTCCAGGCAGCCTTAATCTGGCCCTGCTCACCAGTCCAAACTCCTACACCTTTGTCTGGACCTACCAGTCCCGCCTCCAGCTTCAGTTCTGGTTCAATGGAAGAAAAGGAATGTCCAGCGACCTTGGTGTAAGATGAAGACAAATCCGGCTTTATTGATGGTTGTACACAGAACAGTACATGTAGACACAATAAAATTCTCTAACACGTTTCACGCAGTTAGCACTTAATCATAGAGTACAGACACATGCTAATAAACTCTCTAAAATACTATAAGCACAGGTCACATGACCATGACAACATAAACGCAAATGGAAACTCTGGTCAGGAATGGGAAAACCCCCAAAACTGAGACGAATTAACATTAAATGTAACCACGTGTTTAAACACACTGCAGATCTGTAGCTACATATACAAGATTATTTATCTATTATAGCAGGAAATAAGATGGGCATGGTGAGATGTATAATGCGCTCCACTATAATCACATAATGTCAAACACAATAGGACTACCGCAAAGTAATGGGGGAATGTCGCACAAACACAGCCCAGTGTAAACATGCACCGAGAATAGAGTATTAATAAGTCATGATTAAATCTAATCTTTGATTTAACCCCTGTGGAAAGCTAGTGTTTAGCACAAAAATTCACTAGGTCTCCCTTTTTAAGAAATGTCTTCAATGATCTCCCCCTCTGGCATGTTTTTTTTAAACCTTTCAATGCCCATTACACATACTATAGGCAGCTGACATGTCCCGCATGTACTTCTTAAGTAGACATACCAAATTTCAGGCTGCAAATGTCCGAAATATGCTGTCAAATTCTTGTTTTCAGTGGATTTTCTGTACACCCTACGTATTGCATCGACACGAACGCATGAAGCTATATATATATTCTTTCATATTGTATGTTTTGTTTGTAACAACAAAGAGAAGGAGTTCTTACATTCCATATATTGACACTTTATACAGCGATTGTGACCACACCCCCAATTACCATTACTAGTGAACCAATTTCCACTTGTGTTACCTGGGGGGTTTCTGCAAAACAAACTAGGTGACAAAATTGACCACAATGGCCCTCATTTACTTAGAAAATCGGGTTGTAAGTCTATCTTGCTTTCTTACCCGACTGCTTTTTTCCCCTGGTATTTATTATTATGTCGCATCCTGTTTGTCGCACGTGGGTTTTGTTGGTTTTGGTTTCCAACTCCTCTGAGTTGTCGGGACAAAATCCACAACAATTCAACAAATTCGGCTTGGAAACCTTTATAAATACGTGGGAAAGCTCAGAAATGTCGGGTTACGCCCCTTTTTCGGGTTTGGGAGAATCCATATCGGGTCCGTCGGGAAAAAATGTTGCATCCTGTCGCAGACTGGCGCACGATGTCTGCGACATGTCGCAGACAAAGATGCGCCAAGAAAACCCGACAAAACAAGTCGGGTTTAGAATAGTAAATGAGGGCCAATGACGGTCCTCTTCTAGATACAATGTCCAACCCTGATGCCACTATTTCTCTCAATACATGATCAGTTTCCAATACCAGAATGCATTTTTTTATAATATTTTTGATACTCACAAATTGGGCACTATAAGAAGTAATGAAGATGAGTCTACGCTTATTAATTCTACATTCCCCACATTCCCTTCTCGTGCTACATGATACTAAATGATGTCTTTCCGCAGTGTCTACTCAGTCCGATGTCTTTTGAATAATCCTGTCTGAATACCCTCTAGCTTTAAAGCAGTTTCTCCACTCACTTTTTTCCTTCTGATATATTCTGTCTCCAGAGCAATTGCATTTTATTCGGCACAATTCCACAAAGGGATGTTATTGATTACATGCCGTGGGTTGCAGAAAGCCACAAGCAATACAGAATTGCTTGCGGTCTCCTTCCTGTAAGGACTAATTATTACTTTACCATCTCGAGAAGACAGTGTAACATCAAGGACATTTACAGACCGCCTACTAAAGTGTGAAGTAAACCTGAAATTTAGATGGTTCTGATTAATGTACTCCACAAAATCCTGGAACTTAGTCTCTGTACCTTTCCACACCAGTCAGTCAGTGGTATATCTAGCTTCATGTGTTCTGTGTCGATGCCAATACGTAGGATGTATAGCAAATCCACTGAAAAACAGAATTAGACGTCATATTTCGGACATACGCAGCTTGAAATTTGGTATGTCTACTTTAAGTTGTTGCTTTAAAGAAGTACATGTCAGGAGATGTCAGCAGCCTACGTGTAAGGGCTTTGAGAGAAAAATAACCACTAAGGTACCAAGGGCGTACAGGTGCACTCTGGCTCCCTGGTACTTAACCCCTTAAGGACTCAGGGTTTTTCCGTTTTTGCACTTTCGTTTTCTCCTCCTTATCTTTTAAAAATCATAACCCTTTCAATTTTCCACCTAAAAATCCATATTATGGCTTATTTTTTGCGTCACCAATTCTACTTTGCAGTGACATTAGTTATTTTACCCAAAAATGCACGGCGAAACGGAAAAAAAATCATTGTGCGACAAAATCGAAAAAAAACCACAATTTTGTAACTTTTGGGGGCTTCCGTTTCTACGCAGCACATATTTCGGTAAAAATTACACCTTATCATTATTCTGTAGGTCCATACGGTTAAAATGATACCCTACTTATATAGGTTTGATTTTGTCGCACTTCTGGAAAAAATCATAACTACATGCAGGAAAATTTATACGTTTAAAAATGTCATCTTCTGATCCCTATAACTTTTTTATTTTTCCACGTACAGGGCGGTATGAGGACTCATTTTTTGCGCCGTGATCTGAAGTTTTTATCGGTATGATTTTTGTTTTGATTGGACTTTTTGATCACTTTTTATTCATTTTTTTAATGTTATAAAAAGTGACCAAAATACGCTTTTTTGGAATTTGGAATTTTTCTGCGCGTACGCCATTGACTGTGCGGTTTAATTAGTGATATATTTTTATAGTTCGGACATTTACGCACGTGGCGATACCACATATGTTTATTTATTTTTTTACACTGTTTTATTTTTTTTATGGGAAAATGGGGGTGATTCAAACTTTTATTAAGGAAGGGGCTAAATGACCTTTATTAACACTTTTTTTTAAACATTTTTTTGCAGTGTTACAGGTCCCATAGGGACCTGTAACACTGCACACACTGATCTCCTATGCTGATCACTGGCGTGTTTTAACACGCCTGTGATCAGCATTATTGGCGCTTGACTGCTCCTGCCTGGATCTCAGGCACGGAGCAGTCATTCGTCGATCGGACACCGAGGAGGCAGGTAAGGGCCCTCCCGGTGTCCGGTCAGCTGTTCGGGACACCGCGATTTCACCGCCGCGGTCCCGAACAGCCCGACTGAGCACTTTCAGTTTCACTTTAGAAGCGGCGGTCAGCTTTGACCGCCGCTTCTAAAGGGTTAATACCGCACATCGCCGCGATCGGCGATGTGTGGTATTAGCCGCAGGTCCCGGCCGTTGATAAGCGCCAGGACCGATGCGATATGATGCAGGATCGCGGCGCGATCCCGCTTCATATCGTGGTAGCCGGCGCAAGACGTTAATATACGTCCTGCGTCGTTAAGGGGTTAAGGACCAAGGGCGTACCTGTATGCCAATTGGAATTCCGGTCGCAGCCGCTCACCGTGCATGGTCCGGACCGGGATACCTGCTGAAATCATTCAGCAGGCACCCTGTGCAAACCCCTGGGGGGTCATGAGAACCCCCCCCCACACACACACACACACACATGTCGGGGTGTCGGCGATCTGCGAAGATTCCGGGTTATACGGGTCTCTGGTGACCCGGAAAATAAGGGGGATCCCCCTGAAGGGATAGGAGTGAGGTGGCAGGGGTGCCACCCCTCCTATCCCTGTTATTGGTCAGTCAGAAGCAACCAACCAATAGCAGATCGGGGGCGGGAGAGTTAAAGTTTGGTTCCCCACTCTGCCCACCCACTATAGTCCAGGCAGAGCAGGGGAATCATGATGTGACCGGCACCTGAGGTAACTTACCGGCGGCGATCGGCAAGGATGGCGATGCGGCTCCCTGGTGCAACAATCCTACGGAACCCGGTGAGTTGTTGCCTAGCAACATCTGGAGGGCTACAGTTTGGAGACCACTATATAGGGGTCTCTAAACTGTAGCCCTCCAGATGTTGCAAAACTACAACTCCTAGCATGCCCAGACAGCTGTTTGGGCATGCTGGGATTTGCAGTTTTGCAACAACTGTAGGGCTACAGTTTGGAGATCCCTGAAGGTTTTCCAACCAGTGTGCCTCCAGCTTTTGCAAAAGTACAACTCTCAGCATACACTGTCTGTCAGTGCATGCCGGGAATTGTAGTTTTGAAACAGCTGGAGGTTTGCCCCCTCTCCCATGTGAATGTATAGGGTACATTCACACTTTCAGGTTTACAGTGAGTTTCCTGCTTCAAGTTTGAGCTGCGGCATATTTTCCGCCACAGTCGGACAAACTCCTAGCAGGAAACTCACCGTAAACCCCCGCCAGCACGAATGTACCCTAAAAACACTGCACTACACTACACTAACACATAATAAAGGGTAAAACACTACATATACACTCCCTTACACTGCCCCCCATATAAAAAAGAAAAACGTATTGCATGGCTGTGTTTACAAAATGGAGCCTACAACTGTTGCAAAACAACAACTACCAGCATTTCTGGACAGCCACTGACTGTCCAGGCATGCTTGGAGTTTTACAACAGCTGGAGGCACCCTGCTTGGGAATCACTGGCGTAAAATACCCCTATGTCCGTCCACCCCTATGCAATCCCTAATTTAGTCCTCAAATGCGCATCACTTCGGAGCCCTCTCACTTCGAAGCCCTGTCGTATTTCAAGGGAAAAGTTTAGGGCCACATATGGGGTATTTCCGTACTCGGGAGCAATTGCACTACAAATTTTGGTGGTCTTTTTCTCTTTTTACCCCTTATGAAAAGGAAAAGTTGGGGTCTACACCAGCCTGATAGTGTAAAAAAAAAAAAAATTTACACTAACATGCTGGTGTTGCCCCATACTTTTTATTTTCACAAGAGGTAAAAGGAAAAAAAAAATTGTCATGCACGGATTTTTACAGCGGTTCTGACATAAACGCAAAAAAATAAATACCCAAGTGTGACCCCATTTTGGAAACTACACCCCTCAAAAAATGTAACAAGGGGTATAGTGAGCCTTAACACCCCACAGGGGTTTGACGAATTTTCGTTAAAGTGTGATGGGAAAATGAAAAAAAAATGTTTTTTTACAAAAATGCTGGTGTTACCCAAAATTTTTCATTTTCACAAGGGTAAATATGAAAAAAGTCCCCCAAAATTTGTAACCCCATTTCCTCTGAGTAAGAACATACCACATATGTGGATGCTAAGTGCTCTGTGGGTGCACTACAATGCTCAGAAGAGAAGGAGCGCCATTGGGCTTTTGGAGAGATAATGTGTCTGGAATTAAAGGCCACGTTTGTTTACAAAGACCCCATAGTGCCAGAACAATGGACCCCCCACATGTAATAAGGGTTGCAGGGAGCATTTACGCCCCACAGGTGTCGGAAAATGTAATTTTTCATTTGCACAGCCCACTGTTCCAAAGATCTGTCAAACCCCAGTGGGGTGTAAATGTTCCCTGCACCCCTTATTAAATTCTGTGAGGGGTGTAGTTTCCAAAATGGGGTCACATGTGGGGGGTGGGGTCCATTGTTCTGCCACTATGGGGTCTTTGTAAACGCACGTGGCCTTCAATTCTGGACAAGTATTCTCTACAAAGGCTCAATGGCGCTCCTCCTCTTCTGAGCATTGTAGTGCGCCGGAAGAGCACTTGACATCAACACATGGGGTATGTGCTTACGCAGAAGAAATGGGGTTACAAATTTTGATGTCTTTTTTTCCTATTTTCCCTTGTGAAAATGAAAAATTTTGGGTAACACCCAACATTTTTTTTTTTCCTTTACACATCCGACTTTAGCAGAAAGTAGTCAAACATATGTTGGGTGTTAAGGCTCACTCTACCCCTTTTTAAGTTCCCTGTGGGATGTAGTTTCCAAAATAGTAATCCATGTGTTGTTGTTTTTTTTATTTTTTTATAATTTTTTTTTTTTTGTTGCTGTTCTGGCATAATAGGGGCCTTCCTAAATGTGATATGCCCCCCAAAAGCCATTTCAGCAAAATTTGCTTTCCAAATGCGAAATTTGACTCCTTCTCTTCTGAGCATTGCAGTTCCCCCGAAGAGCGTTTTACGTCCTAACATTGGGTATTTTCATACTCAGAGTAAAATGGAGTTACAAATTTTGGGGGGCATTTTCTCCCATCACACTTTGTAAAAATGGTAAATTTGGGGGAAAAAAACTGCACTTTAGTAACATTTTTTTCATTTCATTTACACATCCGACTTTAGTGAAAAGTCGTCAAACACCTGTGGCCCTTGTTACGTTCCTTGAAGGGTGTAGTTTCCATAATAGTATGCCATGTGGGTTTTTCTTTTGCTGTTCTGGCACAATAGGGGCTTCCTTAATGCGACATGCCCCCCAAAAACCATTTCAGCAAAATTCACTCTCTAAAATCCCATTGTCGTTCCTTCCCTTCTGTGCCCTCTACTGCACCCGCCAAACACTTTACATACACGTATGAGGTATCTCCTTACTCAAAAGAAATTGAGTACACATTTTGGGGGGCTTTTTCTCCTATTACCCCTTGTAAAAATTCAAAAATTGGATCCACAAGAATATGAGAGTGTAAAAAATGAAGATTTTGAATTTTCACCTTAACTTTGCTGCTATTCCTGTGAAACACCTCAAGGGTAAACAAACTTTCTGAATGTTATTTTGAATACTTTGCGGTGTGCAGTTTATATAATGGGGTCATTTATAGGGTATTTCTAATATGATGGCCCTTGAAATCCACTTCAAAAACTGAACTGGTCCCTGAAAAATTCTGATTTTGAAAATTTCGTGAAAAATTTTAAAATTGCTGCTGAACTTTGAAGCCCTCAGATGTCTTCCAAAAGTAAAAACATGTCAACTTTATGATGAAAACATAAAGTAGACATATTGTATATGTGAATAAATGTAAAATTTATTTGGCATGTCTAGAAAGTATTGATGAAAATTTACCACTGTGTTAAAGTAGAATATGTTACGAAAAAACTGTCTAGGAATCAAATTCATAAGTAAAAGCATAACAAAGTTATTAATGCATAAAGTGATCAGATGTGCAAAAAATGCTCTGGTCCTTAAAAGGGTTGTGCACTGCCCTGCAGTTCGGAGCTCCTCTCACATCGTCCGGAAGTTCATTACTCCGAACGCTGTGTGCGAGCTTCCGTGTTTGCAGCCGCTGGGCGTGACGTCACGCCCGGCCCCTTCGTGACATCTTGACCGCCCCCTCGTGACGTCTCGCCCGCCCCCTCAACGAAAGTCTATGGGAAGGGGGCGCGGCCGCTGTCACGCCCCTTCCCATAGACTTTGATAGAGGGGGCGGGCTTGATGTCACGAGGGGGCGGACGACACGTCATGAAGGGGCCGGGCGTGACGTCACACATCGCGGCTGCGAATATGTAGCTTTGCAGATTTGTAGTGTGTTTAAACATGTGGTTACATTTAATGTTAATCCATCTTGGGTTTTGGGGTTTTCCTGTTACCGACCGGAGTTTCCATTTGTGTTTATGATGTCATGGTCATGTGACCTATTCTTATAGTATTTTAGAGAGTTTGTTAGCGTGTATGCACTCTATGATTAAGCGTACCCGTCACATCCAACAACAAAAAACTTTTTTTTTATATCACTCAGTACCTAATCCTGACCATGTACATCTAATTTTTATGTGTCTAACACCTTTATTTATTTTTTATTACACTTTTAATTTAGCTCACTAGTCTGAATTCCTCTCAAAGGGAGGAGACGTGGCCTCGCTGTGCAGGTCTCCGCCCCCTCCCTCTGTATGCTGTCTGCTCACATCTCCCCTAGCATTAGCAAAACTACAAATCCCAGCTTGTCCTCACTGATAGTAGCGGGACACAAGCTGACAGTGGGAGGATTTTTCCTCCAGGTGTGATCCCTGCGCTCACAGCTGTCAATCAAGATGCATGGACACAGCAGGACTAGTATGTGTCCAAGCAGGCGAGGGGGGGGGAAGTTGTTTGTCTGGCTTTTTCAGTATGAAACACTGAAAATTTTCTAATTAATGCAATTGCAAAACCTATTGGTTATGCATGCTTTATAACATATCAAAAGATTTTGTATCTGACAGTGCCCATTTAAGCGCTAGTTGCGTGAAATGCGTTAGAGGATTTTATCGTGTCTGCATGTATTCTTATGTGTGCAACATTTGTCTTCATCTTTCAATGAGGGTGCTGGACATTGCTTTTCTTCCACTTTGTTTTTGTGGGTACACAGAAATGCTTTAATAAGAAATAAAAAAAATTAAGAAAATAAACTAAAGGAAACTAAACTAAATGGAAAAACTAAAAGTTAGAAAAGTAGGAGAGGACACATCTGTATATTATTCTCTCCAAAGCTTTATACTTTATTTTGCAAACATTTAACTTATCTTTTATTTTTTATACTCTAATACTGCGGAATTCTTGCAGAATTCCGTGAACGGAATTCCACGAGGGGAATTCTGCGCAGGGAACATTACCATCACTGAGGAATTTCAACGGTGGACAATTTCGCCGCTGAAATTGTTCTGCGCAAAGAAGGAACATGTTCATTCTTTGCATGGAAGTCCGTGAGCACTGCATAGCCGTCAATGGTGACAGCGTAGTGCCGTGCGGTCTTACCACTGAAGTATTTTCGGGGGTGGTTGCCAGATGGAATCTCCACTCACGGAATTCTGCGAGCGGAGATTCCACAGTGTGATCATACCCTTATACTGCAATAAACTATTCCTCAATAGGATCATTGTGGACTCTAGGGAATACTTAGTTACTTCAAAACTATATGATCTACTATGACTGAAACCCTTTACTGACGTGCTCAGGCTCAGGATGCTAGGGCATGCTGGGACCAGTAATTGTATGCCACTAGCATTGAACAACAGTTCTGATTATGGGAATAATTCTATCTTACCCCCTCCTAGGATGTCAGTTTATATTGTTTTGTATAAGGGTCACTGTAACAGAACTCCTACAGCCATTTTTAAATAATATTATTTTACTTGTACCATTGTCCTTTTGTGATCTTGGCTACAACAATGAAAGGCTTTATATTTAAATGCTTTTGACCATTTTTTTGCGATAAATATTCTATGATATTTTCCCTACTAGCAACTTAAATAATCCTATAAAAAAAAAAAGGTATACAGATAAAAAAGAACTACATAATAAATAAAAGTATATATAAAAGGGGGAAGCACTTTCCTTAAATCTGGTCTTTTATGTGCTTATAAATGAAAGCATATGTGGATCTTGTATATTGTGTACACTGTTGGGTAAAGAAGTAGGATGAAATATAAATTAAACAATTATATATTTATTTATTGGTGTATAATGTCTATGACATCTGCCTGCATGGCCCTTGCAGCAGTGTCAGTAGATATATGATATATTAAATTATTAAAAATTAATTAATTAATAACATCCAAATAAAATAAAATAAAACTTGTATAGATAGCTAAAAGAAAGTCTGAATAGTACAATCTTGATAAAAGGCAGCCGTTGTGAGTGTGATATTATACACTTTGTTGTTCAGTGGGTAGGGTCCATGAATTATGTAATCCATGTGGCTCAGAGAGATTTGAAAGTTCCATGCAGTAGTTGTAAGAATGTACAATGATTGGTGGTTGCAGAACAGTGTTGCTCACCTGTCCTGATGTGGTTCCCACGGTGCTCTCGCTGCGGCTTCCGAACCGAACGCCTGGTCGCTTCCTGGAGTGGCGAGTCGTCAGCGCCGGTGAGTCAGGGGAGGGAGAGGTCTGCTTGCTGGCGTAGTGATGTACTGTTTCATGCGCTATGCGCACCAGGAAGATCGGCCTGTATTGTAGTCCGGTTTGTGTGCTGCGTGCTGTGAAGTGCTGCGGCTGTTTGTAGATTTCTGTATACAGTGGGTATTGTGGCTAGACGCATTTCGAGATTGGCTGGATCTCTTTTTCAATAGCAGTGTACCAACTGTGTGAAAATGCAGGTCTTATATGTGTTCAGCTTGTGTCTGATTGGATAATTAGGTTCATGGTGAAAACCTGTTCTGGATTGGGACTGAGATCATGCAGGGAAAATTGTAGACCCTGTAATGGTCATGCAATTGGATGTTTAACCATTATACCTCTATATACATTGAAGATGTATATCCTGATGACAATGGGAATAGGATTTTATACTGAATATAATGATATAAAAAGATATATAGATGAAATATGAAGGGATTTAGAAATGAGAGATGATATACGATAGAAATAGTGCATAATATAGTAATGAGAGAATAAACTTGTGATATGAGTATACATATAAAATAGTGGGAATTGTAATAGAATGTGAATAGGAATATGATAAAAATAGAGGTGAAAGATATATATTATTGGAAATAGATTGTTAGTGACAGGGATGCTATTCAAGGCATGTGTTTGTGTCAGCTAATAAAACACAATGTCTAAAATAATGGTATATAGTAGATACAGTATGTATAGTGAAGTGTGTGTGCCTAGAAGATGATGATAGGTATAGTGAAGTGAACAAATACTGTTTTAAGCGTACTGGAGTGCATTTTTCTACCCCCATAAGTGCATACCACATACGTACATCTAAGTGGTGTACTATTATGTTCCTGTTAATGTCTCAAGGGCCTAGATACTGTGAAAGGCCAGACATAAGTTTTCACTGGCTGATGTTGTACACAAATACTTTTTTCAGAGTACTGTAGTGCATTTTTCTCCCCTCATAAGTGCATACCACATATGTAAATCTAAGTGGTTTACTATTTTGTTCCTGTTAAAGTCTCAAGGGCCTAGATACTGTGAAAGGCCAGGCCAAAGTACACACCGGCTGGTGTTGTACACAAATACTGTTTTAAGCGTAGTAGAGCGTATTGTACTCTCCTCATATACACACTAAGTATGTCAGGCAGAGAAGTGCCAGGATGTGCTCAGAAGAGTGGCAGAGGCGAAAATTTATCAGGCAGAGGTCGCAGCAGACTAGAGGTGAGTGGCAGCAGGAGTCACAGCGAGATGCCTGAGCTCCTGGTTTCAGCTAGCGGTCATGTCTCTACCCTCAACCTATCTGCCATCATTAATTGGTTAACTCGGTCATCCACTTCATTCCAAGTGACATTTGACACCCCCAGTTGACAGTCAGCAGGTTGTATAGAAATTATTTGTTTAAATTATATTAAAAATTATTTTAAAATTTACAAGTCACAAGCAGATTAGACGTCACTATTAGAATCACTGCTTCAGAGCATCTGGATGTGGTAGCAGGGTCGGGAGATCATATGGCATCACAATTGAAGAGATTAAACAGATTTTTTTTTATTACATTTTTACTTAATTTAATTTTTATTTATTTTAATTCTTTTTTATTCTTTTTTGAGACCCATTGGAGTTCAAGTTTTGTGCCAGCGGCCGTGGTTATTCCAGCTCCAAAGAGTGGAAGTGTTAAAATTTTTAAGTAGAAAAAAATTACAAATCTGGATAGAATTGTTTTGAAACCAACTGGTGGCTAAACATTAATCTCAGAGTTCCCCTCACTCAGGTTTATGGAACGGACTGTTACAGAAATTTCTACAGCTTAAACTGCCCCCCTTTTAAATCCACCCCGATGACCGTGTCACATATAATACTACCATTTTTTGATAGCCTTTTTATCACAGATTTTAGTGTTTTTTGTTGATAGCCTTTTTATCACAGATTTTAGTGTTTTTTGAAGTTTGTATTCTTTGCACTTGCATGTTCTGTAATCAGGGCTGTAGGTACAATGAGGTAAGTGAAGCGATCACCTCAGCTACACTATTGCAAACAGGAGCAAGGGGGTCCAGCACACATTACACTGAGGCATTGATTCCCAACCAGGGTGCCAGAAAAATCTGGTGGGAAATATGGAGCTAACATTTTTAGATTTTTCTGCCCAGGCCTGCGAACCTGTGAGTCACAGGCTTGCAGGCCAGGCAGGAGGGAAGTCTGTGTGCAGTTCCGGGATGGGTGATGCTGCAGCTCCAATCCTTGTGTATCCTCCCTGGACTCTGGATTCTGGATTCAGCCTTGGACTCTTGATTCTCCCTGGTCCCTCAGCAGAATGATGTGGAAGGAGGGAGGGAGCAAGGACAGCGCTGACAGAGGCCTACTCAGCTTCAGGTAGTGCACCCTTACCCTTCTTTCACTCCTCTACACCTCTCTGTCCCCCTGGACACCCCTCTGTCACCCTTCTACACCCTTCTGTCACCCCTCTCTCACCCCTGTACACCCCACGGTTGCCCCATACACCCTCTGTCACCCATATACACCCCTGTCTCCCAAGTACACCCCTCTGTCACTGTGTGGGATAATGCAGGAGGCATTGTGTGTGCTTGTGGTGGGGGGGAGGCTGGCGGCATTTGAGTGAGGCTGGAAATATTGGGGGAGATTTACCAGAACCTGTGCAAAGGAGCAGTTGCCCAGTTGCCCATAGCAACCAATCATATTTCTTATTTCATTTTGCAAAGGCCTTGTTAAAAATGAAAGAAGCAAGCTGATTGGTTGCTATGGGCAACTGGGCAACTTTTCACCTGCACAGATTCTGATAAATCTCTCCCCTTGTGCATTGTGGGAAGGCTAGTGGCATTATGTTTGGAGGAGGATGGTTGCATTCGTAGGGAAAAGGATTATGCTTGAAAAGTGCAGAGCCTAATACTAATATGTTTGTGTTGCAGGTTCCATGATGTCATGTGCCAGATGGGGAAGAAAAAAAAGAGAATGTCTCTGATTATTCGGTAAGGGTGTCCTAAGCCAAAATGTAGGGAGGGGGGGGGGAGCACAATTTTCTGTTCTCGCCTCATGAGCAAAAAGTGCTGGCTACAGCTTTGTCTGTAATGCACATCACATCTTGTAACAATGTTTAGCACTTATCATCATGTAACAATGTTTAGCACAGAGTTTTGGCTGGAACAGATTATCATGATGTCCTGTGCCAGATGGGGAAGAAGAAGAGAATGACTCTGATCAGTGAATATGTTATTTGTGAGTCGCTGCATAAAACCACACTGTAATCTACATACTGTAATCTACATAACATTTAAAAAAAATATTCGGTAAGGGTGTCCCACTATTTTTTTCCCCAAGGGGCACAGTTTTCTGTTCTCACCTCAGGAGCAAAAAAGCTAGCTACAGCTCTGTCTGTAATGTACATAATGTAACAATTCTTAGCACTTATCTGATCGCTTTGTAATTTACAGACTGTGTTTAAAGACTTTTTTTTTAATAATTTCTGAAAAGTGACTTGTAAATTTTGAAATAAAATTTAATAAAATTTAAATAAATAATTTTGATCCATAAAAGCCAGGTAAGAAGTCCAGAATGGAAGGTAACTCTTGTCACTACATTCTCATGGCATGAAGGACATTTCCAAAAGAATCTTCATGTCATACTGAATAACAGTATTATTTCACTAACCCAGCACACTCCCTATGTGTGTTACAGCAAGGCAAAGTGTTCTACACCCCTATTGAGGCTCTCTGTAGGTCAGAAATCACCGTTTTTAAGCGATTTACCACAAATAAATTTGGAACTAAAGACATTTTTTGGGAACATTTGGCAAATTGGCCGAATCAAATTTTTCAATAAATTTGCTCATCTCTAATCATATCATCCACTTGCTACATTCGCTGGGCTGGATACTCAGTGCACTGTACATGGAATGCCAAGAGTTTATGTTGAGGCTATTCTCGGTTGTGAGAAGTATTAGATTCATAAAGGTAAAGCTTTTAGCTGTAAACAAGAATATTTCTTACTTTTAGCAGCAAGCTTTGATCTTAAAAATTGTGAGGAGCTGAACACAATAAGTACACAAGATGGTTTTTACAGTTTTAGGTTACCTAGAGAAAGCTAGTCTTAAGCTTTTTTCCACTACTCCATTAATCTTTTCACCCCTCGCATTTAATTACATCATGGGGCCATGGGGAAGCATTCATTAACCCCTCAAAGACACATCCCATTTTGGCCTTAATGACACAGCCAATTTAATTTTCGGATTTTCGTTTTTTCCTCCTCTTTCATATTACCATCCACAGACCCATATGATGGCTTGTTTTTCATGCGGCCAATTGTCCTTTGTAATTACATCACTCATTTTACCATAAAATATATGGCACTACCAAAAAAATTTTATTTGTGAGGGGAAATTTCTATGAAAACCGCAATCTTGCAAATTTGGGAAGGTTTGGTTTTCACACAGTACACTTAAGGTAAAAATGACATGTTTTATTTATTCTGTGGGTCAATAAGATTAAACTGATACCCATGATTACATACTTTTCTATTACTGTACTGCTTTAAAAAAAAAATTTTTTAACAAAATTAGCATGTTTAAAATCCCTCTATTTTGACAACCTATAACTCCCTCATTTTTCCGTATACGGTGATGTATGAGGGCTCTTTTTTGAGGTGTGATCTGTAGTTGTTATTGGTACCACTTTTGCATATATGTAACTTTTTAATCGCTTTTTGATAAAAAAAAATGTAATGTCTGTCTTGGTCTGTGTTAACAGCTATTGGATCTGGTTGTGTTTGAACAGTTATATGTTCCCCGGTCAGGGAATAGTTAATGCATTTGGCTTTCTATACAATAGCTCTTAGGGTGTGTCTATGTTAGGTGAGCTCAGTCTAGCCTCTGAGCTGGTGATTACATATTGACATCTTGACTTCCTGACATCCTATCTTGCTGCTAACATGCTTGACATGCTGCTATGGAGCTTTTGGTGAAACACTCCTTGTTTGAGCTTTTAACCCCTTAAGGACTCAGGTTTTTTCAGTTTTTGCACTTTCGTTTTTTCCTCCTTACTTTTTAAAAATCATAACCCTTTCAATTTTCCACCTAAAAATCCTTATTATGGCTTATTTTTTGCGTCGCCAATTCTTCTTTGCAGTGACATTAGTCATTTTACCCAAAAATGCACGGTGAAACGGAAGAAAAAATCATTGTGCGACAAAATCGAAGAAAAAAAGCCATTTTGTAAATTTTGGGGGCTTCCGTTTCTACACAGTGCATATTTCGGTAAAAATGACACCTTATCATTATTTTGTAGGTCCATACGGTTAAAATGATACCCTACTTATATAGGTTTGATTTTGTCGCACTTCTGGAAAAAATCATATACCCCTATAACTTTTTTTATTTTTCCACGTACAGGGCGGTATGAGGACTCATTTTTTGCACCATGATCTGAAGTTTTTATCGGTATGATTTTTGTTTTGATCTGACTTTTTGATCACTTTTTATTCATTTTTTAATGGTATAAAAAGTGACCAAAATACGCTTTTTTTGACTTTGGAATTTTTTTGCGCGTACGCCATTGACCGTGTGGTTTAATTAATGATATATTTTTATAGTTCGTACATTTACGCACGCGGCGATACCACATATGTTTATTTTTATTTTTTTATACACTGTTTTATTTTTTTATGGGAAAAGGGGGGTGATTCAAACTTTTATTAGGGAAGGGGTTAAATGACCTTTATTAACACTTTTTTAAAACTTTTTTTGCAGTGTTATAGGTCCCATAGGGACCTATAACACTGCACACACTGATCTTTTACTCAGATCACAGGCGTGTATTAACACGCCTGTGATCAGTGTTATCGGCGCTTGACTGCTCCTGCCTGGATCTCAGGCACGGAGCAGTCATTCGCCGATCGGACACCGAGGAGGCAGGTAAGGGCCCTCCCGGTGTCCTGTAAGCTGTTTGGGATGCCACGATTTCACCGCGGCGGTCCCGAACAGCCCAACTGAGCAGCCGGGTCACTTTCACTTTCACTTTAGAAGCGGCGGTCAGCTTTAACCGCCGCTTCTAAAGGGTTAATACCACACATCGCCGCGATCGGCGATGTGTGGTATTAGCCGCGGGTCCCGGCCATTGATGAGCGCCGGGACCGACGCGATATGATATAGCGGGAGCTGGCGCAGAACGTAAATATACGTCCTGCGTTGTTAAGGGGTTAATCTACTATCTCTGTTTTAGCATGCACCTTGCAATTTTCTTTGACATGTTCTGGGCGTTTACTCATGTGATTAGATAACATGCTCATAGTAGATTTTATTCTGTGTTTGTATAGTTGGTTTTAGGATTTGTAGGTCCTTTCTGCTATGTTCTGCTATGTTCACACTGTGTTTTATCTTGTATACGTTTTCTGTGTTTCCATAACTAGATATCCCTGTTACCGGTCCATGGGGACTCTAAAAAATAAAGATAACATGCCAGCTTTACTGCACAATGTAATTTTTTATGGCTTATGGAAAGTGGGTAACTGATCAGGAGGAATACAGTATATGAGTAACTTCTCACAGTAAGTCAGATGTAGTCTGTGTAAACACTGGGAAGTCCATTCATTAATGGTTTTTCTCATGCAGTTGGAACTGGCGATGTCATCTCAGTGATATCATGTCCAATTTTACTGTGAAGCCAATTAGTATGGAAAGTGACTGATATGGCAGTGATGGCCAACTGTGGACTAGATCTGTTCTGTGTCAATGTCAGATGTCTTCTGTTAGCACATGATATCATAGACTGGTAGATATGACAGCCTTTTAGATGTCAAACGGTAGATATGACTGTATTTTCTGTCACCTATTACACAGTTCCTTAGGAAGTCCAGCAAATCCAGAGTTTCAAGCCAATTCTTTGATATAGAATGTCGGAAAAATGTCCTTTTTAAACCTACAAAGAAATACATTTATCACAATCTCTCTTTTTTACTCCAACAGTCATGATATAAAACATCTCTTGTTTTTGAGTGACTACTTTTTGCTTAACCAAAGATAGTGCTTCCACCTTTTTTTTTATTTTAACAAGGGGGGCACTTTATTGATTAAATGCAGTCTTGCAGCAAAAGGGTATCACACATCATAGCTTTTATAGTGTGTAGTGTATAGCTTTTAAGATTTTTAATGCAAAGGTAAACTTTAAGGTAATTCAAAAAACTCAAAATTGGTGACTTTTACCAAACCTTTGGTTATAAAGCTCACAATGAAAAGGGATCACTTTTTTAATTTTGAAAAACCGAAGACATATTATTTTTGACTGACATTTCTTACAAATACAGTTTACTAGTTCACCTATGAAAGATTTAATAGAACATGAGAAGTAACATTACCTTGACGATGCAAATAGTTTTGGACAAGAAGAATTTTCAGAAATGATCACAATAAATCAATTTCTTAGTATGTTCTCCCGAATTTTCTTTTTCTATATTTTAATCATAAAGTAGTACGTCATAGTAAACAATTTGAGTTCAGGTTTTGCAAGAAGTAGAAAAGAAAAGAATAGAAAGTGGCTGTTGCTACTTTACATGATGTACATTGTAACTGCAGTCCAGCAGCTGTCTGAAGTGAAGAAATCACAGCATGGCTTGGCAGGCTCCAGCTTACCTTATGATAATTACCTTTTCATTGAAGTGCCGAATAATTACAACAGAACGCTGTCAAATCAATGGTCAGGCCCTAGATAAAATGGCCCCTGACAAGGTCATGCTGTCACTTTAGAAAATGATTTCCCACCCCCCTTCTTCCTTCTTTCCTTTTCTTCCTATTCATTTTTGAATAGATTTAATTGCCTTTATCCTGGTGTCACAAGCATTCATTTTTGCAATGTCTAACGCCTGATTTGAGCATGTTGAAAAGCTACACGGGGACAGTCAAACCCTTTAATGTAGGTTAAGAAGGTATTACTCCTGCTATCTGCTTTATGTAGAGACTTCAAATACATTTTATTATATGAAATTGCTTTTTCTTCACAATTTTTATCTTAATCTTTTTGTAACAAATCCTTCTGTGGTTTTCACTTTAAAGATAGAAGTGTTGAATACGTTTTTTTTTTTTTTTTTTTTTAAACAAATTAGCAATTTTTTTTCAGCATAAGTTTTTTATTGCCAACCCACATAAATGCTACAGCAGCGCCTGACCTTTCTCGGCTGGATTCTATAGTAAAATATTTGTGAGATGATAATAAAGCTGTCAGCCTCAACTTTACCTTTTTCCCAATGTTATTTCCCAACCAAAAAGTGCTCTTTTGCTCATCCTTTTTTATTCTATACTTTAAAAAGGAATATTTCATACATGACATATTGTTACATCAAGATTTTATCTTAAACCTTTTTTTTTATGACTTTTTGGTCATGTTTTTCTAATTTTCAATTTTACTATATCTATATTATAAAATAATCCTGCAGTCATGCAGTTTTTATTCTCACTAATAAGCCTAAAACTAAGCAGGGCCTTTATATTTTGTCTGTGATGATAAGGGAGAGGAGACACCTAGAAAGTGATTGAGGACTGATCATCATTCTGACTGGTAGTATTACATTCAGAGAGTGCAGTGTGTGGTAGTTTTATATTCAGAGAGCGCAATGTGTGGTAGTTTTATATTCAGAGAGCACAGTGTGTGGTAGTATTATATTCAGAGAGCGCAGTGTGTGGTAGTTTTATATTCAGAGAGCGCAGTGTGTGGTAGTATTATATTCAGAGAGCGCAGTGTGTGGTAGTTTTATATTCAGAGAGCGCAGTGTGTGGTAGTTTTATATTCAGAGAGTGCAGTTTGTGGTAGTGTTATATTCAGAGGGTTCAGTGTGTGGTAGTATTATATTCAGAGGGTACAGTGTGTGGTAGTATTATATTCAGAGGGTGCAGTGTGGGGTATTCAGAGGATACGGTGTTTAGCAGTATTATAATAATTATTGTTTTCATATAGAGGATCAGAATCTGCTGACAAATTAAGGAGCCATCTGGTTGTCATTTTTTGCAGACAGAAGATTTAGCTGACAAAGTCCCAGTGGTATGTACCATCGAAGCTGTCACCTGTAGTCACTGATATCATTGTGTATTCACCTCACTATGTCCCATCAGAGCTGTAGTCACTTGTAAATTTTGCAGTTTTCATGGGTGAAACAACATTTCCCAGCATAACCTTACCACTACTTAGGTCATACTGGGAACTGTAGTTTTAACCCCTTTAACCTCTTAAGGACCAGGCACGTATGAGTACGTCCCTGCACCCTGGATCTTAAGGACCAGGCACATACTCATACGTCCGGGCGCGGACCGGGGTGACTGCTGATATCGATCAGCAGTCATCCCGTGCAAACGCCCAGGGGGGTTATCAGACGCCCCCATGTCGGCGATCAGCGCAAATCGCAAGTGAATTCACACTTCCGATTTCAGCGATTCCAGGTCATTATGGGTCTATGGTGACCTGGTGACCCGGAATATAAGGGGGATCGCGGGTGTCTAAGACACCCACAATCCCCCTGAAGAGATAGGAGTGAGGTGTCAGGGGTGCCACCCCTCTTATCCCTGCTATTGGTGGTCTAGATGCGACCACCAATAGCAGATCGGGGCGGAGAGGTTAACTTTAGTTTTCCCCATCCTGCCCTCTCACAATAGGCGGGGCAGAACGGGGAAACGACAGAGGAACGGCGCCGGAGTCCACTTACCAATCTGCGGAGGCTGCGGGCGACGATCGGTGTCGGAGATCAGCGGGCGGTGATGTCGTGCAGCAGGGTCCCTGGATCCGACGGAAGCCGGTAAGTTGCCTAGCAACATCTGGAGGGCTGCAGTCCGAGACCACAATATAGTGGTCTCTATACTGTAGCAATCCAGATGTTGCAAAACTACAACTCCCAGCATGCCCAGACCGCTGTTTGGGCATGCTGGGAGTTGTAGTTTTGCAACAGCTGGAGGGCTACAGTTTGAGACCACTATATGGTAGTCTCTGAACTATAGCCCTCCAGATCTTGCAAAACTACAACTCCTAGCATGCCCACACAACTGTTTGCTGTCTGGACATGCTGGGATTTGTAGTTTGCAGTTTGCAGTGGTCTCTATACTGTAGCTCTCCAGATGTTGCAAAACTGCAAATCCCAGCATGCTGGGAGTTGTAGTTGTGATCCCTCCAGCTGTTGCATAATTACATCTCCCAGCATGCCCTTCAGTGATCAGTACATGCTGGGAGTTGTAGTTTTGCAACAGCTGGAGGCACACTGGTTGGAAAATATTGAGTTAGATAACAGAACCTAACTAAAGGTTTTTCAACCAGTGTGCCTCCAGCTGTTGCAAAACTACAACTCCCAGCGTGCATGGTCTGTCAGTCCATGCTGGGAGTTGTAGTTTTGAAACAGCTGGAGGTTTGCCCCCCCCCCCCCCCCATGTGAGCGTACAGGGTACATTCACACGGGCAGGCTTACAGTAAGTTTTCTGCTTCAAGTATGAGCTGCAGCAAATTTTTCGCCGCAGCATAAACTCCTAGCAGGGAGCTCACTGTAGACCTCCGCCAGTGTGAATGTACCCTAAAAACACTACACTACACTAACACATAATAAAGGGTAAAACACTACATATACACCCCCTTACACTGCCCCCCCCCCCATAAAAATTAAAAACGTATTGTACAGCAGTGTTTCCAAAACGGAGCCTTCAGCTGTTGCAAAACAACAACTCCCAGCATTTCTGGACAGCCACTGACTGTCCAGGCATGCTGGGAGTTTAGCAACAGCTGGATGCACCCTGTTTGGAAATCACTGGCGTAGAACACCCCTTTGCAATCCCTAATTTAGTCCTCAAATGTGCATGGCGCTCTCTCACTTCTGAGCCCTGTCGTGTTTCAAGGAAACAGTTTAGGGCCACATATTGGGTATATCCGTGCTCGGGAGAAATTACACTACAAATTTTGTGGGTCTTTTTCTCCTTTTACCCCTTATGAAAAAGAAAAGTTGGGGTCTACACCAGCATGTTAGTGTAAAAAAAAAATGTTTTACACTAACATGCTGGTGTTGCCCTTTACTTTTTATTTTCACAAGAGGTAAAAGGAAAAAAAGACCCCCAAAATTTGTAGCACATTTTCTCCTCAGTACGGAAATACCCCAGATGTGGGTGCAAAATGATCTGCGGGCGCATAACAAGGCTCAAGAGTGAGAGCGCACTATGTACATTTGAAGCCTAAATTGGTGATTTGCACAGGGGTGGCTAATTTTAGAGCGGTTCTGACATAAACGCAAAAAAATAAATACCGACATGTGACCCCATTTTGGAAACTGCACTCCTCACGGAATGTAACAAGGGGTATAGTGAGCCTTAACACCCCACAGGTGTTTGACAAATTTTTGTTAAAGTTGGATGGGAAAATGCTGGTGTTACCCTAAATTTTTCATTTTCACAAGGGACATAGGAAAAAAGCCCCCCAAAATTTGTAGCCCCACTTCTTATGAGTAAGAAAATACCCCATATGTGGATGTTAAGTAGTCTGCAGGCGAACTACAATGCTCAGAAGAGGGAGCGCCATTGGGATTTTGAAGAAAAAATGTGTCCGGAATTGAAGGCCACGTGTGTTTAGAAAGCCCCCATAGTGCCAGAACAATGGACCCCCCAACATGTGACCCCATTTTGGAAACTACACCCCTCACGTAATGTAATAAGGGGTACAGTGAGCATTTACACCCCACAGGTGTCTGACAGATTTTTGGAACAGTGGTCCGTGAAAATGAAAAATTAAATTTTTCATTTGCTCAGCCCACTGTTCCAAAGATCTGTCAAATGCCAGTGGGATGTAAATACTCACTGCACCCCTTATTAGATTCTGTGAGGGGTGTAGTTTCCAAAATGGGGTCACATGTGGGGGGGTCCACTGTTCTGGCACCACGGGGGGCTTTGTAAACGCACATGGCCCCTGACTACCATTCCAAACTAATTCACTCTTCAAAAGCTCAATAGCGCTCCTCCTCTTCTGAGCATTGTAGTTTGACCGCAGGGCACTTGACGTCCACACATGGGGTATTTCTATACTCAGAAGAAATGGGGTTACAAATTTTGGGGGGTATTTTCTGCTATTAACCCTTGCAAAAATGTGAAATTTGGGGGGAAACACACATTTTTGTGAATTTATTATTTTTTTTCACATATGCAAAAGTGGTGAAACCCCTGTGGGGTATTAAGGCTCATTTTATTCCTTGTTACGTTGCTAAAGGGGTCTAGTTTCCAAAATGGTATATCATGTGTTTTTTTTTTTTTGCTGTTCTGGCACCATAGGGGCTTCCTAAATGCGACATGCCCCCCGACCAAAATTTGCTCTCAAAAAGCCAAATATGACTCCTTCTCTTCTGAGCATTGTCGTTTGCCCGTAGTGCACTTCAGGTCAACTTATGGGGTACCTCCATACTCAGAAGAGATGGGGTTACAAATTTTGGGGGATATTTTCTGCTATTAACCCTTGCAAAAATGTGAAATTTGGGGGAAACACACATTTTTGTTAATTTTTTTATTTTTTTTACATATGCAAAAGTCGTGAAACCCCTGTGGGGTATTAAGGCTCACTTAATTACTTGTTACGTTCCTCAAGGGGTCTAGTTTCCAAAATGGTATACCATGAGTTTTTTTTTTTGCTGTTCTGGCACCATAGGGGCTTCCTAAATGCAACATGCCCCCCAAAAAACATTTCAGAAAAACGTACTCTCCAAAATCCCCTTGTCGCTCCTTCGCTTCTGAGCCCTCTACTGCGCCCGCCGAACACTTTACATAGACATATGAGGTATGTGCTTACTCGAGAGAAATTGGGCTACAAAATCAAGTATACATTTTCTCCTTTTACCCCTTGTAAAAATTCAAAAATTGGGTCTACAAGAACATGCAAGTGTAAAAAATGAAGATTGTGAATTTTCTCCTTCACTTTGCTGCTATTCCTTTGAAACACCTTAAGGGTTAAAACGCTGAATGAATGTAATTTTGAATACTTTGGGGGGTGCAGTTTTTATAATGGGGTCTTTTATGGGGTATTTCTAATATGAAGACCCTTCAAATCCATTTCAAACCTGTACTGGTCCCTAAAAAATAGTGAGTTTGAAAATTTTGTGAAAAATTGGAAAATTGCTGCTGAAATTTGAAGCCCTCTGGTGTCTTCCAAAAGTAAAAACTTGTCAATTTTATGATGCAAACATAAAATAGACATATTGGAAATGTGAATAAAAAAATGATTTGGAATATCCATTTTCCTTACAAGCAGAGAGCTTCAAAGTTAGAAAAATGCTAAATTTTTAATTTTTTTCATCAAATTTTCAGATTTTTCACCAAGAAAGGTTACCACAAAAATTTACCACCATGTTAAAGTAGAATATGTCACGAAAAAACAATCTCAGAATCAGAATGATAACTAAAAGCATTCCAGAGTTATTAATGTTTAAAGTGACAGTGGTCAGATGTTCAAAAAACGCTCTGGTCCTAAGGTGTAAAATGGCCTGGTCCTTAAGGGGTTAAAGGGGTACTCCCATGGAAAAAATTTTTTTTTTTTTTTTTAAATCAACTGGTGCCAGAAAGTTAAACAGATCTGTAAATCACTTCTATTAAAAAATATTAATCCTAAAAATCCAAATGATTACTTATTTTTTGCGCCACCAATTCTACTTTGTAATGACATCAGTCATTTTACCCAAAAATCTACGACGAAATGAAAATAAGAATCATTATGTGACAAAATTGAAGAAAAAACATTATTTTGTAAGTTTTGGGGGCTTCCATTTCTATGCATTAATTTTTTTGGTAAAAATTACACCTAATCTTTATTCTGTAGGTCCATACGATTAAAATGATACCCTTCTTATATAGGTTTGATTTTGTCGTACGTCTGGAAAAAAATCATAACTACATGCAGGATAATTTATACGTTTAAAATTGTCATATTCTGACCCCTATAACTTTTTAATTTTTCTGTGTATGGGGCGGTATGAGGGCTCATTTTTTGTGCCATGATCTAAAGTTTTTAGTGGTACCATTATTTTGGACTTTGGAATTTTTTTGCGCGTACACCATTGACCGTGCGGTTTAACCCCTTAAGGACTCAGCCCATTTTGGCCTTAAGGACTCAGACAATTTAATTTTTACATTTTCGTTTTTTCCTCCTCACCTTCTAAAAATCATTACTCTTTTATATTTTCAACCACAGACTAGTATGAGGGCTTATTTTTTGCGTGACCAGTTGTCCTTTGTAATGACATCACTCATTATATCATAAAATGTATGGCGCAACCAAAAAACACTATTTTTGTGGGGAAATTAAAACGAAAAACGCAATTTTGCTAATTTTGGAAGGTTTTGTTTTCACGTTGTACAATTTATGGTAAAAATGACGTGTGTTCTTTATTCTTAGGGTCAATACGATTAAAATGATACCCATTATTATATACTTTTATATTATTGTTGCGCTTAAAAAAAATCACAAACTTTTTAACCAAATTAGTACGTTTATAATCCCTTTATTTTGATGACCTCTAACTTTTTTATTTTTCCGTATAAGTGGCGGTATGGGGGCTCATTTTTTGCGCCATGATCTGTACTTTTTTTTATACCACATTTGCATATAAGAAACTTTTAATACACTTTTTATAATTTTTTTTTTATAAAATGTATTAAAAAAGTAGGAATTTTGGACTTTTTTTATTTTTTTTCGTTCACGCCGTTCACCGTACGGGATCATTAACATTTTATTTTAATAGTTTGGACATTTACGCACGAGGCGATACCAAATATGTCTATAAAAAATGTTTTTTACGCTTTTTGGGGGTAAAATAGGAAAAAACGGACGTTTTACTTTTTTATTGGGGGAGGGGATTTTTCACTTTTTTTTTACTTTTACTTTTACATTTTTTTACATTTTTTTTACAATTGAATAGTCCCCATAGGGGACTATTCATAGCAATACCATGATTGCTAATACTGATCTGTTCTATGTATAGGACATAGAACAGATCAGTATTATCGGTCATCTCCTGCTCTGGTCTGCTCGATCTCAGACCAGAGCAGGAGACGCCGGGAGCCACACGGAGGAAGGTGAGGGGACCTCCGTGCGGCGTTATGAATGATCGGATCCCCGCAGCAGCGCTGCGGGCGATCCGATCGTTCATTTAAATCGCGAACTCCCGCAGATGCTGGGATCTGTATTGATCCCGGCACCTGAGGGGTTAATGGCGGACGCCCGCGAGATCGCGGGCGTCGGCCATTGCCGGCGGGTCCCTGGCTGTGATCAGCAGCCGGGATCAGCCGCGCATGACACGGGCATCGCTCCGATGCCCGCGGTTATGCTTAGGATGTAAATGTACGTCCTGGTGCGTTAAGTACCACCTCACCAGGACGTACATTTACGTCCTGCGTCCTTAAGGGGTTAATTAATGATATATTTTTAGAATTTGGACATTTCCGCACGCGGCGATACCACATATGTTTGTTTTTATTTTTATTTACACAGTTTTTTTTAAATGGGAAAAGGGGGGTGATTCAAACAGTTTTTTTTTTTGGTTCACTTTTTTTTTGCAGTTATAGCTCCCATAGGGGGCTAAAACACTGCACACACTGATCTTTTACATTGATCAATGGTTTCTCATAGAAAACCAGTGATCAATAATTCTGCCGCTTGACTGCTCATGCCTGGATCTCAGGTACTGAGCAGTAATTTGGCGATCAGACACCAGGAGGGAAGGTAAGGGACACTCCTGCTGTGTCACAGCTGTTCGGGTTGCCACGATTTCACCATGGCCATCCCACACAGCCCCCTGAGCTAACCAGCATTGTTTTACTTTCACTTTAGACACGGTGTTCAACTTTGAACGCTGCATCTAAAGGGTTAATAGCCACGGCATTGCAATCAATGCCACACGCTTTTAGCCACAGGTCCCAGCCATTGTTAAAGACCGGGCCCAACGCGCTATAGAAAGGGAAAGGATTCAGGACGTGTCGGTATGTCCTTGGTTCTTAACAGGATAAATGGTAAAAACTTCTTTAGCACTTTCCCATTCTGTGACAATTGGTATAGTTGATTATTATGCTGGAAATTATTTTCTGCAATCTGCTACACCGCGGGCATATAAACTATACTCACAACTATACTTCCAAACTATTGTGTGGGAACTACAACCTAATGTGGGGAAACAATACTGCCAACCTAATGGGGGGGGGGGGGAACTACAACCTAATGTGGGGAACATACTGCCAACCTAATGTGGGGAAACTACAACATAATGTGGGGGAACTATGCTGCCTCCCTAGTGTGGGGGAACTGGGAACTATGCTGCCTACCTTGTGTGGGGGCACTATGCTGCATACTTAAAGGGGTACTCCACTGCCCCAGCATTCTGATCATTTTGTTCCAAACCCTGGGTGCAGGCTGCGGGGGTTGCGATGTCAAAGCCATGCCCCTTGTGACGTCACACCACACCCCCTCAATGCACGTCTATGGGAGGGGGCGTGTTGAAAAGCACATGATACTCTAATAGTGCCCCTCCCGAGACTAGACTCTGGATCCGCCCCTGCCTTGGTCCCTAAGATGATACTGTGACTAACATTATTGCATGAGTTAAATTTCCCTACTTAGTTGTAGTGTTAAATTTCCCTACTAATGTTTTCACTCCATTGTTTTCTGTCTGAATATGTTTTCGTACATAAAATATCATATTCTCAAGAATTAATATAAGATGACAAAATTCCCATAAAGAGTCTATTAAGCCTGAATAGTTGTTAAACTCTTTCTGCTCTACTCCATGAAGGTTTCTAAATATTAATTCTTAAAAACTACCAGACTGTAGCAGTCGGTACATTAAATTGCAGGAGGTCTGTAGACCATTGTAAAAATGCATTGATCTATTGATCAATACACTATATATTAGTGTAAAACTCCAAAACTGTTTAAAAGCTTCACTGTAAATAGATAAGTAAGGTTTAATGCATATTATGTTTTACAGCTAAATGACAAAAAGAGCATAACTTTTCATCACTGGTATGTTTTTTTTTTTTTTTTAACTAAATGAAGCAAAGGGCTCTAAAGAAGTAATATATTAAATTAGTGTGGTATTCAAAGCCGAAACCTGTCGGTTTAAACTAGCTTGCAAATTATAGCTGAAATTATTGCATTATTTCTTCCTACAAAAGCACAGTGAGACCACAAAAAAATTCCACAATGATTTTTTCATTTTTTTTGCCTTTGCCAAACAAGCTTTATTAAAAGAAATGTGTAATGATCAATGCTCTGTACAACTTTCTTCTCAATACTGTGGCATTCTACAGTATCGAGAAGAAAGTTGTACGGAGCATTGTCATTAAACATTCCTTTTAATAAAGCTTGTTTGGCAAATAAAAAAAATTAGAAACGTTTTTGAGTCGAAAATTCCATTAAAAATTCCTGTGAAATTGTATTAAAATATTTGTAATATGCTCTTGCTAGGAAATGTACCAATGTTTTGGCAAGAAGTAAATCTCTGAGTGAGCCACATATGGAGAAATATCATTTTCTTAGTGCATCCTATTCTAAGGGCCTTATGCCATATGCGTATGATCCTTGTCCTTGCAGGTGTGCCACTGGGAGTGTTCTCGGGTCTCTACGATAACCAACTCTGCTCAGTGCAAAGCTGAGTGTCTTATTGCTGCCCTGCTGACTAGGGATGAGCAAATCGAATCTGACAAATCCTATTTTTTTATTATGAAATTCAGGAAAACTTTGATTCATAATGTGAATATCGCCGTGATTCGATCGCGTGAATCGCTTCATTAAACTCCATTTAGTTCGGTCAAGGCTCCAGGGCATCTAAAATGTCAGATCCACATGTGAAGACATTGGGGCAAGGAATCCTGGGAAGGCGGGTCGGGGAGATGACCCTGAATCACATGCAGCCTATCAGCAGCCTGCCACCCCTGTGATGTCACAGCACTATATAATTGGCAGCAATCTTTCGGCCACTCACATATTGCAGCCACTTCTATTGCAGAAAGAGAGGGACAGAGAGCAGTGTGTTGCACAGAAAAGCTTTTTTACAGAAGTGATTCACTTTAAGCCCAAATCCAGCCTAGAAACACTGATAGGGAAGGGAGAGAGATTGGGAGAGAGAAAGTGAAATTGCAGGTGTATTACAGCAGTGAGTCACCTCATGTCCAAATCCAGCATAGAAGCACTGACAGGGAAGGGAGTGGGATTGAGAGAGAAATAGTCATTTTGGGTGTATTACAGCAGTGATTCACCTCAAGCGCAAATCCAGCCTGGAAGCACTGATAGGGAAGGGAGTGAGATTGAGAGAAAGAAAGTGCAATTTTGGGTGTAGTACACAGCCACTGTGTGCTTCAGCACTGGTGTGTACAACAATTGAAAATCTAATAGTAGCTAGCCAGTTAGGGTGAGCAGAGCACTAAAAGAGTATTGTCCTTTATTAAGTGTAACCTGGGCGTACATCTAAGTGGTGTACCGTTTTGTTCCTGTTAAAGTCTCAAGGGCCTTGTTACTGTGAAAGGCCAGACAAAAGTACACACCTGCTGGTGTTGTAGACAGATACTGTTTTAGGTGTACTGGAGCGCATTATACTCCCCTCATAAGTTAATACCACATATGTACATCTAAGTGGTGTACCATTTTGTTTCTGTTAAAGTCTCAAGGGTCTAGTAACCGTGAAAAGGCCAGCCAAAAGTATACACCTGCTGGTGCATCTGCCACTTCCATGCTGTGTCATTCAGCCACTATATGGTCTCCTCATGCTGCTGCCACCTCCACGCTGTGTCATTTAGCCACTGATACTGATGTCACCTCCAGGCATTGTCATTGTGCAGATCTTCGACAGTGAATCTAATAGCGACGCCTCTAATCTGCATGTTTTACTGAATAACAGTATTATTTCACTAACCCAACACATACTCAATGCGTGTTACAGCAAGGCAAAGTGTTCTACACCCCTATTGAGGCTCTCTGTAGACCATAATTAGCCATTTTTAATACAGATTTGCCATAAATAAATAAACCAATCAGTAGTTGGAAAACAACTGCATAGTTAAATATGGCGAGAGGAACGGTGCCTTGTTATTGCATTTAGGTTCCTAATTTATTTATGAATGTCATTGTTTGCAGTGCTTTTAGATGATTGAACCCATGATTTGATGTATGCTTTTACTCATGATACCAATTAGCAAGTGATTTGTTAGCCACACAACAACTTGTAGATGGGACACAAGTACTTGGACACTGCAGTTACAGTCATGCATCGTTTCTGCAAGAACTGCCCTTACAGCCAATCACTTACTATGATGGGACACCACTGCAGGCTACGCAAGAAGAAAATACCTGCAGGAGGATGCATCACTGGAACCAGGAAGAAGTAGTGATAAGCTAGGAATGGGAGTGTTGGTGAGGGCATTGAGGTAGATGAGTATCACTTCTTTTTTTTTTTTTTTTTACACCCCCCCAACTCACGTAAACAGAGCCTGACATGAACATCTCATTACTCATATGCTCAGTTTATCATTTTTTGTTAATCTCTTTCTTATATTTATATTGCAAATGTCTTTGTGCTACAAACTCTTTTTCTACCGAAAGTTGTATTCAAGAAATAATTTGGGGTCATAAGAATAAAGGCAAGAATCATATAACTCTTTTAATTTTAGCTATTCAGGCACGTGAATGCATTTATTGTGTTATATTCACACTTCAAGATTGAGCTCATATAATTATTCTGTCTCACTGAATACAGAAATACAGAAACCGTGACCCCCAAGAGTACAGCAGGCAACCAAAGCACAACACATGCACAATTACTGTAAGTCAATCACTGTAATTCTAGAAGTACAAAGCTTAGTAAATTAACTTTTTGTATATGAGACTTCAGTAAAGGCAAGTCATGAGACCCTGATGTGAGGCCAGTAAATACAGCACAACATTTAGGAATTCAGTTGAATGTCAGACTTATTTGTGCAAACAAAATATACACAGATGGCAGGACATTCATTTTTGAACCACACGGTATCAAACCCAATAATGCAGCACTCAAGATGTTAATTCCTATTAGTATTCTGATTCTTTCCAAGCCAACATTCCACTGTTTGACATATGGCAGACAAATCTCCCTAAGTGAAAATATTCCTTTCTTCAACATAGACAACTACATATTCAATGCAGTACTGCTCTCAAGAAGCCCTGAAGAACAAGTTTCATAGTATATTTAATCGCGGGCTACGACAGTTAAGCTTTGTGGAGAAAAAAAATTACATTTCAGTGTTCTTTTCCCTACAGGAAATTATTCCCATTATCAACTAAGATAAAATGGTACAGCTGTTACTTCTCAAAGCAGAAATTCTTGTAATTATACAAGGATGCAGGTTGCATATTACATTTTCTCAGTTTTCCAGCCTCAGTGGAAATCATTTTAGAAAAAAAGAAGTTAGTTATCTCTATCTAACAAGTGTCTGGAAGTAAAAGGAAAAAAAAGACCCTACATTTGCTTGCTATATAAATTGCAGTGACATAGCTAATGCTGTGGGAAATGTGGTGAATGTAGAAGCTACATCTACTTGTTTAATTAATGGGGCTTGTTGCCCTTAAAGTATGTCTGATTCCAAAATGATTAGAATACTCAAGATGATGTAGAAACATTGCAGTTCTTAACTAACCATTCTGTAAGTTGAAAAACTGCTTCTAACTTTTCATGTTATAGTGCTGGAAGCAGTTTGCTAAAGTTTAAGTAACTTGTTTTAAATCTTAAGTTTTCTTTCTTCTGTGTTTCAAGATGCATCTTTACAAAAAGTATACTAAAACATGTATCCAACTATCACATAACAAATGATTTACTGCTGATGGTTTCCTCAACCTTGTCCTACTAGGCACATAATCTGGGACTCTAGACCTTCATTTATGGGCATATTATCCTCTAGCATTGCTTCTCTGTGACTACAGATCAGAATTACTGAAGGGAATCTGGTAGCCTATCTGCAATAAGCTGCTATAGGTCTGCACATAATGATGAAATAATAAGACTGTTACCTTTTTTAAAGCTGATAGCCTTTGTCATAAAATATGATTTTTATTTCGGCCTGAAGTGTCAAGAAGGTTGAAATGGGCTGGTGAATTGCAACTTGAGCCGTTCAACGTCACCACCTTCATACAAAATAAAAAATAAAACTTATTTTATGACTTCTGCAAAGGCCTTCAGCTTTACAAAAGGGCATTGTCATTGTTGGGTTTGTATATTACTCACTTTTAAGAAGGTTTGCTATCTCAGACATCTCCCCAGATGCAGACTTCTAGGATCTCCATGGTTTTCAAGAATGAGGGCATCCTGGGCCCAGAGGTGCATAAACAGCAAAGCACAACCCATTGTGCCCTTTCCATAACTTCCAATTTGCAAAAGCTGCGTAGCTGCTCAGTCCACTTGGCTGCCTTTAGAATTCCAGCCACCTCTGGTTACCATAACTACTTCTGACCCTCATTTAGAAATGGTGTGGGTTCCAAAGATTAGACATTTAGTTTGAATAAGATATAAACAATTTAATCAAATAAAACTTGAATTTAAGATCCACCTTTATTTGGCTCTATTGTCTGTAAATATAAAAACAATGATATGTCCTTTAATATTAAAAAGCAAAACAATCAAAGTATTTTGTTTTATTTTAAATATTAAAAATATATTACTAGTTATTGCATGTAATAATTGGGTGATTACATTTTTAATTCATACTTTCTTCTTTAGCATCTTCTCATCTACCCCACATAATGAGTTCCTTGTAGTCAGAAATATTTTATTAACAGTTTATGAGCATTTTTCCAAATAAGAGCTAAAAAATAATAATTGATATAAGCTCCAGAAAACTTCTATTTGTCTGGCAACAATTAACAAATTAATAAATAAAAAATGTAAACAAAATTACGATTAAAATTCAACATTTTAAAGGGTAAAATTTAGTTTTGATTATGAAGACTGAAACACCTTCAAGCATAAAGGGTTAAAATAAATATAGGATCAATGTCTTAATAATGGGACTCTTTGCAGTAATACACCTGCTGTTCATATTTTATTTTTAAGACCCTGTGGAAATTAATGAATGTTTGTTTATGAATAGGGCAGGTATAGTGCACCATCTGGTTGAGTGAGTCTGATGTCTGCTCTTATGTTGTACATTAGAATTAAGATAGGCCAAGAATCCTTATTACTTAAAAAAAACAAAAAACTTTTCTATATGTATTTGAATGGATATGAAATAAATCAAAATTATATTTTAACATGAATGAATCGAGTCAGGCATAGTCTAAAGTGAATAAAAGTTACTCTACCCTAGGCAATTCAAAGCTTTGGTGTATACGATTTTAGGCACAGCTTGAATTGCAGTGTGTACATGGAGTGAAGAGCAATGCAGCTCTATGTTGGCTTCTGATTTTACTGTACCTGTGGACATAATTTCTATATACAGTACCAACCTTACTAGCCTTTTCCCTTTGTGAGCATGAACTACTGTTTTGTCATGCTGGGCAGGGATAAGTGTGCCCTCACAATTTCTGTTTCTGTCTTTTGTAGTAGCCCCAACCAAGGTGCCAGTCTCTACAATATTCAGGTGCAGGGTGTAGCGAAGTTAAGGTATCAAACAACATAGTATGCAATTCAGGAAAAAGTCAGGGCACAAAAGGGTTAAAAACAGTTGAACAGCAATAGAAACACTAATGGGGTGAAACAAGACATGTCAATACACCTTTATTTCAGGCAAGAACATAGATTCTGAGAGCTGTTTAAATAAACCACCTAAGAAAGGTATGAATGTACTAAGGCCAGACATGATCGGCCAGTGGTCTATGCCCCCTGATTGGCCCAAATGTCATAACAGATAAGGGCAAAGATGCAATTGAACAGGGGGTTACTTTGGCCATTGTCCAAAAACAGACAAATCCATTACTGTATTAGTATATCCTACAGTTGCCACTTACATTTATTAAGACTTTCACCTAAAGTATTATGATTAGGTATAAAAACTGACATATTTATCTTTATATTAAAACCTTGCATATTATTTTGTATGAAGTTGTTTGATTATGAAATGATTGTGAATATCTCCAACAATATTCAAATGGATATTCTTTAAATATTTCAATGTTTCAGTCTTTTAAAATCAAAGAACATAAGTACTTGGATGCATAAAATCTTCTGGCAAGATGCAAAATGCTAAATTCCTCATTTTGTTACACATACCAACCACAATAGTAATACTATAAAACATTTATTCTAAAACAATCATCTTAAATGAAAAAAACATATGAAGTACTTATTCTTATATTTAGTTTAAAGCACCATTCCAAAATATACTACTCATTTTAACTCTGCGTACACTTCCCCCAGAGAAACATTGCGGCTTGTTTGGTTTTATTTTTCAAGAAAACACTTCTAATCTATCAAACATTCATAAGATGCAGACAGGAATTTGTGCAAATAAAAATACCACATTTACTTACTGCAACAGTAATTCACAGTGACCTTTTTGTTTGCTTCCTTCTGCTCTGCATCTGCCAAGTAAGGCTGCTTGATCAGTTTCCTAAATCTGAAACAATAGTTATTGCTTGATAAGTGTTTATTGTCTTAGAGAACCACTGTGTTTGTTCATACAGAAAAAAATGATTTCATATGAATTTATTCAAGTAATATAATGAAAATATTATCCATCTAAAAGTATAATTCAGTGTGATAGACTGAAGTTAACACATCGGTTATGGCTGGATATTGTTGAACAGTGAATTCATGAGTTAAGAGGATAAAAAGGTCCAAAAACAATCACTAAGTGAATAATGTGACCTTGTGCTACCTGAAGATGTCCAGGTGCAGCCCGGTGGTGGGGGGGGGGGGGGGGTGAGAGAGTAGAGTTGGACTAGGGATACCACCCTCAGCCTTTACAGAAGCTTCTGCATAGAAACTTAGGGGAGTGTGTTACATGACCAATAATTTACTCATCTAATACAAATGTTATGCAAATATTTTTCCATACTGAAACACACAGAAGAACAGTTGTGTAAATTATAGAGTACCTCTAATGCTTTTCAGACAAATGACTATTGGGCAGCACTGTGTGCATTTCTCCTCCCTGCTCTCCGCTATATTTCTGTGTTATAAAACAGAGCTTCCTGCTGTATCTACACAGCACCCATCTGCAGCAGGAGACCCAGTGCCATAGAATCACATTGCACAGGGTTTCGTGCTGAAGATAGTGCAGTAGAGAAGCTATTTCTCCTACTGCATAACCATATGTTGTGGGGAATGGTACCCTGTTCATGGATTTAGGAGCCTAATTGAAAATGAATGTCATCAAGAGAGAGATGGCTCTCAGTTCAGTCGGCAGCTGATTGTATTCAGTAAGTACCACTTGGGTACCACCAATTAAAAGAAGGCTTTGTCTCTTAGGGACACCTTCCATTCTGAGAACTCGCAGGACTGTGAAATTTGCCAGGAAAGAACTAAAACCAGTGGGACTAGATTTACTATTGCATCTACAACGGAATTCTGTCTAATCTTATATGACTTGTACAACATTTACTATGAGTTTTAGATACATTTTAATGTGTGGCTTACAATACACCACTGTGCCCATAAAATTCACAAGATTTCTGGTTAAAAATCCTGGTGCAGTTTAAGCCACCTAATAGCTAGTTTAGACAAAGGCTAGACAGCCTAAGAATGTGACAGTTTTATTAAACAGCCTGGGCCTCTGTGATAACTTTAGTGCATTCTTGAAGTAGACCTCTCAGCAGATTTTTAGGGTATAAAATAGGGACATGACTGTATAGGGCTTTTGACCCAGAATTTGTACATACCTTTTATTATTAAGTAGGTATTCTAAAAAAAAAAAAAAGAGAGCAGAGCTGCTCATAGGGCAGTACAGTTTTAATAAAAAATTGTAAAAAATATGGTGATACAAAAAGCTTCAATAGGGATCTTGCTCACCTTGTTCTGTGGTGCAGAATGACACAACAGCAATAAGAACGGTTCAGAGTGGTGCAGTTTTTGGTGTCAGCATCAGAATTAACTGGCCAATAGTAGCATGAGTGAGATGAATAAAAACTCTCTGGGTAGTTCAGCGCGATCCACCAGATCTTCACAGCTTTATTAGTCAAAAGTTCATTACTTGTTACAAGGTTTTGGAACCTCTTCCTCAGATGTGTTTTTTCCAAAACCTTGTAACACGTAATGTTGTGGCTAATAAAGCTGTGAAGATAGCTTTTATGAAGAACTTTATTAGCCACAACATTACGCGTTACAAGGTTCTGGAACCTTTTCCTCAGATATGTTGGCAACACGTCTGTAGAAGAGGTTCCAAAACCTTGTAACGTGTAATGTTGTGGCTCATAAAGTCCTTCATATAAACTATCTTCACATTTCTGACTTGTGGATTGCAATGAACTACTCGGGTTATTTTTCTACATTTCCCTCCTGCTATTAAGTGTCCCCTTCAGTGCTGAGGTATTAGAGGTTGAAATGATTTCCAAATTAGGCTTTGGAGCCCAATGGGCTTCCTCACTGCTGCTAGATTATAGAGGAGAGGCAGGAATTACAGTACAGACTAATGGTTGTCAATCAGGAGGTAGAGAAGGTGACCTGTGCAAAGAGGATAGTGACTAACTGGTGAAGGGGCTGTACTTTGCTGGGGTCGGGCAGCCCAGGGGAACCCAGTCGGTTCAAAAACCTTATTTCCATGCTATGCCCTTACTTCATACCCCAAAAAGCTTCTTACTGGTCTGCTTTAAACAGCCTAGTTTAAGTTTACTGTACACTGTCTAAGAAAAAGACAGTTTTCATAAATGTGGGCAATGGGGTTTGTTTTGTTGAGCATTAGGCTCAAATTTTTAGCGTAAATACTGGCGATACAGGGGCTGGAGCATCGTGACGTCACGGCTCTGTCCCTTGTGACGTCACGGTCCGCCCCCTTAATGCAAGTCCATGGGAGGGGGAGTGACCCCTCCCATAGACTTGTATTGAGGGGGCAGGCCGCGATGTCACGAGGGGCAGCCCCCGTATTGCCCGTCATTACGCACAGAGCGAGTTTGTTCTGTGCAGTAATGACAGAGGGGTGCTGCAGCCGAGATCCCAGGGGCAACCAATCACAGCTCAGCTTTCATTTTACCAGAGCAATATGAGAAATAAATGCTGAGCTGTAATAGGTTGTTAAGGGCAACAGATTGAAAAATCTCCCTTTTAGTGTTTACTTTGTTGGAGACATTTGAAAAGAAGGCATCTGATCAAATTGTAGATTCACACTGAAGGCATCAAAACTATGAATTAACACATATTGAATTATAGACATAACAAAAAAGTGTGAAACAACTGAAAATATGTCATATTCTAGGTGGAAAGTGTCCCCAAGTGCAATCACAAAAACCATGAAGAGCTACAAAGAAACTGGCTCACATGTGGACCGCCCCAGGAAAGGAAGACTAAGAGTCACCTCTGCTGCGGAGGATAAGTTCATCCGAGTCACCGGCCTCAGAAATCACAGGTTAACAGCAGCTCAGATTAGAGACCAGGTCAATGCCACACAGAGTTCTAGCAGCAGACACATCTCTAGAACAACTGTTAAGAGGAGACTGTGTGAATCAGGCCTTCATGGTAGAATATCTGCTAGGAAACCACTGCTAAGGACAGGCAACAAGCAGAAGAGACATGTTTGGGCTAAAGAACACAAGGAATGGACATTAGACCAGTGGAAATCTGTGCTTTGGTCTGATGAGTCCAAATTTGAGATCTTTGGTTCCAACCACAGTGTCTTTGTGCGACGCAGAAAAGGTGAACAGATGGACTCTATGGGGGAGATTTATCAAAACCTGTGCAAAGGAAAAGTTGCCCAGTTGCCCATAGTAACCAATCAGCTCGGTTTTCTCATTTTTAACAAGCCCACTGCAAAATGAAAGAAGCAATCTGATTGGTTGCTATGGGCAACTGGGCAACCTTTCCTTTGCACAGGTTTTGATAAATCTCCCCCTATATGCCTGCTTCCCACCATGAAGCATGAAGGAGGAAGTGTGGGGTGCTTTGCTTGTGACACTGTTGGGGATTTATTAAAAATTGAAGGCATACTGAACCAGCATGGCTACCACAGCATCTTGCAGCGGCATGCTATTCCATCCGGTTTCCGTTTAGTTGGACCATCATTTATTTTTCAACAGGACAATGACCCCAAACACACCTCCAGGCTGTGTAAGGGCTATTTGACCAAGAAGGAGAGTGATGGGGTGCTGTGCCAGATGACCCGGCCTCCACATTCTTAAGACCTGAACCCAATGAAGGCAAAAGGGCCAACAAGTACTAAGCATCTTTGGGAACTCCCTCAAGACTGTTAGAAGACCATTTTAGGTGACTACCTCTTGAAGCTCATCAAGAGAATGTCAAGAGTGTGCAAAGCAGTAATCAAAGCAAAAGGTGGCTACTTTGAAGAACCTAGAATATGACATATTTTCAGTTGTTTCAAACTTTTTTGTTTTGTCTATAATTCCACATGTGTTAATTCATAGTTTTGATGCCTTCAGTGTGAATCTACAATTTTCATAGTCATGAAAATAAAGAAAACTCTTTGAATGAGAAGGTGTGTCCAAACTTTTGGTCTATACTGTATTTATGACGATAAGGTCATTTTGGCACTGACAGTTACTAATGTATATGGACGGGTATGATTGGAATCCTGCTGTGTGAAGATCAGTGGTGCTCTGGCTTTCCAAGAAGATATGAACAATACAGCAAAGAGAATAATAAAGTCAGCAACTCACTGGTAAATCTTCGTCTTCTTAATTAGGGACACTCACATCAATACAAACATGTTGTGGGGAGGGACATGCACGGTGGGTACAGCTAGGCGGGACAGCAGCCGTTTCACACTGTGATAGTGCTTTTTCTAGCCTCAGCCATGCTAGGATTCACTGGGAACTTATACAGGTGCATTCCTATTTTATCCAGTCACCAGACTTTAAGGTTATACCACGTGACTAAAAACGTAACAGGTAGGAGGTATCATGCAAATAGATTATTTATCAAAGGTTAGACATATGAAAACTAGTACTAGTATTACTTCTAAAAACATACTGAACTGTCTACTTTGACATTAAGATCTAGTGGGCCTGTTGCATTGGTATTTATTATCCAATGCGTCTCTCTTTGTAGGAGACCATTGTCTGCTCTTATGCCAGATATAGCTTCCACTTTTTCTATACTGGCAAACCACAGTACTTCAGGATTACCCCATGGGCCTCTATTACATGGGAATTAGACACAGGGAAAACTATTAGACAATTATGTATTCGTATTAGGGAGAATTTCTATTCCTTTCAGAGTGAAAGGAATAGAAATTCTCCCTAATACGAACACATAATTGTCTAATAGTTTTCCATGTGTAATAGAAGCCACATTGGCAAAAAAATAACGTATACCACATTTTTGGTCCGACATGTTATTAATTCTTTTACAGTGTAATTCACATGTCCCAATCTCAGATTTTTTTACAGTTACAGTTTTTACACTGAAAATTACCTTGTGATACTAGGTCTCCTATCCATGTCATTTTCTGTTTTTCTAAGTATTTGTTTTCAACATGTCCCCTATGGTTTTATTTTTTCTGTATGTTATGAGCGTTTTTTTTATGGTTATATTTTGTATATCGTCATCTGCTTCTATAATATACCAGTTTTGTCTAATTGCTTGTTCAATAATTTTATTTACTGGAGAATTATTAGCCCCTTAAGGACCTATGTATGCCCTGGCTCCCTGGTACTTAAGGACCCAGGGCGTACCTGAACACCCGTGGGAATTCCGGTCCCCACCGTACATCGGGCGGGGACCAGAACGGGATGCCTGCTGAAATTATTAAGCAGGCATCCCATGAAAAGGCCTGGGGGGGTCCTGAGACCCCACATGTCGGCGATCACCGCAAATCGCTGATCAATTCAGATCAGCACTTTGCGGTGATTCCGGGTCAATCGGGTCACCAATGACCCGGTGACCCAGAAAAAAGGGTGATTGGTGAATCCCGAGTCGGCACCAATCACCCATGCCTAGCAGGAGTGAGGTGGCACTGGTGCCACCTCACGATCGACGTGTTTAGTTGGCCGGACCAATCACCCGTCCTGCTGGGCGGCATCGGTTTGGCATCGGCGGTGGGGGGTGGGGAGGCTTAACTGGGGTCCGGTGTGGCGGTGGTCCCGAGTGGCGGCGGTTCCCAGCGGTGGCATGATCCCCAGCGTCGGCGGTCCCAGTGGTCTTTGGCGGAGGGATCTAACAGCAGGAGGTAAATGCTGTTTGCCTCCTGCTGTTGCCTAACAACAACTCCCAGCAAGCACAGCCAAAGGGCATGCTGGGAGTTGTAGTTTTGCAACACCTGGCTGTCTGGGCATGCTGGGAGTTGTAGTTATGAAAAATTGTGCCTCCAGCTGTTGCATAACTACAACCCCCACCATGCATGGACAGCCAGAGGCATGTTGGGAGCTGTAGTAGTGTGCCTCCAGCTGTTGCAAAACTACAACTCCCAAAATGCATTGACAGACAATACATGCTGGGAATTGTAGTTTTGAACAGCTGGAGGCATAATGGCTGCAAAACACTGAGTTAAGTAATAAACTCTCAGTGTTTTGCAACCAGTGTACCTCCAGCTGTTGCATAACTACAACCCCAGCATGCACAAGCATCCCACGGGCATGCTGGAAGTTGTAGTACTATGTCTCCAGCTGTTGCATAACTACAAGTCCCAGCATGCCACTCGGATGTCACTGCATGCTAAGAGTTGTAGTTTTTGCAACAGCTGGAGGCACACTGGTATTGAAACCCTGAGTTACATAACAAACTCTGTGTTTTGCAACCAGTGTGCCTCCAAATGTTGCATAACTACAACCCCCAGCATGCATTGACAGACTGTACATGCTGGGAGTTGTAGTTTTGCAACAGCTGGAGGCACACTGGTTGCGAAAAACTGAGTTAAGTAACAAACTCTCAGTGTTTTTCAACCAGTGTGCCTCCAGCTGTTGCATAAATACAACCCCCGACATGCACAGACCGCAAAAGGGCATGCTGGGAGTTGTAGTTTTGCAACAGATGGAGGTTTGCCCCCCCCCCCCCCCCCATGTGAATGTATTCACACTGGCAGGGGTGTACAGCAAGTTTTTCTCTACAAGTTTGAGATCAAGCAAATTTTCCGCTGCAGCTCAAACTCCCAGCAGAAAACTCACTGTGAACCCCCGCCTGCGTGAATGTACCCTAAAAACACTACACTACACTACACTATACCTACACATAATAAAAAGGAAAAAAAACAATACATATACAAATACCCCTACACAGTCCCCTACTCCCCCTCCCCAATAAAAATGAAAACGTCCGGTACGGCAGTGGTTCCAAAATGGAGCATCCAGATGTTGCTAAAACAACTCCCATTATTGCTGGACAGCCATTGACTGTCCAGGCATGCCGGGAGTTTTGCAACAACTGGGGGCACCCTGTTTGGGAATCACTGGCTTAGAATACCCCTATGTTCACCCCTATGCAAATCCCTAATTAAAGGGGTACTCCTGTGCTTAGACATCTTATCCCCTATCCAAAGAGGATAGGGGATAAGATGCCTGATCGCGGGAGTCCCGCCGCTGGGGACCCCCGGGATCTTGCACGTGGCACCCCGTTTGTAATCAGTCCCCGGAGCGTGTTCGCTCACGGGGCCGGCGGCGTGTGATGTCACGCCTCCGCCCCCGTGTGACCTCACGCTCCGCCCCTCAATGCAAATCTATGGGAGGGGGCGTGACAGCTATCACGCCCCCTCTCGTAGGCTTGTGTTGAGGGACAGAGCGTGACATCACACAGGGCGGAGGCGTGATGTCACACGCCGTCGGCCCTGTGGTTGCCGGTAATCAGACCCGGAGCGAACATGCTCCAGGCACTGATTACAAACAGGGTGCCGCGTGCAAAATCCTGGGGGTCCCCAGCGGTGGGACTCCCGTGATCAGGCATCTTATCCCCTATCCTATGGATAGGGGATAAGATGTCTAAGCACCGGAGTACCCCTTTAAGGTCTGGAATGCACATGGCGCTCTCTCACTTCAGAGCTCTGTCATATTTCAAGGCAACAGCTTAGGGTCAGATATGTGGTATTTCAGTACTCGGGAGAAATTGCCTAACAAATTTTGGAGGGTTTTTTCCTCCTTTCACCCTTATGAAAAGTTAAAGTTGGGGTCTACTCCAGCATGTTATTGAAAAATAATTTTATTTTTTTACACTAACATGCTGATGTTGCCCCACACTTTTCATTTTCACAAGAGGTAAAAGGAAAAAAAGTCCCCCAAAATTTGTAACACAATATCTCCTGAGTACGGAAATACCCCATATGGGGACGTAATATGCTCTGTGCACAACAAAGCTCAGGAGTGAGAGCGCCATGTACATTTTAGGTGATTTGCACAGGAGTGGCTGATCGTTACAGCGGCTCTGACATAAACAAATAAAAACCCCACATGTGACCACATTTTGGACGCTACAGCCCTCAACGGAACGTAACAATAAGTATAGTGAGCCTTTACACCATACAGGTGTTTGAAGAATTTTCGTTAAAGTTGGACGGGAAAATGAAAATTTTTTATTTTTTCACTAAAATGCTGGTGTTAACCCAAATATTTCATTTTCGCAAAGGGTAATAGAAAAAAAGTCCCTTAAAATTTGTAGCCCCATTTCTTCTGAGTATATAAATACCCCATATGTGGACGTAAAGTGCTCTGCTGGCACACTACAGGGCTCAGAAGAGAAGGAGCACCATTGGCCTTTTGGAGAGAAAATTTGGCTGGAATTGAAGGCCATGTGCGTTTACAAAGCCCTCATGGAGCCAGAACAGCGGAACCGCCACATGTGACCCCATTTTGGAAACTACACCCCTCACAAAATGTAATAAGGGGTGCAGTGAGCACTTACGCCCCACTGGTGTCTGACTGATTTTTGGAACAGTGGTCCAAGAAAATGAAAAAATCTATTTTTCATTTACACAGCCCACTGTTCCAAACGTCTGTCAAATGTCAGTGGGGTGTAAATGCTCAATGCACCCATTGTCACATTCTGTGAGGGGTGTAGTTTCTGAAATAGGGTCACATGTGGGGGGCCCACTGTTCTGGCACCATGGGGGCTTTATAAACGCACATGGCCCCCGACTTAAATTCCAGCCAAATTCTCTCTCCAAAAGCCCAATGGCACTCCTTCTCTTCTGAGCCCTGTAGTGCACCAGCAGAGCACTTTATATCCACATATCGTGTATTTCCATACTCAGAAGAAACGGGGTTACAAATTTTGGGAGGGCATTTCCTCCTATTAATTGTAAATTTGGGGGAAAAAATGCATCTTAGTAAAAAAAAGAAATATTTTCATTTACACATCCGACTTTAACGAAAAGTCGTCAAACACCTGTAAAGCCTCACTGTACATCTTGTTACGTTCCTTGAGGGGTGTAGTTTCCAAAATAGTATGCCATGTGGTGTTTTTTTTGCTGTTCTGGCACCATGGGGGCATCCTAATTGTGACATGCCCCCCATAAACCATTTCAGCTAAATTTGATTTCCAAAATCCAAATGTTACTCCTTCTCTTCTGAGAATTGTAGTGCGCCCGCAGTGCACTTGATGTCCACACATGGGGTATATCTATACTCAGATGAGATGAGGTTACAATTTTTTTTTTTGTTGGGGGGGGGGGGGCATTTTCTCCTATTACCCTTTGTAAAAATGTAAAATTTGGTGAAAAAACTGCATTTTAGTGAAAAAATAAAATTCATTTACACATCCAACTTAAAGTGTTAAGGCTCACTGTACCCCTTGTTACATTCCTTGAGGGGTGTAGTTTCCAAAATAGTATGCCACTTGGGGGGGTGCTGTTCTTGGACGATAGGGGTTTCCTAAATGTGATATGCCCCCCCAAAAAAACATTTCAGAGAAAAACACTCTCCAAAATCCCATTGTTGCTCCTTCCCTTCTGAGCCCTCTAGTGCATCCACAGAGCACTTTATGTTCACATATTTACTTACTCAAGAGAAATGGGGTTACACATTTTAGGGAGATTTCTCTCCTTTTACCCCTTGTAAAAATAAAAAAAACTGGGTCTACAAGAAAATGCGAGTGTAAAAAATCAAGATTTTGAATTTTCTCCTTCACTTGGCTGCGATTCCTGTGAAACCCCTAAAGTGTTAACACACTTTCTGAATGTCATTTTGAATACTTTGAGGAGTGCAGTTTTTATAATGGGGTCATTTATGGGTTATGTCTAATAGTGAGGCCCTTCAAATACACTTCAAAACTGAAGTGGTTCCTGAAAAATTCCGATTTAGAAAATTTTGTGAAAAATTGGAAAATTGCTGCTGAACTTTGAAGCCCTCTGATGTCTTCCAAAAGTAAAAACATGTCACCTTTATGATGCAAATATAAAGTAGACATATTGTATATGTGAATCAGTATATCATTTATTTGGGATATCCATTTTCCTTATAAGCAGAGAGTTTGAATTTTTTCTTAAAATTTTTTTTCACCAAGAAATGATGCAAGTATGGATGAAAATTTACCAGTAACATAAGTAGAATATGTCACGAAAAAACAAACTGGGAATCAGAATGAAAAGTAAAAGCATCCCAGAGTTATTAATGCTTAAAATGACAGTGGTCAGATGTGCAAAAAATGCCAGGGTCATTAAGGTTAAAAATTGCTTGGTCATTAAGGGATTAAAGGTGAATACAAAATAAGTACAAACCGGCTCCCAACAGAGGAGCACAAATAAGGAAACAACACCATAAAGGTCCCTATCATACAGAAAGGATTACAAGGAATAAGACAGCACTGAAACAGTCATAATCATAATACACATATCAGATGAGACATATCAAGCATGCAGAACCAGCTAGTTCATGTTCCCAACCGGGGTCACACATCTATCAGTCCACTGGGACAGAGTAGCAATACGACTACCAGAGGCTCCACATCTCTGTGCTATTAATCCCTCCATCACCAAATTACCATGGACCTCTGCTAAAATGGCAGGAAGACTCGGCACTTCAGTCGATTTCCATTTTCGAGCAATGTTGGTTCTCACCACTGTTAGGATATGGTATATAAAGATCATGTAATATGGTGGTACAGAGTCTAAGGACAGGAAAAGAAGTGCACTCTCTGGGGCAATCTACCAAACTATCTATAAACTGTTTAATTGTGGACCAGAGAGGCACGATTAGAGAGCAGGTCCACCAACACATGTAGTAAAGTACTGTGTTCTAATTTACAGCGCCAACATATAGGGGAGGTGTTGGGGTATATTTTAGCCAGGCGTTCTGGTGTATAGTAACAGCGATATAAGAGCTTCCTGGAAGCTTCAAAGTGATTAACACACTTAGAATATTTTTTATGGCCATCAAAAACCAAGTTCCATTGCTCAGACGTGAAACTTTGTGCCAAGCCCTCCTCCCATCTGGTTCTAAAGGTTGTGACCGCCCTCCCCTCTGTTTCAGTCAAGGCTACATAGGCATAGGAGATGCCTCTCATAAAAGAATCTCTATTTACAAAGTGTTTCTCATACACAGTGCAAAATCAAAACCGAAAGACCAGGGAGTCAGGAGTTTGTCTGGCGCAGAGAAGAACCATCAGGCAGCCAAGTAAAATCAATGGATTTATTAGATGCAACGCGTTTCGCTGCGCATGCGCAGCTTCATCAGGCATCAAGATGCCTGATCAAGATGCCTGATGAAGCTGCGCATGCGCAGCGAAACGCGTTGCATCTAATAAATCCATTGATTTTACTTGGCTGCCTGATGGTTCTTCTCTGCGCCAGACAAACTCCTGACTCCCTGGTCTTTCGGTTTTGATTTTACTCTTACCCAGGAGGGCTGCAGTGGACCTTCTTCTTTACTTCTTCTGCACTTTACCTTGTTGTGTGTGGGCGCACAACCAACTTTGGTAAGCGGCTCGGGAATTACCGTCCCCTACCCCCACCAACAAGATCTACTGATCCCGCACATGAGGCGCCTTCCTCCCTCTCTCTAGAATACACAGTGCAAGGTAGAGAGTTATCCCAGTTAAGGGACCGTAGGAAGTGTTGAAGTCTAAGATACTAAGATAAAAGTCTTTCTGTGGTATCGAGAACATTTGTACAATAGAAGTAAAGGGCAACAATCCATTGGCATCACTAATCGAGGCCACTGTGAGGATGCCCATATCAATCCAAGACTTAAAGTCTATATCTTGAAGATAATCCCCAACCGCAACCAAGGGAACATCATTCACTCTAGGAGGGCAAAGAGTCCAAATCTGAGATACCTTACTCCACAACCTAATAGCGGCCGCTATTGTAGAGAAAGACGAGGAAGGAGCAGAGGTAGGGTTAAAGCGTAATGCCCAAAGGAGGCTATTAAGAATGGAGACATTTAGAACAGCAGCCTCAATATCTACCCATAGGGGGGTTCGAACTGCCACCACCATTTCTTAATCTGATCAAGTAATACTGCATAATAGTACAATTTAAGGTTGGGGACTCCCATACCCCCCTCATGAATTGGCCGGTACAAGATATTAGCACTAACCCTGGAGCGTTTGCCAGCCCATATAAATCTTAGAAACATCTTTTGTGGTTGCGATAGGTAGGCTGCAGGAATTATCATCGGCAAACACCTAAAAAAAAATATAGGACCTTAGGGAGAAGCATCATCTTAGCAGTGGCAATATGATGCACCCAGGAGATAGGAAGCAAGGAAAAGTTATCCATTTCCTTAAGAAGCTGAGACCTCACAACAGCGAAGTTAGTAGCAATCGTTTTGTCAGGAGATGCAGTAAGAACAATGCCTAAGTAGGGAATCTGGTCAATCACCCATTGGAAGGGGAATCTAGCTAGTAACCGTTCTTGTAGGTCAGGGGGTATATGTAATGGTAAAATAGATTACTTTGTGGGGTTAATTTTATAGTAACTCACTAAGCCAAAGGTAGTAATAATGTCCATTACCGGGCTCAAAGAGCCCACGGGATCTGCAAGGCTAATGATAACATCATCGGCGAACAGGCCGATTTTGTGATCCTTACCTCCTATGCGAATACCAGCAATGTCCGGGGAGTCCCTGATAGATTGGGCAAAGGGCTCCATGACTAAAGTAAATATAAGAGGGGACAGAGGGCACTAGCTGAAAACTATCAGAGAGAGTACCCATAGTATAAATTCTAGCAGACGGGAGTGTATAGAGAGCAATAACTGCCGACTGAAGGACTGGGGGGAAACCAAACTTACGAAGCACACTGTGCAAATATCCCCAGTGCACCCGATCAAACACCTTCTCCGCATCCAGGGATAGGAGCAGAGAAGGCGTCCAATCGGAGTGCGCTTTAGTGATGATGTCAAGAAAGCGTCGCGTACCGTCCACCGTCTGTCGACTCCTAACGAAGCCGACCTGGTCTCTGTGTATAAGGTCCGGTAGCACCTTCTTCAATCTATTCGCCAAGACTAAGGCATGCAATTTGATATCACTATTTAAAAGAGATATCGGTCTATAATTAGCAGTACTATCACTCGATTTACCCGGTTTAGGTATGGTGACAACCAGAGCCTCCAACATCTCTTTGGGAGGTATACCGGTATCTCTAATGTACTTGAAAGCTCTGGCCAGATAAGGGGCTAATGAGGACCCAAATCGTCTATAAAATTCATTTGTAATGCCGTCAGGACCAGGTGACTTTGAGGGCTTGAGGGAACGCACACAGTCAAGGGTCTCGTCTATGGTAAAGGGGGAGCACAGGTCAGAAGCTTGTTCTGGGGACAGAGAGGGAAGAGACATAGATGACAAAAAGGAAGAGATAGCCACCTCATCAGGCTGTGGAGTAGCACCATCATTTTTAAGGATGTATAAGTTGCTATAGAATTCTGCAAAACAATTAGCTATTCCCTGTGGGTCGGTAATCCTAGACCCATCGCTTTTAGTAATAAAAGGAATTCTACCTTTGTCCTGTCGCTTTTTAAGTTGCTTAACTAGCAGGGAACCAGATTTATTGGCCTGCCAGTACCATGTCATTTTAAACCTACGCAGCGCCATCCCATAGCAATGTAGAGCGAGAGAGTGTAAACTAGCGCTAACTTGAGAGATTCCTTTCGCTTTTATTGAAGAATAAGAGGTTTTATTGCATCTATGTAAGTCCGCCAGTCGTTGTTGGAGTTCTAAAGTCTTAGTCTGATGGACTTTTTTAGCATGAGCGGTTTGGCTAATAAAGTGGCCTTTAATCGTAGCTTTAAATGCGCACCAGAGCGTGGGGGTCAGTGACATCACCAGTGTCATTGATACGGAAGTAAGCTTCTACTGCTAATTTAGTCGCCTCAGAGTAGTCAAGATTATGGAGGATCGAAGGATTGAGTCGCCAAACATAGGTCGGGCGAGAGACAAAAGACTCCCCAATAGTTGCGCTAATGGGAGAGTGGTCAGACCACTCTATAGGCAGAATTTGAGTGTCAGAAATCAATGGTAAGAGAGAACGTGAAGCAAGGGCGTAGTCTATGCGGGTATATATCTTGTGCACATGAGAAAAGAAAGTAAAATCTTTTTCAGTGGGATGGGAAATACGCCAGATATCATATAGATCATTTTGGGACACACTAGTGAAGAACCCCGAGGGCTCTCTTTTAAAAGTGGTCGACGTGGAATCTACACTAGGCCACATAGTCTTATTAAAGTCTCCCAAAAGCAGGCAGTGACCCCTCTTCAAGGAGTCCAATTGGCGCAAAAATGCCCTAAGGAAGGTGCCATGCCTAGTGTTGGGTACATATATTGAGGCCAAAGTATATTGAACATTGTTCAGTTAGCACAAAATAATTATAAAACGACCTCTGTCATTTATCACAGATTGTTGAACAGTAAGCACTAAGGTATGTTTAGATGCAATTGCTACACCCCCCTTTTTATGCACAGCATGTGCCTGGTAAATGTGTGGGAAGCATTTACTCTGCAATCTATGGGCATCTAGGGCAGACAGGTGGGATTCTTGTATGCAGAGGATATCAGCATTGAGGCGTACAGCCTCTTTCCAAACCAGGGATCTTTTATAAGGTGAGTTGAGACCATGTACATTCAAAGATATAACCTTAATACCCATATTCAGGGCGTAAATCACAGCAAAACAGGACCTTTAGCACATTGACCTGAAAAAGAACATTTAAATCCACAAAGAAATACATATATGTAGCTGGCAGCACTTGAGAGGGGCGCCTTATACCACTTATCAGGAAGAACAGGTGAGTAAGGACCAGGAAAACTGACAACAAGCAACAACAAAAAACAGACATCAACAGAAAACACAAATAATGCGCAAATGTGAGTAAAGACCATGTGGTAAGTCTTAATGGGGGTAAGTACAGTTAACTGCAGTTAGGCCAAATGTCTGAGTAAGTAGATAATATATCCAGAGCAACGTCTCTCAGCAGGAAAAAAGAAAAAAAGAAACATCTCATGTCTTGGACTTCTTTTTGCGGTGTGAGACAACCTGCCATTCTTCTGCTACCTTTGTAGCCTGAGAGAAATCTGGGGACCTCCAAGGAGGTGGGTCAGTGGGCAAGTTCCACTCCGCACAAAGCTGCATGAGGGTCTCTGGGGAAGAGACCACATGTTTGGTGCCATTGTTAGTGATAATCAATTTCACAGGAAATCCCCACTTATAGGGGATCCCCTTATCTCTAAGCGATTTGGTTCCAGCGCTGAATTCATGCCGTCTGGCTAAGGTGGCTGCCGACAAATCTGCGTACAATTGCAATTCAGAGTATTTATTTGGTAGGGGAGGCGCGGAGCGTGCCACCGACATTAATTGCTCCTTCACGTGATAAAAATGGAGGCACAAAATCACATCCCTAGGAGCAGAAACAGGTAGGGTTTTGGTCTTTGGGAGTCTGTGAACTCGGTCCATTAGCAGATCCAGGGTGGAGGCCTGGGGCAATAACAGTGCGAAATAATCAGTTAAGAAGCTATTAAGATCTTCCATATTCACATACTCAGGCACTCCTCTCACCCTCAGATTGTTTCGGCGAGATCTATCCTCCATATCGGCTATTTTGAGACGGAGGGCTGTAACCTCATCCTCCAACCTGTTAGCGAGATCTACAACTACATTATGGGAAGAGGTGAGTTCCGCCATCCTATTTTCTACGTGAGAAGTACGGTGTCCCAAGGAGGAGATCTCTTGCTGTATGTTAGACACTGCTGAACGTATGTCCCCCTGAATGGAAGTATGTAGCTCCGCAAGGAGTCCTCTCATAGTGAAGTCAGTTAGGGGTGCTGAAGAGGGACCATCCGAGTTCTTATCAGGGCCCCTGGGACTCTTAGTAGTCTGAGTCCCCGCTTCCAAGGGTGTGGGGGAAGCAGGAGAGAATGATACCTGCGGGGTCCGTAGCACCGAGGGTGACCAGCCTGTCTGGAGATCCAGAGGAGGTGGCAGGCAAGCTTCCTGGTCGCTGCCCGTCTTAGAAGAGGAAGACACCGGCGAGGCACTCCCCTTGGCCGGAGACGCCGAACCGCACAGCGCGGGGAGAGCATCTCCATGTGGAGGGGAAGCAGCCGCGCCATCTTGAAAGGCTGACTGGCTGTCTGGTAGCGCCCCCTACAGTACAGAGTGGTATTAAATGTTCTGTACTACTCTTTACCTGTGCAAGGGTTAGTTGATCCTTTGGATGCTAGGTTGGGGCAGCTCCATTTAACTTTTTTTAGACACTGTGTGTGTGTACTGTACTGGACCCTTAAGAAGCTCCTGTCCTCTACATAAACAGTGATTCAAAGCTCCCAGCAGATCTTTCTTACTTTTATATGTAAGGACTTGCTTCATCTCTATTAGTTATCTACTTATCTTTCTTTAATCCTCACTTTTTCCTATTTTTGGATGACATTTTGAGGCTTCAGAACCAATTACCAGGTTTCCATAGAGTTATGGTCTCAACATACAATGGTTCAAACATACAATGGTTGTCCTGGAACCGATTAATATTGTAACTTGAGGGACCACTGTACTTACCTGTACTGCTTTTCCGTGTGGCTCCCACGCTATCCTCACAGGCTGCTGATCTTAGCTCAGATAACCAGGCCTGGCACCCGGGCGCACTCAGTGTGATTACACAATCACGCTACGTACGTCAGAGAATGCGGAACAGTAGTGCTGGAGCCTAGTGTTCCCGTCCACTGACTGCTGGCCACTAGATGGGGTTACAATCGGGTTGAGTCGAAGGCCCTTAGTTCAACTGGGCACACGGGGAGTGGAGCAGGAGCGCCTATGTTGACATTGCATGGCCGGTATTTTCATCAAAATGTTACTGGCAGAGTGATGAAAATATCACCTGTGCCAGTAAAATTCCGGTCAGGTGGCAACCCTAGCATCTATTCAGTACCCGTTTAAACATGACTCCCTATTTCAAAGGTGATCTATATAGTATGAAATGATTGTTAAGAAGAACAGAGGCAGACATTACTGTCTTTCTCTTGCAAAGCTACAATATATTACTCCTTCAAAATTGTGGCCTGTCAAATACTCTAAGTAAAAAGCAAGTAAACTGCTTAGACTGCCCCCCAATAACTCCCCTTGAAATATCTACAAATACTTTGTCTTAAACCTTACGCTGTATGAGTTCATTTAAAGGGGTTCTCCGGTGCTTAAACATCTTATGCCCTATCCAAAGGATAAGGGATAAGATGCCCTTATGGCGGGAGTCCCGCAGCTGGAGACCCCCGGGATCATGCACAAAGGGGGAGCCGCGTGCATGATCCCGGGGGTCCCCAGCTCCGGGACTCCCGCGATCAGGCATCTTATCCCCTATCCTTTGGATAAGGGATAAGATGTTTAAGCACCGGAGTACCCCTTTAAGGCAATATGCGCCTAATAGTATCCAATGCAGTAGCATACATTAAAACAGAAACAACTTACAATTGCGTGGTCTGCAATGGCAAGAGATACTCAACTCCAAGTGCAGTTGTGCACCTATATTGGGGTGGAGCTCCTGCACTTGTGGTCCGTTGCTATGGGCGATCCCCAGCATGAAAATATGCATACAATGGAGAATGCCTGCAAACGGTCACGAGTACCACAAGGGCATCCTACACATGATAAACGTGTGGATGCATGAAATTTAAACATTAGACAAATTCACCAATGTGGTCTAAAATGGCAGATAATCCTCAACCCCAAGTGCAGTTGTGCACTGTTACCTGGGGTAGTGGTCCTGCATTTATGGACATCAATATAGGTTCACTACTGTGGTAGCTGTAACAATGACATTAACTAACCCTCAAAACTGATGTTAAAATTTAGACATTAGCCAGTATATCCTTATATTAAGGACATACCTGAGCCCGCACACCAACGCCAAGGTTTCTCAGATGGTACGAGTCCTAACAACTAACCTACCTGTGCATGATAGGCAAAACCAGGAACCAAATTACAGCAGTATTAGGCCTAGGCTTGTAGACTGCTCCCAAGTTAGCTCCAGTGTGACTATGCACACATACAATGGGAGAGGGAGGGACAGGCTACAAGCCCCACCCTGGTTGGCTAGATATAGTGCCGGCCTCACAGGTGAAACCTTAATGCTACCCAGTATGATAAAAAGGGTGCATTAGTATAAACTTTAGACATGAAACAACTTACAATTGCGTGGTCTGCAATGGCAAGAGATACTCAACCCCAAGTGCAGTTGTGCACCTATATTGGGGTGGAGTTCCTGCACTTGTGGTCCGTTGCTATGGGCGATCCCCAGCATGAAAATATGCATGCAATGGAGGATGCCTGCAAACGGTCACAAGTACCACAAGGGCATCCTACACATGATAAACGTGTGGATGCATGAAATTTAAACATTAGACAAATTCACTGATGTGGTCTAAAATGGCAGATAATCCTCAACCCCAAGTGCAGTTGTGCACTGTAAGCTGGGGTAGAGGTCCTGCATTTATGGACCACAATATAGGTTCACTAATGTGGTAGATGTAACAATGACATTAACTAACCCTCAAAACTGATGTTAAAATTGAGACATTAGCCAGTATATCCTTATATTAAGGACATACCTGAGCCCGTACACCAAAGCCAAGGTTTCTCAGATGTACGGGTCCTAACAACTAACCTACCTGGAACCAAATTACAGCAGTATTAGGCCTAGGCTTGTAGACTGCTCCCAAGTTAGCTCCAGTGTGACTATGCACACATACAATGGGAGAGGGAGAGACAGGCTACAAGCCCCACCCTGGTTGGCTAGATATAGTGCCGGCCTCACAGGTGAAACCTTAATGCTACCCAGTATGAAAAAAAGGGTGCATCAGTATAAACTTTAGACAAATTCACTGATGTGGTCTAAAATGGCAGATAATCCTCAACCCCAAGTGCAGTTGTGCACTGTAAGCTGGGGTAGAGGTCCTGCAGATATTGACACCTACTGTATACCCGATGAACTGGTGCTATCACTTGGGAAATACATTTGACTTCTTACAACAAACTCATTTGTACACTATATTGTATATGAAAAGGCATATTACATTGTTCTCTTGTATTAACCCATTAAGGACCGAGCCCTTTTTCACCTTAAGGACCGGAGCGTTTTTTGCAATTCTGACCACTGTCACTTTAAACATTAATAACTCTGGAATGCTTTTAGTTATCATTCTGATTCCGAGATTGTTTTTTCGTGACATATTCTACTTTAACTTAGTGGTAAAATTTTATGGTAACTTGCATCCTTTCTTGGTGAAAAATCACCAAATTTGATGAAAAAAATGAAAATGTTGCATTTTTCTAACTTTGAAGCTCTCTGCTTGTAAGGAAAATGGATATTCAAAATATTTTTTTTGGGGTTCACATATACAATATGTCTACTTTATGTTTGCATCATAAAATGTATGAGTTTTTACTTTTGGAAGACACCAGAGGGCTTCAAAGTTCAGCAGCAATTTTGAAATTTTTCACAAAATTTTCAAACTCGCTATTTTTCATGGACCAGTTCACGTTTGAAGTGGATTTGAAGGGCCTTCATATTAGAAATGCCCCATAAAAGACCCCATTATAAAAACTACACCCCCCAAAGTATTCAAAATTACATTCAGTAAGTGTATTAACCCTTTAGGTGTTTCACAGGAATAGCAGCAAAGTGAAGGAGAAAATTCAAAATCTTCATTTTTTACACTCGCATGTTCTTGTAGACCCAATTTTTGAATTTTTGCAAGGGGTAAAAAGGAGAAACTTTTTACTTGTATTTGAAACCCAATTTCTCTCGAGTAAGCAAATACCTCATATGTCTATGTTAATTGTTCAGCGGGCGCAGTAGAGGGCTCAGAAGGGAAGGAGCGTCAAATGGTTTTTGGGGGGCATGTCACCTTTAGGAAGCCCCTATGGTGCCAGAACAGCAAAAAAACACACATGGCATACCATTTTGGAAACTAGACTCCTCAGGGAACGTAACAAGGGGTAAAGTGAACCTTAATACCCCACAGGTGTTTCACGACTTTTGCATATGTAAAAAAAATAAAAAAATTTTTACCTAAAATGCTTGGTTTCCCAAAAATTTTACATTTTTAAAATGTGTAATAGCAGAAAATACCCCCCAAAATTTGAAACCCAATTTCTCCCGATTCAGAAAACACCCCATATGGGTCTGAAAATTGCTCTGCTGGCGCACTACAGGTCTCAGAAGAGAAGGAGTCACATTTGGCTTTTTGAAAGCAAATTTTGCTCTGGGGGCATGCCGCATTTAGGAACCCCCTATGGTGCCAGAACAGCAAAAAAAAAACACATGGCATACCATTTTGGAAACTAGACCCCTCGGGGAAAGTAACAAGGGGTAATGTGAACCTCAATACCCTACAGGTGTTTCACGACTTTTGCATATGTAAAAAATGTTTTTTATTTTTTACCTAATATGCTTGGTTTCCCAAAATTTTTACATTTTTAAAAAGGGTAATAGCAGGAAATACCCCCCAAAATTTGAAGCCCAATTTCTCCCGATTCAGAAAACACCCCATATGGGGGTGAAAAGTGCTCTGCTGGCGCACTACAGGTCTCAGAAGAGAAGGAGTCACATTTGGCTTTTTGAAAGCAAATTTTGCTCTGGGGGCATGCCGCATTTAGGAAGCCCCTATGGTGCCAGGACAGCAAAAAAAATAACACATGGCATACCATTTTGGAAACTAGACCCCTCGGGGAACGTAACAAGGGGTTAAGTGAACCTTTATACCCCACAGGTGTTTCATGACTTTTGTATATGTAAAAAAAAAAATTTTTTTTTTACCTAAAATGCTTGTTTTCCCAAAAATTTAACATTTTTAAAAAGGGTAATAGCGGAAAATACCCCACAAAATTTGAAGCCCAATTTCTCCCGAGTACGGCGATACCCCATATGTGGCCCTAAACTGTTGCCTTGAAATACGACAGGGCTCCAAAGTGAGAGTGCCATGCGCATTTGAGGCCTAAATTAGGGATTGCATAGGGGTGGACATAGGGGTATTCTACGCCAGTGATTCCCAAACAGGGGGCCTCCAGCTGTTGTAAAACTCCCAGCATGCCTGGACAGTCAGTGGCTATCTGGCAATACTGGGAGTAGTTGTTTTGCAACAGCTGGAGGCTCCGTTCTGGAAACAGTGGTGTACCAGAGGTTTTTCATTTTTATTGGGGAGGGGAGGGGGGCTGTGTAGGGGTATGTGTATATGTAGTGTTTTTTACTTTTTATTTTATTTTGTGGTAGTGTAGTGTAGTGTTTTTAGGGTACAGTCACACGGGCGGGGGTTCACAGTAGTTTCTCGCTGGCAGTTTGAGCTGCGGCAGAAAATTTGACGCAGCTCAAACTTGCAGCCGGATACTTACTGTAATCCTCCGCCCATGTGAGTGTACCCTGTACGTTCACATTGGGGGGGGAACATCCAGCTGTTGCAAAACTACAACTCCCACCATGTACGGTCTATCAGTGCATGCTGGGAGTTGTAGTTTTGCAACCGCTGGAGGCTCCGTTTTGGAAACAGTGACGTACCAGACGTTTTTCATTTTTATTGGGGAGGGGAGGGGTTCTGTGTAGGGGTATGTGTATATGTAGTGTTTTTTACTTTTTATTTTATTGCGTGTTAGTGTAGTGTAGTGTTTTTAGGGTACAGTCGCATGGGAGTTGTAGTTTTGCAACAGCTGGAGACACACAGGTTGTGAAACACCGAGTTTGGTAACAAACTCAGTGTTTTGCAACCAGTGTGCCTTCAGCTGTTGCAAAAGCTGTTGCTGGGTCTTGTAGTTATGCAACAGCCGGAGGCATACTACATTGGCTGGGGATGCTGGGGATTGTAGTTATGCAACAGCTGGAGACACACTGGTTTACTACTTAACTCAGTGTGCCTTCAGCTGTTGCAAAACTACAACTCTCAGTAGTCACCGACAGCCAACGGGCATGCTGGGAGTTGTAGTTAAACCACCAGATGCACCACTACAACTCCCAGCATGCACTTTAGCTGATTGTGCAAGCTGGGAGTTGTAGTTACACAACAGCTGAAGGTACACTTTTACATAGAAAGAATGTGCCTCCAGCTGTTGCAAAACTACAAGTCCCAGCATGCCCATAAGGGCATGCTGGGAGTTGTGGTGGTCTGCCTCCTGCTGTTGCATAACTACAGCTCCCAGCATGCCCTTGTTGCATGCTGGGAGCTGTTGCTAAGCAACAGCAGGAGGCTGTCACTCACCTCCAACGATCCTCACCGCACAGCTCAGTCCCTCGTCGTCTCCGCCGCCGCCGCTGCTCCTGGGGCCCCGATCCCAACAGGGACGCCGGGGATCGGGGTCCCCAGCACCGGGGGTCGTCTTCCCGCACCCGCTCATGTCCTCCGGAAGAGGGGCGGAGCGGGTTGCGGGAGTGACACCCGCAGCAGGCGCCCTGATTGGTCGGCCGGTAATCCGGCCGACGAATCAGGGCGATCGTGAGGTGGCACCAGTGCCACCTCACTCCTGTAGACTCTGGCTGTTCGGGGCCGTCTCTGACGGCCTCGATCAGCCAGTAATTCCGGGTCATCGGGTCACTGGAGACCCGATTGACCCGGAATCCGCCGCAGATCGCTGGACTGAATCGCCGACATGGGGGGACATAATGACCCTCCTGGGCGATATGCCGGGATGCCTGCTGAACGATTTCAGCAGGCATCCGGCTCCGGCTCCCCTCCGGCTAGCGGTGGGGGCCGGAAATGCTCACGGCGTATCCATACGCCCTCGGTCCTTAAGGACTTGGAAACGGGGGCGTATGGATACGCCCTATGTCCTTAAGGGGTTAATTAAACCCTGCTGATTACTGATAATAAAATCAATGTCATACTGGTGTTAAAAACATGTTACCTACACAGAACGAGATAAACTGCTATGTGTCTTTGACATAGAACAAAAATATAAAAACTATGAGGCCTCTGAGGGAGCTTTTATGATTGATACTCTTAAAATGAGCCATGTTTACAGGCATATGGAGTCGGGAATGTATCTGTTATTCCCACTCAACAAGTAGCATATTTTCATGAAGTTCCACTCCGGCAGTTGTAGATTTATTGTTCTTCTCCTGGCAATTGTATTCTAATTAAAATCGTTTCACTGCTCAACAAAAATTAAGCAGGCAGAGCAAAGGTGTCAGCACTCGGCAATAATAAGAAACCAGGGATGCCTTAAATCACGCACACATATTGTGTGCACTCACAGTCCTGGAGCAATTACCAGATAACAGACACAGTGTGTACGTGTTCTAGCATCAGCGGAAGGTATGTTCCAGGAAACATTGTAATAATCAGCATTTCTATGTGTCTTCCATCCAGACGATAATTATCCTGATTTATTTTTACATACTCTACCGCAGTGCTGCCAGTGTCTATACAATACTGCAAGCTTGCTGATCAACTTCTTCCAGGACCTACAATCTATCTAGTGCTGAGTGTGCTACAATCTTTGGAAAAGAAAGTCTCTGTTTAAGGTAATCTAGTTAAGGTTTCTCAACTATGACTATTCAGGGTAATCAACAGGAAAATCATTATAATAAAGGAATGTTTGTAGCGGTAATGGTGGCAATAACAGTGGCTTATAGGAATGGTTGATGCTCTGGTTGGTTGTTACAGCCATGGCAATAAATGTTGGCACCCCTGAAATGTTTCTATAAGATGAAGTATTTCTCACAGAAAAGGACTGCAGTAACACATGTTTTGCTACACACATGTTTATTCCCTTTGTGTGTATTGGAACTAAACCAAAAAAGGGAGGAAAAAAAGCAAATTGGACATAACGTAACACCAAACTCCAAAAATGGTCTGGACAAAATTATTGGCACCCTTTCAAAATTGTGGAAAAAAAAGATTGTTTCAAGCATGTGATGCTCCCTAAACTCACCTGGGGCAAGTAACAGGTGTGGGCAATATAAAAATCATACCTGAAAGCATATGAAAAGGAGAGAAGTTCACTTAGTCTTTGCATTGTGTGTCTGTGCGTGTCACACTAAGCATGGACAACAGAAAGAGGAGAAGAGAACTGTCTGATGACTTGAGAACCAAAATTGTGGAAAAATACCAACAATCTCAAAGTTACAAGTCCATCTCCAGAGATCTAGATTTGCCTTAGTCTACAGTGCGCAACATTATCAAGAAATTTGCAACCCGTGGTACTGTAGCTAATCTCCCTGGGTGTGGACGGAAGAGAACAATTGATGAAAGGTGTCAACGCAGGATAGTCCGGATGGTGGATAAGCAGCCCCAAACAAGTTTCAAAGATATTCAAGCTGTCCTGCAGGCTCAGGGAGCATCAGTGTCAGTGCAAACTATCCATCGACATTTAAATAAAATGAAACGCTATGGCAGAAGACCCAGGAGGACCTCACTGCTGACACAGAGACATAGAAAAGCAAGACTACATTTTGCCAAAATGAACTTGAGTAAGCCAAAATCCTTCTGGGAAAACGTTTTGTGGACAGATGAGAACTAGATAGAGCTTTTTGGTAAAGCACATCATTCTACTGTTTACCGAAAATGGAATGAGGCCTACAAAGAAAAGAATACAGTACCTACAGTGAAATATGGTGGAGGTTCAATTATGTTGTGGAGTTGTTCTGCTGCCTCTGGCACTGGGTGCCTTGAATGTGTGCAAGGCATCATGAAATCTGAGGATTACCAATGGATTTTGGGTCGCACTGTACAGCCCTGGGTCAGAAAGCTGGGTTTGCATCCGATATCTTGGGTCTTCCAGCAGGACAATGACCCCAAACATACATCAAAAAGCACCCAGAAATGGATGGCAACAAAGCACTGGAGAGTTCTGAAGTGACCGGCAAAGAGTCCAGATCTAAATCCCATTCAACACCTGTGGAGAGATCTTAAAATTGCTGTTGGGAAAAGGTGCCCTTCCAATAAGAGAGACCTGGAGCAGTTTGCAAAGGAAGAGTGGTCCAACATTCCGCCTGAGTGGTGTAAGAACCTTATTGATGGTTATAGGAAGCCACTGATTTCAGTTATTTTTTCCAAATGGTGTGCAACCAAATGTTAAGTTAAGGGTGCCAATAATTTTGTCTTGCCCATTTTAGAAGCTTGGTGTGACATGATGTCCAATTTGCTTTTTTTCCTCCCTTTTTTGGTTTAGTTCCAATGCACACAAAGGGAATAAACATGTGTATAGCAAAAACATGTGTTACTGAAATCCTTTTTCTGTGAGAAATACTTTATATTCTTGAAAAATTTCAGGGGTGCCAACATTTACAGCCATGACTGTATTTGCAAATAAGTCTCTGTTTTGATAAACATTATGCAAACACATCAAAAAAACTTAAAAAGGACCATGCTCAAGTGATAAATATACTATGAATAGTAAGAATGCTAGCATGAAACTTGTCTACCCTTTGGAATAATGCTTGAATAGTCTGGTAGGATCTACACTGTTCCAGAGATGTCCTGCACCCTCTATAAATTCCCACTTCACAGGTGTGAAAGGAGCATGCATGTAAAAAAATGTTTACCTGGTACCAAACTTGGGAAAGCTTTATGAAAAAGAATAAAAGTAAATAAACGTGAAATGGAAGGGAATAAAAAAAAAAGTGAGATGGTATAATTCAGACTTAGAAGTGGAAATCAAATACAAAATTAACCTCTCAATGAACACTTCTTTACTGGAATTGATTAGCTGTGTATATCTTGGGACTTTCAAAGCTGTGTTTCTCTCTCAAAAAAAAAAAAAATGATAATTTCAAATCTATGTTGCAAAATAATACTGACATTTTGCAATTTTTTATTATGGCCACTCAGCCTAATAATACAGCAGTGTCCTCCTTTTCCTCACAGATAGGATTATATAGAAAGGTGACATAACAATTTGCTTCCACAGTAAAATAATGTATTTTTTCTAAAAAAACTAAACTAAACAATAATAATTATAATTATTATTATTATTATTATTATTATTATATTCTTTATTATTCAATAACTGGGTCACAGGATGATGCAAAAGTTACATTGTGCAAGAATCCACTTGGATCATAAAATGCAGAGAAGTGGCAACCTCAATATAGTTGCCCAAAATATATTTAAATTCCTCCAATATTTAAACCCTCACAAGGGTCTTTATCAAGCAAACTAAATTTGGCTACATACAAGATATAAAGTACAGTTGTCCACCAAATTAAAATGGCCTCAGGCTACAATATTTTTTACATTTTCTTTTATTCTTTATCATACATTGGTGTTTTCTTGACCATTGTAACTTGAAAACATACTCAACATTCAATGCTACAGGCAGTCCAAATCGATAGTTTTGAAAATTAATGGATTACTAAAGTGGATGCACAAATTGGCTAGTAGTGCATCTCTAAATTGCAGGTGGATTTTATTTATCTGATACACTGGAAAAGCCTTTCCTACATTTAAAGGTGATTTACAGTAATTTAAAGTGATGTACAGCTCTTTATGACTTCTATAAATTAGGAATTGCTTTATCTCTATATTTTCAACTTACAATGGTTGTCCTGAAACCAATTAATATTTTAATATTTTAACTTGAGGGACAATCAATATTATTAGAGACGAGCGAATCGAATTGGACGAAGTCGAATTCGTTTGGAATTTCATAACAAAAATTTGATCTGATCGAATCGGAACTTTTACTCGATTTGACATAATGAATTTCTTCATTAACGACACCCGCTGCGATCGCCCTGTATCGATGTGAGCGGCTTTCTCCTGTGCTAGCATCTCTGCAATAGATAGGACGATCTCAGCGAGTGTCAGGAGTGACACCCGCTGTGATCTCTCCTTTACTGCAGGTACTACTGCTCCCAACATGGAGCACACTCTGCTTTAACAGACAGATTACAACGAATGTAACTTATGACACTTGTTGGTCCCACTGTAGTATGAGTATATGGCGTATAAATACCTATTATTCATATTTCCCGGAGAGAGTTGTGATTGGCTGGAACCATCTGGCTAATCACAGCTCTCTGCGGAAAATATGAATAAGTGATGTGAATTCTATTCACATCACTGGCCAGCAGGAGTATAGTGCAGTGATGTGAACACAGGAGAATGCCGCTTCATCTCTGCAATAGATAGGATGATTGCATCAGTGGTCAGGAGTGACACCCGGGGCGATCTGTCTATTAGTACAGGTACTACAGCTCCCATCATGGAACAGTCTGTTACATGCTGGGAGTCGTAATACCACCTAAAAAATATTGAAACACTTGAACACTTTACTGAACACAATATAACATATATTACTAATTAAAAAAATTATTATAAAAAATATATTATTTTTACATGTAAATGGCCTCTTTCTACATTTTTATTACTGTTGGCTACATTTTTAGGTCCCTGCTCGCCCACATAAATTGATCCCTGTTTAAAAATGAACATTAACATTTTTGAGGGACCAGAAAATTCAGCACTCACTATTAAATATGAATGAGGAGTGCATTTCATAATTTTTCTTTCTAGTTTTTGTTCAAAATCATAATTTCTTTTTTATTTTCACTTTACTTTTTTAGCCCCATTTATTTACATTTTTCGGGCATTTAGATGTGCTGCCATGAATAATTGCAGGGGTCAGAGACGAGACGAGGACAGGGACATGAGTAATATGTATAATAAAGTTGGCAAAAAAAAGGCTGAGTTTCCCTCATTTACCAAAAATCCATAATTGTACAGAGGTCTTCTATCAGATATGAAAGATACTTCAAATTGTAATTTGCGGAGGCAGATGGCCGGGACAATAATGTATGTATGTATTTAACCCTTTAAGTACTCAGCCCATTTAGGCCTTAAGGACTCAGATAATTTAATTTTTTACGTTTTCGTTTTTTCCTCCTCTCTTTCAAATAATCATAACTCTTTTATATTTTCATCCACAGACTAGTATGAGGGCTTGTTTTTTTTTGAGTTGTCCGTTGTAATGCCATCACTCACTTTACCATAAAATGTATGGTGCAACCAAAAAAATACTATTTCTGTTGGGAAATTAAAAACAAAACCGCAATTTTGCAGATTTTGGAAGGTTTCGTTTTCACGCTGTACAATTTACGGTAAACATGACATGTGCTCTTTATTCTTTGGGTCAATACGATTAAAATGATTCACATGGTAACACTTTTCTATTACTGTTACACTTAATAAAAATCGCAAACTTTTCAACCAAATTAGTAGATTCTGACTTTGATCCTGATGCTACCTTCTGGAATTTGAGCCCGATTTTGATTTAGGACCACATTTCTGACCTGTATTTTACCTCTGATGTGCATCTCTGTTGCTGACATTGCTAGCTAGACTATCTTTCCCTCTGCTATACTAGGTTCCCTGTGCGCTTAGCTAGAAAGGAACTATAATCTAGTTGGGGCTGCAGTAGGGACCACCACATTTTAGGGTGGAAACTCAGAGTCGTAGGGACATGAGTGCTGGTGAAGATTAAGGCTGCACATCCTTGTTGCCTACATTACATCTGGGCTCAGTACATGTGCAATAAAAGTTTTTAATGAGACTACATCAAGTTAATCAAGAATTGCATTATCCATGTAGTTTTAGATAAAAAAATAAATCAATAAATAATTGACTACACTTACCTACATCTTGCATCTAGAAACATTCTGTGTTCTTGATGTTGCGTTGTTAAGATCATTAGAGGTAAACATCGCAATTTTGTTTCACATTGGGGAATAAAGACATATCTTTGGAAAGCTTTATAGGTCATTTCACATCAACGCATTTTACAGTTGTTTTTCTAACATATATAAGACTTTAAAAGTTATAAAACAACTTTTGTTTATTAAAATAAGCAATAGACTAACTGATATAATTTGATGGGAATGATAAGATTAATGTTGAGAAAGATAATAAATGCTCCATCAGCAGGGGATTGCATGCAACATATGTCGGAAATAGCTGAAAGTACGGGTGGTAAACAGCATCCCACTTTCTCACTTTTGTGACCAATAACTGTCTCTTACCTTCGAGTATGTGCTATATGTTCTTAACAGAGTAATGATCTTGAAAATCACCCACAGATGTTTCTTCAGAAGTGTCTGCAATGAGGTTGTGTTGCTTGTAAGCAATTACATTTTAAATAGAAACAGAGGCGCTAGCTGCTTGGCGATGTTGCTGATATATATTATGACTGTCAGAGAAATGAAAGCACATGCTTTGCTGTCTTTGATAACACTGTCACCAACAAAGCAGACAAGTCTACTTGTATATGCTAGACATGTTCTCAGAAAAATAAGATTCTATTTGCTCAGAATGTAACTTGAATGATGCAAAGGATGGAGGGTGGACTTTCATTTCTAGAAGGTTAAAAAGTTTTTTTTTTACTTGGTAACACTGAAGATGTAAGTCATTTTCACAGAATAGATCCTATTGGAGTCAGTACCGCAGCAAGACAAGGTATTGGTACCCATAAACCCAACGATATGCCACTGTTATTAATAAAAATAAAATAAAAAACACTTTACAACGACCAATAACATTATATCACTGTAAAAGGCACATGCAATAATGCTGCCACACCATTACCCCACCACATGGTGGTGACTAAATAAAACCATTTACACTGATGATGATGAATACAAATCAGAATACGCAGACCAAAATAACCACCATAAGTTGAACATATCATGATAGATGCCAGTTGGGCTACTGTTCATTAATAAAAAGTATGTGAGCTGGACTTACCTGACCTCTTGACATGCTGGGGAATGCCCCTGGGCTTATGAGTCGTATTTGCACAATAACAAAAACTTACATCTCACTAATGGAAAGAACAATGCAGAAAAAAACAGTATGGCTGGAATTCTAATGACTAGTCATATCTAGCAAGGGGTAAATTTTGTGTATTTAAATACAAGGCTAAGCCAGGCACAATGTTTCCAGGAGTGCACCTGTAAGATTATTAGTGGAACATAGAGGGATTTTATGTGGCTTCAGTAGACCTGGTCATTAAAATGGTTTTTCTGGAGGTAAAAAAAAAATGTGTTGCATTTATATGTGTCGGTGTTGGGGGGGGGGGGGGGTAGGAAATAAAAAAAGAAGTGACAATACTTTTCCAATAGCATCAATCCTGTTAAAATAATCTGACATTTTCATCCATGGAAGAGGGGGGTGGGGAATAGCATCTCAATGTGTAAAGCAGTGAAAAATGTAATAACCTGCAGAATTAAGCTAACTTGTTAGTTTAGACATATAGTGCACTGCATTACAAAAAATCTCTTGAGAAAATTGCAATTTAATTTTAACTACACCTCACAAATACTTTTTCAGCTATAAAATAAAGTTTATGGTAAAATAAAAACAGGCTTTACAAGGTACAACTGGTCCTGCCAAAACTAGCCCTGATATGGCTCTGTATATGGAAAATTGAAATATTGATGGCTATTACAAGATGAGAAGGAAAAATGTTACCACAAAAATAAAATAAAAAAATTGTCTGTTTCCTCAAAGGGCTAACCACATATTGTGCCCCCTTGTTTTTTTGTTTAGTTTTTTTAATGAACTCCTCGAGGACACAGAACGAACATATTTGTCCTGGCTGCTGATGCCCACCATTAACCCTTCAGATGCCATGATCAATAATGATCACGATATCTAAAGCATAGGGGCAGCTTTGAGAGACTAATCAGACAAATCGCAGCGTGATCACGGGGGTCTGATGAGTCAAAATGGCATTTTCAAATAGAAACAGAGTTGGTAAGCTGCTTTACAATGTCTCCTATATATATTATGACTGTCACAGAATTTAAAGCACATTCTTTGCTGTCTTTGATAACACTGTCACCAAGAAAGCAGACAAATAAGTCGGGCTTTGAGAGACTAATCGGACCATAATGCAGCATGTTCCCAAACAAGGAGCCTCCAGATGTTGCTAAACTATAACCCCATGATGATGGGGTTGTAGTATAGCAACACTTGGAGACTTCCTGTTACGGAAGACACTGCCAGAAAGAGTCTATGAGAGCAAAGCTATGCTCACCACACTGGCTCCATGTTGTAGCTTTGTCTCTAATGATGTCATCACTAGAGGCCGAGCTTTTAAGAGACCAAACTCCAACAGGAAATACCCAGATAGCCTGGCAGGTATGCACTAAAATCACCTTATGGTGGTAACCCCTTATATGAAGCCATATAGTGAATGGAGTAAACGTTAAAAAAAATCTAAGTTTTAATTTACAGATTTTTGAATTCATCACATCCTGGGGAGAAAAGGAATAAAAAGTCATGAACAAGTCACATATATTCAAAAGTGGTACCCTCATACTGCTTATACTGGGGGGGGGGGGAAATTATAGGTCTCAGAAAATGGCTATTTTAAACATACCTATTGTGTTCAAAACATTGGCACTGGTTTACTATTGTAAACCCAACATGTTTTGTCAGGTTGTGCACCAGATTCTGGCGCATTGCACCAGAAATTCTGTCTGCGCCAGAATTTGCGCCAGAGTTGAAAATACCCTGACTAAATCTCCATTTTACTGAAAAAAAACAAAAATGGGACATGGCTGTCAGGGGAAAGAGGGCATGGCCCCAACATTTTTACAAAAACCCAACATATTTACTAAAGTTTTCACAGAAAATGTGGTGGATTTGAGCTGAGGAAAACCACACAGATGAGAGCATTTGTAAATAAAAAAGCAAAGTGTAGCGAAAAGTGCAAAATGTAGGAAAAAATTGTAGAGCATTAAAACCCACAAAGAAAATTATACTCCACTCTTAGTAAATCAGGGCCAATGACTTAGTTTAAAAGCAGTACAATAATAGAAAAGCATGTAACCATGGATATCGTTTTAATCGTATTGACCCGGTTAGTTTTACCGTAAAGTCTACTGCATAAAAATGTGGTTTTCTTTTTAACCAACTATTTTTTTTCACCATACATTTTATGATAAAAGGTATCATTACAAAGTATAATAATAAGAGAGTTATAGTTTTTAAAAATTAGTGAAGGAAAAAAATGAAAATGGAAAAATTAAAATTGGTGTGCCCTAAGGCCAAAATGTGATTTGCCGTAAGAGGTGTAACACTTTCCTCCTGAACACTTACCCTCTAATATATTTAAAGATTTCAATTATGTATCTTCTCCCCCCCCCCCTCCCTTACACATTTAGAAGGTGAACTAATGGTGGTCTGGAACAGAAGAAGATTCTTTGCACTGGGGCTACCTGTTGTTTGCTTCCCTGCTGGAGTGAGAAGAATTAACATCCTCCGCAAAACATGCAACTAGGAATACTCTACAGCTATATTATCTGTCATGATGCAGCCTACCCTTGAGGATGCAGCTTTTTTTTTTGCATTTTCATTTTTTCCTCCTTGCCTTTCAGTAGCCATAAGTCTTTCGATTTTTCACTTACAGGGCCAAATAAGGACTCGTATTTATGAAGGACCAATTGCACTTTTTAATGCCATTATTAATTTTACCAAAAAATGTATGGTGAACCTAAAAAAAAAAAAATGGGACAAAGTTAAGACAAATTTTACAAATTTTGGGGGGTATAATTTTTACACAGTGAATTGCACACTTTAAATGACATGTTATATTTATTCTGTAGGTCCTTCTGATTACAGTGGTACCCAATTTATATATTTTTTATCTTACTAGTTTTACTTTTCGTAAGAAAAGGAGTATGCTTAAAAATGGCTTCTTCTGACCCCTATAACACTTTTTTTTTTCCGTGAGCTGTAGTTTAGTTTACTTACTGGAGGAGATGGTATATCTAAAAATTGTGATGTTGAACTTAACAAATGCTTTACTTGTAACAGTCAGTTATGCTTGTGGCAGTTCTCACAAAGAGGAACTAAACTTGGTACACAATAAGTGCAGCTTGGACCAAACTTAAAATTTCCAACTTTGCTTCCTAAGCTTTTCTCTTGCGGCTAACTATACACAATCATCCTTTTGTTGCTTGTATCTATGGGTCTCTCTTTATATACAGATCTTTTATCCTCGCTATCAGTGATCTCTATTCACATAAAATGGCTCTGCTCAACAGCTACTCACTGATGCACTTTAATCCTACTCCAGGATTTCCTACTTTCATGGCACATAGCTCTGTATGTCTGCTATGGGATACCTACTCCTCTTCCCAAACTCGCAATGCTTATAATACACTTGCCTCTCTATTCCAGAGGCACTTTTACCTGATGTTCTCTCAGTAGGAATTGCATGACACAACCATTCTTGGGATTAAGGCACCTATACATGTGACACCACAATATTCACTCTACATACAAGTATGTGATGCTTACAGGGTTGTCACCATGACCAATCACCATGAACTCTTCCATTTTCCCAGGGCTCTAAAATATATAGTCGTATTTTATCCTGTGTAGGGTGATCTTAAATGATGAGTTAACCATATGAACTAACTGCATATGTTAGCCTTGTTCTTTATTTATACTTTATTCACACTATATCTGTAGTTGTCACAAACCCTTAGTAATTCTGGAGGTTACCAATTCATATAAGCAACTGCTAAAGTTGGATTAAACTCACTGTTGACATGTTTGTACAGTGGTCCCTCGAATTACGATGGCCCTGACATACGTTTTTTTCGACATACGATGGCCTCTCAGAGGCCATCGTATTTTGAAGTAATTATCGACATACGATACTTTTTGCGGGGTCATCACTGTGATTTTACTTACCAGTGTGGGCTGCCGGGCGCAGTGGTGTGGGTTGCCATGGTGTGGGGTGCCGTTGTGCGGGTTGCTGGGGTGCCGTGCTGCGGGGTGCCGTTGTGCCGGAGTCCTCCTCTTGATGCTGATTGGCGAATCCGCAGTCATGTCATGACAGTGACGTCGCCAGCCTGTGTCTGCGCAGCCATTTGAGGAGCGCTGCACGTGAGGAGAAGACGTGAGGAGCTGGTGAGTATGACTTAGTAGCTCACTCACATGGTGGAGTCGTTAACCCCTCACCCGTCAGCAGCGTTAATGCTGCCGCGGGGTGAGGGGTTAACGCTACCGCTGCCATGGGGTGAGGGGTTAACTTTACCCCTCACCCCATGGCAGTGGTAGCGTTAACCCCTCACCCCACGGCAGTGTTATTGCTGCCGCGGGGTGAGAGGTTAACGCTACCGCTGCCATGGGTTGATGGGTTAACTTAACCCCTCACCCAATGGCAGCCGCAGCGATAGCCCCCTCTCCCCAGGACATAACAGCAGAGAACCCAGGCCTGAGCACAAGGCCCTCCAGGCCTGGGCCAAAGACCCCCAGGCCTGGGCAAAAGACACCCAGGCCTGGGCAAAGGACCCCCAGGCCTGGGCAAAAGACTCCCAGGCCTGGGCACAAAGCCCCCGAGGCCTGGGCCAAAAATCCCCAGGCATGGGCACAAACTGTAAGGACATGGTTTATCTGTACTTTGTGTGGTTATTTTTACTTACTTTGGGTTGAAATTTCATGGACTCAGGAACCAATTACCAGTTTTCCATAGAGATATGTACTCAACATATGATGGTCTCAGGGCTCCGGAACCAATTACCAGTTTTCTATAGACATATGTACTCAACATATGATGGTTTCAACATATGATTGTCCTCTCGGAACCAATTACCATCATATGTTGAGGGACCACTGTACTTCCTTAACCCCTTAAGAATGCATGGATTTTTTTTTATTTTTGCACTTTCATTTTTCCTCCTTGCCTTCTAATAATCATAATGCTTTCATTCCATATGAGGGCTTGTTTTTGTGTCACCAAATGTACTTGGTAATAAGCTAGTTGAATGAAGTAGAAAGAAGTCGCACTCACCAACCAGGAGCAGTATACAAAGTCTTGTCCTTTATTCACACCGGCAGAGTGGAACAATAAAACACGGTCACTCACGTGGGGAGCGAGAGCAGCCGCTCTCAGGATGCGGGGGGCACACCATCAGAGGCGACTAGTTTCGCGTCATGGCTTGACGCTTCTTCCGGCCAATAAGGTGTACGCCTACCTGCACAGGTGGGTAAGTATTTATACAGCTTAAAACAGAGGGGGGGCGTGGTGACCGTAACACATTACTATAGTGTGTAAAAAGAAAACCGCATACCATTTTAAAATCATGACATAGCATGAACAATACTTAAAACAAAACCACCTAACAGAGGTAGCCGATTCACAGAAAAGCTGACAGATCTTGTTTGTCATTCATCCCCGTCGGTCCCATGGCTTTTAGCCTAACAATCCAGAACGCCTCCCGACGTAGGAGGAAGGCGTGCTTATCTATGCCGACGGGGACGTTCTCTATTCTCTCGAGTCCGGCAAATTTGAGCCCCTCGCTCACACCACCATGACATTCATTCATATGAGCGATGAAGCGAGGGGACCCCTTACTCGATCGAAGAGAGTAGAGGTGCTCTCTCACACGTGCATTCAATTTTCGCTTAGTTTTGCCAACATAGTACCTTCTGCATGGGCATATCAAGCAATACACTATGTGAGTTGATTGGCAGGTGATTAACTGGTTAACAAACACATTGACATCTCCAACGGAAAAGTTCCTTTTTGACAGGTTAAATTTGCAGAATTTGCAATTTCTGCAAGGGAAGTTTCCCTTAGGTGTAATTTTGTTTAATCAGTGATCTCCTCCATCTTGAGACTTTTTATTTTTATTTTATTTTTTTTATTACATCTCCTATGGTGGTGGATTTTCTGAATGTAATGATAGGCTTTTCCTTTGCTTCCTCCTCTAATTCTTCATCATTATCAAAATGGAATCAGTTATCAAAAATACTTTTCTTTATCAAATGATTAATAGGTGAGTTTGCAAAGGAAAAGACAATGTGTTAATAATTTTTTTGAAGCTTGTTAATTTTCCCTTTGTTTTTTTGGGGCCAATAGTTCTTCCCTATCTCTCATTTCTGCTTGCAGGAATTGAAAATTCTGCAAATTTAACCTGTCAAAAAGGAACTTTTCTGTTGGAGGTGTCAATGGGGGAGATTTATCAAAGGATTTAGACTGGTTTTTCTTGTCTAAATTTGTCGCACAGAAAGTCGCAGTCTAAATCTGTGCGACTTTTCTGCGACTTTTGCGCTAGAGGATTTTTAGAACATGATGCATGCAAGTCTATTTTAGACTGAAATGCATTGAAAAATGCATTGGTGCTGAATTTATCAAGTGCGACTTTTCAGCGACAAGTCGCATAGGCTGAAAGTACGCCGAAATGTCAGACCATGTTGGAGCAGGTTTATATATAGACTAAAGCATAGATCATGCAGTCTGTGCACAGAATTTATCAAGAGCCCTGCGCCATTTGATAAATTCGGTGCACAATAGACCAGACTAACCCTCTGTAGTTTGGTCTATATTGATGCGGGACATAGACAACTTTGATAAATCTCCCCCAATGTGTTTGTTAACCAGTTGATCACCTGCCAATCAACTCACATAGTGTATTTCTTGATATGCCCATGCAGAAGGTACTATGTTGGCAAAACTAAGTGAAAATTGAATGCACGTGTGAGAGAGCACCTCTACTCTCTTCGATCGGGTAAGGGGTCCCCTCTCTTAATCGCTCATATGAATGAATGTCATGGCGGTGTGAGCGAGGGGCTCAAATTTGCCGGACTCGAGAGAATAGAGAACGTCCCCGTCGGCATAGATAAACAAGCCTTCCTCCTACGTCAGGAGGAATTCTGGATTATTAGGCTAAAAGCCATGGGACCAACGGGGATGAATGACAAACAAGATCTATCAGCTTTTCTGTGAATCGGCTACCTCTGTTAGGTGGTTTTGTTTTAAGTATTGTTCATGCTATGTCATGATTTTAAAATGGCATGTGATTTTCTTTTTACACACTATAGTAATGTTTTACGGTCACCACGCCCCCCCCCCCCCCCCCCCCCGCCCCGCTCTGCTCTGTTTTAAGCTGCATAAATACTTACTCACTTGTGCAGGTAGGCGTACACCTTATTGGCCGGAAGAAGCGTCAAGCCGTGACGCAAAACTAGTCGCCTCTGGTGGTGTGCCCCCGCATCCTGAGAGGGCCTGCTCTCGCTCCCCACGTGAGTGACCGTGTTTTATTGTTCCACTCTGCCGGTGTGAATAAAGGACAAGACTTTGTATACTGCTCCAGGTTGGTGAGTGCGACCTCTTTCTATTCATTCAACTAGCTGATACAAGTTACTTTCATCTCGTGGTCTGCACCTCCACGCAGCAGGTATTGTCTACTCCGAGGTCACAGCAGCATACCTATCCCATATGCTATAGTTGGCTAATAGGATACAGCAGTGCCGGGTGTCATACTTGCTCTTGCAAACAATGTACTTTGTAATAACATTACTCATTTTACCACAAAAGCTACTATAAAAAAAATCAGCAAATTTTTGGAGTTTCCATTTCTATGGAGTGCATTTTTAGGTACATTTTTATTATTCTGTAGGTCTATATGATTACAATGATACCCAACTTATATTGGTTTTGTTTGCTTCAAATTGTCCTCTTCTGACCCCTATAATTCTTAAATTTTTTCATATATGGGCCTGTATTAAAGCTAATTTTTTTTGTGTTGTGCTCTGTACTTTTTATCTTTATTTTTGTTTAGATGGGACTTTCTGATCGCTTTTCATAAATTTTATACTGGTATATAAAGTTACCAAATATACACAATTTCTGGTCTTTGGGGTTTGTTTATGTTTATGCCATAGACGGTGCTGTTTAATTAATGTTATATTTTAACAGTTTAGAAATTTACACACGCAGTGACGCCACATACATTAATGTTTATTTTTGTTTACATAATTTTTTTTTTAAAACAGAAAAAAGGGTGAGATTCAAAGTTTTATTAGAGAATGGGTTAATTCCCATTTATAAACTTATTTTTCACAAATTTTTGGTCACCATAGGAGACTATTACATGCAATCTATAGATTGCAAACACTAAAAAATGCTGTGACATACAACAGCATTGATCAGTGTTATTGACGCTTCAGTGCTCCAGGCTGTTATGGCTTCCTGGACCATTGGAACACTGATCGAATGGCAAGGAGGAAGGTAAGAGGCCTTTAGCCATCCTCTCAGCTGATCGAGATCTCACAAATTTTCTGCTGGTGTCCCAATCAGCTCCATTGAGCTACTGGAAGTAAATTGTTCACGCTTTAGATGCAGCAATCAACTTTGATTGTGGTGTCTAAGTGGTAATGCTGAGGTTAATGTCAAAGTAACAGCAACATTCGGATAAGATTGGTGCTGATGTCTCAAAATTATGAAGAAATACTTTTTTTAAATATTGAAAAGTTGAAAAATGTATCATTTGGGAGCTGCAACAGGATTAGTGACAGTATCTCAAAATATACAAAAAAGAAAGAAAGGTTGCAGCAGCACTCTTGGTTAAAAAAAAAGGAGGCTCTTAGTGTACTTTTTGATCAAAACGTGTCCCCCATCCACCACACGGAGGTGGCCTCATTTCGGAGTTCTCAAAATATTGAATAAATAGTAAACAGAAAAGAAATCTCTTTTGTAAATATTTAAAAGTAAAATTCTCCCTTTTTTGAGTTACAACAGGTTTTGAGTCTGTTAAGTGAAGACGCCATAGATGTTTCTAAGCATTCCACAAATTCTACCTTTTTGGGAGTAGCAACAAAAGAAATAGATTAGTATGAACTTATTATCCCTGTCTGGTAGTAGCAGCAGCAAGGGTGGTGGTGGGCTGGTGGTAGTTGTAGTTAGCAGACAGCAGGCAATGGTGGACTGGTGGAAGTTGTAGTATCCAGCATACAAGACAGCAGGCATTGGTAGACTGGTTGGAATAGTAGTAGTCAGCAGACAGCAGGCAGTGGTGGACTGTTGGGAGTTGTAGTAGCCAGCGGAGAGAAGGTGTGGTGGCAGTACTCTAATCAGCGGCATCTGGCACAGAAGGTTTAAAAGGGTACTCCGGTGGGGGAAAAAAGTCTTCAAATCAACTGGTGCAAGAAAGTTAAACAGCTTTGTAAATTACTTCTATTTAAAATCTTAATCCTTCTAGTACTTATCAGCTACTGTTTACTACAGATGTACTGCAGAGAAATTTGTGAATTTCTTTCCAGCCTGACCACAGTGCTCTCTGCTGACACCTCTGTCCATGTCAGTAACTGACCAGAGCAGAAGAGGTTTTCTATGGGGATATGATTCTAATCCGGACAGTTCGTGACACGGACAGAGGTGTCTGCAGAGAGCACTGTTGTCAGACAGAAAAGAAATTCACAAATTTCTCTGTGTTATACAGCAGCTAATAAGTACTGGAAGGATTAAGATTGCTTAATAGAAGTAATTTACAAATCTGTTTAACTTCCAGGCACCAGTTGATTTAAAAACATTTGTTTTTTACTTGTTTTCACTGGAGTTCCCCTTTAAATTCCTCACTAATTCATGCTAGATTCATTTTATTATACCTAATTTTTCCACATAGCTGACAATCCATACTTTCCATACTGGCTGAAAATCTTGTTCGCTTCGGGGTGATGACCCAGCCTGCTGAGCAGTGTGCTCTGATGCTACACTAGAGGGTGGACAAGACAGAACACTCATGGCAAACCGGGCAAAATATGGCAAATGGTCTAATCGGTTGATCCAGAACTCCATGAGGTTTGGGCTCATGTTGTCCATCAGAGAAAGGGCACAGCTTAAGTGTGCATCAACACAGTTGTTCAGGTGTTGGGGTACATCCCTTTGGGGACTATCCATGTCAAGGTGGAATAGCGGATGTAAAAACTTTGTCATCATGTACTCCAACGTGAAGATGATGCTGCTGCCTGCTGCAGATGGAGTGGTGTGTCAAACTGTGTGGAAAATGGACCACTGTTTGGTAGGTGTTTGGTGTTGAAAAGCAGCGGCAAGCTGGCTGCATAGCTTCTACCTATAAAAATCCAATTTAGCCTCCTCTTCGGAATTTTTGCAATAATTCCGCATGATTACACAGAGCACATTTAAAAAGTGCTTTTATTCATTGAAACAGTTAACATTTGAATCCTCATTTAGAGGAGAACATTTTTTTTTTACTTCAATGGGGTTCCACAGCTGAATTATGCAAAAATACAAGAAATGAGATATTTTGGTGGAATACGGAATTTTAGGTGCGGAACGTCTAAAGCTAAAATTCTGCTATGTAAATGGGAAAGCAGAATCCCATTGAAGTTAATAGGGCTATAAACACATGCAGAATTCAATGCAGAAATCCATGTAGATATTCTGCCGGGTGAACATAGCCTAAGATCATAGCTGTTAAAGGACAACTGCAGCGTTATACAACTTCCACAGGATAGGGGATGAGTGTTTGATCACAGGGGGTCCAACCATTGAGACCACCCACGATCTCCTGAATGGGGCCATTAGCGCTCAGTGAGAGTGCTAATGCGTGTAGCGTCAACCTGGAGAGGTCAACGGTTACGCCCCCTCCCCCCAATAAAAATGAAAAACGTCTCATACAGCAGTGTTTCTAAAATGGATCCTCCAGCTGTTGCAAAACAACAACTTCCAGTATTGCCGGACAGCCATTGACTGTCCTGGCAGGCTGGGAGTTTTGCAACAGCTGGAGGCACCCTGTGTGGGAAACACTGACGTAGGGTTTTGGTGGAGACAAGCCCCATCCTTCCATCCGGGTCCGCCACTATTGCAAAGTCCTAATTTAGGCCTCAAATGTGCATGGCACTCTCGTATTTCAAGCCCTGTCGTATTTCAAGGCAACATTTTAGTGCCAGATATGGTATATTTCCGTACTCTTGAGCAATTGTGTTGCAAATATTGGGGGGATTTTTCTCCTTTTACCCCTTATGAAAAGGAAAAGTTAGAGGCTACACCAGCATGTTAGTGTAAAAAATAAAAATTTTTACACTAACACGCTGGTGTTGCCCCATACTTTTCATTTTCACAAGAGTTAAAAGGAGAAAAAGACCTCCAAAATTTGTATCGCAATTTCTCCTGATTACGGAAATACCCCATATGTGGACGTAAAATGCTCTGCGGACGCACAACAAGGCTCAGGAGTAAGAGCACACTATGTACATTTAAGGCCTAAATTGGTGATTTGCACAGGGGTGACTGATAGTTACATCGGTTCTGACATGAATGCAAATAAAAAAAAAACCACCCACGTGTGACCCCATTTTGGAAACTACACTGCTCACGGAACGTAACAAGGGGTATAGTGAGCCTTAACACCCCACAGGTCTTTGACTAATTTTCATTAAAATTGGACGTGAAAATTAAAAAAAATGTTTTTTCCCCTGAAATGCTGGTGTTACCCCAAATTTTTCATTTTCACAAGGAGTAATAGGAAAAATTGTAACCCCATTTATTCTGAGTATGGAAACACCCCATATGTGGATGTAAAGTGCTCTGCTGGTGAACTATAAGGCTCAGAAGAGAAGGAGCGCCATTGGGCTTTTGGGGAAACAATTAGGCTGGAATTGAAGGCCATGTTCGTTTACAAAGCCCCCATGCTGCCAGAACAGTGGACCCCCCCCACATGTGATCCCATTTTGCAAACTGCACCCCTCACGGATTGTAACAAGGGGTGCAGTGAGCATTTATGCCCCACAGGTGTCTGACAGAGTTTTTGAACAGTTGTCCATGAAAATGAAAAATTTAATTTTTCATTTGCACAGCCCACTGTTCCAAAGATCTGTTAAACGCCAGTGGGGTGCACTCCTTATTATATTCTGTGAGGGGTGTAGTTTCCAAAATGGGGTCACATGTGGGGGGGGGGGGTCCACTGTTCTGGCACCATGGGGGCTTTGTAATCGCACATGGCCCCCGACTTCCATTCCAACCAAATTCTCTCTTCAAAAGCACAATGGCGCTCCTTCACTTCTGAGCATTGTAGTGCGCCTGCAGAGCACTTTACATCCACATTTAGGGTATTTCCATACTAAGAAGAAATGGGGTTACAAATTATTTTTTTTTTTTCTCCTATTACCCCTTGTGAAAATGAAAAATTTGGGGTAACACAGGCATTTTATTTAAAAATTTTTTACGACCCATTTTAATGAAAGTTTGTCAATCACCTGGGGGGGGGGTGTTAAGGCTCACTTTACCCCTTGTTACCTTCCTTGATAAGTGTAGTATCCAAAATAATATGCCATGTGTTTTTTTTTTTTGTTTTTTTTTACTGTTCTGGCATCATGGGGGCTTCCTATATGCGACAGGCCCCCCCAAAAAACATTTCAGCAAAATTCGCTCTCCAAAAGCCAAATGTCGCTCCTTCCCTTCTGAGCCCTATAGTGCACCCGCAGAGCACTTTACATCCACATATGAATAATTTCCTTACTCAAGAGAAATGAGGTTACAAATTTTGGGGGGCATTTTATCCTATTACTCCTTGTGAAAATGAAAAGTTTGGGATAACACCAGCATTTTAGTGTTAAAAATCTAATTTTTCATTTTCATGTCTCACTTTAAAGAAAGTTTGTCAATCACCTGTGGGTTATAGCAACTCAATTTACCCCTTGTTACGTTCCTTGAAGGGTGTCGTTTCCAAAATAGTATGCCATACCTTACTTTCATCTCAAGTAAGGTATTTCCTTACTTGAGAGAAAATGAATTACAAGTTTTGGGGGCCTTTTTACCTTTTACCCCTTGTAAAAATGAAAACATCTCCTCAATTTGCTGCTATTCCTCTGAAACTCTGAAAGGTTAACAAACTATTTGAATGTCATTTTGAATACTTTGAGGCGTGCAGTTTTCATAATGGGGTCCATCATAGGGGATTTCCAATATAAAGATCAAATTCACTTCTAAACTTAACTGGTCCTTCAAAAATTCTGATTTTGAAAAATTGGAAAAATTAGAAAATTGCTGCTATACTTTGAAGCCCACTGATGTCTTCAAAAAGTTAAAACGTCAATTTTATGATGCAAACATAAAGTAGACATATTGTATATGTGACTCAATATATTAGTTATTTGACATGTCCCTTTTCCTTACAAGCAGAGAGCTTCAAAATAAGATAATGCTAAATTTTACAATTTTTCCAGAAATTTGGGAATTTCAACCAAAATTTACCACTAACATAAAGTAGAATATGTCATGAAAAAAACAATCTTGGAATCAAAGTTATAAGTAAAAGCATCCCAGTGTTATTAATGCATAAAGTGATAGAGGTCAGATTTGAAAAAAATGCTCCTGTGCTTAGGGTCATAATGGGCTCGTCCCCAAGGGGTTAAATTTCTATTGAGGGAGTTTTTTTTTAACAGTTTTAAAAACTTTTTATCAACATTTTACAATTTTTATATCCCCATAGTCACAATTTATAGCAATCATTAGACTGCTAATACTGTTCAGTGCTATGGATAAAGAGATTTTTGTCTTACCATAAAATCCTTTTCTCGGAGGATCCATTGGGGGACACAGACCTTGGGTATATGCTGTTGTTGCTAGGATACTTGACACTATGGAAACCAAAAAGTTTAGTCACCAAGCAGTGAAAAAGTTTAGTCACCAGCTGAGACAGACCACCTACCAGTTGAGTATGTCCGGAATGAAGATCGCTGAGATGGTCGGAAACTTGAGGTCCGCCCAGAAGGGAATTTCCCGAAGAAGTGGTAAGCAGACCGGATGCACTGAAAAACGGTGGCCGTAGAAGCAGGTCATCCTGTAAGGCGACCTTCCGGAAAAACAAAAAAAAGAAGTCACACTGCCGAAAGGAAGTGACTGAGAGATAAGTTTACCAGCCCTCTCCACAATCAGTTTGTGGAGCAAACTCCCTGGGATGAGAAGGGGCCGGAAAAATGACAGCAGGACGATGTCCTCATTGAGATGAAAAAGTCAAAACCATCTCAGGTAAAAAGAACGGACCTGGACGGAAAACAACTTGTCCTGGTATACACCTAACAGAGGTAAGAGTAATAAGGAACAGCAAATGAAGATCGCTGAGCTGGTCGGAAACTTGAGTTCCGCACACAAGGGAATTTCCCGAATAAGCAAGCAAACATAGAATTGCCCTAGTCCCAGTATGTTGATGGGAAGAAGGGGTTCTGGGGGGACCAAGGCCCCAGGCAGGTCGGTCCTTGAAAAGACCTCCCCAGTCCAACAGACCGGCAGGAAGGGGCAGGAAGGAGCACCCCTGAAAGGCAGGGAGAAACAAAGCCACCATAGAAGGGACCGACAAGACTGTCGAGAGAGAACGATCCTGCAGTCGAGAGACAAAGGGGACCTGTCCTACCGGAAGAGAATCACCAGTTGAAGAGGTCGGTGATGAAACTGGGCAAATGGCCCGCCAGCAACCGACCCAGGACAGTATGCAAAAGCGAATGGAAACTGGAGCTGGATGCCAAAGTTATCTGACTCTTGACAAGAGAGTCAGTCGAATGTCCGGCAGAGTCGAAAGCTGGCAGAGGCCGCATCGAACTGGAGCCCCAGGGGAAAAGTTGAACTTGTCACGATTAACCATCCAACCAAAGAGAAAACAAGGGTTGGAGGTTGAGACAAAGACACCCCAGAGTCTGAGCCCTGGTTGGGGCTCAGATCGGGAGGTCGACCAAGAAGGGAAACAACTCTTGTCCGTAACAGGGCTTTCACAGGCGTCGGGTCCTTGGTCAGGACCCGTGGAGTAGTGTTCAGACCGAAAGGGAGAGCCACAACAGAAAATGGCTGTCCGGAACTGCAAAACAGAAGTACCGCTGATGACCGGGAAATATTAGAATGTGGAGGCAGGCATCCTTGATGTCCACCGAGGGAAGAAAAACTCCCCTTGAACCGTGGACTCCAGCACCGAACGGAGAGACTCCATTTGGAATGGGAAGCAGAAGATGCTGGTGGAGATGCTCGAGAACCAAGATTGGGGGAACAGCAACGCCCGTCTTGGGGACCACAAGGAGGTTGGAATAAAAAACCTTGAAAATGTTCCCCTGAAGGAACGGGACAATTACTCCCTGGAAGAAAGGGAACTGGAACGCGCCCCGAAATGCTTCCGCTAGAGAGGAGGACCGGGGGGTCGGGGAAGAAAAAGGTAGTCCCATGGAAGGGAGGCAAATTCGACCCTGTATCCGTTGGCTACAACATCCCTGACCCAGGAAACCGGAAAGTGCGTGTCCAGGAATTCCGAAAGAGTAAGACGACCAACCACCCAAGAAATGTTGACGGGTGGGGGCGACCCCTCAGGCCTAGGTAGGCCTACGGGGGCCTGCTGGGGCCGCCAAACAGCCGGAACGGTTAGCCGAACTCCGGGATGGACGGGTCAGGAATGAGGGAGTCCTCTCCCTATGAAGGCGCCTGGCTGGACCTTTGTTGGTACCAAAGGTCCGCAGGACCGAAAGGAGGAAAACTTCCGATGGAAAGTGGTTCTGCAAGCCTTAACCAGAGGTATAAGGAACTCTTTCCGCCCATCGCCTCACTTCTTGAAGGCTGTGTCCCCATTCCAGGCTATAAGTCACATGGAAAGAAGGAGGGCTACCAGGTAGCCTGTGGCAAAGGCAGCACAGGAAGCAGAACCCAGAAAATCTCCAGTATAGGAGCCTCGGAGAGCTAGTCTAGATAAATCCCCTGGAGGGATCCTGAATACTACCCTGGCGGAGTTGGGAGACAATACTGAAAGGGCATCTGACACCCAGGCAGAAGCAAAAGCAGGAAGAAAGGAAGAACCTGCTGTCTCAAAGGCAAATTTTGCCAAGGTCTCCACCTTCTTGTCCGCTGGATCCTGGAAGGCAGCTACAAAAGCCAACTGCAAGACAGTCGCCTTAGAGAGGCGGGAGACTGGTAGATCCACAGTTGGAGAGGAGGTCAATCGAGCAATGAGGTCCTTTGCGAAGGGATACCGCGCTTGAACCTTCTTCGTTTTCTGAAAATTTTAGTCCGGGTGTCTTCAGGCGGATTCCAGCAGGGCGTCAAATTCAGCGAGAGAGCTGAAAGTCTTGGGTGTCGGTCGGGCACAAAGAAAGGAGACCTCCGGAGCCACGTCCGAAGTCTTATGGCCGAAACCAATGAGTACACCACCTCAGGCATATCAGTGCAGCCCTCTGAGTCGGAGGCCGAATCAGAAATCTCATCCACAAGTTCTCCATGTGAAAGAGAACGAGGTGAGGCAGCCCTGGAAGAGGTCGGGCACGATGAAAGGTAACTTCTGGAGCCATGTCCAAAGTTCCGGGGTCCTCTAGATGAAAGGTGTCTCTTATGTCCGAAACCAATGAGTTCACCACGTCCTCTGAGACGGGTGCTGATTCTGAAACCTCATCCACAAGCTCTCCAGGTGAATGGGAACGCGTTGAGGCGGCCCTAAATGAGGAAGAGACTGACCCAGTACGCATCTCTGGAGAGCCAGAGCGGTGACTGTGGGAGCATCCTCTGGAAGAGGGACGCTTGTGATAAGCTGAGGTAGCGGGGCGAGACCTATGATGGGAACGCCCGTACCTGTCCGAAGACCCCGGGGGTGATTCAGAGGAAACACCCCTATTACGCTTGCGAGAAGCGTAGGGACAAGGGGAGCAAGTCCCCCTGGAGGGCCAACGGAGGGAGGACCTCTCCAAGGCAGTCACCACAGAACGGGAGACCAGCGCCAAGTCGGATATAGACTGTGAGAGGAAAGAAACCCAGGCTGGAGGGAAGGCCGAACCCACCGGGTCTGGTAGAACATTCCGGGTAGTAATAGCCGGGGGTCTGGGGGAGCAGTGGTGCAGGCAGAACAAGTAGGTTTAGCAGAACCAGACATATTTGTGTTACAGCTATTACAGGTGTAATAAGGAACTAAGGACCTAGAATCTATTTAGAGGAAGGAACAGTTCTGGGCACGGACATAGTAATAAAAAGGAACAGTCTCGCCCTGGTCTGTGTCCCTCAGACTGCTGCTGTGAGCAGAGAGAGGGAGAGAGAGAGAAAACTCTGGACCAATGGCCAGAGGGGGCGTGTCAGTTACAATGACACTTTGATTGGCACTGCAAACCCCCTACGCACGCACAGCACTGATTGGAGGGGATTCGCGCCATCCTGAAAGGCTTCGGCGACTCAGGGTTGGCGGAGCTAATGCGCACCGGGCCACCGAAGAACTAATAATACCAGATAATGATGGCGCCCGCCAGAACACTGCCAAAAACAAAAGTAAAAACTTCTATGCGGCCGGGCTGAAGGAGTGCCCATCCGCCGAACAGATACACCGCGGCTGCAGAGGACAGCTGCCTCATACATACCGTGCACCAAACACACACATGCCCACAATATATAAATGCCACTGTTCAAACCACAATAAAAACTTCCGCCCATAGAGTAAAAAGGGAAGGAAGAACCTTTCCTGGCCAGTCCCATAAACCCTTATAGAAAAAAGGGTGCTTCCAGCTGTTGAGAGTCCAGTACCTAAGAAAAAAGGGGGAAATATACTCACCTTAGTCAGAAGAACTTACCTAATGAAGTCTTCCTGTTGAAGCCTTCAGCCAGCTTTTAGTCACCTGCATCATGCCGGGCTTGAAAAGTGAGACGAGCAGGGAAAAGTGGGGGACCCGGACCCGTGAGGTACATCCCAAGGCGCTAGCCGTTGGCGAGAGGAGGTTGACATTACATCCATGATGTCTGTGCCCCCTCAATCGCAAATGGGGAAACAGTGAACGATATGCTCCTGAGTAGTGTTGAGCGGCATAGGCCATATTCGAATTCGCGAATATTCGCGAATATATGGACGAATATTCGTCATATATTCGCGAATATTCGCATATTCGTTATATTCTCGTTTTATTTCCGCATATGCGAAAATTCGCGTATGCCAAAATTAACATATGTGAAAATTAGCATATACATAATTAACATACGCGAAAATTCGTATATGCGAAAATTAGCATATGCTAATTTTCGCATATGCGAATTTTTGCACGCCAGTCTCACACAGTAGTATTACAGCCTTCTTTACACCACACAAGCTGGAAGCAGAGAGGGGTGATCACTGTGATGTGTACTGTGAAGAAAAAAAAAAAACTAATATTCGTAATTACGAATATATAGCGCTATATTCGCGAAATTCGCGAATATGCGATATTCGCGAATAATATTCGAATTGCGAATATTCGCGAGCAACGCTACTCCTGAGTCCCCACCTGAAAACAGGAAAATAAAAGGAAATAAGAAACTAAACATCCCTATCTGAAAAAATAAAAAAGTTAGACCAAGTCTGGGGAGAACCCCAGACTAGTGTCCATCTCCTGCGACACTAAGCTTAAACTGATTACCTCAGGGTCTGTAGGCGGGTATATCCTGCTGGGAGGAGCCGACTTTTTGGTTTCCATAGTGTCAAGTCTCCTAGCAACAACAGCATATACCCAAGGTCTGTGTCCCCCAATGGAGCCGATAGAGAAAGGCATAGCACTGATCAGTTTTATCAGCGATCTTCTCCAGTCTTCTCAATGTCATACCAAAGAAGAAGACCCCAGGAGAGAGGTGGAGACAGTGATGGGACCTCCGTCTGCCATCTTGGCTGATCAGATCCTCGCGATCCGATCATCCATTAATAGCACCGCATTGCCGCAGATGCTGTGATCTGTATTGATCACAGCATCTGAGGAGTTAATAACAGACATCAGCTCAATCACTGATGTCTGCCATTACCAACTGCTTCCTGGCTGTTGATAGCCGCCAGTACCTGCCATGCAGGAAGTAAGCTTGCTTCATGTACATGACGTAAATTGCTATGAAATCTTTTTTTTTTTATTACTATTGATCTGCAGCCCAATGTCAAAGTCCTCTTGTGGGAATAGTAAAAAGTAAAAAAATACAAATAGAAGTAAATAAATAAGTAAATTAAATAAAATGTATTAAAAAAATCCATAAAACTTTTTTTTTTATCTGTGTTTAGATTTGTTTGTATTTTGCATCTTGCTCTAGAGTCGGTCCTGATCACTAAAGTGCCCCTGTTCTAGAGTCTGGTTTTGTATTTTGTATTCCTCCATTGTTGGAGTTTGGTTTTGATATTTTTCCTGGGTTATCCAGTACCTGTCTATCCTAATCTATTTATCGTTCTGACTTTAGATAACCTGCATCCCTGTTGAATCTTGCCGCTATTAATTTCATGTAATCCAGTTTCACTCATATTCTCATATCTGTGGTACCTTGCTTTGGTTCTTAGGCTGTTGTCTGTATATTATATACCTGCTGCCATGTTTCCATGATATCTGTTTGTATCCACTTTGCATTCCTGCCGTTATTTAGTATCCTTGTTCCCTATCTTTGTTAACTTGTAACCTTTCATATACTGACCTGCTTCCCCTGCCTCATAAAGTTCCTACTAGTTTTGACTATGTCTCCCCTGCATTTTAGTCAGCGGACTGACAGACATCCAGTTATATAGCCACTGCTTAGGGGGCTAGTAAGTAGGCAGGGAAAGGGGGTTCTGGGATAGGCTCAGGGCGCACTCTTCCCTGCACTATTCCCTGCCCAGGTGCTGCCATCCCAAGCTGTAACTGGTCAAACTCAAGTATAGAATCAAAAAAGGAGTAAATTCCCCTTGGTCAAGGGCAAGGATGAGTAAAGGATAGTAACATTATAAAATTAGCATGAGTCTGGGGAATACAGTAAACTTGTAGTAGGTATCTGATATAATGACTAGTGGATAGCTCAGGGTGGTTGAATATACAGTTGCCCATAGGTTTGCCCATAGTACTGTTCTGTCAAGGAGATGGTGTATAGTCCTCACGCAATATGGCAACAAGAAGCATGTTTTTTTTTTTTAAATACACAACATAAAAAAATCTTTCTACAAAACTTCAAATAACTTTTGTCCTTGAAACTTAAGATCGTTCGGCTCACCTCTCCCTACCTTTTGGCCTTCTAGAGGTGTTCAATTTTTTTCCATTGTGATTACATATGGTGTCTCAATAAGTATTTCGAAGTTAACCTAATCATATGTTCTCTCACTTTGGAACCATGCATAGTTCTTTTTAATCCTAGCTGTAAAAGAAGTAATATCAGAATGCACTTAGGTGTCCCAAATTACAGCTCCACATCTAATCTGCCTTTTGTGCTTTGCTGGTGTGAGCCTGCTGTGTACATCTCTTATCTCTCCCTTTCAAGAATTCATTCTTCACAAAAGAATTTGAGAGGGACTTTAAAAAGAAATTGAACAGTTATGTATGCAGAGGTGTGAAAATAAGGGGCCGCTGAGATAGTAAAAGACTTGATTATTTGATCTTTTAGATTGAGTGCTTGAATTACCGTGTTAAAGTTTTATACCAATATAGAACAACTGTAAGTGTATAGAACAAAGAAAAAAAATTATTATTATTTTTTTTATAGTTAAGCCCGCTATATTTGGGAGCTTTCAGATTGCTTTACTACCCATTATTTCATCTCCTACTGTTCATAAAAGCATGATGAATGAGTTAAATATTTCCCCTGTACCTGTTATATGCTTTTCTGCCCTCATCTAGATAGACTATTGGCAACACTGGCTGGAGTACTATATATATATATATATATATATATATATATATATATATATATATACATTGTAAGTAGCTACTAGAGAAGATTTTATGGTTGTTAGGGACAGCAATGTCCTTTAATGATGTAATTTCTGACACCCTTGCATTAAAATCCCGAATTGAATTGAGCAAACTTTTCAAAAGTTTGGCTTGGAGGGCTCGCCTAACTTTTAGAAAAAGTTTGGACATACAGGTTTTTACTGAACCGACAATAAAATAAGCTGCAAAACACATGTATAATACTGCCTAAGAGCTCTAAAGTTCTGTATAACTAACAGCTCTTTTAACCCTTAAGGACTCATTTTGGCCTTAAGGACCCGGCCAATTTTCATTTTTGCACTTTTGCTTTTTCCTGTTCCCTTTCTAAAAATCATAACGCTTTAAATTTTGCACCTACAAACCCATATAAGGGCTTGTTTTTTTTTTGTCAACAATTGTATTTTGTAACAACACCACTTATTTTATAACATAATCTGTGGCGAAACAGAAAAAACATATTCGTGGGGATAGTCCAGATCAGCTTTGATGATCTGCCAGGATCATTTCACTTTCATTTTAGATACCTCAATCAACTTTGATTGCGGCATCTAAAGGGTTAATGCCAGGCATCAGCCCGATCAGTGATGCCGGCATTAACCCTGGGTCTTGTCTGCTGATAGCATTTGGGAACCACTGGGTTTGAAACGGCTTTAAACTCCAGTAACCAGACCAGAGCATACAGGTACGCCATGCATCCTTAAGTACCAGGATGCAAGGGCATACCTGTACACCCTGCATCCTTAACAGATTAAAAACACACTGCACTAGAAGATTTTGTATGCTATTTAACATTAAAATAAAAGTGCATAAAAAATATTTCTTTGTTGGCACTGGTGTAAAAATGCACATGGAGGTATCGGAAAGAATTATTGTTTTTTCAAAACATTCCAACAATTCTCTTGTTTTGGAAGTTGCAACAAGATTGATTACTATGTCTAAAAAGAGTGACTTGTACATAGTGAAGAAATAGCTTTTGTAAACATTGATTTTTTTTTTTTTAAATATGAATGGAAAATCTCCTTTTTTTTCCAAGTTGCAACAAGTTTTATGTCTGCAAAGTGAAAAAGACCCAATGGCTTTTTCTAAACATTCCAAACATTTGTGAGAGTTGCAACAGGATTAGTACCCAAAAATGGTGAAGAAAAAATAGCTTTTGTATAAAAAGCAGAGAAAAAATATCCCTTTTTATGGGATCAAGGGTTGTCTTTCTGGGAGTTCAGACAGGATTGGTGTTCGGAAATGGTGAAGAAGAAAAGAGATAGGTACACCACTACCTGACTGTGCCCCTGCCTCTGAAATACTTTTTCTCAAACCTGCAGTCCCTATCACCTGTTCCTTACATGATCAGGCCAAAAGTCCTGCTGACATTATCCTCAAACTCCTTCTCATTATCACCACCACTCCTTTCAGTATGAACTTCGGATGTCTGAACATAGGCTCCTTGCTCCCACACATTATATACACCATGATGCCTTACAATCTCACTACCATCATATACACCATAAAACAGGGTGCCAAGTGTTCCACCATATGCACAGTGCTCATTACGATACATTTATTTACAAAAGTTGGTATGTTTTATTATCCTCATTCTGTCTCCCTTTTTATGGGAGCCAAAGAATTATGTTTCCATCAAATGATAATAAATAAAAAAAATAAAAAAGAAATGTCAAAAGCCAATCAGAAACAAAGCCTGATTGATAGTTTCTTTTTTTACATCTTTTTCTGTGGTTTATATTGGTACCATTTTTGTTTTGATGGGACTTTTTGATCTCTTTTTGCTATTTTTCTGGTACTTGAAGTGACCAAATATCAGCAATTCTGTAGTTTGGTATTTTTTACATTTTCCCCATTTACCATGCAGTTTCAATAATGCAAAATTTGAACAGCATACAGCTATACCAAATATGTTTGTTTTTGTTTACATTATTATTATTTTTTTTAAATGTGAATAGGGGGATTATTAAAACTTTTATTAAGAAGGGGCTTTTTTTTTACATTTATTAACATTTTACATTTTTTTCTTGTCCCCATAGAGGAATAATACATCCAAACTTGCCTTTGCATACACAAGTGTTTTCCAACCAGGGTGCCACCAGCTGTTGCAAAACCACAACTCCCAACATGCCCGGACAGCCAAAGGCTGTCCGGCATGCTAGGGGTTGTAGTTTTGCAACAGCTGGAGGCACCCTGGTTGGGAAACACTGGCATACACTGAACCAGTGTTTCCCAACCAAGGTGCCTCCAGGTGTTGCAAAGCTACAACTACCAGCATGCCTGTACAACCAAAGGCTATTAAAGGCTGTCCAGGCTTGCTGGGAGTTGTAGTTTTGCAACAGCCGGAGGCAGCCTGGTTGGGAAACACTGCACTGAACAATGCTGTCTACCTTACTACAGTTTTGCCAGAAATCCTCTGTGCTGCTGGGAAGCTTCTCCTTCACTCACTATTTTCTACCTGCCTTTCACCGCTCCCTACGTGATGGCACAATCAGACATATAAGTTATATCTGTGACTGTACCACTGCCATCATGTAGGGAACAGTAAACGGCAGGTGGAAAATACAACTACTACATTTATACGCCACCCACCTGGCAAGGCTGGCTTGTTCTTGTGTCCTTGGCCCTGCGCCTGCAGACACCAACTTAGAAAGCAGAGCAGGGAGTTCTTTAACGGCCGCAGCATAGTGAATTCCTGGGCTTATACAAGGTCCCATGTGGGGCGTGACCAAAGCCCCTCTCCCAGACAGCCACTGCGATTCTCTTAAAGGGCCGCTGCCACAGTGGCTATCTGGAAGAGGAACAATAGTGACAGCCAGCTCCGGGCCTGGCTTTAACACAGGGAATCTCCGCAATAGCACAGCGGCTGCGGTGGGCCTTTTCCCCGGGCTGGGGCCGGGCAGGGGTGTTAAAAAAATTTTTTGGGTGATAATATGTGACAGGCGGCAGACTGCGGGCACCTTTCCCATGCGGGCCCTCAGACCACGTCCTAATGGACCGGCCGGTCAAGAGCTCCGTTCTTTTACTGACTTCAGATGCATCCTTATTTGTCTTATGCTATTACTGACCAGAATATGTTGATTTTTACCAGTGAGACCTTTTCCCTTTGCACTGTCCTCCATTTTGATTGTTAATGAACATGCATACATAAACCCCTCATGTATGCTGTTGTGTATGTACTCTGTCAATCTGAAGAAGGGGTAGTGTATATCCCGACATGCGTCATTGCTGTACATCAATAAAGTTGCCAATACTTTATCCACATGACTCAAGTGTGATATTTCTGATGGACTTCTGAGCACCTGCTGGCAAGGTCTTTTCACCCATTCATATTCTGGCTGAGTGATTGGCAGGGACTGAAAAGATTTCAGCCTAACTGTGCACACAGCCCGATTGTCTGCACCTCCTACCTGCACAGCCCCACCCTATACAGCCCCATTCTACACCGCAAGGTGCAATTTTTTTATGTCAGTGTCGCTCTCTGCTGCTGTCAGCCCCGCTGTTCTCCTGCTTTCCATAGCAGCCCAGCTGTTCTCTGCTGCCCTCATCCGAAACAGCCCTCCTGTCCTTAGCCCAGCTCTCCCCTGCTGACTGGGGTCTCAGAAGATTTCAGACTTACAGACATGGAAAGTGGTAGAACAGCATAGCAGGGGTGACAGGCGCTGAGAGTGGTGGCTGAAATCTTCCAGCCACTCTCATCTCTCCTCGGTGGACCCAGGATTTTTACAGTACCTGCAGAAGGAGCGCTCCAAAGATCTGCTGCCGCCAATGCCCCACATCTCTCTGCTGCTCTTATCTCTCTTCTGCCCGCTATAGCCAAACTATAACTCCCAGCATGCCCTGACTATGATGATATGCTAGGGGTTGTTGTTTTGCAACAGCTGGGGAGTTCTGTATCTTAAAACAGTCCCCCAACCTGTGGCTTCCTAGCATTAGCAAAACCACAATTCCCAGTATGCCCTGACAGTGAGTACATGTCAGGGGTTGTAGTTTTGCAACAGCTGGGGGGTCCTGTATCTTAAAGTAGTCCCCAACCTGCGGTTTCCTAGCATTAGCAAAACTGTTGTAGTTGTGGTTGTAGTTTTTCATTAAATAATTTTTAGGTCTGCCTATTAAGTTTTTATTAATAAAGAACTTATTTACATACTATTTTGGTTAATAATATTTTGTGTACCAAGAAACGTGGATTGTCATGAGGGACAAGTAGATTGTGCTCTATTTTAGTCCCTTGGCCAAGTAGCTTCTTTATAAGTTTCCACACCCCAGAAAATGATGGAAAAGACAGTCTAGGACGGACACTTCCTCCGCACCATGTAACTGTTGATGAGGATGAAGAATCCACTGACACCTGGCTCAACTTCAGACTCTTATTCCTGTTTCTGAGAAGACCTTATACAAGTCAATTTTGTCCACAAGAGCGATGTGTTACAACCCCTGGAAGACCAAGATATATGTTGCTTGCTGGTGTAGCTGCTACTACTTCCACCAGGCACCCGGCTGCTGCTGCTGCTGCTACCGGTACTGATACTGGTACTGTCACCAACATTCTTAAATCGTAAAGCATCAGGCCACCCAAAAAAAAAAACTGTTATATGTTGCTCAGTATCTCATCCTGATCATGTAATATTTATGTGTCTATGACCAATATTTCTCTTAGAATTCACTTTATTTACTTGGAGTGATTGCAAAGTGAAAATACTTTTCATTTACAGCAAAGGGGCGTGTCCTCACTATGATGACCACTCCCCCCTCCCTCACTGCTTTGAGAGCGGTAACCCTTTTCTTTCCGAATTTATGTTACGCACACACACACACACACACTGTGTGCCTACAGATTTTGCAAAACTACAGCTCCCAGCATGCCCACACATCCTATAAGTTGTAGTTTTGCAACAGCTGGAGGCATATGATTGGTAAAACTGATTTTCAGCAGTGTTGCTGCAGGCTGTGCTCCTCCACTTGTTGCAAAACTACAACTCCTAGCATGCCCACACATCATTTGGCTGTGCAGGCATACTGGGAGTTGTAGTTTTGCAACAGCTGGAAGCATATGTTTGTAGTCCCCCTGTAACACACACACACACACAAACACATTCACTTCATATATTCACAGATATACACACATACATTTATAACCACACACACATATATATACATGCAGGGACACTTACTTTTTAAACAAAGAAATCATCCATTCAGTCTTCTGTCTCCTGCTCAGTCACAGCAGCAGTGTGATTCTGCCCCTTCCCCCTTCTCTTCACACAGCAGACAGTGAGGGAGCCGTGAGTAGTGTGCTTCTTCTCCCCCCTCCCCCCCCCCCTTCTCTCCACAGGAGCAGGGAAGCAGCAGCTTTAGAAATGCCGACCTGTCAATCATGAAGTGGGCCATGACGTAGGTGATGACGAGTGGACACAGCCAGGCTGGTATGTATCCCAGGAGGCAGAGGGGCAGTTCTTTGACTGGCTTTTTCAGACATATAGAAAAAAAAATTATGAAAGCAATTGCAAAACCTATTGGTTTTGCATGCTTTACAAAAACTTAACAAAAAAGTTTTTATATCTGACAGAGACCATTTAATGCCAAAGGACATAGCAGGGATGCTCTGTCCTCCAACAATTCATTTACTAGACATATTTTTCAATATTTTTTAATACTTTTTTTTTTTTTTAAGATTTTGAAATTATTTAAAAATTTTTGGGTTGATGTGTCACTTATGTACTAGTTACAAAATATCATATATTTGATTAAACCCAGAAAATACAGGCAACTTGGCCTTAGATGTCTCGTTCACTCTCATTGCTTTCAGTGCATCTCCTCGCTTTCAATGTGTTAAACATAGGTGGAAATACTATGTTTGATTAAACCTAGAAAATATATGTAACTTGGCCATACAGTAGATGTCTATTCTGTATTTGCTCTTAGCACTTTTAAATGCATATTTATGTTAAACCCAGCTAGAAATGCTATTTGCTTAATTAAACAAAAAAAATATATATAACTTGGCCGAAGATGGGTATGCCATGTTCGCTTTCAACGTTTTCAGTGCATAGTTATTATTTTTAACACAGAAATAGGCTTTAAAATACGTGTTTAAGTTAAAATCAAGGCTAGCTTACTACTTTAGCTTGGTAGGTATTGTAATGGAATAGCTTTTATGGGCTTGTTCTGTTGGGATTTTTAGTGCAACAGACACAATAATGCATATGACAGGATGTAACTGTCTGAGGTCATCTTACTGTTCAACACTTTCTCAGCTTACTTTCAAATTCTATTGGATTCCTTTGTGCTCTCTTTCAACTTTCTCTCTTCAAGTTGGAGGGTGCAATGCAGTGCATAGGGCTTTATTACACCCCTAAATCCACTCCTATACTGTCTTCCGATTGACCTGGAAGCTGTATGTCACATAAATGCAAACCATGATTGGATAATATGGGTCATGTGATCTTGCTGCATATGATGATCTATCCTGATGTAATCTCAGCATTCCTAGCACTTCCTCCATTCATTCAGATGCCAAAACATCATTTGTTCCTTATCCCTTTAGCCACTATTACCACCATTGTTAGGCTCATTGTCAGATTTATTCCATACTTTCTGGTTCTTGAACTCAGCATGAAGACTAAAAAAACACACATGGATTAGAAAACATATGATCTATTGAAATTTGAATTAATCTATGAGATACAACCCCTATATCCATGAGAAATTCTCTGTAGGCAGATAGGTGGATGATGGATCTTCTACATGTTTGAATTTTAAAGCATTCTTAACCTATGTTTGTGAGTATTTGGGGGAAAAAAGAGACCAATTTGGTTGATATGTGTCTTGTTATTTTTTTTTTTTTTTTAACTGTGATCAGATGAAACATCTGTTTCAAAAAATGCAGAATCGGTGCAACACTTCTGTAATTCTCCAAAGAAACACAGATGGCACTGCCATCTAAAGAGTAGAGAGAAATGTTGGTTATTGAACAATTGCAATTAAATTCATTCATCATGGTGTGAATAAATGGTGAGTGGAACACATTAAGCATACTTTAATTTTGCTGCATTTAGTATTGAGCTGAGCAAGTTTTTTTTTTTTTTTTTAAGATACTTTTAGTGACTGTATGTTAATGCAACCATAATAATATATCACTCCTGTAATTCATGCCTTCTGGATATTATGTTTCTAAGATGCAGAATGCACAAGGCTTTCCAATTTAAACCATAGGAAGGATTATTTTCATTCTCTGCATCAGCACAGATTGGCAAATTGCCCTTATGTTTTTTGCCACTCTGCAATGGTGCAGGGAATTATAAAGCCCCCTTCTCCCATAGTACTTCCAATCATATATATATATATATATATATATATATATATATATATATATATATATAAAATGCATTTTGGGGCCTACTATGTTTTTCTACAAAGTACAGTACTAGGGGTGAGCGAATAGAAGCTGAAATATCCGATTTCGTTATGAATTTCATGGAAAGTTTGATTTGCAACTAATGCGAAAAATGCTGCTCTTCTATCGCGGGATCCAGGCTCCAGGGAATCTACATCCACATGTGAGGATATGGGGCAAGGAATCCAGGGAAGGCGGGAACAAGGGTAGGTGGGATGACCCTGAATCACATGCAGGATGCAGCCTATCATCAGCCAGCAACCCATGTGATGTCACAGCCCTATATAATCGGAAGCCATATTGCGGGCAATCACTTGAGCCTTTCACTGCAGAGAGATAGATAGGGACAGACAGCGCTGTGTGTTGGAAAGAAAAACTTTTTTCCAGTAGCGATTCACCTCCTAGTCAAGTCAGCGTTCTGTTGCACAGAGAGAGGGACAGAGAGCAGTGTGTGTTTCACAGAAAAGTATTCTTACCACAGCAATTTACCTCCCAGTCACTGTCTACAGAGTTCTATTACAGACAGCAGTGTGTTGCACAGAACTTCAGCAATTAAGCTCAAGAGCAAATCCTGCCTAGAAGTACTGATAGGGAAGGAAGTGAGATTGAGAGAGCATTTTGGGTGTAGTACACAGCAACTGTGTCCTGCAGCAATGGTGTGTACTGCTGGTGTTGTGCATACTGTAGCACATTTTTGTCCCCTCATAAGTGCATAGCATATATGTACATCTAAGTGGTGTACTATTTTGTTCCTGTTAAAGTCTCAAGGGCCTAGATACTGTGAAAGGCTAGGCAAAAGTACTTACCGGCTGGCGTTGTACACAAATACTTTTTTAAAGCGTACTGTAGCACATTTTTCTCCCCTCATTAGTGCATAGCACATACGCACATCTAAGTGGTATACTATTTTGTTCCTGTTAAAGTCTCAAGGGCCTAGATACTGTGAAAGACCAGGCAAAAGTACTTATCGGCTGTTGGTATACACAAATAAATTTTTAAGCGTACTGTAGTGCATTTTTGTCCCCTCATAAGTGCATAGCACATACATAAATCTAAGTGGTGTATTATTTTGTTCCTGTTAAAGTCTCAATGGCCTAGATATTGTGAAAGGTGAGGCAAAAGTACTCAACAGCTGGCGTTGTACACAAAAAATTTTTTAAGTGTACTGTAGCTCATTTTTCTCCCCTCATAAGTGCATAGCACATACGTACATCTAAGTGGTGTACTATTTTGTTCCTGCTAAAGTCTCAAGGGCCAAGATACTGTGAAAGGACAGCCAAAAGTACACACCTGCTGCTGTTTTAGAAAAATACTGTTAAGCGTACTGGAGCACATTCTACGTAAGTGCATACCTCATAGGTACATCTAAGTGTTGTACCTGCCAGGGACTGACCGGGGGACAGGGAGAGTGAGCCCTAAAGACTATTGGCTAACAGAGGCTAAGGCTGACAAAGCAAGAAACATTAACTATTCCCTGACCAGGAAACTCCAATAGCTGTGTGTGTGTGAACACAGACCAGGAAAGACATGACAGTACAATTTTGTTCCTGAAAAAAGTCTTAAGGGCTTAGTTACTGTAAAAGGCCAGCAAAAAGTACACACCTACTGCTCATATACGCACATATACGCACTAAGTATGTCAGGCAGAGAAGTGCCAGGACATGCACAGAGGTGTGGCAGAGGCCTAAATCCTTCTGGCAGAGGTCACAGCAGTCTAGGGGCGAGTGGCAGCAGGAGTCGCAGCAAGAGGCCTGAGCTCCCGTTATCAGCTAGTGGTCGTGTCTCGACCAGCAACCCATTTGCTGTCGTCGATTGGTTAACACGGTCATCCACTTCATCACAAGTGACATCTGACACCCCCTGTCAACAGTCGGTGGGTTCCTCAGACATAACCCTCAGTTGGCATGGCCCAAAAGCAGCCTCTGTCCTCCCATTGCCTCTGTCCTATGCCTTTCCTAAAGAAGCATCTTATGCTGTAGGTTCAGCTCCACTATTCAGTAAGGATGATCTAATAGAGGACAGTCAGCAGCTACTGCCCAACCAAGAAGTGGAGCAGACATCTGCTGCTTCCCCCACTAGGAGGCAAGTAGTGATGAGGAGAGTGACATGGGAGCCGTTTTTGCCAGTGTTCAGGGTCCTGAAGCAGACACTGTTGAGGAACCTGAGGAGAACATCAGTGATGTGCAGACATTTGATGATGATGAAGCCGATTGCAATTGGGAGCCGTATGCAGAAGGGTCTTCATCATCATCAGGAGAAGAGAGTTTCAGGTTGCCCGTGAGGCAGCAGCTGAGCTAACAAGGTGGAAGCATGGTTGGCAGTCAGTATGGTGGCAGAAGTGGAAATTCTGGAGCCAAACATGGCCGGGGGAGACTACCTGCTTCGCGGCAGACAACCTTCCCGGGAGTTAGGGAAACAGGGGTTCCTGGAGATGGCGGCAGTAGCAGTCAATTAGTGCAGACTGTTGGTGGGAAAATCAGCTACTCGGCAGTGTGGCAGTTTTTCATCAAGCATCCGGAGGAGGTTCACATAGCCACATGCAAGATATGTTTGCAGAAAGTGAAGCCTGGCCAGGGTCCCAATGTTGGCACATCAGACCTGCGCGTCACCATGAGCTTTGCTACCCTAAAGTGGCATGGGAGAACCGTGGCTCTGATGTAGTGGTCCAGCCTGCTGCATCACCCAGTGGCACACTGCTCCCTCTTTCAGCCAGCCAAGGCTCCACCACCTCAGCCGAAGGGAGCCGTGTGTCATACCCTGCTTTTAGTCAGCAATTCCACCAACATTCCATCGGCGAAGCCATGTCCAAGAGACAACAGTATGCGCCCACTCATCCAAGGAAGCAGCTGCTGAATGTGCTCCTGTCTAAGTTGCTGGTGCTGCAGTCCCTCCCTTTTCAAGTGGTGGACTCTGCACCTTTCATAAAACTGATGGCTATTGCCGAGCTGAGGTGGAGAGTGCCAAGCTGTCATTTATTTGTGAAGAAGGCAGTACCAGCCCTGCAAAATTTGTGGAAGAGAAGGTTGTCCAGTCCTTGAGCCTGTCAGTGTGTACCAAAGTCTGGAGCTGTAACCACGGTCAGGGACAATACATGTCCTTTACTGTTCACTGGGTGAATGTGGTTCCTGCACAGCCACAACAACAGCTTGGACAGGTCACGTTGCTTCCTCCTCCACACTCTCAGGCCGTTGGTCCTGTGACAGGGTGCGACTCCGTCTCCTCAGCCTCCACTGCCCAGACAAGTCTCAGTGGCCCTTCAGCATACCATGTGTGCAGGGCACGGCAATGTCACGCTGTTCTTCACATGGTTTGCCTAGGTGAAAAGACTCCCACAGGGGAGGAACTGCTAAAAGTCATTCGTAAAGAAATCGGAGCATGGCTTACTCCACAAAAACTGGAAATGGGAACCATGGTGAATGACAACGGGAGGAACATTTTGTGTAACTGGGAAGGCTGAGCCGTGCGCCCTGCATGGCACACATCTTCAATCTGGGTGGGAAGCAGTTCCTCCCCTTTTTAAAAGACATCCTTAGTGATGAGCGGCATGGGCCATATTCAAATTCACGATATTTTGTGAATATATGGACAAATATTCGTCATATATTCCCGAAATTCACATATTTGTTATATTCGCTATTTTTTTTTATGGTCATATGCGAAAATATATGCACATATGCAAAAATAGCTGCACATATGCGCATATTCGCGAATATTGAGCCCTCCCTTCTTTATAGGGAACTTATGGGCTAGTGCATTAACTCAGATTTTTTGCCCGGGCCCTTTGTGGTCTATAGGGATCTCACGGTATGTAAAACTGTATGATAAGCAGGAGGGGCTTGGCAGTACAGTGTATGGGAGACCGTGCTGTGGTTCGAGTCCTGGGGTGGGACAGAGCGATCTGCTAAATGAAAGAAGCAATCTGATTGGTTGCTATGGGCAACTCAGCAGATTTTCCTGGAAAAGCTGATGAGTTGCCCATAGCAACCTATCAGATCACTTCTTTCACTTTTCACAAGGAGTCTGCAAAATTAAAGAAGCGATCTGATTGGTTGCTATGGGCAACTGGACAACTTTTCCTTTGCACAGGTTTTGATAAATCTCCCCCTAAGGGGGAGATTTATCATAACCTGTCCAGAGGAAAAGTTTCTGAGTTGCCCATAGCAACCAATCAGATTGCTTCTTTCATTTTTGATAAGGCCTCTGAAAAACTACGGAAGCGATCTGATTGGTTGCTATGGGCAACTCAGAAACTTTTTCTCTGGACAGGTTTTGATGAATACTCAGCCTTACACATTAAATCCAGTTTCAATTAACCCCAATACCCATATTTGGTACCCCATTAACCTATTTCCCCCGGTTCAAACACTCAGTTAATTGCCAATTGACCTAGTTCCCACGGTTCAAAGGCTTTCTTAATTACCAATTGACCTAAATTTGTCAATCACGAGTAAAAAAGTTAAACCACGACACTGTAACACTCCGTCCCACCCCGGGACTCGAGCCCCCGCTCCTGCTTATCTTATAGTTTTACATACTGTGAGATCCTCATAGACCACAATGGGCCTATTGGTTTCAATGGGCAAAAAATCACAGAGTTAATGCACTAGTGCAGTGGTCTCAAACCTGTGGACCTCCAAATGTTGCAAAACTACAACTCCCATCATGCATGGACAGCCAACGGCTGTCCGGGCATGCTGGGAGTTGTAGTTTTGCAACATCTGGAGGTCTGCAGGTTGGAGACCACTGTACTAGCCCATTAGTTCCCTATACCATTAAAGGAGGGAGGGCTCAATATTCGCAAATATGCACATATGCGAAGAGCAGAGAGGGATGATCAGTGATCACTGTAATGTGTACTGTGAACAAAAAAAAATGAATATTCGTAATTGCAAATATATAGTGCTATATTCAGAATATTCGCGAATTATCGAATATGCGATATTCACGATTAAAATTAAAATTGCAAATATTCGCGAGCAACAATAGACATCCTAACAATAAGAAGGAAACTTTGCATGCACTTCAGTCACATACATGACACCTGCCATTTGCTCAGGCCCTTTGAGGAAGCCACATTATTAGCAAGTCGCCAGGATTACAGGATGAACGATGTCATTCCACTACTTCATTTCTTACAACACATGTTGGAAACGATGGCTGGTCAGCGCACTGGAGATGTGATGCCTACATCTCACGGCCACATGAGCCCTCTGGGGGCTGAGCTGGAGAAGGAGGGGCACAGTGGAGCACAGTTTAGGTTTTGCCAAATGGGCGTTTTTTCTAGTAATCTGACAGGAGAGAAGGAGCAGGAGCAGCCAGAGGAGCTAGAGGGTTACGAGAAAGGCGAGACAGAGGACCCAGACACACCGTGGCAGCATACAGTGGAGATGGAGGCAGGGAGTCCCCTCCGAGTCACTTGCACAAATGACACGATACATGCTCACTTGCTTGCGTAGTGACAGCCGAATTGTCACCATTCGGCAGCGGGATGACTTCTGGATCTCCACCTTATTGGACCCTCGCTACTGCCACCAAATAGGGGCCATTTTTACACCCACTTAGAGGGAGGACAAAATGACCTACTACAGAAGCATCTTATGTAGTCCGTTGGCCGATGCCTATCGGCGCCATCATCCATTCTCTTGCAGCCTTAATCGGGGGGCCCCCTGCGCTCACCTTCCACTGCCATGGCTGCTGGGGAGGGGTGGGGTGGCAGGAGCAGTATCAGCACCATCAGCAGGAGTTTGAGTGTACAGTCGCTGATGAGTAGCTTTCTTCACCTGCATAGTAAAGCAACTCATCAGCAGCAGGTAGACCTGGAGCAGGACCTGAACCAGCAGTTGGTGACATACCTTGACATGCCCATGCCAACACATCTTGAAGATCCGCTGGACTTCTGGGCAACCAAACTTGATTTGTGGCCGCAACTAGCAGAGTTTGCCCTGGAAAAGCTTTCATGTGTGGCCAGTAGTGTGCCATCAGAGCAGGTGTTTAGTGCGGTGGGGGCCATAGTCACCCCCAAGGAGAACTCATCTGTCCACGAAAAATGTGGAGAGACTGACCTTTGTGAAGATGAATCAGGCATGGATCAGCAAGGATTTCCTACCGCCAATGCCTGATGCATGAGAGTAGATTGACCAGGGTGCCACACCAACACTTCACAAATATGGATAGTGCCAAACAGATTTAAGGCGCTGCTCCCCAGTTACAAACATTCCTCCGCATCAGACCTTTTTTCACCCACTTTCGTCACCGGGTACTGGTATTGCCACCCACCGCACCACTTTGTCACCGGGTCACTTTCAGGACTCCTGATGCTGCTGCCACCTCCAGGCTGTCTCATTCAGCCACTATATGGTCTCTTCTCATGCTTGAGCCAACTCCAGGTTGTGTTATTCAGCCACTATATTGTCTCCTCGTGCTTCAGCCACCTCCAGGCCGTGCCATTCATCCAAAATATGGTTAACTGATGCTTCAGCCAGCTACAGTCTGTGTCATTCCGAAACTACATGGTTTAGTGATGCTGCTGGGCCTAGGACATTACCTATATATGTTTATGGTAGCTCTAGGTACCATACATTTTCAATGGATATTTCAAAATTCATCTTTTATTCTTAGAGATTGTGAGGCCCTATTGTCTCCTCATCTCCCGCCAACTCCAGACTGTGCCATTCAGACACTATATGGTCTCCCCATGCTGTCACAAACTCCAGGCAGTCATTCAGCCACTATATGGTCTCCTCAGTCATGCCACCTCCAGGCTGTCTCATTCAGCCACTATATGGTCTCTTCTCATGCTTCAGCCAACTCCAGGCTGTTCCATTCAGCCACTATATGGTCTCCTCTTACTTATGCCACCTCCAGGCTCTGTCATTGTGCTGCCATGTGACATGTGACTCCTTGTTAGATTTGGTCCTTTGTACCCACACGCCAGGGCCCGGGACACTAAAACTTGTGAATTAAAAGTTCGATTTTGAAATCCTTAATTTCAATTTAAAAATCTTAAATTTAAAAATCATAAATTTCAATGGTCTCCTAATGCGTCTGCCAACTCCAGGCTGTGCCACTCAGACACTGCATGGTCTCCTCATGCTTTAGCCAACTCCAGGCTGTGTCATTCAGGCACTATATGGTTTACTGGTACTGCTGCTGGGTCTGGGAATAAAAATTTTGTTATGGTAGCACTAGCTACCCAAAATCTTCAGTTTAAATTTCAGAATTCATCTTTTAATCTTAGGGATTGCGAAGCCCTAGTGTCTACTCATGCTGCTGGCAACTCCTGGCTGTGCCATTCAGCCAAAATAGGGTTTACTGCTAGGGCTGGGCCTGGGTCTGGGCCTAAAAAATGTTTATGGTAGCACTAGCTATACAGTCTCCTCATGCTGCCAACACCTCCACGCTGTGTCATTCAGCCACTATATGGTCTCCTCATACTGATGCCACCTCAAGGCTCTGTCATTGTGCCCCTCTGCGGCAGGGATTTTAAAAGCGATGCCTGTAATCTGCATGTCATACTGAATAACAGTATTATTTCACTACCCTAGCACACTCCATATGCGTGTTAGAACACAGCAAAGTGTTTTACACCCCCTATTGAGGCTCTCTGTAGGCCAGAAATAGCAATTTTCAATATAGATTCGCCGCAAAAAAATTTGGTCAAACCAAATTTTTTTGGCCTTCCAAGAAGTGGAGGAGATATCCGCCACTTCCTCCGCTAGGCTGGCAAGTAGTGATGAGGAGAGTGTCGTGGGAGGTGGTGTTGCCAGCGTTCAGAGTCCTGAAGCAAACACTGTTGAGGAACCTGAGGTGACATCAGTGACGTGCAGACACTTGTTGATGAAGATGATCTCAATTGGGAGCCGGGTGCAGAAGTGGCTTCATGATCATCAGAAGAGGGTTGCAGGTTGCCCGTGAGGCAGCAGCTGAGCCATCAAGGTGGTAGCATGGTTGGCAGTCAGCATGGTGGCAGAAGTGAAAATTCTGGAGCCAAACGTGCCCGGGGGAGACCACCTGCTTCGCGGCAGCCTACCTTCCCAGGAGGTAGTGGAACAGGGGTTCCTGGAGACGCCGGCAGTAGCAGTCAATTAGTGCAGACTGTTGGTGGGGAAATCCTCCCGGCTGTGTCATTCAGCCACTATGCGTTCTCCTCATGCTGCATCCAACTCCAGGCTATGTCATTCAGCCACTATATGTTCCCATCATGCTGCCGCCACCTCCACGCTGTGTCATTCAGCCCATATATGGTCTCCTCATGATTCTGCCACCTCCAGACTGTGTCATTTAGCCTCTATGTTGTCTCCTCATGCTGCTGCCAACTCCAAGCTGTGTCATTCAGCCACTATATGTTCTCCTTATTCTGCCGCCACCTCCATGCTGTGTCATTCAGCCACTATTTATTCTCCTCATGCTCCTGCCACCTCCAGGCTGTGTCATTCAGCCACTACATAGTCTTTTCATGCTGCCGCAAACTCCAGTCTGTGTCATTCAGCCACCGTATAGTCTCCTCTTGCTGCTTCCAACTCCAGGCTATGCCATTCAGTCATTATATGGTCTCCTCATGCTGCTGGGACATTACCTATACATTTTTATGGTAGCCCTAGCTATCATAAATCTTCAATTTTTAAATTTGAAAATTCATCTTTTAATCTTAGGGATTGTGAGGCCCCATGGTCTCCTCATGCTGCCGCCAACTCAGGCTGTGTCATTCAGCCGCTATATTGTCTCCTCTCGCTGCCGCCAATTCCAGGCTGTGCCATTCTGCCCGATTATGGTCTGCTCATGCTGCTGCCACCTGTAGGTTCTATCATTGTTCAGCCTTGTGACTCCTTGTTAGATTTGGCCTTTTGTGACTACACATTTTATTATTAAATCTTAAATTTAAATTAGAATGTGAATTTAAAAAAATTGATAGAGCGATAACAAATAATTGAATAACTGATTAAATGAAACATTCGCACTTTCATTGTCAGGGGGGCGTTGAGAGGTAGGGGCTGGAACAGGTGGTACCTCGCCTGGCAGAGGACCGCCAGCTCGATTTTAAGATACAAGTACGAGATGCTTTACTGCAGCCACCTCTAGCTTTATGCACCCACTTATACAATGGCACAGAAGCTGAATGTGCTCCTGTCCAAGTTGCTGGTACTGCAGTCCCTCCCTTTTCAAGTGGACACTCAGAGTATGGGGGTTCGCTGAGAGACTGGGGTTGGAACAGTTTGTAGCTTGCTTCGTGGCGGACCACCAGGTCGATGTTCACCAGAATGGGTAATCAAAAATGAAAATAAATTCAAATTAAATTAATAAAAAATGACATAAAAAATCTGCCACATCCAGACACTCTGTGGCAATGATTATAATAGCAATGCCTGTAATCTGCATGTCATACGGAGTAACAGTATTATTTCACTAACATAGCACACTCCCTATGCATGTTAGGACAAGGCAAAATGTTCTACACCCCTATGGAGTCTCTCTGTATGCCATAAATAACTGTTTTTAATAGCGATTCATGGAAATAAATTTGGACCGAACCGTATTTTTTCGGAAAATTTGGCAAATCGGCCGAATCGAATTTATTAAAAAATTCGCTCATCTCTATGCATTGAGGGAGGGTCACTTCCTGCAATACAACCAGGTAATGGCCTTTTTTGAGCACTCGACTGAGTCTAAGGAGCATCGCCCCACCACTTTTGACCCCCTTGTAACTACTGATACGCCATGTCATTCTCTCTCACGATTGTACCGACATGTTCATAGATAGAGCAGTGTAGAGGAGGCTAATTCACTATATCAGTATCAGGAAGGGAAACTAGGCAAGGAGTCCTTTTCCTTACCCATATTAGAGGGTTGGGCGAAAGTGCGGAAGGCCATAGTTAACAAGGTGTGATGGGAGACACAATTTAAAATCATGCATCATGCGTTGTATGGATTCACTTTCCCGAGAACCCCTAAATGCCTGGATAGAATACAAAATTGTCCTAACTGTGGAGAGAGGGGCACAGTCCTGTTACATGGGTTGGTACTATGTCCCATTAAGAGCTGATTTTGGAGGGAACTCTTGGACCTACTTCACGTTAAACTGAAGATTAAATTGCCCCTAGACCAGGGGCAGACATATCGCCTGTGAGGCCGGTTCAGCTGCACAGGGGCCCAGCTTGTGAGGGGGCCCGCCACCCTCACACCACTGGGCTGGCCCTACCAGGGCCGGACTGGCCATCGGGCACATCGGGCATTTGCCCCAGTGGGCTGGGCCATCAATGGGCCGGCTGTCTGCCTGCCCTGTACATTCATGAGCTGCCGACTTGCTGAACCATTCTGTTAGTGTAGAAGCCGGGCAGCTCAAGATACCTGTAGCTGTCGGGCAGAGGCCCCTCCCCAGGTTACTTTTGATGCGGCTGCCGTACAGCTACACCGGCTGTGTAATGACATTTCCAGAGTCCCAGGGCCAGCATCAGGACGTAGTGATGCCAGACCTTTGAACGTCAGTTGCGGCCGCCATATCTGTACATCTAAGGAAGGGGCTTATGCCCAGCAGCTACAGCTAAACCCCTACTCTACAATCCCCTTTCTAGCCTCACGCTGGACTTACAAGAGAAACCGATCGTCTTTCCTGCAGTGGAGGGGTGTTGGGGCAGCGAGCACTGGGGCCGCACAGCAGTGACAGTGAGGAAGAGACACCAGCAATGCTCTTCTCTCACCTCTGAACTACAGTGCAATGTAATCGCTGATTGGCCCCTGCTGCAGCATTAACCAGCATAGTAAAGAATGGAATGACACAGCCGTACCGCAGAGGAAGCAGCAGAGCTGTGTAAGTACTCACTCCTTTTGTTCTGTTTCCTCTTTATTTTAGGTGGGGGCTGTTTTTTTCATTATTAAAATCCTGGATGGCAAGGGGTATTTGTGAGACGGTAACACAGTGCTCCATCAGAGGCCTGGAATAGTCTCTTTCTCTGCATCCTGTCACCTCCTTATCAGTAAGTTTTATTTATTACTGCTACAGGTTGGGGGGGGGGGGGATTTAACCCTCTAACTAACTGCCTTCTTGCAGACAATAATGTTACATTAGCTGCTAAATCAGTGAGAGGGTTAGCCCCCCAAGCCACACCTCCCACTGTCTCCCCTACACCACTAGGAAAGCTGGGTATTTTCGTAGAAAAGATGGGTGACCTTTGCATGCACTGTTTAGGTTTCACAAGTTACAAATTTCAGTGATGTTTATTGAGGATACAGCAGTGCCAGACATCCATCTTTTAAACTGGAACCAATAACTTGTGAATCCTAAACAGTCAGTGCAAGCTGCAAGCTTAGGTCAACATCTTTTCTATGAAAATACCCAGCTTTCCCATTTGTCTTTCATACCAGCCAACCTAAAAGATTGACACTTGTTTAAAGAGTTTACCCTGCTCGATAATTATCCTAGTCCCCTTACTGCCCCCGAAATCACAGGACTCTGTGACAAAGTTCTGTTATTCTGGTAAAATAGGGTTATTCTTTTAATTTAAACTAGAGTACCCATGTAAATAGGTTGTTCAGTTATTAAAGGGAATCTGTCATCAGTAGAGATGAGCGAATCAAAGCTGACAAACCCGAATTCGTTAAGAATTTCATGAAATATTTGATTCGCAAAGAATACGAATATCACCGCGAATCGCTTAATTAAATTCCATTTTACAGCGTTCCTGGCTAAAGGAGACCTATTTGCCCTTTATACTAGTATTATTGGTTGCAGTATACAGGAGGGGGAAGGGAGGGAGGGCAGGCACATTTTTTGCACAGGGGCCCTCTGCTGTCTGTGTCCACCCATGCCTTAGACCTCTTACTCAGTTAAAGGGGTACTCCCGTGGAAAACTTTTTTTTTTTTTTAATCAACTGGTGCCAGAAAGTTAAACAGATTTGTAAATTACTTCTATTAAAAAATCTTAATCCTTCCAGCAGAGGTCAGCAGAGAGCACCGTGGTCATGACATCAGAGGAAATGCATTTATTTTTTGGATTTCTCTTTAGTATACAGCCCCTAAAAAGTACTAGAAGGATTAAGATTTTTTAATAGAAGTGATTTACAAATCTGTTTAACTTTCTGGCACCAGTTGATTTAAAAAAAAAAGTTTTCCACGGGAGTACCCCTTTAATTGAGTAAGAGGTCTAAGGCATGGGCGGACACAGACAGGACAGTACGCCCTGACACCCTGGGTCTTAAGGACCCAGGACATACATATACGTCTGTGGGAATTTCGGTCCCCGCCGCGTGACGGGCGGGGACCTGGGTGACTGCTAATATCGATCAGCAGGCACCCCGATTTGCGATTTGCACAATTCCGGGTCATTCCGGGTCTATGGTGACCCGATGACCCGGAATATAAGGGGGATTGTGGTGTTCCAAGATACCAACGATCCACCTGAAGGGATAGGAGTAAGGTGGCAGGGGGCCACCCCTACTATCCCTGCTATAAGTCGTATAGACGCGACGACCAATAGCAGATTGGGGGTGGGGGGGTTATTTTCGGTTTCCCTGTTCTGCCCACCCACAATAGATGGGGCAGGACGGGGAAACCGACAGGGACTGGTGCCGAAGGTCACTTACCAATCTGCGGAGGCTGCGGGCGACGGTGATTGGCGGGCAGCGATGTCGTTCGGCTGGCACCCTGGATTCTACGGAAGCCGGCGAGTTGCCTAGCAACTTCTGGAGGGCTGCAGTCTGAGACCACTATACAGCGTCTCTAAACTATAGCCCGCCAGATGTTGCAAAACTACAACTACCAACATGCCCAGACAGCTGTTTGGGAATGCTGGGAGTTGTAGTTTTGCAACAGCTGGAGGTCTACAATTTAGAGACCACTGCACAGCGATCTCCAAACTGTAGCCCTCTAGATCTTGCAAAACTACAACTCCTAGCATGCCCACACAGCAGTTTGCTGTCTGTGCATGCTGGGATTTGTAGTTTTGCAACATCTGGAGGGCCACATTTTGGAGATCACTGTGCACTGGTCTCTAAACTGTAGACCTACAGATGTTGTAAAACTGCAAATCCCAGCATGCCCAAACAGCAAACATCTGTCTTGGCATGCTGGGAGTTGTAGTTGCGTACCTCCAGCTGTTGCATAACTACATCTCCCAGCATGGCCTTCGGCGATCAGTACATGCTGGGAGTTATAGTTTCACAACAGCTGGAGACACACTGGTTGGAAAATACAGAGTTAGGTAACAGAACCCAACTGAAGGTTTTCCAACCAGTGTGCCACCAGCTGTTGCAAAAGTACAATTCCCAGCATGCACGGTCTGTCAGTATATGCTGGGAGTTGTAATTTTGAAACAGCTGGTTACAGGGTACATTCACACAGGCAGGTTTACAGTACGTTTCCTGCTTGAAGTTTGAGTTGTGGCAAATTTTTGCCACACCCCTACCCCTTAATTCCCTGGTTGAACTTGATGGACATATGTCTTTTTTCGACCGTACTAACTATGTAACTATGTAACTCACTGTAACCCACCAGTGCAAAGGTACCCTAAAAACACTACACTACATTACACTAACACATAATAAAGCGTAAAACACAACATATACACCCCCTAACACTGCCCCCCCCCCCCCCCAATAAAAAGAAAAACGTATTGTATGGCAGTGTTTCCAAAATGGAGCCTCCAGCTGTTACAAAACAACAACTCTTAGCATTGCCAGACAGCCACTGACTGTCAAGGCATGCTGGGAGTCTAGCAACAGCTGGAGGCACCCTGTTTGGGAATCACTGGCATAGAATACCCCTATGTCCACCCCTATGCAGTCCTCAAATGCGCATGGCGCTCTCTCACTTCAGAGCCCTGTCATATTTCAAGGAAACAGTTTAGGGCCACATATGGGGTATCTCCGTACTCGGGAGAAATTGCACTACAAATTTTGTGGGGCTTTTTCTCCTTTTACCCCTCTGAAAAGGAAAAGTTGGGGGCTACACCAGCCTGTTAGTGTAGAAAAATTTAATTTTTTACACTAACATACTGGTGTTGCTCCATACTTTTTGTTTTCACAAGCGGTAAAAGCAAAAAAAGACCCCCAAAATTTGCAATACAATTTCTCCTGAATACAGAAATACCCCATATGTGGACATAAAATGCTCTTCAGGCGCACAACAAGGCTCAGGAGTGAGAGTGCACTATGTACATTTGAGGCCTAAATTGGTGATTTGCACAGGGGTGGCTGATTTTACAGCGGTTCTGACATAAACGCAAAAAAATAAATACCCACATGTGACCCCATTTTGGAAACTAGACCCCTCATGGAACGTAACAAGAGGTATAGTGAGCCTGAACACCCCACAGGTGTTTGATGAATTTTCATTAAAGTTGGATGGAAAAATGAAAAAAAAAAATTTGTTCACTAAAATGCTGGTGTTACCCAAAATGTTTCATTTTCACAAGGGAAAATAGGAAGAAAGCCCCCCAAAATTTGTAACCCCATTTCTTCTGAGTAAGAACATACCCCATATGTGGTTGTAAAGTGCTCTGCGGGCGAACTACAAAGCTCAGAAGAGGAGAACCATTGGGATTTTGAAGAGAAAATTTGTCTGAAATTGAAGGCCACGTGTGTTTGCAAAGCCCCCATAGTGCCAGAACAATGGACCCCCCCACATGTGACTCCATTTTGGAAACTACACCCCTCACGTAATGTAATAAGGGGTACAGTGAGCATTTACGCCCCACAGGTGTCTGACAGATTTTTGGAACAGTGATCTGTGAAAATGAAAAATTTAATTTTTCATTTGCACAGCCCACTGTTCCAAAGATCTGTCAAACGCCAGTGGGGTGTAAATGCTCACTGCACACCTTATTAAATTCAGTGAGTGGTGTAGTTTCCAAAATGGGGTCACATATTGGGGGGTCCACTGTTCTGGCACCATGGGGGGCTTTGTAAACGCACATTGCCCCCGACTTCCGTTCCAAACAAATTCTCTTTCAAAAAGCTCAATGGCGCTCCTTCTCTTCTGAGCATCTCCTGGCACCATAGGGGCTTCCTAAATGGGACGTGCCCCCCCAAAAACCATTTCAGCAAAATTTGTTTTTCAAAAGCCAAATGTGACTCCTTCTTTTCTGAGCATTGTAGTTCGCTCGCAGTGCATTTTACATCCTAACATGGGGTATTTCCATACTCAGAAGAAATGGGGTTACAAATTTTGGGGGGCACTGTGTCCTATTATCCCTTGAAAAATTTTTACATTTGAGGGAAAACTAGCATTTTAGTGAAAAAAAAAATCATTTACACCTCCAACTTTAACGAAAAGTCATCATACACCTGTGTGGTGTTAAGGCTCACTGGACCCCTTGTTACGTGCCTTGAGGGGTGTAGTTTTCAAAATAGTATGCCATGTGTTTTTTTTTATTTTGCTGTTCTGGCACCATAGGGGCTTCCTAAATGTGACATGCCCCCCAAAAACCATTTCAGAAAAACTCACTCTCCAAAATCCCACTGTCGCTCCTTCACTTCTAAACCCTCTACTACGCCCGCCGAACACTTGACATACACATATGAGGTATTTTTTTTACTCGAGAGAAATTGGGTAACACATTTTAGGAAGACTTCTCTCCTTTTACCCCTAGTAAAAATTCAAAAACTGGGTCTACAAGAACATGCGAGTGTAAAAAATGAAGATTTTGAATTTTCTCCTTCAATTTGCTGCTAATCCTGTGAAACACCTAAAGGGTTAACAAACCTTTTGAATGTCATTTTGAATACTATGAGGGGTGCAGTTTTTATAATGGGGTCATTTGTGGGGTATTTCTAATATGAAATCACTTCAAATCCACTTTACAACTGAACTGGTCCCTGAAAATTTTAGATTTAGAAACTTTTGTGAAAAATTGGAAAATTGCTGCTATACTTTAAAGCCCTCTGATGTCTTCCAAAATTAGACACATGTCAACTTTATGATGCAACCATGAAGTAGACACATTGTTTATGTGAATAAATATATAATTTATTTGGAATATTTATTTTCCTTATTAGCAGAGAGCTTCAAAGTAAAAAAAAATGCAAAATTTTCAATTTTTTCATCAGATTTTGGAATTTTTCACCAAGAAATTATGCAAATATCGACCAAATTTTACCACTAACATAAAGTAGAATATGTCACAAAAAAACATTATCGGAATCAGAATGAAAGGTAAAAGCATCCCAGAGTTATTAATGCTTAAAGTGACAGTGGTCAGATGTGCAAAAAATGGCCGGGTCCTACAGTGAAAATTGGTTGGGTTCTTAAGGGGTTAAGTTCTACATATTGCCTTAGACTTCTTACTCTACGCTATTATTACATGCCTTCATATTAGTGTCCTCCTATCTCATTGGTTGCAGCCACCTATGCCTATTACTCAGGAGGTACTCCTACAACTCAATATCTAATATCTGATAATAATATATAATAACTACAATATCTCTTTTTGGACCAGCTGGAGCATAGGCGTACAAAAGAAACATCAGCTAAGTGTTTTTTTTAAAGAAATGGAAAACGTTTTAATCAATTCCGAGATAGGTCAGGTCATGGCTTCCTTCGGGGCACGACTTGGTATCACCAAATTCTGAGATAGGTCAGATCATGGCTTCCTTCAAGGACACCACTTGGTATCGCATCACCAAAAAGTTAGGCTATCTCAGGGCATATCACCATCAGCCACCACAGTATACACTCGCCAAAACAAATGAGGCCAGATATGGTATTGTATATCAAATATGATTATCAATCTTTAATGAAAGAAAAAATACACATTAAAATATACATAAAAATATGGAAGAGAGATTGGTATACAGAATACACATGCTGAAGAATGGAGGTGAGTATGACAATGTAGATAACATATGATTTAATTACAGTAAATTTGATTTGTCACGAACTTCTCGGCTCGGCAGTTGATGACTTTTCCTGCATAAATTAGTTCAGCTTTCAGGTGCTCCGGTGGGCTGGAAAAGGTGGATACAGTCCTAGGAAAGACTCTCCTAGGACTGTATCCACCTTTTCCAGCCCACGGGAGCACCTGAGAGCTGAACTAAGTTATGCAGGAAAAGTCATCAACTGCCGAGCCGAGAAGTTCGTGACAAATCGAATTTACTGTAAGTTCGCTCATCTCTAATCAGCATAGGAGATCAGTGTGTGCAGTGCCATAGCTCCCTATGAGAGCTATAGCACTGCAAAAAAAAAAGTGAAAAAAAAAAGTTAATAAAGGTCATTTAACCCCTTCCCTAATAAAAGTTTGAATCACCCCCCTTTTCCCATAAAAAAAACTGTGTAAATAAAAATAAAAATAAACATATGTGGTATCGCCGCGTGCGAAAATGTCTGAACTATGAAAATATATTTTAATTAAATTGCACGGTCAATGGCGTGCGCGCAAAAAAATTCCAAAGTCCAAAATAGTGTATTTTTGGTCACTTTTTATATCATGAAAAAATGAGTAAAAAGCGATCAAAAAGTCCGATCAATATAAAAATGGTACCAATAAAAACTTCAGAACATGGTGCAAAAAATGAGTCCTCATACCGGCGCAGAAAAATAAAAAAGTTATAGGGGTTAGAAGTTGAGAATTTTTAACATATGAATTTTCCTGCATGTAGTTATGATTTTTTTCCGAAGTACGACAATATCCAACCTATATAAATAGGGTATTATTTTAACTGTATGGACCTACAGAATAAAGATAAGGTGTTATTTTTACCAAAAAATGCACTGCGTAGAAACGGAAGCCCCCAAAAGTTACAAAATGAAATTTTTTCTTCAATTTTGTCGCACAATGAATTTTTTTTCTGTTTTGTCGTGGATTTTTGGGTAAAATGACTAATGTCACTGCAAAGGAGAATTGGTGGTGTAAACAATAAGCCATCATATGGAATTTTATGTGCAAAATTAAAAGCGTTATGATTTTTAGAAGGTAATGAGGAAAAAATGAAAATGCAAAAATGGAAAAACCCTGCGTCCTTAAGGGGTTAAAGAATAAAGCGTCAATGTTGTTAGTGATTAACGTCCCATTCATTCTTACCTCAGTGGATTACTTAGTAAATGAGGCCCAATATGTGCGTCTAAAGTGAAATATAATAGAAAAACATTATAAAGAATATGATAAAAAATATATATAATTAAAATATATATCATAGTACTTCATAAAAGTGCATCTGTTCAATCATGTAGAAAAAATACATATATATATATATATATATATATATATATATATATATATACAGCAACAGAAGAATGCAGCAGCACACTGCCAGCACAAGGATATAGGTGAAACATGAATATGCAGTTAAAACATGGAGAGCTATACAGCTATGGTGTAATAGATGCAAATGTGAAACTATGAAATAGTGAGGCACTTAGCTCGCAAATTTGTCTCCGCCGGCGGTCAAATAACTTGGACCGTCCCACCGCGATAAGGTGGCCTCATTGGGACGGACCCTACACTGTGAATATGCCTCTGTGTGAACAGTTCAGTAAGCATGGCAGGGTCTGGAACATCCAAGACACCTTATATACACACCTGATAGAGGTGGGTGGGGTGCAAGGCCAACATGCAGGTAGCCACTCCCCCGTATGTGTAATACAGACAAAAAGTAAGTCAGCCAGCACTTTAGTTGATACCAAACTATTATATGGACCTGGCCTACAGGTGCACGCTACTAGGCTAGATATACAGCAACAGAAGAATGCAGCAGCACACTGCCAGCACAAGGATATAGGTGAAACATGAATATGCAGTTAAAACATGGAGAGCTATACAGCTATGGTGTAATAGATGCAAATGTGAAACTATGAAATAGTGAGGCACTTAGCTCGTAAATTTGTCTCCGCCGGCGGTCAAATAGCTTGGACCGTCCCACCGCGATAAGGTGACCTCATTGGGACGGACCCTACACTGTGAATATGCCTCTGTGTGAACAGTTCAGTAAGCATGGCAGGATCTGGAACATCCAAGACACCTTATATACACACCTGATGAAGAATGCAGCAGCACATAGCTGTATAGCTCTCCATGTTTTAACTGCACATTCATGTTTCACCTATATCCTTGTGCTGGCAGTGTGCTGCTGCATTCTTCTGTGGCTGTATATCTAGCCTAGTAGCGTGCATCTGTAGGCCAGGTCGATATAATAGTATGGTATCAACTAAAGTGCTGGCTGACTTATTCTTTGCAAGTGTAGTTCACGAAAATCCAGCTCGCTCCACCAATGCGCCCCCGACACGGATCCGCACCCAGCCCGGTGCACACAGACTCAAACAAGAAGAAGAGATGATCCAGCGTGGGTCAGTAGAAATCCAGACTTTATTAGAACTCACAGTAAAAGCAGTAAAAGCAACCAGCAGATCAGACGCGTTTCAGGCGCATGCGCCCTTCGTCAGTGATGTCATCCATCTGCACAGGTGTCAGTTAAATACCGAACAGGTAGTGGGTGGAGAATTGGCCACCAATTAAACTACACTTAGACCGCTGACAACGGTGCAGAGGAGGATACTAATACAAAACATGGACAAAATGTTAGTAAAAGTACAAAAAGCTAAAAACAATACACTAGTATGCAATTTTGCACAAATGGCTTGTACACCACAGGAATGTAACATGGTGAATAAAGAAAATCCACATCTAATCCATTTGTCTCCCACGTGCAGTGGTATGGCAGATTCATAGATGATCTCCTCCTGATTTGGAGGGGTGATATGTCTGACATACCACTGTTCCTGGAATACATCAATGACAATTCTTACAATCTGAAATTCACTCACCATTCACACCCATCCAGCATTTCCTTTCTTGACCTTGAATTCAGTTCAGTGTCAGATCATATTATTTCTGTTTCCACGTTCCGCAAACCCACTGCAGGGAACAATATTCTTAGAGCTGATAGTAATCATCCGCCACATACCATCAGGGCTATTCCAGTAGGAGAATTCACATGGATAAAAAGAAATTGTAGTGGTCCCTCTACTTGCGAGTCTCAAATTAGTGAGGCTTCGCGTAGGCTCGCGAGTAGAGGCTATACTACACGTACCTTATCCAGAGCCAAAACTATTGTTGCCAAAAAGGACCGTTCTCGTCTAATTTCTCCACCTATTAATTGTTCACAACTCAGTCGCTCTAATTTTCAGAGTAAACCGGTCATAGCACTCACTTATTCTCCCCAATTTACACAGGTCAAGAACATTATCAATAGACACCTCCATTTCCTGAGACAGGACGAAATTGTAGCAAAAATATTATCCAAAGGTTGTCACATAGTCCCAAAAAAGGCAAAAACCCTGGGAGATATTCTATCCCCTAGCTTGGTATTGTCCAACACAGTTAACAGAAATAACTGGTTGCGTAATAGAGGATTTTTTAAATGTGGCGGCAGGATTTGCAGAACATGTAATTATGCTAAATTATGCACACAATTTTCCAATGCAGAGCAAACTAAAAATTATCAAATAAAAGATTATATTAACTGTAACCACCATAATGTAGTCTATGTCATTGAGTGTTCGCAGTGCCAACTTAAATATGTAGGCTCCACTTCTAGGAAACTTAGGGTCAGAGCGCTGGAACATCTCAATGACATAACCAGCAATGCCGTAAGAAACCGATCGGCAGCATCTTTACATTTTAAAACTGTACATGGTGGTCACATTAATTATTTTCAAATTTATGCTATAGAACGTGTTCACATAGGACCCCGTGGTGGTTGTGTGCGGCGAAAATTATTGGAACGCGAAGCATTCTGGCAATTCACTTTGGGCACTAGTACACCGAAGGGTTTGAATTTAAAGAGAGAATTGCTGTTCCATTACTAGCGCCGCATTCACACACACACGTTTGTTCCACTTTCACAGTCGATCATAACATTTTACATGTTTTTTCTTTATTCACCATGTTATATTCCTGTGGTGTACAAGCCATTTGTGCAAAATTGCATACTAGTGTATTGTTTTTAGCTTTTTGTACTTTTACTAACATTTTGTCCATGTTTTGTATTAGTATCCTCCTCTGCACCGTTGTCAGCGGTCTAAGTGTAGTTTAATTGGTGGCCAATTCTCCACCCACTACCTGTTCGGTATTTAACTGACACCTGTGCAGATGGATGACATCACTGACGAAGGGCGCAAGCGCCTGAAACGCGTCTGATCTGCTGGTTGCTTTTACTGCTTTTACTGTGAGTTCTAATAAAGTCTGGATTTCTACTGACCCACGCTGGATCATCTCTTCTTCTTGTTTGAGTCTGACTTATTCTTTGTCTGTATATATAAAAAAAAAATATATATATATATATATATATATATATATATATATATATATGTATGTGTGTATATATAAAAAGATATATGATGTATATAATAATAAAAAAAAAACAGATGTGCACAAAAGAGCCAATGGTATTAGTGGTCTAAAAAACATTTTATACTGAGGAATTTCTTGCAAACCAAGTGCACCGCATCACAAAGAATATATAAAAGCAGATACAATCATAGTCCTTTATAGTATATATCAACAGAGTGCTAAATAGTAATTCCCCCAAAATCCAAGGATTGCCTAGAAAATCTAAAAAGATAGAGAAGAAAGAAAGAAGAAATTAGACAAAGGAAAAAATCCTGTTAAGAAAGCGCATCCTGTTAAGAAATAAAAAAAATTGTTAAAAACACTTGACCAAGAAATATATATTCGCTATTGGGTACTGTATAGAATTCTGGTGGGTTCTGTACAGAATTCTGGTTACCTGGTTGCCTTGGGGGGATTGGATGCTATTTACTGGTTTTCTGACCTTTTTCTGTTAGGAGTGATAGGTACATGACGGATATGTTGCAACTATTCTACTACTGGGATAAGATGAGCAAGGGAAAGGGGAAGGGGGAGTTAGTTGGGGTTGTCATTGGGGCACAGTTGACACAATTCTATATATTCTTTTCTACTGTTAATGTTGCTTTAGGGATATAGGTTGAACTTGATGGACTCTGGTCTTTTCAACCTTATGAACTATGTCACTATGGTAAGTCATAGGCATATCTTATTTCGCAGTACATGTCCCCATTTCTGCTATTGTTGTGCCGGGGGAATGTCCCGGCTCAGCCTGTTGTTATGCTTATAAAGAAAAACTAATAAATTATTATTTAAAAAAAAAAAATGCACAGCAAATTTAATGCAGACTTAAGTTTTCTGATCTGCAGAACATTTGATCTGAAACATATTTGTTTGTGGATTTCAGCACATATTTTCAGGCTGGTCCCTCAAAAATATTGTCTACACTGTGGGGGAGAGTTATTAAAACTTGTACAGAGGAAAAGTTGACCAATTGCTTTTCCTCTACACAGGTTTTGATAAATCTCCTTTTATGTTTCAACCTAGGCTAAGGCTGGCTTCACAACATATGTGTTTGCATTTATTATATACGTTTTAGACTCTTAAAATTTCATGTTAAACAGATGGTGAAAATAGACTCTGCTGTATTAAAAAAAATAACATTAAAGCTTATATGTTTTTTGTTCCACACACTAACGTAGACTACTACACTATTCTACTATTCTAAACAGAAAAGAAAACATAATAAAACCAAAACTGCCCTGAGTAAATTTTATGGTCTACAGATCTTTTCCAGGTTTAAATATTAACTTGTTTTTGAGGTTCTCTCAACAAAATATTAAGGAATCATATTTATCTTGTATATTGTTAAAATCAGAGAAAAGAACAGTGGTTTTGAAATTTTTTAATTCTAACCAGATCTCCTACCTTTACATTTAAAGTATTCTAGCTGTTTTATTATAGTCTGTCACTGAATCATATTACAAAATTATATTCTACAGTATTGTGAGACATTTAAAACAAATCTACTGTCATTCCGTATTTGATGGTTATATGTATTTACTGTACATTATATTTTAAGATAACTGTGGATAAAAAAGTATATACCTCAATAACAGGTTCCAGAATCTGTCATTGAAAAGACATTGAAAAATAGCAGAATAATTGCAATAGCCAAACTGCATGATTAAATATTCATAGAGGCCATCCTAAGTCTTTCTTGTACTCATGATGGTATATGCAGGGCTTTATCAGGTTGTATTAGTCCATAACAAAGATATCCTGCTCCAGCTGGAGATTAAGGTATTCATCAAAATAATCGAAAAGATTTTTTTAACCTTTATAACCTCAGTTTCAGCAAACAAGATGTAAAGGAAAAGAAAGTGTCAAAGTCATAATTTGCATGGAGCAGGGTGTTTGCACACGGTTGAGAACATCTGCGTAGGAAAGAAAGGATGTCCACCAAGTAAACTAGAAGCATAAGAGGGCCAGTCATTAGCCAGGGAGTACAATTCTAGACAGGTCAAGCAGAAAACAATTGAAGAAAAGGCCAGCTCTTTTTATTGTGATCATAAAAGCTTTCTGCTTTATTTTTAATCCATAATGCAAGACATAACATTGATCAGAAAAACGCTGATGCGTTTCAGACCTCATAGTGCATATCTGATCATACAAACAACACTTCTTTAAAAACAAATTGGCCAATCACAAATGAATGTACTGTTTGTTTTAGCCTTAAAAAATCTTTCCTTTCCTTGTGAAAAGGCAAGTGGCATAAAGAAGAGAAACAATAGCAGGTAAGTTTAGGATTAAATAAATATTAAAACAAAACAGCAAAAATAATTGCTTATACATTTTCAGAGAGGAAAATACAAAAATACAAAAAACATGTTTCTGTACTAGTTATAATGATAAATAATGTCACATTGCTTACTTAGACCAGCTGGATGCCTGGTATTAAAAAGGACTTGTAGATGGTCCCCTCTAAATAGAATTTTACTCTAATTAAATAGTTTACGATGTCCTGATCACACATTTTTTTTTACAGTTACTTTATATGCCCTCCTGTTTATATTTTGTCTGATCCCCTCCCCATACATACACACTCACACACTCAATTGTTCCCAAATTCCAATTTTTGACTTAAATTTCCTTCTTCCTCACCTAAAACCCTTAAAGGGGTATTCCAGGCAAAACCTTTATATATATATATATATATATATATATATATATATATATATATATATATATATATCAACTGGCTCCGGAAAGTTAAACAGATTTGTAAATTACTTCTATTAAAAAATCTTAATCCTTCCAATACTTATTAGCTTCTGAAGTTTTCTGTCTAACTGCTCAATGATGATGTCACGTCCCGGGAGCTGTGCATGATGGGAGAATATCCCCATAGGAACTGCACAGCTCCCGGGATGTGAGTCATCAGAGAGCAGTTAGACAGGAAACAACAACTCAACTTAAGAAGCTAATAACTATTGGAAGGATTAAGATTTGTTAATAGATTTAATTTATAAATCTGTTTAACTTTCCGGAGCCAGTTGATATATAAAAAAAAAGTTTTGGCCTGGAATACCCCTTTAACGTTTTATTTTTCTACTGACAAAGTTTTACTAAGGCTTATTTTTTTGGTGACAAGTTGTACTTTTATAAAGTATTCCAAACTAAGAAAAAAAAAATATGTGTATGATATAATAAAAAAGTGGACTTTTATGGGGCAATAATTTCACTTAATAATAATTTCACTTAATTTCTTCAAGGCGCCTTAGCACAACTTTTTAGTTGACATAGCAGCAAAAGTCCAATATTAAATCCACTATATAAAGTGTACAAACATTATTCCCCCATGGACACAACAGCAGGACATTCAGACATCATATTATTTCACTCTTTCAGGATCCTTTTAGCAGAGCTTCTATCAGAAGAGGTAAGATACATATTGTTTTCATCACTAAACACCACAACCTTGATAGGTCCCACCCTCTTTCTTAACCCCACCAGGACCAAGGGCATACAAGCATGCCCTCATATCCTGGGACTTAAGGACCAAGGGCAAACCAGTACGCCCTGGTCGCATAGACAGGGTTTAAACCGCTCTCACGAGCGGAGAACGGTTTGAATCCAGTGGGTACCGATTGCTACAGGCACTCAGGACCCACGGTTAATGCCTAGCACCGCCGATCTGGCCGATGCCTGGCATAACCCTTTAGACTCTGTGATCAAAGTTGATCGCGGCATCTAAAATCCGGGGGTTAACCTCTTAAGGATGCAGGGCATACCTGTATGCCCTGCGCCCGGTCACGGTGTTTAAAACGGGGTCACGCCGTAACCCCGCATCACACCGGGTCGGTCCCGGCTGCTATCGATAGTCGGGACCCTGGGCTAATAGCGTGCGGCCCAGATAGTTGTGCTGTGCGCTATTAACCCTTCAGACGTATCGAAAATGAAAGTAAAAGATTCCCGACAGCTCAGTCAGGCTGATTGGGACTATCGCGATAAAATTGTGTTGTCCCGATCAGCTAGGACGCGAGCAGAGGCCCCCTTACCTTGCTCTGTCATGTCCGATCGGCATTTTATTGCTCCAAGCCTGAGCTACAGGCTTGAGCAATCAACCCCCTATTACACTGATCGATGCAAAGCTATGGTATATGTGGTATCGCTGTGTGCGTAAATGTCCGATCTATAAAATGATATAATTAATTAAAAAGCACGGTCAATGGCGTATGCGCAAAAAAAATCCAAAAGCATATTTTTGGTTCCTTTTTTATATCATAAAAAAATGAACAAAGAGCGATCAAAAAGTCCGATCAATGCAAAAATGGTACCGATAAAAACTTCAGAACACGGCACAAAAAATTAGCCCTCATACTGGCCCATACATGGAAAAATATAAAAGTTATAAAGGTCAGGAGATGAGAATTTTAAACGTTTAAATTTTCCTGCATGTAGTTATGATTTTTTTCAGAAGTACGACAAAATCAAACCTATATAAGAAGGGTATCATTTTAACTGTATGGACCTACAGAATAAAGATAAGGTGTCATTTTTACCAAAAAATGCACTGCGTAGAAACGGAAGACCCCAAAAGTTGCAAAATGACATTTTTTCTTCAATTTTGTTGCACATTAATTTTGTTTCTGTTTCACCATGGATTTTTTGGTAAAATGACCAATGTCACTGCAAAGTAGAATTGGTGGCGCAAAACATAAGCCGTCATATGGAATTTTATGTGCAAAATTGAAAGTGTTATGATTTTTAGAAGGTGATGAGGAAAAAATTTAAATGCAAAAACGGAAAAACGCTGAGTCCTTAAGGGGTTAATGGTGCCAGTAGCTCAGTGGAGCTGATGGGGACATCTGTGGAGACATTGAGGTTCCCAATCAGCTGAGTGAATGATGGGAGAGTCCTCCTGTCACGATCACACCCTAACGGTCAAGCCAAGACATTAGAGAGAGTATGATGGTGCAAGGGTTAAGGCCACCAGACCTCTGGGTATCCACTACTAGTCCCAGCAAGTCACCATTTTAACCCTTATATAAACGTGTTTCCACCAGAGCTGCCTTCAGAAAGGTGAGCTCATATATTTAGAGATCAAAGACCAGAGCTGATTAATTAAACATTTAATCTGATAAAAGTTATCACAGTGCTGACTATATAAAAATACAGAAACAAATGAAATAAAGGTACAAAAATATATAAAAGAGTTTAGCAAGGCAAGTTCAGAAAACAAAAGATGACGTTCTTACAGCATGATGATATAGCAGTCCATGAGTGAGTGAGAGTGCTGTTCTTAGGATGGTCTTGTCAGCTTGGGGCATAGCCTTGAACACCCTGAGTCTAGCATTGTTAAATATTATATATCTGCTTTTTTGGAAGGGAGACTCCATTCCCCCCTCCCCTCTGATCCCACCAGGCCCCTCATCTGTTTGATTATATGATGGGACCAGAGTGCATGACTTCAAAAAAGCCTTTGACTTCAAAGCAGATGTAAACAAACAGCCGGACCCCCAATAAAAATACACGCTATACACAAACCCACAGTCTGAATGACCTCTCACCCCCAGTTCTTGGATGATCCAACACACAGAGTTATAATTTATAATACACATATAGGATTTTAATAATCAGGCCTTGGGCATGACACCTCCCCTGCCTCCCCTGCCATCCTACAATCAGTGATCAGCTGTTCCTAGCCTGCTATGCAAGGCAGCAGAGTGCCGAGAACACTGATCAATGCTATGCTATGGCATAGCATTGATCAGTATATGCAATCATCAGATTGCATGTTATAGCCCCCTATGGGAGCTAAAAAAGATTATTTTTTAAGTGTAAAAAAAAGTTAATAAAAATGAATTAACCCCTTCATGACCCAGCCCATTTTCACCTTCAGGACCTGGGCATTTTTTGAACATCTGACCACTGTTACTTTAAACATTAATAACTCTGGGATGCTTTTACTTATCATTCTGATTCCGAGATTTTTTTTCTTGACACATTCTACTTTATGTTATTGGTAAAAATTTCACTGATATTTGCATCCTTTCTTGGTAAAAAATCTAAAATTTTCATGAAAATTTTGAACATTTTGCATTTTTCTAACTTTGAAACTCTCTGCTTGTAAGGAAAATGGATATTTCAAATAAATTACATATTGATTCACATATACAATATGTCTACTTTATGTTTGCATCAAAAAATTGATGTGTTTTTACTTTTGGAAGACATCAGAGGGCTTCAAAGTTCCGCAGCAATTTTCTGCTTTTTCTCAAGATTTTCAAAATCGTAAATTTTTAAGGGACCAGTTCAGGTTGGAAGTGGATTTTAAGGGTCTTCATATTAGAAATACCCCATAAATGACCCCATTATAAAAACTGCACCCCTCAAAGTATTCAAAATGACAATCAGTCAGTGTTTTAACCCTTTAGGTGTTTCACAGGAATAGCAGCAAAGTGAAGGAGAAAATTCAAAATCTTAATTTTTTACACTCGCATGTTCTTGTAGACCCAATTTTTTTATTTTTACAAGGGGTAAAAGGAGAGAAATCACCCTTAAATTTGTAACCAAATTTCTCTCGAGTAAGTAAACACCTCATATGTGTATGTAAAGTGTTCGGCGGGCGCAGTAGAGGACTCAGAAGGGAAGAGTGAGTTTTTGGAGAGTGAGTTTTTCTGAAAGGGTTTTTGGGGGCATGTCCCATTTAGGAAGCCCCTATGGTGTCAAAACAGTGGACCCCCCCACATGTGACCCCATTTTGAAAACTACACCCCTCACAGAATTTAATAAGGGGTGCAGTGAGCATTTACACCCCACTGGCGTTTGACAGATATTTGAAACAGTGGACTGTGCAAATTAAAAATTTTATTTTTCATTTTCACAGACTACTGTTCCAATAATCTGTCATACACCAGTGGGGTGTAATTGCTCACTGCACCCCTTATTAAATTCCATGAGGGGTGTAGTTTCCAAAATGGGGTCACATATGGATATTTATTGTTTTGTGTTTATGTCAGAACTGCTGTAACAATCAGCCACCCCTGTGCAAATCACCTCAAATGTACATGGCTCATTCTCCCTTCTGGGCCTTATTGTGCGCCCCCAGAGCACTTTGCGCCCACAATTGGGGTATCTCCGTACTCAGGAGGAATTGTGTTACAAATTTTGAGGATCTTTTTTCCGTTTTGCCTCTTGTGAAAATGAAAAGTATGCGGCAACACCAGCATGTCAGTGTAAAAAAAATTATTTTTATACACTAACATGCTGGTGTAGACCCCAACTTCACCTTTTCATAGGGGTTAAAGAAGAAAAATTTTGTAAGCCAATTTCTCCCGAGTATGGCGATACCCCATATGTGTCCCAAAACTGTTGCCCTGAAATACGACAGGGCTCCAAAGTGAGAGAGCGCCATGCGCATTTGAGGCCTGAATTAGGGATTTGCATAGGGGTGGACATAAGGGTATTCTACGCCAGTGATTCCCAAACAGGGTGCCTCCAGCTGTTGCAAAACTCCCACATGCCTGGACAGTCAATGGCTGTCCGGCAATACTGGGAGTTGTTGTTTTGCAAAAGCTGGAGGCTCTGTTTTGGAAACAGTAGCGTACCAGACGTTTTTCATTTTTATTGGGGAGGGGAGGGGGGCTGTGTAGGGGTATGTGTATATGTAGTGTTTTTTACTTTTTATTTTAGGTTAGTGTAAGTGTAGTGTAGTGTTTTTAGGGTACAGTCACACGGGCAGAGGTTCATAGCAAGTTTGCCGCTGGGAGCTTGAGCTGCAGCGCAAAATTTGCGCCATCTCAAACTTGCAGCACTCACTGTAAACCTCCGCCCACTGTAAACATCCAGCTGTTGCAAAACTACAACTCCGAGCATGCCCTTTGGCTGTCTGTGCATGCTGGGAGTTGTAGTTTTGCAACAGCTGGAGGCACACTGGTTGCGAAACACAGAGTTAGATAACAAACTGGTGTTTCGCAACCAGTGTGCCTTCAGCTGTTGCAAAAAACTACAAATCTCAGCAGAAGGGCATGCTGGGACTTGTAGTTATACAACAGCTAGAGGCATACTGCTACAACTCCTAGCATGCCCTTTGGCTGTCCGTGCATGCTGGGGGTTGTAGTTATCTAAAAGCTGAAGGCACACTGGTTGCAAAACACTTGAAAGTTTATTACTTAACTTAGTATTTCCAAACTAGTGTGCCTCCAGTTGTTGCAAAACTACAACTCCCAGCATGCCCAGACTGCCCAGGCATGCTGGAAGTTGTAGTTCGGCAATATCTGAAGGATCAGATGTTGCCGAACTACAACTTCCAGCATGCTTGGGCAGTCTGGCATGCTGGGAGTTGTAGTTTTGCAACATCTGGAGGTCCACAGTTTGGAGACCACTGTATAATGGTCTCCAATCTGTGCTCTTCCAGATGTTACAGAACTACAACTCCCAGCATGCCTAGACAGACTCAGCATGCTGAGATTTGTAGTTTTGCAACATCTGGAAGAGCACAGATTGGAGACCATTATACAGTGGTCTCCAAATTGTGGACCTCCATATGTTGCAAAACTGCAACTCCCAGCATGCACAGAAAGCCAAAGGCTGTCTGGGCATGCTGGGAGTTGCAGTTGTGAAACTCCCAGAGGCAGCGGTGAGATCGCTTCACGGCGATCTCACTGCTGCCAATGAAGATGCCGCCCTGCTGCTGCAAACTCACCGCCGGGACGCACCACCGCCGGAACTGCCTGGAGGACGCTGCTCGCGCCGGGACCGCTCGGGACACAGCATGGCCGGGTAAGTGACACCGGGGGACGGGTAAGGGACACTTAGCAGAGCGGTGTGTCCCCTGATCCCCGTGATCGGGACTCACACACCACGCTGCTAAGTATTCTCATAGCGAAACGCTGCTATGAGCTAGTCAGATTTGACTAGCTGATAGCAGCGATCGCTGGGGGGAGGGGATGAAACCCCCCGTGGTCGCATGGTAAGATGGCTAGCTATCAGTGATAGCCACCATCTTACCGGGCACTGCGGGATGCCGCGAGTAGCGGCAAAAATGTTCATGACGTACCTGTATGTCATGGGTCGGGAACACCTTGCTACTCATGATGTACAGGTATGCCATAGGTCGGGAAGGGGTTAAAAGTTTAAAACACCCCCCATTTCCCTTTTTTTTTTAAATAAATGAATGCACTAAAAAATAAAAATAATCATATGTGGTACCGCTGCATGCATAAATGTCCTTGCTATTAAAATCTAAGTTTAACTAAACCGCATGGCTGATGACGTACACGTAAAAAAAAAGAACATCCAAAATTGTGCATTTTTGGTCACTTCATAATCATAAAAAACTAATAAAAAGCGATCAGAAAGTCCTATCAAAACAAAAATGGTACTGATAAAAACTGCAGACCATGGAGCAAAAAATTTAGCCCCCATATAGCCCCGAATGCAGAAAAATAAAAAAGTTATAGGGGTCAAAAGATGACAATTTTAACCCCTTAAGGACCAGGCCATTTTACACCTTAAGGACCAGAGCGTTTTTTGCAATTCTGACCACTGTCACTTTAAACATTAATAACTCTGGAATGCTTTTAGTTATCTTCTGATTCTGAGATTGTTTTTTCGTGACATATTCTACTTTAACTTAGTGGTAAAATTTTATGGTAACTTGCATCCTTTCTTGGTGAAAAATCCCCAAATTTGATGAAAAAAATGAAAATGTTTCATTTTTCTAACTTTGAAGCTCTCTGCTTGTAAGGAAAATGGATATTCAAAATAAAACATTTTTGGGTTCACATATACAATATGTCTACTTTATGTTTGCATCATAAAATTTATGAGTTTTTACTTTTGGAAGACACCAGAGGGCTTCAAAGTTCAGCAGCAATTTGGAAATTTTTCTCAAAATTTTCAAACTCGCTATTTTTCATGGACCAGTTCAGGTTTGAAGTGGATTTGAAGGGTCTTCATATTAGAAATACCCCATAAATGACCCCATTATAAAAACTACACCCCCCAAAGTATTCAAAATGACATTCAATAAGTGTATTAACCCTTTAGGTGTTTCACAGGAATAGCAGAAAAGTGAAGGAGAAAATTCACAATCTTCATTTTTTACACTCGCATGTTCTTGTAGACCCAATTTTTGCAATTGGTAGAAAGGAGAAAATTTTTACTTGTATTTGAAACCCAATTTCTCTCGAGTAAGCACATACCTCATATGTCTATGTTAATTGTTCGGCGGGCGCAGTAGAGGTCTCAGAAGGGAAGGAGCGACAAATGGTTTTTGGGGGGCATGTCACCTTTCGGAAGCCCCTATGGTGCCAGGACAGCAAAAAAAAACACATGGCATACCATTTTGGAAACTAGACCCCTCGGGGAACGTAACAAGGGGTAAAGTAAATCTTAATACCCCACAAGTGATTCACGACTTTTGCATATGTAAAAAAAAAATTATAATGTTTTACCTAAAATGCTTGGTTTCCCAAAAATTTTACATTTTTAAAAAGGATAATAGCAGAAAATACCCCCCAAAATTTGAAGCCCAATTTCTCCCGATTCAGAAAACACCCCATATGGGGGTGAAAAGTGCTCTGCTGGCGCACTACAGGTCTCAGAAGAGAAGGAGTCACATTTGGCTTTTTGAAAGCAAATTTTGCTCTGGGGGCATGCCGCATTTAGGAAGCCCCTATGGTGCCAGAACCGCAAAAAAAAACACATGGCATACCATTTTGGAAACTAGACCCCTCGGGGAACGTAAAAAGGGGTCAAGTGAACCTTAATACCTTACAGGTGTTTCACGACTTTTGCATATGTAAAAAAAAAAATTTTTTTTTCCTAAAATGCTTGGTTTCCCAAAATGTTTACATTTTTTAAAAGGGTAATAGTAGAAAATACCCCCCAAAATTTTAAGCCCAATTTCTCCCGATTCAGAAAACACCCCATATGGGGGTGAAAAGTTCTCTGCTGGCGCACTACAGGTCTCAGAAGAGAAGGAGTCACATCTGGCTTTTTGAAAGCAAATTTTGCTCTGGGGGCATGCCGCATTTAGGAAGCCCCTATGGTGCCAGAACCGCAAAAAAAAAAAACACATGGCATACCATTTTGGAAACTAGACCCCTCGGGGAACGTAAAAAGTGGTAAAGTGAACCTTAATACCCTACAGGTGTTTCACAACTTTTGCATATGTAAAAAAAAATAATAATTACCTAAAATGCTTGGTTTCCCAAAATTTTTACATTTTTAAAAAGGGTAATAGCAGAAAATACCCCCCAAAATTTGAAGCCCAATTTCTTCCGATTCAGAAAACACCCCATATGGGGGTGAAAAGTGCTCTGCTGGCGCACTACAGGTCTCAGAAGAGAAGGAGTCACATTTGGCTTTTTGAAAGCAAATTTTGCTCTGCGGGCATGCCGCATTTAGGAAGCCCCTATGGTGCCAGGACAGCAAAAAAAAAAAACACATGGCATACCATTTTGGAAACTTGACCCCTCGGAAACGTAACAAGGGGTAATGTGAACCTTAATACCCTACAGGTGTTTCACGACTTTTGCATATGTAAAAAAAAAAAATAATTTTACCTAAAATGCTTGGTTTCCCAAAAATTTTACATTTTTAAAAAGGGTAATAGCAGAAAATGCCCCCCAAAATTTGCAACACAATTTCTCCCGAGTACGGCGATACCCCATATGTGGCCCTAAACTGTTGCCTTGAAATACGACAGGGCTCCAAAGTGAGAGCGCCATGCGCATTTGAGGCCTAAATTAGGGACTTGCATAGGGGTGGACATAGGGGAATTCTACTCCAGTGATTCCCAAACAGGGTGCCTCCAGCTGTTGTAAAAGTCCCAGCATGCCTGGACAGTCAGTGGCTGTCTGGTAATACTGGGAGTAGTTGTTTTGCAACAGCTGGAGGCTCCGTTTTGGAAACAGTGGCGTACCAGACGTTTTTCATTTTTATTGGGGAGGGGGGCTGTGTAGGGGAATGTGTATATGTAGTGTTTTTTACTTTTTATTTTATTTTGTGGTAGTATAGTGTAGTGTTTTTAGGGTACAGTCGCACGGGCGGGGGGTTCACAGTAGTTTCTCGCTGGCAGTTTGAGCTGCGGCCGAAAATTTGCCGCAGCTCAAACTTGCAGCCGGATACTTACTGTAATCCTCCGCCCATGTGAGTGCACCCTGTACATTCATATTGTGGGAGGGGGACATCCAGCTGTTGCAAAACTACAACTCCCAGCATGTAGGGTCTATAAGTGCATGCTGGGAGTTGTAGTTTTGCAACAGCTGGAGGCTCCGTTTTGGAAACAGTGGCGTACCAGACGTTTTTCATTTTTATTGGGGAGGGGGGCTGTGTAGGGGAATGTGTATATGTAGTGTTTTGTACTTTTTATTTTATTTTGTGTTAGTGTAGTGTTTTTAGGGTACAGTCGCACGGGCGTTCACAGTAGTTTCTCGCTGGCAGTTTGAGCTGCAGCAGAAAATTTGCCGCAGCTCAAACTTGCAGCCGGATACTTACTGTAATCCTCCGCCCATGTGAGTGTACCCTGTACATTCACATTGGCGGGGGGGGGGGGGGACATCCAGCTGTTGCAAAACTACAACTCCCAGCATGTACGGTCTATCAGTGCATGCTGGGAGTTGTAGTTTTGCAACAGCTGGAGGCACACTGGTTGTGGAACACCGAGTTTGGCAACAAACTCAGTGTTTTGCAACCAGTGTGCCTTCAGCTGTTGCAAAAGCTACAACCCCCAGCATGTACGGACAGCGGAAGGGCATGCTGGGTGTTGTAGTTATGCAACAGCGGGAGGCATACTACTTTGGCTGGGGATGCTGGGGATTGTAGTTATGCAACAGCTGGAGACACACTGGTTTGCTACTTAACTCAGTGTGCCTTCAGCTGTTGCAAAATTACAACTCTCCGCAGTCACCGACAGCCAACGGGCATGCTGGGAGTTGTAGTTATGCAACCAGCAGATGCACCACTACAACTCCCAGCATGCACTTTAGCTGTTTGTGCAAGCTGGGAGTTGTAGTTACACAACAGCTGAAGGTACACTTTTCCATAGAAAGAATGTGCCTCCAGCTGTTGCAAAACCATAAGTCCCAGCATGCCCATAAGGGAATGCTGGGAGTTGTGGTGGTCTGCCTCCTCCTGTTGCATAACTACAGCTCCCAGCATGCCCTTTTTGCATGCTGGGAGCTGTTGCTAAGCAACAGCAGGAGGCTGTCACTCACCTCCTGCTGCTGCTGATCGACGCTGCAAGTCAGTCCCGCTGCCGCCGCCGCCGTCGTTCCTGGGGCCCCGATCCCAACATTAACGCCGGGGATCGGGGTCCCCAGCACCCAGGGTGCACGTCCCGCACCCGCTCACGTCCTCTGGAAGAGGGGCGGAGCGGGTGCGGGAGTGACACCCGCAGCAGGCGCCCTGATTGGTCGGCCGGGAATCCGGCCAACGAATCAGGGCGATCGTGAGGTGGCATCAGTGCCACCTCACTCCAGCAGACTCTGACTGTTCGGGGCCGTCTCTGACGGCCCCGATCAGCCAGTAATTCCGGGTCACCGGGTCACTGGAGACCCGATTGACCCGGAATCGCCGCTGATCGCTGGACTGAATTGTCCAGCGATCTGCGGCCATCGCCGACATGGGGGGGTATAATGACCCCCCTGGGCGATATGCCGCGATGCCTGCTGAACGATTTCAGCAGGCATCGGGCACCGGCTCCCCTCCGGCTAGCGGCGGGGGGCCGGGAATGGACAGGACTTACTCCTACGTCCTCGGTCCTTAAGGACTCGGAAACGGGGGCGTAGGAGTACGTCCATTGTCCTTAAGGGGTTAAACATACTAATTTTGGTGCATGTAGTAAAAAAAAAATAATAAACATAAATTGAGTATCCTTGTGACCATATGGACCTACGGAATAAAAATAAGGTGTAATTTTTACAAAAATTGCACTGGGTAGAAACGGAAGCCACCAAAAGTTACAAAATGTTTTTGTTTTTTTTTTCAATTTCATCCCACAAAAATTTTTGGGGGGTTTTGCAGCACATTTTGTTATTAAAAGAATTGATGTCATTACAAAGTACAATTGGTGGCACAAAAACAAGTCCTTATATGGGTCTGTAGGTGCAAAATAGAAAGTGTTATGATTTTTAGAAGGGGAGGAGGAAAAAAAAAAGTGTAAAAATGAACATTGGCGTGGTTCTTAAGGTCAAAATGGGCTTGGTCCGTAAGTCGTTAAGCATGGAAGGGGCCATGACCCTTGAAATGTTGTAATGTTAAATATAGTATACCGTTTTGGTGGTAGATACCTGCTGGTGTTAAAATGTGCAATGGCTTTTTCCAAGCATTCTAAAAATTATCCCTTTTTGGGAGTGACAACAGGTTTTGAGTCTGGCAAGTGAACACACAAGGGATTTTTCTTACCATTCCATTTTTTTTTCCTTTTGGTCGTTCCAACGATATTGGTGTCTCAAAATAGTGAGGAAGAAGTGGATTTGTAATGAAAAGCTGAACAAATTATCCCTTGTTTGGGGATCATGGCTTGTGTATTTGTAGGCCTGGCTGGTAGTACCAGCAGCAAGGGTTATAGACTGGTGTTAATTTTAGCCAGAAGACAAAAGGATGTGGTGGATTCATTGTAGTTGTAGTTGTCAGTGGGAAGTACAGCAGGCAATAGTTGACTAGTGTTAGTTGTCGTAGCCAGCGAACAAAAGACAGTGGCGGACTGGTGGAAGTTGTAGTAGCCAGCAGACAACAGGCAGTGGGGTACTAATGGGAGTAGAAGTAGCCAGTGGACAGAAGGCAGTGGTGGACTGGTGGTAGTTGTAGTAGAAAGCAGAAAGCATGCAGTGGTGGACTGTTGGGTGCTGTAGTAGCCAGTGGACAGCAGGTTATGTGTGTTAACGGAGGATGTGTGTTAACCCTTTAGGTGTTTCACAGGAATAGCAGCAAAGAGGAGAAAATTCATGTTTTTGTAGACCCAGTTTTTGAATTTTTACAACGGGTAATAGGAGAAAAAGCCCCAAAAAATGTGTAACTTAATTTCTCTCGAGTAAGGAAATACCTCATATGTGTATGTCAAGTGCTCTGTGGGTGCACTACAAGGCTCAGAAGGGAAGGAGCGACAATGGGATTTTGGAGAGTTTTTCTGAAATGGTTTTTGGGGGGCATGTCACATTTAGGAAGCCCCTATGGTGCCAGAACAGCAAAGAATCCCCCACATGGCATACTATTTTGGAAACTACACTCCTCAAGGAACGTAACAATGGGTACAGTGAGCCTAAACACCCCACAGGTGTTTGACGACTTTTCGTTAAAGTTGGATGTGTAAATTATTATCATTTTTTACACTAAAATGCTGGTGTTCCCCAAAATTTTACAATTTTACAAGGGGTAATAGGAGACAATGCCCCCAAAATTTGTAACCTCATCTCTTCTGAGTATGGAAATACCCCATGTGTGGACGTCAAGTGCACTAAGGGCGCACTACAATGATCAGAAGAGGAGTCACATTTAGCTTTTAGAAAGCAAATTTTGCTGAAATGGTTTTTTGGGGGCATGTCGCATTTAGGAAGCCCCTAACCACAAAAACCCACATGTCATGCTATTTTGGAAACTACACCCCTCAAAGAATTTAACAAGGGGTACAGTGAGCCTTAACACCCCACAGGTGTTTGATGACTTTTCATAAAATTTGGATGTGTAAATTAAAAAAAAATGTTACCACTAAAATGCAGTTTTTCCCCCAAATTTTACATTTTTACAAGGGTAATAAGAGAAAAGTCCCCCCAAAATTTGTAACCCCATTTCTTCTGAGCATGGAAATACCCCAAGTGTGGACGTCAAGTGCTCTGCTGGCGCACTACAATGCTCAGAAGAGAAGGAGTGCCATTGGGCTTTTGGAGAGAGAATTATTTGGTTGGAATAGAAGTCGGGGGGCCTTGTGCGCCTACAAAGCCTCCCGTGGTGCCAGAACCGTGGACCCCCCCACATGTGACCCCATTTTGGAAACTAAACCCCTCATAGAATTTAATAAGGTGTGCAGTGAGCATTTACACCCCACTGGCATTTGACAGATCTGTGGAACAGTGGGCTGAGCAAATAAAAAATAAAAATTTTCATTTTCACGGACCACTGTTCCAAAAATCTGTCAGACACCTGTGGGGTGTAAATACTCAGTGCACCCCTTACTACATTACATGAGGGGTGTAGTTTCCAAAATGGGTTCACATGTGAGGGGGGGTATACTGTTCTGGCACCACGGCGGGGGGGGGGTGGCTTTGTAAACGCACAAGGCCCCCATCTTCTATTCCAACCAAATTTTCCCTCTCCAAAAGCCCAATGGTGCTCCTTCTCTTCTGAGCATTGTAGTGTGCCAGCAGAGCATTTGTCGTCCACACATGGGGTAGAAATGGGGTTAGAAATTTTGGGAGGCATTTTCTCCTATTACCACTTGTAAAAATGTAAAATTTGGGGAAAAAACAGCATTTTAGTGATTTTTTTTTTTCATTTACACATTTGACTTTAATGAAAAGTGATCTATTTATACCCAGGACTGTATCTTTAACAAGGGGGCATCCTCTACGTTTAGAGGAAAGAAGGTTTCTACACCAGCACAGACGGGGGTTCTTTACTGTACTGTAACAGTAGAGAGACTATGGAACTCTCTGCCAGAGGAGGTGGTCATGGTATAAGAGTTCTGTAAAATAATTCAAAAGGGGTCTGGATGCATTTTTTAAGAGTCACAACATTGCTGATTGAGGATTCTAGATTTAGAGGGACAGAACGTTGATCCAAGGATTTATACTAACTGCCATATTTGGAGTCGGGAAGGAATTTTTACCTCTAAGATGAGGGTTTTTTGCCTTCCTCTGGCTCAACTCAGTAGGGACTCATTAGGGTTATAAGTTGAACTTGATGGCCCACATTTATCATTGTAGGTATAAGTGAAGCATTTTTTTACACCTTTTTTTTTGTGTGCTGGTAGGAGGATGTGTAGGAGCACCAAATTTATTAAATGTTCACAGAGCATTTGATAAATTTTGTGCAGGTAAACATTTTCTGAAATTTCTCTCTTCACATACTCTAAAAAGCTACGCCAGGTCTGGGGTGGTGTCGTTTTAGAGACTTTTTGGTGGCTTTGTGCCTTTTTTGCACCTTTTTCCAAAAAGGCGCAGTTCATAAATCCCTTCTATATTATGTGTATTGCCAAAATCAGTGGATTGCAACTCATAATCAGTGGATTGCAACTCAAAATCAGCAGAAATGTGTAAACAAAAAGGCGCACAAAAGGCGCAAATAAACCCTGCTTGCGCCTTTTTGTGCCTTTTGTAGACACAAGAAACTGTCTAAAGACAATGATAAATGTCGGCTGATGGACTCTGGTCTTTTTTCAACCTTATGAACTATGTTACTATGCATCTATCATCAAATTTGTTAAGAAAAATGTTTACTCAAAGAGTTACAATGGGTACATACATTTTTAAGTTCAGTTAAATTTTATTTTAACATAAATATAATTAATCAAAAAGTTATTTTTTTTTATTATCTATTATGCTATCCAAATCTAATTTTGTTTACTCTAGTCAAAGCTGTGGAGGTTGTTTGTTTGATACGTTCTCCATATGGTAAGTGCCTGAACATAACTTTCTTCTCACCAAAAAAAAAAAAAAAAGTTATTATGAAGTATAATTTTTCTGTTCATGCAAGATGTAAAAGCATCTGTTGAGGTAATGTATTGAGTTACCTTAAATAAATCTGTGAAATTCATAAATAAATCATTAAGGATATGAAAATATTAAAATCTATATGTTAATTGGTACATTTATTGTTTGCTTCAGAAAATTTAATTTCAGTAGTTAAGATGAGTTCAAATATCCACTATTAAAAATACAATACTAGCTTAAGAGAATAGGATAAGTAATAATTCACCAAGATATCGAATGATTTAGGTAGAGAAGGTTAAAGGCATCAAAATATGAGGATAGTGAAACGCTGTATAAGCAACACAATGTAAAATACAGAATGGCATGGCAGAGTAATCTGACCTAGCTACTCTTGTTATTCAGTGGGCTACTGTACTAGAAAGTAACATAACTTAAATGGGCACTGTTGGATCCAAAAACTTGTTATAAGTTTACTGATGAAAATTAAAGACTTTGTAATATAGTTTTTGAAATTTTTTCAATAATCAATAATTTTATAAAGAAAATGGCCCCTGAAAATCCCACCACTAGGGGGCCTTCATTTCTACTGGAACACTAGTCCTGCAGCAGCATCAGCTTGTCCATGAGTCATGGACAAGAGATAACTCATGGACAAGTCTGCATGAACAGAAACACCAATCACCTCCCAATCCCTCCCCCCTCTTCCCCCAAGAGAATTTCTAACATTGTGAGCTAATGAAAATACTTTTTTTTACAATAAATATAGGTGCTACATGCATAAAAATAAGATGTACACTGTCAGAATTAGGTACTGAGCAACATATTAATTATTTTCTTTTTTTTTGTGGGTTCTGACAGGTATGCTACAAGGGCTGTAAAGTTAGTGTAGTTCATAATATAGCGTCTGTACCTTTGTTTGATGGTGGTCTCGCAATTCTTAAGTAATCTTTGCCCTGATGTTTGTTTTTAACAGCTTACAAAATTAGTATTGTCTTAAGTTTCCAGGTTTCAGTGTGGTAGTGAAACATAACATCACTAGTCAGGTGTTCAAAGAAGCCTGTCTGTTTCAATGGGTGGAGCGACTACTGGGTGGGAAGGAGATCATTCTGCAGTGAATTGTAGTTTTGCAACAACTGGAGACACCCTGGTTAGAAAACACTGGTCTTTTGTTCATAGCTTAGCATGGAAGACAGCACATCTGTGTTTCAATGGGTGGGGTGGCTGATGTGTGGGAAGAAGAAAAGTGACCTCACACTTACAAACAAAGAATCCTTGGACTAGTAGTTGGAGGGAGGGAACGCCAACAGAAAATAGTCATTTCACAAAAATAAATCAGAAAAATTATATTAAACTCAGAACCTTTTGGTGGATAACCACTTTAAGATTTGATTGTTAAAGGGGTACTCCGCCCCTAGACATCTTATCCCCTATCCAAAGGATAGGGGATAAGATATCTGAATCGCCGCGGTGCCGCTGCTGGGGAGCCCTGGGATCCCCGCTGCGGCACTGCACTATCATTACAGCACAGAGCGAGTTCGCTCTGCACGTAATGATGCGCAATACAGGGGCCGGAGCATCGTTAAGTCACGGATCCGCCCCTCGTGACGTCACGGCCCTCCCCTTTCAATACAAGTCTATGGGAGGGGGCACGGCGGTCGTCACGCCCCCTGCCATAGACTTGCATTAAGGGGACGGGCCGTGATGTCACGAGGGGCGGAGCCATGACGTCACACGGCTCCGTCCCCTGTATCGCCCGTCATTACACACAGAGCGAACTCAGCGAGCTCTGTGTTGTAATGATAGTGCAGTGCCGCAGCAGGGATCCCGGGGCTCCCCAGCAGCTGCACCACGGCGATCTGACATCTTATCCCCTATCCTTTGGATAGGGGATAAGATGTCTAGGGGCGGAGTACCCCTTTAAATGTGTTTTTACTAAATCAAAGAAGAACACTAAAAATGGCTTTCACTACAGATAATGAAAATAGAAGACAAATTTATTGCTGCTAAAACATCACATATACATACACAAAACAAGACTTATTAAAACAATGAAAAATGGCTCAGAAGTTCGCAGCTGACTTCACAACCTACGAGGGAGGTGGGGCATGGACCCCTCCCAAGTTAGTCATCCACAGATTTCTCAAGTACATGTATCCCTGGTCCAAAAATATACAGTAAATATACAAAAAATTTCTAGCAATATTATCAAGTCTGCTTATGCACAATCATATAGTCCCACATCTAACAATACAAAGATCAACTGAAAATAACTATATACATACAATATTTCAGAGTAGGAAATTAATGCACTTTGTGGACAATGACCAGAGAAGGAATAAAAGATGATGTAAATGCTGGATGAGTGCCCCACTGGAACCCCAAGTATTACATTGTCTCCTGATGACTTTCTCAGGGGTTAGGAAGCCGTCAGGAAACAACGTTATGCATGGGGTTTTCTGAACATGATGGCAGCACCTGATTTTAATATGCAGGTTGAGCCCCCAACTTTTTTTTAGCTTTGTACAATATTTAGTTTTTTTACAACACTATACCACTGGCATCAATAAAAATTGCCTAAATATTAGCTAAAGAATAGATAGTGTTGTTAGCAGCATGTAAAAAAAAAATCTTTAGAAGAAAATACGCCCTACAGTACCATCTATTTGAGGTACCATATGTATGTAGTGTAAGATTCATGGTAGGGATCAATGCAAACTAGTTCTCGCCTTTACCACTATTCCTACCTAATACCCCAACAACGCAATAGTCCCTACACTGGGCTAAGTAAATAGGGCATCAGGAAGGTCAGACAGGTTAGCAACAAATGGACAGAGACAGTAAAACATTAGCAGACAAGGAGTCAGCAAGGGATGAGCCACCAAGAGGGCAGCGAAGTACAAAATCACAAACCAACAGCATATTAAGCACAGCCAAGGGTCAAACCTAGATAACCATGAAGTACAAAGTCAAAAGGCAAAGAGACGGTTATGTCACAAGCAGAGTTCAGCATACACAGATCAGGTCACAGAAGATACAATAAAGAAGAACACTAGGGAAGGGTATAAACCATTGGCAGTTGATATAGTAATTGCAGTGTTTATATGTCCCGGTATTGGAATTGCAGCTTTGTTGCTTTTACTTCCTATATATGGCCAATGGGCTATGTCACTCAGTGATAAATAGCCCTGCCAAGCACATGGCAATTGATCTTTTTGCAATTGAAGCCACTGCACAAAGAGCAAAGGAAGTGCTGACACATTGCCCATAACTCAATGTCTGACCCATAAAAAAGCCTTAAAACATGTATTCACAGCTGGTCCAGTAGTCAAAAGGTCAGCTGCACTGTATTCTTTTTCTCTGACGCAGTACACTTTTAGCATAGTGCACAATTTCTATATGCATATTATGCAGTGTACATAAAGTTTGGTCCTGAGCCCTAATCTTTAAAAGTGAAATACAGAAGGCTTGACTGCTTTAAAAGTGTGTAAACAAGTTGATGTTCCTACAGGTGCATGTGATATAGAAATAATTCAATGTTTCTAGAAAAATGGTCAAAACTAAGGAAACCAGTTTAATGTTGCCAAATGTAAAATGATGCATATCAGGAGAAAAAAAAATTGTCTGTCAAACTATCATTTTGGCAGTTCTGTGTTAGTAAAGACTTTAGAAGGAAAGAATGTACAGGTAGTCATTTCTGATGCCTCAAGATGTGTCAAGAGTGCAGCTAGGCATTAGGGAATACAAATAACGGCACAGCTAGAGGTATCAATGGAAAGAAAGCAGAAAAAGAGCACACACCTGAATATCTTGCTTGTGATGATTTATTCAGTGAAAACAAACAGGTTCCAATATCACGACACCCCTAGACCGAGCAGAGCTGGAGCGGCAGGAGCTATGCACCTGGACGACCACGCAGTTTCACGCCCATGGGCGTTTCCTCGGGTTCCTGATGACCATATTGGAACCTGTTGGTTTTTGCTGAATAAATCATCACAAGCAAGATATCCAGGTGTGTGCTCCGCTTTTTCTGCTTTCTTTCCATTGAAGTCTGCATTACCTTGCTGGACGTGAGCACCACACAGCACCTTGGTTTACATCACATCCCACCACCACTACTACAGAGAAATTTCTTAGCTTTTTTCCATTTATTTTTCCTGCTTGCAGTGCCCGGTTTTCTGCTCCTTTTTTATTTACACATAGCTAGAGGTATAACCAGAGTAAGACCAGTTCTGTAATACTGTCTTTAGTTCAGGAGACCTTACAAGCAACATTGAATGGGCCCAGAGACAGGCTACAAAAAATAATGGAAGATCTTAAGCACCAAATCCGGAAGGACTTAAGCTGGGTTTACAGCGTTCAACTATGCCAAGCGTCCGGCATAGTTTCCCACCGGCGTGCAACTGATGCTAGAACTCATCCCATTCATTTGAATGGACCAGTTAACAATTATACAGCATCTCAATTGTGACGCCAGATGGTTGGACACGTCGGAGGGCACCAGACAGTGGAACGCATCACAGACAGTAGAAATGCGGAACACTCACCCAGACTTGCTTGTGATTGCTTCTTTATTGTCACATGAACATGTGGGGTACAGCGTGTAGGGGAGCAGATGTGAAAGACACAGGGGTATGAGGCCCGCGACGGGCCGTTATCATGCCAAGGCGCTTCGTCAGGCTTGACGGAGTGCCTCAGCGCGATAACGGCTTGTCACCAGCCTCATACCCCTGCGTCTTTCACATCTGCTACCCTGCATGCGGTACCCCGCATGTTCATGTGAACAATAAAGAAGCAATCACAAACAAGTTGGTTGGGTGCTCCGCATATCTACTATGTGCAATGTTTTCCACTATACCTGCCTTCTGCGTCTCAGCACTCGTGTAGACCTTCTGCAGCTTTTAGGGGCCATTTACTGCACATACAGATTTACCTCTCCGAAGTCTACCTTTAGATCAGGTAGTGCCAAGTGCATCTTTGTTGGAACTAGACAGTGGAATGCAGTTTTCTGAGTTCCCCTGTCCACCATCCAGAAACAATGGATGCCGGATGCCATGCAACTGATGACAACTTGCTGCGTGGAGATTTAGGCGTGGAAAGTTCACCTATGCCAGACGCCGGACATATGTGAACCCAGCCTTAGAGGGTTATTGTTAACTTGTGGTTAGAATGTGTGGGAGAACCGCTATATAGAATTTTGTAATATGTGTCTCGAAAAGTTATAAAGTTTACAGAGCCGATTTATCAACATATATGGTCAGGCAGTTTTTTTTTTTTAATAACTTTTCTTAATTTCCAAACTATGTGATGTTTGTATTTAACTTGAAAATGGTTGATACACAAAAAAGTTGATTATTTGATAATACTGTTCTGGCTTCTAAAACAAAAGCAGTTGAATTTAAGAGGTTTCTTACTGGTGTGTATCAGGTTACCTGTCCAACCTGCACCTCTGCAATTTGTTTTTGGTGGAGCCAAACATTTTCAATGCCTGCTGTAGTCCTCCTACAGTAGTCTATGTTGATCTCTGGGTGATCTGCTAATAGATGCTGCCTCGGTATGAGCACACTGAGCAATGCTGTGCAAAAGGCATAGCATTATTCAGTATTACCAATCAAATGATTGCTTATAATAGCCTCTTTGAGGACCTAAAGGAAATCTTTCATGAGTGTAATTTGCTCTAACCTGTACAGATAGGTAGTGCAGGTTACACTGATGACAACGATACTTACCTGGTCCCGTTCCGTGCTATGGTTCTCCAGGTATCTTCTTCTGTATCTTTAGCTCTAGGCCTGACTTGAAGCATAGGTGGAGTTTAGTGACATCACTGCTGCTGTTTGCTAGTAGCAGAGAACAGCAGCGGTGACGTCACTAATCTCCGCCCATTCTCTGGAGCTAAAGATAAGAGGACAGCTGAAGTACCACAGTACAGAACAGGACCAGGTAAGTATGGTTATCATTAGTGTCACTTGCACTACCTGCCTGTACTGACAGGTTAGTACAGGTGACACTGATGACAGATTTCCTTTAAAAAGTAAAAAATAAAAATATGTTGTTTTCCTAACGCCCCCTCCTTTTTCATATAACCCCCTTCTGATTTTTCAAGTAAAAAAACAAACATGTGTGATACCATTGTATGTGGGACTATCCAAACTATTTAAATGTAATGGCATTATTGAAAATTTTAAGCAATACCAAAGTCCAAAATTGCAGGTTTTTGGTCATATCACATCATAGAAAAGAATGGAATAAAAAGTGATAAAAAAAAAAAAGTGACACATGAAAAAAATTACAAATCCCAGCACAACAGAAAAAAAGTTATATGGGTCAGAAGATATAGGGCAATTTTAATACTTATTGTCTTCTTTGTGTTTCTATAAATAAACATAAAGTTAGTTACATTCTCTAGTCAATTAGTCCCTCCCAATAGAGAACAGTTTTTAATTCCCCGCAGAGTCCCATAAGACTTAAGGTATTTGCAGCCTCCGAATAGGGGACATTACCAATAGCGGACGCAGACACTCCCAATAGGGGACAGAACACTCCCAATAGGGTACAAAACACTCCAAATAGGGGACAAAACACTCCCAATAGGGGACAAAACACTCCCAATAGGGGACAGAACACTCCCAATAGGGTACAAAACACTCCAAATAGGGGACAAAACACTCCCAATAGTGGACAACCAGGCTTATGCACCGGCCCTACCTTGTACATAGGGTTGCCATCAGGGGATACAGCCAATGCCCCAGTAAGGGGCCCAGACTCCCAGGGGGCAGTAGCCCTAGCACAGAAGCAGAAGACCGCTGTTTAAACAGTGGTCTCATGCCTCTGTACATAACTCTCATGCTTCCAGACACATCATTCGTCCCCTCCTCTTCCCTGATCCCCCCGTGCCACTTTATGCCCCCTGTGCAAAATCATCCCCCGTGTGCCACCTTATGCCCCCTGTGCCAAATAATTTTCTCTTTATTCCTCTATGCTATTACATTCTCCCTTTATTACTCTCTGTGCAAATTCATCACCCCCTCTTTATCACCCCTGTTCCATCCCCCCCCCTGTGCAACTGCCTTCCCCCTATATCCCCCTGTGCTACTTCATAAAGAGGGAGCGATGAATTTACACATAGGGTAATAAAAGTGGAATTAAATGGCACAGGGGGGATCAAGGGGAAATGATGTAGCACAGGGGGTAAGGGGGGATAATTTGGCACAAGGCATATGCTGGCACAGGGTATAAAGGGGGGATGAAATGATATGGGGTGGGGGGGGTGATTAAATAGCACTGGGAGATTCTACTGTAATATTGCTTTTTGTCATCTTTTATAGGTAATTACATTCTGCCCCAAGGCCGTAGCAATGCCGAGGCCAAGCTGGTCACTTGACCGCTACTGGCCATGTGACCGGAGACACCGTCTGCTCCCCCTCCCCTGTAACACTCTTCCTGCGAATCACAGACAGAGGGGGGGGGGCGGGCGGCACATGAGTGCAAAGGTAAACAGTGGAGATCACATGATCCCCAAATGTCAGGGAGATACTGCTCTAGAAATACCCACAATAGGAATCCAACCCAATGGACCCATGAGAGACGACATACACCTTTATACACCTCCATTCATCACTCGCATGGCCTCGAGGCTACCAAATAGTTCTTGGAAGCCAGTGACACCAACTCAGAACTTAGTAAATTTCTATTGGAGTTATTGACCTTCGTGTTAACACACAACTTATTCCTATTCAAGGGGGTTCCCTACCTACAAGTCCGAGGAACAACGATGGGGGGAGGCCTGTGCTCCCTCATACGCCAACCTGTTCCTCGGATTGTGGGAGAGGACCCTTTTTTCTTCCTATGTAGCGCCCCATTTGGACAAAGTTGTGTCTTGGGGTCGCTACATCTATGACATCTTTATCATCTGGCAAGGGACGAGTGAGGAATTGGAAATGTTCATGGGTTTTCTTACTGACAATGATCTTAACATTAAACTTACATACAAGACAAGCCGGTCTTACGTGGATTTTCTCGATATTCAGTTACAGGTTGACAGCGAAGGCTTCATACAAACAGATCTCTTTAGGAAAACCACCGCGGCGAATACAATCCAGCATGCTACTTCAGCTCACCCCGTACATCTTATTAAGAACATCCCAAATGGACAGATATAGCAATCATAGAAGAAAAGAAAAAAATATATGGGGCACTCACACTGTAACACTTGTACGGAGGCTGGCGGCTGAAATTGATCTCAGTCCCGGATTTCCATAGCGGGGAGGAGGCAGGTGTAATGAGGGGAGCCTCAGACGCCGGCCACGGACCGTATCACGCCCACTGGTGCTTCGTCACGAAGCGCCAGTGGGCGTGATACGGTCCGTGGCCGGCGTCTGAGGCTCCCCTTGTTACACCTGCCGCCTCCCCGCTATGGAAATCCGGGACTAAGATCAACTTCAGCCGCCAGCCTCCGTACAAGTGTCACAGTGTGAGTGCCCCGTATATATATTTTTCTTTTCTTCTATGATTGCTATATCTAGCTACAGTGTTTGGACATACGTAGAGCACCTCCAGACATCATAGTTTCCTCCTACTCACCCAGGTTGGATGATATACATCCACCTGTCAGTCCATTGATTGGGTGTATTTGCAACAGATAAGAAGACCACAGTACTAGTGCCATCCCCGATATTTCTTGAAGATTGTATTATCCCATATGGACAATTTGTAAGAGCCAGAAGATTATGCTCTGATGATGAATGTTCCAAGAGACAAGCGGCCGACCTGACAGTGAGATTTAAAGAAAGGGGGTACAGCAATCGCTGTAGCAATGATGCTCATAGTAGAGCCAAGGCACTCAATTGCACTTCTTTGCTGCACTCCCAAAAAAGAATGATCTAACACTGGACAACAGGTCAGATGTATTCTCGAATTTAATTCTAGAAGTACTCAGGTGGCTGAGGTCATGCAATGTCACTGGTCCATTCTTTTAACAGATCCAGTCCTGTGCGACATGTTGTCACCATCACCAGCCATCACATATCGTCGCTGAAGGTATATCAAGGATATCATAGTTCAAAGCCATTTCACGGAAGGAGACAAACAAAAATATCTATTCGGAGGAAAGGGGCCAAGAACGGGCAACACACCATGTGGTAAGTGTGTCGCTTGCCCAAACATTGAGAGGACAACACGCTTTAGTGATGCCATGCGTATGAAAACATATGAAATACAATATCCAATCACATGTACGACAAAAGGAGTAGTTTATGCAGCTATTTGCCCCTGTAACCTTATATATATATTGGGATGACCACAAGGGAGTTCCGTTGGCGTATAAGGGAACACGTCCTGGATATAGAGGCCGCAAGGAATGAAACTGACATTACAAGACTTAAGTCCGTCCTCCGACACTTTAAGGAGAAACATGAGTGTAATGGTTCCCTTTAGGGGCATTGATCACATAATCATTGGACCACGTCAAGGCAATTGGTCACGAATATTGGCACAACATGAAACACGCTGGATTTTCAGGCTTGGGACAATGGCACCTCACGGTTTGAATGGGGTAAATAGCTTTGCCCCATTCTTGTGATCTATGTTTTGGTTCTCTAGTAGTATGGCTCTTTTTTGGATTTCTCTGTTCGTTTTTTTTTTATTCTATGATTATATAATAAGTTTTATTATATTTTATATATATTATATTATGTTTCATCATTGCGTGGGTCTCTTTAAGACCATTATCACCATCTCTCCTGGCTATGAAGTCACACCTATCAAGATATGATTGGCTTTCCTCTTCCTTTTAGCTGTTTACATACCCATTAAATGGGTGTGCCTTTGGGACTTTACTAGTAATTTGCAATATCTTTAGGGCTATTGATTGTAGTATTCACGATTGTTTAGGGCTGTTATCTTTGGCCTATCAAGGCCTAGTGCAGGGAAGGCTATGTTATGAGCTATGAATTATGTATGTTGATTTATACTATGATGCTTAAATATTGTTTGATAAGCTCAAGTTTTCTTGCCTTAGTGTTTTCATATACAGGTTTTATTTTGATCATGGTATTATTCATTACTCTTTGCACCCTTTTCACTCTCCTCACGGTCACATCTATCCAGCACTGGTATTCACACCTTCCCCCCCCCTTTTCTTTGTTTTTTTTTCACCTTTGGTCTCCTTGGTGTGGTTTGAGACCTCTGAATTTTGTCACTCAACTTGTGTCATTAGATATTCACATTGGTATATACATTTTGTTATATATATATATATATATATATATATATATATATATACTATTTTGGGGGTTCTTTTCACTTGTCACACATGGGCTCTATTTGAGCCCATGGTGTCACAGTGCAAATGTATTGGTTTCCATATGAGTTATATTCTTGAATAGATTTGTATAGTACACACATACATATATAATATTATTAGTTATCAATTGCCATTTTTTTTTGTATGTGCAATATTGTCATGATTTGTTTATATTGTCATTATTGTATTTATTGTTGTTCTTGTAGGATGTCCACTTTATTGATGAATTATTAATAATTTTATCCTAATTTATTGCATATAATTATGTAACATCAATTTATATTTTTATACATTCTTGTCTCTAATTCACATTTGTACCTCTTTGCACGCACTTATAATCATACTTACCAATTTTGTTATTTATTTGTATGTATATATATATATATATATATATATATATATATATATATATATATATCTATACTATTTCTTTATTAACAACTTCGTTTTGTTCATTTTTTATATGTCCGCCCTATTTCCGTCACTTGAGGATCATGTGATCTCCACTGTTTGTTTACCTTTGCTCTCATGTGTCTGGTGGCGCTGCCCGCTCCCCTCCCTCTCTCTGTGATTCGCAGGGAGGGTGTTACAGGGGAGCGGACGGTGTCTCCAGTCACATGGCCAGTAGCGGTCATGTGACCGGCTTGGCCTCGGCGCTGCTCCGGCCTCGGGGCGGCGTGGCGCGTCATGTGTTTGATGGCTTGACGCGTCGCTCCGTGGGTGGTGCTGGTGCCGGAAAGTGACGTCTTTTCCTTGAGACAGCGTGATTGTTCACGTGTACTCCAAGCAGGCCCCATTGATACATAGGTATCATGGGCGGACCTCACGCCCTATTGGTTATCACTAGAGATGAGCGAACTTTTCAAAAATTCGATTTGCCGAATTTTCCGGAAAAGTTAGTTTTGATCCAATTTTTTTTGCGGTGAATCTATATTAAAAAAGGCTATTTCTAGCCTACATACAGCCTCTATAGGGGTAAAGAACACTTTGCTGTGTTCTAAAACGCATATGGGGTGTGCTGGGTTAGTGAAATAATACTGTTATTCAGAATAACATGCAGATTACCGGCATCGCTTTTAGAATCACTGCTGCACAGCAGCACAATGACAGAGCCCGGTGGTGGCATCAGTGTCAGGAGATCATATAGTGACTGAATGATAGCGTGGAGGTGTTGGCAGCATGAGGAGACAATTTAGTGGCTGAATGGCACAGCTTTGAGGTGTTGGCAGCATGAGGACACCATATAGTGGCTGAATGACACAGCTTGGATGAGGCTGAAGCATGAGAACACCATATAGTGGCTCAATGACACAGAAAGGAGGGGTTGGCAGCATGAGGACACCATATAGTGGCTGAATGGCACAGTGTGGAGGTGTTAGCAGCATGAGGACACCATATAGTGGCTGAATGACACAGCTTGGATGAAGCTGAAGCATGAGGACACCATATAGTGGCAGAATGACACAGCATGGAGGTGTTGTCAGCATGAGGACACCATATAGTGGCTTAATGACACAGCATGGAGGTGTTGGCAGCATGAGGAGATGATTTAGTGGCTGAATGGCACAGCGTTGAGGTGTTGGCAGCATGAGGACACCATATAGTGGCTGAATGACACAGAATGGAGGTGTTGGCAGCATGAGGACACCATATAGTAGCTGAATGGCACAGTGTGGAGGTGTTGGCAGCATGAGGACACCATATAGTGGCTGAATGGCACAGCGTGGAGGTGTTGGCAGCATGAGGACACCACATAGTGGCTGAATGGCACAGTGTGGAGTTGGCTGATGCACGAGTACACTACACACCAGGGCTTCACAATCCCCCCCAAAAAAACAACACAAAATTAGAAATGTTTGACAAAGATTTCTCATAGGTAGCACCTCCTATCCAAAAATGTTAAATTCCCAGACCCAGGCCCCTCCTCTGCGGAATCAGGAACCAATATATTGCCTGAAGGACACAGCCTGGAGTTGGCTGATGCACCAGTACACACAGGGCTTCACAATCCGCCCCAAAATCAACAAAATTGTATACATTTTTAAAAAAATGTATACCTTTGTGTAAGAACAAGCGCATATCCAACATTTCAGAAGACTCTATAATGCAGGACGGTGGACCACCCAAAGATTTTCTTCTCAAAAATAATAAACCACACAATGTTTGAAATTATAAAAAAAAAAATTATTACATATGTGTGTAAGAGCATCTGTCTCCAAAAGATAAGATCACCAAAGGATTTTTTTCGCCAAAAATGATTAAGCAGAGTTAATCCCTCTCCGGATTTTTTTAAAATTTAATTTTCATTAAAAATTCACACGCAACAAGCATTCCATTGTGTAACGGTTAGCATTCTGCAAATTTCAATTTTATTACTGATAAAATTATCAGTAAATTCAACAATAACACTACGGTATGAAGCACCTTGACAGCTTAACAGGTAATAAATGGTACAATACTTGGATGTACCTATGCGGTATGCACTGATGAGGGCCTATTAGCAGAAAAAACTCTGTAGTTTTGTAATACACCAGCCGGAGGATACTATTGTTTGGACTTTGACGGTATGGAGCACCTTGACAACTTAACAGGTACTAAATGGTACAATACTTGGATGTACCTATGCGGTATGCACTGATGAGGGCAGTAATATGCCTAACTATTAGCAGAAAAAAAATCTGTATTTTTGTAAAACACCAGCCGGTGGATACTATTTTTTGGACTTTGACGGTATGGAGCACCTTGACAGCTTAACAGGTACTAAATGGTACAATACTTGGATGTACCTATGCGGTATGCACTGATGAGGGCCTATTAGCAGAAAAAACTGTATTTTTGTAATACACCAGCCGGTGGATACTATTGTTTGGACTTTGATGGTATGGAGCAGCTTGACGGCTTAACAGGTACTAAATGGTACAATACTTGCATGTACCTATGTGGTATGCACTGATGAGGGCAGTTATATATGCGTAACTATACGCAGAAAAAACAGTTTAAAAAAAAACAAAAAAAACAGCTGGTGAATAGTATTGTTTGGACTTGCACAGTATGTAGCCAGCCCCTTGACAGATTAACAGGTACAAAATGGTGCAAATGCACTACAGTCCACTGAACAATCACGTATTTCTGAACAGCAGCAGGACCCAACAGTGCAGCACCACAAAAAAAAAAAATCCAGGGATTAAACCTTAAATTGCACTCTGTCACACAATTCTGAGCAGCAGAAGATTTGTGGAGCAAATAAAATGAAACTCAATTGGGCTGAGAAATGAGGAGATAAGATGCTTCACAAAGTTCAGGCAGCTTGGAGATCTGTATGAGGCAGCTGACGGCTATCTGCCCCTCTCTGCTGCAATGCTCAATAACGTGAATAGGAGGTTTAGCTATCAATGATCCTTCTCAGTGTAACAGCAAAGCACTCTGCACTCCTGTCTTTCCCTAATGCTGATGTGACTAGCAGTTGCAGTGTAACGCTGTGGTATGAGCTATTCACACACACGCAGTCCCGTCCTCTCCATCTGAGTGCATAGATGAAATGAAGAGAGGCAAGATGGCCACCGATTATATAGGGGCTGTGACATCACAGGGGTCGGTGAACACTGATAGGCTGCATCTCACATGTGATTCAGTGTCAGCCCGCCTACCTTCATTCCTGCCGCTGTTTCCCGCCCTCCCATAATCCCCTGCCCCATGTACTCACATGTGGATCCACCATCTTAGGTCCCCAATAGCCTGGAACGCTGTAAAATGGAGTTTAATGAAGTGATTCGTGCGATAGAATCGTGGCGATATTCGTATTCGTTGCAAATCAAATTTTTCATGAAATTCGTAACGAATTCGGGTTCGTCAACTTCGATTCGCTCATCTCTAGTTATCACCACAGTTTCCTGGCCAGGTGGGTTAATCGTTATTCTATTTTCTTTGATTAGGACGCAATATGATGACCTGTATCTGTGTCGCAGTGCCATGATTGGTGCACAGTGATATAAAAGAAGGGGTGGAATTGTATTAGGCCACGCCTCGGAAATGTTGGGTTGAGTGTGTGGCTACTCAGGTATACTCCGTCCTACTGTGGCTCTATACTTTTTTACATACTAATTTTGTATTGATATTCTTTTACATATATGGAGTATTTACTATATTGTATTGTAATATGTAGTATGGGCATAGTCCCAAATATAAGGGAATGTTCATAACATGCCTTCTCTTGCACTGTATCATATGTGAATCTTTACTGTGTCTCTAGCCACCACTTTTTAGTCTGGTCCATGGTGACTATTTTTACTATATTTTCTATCTTCTTTACCCCTTGTGGGCTTTTTAATGTTTTTTTTATTCAATAAAGATAATCTTTGAACTATTTAAGCATTCTCCTCTCTTGTTTGCTACTCTCAGTTAGCGTGGGATCAGTTACCCATTGGGGTTTTTGTATATATTTAATCGATTGATAAAGCCTGGTCCTGCCAGGCTTTATCATTTTCAGAGCACAGCAGCCATGAAGAGGAGAGTTAAGCCATCCAGCTATCTCAGCAGTGGATCGCCCCCCACGATCACGCTGCGGGGGGGGGGGGAGGTGATTTACCCCAATGGACCACCCGGGAGTGTTTACAGCTTCCTTTAGATGCCGCTGTCAGCTTTTACGGCAATCGTTGCATGTCGGCTATAATCACCGGCCCTCAGCTACAAGAATCAGCTGAGGGCTGGCCAGTATGGTGCGGGCTCCCAACTCGACCCAGCGCAATAGGTGTACAAATTAATTCAGACTCCAAACCCTTAAATTATTTCATAACTTAAAAATCACATATCAAGCAGCTATGTCTGCAGAATATAATGCTTTCCGAGTACTATACAGTAGTCCTGCAGTCAGGACTACTGCAGTGGGCACAACTGTGAGCGCAGAAAGGGAGCTTCAGGCCACCATAATAACAGCATCCTCCTAATGCTATGCAATGTGCCTTTTAACACACCATATTCTAAAGGCATAAGAAAATGTGATGTGCCTTCTAACACACTTTCTAACACATGAGAAGCATTGTACCAAGTCCTACTGACAACACTAACAAGTGTCAAGATGAAGAAGTAATCCACCTGGCTCTTCATCTTATACTTCAAAAAGATCAAAAACCCAAGTAATAAGAGAGAGGAACCAGGCAGCCAAATCTTGAAAGAAAAACTGTGATTGGTGATTGTGGGCTTTCTTTTATTTAAGTTTTGTATTTGTTTAGGTTTATAATTTTTTGGGGACACTGATAAGGTTAAATGTGATGCTAATAATGGTAATAAATGTAAATAGAACATTGAGTACTACAAACATAGCGGTTAGCAACAGTGTTTTAGTATGTGGTGTTACGAAGTAAAGAATCATTAATTGTTAATACTTATAAGCAAGAAAGAACTACATGACAGCTGCAAGAATCCTTAAAATACATTGCAAGTGGTAAATTTGACAAAACGTCACATAAAATAGGAATATTTAGCTCATTTTAAACATAAAATTTATCAAATATGCACTAAAATAATAGTTGTCCTCAAAAAAAAAAAAAAAAAAAAAAACGTAACCACCAAACACCAATGTGCTATGCAACAAAGTAACCTCTTGGATATGAGGCTAAATCAACAGCTGGTGAAATAATGCCCTTATTATGACAGTAGCCTGTGTAGAATGTACAAAATTATCCTAAATATTAGCGTATTATAACACTTAGGTATCAAAAACGTTCCGACTCATTTCCCCCCTGTACTAGATATAGTATACTAATGTGAGGGGTTCCTCTGGGGACCATAAACAAGGAGACAATGACAGGATAAACCAATGCAAGATGTGACAATGTGTTACCCGCCATCTTTCCCTACTATGTGTTCTGCCTAACAGTCTCAGGTTCAGGTGGAAAGAGGTATGGGATGCTTCACTGGTTTGAGACGAGTGGCTCCTTATAAATCACCCCCCTTTGTACCCAGACTTATCCTTCACCTGGGACTCCTGAACTGGCCCTATTCTGTTGGAATCTCCATTGAACCATTCTCATACCAGATAGTTGTTCTCATAGGGAGAATTGTTTTGGTTATACTTGGGCCTAATGTATGGATTAAATCTAGATAGGTTGAATCCATGGGAATGATATCCACATACATCACCCCTGTTGGTATGGCCGCTTCTACACTTGAGTTTATTGTCTTCTTTACACAGGGGACTACACAACATCCCATAACAATGAAAGCTAACACTATAATTCCTATTTGGATGAGCCCTTTTTTTCCTATTTCCTAACCATGAGAAATACTTATCCCAGGGATCACTCACTCCTGAATTCTTCTTCAATTCCACTGACAAATCCTCTAACTTTTTGATTGCAATTGTCACCTTACCAATTGGTCCAGTGTTATTGGGTATATATGTACAGCAGGTTTGTCCTATCATCTTGCATAACCCACTGTTCTCTGCTAATATCATGTCTAAGGCCATTCTGTTTTGGAAAGTCATAGTAGATGTAGCATCTAATTGACAAACCTCTGTTGATTATAATAGATATAATTTATCCAGGCTACATTCTTATTGATTGTGATTATGGATAATAATGACTCAAACCCTGCTTTCACCTCATCCCTTGCTTTAAATTCATCAGGAACCCCTCTTGGAATCCCGATGGCATCAAGATATACTTGTGGGTAAAAACTACCACCTGGGCAGTCGGCTGACCTTTTTCTCCTATTAGGTGTCAATGTCCTATCCGGTAGTTCCTCATTTGTTGGGACAATATGCATAGGCATAAGAACTTTTGCCAGAGCACATTCTCCGGTCCAATTACCTTCCAATCTTGGAAAGATAACACCAGCGCTGAATAGATCCTCTAACTTCTTGATTGCAATTGTCACCTTACCAATTGGTCCAGTGTTATTGGGTATATATGTACAGCAGGTTTCTCCTATCATCTTGCATAACCCACTCTTCTCTGCTAATATCATGTCTAAGGCCATTTTGTTTTGGAAAGTCATAGTAGATGTAGCATCTAATTGACAAATCTCTGTTGATTATAATAGATATAATTTATCCAGGCTACATTCTTATTGATTGTGATTATGGACAGGGCTGGTTTTAGGCTTAGTGAGGCCCTGGGCAAAATTAAAAGTGGGGCCCCAAAAGGGGGGTGGGTGGGGCAGTAGGGCTGGTGCAAGAATTTTTGCCGCAGTAGGCAAAGCCTTATTTTGCCGCCCCCCAGCATCTGCAAACATGTGTTCTAACATTTGTAAACAATACCCCCATACCGTGATTGAATAACAGCGCTATACCAGAACTGATCTTTTTCTCCTATTAGGTGTCAATGTCCTATCCGGTAGTTCCTCATTTGTTGGGACAATATGCATAGGCATAAGAACTTTTGTTAGAGAACATTCTCCTGTACAATTACCTTCCAATCTTGGAAAGATAACACCAGCGCTGAATTGATCCTGTACAAGCTGCCTAGATACAACAGGTGGATCTCGGCTAAAACCACCAAAAATGGAGCTGTATACAATATATATAAATGTGTATCAGCGCTCTAATAATAAAAACTATAAATAGTAATAGAGGCTCACTTACTAAAATCCTGATGGGGAGTCTACTCAGAATCTCTGCTCAGAGGGAAGTTCTTGTCTCCACTAGTGTTGAGCGGCATAGGCCATATTCGAATTCGCGAATATTCGCGAATATATGGACGAATATTCGTCATATATTCGAGAATATTCGCATATTCGTAATATTCTTATTTTATTTTCGTATAAGCGAATATTCGCGAATGCGAAAATTAACATATGCGAAAATTTGCATATATAAAATTAGTATAAGCAAAAATTCGCATATGCGAAAATTAGCATATGCACATTTTCGCATATGCGAAAATGCGCACGCACAGTAGTATTAGAGCCTTCTTTACACCACACAAGCTGGAAGCAGAGAGGGGTGATCACTGTGATGTGTACTGTGAAAAAAAAAAAAATACGAATATTCGTAATTACGAATATATAGTGCTATATTCGCGAATATTCGCGAATTCGCGAATATGCGATATTCGCGAATAAAATTCGCATTGCGAATATTCGTGAGCAACACTAGTCTCCACTTAAAAATCCTGCAAAGCTGTAAATCCAAGTCCTTGATAGTATGGACCTTGTCCCATTATACTTGCTTTTTTCTGCTTGGAGTAGTTTACAGAAGTCCGTGGTTCCAGTCAGCCTATTAGCCGGGAGATCTGCCCCGGCTAGTGGCGTCTCATCGGCTTGCTGTACTGTTAGTGGATTACGGAGTGCTGTGACCTTTGACCTAGTGCTGCAAGTGACGTCACTACTACAGGGAGAGCGCAAAGCCAAAAAGCATTGAGATGTCTGTCAGTGGAATACTTTGGTCCAACAGCATGTATAATCATGTCACAAAGGAGTGTCCCAGAACCTGTGATGGCTAGCTGTGATGTGAAAATAGGCCCCTTTTGCTGTATTAACAGTTCGTAGTCATGCTGGATGCTAGACCCCCTGCATCTATCAGGTCAGCGGCAAGGCCACCAGTATGTTGAAGATGTGAATTTGAAAGGTTAACTATAGCTTCTACTCTCTGAGTTTCCATAGAACCAATGCCAACCCAAGGGCTGGTTAAAAATTTTCAGGCACCCTATTTAGTTTGATGGTTCTGGACATGATACTGTCAAAGGTATCGGGGAGTCATGGAACTGCACAACAGCAGGTTTGATGGAGTTGACAGGGGATGCATGAGGAAAATGAGGGGTTGACTCCCGATCACCAGCACGTGACTCTAACCGTTCATCGGGCTCCACTTGGGCCCTACGGTTCCTAAGAGCTTCTCGGAAGGGTGGGCTATTGACTAGGCTTTGCAGAGGTGGCAGGGCCCCTGGTAGGGCAGTTGGGGATATAGGCAAGTGACTTGATCAGCGTGCACAAAATAGGCCCCATCCGGAGTCATTACTGGGTATAAGGGCAGGGCAGGTGTACCAAGATGTCTACCGGAGTAAGTTCCGGTTTGAGGCCTTCCGATATCAGGCAAGAGATGATACTGCTTGTCAAAGTAACAATAAACTGGTCCAGTTATGGACCACTAACTAAGATGCCATGATAAATTAGGTCAGTGTAGGGGAATCCCGGAAGTCAGACTTCCTCCTCCCTGCCGCGCAGGTTACTCAAGAGGTTAGTTTGTTACATAGCACATTGGTGTTTGGTGGTTAGTTTTTTTTTTTTTTTTTTTAGGACAACTATTATTTTAGTGCATATTTAATATATGTTATGTTTTAAATGAGCTAAATATTCCTATTTTCTGTGAAGTTTTGTCCAAGTTTGCTCATAATTGCATCTTTACATCCTATTTTTCTGTGATAAGTGGTAAATTTGCTGTTAAAATCCCAGTGTAGAGGTGTAATGAGTGTGGTGACACCCACTAAGATAGGGGGGGCTGTCCGATGATCTATCTAGGGCACATGCTATGGATTACTAGGTAAGGGAGACACAAGAGGGCATAATGACTATGTGTGTGCATGTGTGTGTGTGTGGGGTGGGGGACGCACAAAGAGTGACTAACTACAAAGAAAGAGCACAAGGGATTCCTAACTACCATGAGGGGGTTAACTACAATTATGGGTCAAAGAAGGGGGGTCTAAGCACAAATATAAGAGCACAATAGGGGATATTACAGTATGGGGGAAAATATTTCTATGTGAGACATTATTACTGTAGTGTACCTACAAAAGCCAGCAAGTGCTGTTCCCTTCGGGTCAGCTTGGGCTTGTAGTATAGGGTGTCAATAGTGGCTAAAGTAAAGTTCAACCCAAGGGATACCATGTGGCACACCAACACCAGTGGTAATGGGGGATGCACAAGTATAGTGGGAAGTAGTAATTCGTGTAGATATGTTCCTGGGGTACAACAACATACAGTGCCCTGCCATTGATACCTGGTGAACTGGGGAAAAAGCTTTAAAAATAAGGCGTGAAGCAGCGGCGCCTGCACTCTGCTCAAAGAGCAGAGTACTCACCCCTGGCAGGCTCTCACATCCCAGTAAAGTAAGAATGAAGATATTTGCATATTCATCATGGGGATAAGCCAAGCCTGCCGCTGGAATAAAAAGATAACAGATGAACGGGACCACATATTGGAGGTAAGTAAGTATCGTTATCATCAGTGTTACCCGCACTACATGCTTGTAACAATAGGTTGGTGTGTAACAATGATGACAGATTCCCTTTAAACAAAACAATCCACTGACATCCCCTGTATAAATAGTTACTTCCTTGTTAAATAACCTTGCAGAATTGCTTGATAACATTATCTGGTACTGCTAAAATAATAATTGATACAAATGACACCGTCAGAATCAAAAACTTTTCATAGCTTATAAAAAAAAAGACCACTTAAGGTCCACATGCCATCCAGAACATGGTCCTGTTCAGCTGCAGCATAATCTTTGTCCCAGCTGAAGCACAAGCTATGAGAACAGGAAGTGAGGGTGGGACTAGCACTTTTCTGTGCTCACTCCTGTCCTGTCTATCAGACTCCTGGAGGTTACAGAGCAGCCTGCAGTGATTGGATTAAGAGACCCATCACTGTGCAGCAGACTGAGGGAAAAAGTGAATGTATGGTGAGTGGGGGTGGGTTTACTGCTTGCCTTGGACATGCCACTTCCTGAGCAGTAGATGTCAGAATGAGTTAGCACCAGAACAGAGGAATCTTTGAGTCACATTCAGAAGCTAGAAATATAAAAAAAAAAAAGACATGCAAAGAATCTGCATGACCTAGTGAATTAAACATATAAGCAATATTTTATTCTGTGATATGACAGGTACAATTTAGTCTTATAGAGAAAGTCACAGAGATTTTACTGTACCTAACTTAGTCAATCATTCTGTAGTTAAAGGGGTACTCCGGTGCTTAGACATCTTATCCCCTATCCAAAGGATAGGGGATAAGATGCCTGATCGAGGGAGTCCTGCCGCTGGGGACCCAAGTGATCTTGCACATGGCACCCCGTTTGTAATCAGTCCCCGGAGCTTGTTCGCTCCGGGTCTAATTACCAGCGACCACAGGGCCGACGGCGTGTGACGTCACGCCTCTGCCCCGTGTGACGTCACGCTCCGCCCCTCAATGCAAGCCTATGGGAGGGGGCATGACAGCTATCACACCCCCTCCCGTAGGCTTGCATTGAGGGGCAGGGCGTGACGTCACACACTGCCGGCCCTGTGGTCGCTGGTAATCAGACCCGGAGCGAACACACTTCAGGGACTGATTACAAACGAGGTGCCGCGTGCAAGATCACGGGGGTCCCCAGCGGTGGGACTCCCGCGATTGGGCATCTTATCCCCTATCCTTTGGATAGGGGATAAGATTTCTAGGCACCGGAGTACCCCTTTAAGGCATATTATGCATATACAGTATGTGTATGCAGCAGTATATATAGACAATCACTGGCCACTTTATTTGGTTAACCTTTCAGCTGGTTGTTTATGCAAATAGCTAATCAGCCAATCCCATGGCAGTAACTTAATGCATTTAGGCATGTACAAGTGGTCAAGACAACTTTAATTTCAAACCGAGCATCAGAATAGGGAACAACGAGTATTTAAGTGACTCTGAATGTGGAATGTTTGTTTGTGCCAGATGGCTGGTCTAAATATTTAAGAAACAGCTAATCTACTGGGATTTCAGAGGTTAGAAAAGAAAGGGCAGACTGGTCAAGATTAAAGAAAGGCAACAGAAACTTAAAGGGGAACTCCGGTGGGAAAAAAAAAACTTTTCAAATCAACTGGTGCCAGAAAGTTAAACAGATTTGTAAATCATGTACAGTACTGGGCACCAGTGTACAAGAAAGATATAGAGGAGCTGGAGAGGGTTCAAAGATGGGCAACCAGGGTAATACGGGGAATGGGAGGACTACAGTACCCAGAAAGATTATCAGTATTAAGGTTATTTAGTTTAGAAAAAAGAAGACTTAGGGGCGACCTAATAACTAGGTATAAATATATCAGGGGACAGTACAGAGATCTCTCCCATGACCTATTCATATCCAGGACTGTATCTATAACAAGGGGGCATCCTCTACATCTAAAGGAAAGAAGGTTTCTACACCAGCACAGATGGAGGTTCTTTACTGTAAGAGCAGTGAGACTGTGGAATTCTCCCCGGAGGAGGTGGTCATGGTGAACTCTGTAAAAGAGTTCAAAAAGGGGTTATGTATACTAGATTTATAGGGACAGAACGTTGATACAGGGATTTATTCTGATGCCATATTTGGAGTCGGCAAGGAATTTTTACCTCGAGTACGAGGGTTTTTTTTGCCTTCCTCTGGATCAACTCAACTCGGTAGGGACTCATTAGGGTTATAGGTTGAACTTGATGGACTCTGGTCTTTTTTTAACTTATGAACTATGTTACTATGTTACTATGTAATACACACAGGCTCACCAAAACTGGACAATGGAAAACAGGAAGAACATTGTCTGGTCTAATTTTTATCTATTCCAGCTGCAAGGTCGGAATTTGATGTAAGCATGATCCATCCTGCCCAGTACCAAAGTTTCGGTCTGGTGGTGGTGGTACAGTATAATCATGTGAGAGACATTTTGGCACATTTTGGGCCTATTAGTACTAAATAAGCATCATTTATATGCTACAGCTTACTTGTGTATTGTTGCTGACCATGTCCATCCCTTTATGGCCATAGTGTATCCCTCTTCTGATGGCTACTTCCAGCAGGATAATGTACCATGTTACAAAGCTCATATCATCTCATACTGGATTATTGAACATGACAATGAGTTCACTGCACTCCAATGGCCTCCACAGTCACTAGATCTCAATCCAAGAGAGCACAGTTGGGATGTAGTGGAACGGGTGATTCGTATCATGGAAGTGCAGCCGACAAACCTGCAGCAACTACGTGATGCCATCATGTCCATATGGACCAAAATCACTAACCAATGTTTCCAGCTGTTTACGAGGAATGAAGACAGTCCTGAAGGCAAAAGGGGGTACTAGCAAGGTGTACCTAAAAAAGTAGCCAGTGAGTGTATGTGATACCTTTCTGAAAGGCTGCTCGTGACCTATTTTTGTAACCTACATTTGCACTAAGAGGCTATTTTTACCCTGTTTAGCACAATGACTAAATTAGAATCCCCTTTCTGGGTGCTATCCCAAGACAAAATAAACTAGAAACAATACACAGGAGGAGGCTCTGCATTTTTGGTGATGACATGACTGATGAAATTCTGTGGGAATTGCTGCTGTTAAATTTAATAAGAAAGTTCAGGATCAGCAATGAGAAATTCAAATATTGTCAAATCATTCACTAAGACATACTTTATGTTTATAAAAGTGAAATATTATTGGACAGTAATAAAGTTATGATGCTGAAGCTGAACATGAATTTGGTCTCATGTGTACACAACATTATTTTCTTCTACCAAAGAGTGAACCTGCTGCTTCATAAGGAAATCTATTACAGGATTCTCAGACTTTTTCATGCTGAGTTTTAAAGAATCCTTATTTTTTTTTTCTTATCATTTTTTATTTATTAAAGGGAAACTTACAACAGGTTTATCAACACTAACCTGACGATACATGTAGATAATGTTGGTGACCCTTTTTGTAATGCTGCTTAGCGGATGAAAAACAATGCAGCCATTCTGGAGATATTGGTCTCATTGCTAATATGTAAATTCCTTGTTCTGTGCAATGAAGGGGACTGCTGCTGTAAGGGCTTGGTTAGAAGCAGACAGGACTATGGACTGGAAAAGTTCAAATCAAAATGGAAAATAGTTTTCAAACAATTTTATTGTGCACAGTCCTGCACAATAATCATTTTGCATCTAGAATTACAGGTACACTTTCACACCTCTTTCAGGCTGAACACCAAAAGTTCTTTCTGTTCACCACCATTAAGTTAACCCCTTAAGGACCAGGGTTTTTTCCGTTTTTGCATTTTCGTTTTTTGCTCCTTGCCTTTAAAAAATCATAACTCTTTCAATTTTGCACCTAAAAATCCATATGATTGCTTATTTTTTGCGCCACCAATTCTACTTTGTAATGGAAAAAAAATCATTGTGCGACAAAATTGAAAAACAACCCGCCATTTTGTTTCTTTTGGGGGCTTCCGTTCCTTTTGGGGGCTTCCGGCTAAAGGGTTAATAGCACGCGGCGCCGCGATCGGCGCTGCGCGCTATTAGCGGCGGGTCCCGGCTTCACTATGACGCCGGGCCCGCCGTGATATGATGCGGGGTTACCGTGTAACCCCGCGTTATATCACCGGAGCAGGACCAAGGACGTTAAAGGGGTTAAACAGCTTTTATTTGGAAAAAAAAATATTCTAACATGTACAGTTCTTACATTTCGTTATTACAGATGAATGAAATACAAGGCAACCCCATGCTGTCATGGGCACTATGTAGGATGCCACTGCCAAGGGGTATGTGTAACTCACTGCAGATAATGCTGATCACACATGAAAAACCAAGTAGTGATCCAATTTTTTGGAACCCCGTAGTGATCCACAGCATGGATTTTCATTAAGGGTGTATTTCAATAAAAGTGTATGGAGGTGACTCACAGGCTGATTAGCTGACTGACACTACTAGTAGTTGGCAAGATGCGATCTCTAATGTCAGTCATAAAACTGTTTAAATGGTGGTGTCAAAGGGGATAGAGGTATTTAAATAATGTTGCCAGTATGCTCTTGGGGGGCATTAAATCCATTGTCATGGCAGCCCAATTCCTTTGCTATGTCTACATAGCTGCCATCCATGATCTGCTTTACAGCATACCATCATTGAATGGATTAACACAGTAGGTCTTAGGTTGAACTTAAAAGGGTACTCCGGTGAAAACCTTTTTTCTTTGAAATCAACTGGTGGCAGAAAGTTAAACATATTTGTAAATTACTTCTATTAAAAAATCTTAATCCTTCCAGTACTTATTAGCTGCTGCATGCTACAGAGGAAATTTCTTTCTTTTTGGAACACTGATGACATCACGAGCAGAGTGCTCTCTGCTGACATCTCTGTCCATTTTAGCAGATGTATGCAAAGGGCAGCATGGTGGCTCAGTGGTTAGCACTGCTGCCTTTCAGTGCTGGGGACTTGGGTTCAAATCCCACTAAGGACAACAATAAAAAAAAGTGTTATTTTTATTATTATAATAACTTCAGCAGAGAGAACTGTGCTCATGATGTCATCAGAGAGTATTCCAAAAAGAAAATCATTTCCTCTGTAGCATTCAGCAGCTAATAAGTTCAGGAAGGATTAAGATTTTTTAATAGAAGTAATTTACAAATATGTTTAACTTTCTGCCACCAGTTGATTTAAAAGAAAAAAAGTTTTCACCGGAGTACCCCTTTAATCAACTCTTGCCTTTTTTTAACCTTACAACCTATTTTACTATGGAATTATGTAAGACTAAACTATGTATCCCCTAAAGTCACAATAAAAGGGTTTAAATTTGTCAATCCCAGGCAGCGTGGTGGAGCAGGACATCACGGTGGTACTGTATATTCTGCAGGTGCTCCACTGTCGGTAGAATGTCTACCATTCCACCATGTGAACATAGCCTTACAAGGAAATCTAATGATGTGTTTTCATTATGGGAAGACATGAAAGCACATAGAAAACACTAAACTAAACAAAGTGAGAGTATAAAACTTATACATATAACATATTATTATGAACCAAACCCCTAAATCAGGAATGGTAACCACTTAACTAGAAAAATATTTTAGAGTGGTTTATGGTACTTTCACACAAACAGGATTGCGCAGGATTTGTAACTGCAGATTAGAAGCTGTGCTCAGTCATTTAGTTTACATTGAAATCTGCAGCAGAAAATCCTGCGCATCAAATCTGCATACGTGTGAACGTACCCTTGAAGAGTAAAATATGTGTAGCTCACTTAGGATAAAAGAAATAATGTGCTTGAGGTTAAAGGTGTTGCCTTCACCCAAAAGGCCTAATGTAATATGTAGAAATTATAAATAAAAAATATTTATGTGAACCAGTCCTCAAAAGCACAGGGGAGAGAAAAAGGAAAAGACTAGTGGAGATGGGATCCAAGAAATGGTCTTTATTATATAAAAAGGATATATATGACCAATCGCCTAGCAGGGCCCTTGCTAAAGGCGAATGGAATATACTGGGTAAAAAATAGATATAATAAAAAATACAGACTATAGTAGGATTAAAATGAGATAAATATGATGGGTAAGTAGCACCAAAGAAAATTCATTAATTAAATATCTGCTGCATATATCAGGAGAAAACGTTCTCAGTCCATGTAATTCATAGGGATATTTCAATGAAAAATCCACAAGAAATGTCCAGAATGAAAAGTCACAATTAGTTTGGGTGTGTCCGGAGTAACGATATATGGTAGTGAGTGTAGCGACAATAGCTACAATAGGAAATTCTTGGACAGGTAATGCAGACAATGTGGCAAACACTGTCAGCGATGAAGATGTCAAGTCTCGGTGCACAGCACCACTCACCCTCCTTTGGAGTCCTCAGGTCCGGGCTGGCACGGCTGAGTCCGGCACTCTGGATATCAATGCCCGCCTGGGTGGTATGCTGGGTGAATGGCTGAATCTCCGGGGGTCTGAGTGTCCTGGGCTGGCACGGGAGGCGTCCGGCCTTGGGGAGGATGATGTCCAGGAGTAACTCTGCCGACCGGGGCTGTGAGAGGATGCAGGTAACAGGTGGTGCGGATTGCACGTATGAATAAGGTGCTAACAGCGCGCGTGCAGCAGTGGTCCCGGAATCGTGGGCATCCAGCTGTTGCAATTGGAATATGGCAGATACAGTCTATTTGAAGTGATATACACTTATGGATAAGGTGCAGATAATGGGCTAGACGCGTTTCAAGGCCGCGGGCCTTTTCTTCAGTAGCTATAGGTGTGGATAAAGGGTGGAAATGCTGGTTTTATATAGTCTCCATGCAGTGATGATGTAATACTAATTGGAAAAGAGGAAAAAGTGGAGACTGGAAGTTTCAGGTATGTTGTAAAATGGGTAATGGATCCAGATAGAAAATGGGAATAGGGAAGAGAAGAAAGAAAAGAAAACATAGGGATAAAGATGGTGAATTAGATATGAGTGTGAGTCAGGAGAAAAAATAAATAGATAAATAAATAAAAAAATAATGGTCATTGGGTATGTGTAGAGATGCACTATGGATCAAGACTATAGTGGAAATCATGAGAAAAAATATGAATAGTAAAATTCTTAAAAGGTGTGTGAAAAAATAAATAAAAATAAAAATAAATAAATAAATATTTTGATAAAAAAGTGAACAACTGCAATGCAAGATATGATAATGTATTGATAATGATGTAAATGGTACATATGTAGTTTATGGTGTGTATAGAAATTAAAATTATATAAAGTTAAGCCACAGTGGGAATGGATTAATTGATGAAATTTAGTAAAAATGTATATAAAAATTAATTGATAAAAGATAGAAATTAATTAATGAAAAATATGAAAATGGATGAATATGATATAAAAAAATATAAAAATGTAAAAAAGCAGGAGGAGGGCACTTCAAAGGAGAGGTTCATAGACATGTTCTGTGGATAGTCTTGGGGAGGCTCACCCCCAAGGGCCGTCACTGGGTCGATAAACGGCCAGCCAGTGACGGGTCATGAGGGAGAGCCACGCTACAAGATAAGATCAAAGGAACCCAAAGACTTCAAGCTCTGCGTTCAATCCTCTTGGAATTATGGTGTCAAAATCAAAAATCTTTCTTGATTCTGCTTTGGACATCTTCATAATGTAGTCACCACCTCGCCAACATCTTCTTACATTTTGGATGGCTAGAAAAAAGAGATCTGATGGATTTTGATTATGATGTTCAATGAAGTGGAGGGATAATGGATGTGTTTTTAACCCTTTTTTTATATTGTAGATGTGTTCTGAAATGCGTATTTTTAATTGTCTCTTTGTGCGGCCTATGTATTGTTTTCCGCATGTACACTGGATTAGGTAAATTACTCCCTTGCTGTGGCAGGTAAGACATTCAGATATTTTGTGTGTGTAGTTGTTGGATGTAGAAGTTATTTCAGTGATTTTTTTGGGAAAGTTGGTGATTTTACAAGCTGAGCAACTTCCACATCTGTGGAATCCTTTAGTTTGTAGCCATGTGGATGATGTTTTGGGATTGGTTGGTTGTCTGACAGTGGGGGCGACTTGGATGCCCAAATTTGGGGCTTTGGTGTAAACTATAGGTGGGTGTAAGGGGATATTTTGACCGATGATTTTATCCTTCATTAAAAAATGCCAGTTGTTTTTGATGATCCTCTCAATTTTTTTATAATCTTTGTTAAATGGTAAAATTATTTTTGGATCATCGGTTTGTGATAGTGGATCTCTTTCTTTAGGAATAAAAATTGATGATCTGTCTAAAATACGAATTTGATTAAAAGATTTGTCTAAAATGTTTTTTGGATAGTTTTTCTCCAAGAATTTGTCAGTAAGGGTTTGTGCTTCTTCTTCGAATTTGGTCTGTGAAGTGCAGTTTCTTTTAAGCCTGCGGTACTGGCCCATTGGAACGTTTAAAAGCCACCTGGGTAGGTGGCAACTATTAAAAAGAATAAAACTATTTTTGGCTACAGGCTTATGGTACGTACTGCAGGTTAATTTAGGTATATCTATAGTGATTAAAAGATCAAGGAATTCTAAAGTGCCTGTGCTTATATGGGGGGTAAAATTTAGGTTCAAATTGTTAATGTTAATTTCTTGGATAAAATCTTCCAACAAACATTTAGGGCCTTTCCAAATAAAAACAATGTCATCAATGTAGCGCCGCCATAGTACGAGATCCGCGCCGATCCTGGGAGTAATGTATCGTTCCTCCCAGGCTGCCATAAACACTACAGACACAACTACCACAACCAGTACCATCCACAGAGACACTTTTCACAATATCACAACCAATATCATTCACACAACTATTCCCCACAACCCCACAGAAATTATCACAGATTTCACCACACACATCAATCTTATCAACCACCCAGGACACCCAACACAACACGATACCCTCCCACAACACGTCACTTACCCACACAGAATCCAACACACTGTTCCCTCAAAACACAATCGATACAAGCCGAAATTCATCCCATTCCCCCCACTCCCACATTTCATATGAACACCCCAACAAAAAAAAGAGGGTTAGAAGAAGACAGAAACGAGCCACTACGAGGAACACAACCCCCACAAAAAATAGGGAAAACCAACTAGACAAATCCAATATCATATTCAACCTTAGCACAACATCTCTCACTGATACTCAGACTAAACTACTTAATAAAGGTTTAAAATTTGCACCAAGCCAACCACTAAACAAATTTGATGCATTTATTGGTGTAGAAAAATACATAAGAAGACTCTGTCTTAAAAAATATTTTATCAAACAACCCATAACTAACCCTACCACTCCCACCACCATCTATACCCGCACTAATTGCACTTTAAAATCCAAGTTCTACCCAAAACAAGAAGCAGGTCCAGATATCCTCACTTTCAAAAAAGCTGTAGAGACGGACATCAGAAAATTAAACCTAAAATCCTATTCAAAAAACAATATCACTTTTAAAGAAAAAAGAGCTATTTTAGAATTACAAAACAACAACAACATCACGATCCGCCCGGCAGATAAAGGGGGCGGTATCGTGATATTGGATACAGAAAAATATACAAATGAATGCATAAGACAATTATCAGATACCAAAACATATACCAAATTGAAGTCAGACCCCACAACTGAATTTAGTAAAGAATTGAAAACGTTATGCGATAATGCACTACAATCTGACATTATCTCATCAAAAGAATATGATTTTATTCTAGGGACACAGGAAAGACTACCTGTCTTTTACTGTCTCCCCAAAATCCATAAAGACTCCACCAACCCCCCTGGCCGCCCCATTGTATCAGGGATAAATTCATTAACATCCAACTTGTCCCAACTCATTGACCGTTTGCTTCAGCCTATCGTCCAAACTACAGAATACTATCTTAAAGACACTACTCAAACCATACAGATATTAGAAAACATCAAATGGGAACCTGAATACACTCTAGTCTCTTTGGATGTGAGCTCCCTGTATACGATTATCAAACACACTGATGGCCTAAAAGCAGTCCAACATTTTTTAACTAAAGATGACATTTTACCAGAACAGATAGATTTTATCCTTCAAGCCATTAATTTCATTTTAACCCACAATTATTTTTATTTTGAAAACAAATTTTATCTACAGGCCACCGGCACCGCCATGGGTACAAGATTCGCGCCCAGTTACGCAAACATGTTTATGGCAGCCTGGGAGGAACGATACATTACTCCCAGGATCGGCGCGGATCTCGTACTATGGCGGCGCTACATTGATGACATTGTTTTTATTTGGAAAGGCCCTAAATGTTTGTTGGAAGATTTTATCCAAGAAATTAACATTAACAATTTGAACCTAAATTTTACCCCCCATATAAGCACAGGCACTTTAGAATTCCTTGATCTTTTAATCACTATAGATATACCTAAATTAACCTGCAGTACGTACCATAAGCCTGTAGCCAAAAATAGTTTTATTCTTTTTAATAGTTGCCACCTACCCAGGTGGCTTTTAAACGTTCCAATGGGCCAGTACCGCAGGCTTAAAAGAAACTGCACTTCACAGACCAAATTCGAAGAAGAAGCACAAACCCTTACTGACAAATTCTTGGAGAAAAACTATCCAAAAAACATTTTAGACAAATCTTTTAATCAAATTCGTATTTTAGACAGATCATCAATTTTTATTCCTAAAGAAAGAGATCCACTATCACAAAAATAATTTTACCATTTAACAAAGATTATAAAAAAATTGAGAGGATCATCAAAAACAACTGGCATTTTTTAATGAAGGATAAAATCATCGGTCAAAATATCCCCTTACACCCACCTATAGTTTACACCAAAGCCCCAAATTTGGGCATCCAAGTCGCCCCCACTGTCAGACAACCAACCAATCCCAAAACATCATCCACATGGCTACAAACTAAAGGATTCCACAGATGTGGAAGTTGCTCAGCTTGTAAAATCACCAACTTTCCCAAAAAAATCACTGAAATAACTTCTACATCCAACAACTACACACACAAAATATCTGAATGTCTTACCTGCCACAGCAAGGGAGTAATTTACCTAATCCAGTGTACATGCGGAAAACAATACATAGGCCGCACAAAGAGACAATTAAAAATACGCATTTCAGAACACATCTACAATATAAAAAAAGGGTTAAAAACACATCCATTATCCCTCCACTTCATTGAACATCATAATCAAAATCCATCAGATCTCTTTTTTCTAGCCATCCAAAATGTAAGAAGATGTTGGCGAGGTGGTGACTACATTATGAAGATGTCCAAAGCAGAATCAAGAAAGATTTTTGATTTTGACACCATAATTCCAAGAGGATTGAACGCAGAGCTTGAAGTCTTTGGGTTCCTTTGATCTTATCTTGTAGCGTGGCTCTCCCTCATGACCCGTCACTGGCTGGCCGTTTATCGACCCAGTGACGGCCCTTGGGGGTGAGCCTCCCCAAGACTATCCACAGAACATGTCTATGAACCTCTCCTTTGAAGTGCCCTCCTCCTGCTTTTTTACATTTTTATATTTTTTTATATCATATTCATCCATTTTCATATTTTTCATTAATTAATTTCTATCTTTTATCAATTAATTTTTATATACATTTTTACTAAATTTCATCAATTAATCCATTCCCACTGTGGCTTAACTTTATATAATTTTAATTTCTATACACACCATAAACTACATATGTACCATTTACATCATTATCAATACATTATCATATCTTGCATTGCAGTTGTTCACTTTTTTATCAAAATATTTATTTATTTATTTTTATTTTTATTTATTTTTTCACACACCTTTTAAGAATTTTACTATTCATATTTTTTCTCATGATTTCCACTATAGTCTTGATCCATAGTGCATCTCTACACATACCCAATGACCATTATTTTTTTATTTATTTATCTATTTATTTTTTCTCCTGACTCACACTCATATCTAATTCACCATCTTTATCCCTATGTTTTCTTTTCTTTCTTCTCTTCCCTATTCCCATTTTCTATCTGGATCCATTACCCATTTTACAACATACCTGAAACTTCCAGTCTCCACTTTTTCCTCTTTTCCAATTAGTATTACATCATCACTGCATGGAGACTATATAAAACCAGCATTTCCACCCTTTATCCACACCTATAGCTACTGAAGAAAAGGCCCGCGGCCTTGAAACGCGTCTAGCCCATTATCTGCACCTTATCCATAAGTGTATATCACTTCAAATAGACTGTATCTGCCATATTCCAATTGCAACAGCTGGATGCCCACGATTCCGGGACCACTGCTGCACGCGCGCTGTTAGCACCTTATTCATACGTGCAATCCGCACCACCTGTTACCTGCATCCTCTCACAGCCCCGGTCGGCAGAGTTACTCCTGGACATCATCCTCCCCAAGGCCGGACGCCTCCCGTGCCAGCCCAGGACACTCAGACCCCCGGAGATTCAGCCATTCACCCAGCATACCACCCAGGCGGGCATTGATATCCAGAGTGCCGGACTCAGCCGTGCCAGCCCGGACCTGAGGACTCCAAAGGAGGGTGAGTGGTGCTGTGCACCGAGACTTGACATCTTCATCGCTGACAGTGTTTGCCACATTGTCTGCATTACCTGTCCAAGAATTTCCTATTGTAGCTATTGTCGCTACACTCACTACCATATATCGTTACTCCGGACACACCCAAACTAATTGTGACTTTTCATTCTGGACATTTCTTGTGGATTTTTCATTGAAATATCCCTATGAATTACATGGACTGAGAACGTTTTCTCCTGATATATGCAGCAGATATTTAATTAATGAATTTTCTTTGGTGCTACTTACCCATCATATTTATCTCATTTTAATCCTACTATAGTCTGTATTTTTTATTATATCTATTTTTTACCCAGTATATTCCATTCGCCTTTAGCAAGGGCCCTGCTAGGCGATTGGTCATATATATCCTTTTTATATAATAAAGACCATTTCTTGGATCCCATCTCCACTAGTCTTTTCCTTTTTCTCTCCCCTGTGCTTTTGAGGACTGGTTCACATAAATATTTTTTATTTATAATTTCTACATATTACATTAGGCCTTTTGGGTGAAGGCAACACCTTTAACCTCAAGCACATTATTTCTTTTATCCTAAGTGAGCTACACATATTTTACTCTTCAAGGGTACGTTCACACGTATGCAGATTTGATGCGCAGGATTTTCTGCTGCAGATTTCAATGTAAACTAAATGACTGAGCACAGCTTCTAATCTGCAGTTACAAATCCTGCGCAATCCTGTTTGTGTGAAAGTACCATAAACCACTCTAAAATATTTTTCCAGTTAAGTGGTTACCATTCCTGATTTAGGGGTTTGGTTCATAATAATATGTTATATGTATAAGTTTTATACTCTCACTTTGTTTAGTTTAGTGTTTTCTATGTGCTTTCATGTCTTCCCATAATGAAAACACATCATTAGATTTCCTTGTAAGGCTATGTTCACATGGTAGAATGGTAGACATTCTACCGACAGTGGAGCACCTGCAGAATATACAGTACCAGCACTAGGACCGCTCAGAAATGGGCCCTCTCATAGACGGCAATGCATTTCCTTGTGGACTCCACAGAAAGAACAGACATGTCATTTCTGCCATGGAAAGCCCAATTCCAGAGTCCGAAAAAGAATAATCTGACGTGGAAATCCAACCGTGTGTGTGTACACCTCAGCAGAATACTATTGAAATTAATGGGATTCTGCTGCTGTGGAATCTCCATGCGGAATTCTTCTGCAGAATTCTTTATGGAAATTACATAATGTGAACGTAGCCTTAAGCCATGTTTACTTGACGGAATTTCTGTACGTAATTCCGCATAAGCATACCACACAGACATTTTGCAGCAGCAGAGTCCCATTGATTTCAATGGGATTCCAAAAAATGTAGATTCTATAGTCTGCAGTAAGAATAGACACGTCTATTTTTTCTGCAGAGTCCGCATGGAAATATCCCCTGTTCTGCTATAGTTTGGTTTAAATGCTATTTTTTCTACAATGAAATTCACTGCTGTATCGAACACACAATTGATAGTTTTTTGCATCCCTTTCCAGGAACACAAACCCATTCAGGTGCGCAGTAAAGACTGTTTCCAGCAAGCAATCTGCATCACACGTGGCACCATTAATTTGGATGAATTGACAGCCCCCAAAAACAGTAGATAAAGTAGATCATCAACACTCCAAATCCAATGTCTATTTTGTCTCCCCTTAAAGATGTATGATGCCCTCTGTGCTGTATTTAGCATAAAGTACTAATCAGAGGTTGAAAATCGTTCTCTTGTCATGGATGAGAAATATAGAACTCTTTGTGATTAAAAATCCTTCAGCTTTTTTTTCTTCCTGTCTATAGCAGGCAATTTTAATTGCAAATTCATGCATTAATTATACAAGTTTGTATAGTTGGGTACATGAAATAAATATTTTGTATTTGATTAAGCAGAGCATCACTTTATCTGAATGTCATTGTCATTTTTCCATATTGTAATGCTTCAGATTAGAGCATATGGTAATAAGGAGATTAATTGGAAAACCAATTTTCTGGAACAACAATCAAACTTTGCTGATTTATTGCCATAATTAGATGATCTTGTTTGTTTTGTCATGCTATAAAAGATATCTTTGATGAGGATCTGGAATGTCATGCTGGTTTTCACTATCATCTGCTAGCCTTCAAATTAACCCATTGGAGAAGCACGTCTTAACTCTATAGTGTTTAATGTTGTCAAGTAAGGATTAATGTGTCAAGAGGCTGCAGGGAAAATTAAGCACATTGACAGTAAAAGACAGTGACTATTAAAGGAACGGTGACAATAAGACATAAACATGCCTTGTAAGGTGACAATGGTAGAGGGAAGACTATCAGTACATGCGAGACATAAAGGATCCCAATGACAGTGGACAGAGAAAGCAAATTAAATTTTATACAAAAAAGGGCAACATAAGGTACCTAGAATGTTAAAAAGAAATACACTGGAAAAGCTAAGGTGTACAATGTTACAATGATACAATCATTTTTAAGTTGCATATTCTTTTTTGAAATTCTAGCTTTCACTTTACAAATCCTGTTACAAATGTATTATTTTACAAATTGGTTTTGTTTTGTATTCAGTTTTGACCTATTATTATCAGAAAAAACATGTTCCACATTACAAAATTTGACTTCCTTTGAAAATATGCAGCACAAAGTAAAATTTGGGGTCAAAAGTTCAGTGGGAAAATAAAATAAGGTGACTACATTTTTCTATGGGTAAACATACCCTCAGTCTTTCCAATAGTTTTCTAAATAATTTCTCACCACTTACTGACTCAAGATGTGACATTTATAGTTGATCGACTATCGTTATGCCTGTAGTTGTTACATGCAGTATACTCAGATTGTCCAGCTCTTAGGAATTAGAGCTGGACTGATTGTTTGCCTATAAAAATTGCTAAATGTTGGGTTCTAGCAGCTACTTAAATCACCACTGGAGCATTGGACGCAATGCTCCAATGGGCCATTTGCCACCTGAATGCCACAGACAGTCAATAACAACTGTGACATCCAGGAAGTTAGATGCTTGTGCCCCACCTGTGAGCCCCCCTTCCCCCCCCCCATGCAAAATAAGACATTCAAAGGAATGTTATACAGGGATCTCTATATTTCCCCAACAAAGCTGTTATATGTAGCTACTAGGTTTCAAGAAGCACATATCTCATCCAGGGATAGGTAGGTGATATATGAGGAATCCAGAAATATTTACAGGTCCATTTGCAGGTCTAGATTTTTATGCAATGAAAGGCAGGTTGGTAGTGGGTTCTTTCATTCTATTCCTGACCAACCCAGGTTTTCAGTGGGGCCAAAATCAGCACAGGTGCTGAAGACAGTTCGTTATTGGGTTGAGATGAGCTAGCTGAACCCGTAAAATCCAGTCTCCCTTTAAAATTTGCATAAAATGAGGTTTGGTGAATAATAGAACTTTGCTAGGCTCACTTGGCACAAGCCTGGTAGCAACTCTATAGTAGAAGAACGGATAAGGAACACACAATGTTCAAGTATGAACACTGAGATGACTTTAGGGTATCCCAGAATTCTTTGCGGTTGGCAGCAATATAACATGACTGCAGGTTAGCCAATCATTACTTGGATTTTGTTACCTACAGCTCCCGAACCAATCAAAAGGCAGCATAGGGGTGGGTCTGAGACTGATTAAATGCTATGCACTGTGTGACAGACAGCTGCCATGTTGAAGAGAAAGCTAAGCAGTGAGCTGTACACAGAACAGCTCTGTAATTGCTGATCCAAAAAAGCTGTCACACTACAATATGAAGCAATTGAGCAAAGCATTGTGCAGTGGGCTGACCTCTGTGACCTCCATTACTGTGTTCACTTGCTGCACTACAAATCCCAGCAGTGTGGTTGCACAATGAGCCATTAGAAAGCTTTGCCTTTCACACTACAACAAAAAGCAATTTTATTGGTCAGTGCAAAAGTTCCCTGGGCCTGTTACACCACATTACCTCCATTTTATGGGTTCATCCAAAGATAGCATTTCTAGATAAAACAAATAAACAAAAACTAAAAACAAAAAATAAACAAAAGTTTAAAAAGTTAAACAAAAAAAATAATAATAAGTTAATAATTTCTATCTGTGAGAGTAAAAGTTCACTTGCAGTTTCATTGCCATTTGATTAGTTGGTGAGTGACAAAAAAAGAAAAAAAATCAGTTCAGAAACTTTTTCAATTACAAAAGTGACTCTAAATGAAAAATTGCTGACTACTTAGCAGAATGTGAACTCCCCAAGTTATTTGAAGGGCAGAGGAACATGTTAGAGGGGGAAATTACGGTTGAAGAAATAAAGGAGGCTCTTATATCTTGCTCAGGGTTATCGGCTCCAGGAGGGAGTGGACTCTCTTTTAGCGTTTATCAAGAGTGTTCTGATGTTCTGTTACCTATTTTATGCTCATTTTTAAAGGAATCTTTTAAGGGTCAATCTTTGCCATCTTCCATGTTAAAGGTAACAATTATTTTCATTCCCCAAAAAGACAAAAACCCATTGAAAGTGGTGTCACATAGACTGATATCATTAATTAATATGGACGCCAATATATTGGCAAAAATATTGGGTGGAAGATTAACTAAGGTAGTGTCCAATTCAGTTGGGGAGGACCAGATTGGTTTTTTCCTGGGTAGGTTGATTTATACCAATCTTAAAAGAGTTTTTGCCAATATTTCATTAGGTAGGGCCTCCCTCCACTCTATTTTGTTGCTAGATGCCATGAAGGTGTTGGAGTGGAGTAGATGTTTTTATGGCATACATTGGAAGCTTTTGGCTTTGTCGAGGGATTCTTGATAGTACAGTTATTGTATAGAGCCCCAGTGGCAAGGTTAAGACGAAATAGGACTTAACCTTGAGAGGAACTCGGCAGGGATGCATCCTGTCTCTACTTTTATTTATTTTATATATTGAACCGCTAGCAAAGGGGTACTCCGGTGGAAAACATTTTTTTTAAATCAACTGGTGTGAGAAAGTTAAACAGATTTGTAAATTACTTCTATTAAAAAAATCTTTATCCTTCCAGTACTTATTAGCTGCTGTTTAATACAAAGAAAGTTCTTTTCTTTTTGAACTGTCCAGAGTAGGAACAAATCCCCATAGCAAACCTCTCCTGATCTGGACAGTTCCTAAAAGGAACAGAAATGTCAACAGAGAGCACTGTGGTCAGACAGAAAATACATTTTAAAAAGAAAAGAACTTTCTTTGTAGTAAATAGCAGCTGATAAGTACTGGAAGGATTAAGATTTTTACATAGGAGGAACTTTCAAATCTGTTTAACTTTCTGGCACCAGTTGATTTAAAATAAATTGTTTTCCAACGGAGTACCCCTTTAAGTATCAGAAAAATCAGGGAATTAGAGGATTTGGATTAAAAGGTTCAGAGGATAAGTTGTTGTTGTATGCTGATGACCTACTATTATTTTTTAGAGAACACAGAAAAAATGCTTCCCCAGGTTATGAGAACAGTGGAGAAGTATGGGGAATTGTCTGGCCTTAAAATCAACTGCAAAAAATGAGTGGTCCGTTAGCATCTAAACCCGAGCCATGGGTGTCAGGGGTAAAAATTCTGGGGTATGAGGAATCATTGGAATATTTGGGGATGAAAATAGCGGAAAAAGTAGACTCATTTGTAAATTTGAATCTTAACCACTGTTACGCCGAGCGCTCCGGGTCCCCGCTCCTCCCCGGAGCGCTCGCTTCACTCTCCCCGCGGCAGCGCTCCGGTCACGTCCTCTGACCCGGGGCGCTGCGATTCCGCTGCCAGCCGGGATGCGATTCGCGATGCGGGTAGCGCCCGCTCGCGATGCGCACCCCGGCTCCCCTACCTGACTCGCTCTCCGTCTGTTCTGTCCCGGCGCGCGCGGCCCCGCTCCCTAGGGCGCGCGCGCGCCGGGTCTCTGCGATTTAAAGGGCCACTGCGCCGCTGATTGGCGCAGTGGTTCCTATTAGTGTGTTCACCTGTGCACTTCCCTATATCACCTCACTTCCCCTGCACTCCCTTGCCGGATCTTGTTGCCTTAGTGCCAGTGAAAGCGTTCCTTGTGTGTTCCTTGCCTGTGTTTCCAGACCTTCTGCCGTTGCCCCTGACTACGATCCTTGCTGCCTGCCCCGACCTTCTGCTACGTCCGACCTTGCTTTTGCCTACTCCCTTGTACCGCGCCTATCTTCAGCAGCCAGAGAGGTGAGCCGTTGCTAGTGGATACGACCTGGTCACTACCGCCGCAGCAAGACCATCCCGCTTTGCGGCGGGCTCTGGTGAAAACCAGTAGTGGCTTAGAACCGGTCCACTAGCACGGTCCACGCCAATCCCTCTCTGGCACAGAGGATCCACTACCTGCCAGCCGGCATCGTGACAGTAGATCCGGCCATGGATCCCGCTGAAGTTCCTCTGCCAGTTGTCGCTGACCTCACCACGGTGGTCGCCCAGCAGTCACAACAGATAGCGCAACAAGGCCAACAGCTGTCTCAACTGACCGTTATGCTACAACAGTTACTACCACAGCTTCAGCAGTCATCTCCTCCGCCAGCTCCTGCACCTCCTCCGCAGCGAGTGGCCGCTCCTGGGATACGCTTATCCTTGCCGGATAAATTTGATGGGGACTCTAAGTTTTGCCGTGGCTTTCTTTCCCAATGTTCCCTGCATCTGGAGATGATGTCGGACCTGTTCCCCACTGAAAGGTCTAAGGTGGCTTTCGTAGTCAGCCTTCTGTCCGGAAAAGCCCTGTCATGGGCCACACCGCTCTGGGACCGCAATGACCCCGTCACTGCCTCTGTACACTCCTTCTTCTCGGAAATCCGAAGTGTCTTTGAGGAACCTGCCCGAGCCTCTTCTGCTGAGACTGCCCTGTTGAACCTGGTCCAGGGTAATTCTTCTGTTGGCGAGTATGCCGTACAATTCCGTACTCTTGCTTCAGAATTGTCCTGGAATAATGAGGCCCTCTGCGCGACCTTCAAAAAAGGCCTATCCAGCAACATTAAAGATGTTCTGGCCGCACGAGAAATTCCTGCTAATCTACATGAACTTATTCACCTAGCCACTCGCATTGACATGCGTTTTTCCGAAAGGCGTCAGGAACTCCGCCAAGATATGGACTCTGTTCGCACGAGGCGTTTCTCCTCCTCGGCTCCTCTCTCCTCTGGTCCCCTGCAATCTGTTCCTGTGCCTCCCGCCGTGGAGGCTATGCAGGTCGACCGGTCTCGCCTGACACCTCAAGAGAGGACACGACGCCGTATGGAGAACCTCTGCCTGTACTGTGCTAGTACCGAACACTTCCTGAGAGATTGTCCTATCCGTCCTCCCCGCCTGGAAAGACGTACGCTGACTCCGCACAAAAGTGAGACAGTCCTTGATGTCTACTCTGCTTCTCCACGTCTTACTGTGCCTGTGCGGATGTCTGCCTCTGCCTTCTCCTTCTCTACAGTGGCCTTCTTGGACTCTGGATCTGCAGGAAATTTTATTTTGGCCTCTCTCGTCAACAGGTTCAACATCCCGGTGACCAGTCTCGCCAGACCCCTCTACATCAATTGTGTAAATAATGAAAGATTGGACTGTACCATACGTTTCCGCACGGAGCCCCTTCTTATGAGCATCGGATCTCATCATGAGAGGATTGAACTTTTGGTCCTCCCCAATTGCACCTCGGAAATTCTCCTTGGACTTCCCTGGCTTCAACTTCATTCCCCTACCCTGGATTGGTCCACTGGGGAGATCAAGAGTTGGGGGTCCTCTTGTTCCAAGAACTGTCTAAAACCGGTTCCCAGTAACCCTTGCCGTAACTCTGTGGTTCCTCCAGTAACCGGTCTCCCTAAGGCCTATATGGACTTCGCGGATGTTTTCTGCAAAAAACAAGCTGAGACTCTACCTCCTCACAGGCCTTATGATTGCCCTATCGACCTCCTCCCGGGCACTACTCCACCCCGGGGCAGAATTTATCCTCTCTCTGCCCCAGAGACTCTTGCCATGTCCGAATACGTCCAGGAGAATCTAAAAAAGGGCTTTATCCGTAAATCCTCCTCTCCTGCCGGAGCCGGATTTTTCTTTGTGTCCAAGAAAGATGGCTCCTTACGTCCTTGCATTGACTACCGCGGTCTTAATAAAATCACGGTTAAGAACCGCTACCCCTTACCCCTCATCTCTGAACTCTTTGATCGCCTCCAAGGTGCCCACATCTTCACTAAATTGGACTTAAGAGGCGCCTATAACCTCATTCGCATCAGAGAGGGGGACGAGTGGAAAACGGCATTTAACACCAGAGATGGACACTTTGAGTATCTGGTCATGCCCTTTGGACTGTGCAACGCCCCTGCCGTCTTCCAAGACTTTGTCAATGAAATTTTTCGTGATCTGTTATACTCCTGTGTTGTTGTATATCTGGACGATATCCTAATTTTTTCTGCCAATCTAGAAGAACACCGCCAGCATGTCCGTATGGTTCTTCAGAGACTTCGTGACAACCAACTCTATGCCAAAATTGAGAAATGTCTGTTTGAATGCCAATCTCTTCCTTTTCTAGGATATTTGGTCTCTGGCCAGGGACTACAGATGGATCCAGACAAACTCTCTGCCGTCTTAGATTGGCCACGCCCCTCCGGACTCCGTGCTATCCAACGCTTTTTGGGGTTCGCCAATTATTACAGGCAATTTATTCCACATTTTTCTACCATTGTGGCTCCTATCGTGGCTTTAACCAAAAAAAATGCTGATCCCAAGTCATGGCCTCCTCAAGCAGAAGACGCCTTTAAACGACTCAAGTCTGCCTTTTCTTCGGCTCCCGTCCTCTCCAGACCTGACCCTTCCAAACCCTTCCTATTGGAGGTTGATGCCTCCTCAGTGGGAGCTGGAGCTGTTCTTCTACAAAAAAATTCTTCCGGGCATGCTGTCACTTGTGGTTTTTTCTCTAGGACCTTCTCTCCAGCGGAGAGGAACTACTCCATCGGGGATCGAGAGCTTCTAGCCATTAAATTAGCACTTGAGGAATGGAGGCATCTGCTGGAGGGATCAAGTTCTCCTGTTATTATCTACACCGACCACAAGAACCTCTCCTACCTCCAGTCTGCCCAACGGCTGAATCCTCGCCAGGCCCGGTGGTCTCTGTTCTTTGCCCGATTTAATTTTGAGATTCACTTTCGTCCTGCCGATAAGAACATTAGGGCCGATGCTCTCTCTCGTTCCTCGGATGCCTCAGAAGTTGAACTCTCTCCGCAACACATCATTCCACCTGACTGCCTGATCTCCACTTCTCCTGCCTCCATCAGGCAGACTCCTCCAGGAAAGACCTTTGTTTCTCCTCGCCAACGCCTCGGAATCCTCAAATGGGGTCACTCCTCCCATCTCGCAGGTCATGCGGGTATCAAGAAATCTGTGCAACTCATCTCCCGCTTCTATTGGTGGCTGACTCTGGAGACGGATGTTGTGGACTTTGTGCGAGCCTGCACTATCTGTGCCCGGGATAAGACTCCTCGCCTGAAGCCCGCTGGTTTTCTTCATCCTCTGCCTGTCCCCGAACAGCCTTGGTCTCTGATTGGTATGGATTTTATTACTGACTTACCCCCTTCCCGTGGCAACACTGTTATTTGGGTGGTCGTTGATCGATTCTCCAAAATGGCACATTTCATCCCTCTTCCTGGTCTTCCTTCTGCGCCTCAGTTGGCTAAACAATTTTTTGTACACATTTTTCGTCTTCACGGGTTGCCTACGCAGATTGTCTCGGATAGAGGCGTCCAATTCGTGTCTAAATTCTGGAGGGCTCTCTGTAAACAACTCAAGATTAAATTAAATTTTTCTTCTGCATATCATCCCCAGTCCAATGGACAAGTAGAAAGGATTAACCAGATCTTGGGTGATTATTTGCGACATTTTGTTTCCTCCCGCCAGGATGACTGGGCAGATCTCCTCCCATGGGCCGAATTCTCGTATAACTTCAGGGTCTCTGAGTCTTCCTCCAAATCCCCATTTTTCGTGGTGTACGGCCGTCACCCTCTTCCCCCCCTCCCTACTCCCTTGCCCTCTGGTCTGCCCGCTGTGGATGAAATTTCTCGTGACCTTTCCATCATATGGAGAGAGACCCAAAATTCTCTCTTACAGGCTTCATCACGCATGAAGAAGTTCGCGGATAAGAAAAGAAGAGCTCCCCCCGTTTTTTTCCCCTGGAGACAAGGTATGGCTCTCCGCTAAATATGTCCGCTTCCGTGTCCCTAGCTACAAGTTGGGACCACGCTATCTTGGTCCTTTCAAAATTTTGTGTCAAATTAATCCTGTCTCTTATAAACTTCTTCTTCCTCCCTCTCTTCGTATCCCTAATGCCTTTCACGTCTCTCTTCTCAAACCACTCATCCTCAACCGTTTTTCTCCCAAATCTGTTCCTCCCACTCCTGTTTCCGGCTCCTCGGACATCTTCTCGGTCAAAGAAATTTTAGCTGCCAAAAAGGTCAGAGGAAAAAATTTTTTTTTAGTGGACTGGGAGGGTTGTGGTCCTGAAGAGAGATCCTGGGAACCTGAGGACAACATCCTAGACAAAAGTCTGCTCCTCAGGTTCTCAGGCTCCAAGAAGAGGGGGAGACCCAAGGGGGGGGGTACTGTTACGCCGAGCGCTCCGGGTCCCCGCTCCTCCCCGGAGTGCTCGCTTCACTCTCCCCGCGGCAGCGCTCCGGTCACGTCCTCTGACCCGGGGCGCTGCGATTCCGCTGCCAGCCGGGATGCGATTCGCGATGCGGGTAGCGCCCGCTCGCGATGCGCACCCCGGCTCCCCTACCTGACTCGCTCTCCGTCTGTTCTGTCCCGGCGCGCGCGGCCCCGATCTCCTCCCATGGGCCGAATTCTCGTATAACTTCAGGGTCTCTGAGTCTTCCTCCAAATCCCCATTTTTCGTGGTGTACGGCCGTCACCCTCTTCCCCCCCTCCCTACTCCCTTGCCCTCTGGTCTGCCCGCTGTGGATGAAATTTCTCGTGACCTTTCCATCATATGGAGAGAGACCCAAAATTCTCTCTTACAGGCTTCATCACGCATGAAGAAGTTCGCGGATAAGAAAAGAAGAGCTCCCCCCGTTTTTTTCCCCTGGAGACAAGGTATGGCTCTCCGCTAAATATGTCCGCTTCCGTGTCCCTAGCTACAAGTTGGGACCACGCTATCTTGGTCCTTTCAAAATTTTGTGTCAAATTAATCCTGTCTCTTATAAACTTCTTCTTCCTCCCTCTCTTCGTATCCCTAATGCCTTTCACGTCTCTCTTCTCAAACCACTCATCCTCAACCGTTTTTCTCCCAAATCTGTTCCTCCCACTCCTGTTTCCGGCTCCTCGGACATCTTCTCGGTCAAAGAAATTTTAGCTGCCAAAAAGGTCAGAGGAAAAAATTTTTTTTTAGTGGACTGGGAGGGTTGTGGTCCTGAAGAGAGATCCTGGGAACCTGAGGACAACATCCTAGACAAAAGTCTGCTCCTCAGGTTCTCAGGCTCCAAGAAGAGGGGGAGACCCAAGGGGGGGGGTACTGTTACGCCGAGCGCTCCGGGTCCCCGCTCCTCCCCGGAGCGCTCGCTTCACTCTCCCCGCGGCAGCGCTCCGGTCACGTCCTCTGACCCGGGGCGCTGCGATTCCGCTGCCAGCCGGGATGCGATTCGCGATGCGGGTAGCGCCCGCTCGCGATGCGCACCCCGGCTCCCCTACCTGACTCGCTCTCCGTCTGTTCTGTCCCGGCGCGCGCGGCCCCGCTCCCTAGGGCGCGCGCGCGCCGGGTCTCTGCGATTTAAAGGGCCACTGCGCCGCTGATTGGCGCAGTGGTTCCTATTAGTGTGTTCACCTGTGCACTTCCCTATATCACCTCACTTCCCCTGCACTCCCTTGCCGGATCTTGTTGCCTTAGTGCCAGTGAAAGCGTTCCTTGTGTGTTCCTTGCCTGTGTTTCCAGACCTTCTGCCGTTGCCCCTGACTACGATCCTTGCTGCCTGCCCCGACCTTCTGCTACGTCCGACCTTGCTTTTGCCTACTCCCTTGTACCGCGCCTATCTTCAGCAGCCAGAGAGGTGAGCCGTTGCTAGTGGATACGACCTGGTCACTACCGCCGCAGCAAGACCATCCCGCTTTGCGGCGGGCTCTGGTGAAAACCAGTAGTGGCTTAGAACCGGTCCACTAGCACGGTCCACGCCAATCCCTCTCTGGCACAGAGGATCCACTACCTGCCAGCCGGCATCGTGACAACCACTTAAGAACACAGGGCGTACAGGTACTCCCTGACTCCGTGGGACCTAAGGACCCAGGGCATACCTGTACGCCCGTGGGAATTCCGGTCCCCACCGCTCACTGGACGGGGATCGGACCATGATGCCTGTTGATATCGCTTAGCAGGCAGCCTGTGACAACGCCTGAGGGCTGAATTCACACTGGCGATCTGCAGCGATTCCGATCATACGGGTCACGTGTGACCCGATGACCCGAAATTAGAAGGTGATCGGCGGGGTACTATACACATAAAAAAAACCTGATAAGACCTCTGGGGTATATATATATATATATATATATATATATATATATATATATATATAATCCCAAAATAAAGCAGCACTACTTATCCAGTCCAACCAAAAAATTTGTGCCAGCGTCCCAAAGGACTTGATCAGAGTCCATCCAAGATAAAAACCAGATACAGGCGCAGCACTCCAACAAAATAAGTGATTTAATATCTCATGTCAGCATTACAACGTTTTAGCTCCTCCTGGAGCCTTTTTCAAGCATGATGCATGATGCTTGAAAAAGGCTCCAGGAGGAGCTGAAACGTTGTAATGCTGACATGAGATATTAAATCACTTATTTTGTTGGAGTGCTGCGCCTGTATCTGGTATATATATATATATATATATATATATATATATATATATATATAAAAACCAGATACAGGCGCAGCACTCCAACAAAATAAGTGATTTAATATCTCATGTCAGCATTACAACATTGTTTGCGTTGTGCTGCGCCTGTATCTGGTTTATATATATAAATATATATATATATATATATATCTTTTTTTTTTTTTTTTAAATGGGTCATGGGTTACTGAGTCACTATTATCGGGAGGGGGGATTATGTTGCCTAAAATGTGCAGTGCTCTCTCTCCACCTGTATGTAGGATGAAACGAATTAGGTATAAGATTAATCAAATCAATATTTATTTGGATAATATAAGTCCCAACACTTCCACCAATTCTTGATTTTATCAGCTCTGCCGCATTGCCGTGAAAAGTTTTTTCATAAATCTTCACCAAGGAGACCATGTCAATGATTTCTGTAATCGATGGTACTTCTGCTGTGTTCCATCTTTTGACAAGACATAGCCTGGCTGTAATGTACACATGGCAAAGGGGGGCTTGTACTTCTTTTTTAAACTTATCTAGGCCAAGGTTCAAGATAAAAAGCTCAGGAGTGAGAATATGGGAGTTTTGGGAAAGTGTAGTTGTTATTAAATTCAGGTCTTTTCTAAGTTTATAAACTGTAGCTTAGGGCAATTCCATAAGATATGGAATATAGAGTCATTGCCTCCACATGCTCTCCAACATGTCTTAGGGAAGTCATTAAAAAAATATATGCAGATTTGTGGGAGTGCAATACCAATGGGTTAATGATTTGTAATACTGTTCCCTATGATTTGCGCATGCTGGTTATCGTCTTAATAGGTTTACAGCAGTGGACCAATCTTTTTCTGTAAAAGTTTTATTCAAGTAAAGTTCCCATTTTTTTGTGAAATTCTCTGATTTGTGTGTTCTTGTCGTTATTTATGAATAGTGATGAGCGGCATAGGCCATATTCGAATTTGCGATATTTTGGGAATATATATGGACGAATATTCGTCATATATTCGTGAAATGCACATGTTTGTTATGTTCGGGTTTTTTTGGGCGCATATGCGAAAATATATGCACATATTCGCGAATATTGAGCCCTCCCTTCTTTAATGGTATAGGGAACTATGACTAGTGCATTAACTCTGTGATTTATTTTCCCATTGAAACCAATAGGCACATTGTGGTCTATGGGGATCTCACGGCATGTAAAACAGTAAGATAAGCAGGACCATCTCAGCAGCACAGTGGAATGGGAGACCACCACTGGTTCGAGTCCCAGGGTGGGACAGAGTGTTGTGGTTAAACTTTACTTTCCTGGAAAAGTTTCTGAGTTGCCCATAGCAACCAATCAGATTACTTATTTCATTTTTCAGAGGCCTTTTAAAAAATGAAAGAAGCAATCTGATGGGTTGCTATGGGCAACTTCACAACTCTTCCTCTACACTGGTTTTGATGAATCTCCCCCATAAAGGGAGATTTATCAATACCTGTCCAGAGGAAAAGTTTCTGAGTTGCCCATAGCAACCAATCAGGTTGCTTCCTTCATTTTTGAAAAGGCCTCTGTAAAAATGAAAGAAGCGATCTGATTGGTTGCTATGGGCAACTCAGAAACTTTTCGCGAGCAACACTATTTATGAAGTCATATAGCAGATCTTGAATGTATATTGTAAATTTTTGAGAAAGTACAGTTCAGAATATCATGTAAGAACTGCGGTACTTTTCTTTTAACATAATTGTGTGTTGCTAGATGTGAGGCTATTCTCTTATTTCCCCATAGTACACTTCATCCATTCCTGGAAAATAAATTTCAGGAACACCTGTCCGTTCCAAATGTCAAGTCCCCCCTATATATGTAACCATATATGTATGTAACCTGAATATATGTAACCATCAGCTACTGATATGCCATAGGCCTCAAATGCAAACACAGCTCTACTCTATTTCCATACTCAGAAGCAATGGGGTTACAATATTTTGGGGGCATTTTCTCCTATTACACTTTGTGCAAATGAAAATTTTGGGGTAACACCAGCATTTTTGTGAAAAAAAAATATATATTTTGGCATTTTACTGGTCAAAACACCTGTGAGGTGTAAATACTCACTGTACCCTTTGTTACATTCCTTGAGGGGTGTAGTTTCCAAAATAATGGCACTTGAGGGGGGGGGGTCCAGCAGTTCTGGCACAATGGTAGCTCTCTAAATGCTCAAGGCCCCTGACCGATTCCAGCAAAATTCTCCAAAAGCTGAATGGCGCTCCTGCTCTTCTGAGACTGGGTGTGCACCCGCAGAGCAGTTAACATCCAGATATGAGGTATGTCCTTACTCCAAACAACTGTATTTAAACATTGTGGGGGACATTTTCTCCTGTTACCACTTGTGAAAATGAAAAATGTGGGGTAACCCCAGCATTTTAGTGTAAAAAAAAAATTTCCTTTTCACATCCCACTTTATTGAACATTTATCAAACAATTGTGGGGTTTTAAGGCTCACTGTACTGCTTGTTACATTCCTTAAGGGGGGTAGTTTCTAAGTAGTTTTTTGCTGTTATGGCATCATAGGGGCTTCCTAAATATGACATGCCCCCCAAAAACCATTTCAGCAAAATTCTCTCTCCAAAAGCCAAATGTGACTCCTTCTCTTCTGGGCATTGTAGTGCCCCAGCAGAGCACATGAAGTCCACATTTGGGGTATTTCCATAATGGGGTTACACATTTTGAGGGGGCATTTTCTCCTTTTGCTTCTTGTAAAAATGGTAAATTTGGGAAAAAATCAGTATGCCATGTGTTTTTTTTTTCTTTTTAGTTATTATGGCACCATAGGAGCTTCCTAAATGTGAAATTCCCCCCCCCCCCCCCCGAAAAAAATAAATAAACATTTCAGCAAAATTCACTCTCCAAAATTCCATTATCACTTCCTCCCTTCTGAGCCCTCTAGTGCCCCCACAGAGCACTTAAAGGGGTACTCCGGTGAAAACCTTTTTTCTTTTAAATCAACTGGTGGCAGAAAGTTAAACATATTTGTAAATTAATTCTATAAAAAAATCTTAATTCTTCCTGTACTTATTAGCTGCTGAATACTACAGAGGAAATTCTTTTATTTTTGGAATGCTCTCTGATGACATCGCGAGCACAGTTCTCTCTGCTGATGTTATTATAATAATAATAATGCTTTATTTATTGTTGTCCTTAGTGGGATTTGAACCCAAGTCCCAAGCACTGCATGGCAGCAGTGCTAACCGCTGAGCCACCATACTGCCCTTAGCAGATATCTGCTATGCATGGTTGCTAAAATGGACAGAGATGTCATCACTGTGGTCATGATGCCATCAGTGTTCCACTTATAAGGTATTTCATTACTCAAGAGAAATTGGGTTACAAATTTTGGGGGGCTTTTTCTCCTTTTACCCCTTGTAAAAATTCAAAAACTGGGTCTACAAGAACATGCGAGTGCAAAAAATTAAGATTTTGAATTATCTCCTTCACTTTGCTGCTATTCCTGTGAAACACTTAAGGGGTTAACAAACTTTCTGAAGGTCATTTTGAATAATTTGGTCGTTTATGGGGTATTTATAATATGAAGGCCCTTCAAATCAACTTAAAAACTGAACTTGTCCCTGAAAAAAACTAATTGAAAATTGCTGCTGAACTTTGAAGCCCTCTGATGTCTTCTAAAAGTAAAAACATGTCAACTTTATGATGTAGACATATTGGGTGATATTTACTAATCTAGTCTATTCTGGGTATGCTTATAGACCAGCGTATGTGGTAGTCTCCTGTCTATTGTGCTCCTAATTTATCAAAGGTCTCACAGCCCTTGATAAATTCTGTGCTCAGACTTCAGGGTCTACAGCTTAAACTGCATTTAGACCTGCTCCAACATGGTCTGACATTTCAGCGTATTTTGGGCAGATGCGACTTGTCGCACAAAAGTCGCACTTGATAAATTCAGCACCAATGCATTTTCCAATGCATTTCCATCTAAAATAGACTTGCATGCATCATGTTCTAAAAATCCTCTAGAGCAAAAGTCGCAGAAAAGTCGCATATATTTAAACTGCGACTTTCTGTGAGACAAATTTAGACAGGAAAAAACAGTCTAAATCCTTTGATAAATCTCCCCCATTGTATATGTGAATCAATATAAAATGTATTTGGAATTTCCAGTTTCTTTACAAGCAGAGAGCTAAAAAAAAAATGCTAAATTTTCAGATTTTTCATGAACTTTTGGAATTTTTCACCAAGAAATGATGCACGTATCAATGAAAATTTACCGCTAACATAAAGTAGAATATGTCACAAAAAAACTATCTCAGAATCAGAATGATTAGGAAAAGAATCCCAGAGTTATTAATGCTTAAAGTGACAGTGGTCAGATGTGCAAAATATGCTCTGGTCCTTAAAGGGGTACTCTGCCCCTAGACATCTTATCCCCTATCCAAAGGATAGGGGATAAGATGTTAGATCGCCGGGGTCCCGCTGCTGGGGACCCCGGGGATCGCTGCTGCAGCACCCCGCTATCATTACTGTGCAGAGCGATCTCGCTCTGCACGTAATGATGGGCAATACAGGGGCCGGAGCATCGTTACATCACGGCTCCGCCCCTCATGACGTCACGGCCTGCCCACGTCAATACAAGTCTATAGGAGGGGGCGTGGCGGTCGTCACACACCCTGCCATAGACTTGCATTAAGGGGACAGGCCGTGATGTCATGAGGGGCGGAGCCATGACGTCACCCTGCTCCGGCCCCTGTATCACCCATCATTATGCACAGAACTCGCTCTGTGCAGTAATGATGGCAGGGTGCCGCAGCGGCGATCCCCGGGGTCCCCAGCAGCGGGACCACGGCGATCTAACATCTTATCCCCTATCCTTTGGATAGGGGATAAGATGCCAGGGGCGGAGTACCCCTTTAAGGTCATAATGGGCTGTGTCCTTAAGGGGTCAAACCAATAGATTAAAAAATGCTAAATAAGTGGAGATCTGGGCAAAACTTCCACTCTCTCTTGATGACAGGGTTAGTTTGGTGAAAATGATTGTACTCCTGCAGATATTGTACATTTTGTTTGTAGCCCCAGTATGGATCCCAGATAAATGGTTTATGGGCTAGAAGCTACCCTTAATAAGCTCACCTGGGGTAGAGGTAAGGTATGCGTGAAGTATTCAAAGTTAGCACTTGTAGAGGGTGGATGGGGCTGGGAGCTCCCACATTTTTGAAGATACTATCTTGCAGCTAAGGCACATAGCTTAAAAATAGGTGAACGTAATGGGGCAGTAGTGAAAGTATTAAGCTCACAAGTAGGCAGTTACTTGGATCCAGAGGAAATGGTAAAGGAGGGTTTTTGGTGAAGGCAGGTTGTAAACACATATCGTGGGTGAAATTATATAGTAAAGTTTGGCAGGAAATTAGGTTCATTTGTAAGATAAAATGGAGTTTACCATATACAATGATTTGGTGTACAAGGAAATCCAAAGTTTAAGGAATTTAGCAAAGGGTTGGGTCAAGAGTTTTGGATTAATAGAGAAGTAAGGCTTGTTGGACAATTATTTGTTAATGGACAGATTAAGGAGTCTGAGAGGTTAAAAGTGGAACGTGGTAACCCCACATTTCACTTTTAACCTCTCAGACTCCTTAATCTGAGAGGTTAAAAATTGAACCTCTCAGATTTGCGTACAGATTATGGTATAATCAGTTAGTTAAAGTTTACAGGTGCACTAAATATAAGAGTACTAGGAAAAAAGCACTTGGCAAGATATATAAAATGCTATTAAAAGAGTCGTAAAATAAGTTTCAAGTAAAAAAAAACTGGGAGGAAGAAATTGGGATAATTAGTTAGGATTTGTGGACAAGGATTATGTACAGAATTGTGTACCATAAACAAACAATATCGATTTACACAACTCAAGATAATATATAGCTTATACTACTCTCTACATAAGTTATAGTTAAGGAATTGCAGAGAGAACGCAGACATTCCTAAATGTGGAGAAATTAATGCTGAATTAGAACATTTATTGTGGGAACGCAACAAGGTCATAAAATTCTGGGAAGAATTTTTTTTGTTTTTGTAAAATAAGTACGGGATTAAAGTGGATGAGAATTAGAAAAATTTGCTATTAGGAGATATGGTACAATATGGTAAGAGAGAGAAATTGTTTATTTAACTTTTTTCCCAAGGGAAATTATTAATTCTAATGAAGTAGTTTGACAAAGAAGCACCCATTTTTGTGTATTGGTTAAATTTGGATGAAAAAAATTAAAGAATATGAAAGATGAAGAAGTAAAGAATCAAAATCAAAAGTGAGAGAGTATCAAAATATGTGGGGCCTAGGGTGCAGTAGGGAATACTCTACATATTGTTTCCTTTTCTTCCCCACATGTTTGTTAGTTGTAGCAGCCGCTCTGTGGGCACCACCTATTTGCCTAGGCCTAACACAGGTAGCAGCAGTAGTCAAGTGTCTGGTAGTAGTGATAGTATCAGCAAGCAAAAGTTGTCCATTTCTTTTAGGGGTTGTGTTTAGGGATGAGCTAATCGAATATGACGAATCAAAATTCGTTACGAATTTCTGTAAAAATTTGATTCGTAATGAACCCGAAATGCGGTCCAGGCTCCAGGGCACCTAAAATGGCGGATCCACATGTGAGGACATGGGCAAGGAACTCTGGGAAGGCTGGTAGGGGGGGATGACCCTGAATCACATGCAGCATGCAGCCTTTCAGCAGCCAAACAGCCCTGTAATGTCACAGCCCTATATAATCAGCAGCCATCTTGCGGCCAGACATTCCAGTGTTTTATGTCAGAGAGAGCATTTTATTGTAGATAGAGACAGAGCAGTGTGTGTGTTGCAAAGAAAAACAGCTTCACAGCAGCGATTCACCACAAGCCTAAATCACTGCAGAAAAGCACTGACAGGGAAGGGAGAGAGAGAAAAAGTACACTCTTGGGTGTACTATACAGTGACTCTGTACTGCTGCAGTGCAGTGTAAAGCAACTTTAAAGCTTATAGGGGCCAGTTAGGCTGAGCACTAGAAGCCATTGTCACCTGCTATTAGTGCATAATAATACTGTACTGGGCTGTACTACACAGCAACTCTATACTGCTGCAGTGGGGTGTACAGCAAATCTAAAGCTTATAGGGGCCAGTTAGGCTGAGCACTAAAAGCCATTGTCACCTGCTATTAGTGCATAATAATACTGTACTGGGCTGTACTACATAGCAACCCTGTACTGCTGCAATGGGGTGTACAACAACTCTAAAGCTAATAGGAGCCAGTTAGGCTGAACACTAAAAGCCATTGTCACCTGATTTCAGTGCCTAATACAGGTTGTGTAGCAAAGCATGTTGTCCTCCCATAAGTGTAACCTGTGTGTACATGGTGGTGTACGTTTTTTTTATCTGTCAAACTAATTTGGGCCTACTTAGTGTGAAAGGACAGCCAAAGCTACACCCTTTTTTTTGGTAGTCTAATACAGTTTTAAGCGGAGCGTATTGTCCACCTCTCATAAGTTTAAACTGTACGTACACCTATGTGGTGTTTTTTTTTTCTTCCTGTTAAAGTAATTTAGGCCTAGTTACTGTGAAATGCCATCCAAAGCCATACACTTGCTTCTGTGGTCTAATAAAGTTTTAAGGGTAGAGGAGCGTATTGTCCTCCTATCATAAGTGTATACTGTACGTACACCTATGTTGTGTGCGATTTTGTTCCTGTTAAAGTCATGAGGGCCTAGTTACTCTGAAAGGCCAGCCAAAAATACACACCTGCTTTTGTAGCCAAATACAGTTTTAAGTGTAGTGGAGCATATTGTCCTCCACTCATAAGTGTAACATATACGCAGAGGACTAAATTCATCAGGCAGAGTTCGCAGACTCCCGGTATCAGCGGTCATGTCTCGACCAACAACCCATCTGCCGTCATTGATTGGTTAATTCTGTCATCCACTTCCTCAGAAGTGACATCTGACACCCCCAGTCAACAGTCTGTGGGATTCTCAGACACAACCCTCAGTAGGCATGGCCCGGGAGCAATCCCTGTCTTCCCATTGTCTCTGTCCTATGCTGTTCCCTCCCCTACAGAAGTAGCTTATGCTGTGGGTTCAGCTCCACTATTTAGTGAGGACGATCTAGAGGACAGTCAGCAGCTACTGCTCAGCCAACAAGTGGAGGAGACATCCACCACTTCCTCCGCTAGGCGGGCAAGTAGTGATGAGGAGAGTGGCGTAGGAGGTGGTGTTGCGAGTGTTCAGGCTCCTAAAGCAGACACTGTTGATGAACCTGAAGAGGACATCAGTGACGTGCAGACACAACTCGATGATAATGAAGCCGATCGCACTTGGGAGCCGGATGCAGAAGGGGCTTCATCATCATCAAGAGAAGAGCGTTGCAGGTCGCCCGTGAGGCAGCAGATGATCCAGCAAGCTGATAGCATGGTTGGCAGTCAGCATGGTGGCAGAAGTAAGAAGTCTGGAGCCAAACGTGCCTGGGGTAGACCACCTGCTTTGCGGCAGTCTACTTGCCCCGGAGGTAGTGGAGCAGTAGTTTCTGAGTCGGCGACAGTAGGAGACAATCAGTGTGGACTGTTGGGGGAGAAATCACCTACTCAGCGGTGTGGCAGTTTTTCATCAATTATCCGGAGTATGTTAACCTGGCCACATGCAAGATGTGTTGGCAGAAGGTGAAGCATGAGCACGGTCCCAATGTTGACGCCAGGGCCCTGCATCAACATATGCAGTGTCAACATAAAGTGGCCTGGGAAAATCATGGCTCCGATGCGGTGGTCCAGCCTGCTGTATCACCCAGTGGCACTCCACTCCCTGTTTCAGCCAGCCAAGGCTCCACCACCTCAGCTGAAGGGAGCAGTCTGTCATACCCATCTTCTGTCGGTCCAGATTCTTCTGCTCCTCCTACTTAAAGTCATTGATTCCGCCAGCAATTCATCCGCAAAGCCATGTCCGAGAGACAACAGTATGCGCCCACTCATCCAATGGCACAGAAGCTGAATGTGCTCCTGTCCAAGTTGCTGGTGCTGCAGTCCCTCCCTTTTTAAGTGGTGGACTCTGCACCTTTAAGAGAACTAATGGCTTGTGCTGAGCCGAGGTGTAGAGTCCCAAGGAAGGAAGAAGGATATAGCAAGGAAAGATAAGAGGAAAGAGGAGGAGAGGGGGAGAAGGGGGTTTAGAGGGAGGATCACTTATATTATGAACATGTGCTTACCTTTCGGGCTGGGCCTTTGTCCGATCTCCACGACATCCAGTTTATAGTAACGATGGAACATGTGGGACACTATAGTCATGTCAGTAGGGTATAGTGAGCGTACACCAAAATGATTTGTCAGTCATGGAGGTCGTCTGTCTGATAGATGTAATTCTGTAAAGTCATGAGTGGCTAGGAATGTGTTCCAGGGGGACCATGTTACAGTGTATTTAGTTAGCTGATTATGGGTGTCAGCTGTCAGCTCTTCCATTCTATGTATGTGGTTTCGATTCCTGGAACCAGGCTGATATAGTCGGTGAGACCATTGACTTCCAAAGTCTCGGGATTACCGCTCTGGCTGCTATCAATAGAAAGGTAATCAGTCGGGAAGTGTTTTTTGATATGGAGTGTGGTAGAGTAGAGAACAAAACCACTTCAGGGGTAAGGGGTAGACGATGAGAGGTTATACGCCATATTACGTCTAAGACTCCCGACCAAAAATCAGTCAAAGAGGGACAGGAGAACCATATATGGAGCATGGTTCCTTTCTCCCTGCCACAGCGCCAGCATATTTCTTAGACTGGTAGAATGTTGCAAGCAGTGTCGGGACTCTGTACCATGTAGTTAATATTTTATAATTGGTTTCTTGAGCTTTACGGGAGATGGTTGACCTGTGACAGTGGACCAGTGCTCTTTGCCAGTTTTCGTTAGGGATCTCATGTCCCAATTCCTTTTCTTAGCTCGCTTTGAAGGGAAGTGGGAGAGTGGTGGCTGCATCCAGTAGGAGAGCGTAAGATGTACTGATCTTGCGTGTCACAGGTCTAGAGGCAATACACAAGGTTTCGAATTTGGTGAGGGGGCAGTGTAACTGTAGTCTGTGTTTTATCTTATGATAGTAATGAGTCAGTTGGGCTTATTGAAACAGTTGGGCAGGAGTGGGTGTGACATCCGGAAGTAGTTCAGATAAAGGTTTTAACGATGAGGTATTAATGAGTGTGTGAAAGGTCCTTACGGTGATGACAGCAGTCTAATATTCTAGTTAAAATTGTCACCAGATAGTAGGATAGACAGTCTGGTAAGGCCAGGCCTCCTTCAGTTTTTCTCCTAATTAGGATGTGTCTAGCCAGTCTAGAGGGTTTACCTGCCCAGACAAAAGTAGATTGGAGTCTAGAGAGTTCCCTGAAAACGTCCTGGGCAAATGGATAGGTATAATGGAGAACAGATATAGAAGTCTGGGAGCATATTCATCTTGAGTATATTTACTCTACCCAGCCAGGAAAAATCCCTATGCTCCCATCTAGAGATGTCTTGTTTTAGAGTATGTAGTAAAGGGGGATAGTTTAGTTTATAGGTGTCAGCAAGTTTTGCTGGGACTTGAATCCCAAGATATTTTAAAGAAGAAGTCTGCCACTTGTATGGGTATGAGGATTTGAGGTGGGGAATGTCAGATGGAGGAAGTGTGATATTAAGAGCCTCACATTTTGATGGATTTAACTTGTAGTGACTGCAATTGGAAAATTGGTGAATGATAGACATAAGTGGGGGGAGGGACAGTAAGGGAGAAGAAAGATACATTAAAGGGTCGTCTGCGAATGCTGAACATTTGTAATGGTTTGGTGGGAAAGAAAGACCCCTGATATCAGGATTGTTTCTTATTGCTATAAGAAGATGTTCCATACAGAGTATGTATAGAATTGGGGACAGAGGACAGCCCTGCTGAGTCCCATTACGAATGTTAAAAGGCATCGACCTTCGACCATTAATCCTAATTTGGGCTTGGGGACATGTAAAAGGGCCATGATTCGTGAAAGCATCTCTTGACCTACTCCAATTTGGGTAAGCGGGTAATTTGGGTAAAAGGTAGCGGACATGAAGTCCCAGTCCACCCGGTCAAATGCTTTCTCTGCATCAAGGGATAGCAGGAAAGCAGGAGAGTTGTGAGTCTTTGCGTAGTGAATCGCAGAAAAGGTGCGAAGAGTGTTGTCTCCAGCTTCCCCTGATGAAGCCTACTTGGTCCGGACTAAGGAGTCCATGTGCACCGCCAATCTGTTAGCGGTTAGTTTGGCAAATAGTTTTGTGTCTGTATTGATCAAGGATATAGGGCGATAACTGGGGCATAGCAAGGGGTCTTTGCCTTCTTTTGGGATGACCGTTATGTAGGCATGTAAGAATGAGTTGGTAGGGAGATTCGTGACAGATATGTCATTAAAGGCAGTCAGTAATCGGGTAATTAATTCAGTTTTCAATGATTTGTAGAATTTAGCAGAGTAGCCATCTGGGCCAGGGCTCTTTCCTGCACGTAGTGAGGAGATGTCTAGGTCAAGTTCTTCTGTGGAGAATGGCCGTTCTAAGTCTTGTGTCACCGAGGGGTCCAGTCTGGGCAGAGCCGTGTCAGTAATGTATTGTGATAAAGAGGGTAGTGACACTGTGGGAGGGGAGTTGTGATGGTCAGGTTTAAGAAGGTTATAGAGCAAGATGTAGTAGTTTCTAAAGGCTTCTAGTATATCAGGGATGAGGAAACATTGAGAGCCTGAAGTAGATTTGATGCAAGGAATAAATAAGGAGGACTTATTCTCTCTGAGTGCGGCAGCCAGTAGTCTACCTGACTTGTTACCCCACTCATAAAAGAGGCGTCCAGTCAATTGTTTATAGTATTTGTGTTTGGTGAATAGTAGGGCTAGAAGTTCATGTTGGATCTTAATAAGGTCACGTAGGTCTCTGTCTTGTTGTGATTGTTTGTGTATAGTCCCAAGTATGCTCAGTTGGAGGTGGAGGTCTGATAGTTTAGCTGACGCTTCTCTCTTGAGTCGCGTTCCATGCTTGATCAGTACGCCTCTAAGGATACATTTAAGAGTCTCCCACTTAGTCATGGAGGACGAGTTATCTGAAGAATGGTCTGTATGGAAGTGATCAATGGTATTTTTAAGGCCTTGAGTACAGACAGTGTCTTGTAAGAGAGATTCATTTAGTCTCCATGTAGAGTGTGGCTTGGCAAAAGACGGAAGCGTCAGCGAACAATATACAGAAGCGTGGTCAGAGAGTGTGCGTATACCTATTTTTGTGGAAGTGACTGATGGTAGAAGGGAGTGAGGGCAGAATATGTAATCTAATCTGCTATAAGAATGTCTAGGTGAAGAGTAAAATGTATAATATCTTTCCTGTGGGTTAAATGATCTCCAAATATCACTTAGTTGTAGGGTATGAAGCTTTTTCCTCAGGGCCCAAAGCTTCTTGTGGGATATAGTGGAGGTACCCGAGGATGTGTCAGCTTGTGGGAATAGGGGCACGTTGAAGTCTCCACAGAGAAGAATTGTGCCAGTAGCAAATTCAACCAAATCGTTCAGGACCTTGATGAGAAAAGGAGTTTGATCCCTGATGGGGGCATAGACGGTCACTATTGTGAAGGGGTGGTTGGAGATTTCACAATTTGCAAAAATATATCGAGCTTGTGGGTCAATGAGGGAGGTTGTCAATTTGAGTGGAAGAGATCTATGAAAAGCTAATGAAACACCTTTTGATCTAGAGTCTGGGTTGGTGCTGTGCAGCCATGTCGAGTAGTATTTAGTGGGATATGTCCTAATTGAAATGTGTTTCTTGTAGCGCTAGTATATGGACTTTTTGTTTGTGGAGTGAGTATAACGTTTGGGCACGTTTTTCTGGTGTGTTGAAACCCTGAATATTCAGGGTGACTAATTTAACATCAGCTGCCATGTGAATGAAGTGTCAATGTCCACTTACCCAGGAGATCGTGGCGTGTCGGGGTGAAGCCATCATTTCTTTGCGAAAAAGGCATTACCAGTCCTGCACAATTTTGTGGAACAGAAGGTGGGCCAGTCCTTGAGCCTGTCGGTGTGTAACAAAGTGCACAGCAGTGCCGACATGTGGAGCTGTAACTATGGTCAGGGACAATACATGTCTTTAACGGCTCACTGGATGAATTTGGTTCCTGCACAGCCACAACAGCAACTTGGACAGGTCACCCCGCTTCTGTCTTCACGCTCTCAGGCCATTGGTCCTGTGACAGTGTGCGACTCCGTCTCCTCATCTTCCACTGTGTCCCCAGCCTCCACTGCACGGACAAGTCTCAGTGCCCCTCCAGCATACCATGTGTGCAGGGCACGGCGGTGTCACGCTGTTCTTCATATGGTTTGCCTTGGTGAGCTGAGTCACAAAGGGGAGGAACTGCTAAAAGTCATTCATCAAGAAATTGAATCATGGCTTATGCCACGGATACTGGAAATGGGAACCATGGTGACCGACAACAAGAAGAACATCTTGTCTGTGCTACGACAAGGAAGCCTGAGCCATGCATCCTGCATGACACACAATCTGGTTATCAAGCATTCCCTGAAGTGTTCCCACCATCTGCAAGACATCCTAACAATGGGAAGGAAACTTTGCATGCACTTCAGCCACTCATACACTGCAAAGCAAACCCTCCTTGCGCTGCAGCATCATAACGGCGTCCCTCAACATAGTCTGATTTGCGACATTTCCACACGTTGGAATTCCACCCTCCATATGTTGGACCGACTATACGAACAGAGAAAAGCCATCATCGATTTCTTGATGATCCAAGCGGATAGGGGTACTCCCCATTGTAACATCAATGTGCACCTAAGGCAGCTCATACGTGACACCTGCCGTTTGCTCAGGCCCTTTGAGGAAGCCACATTATTAGTCAGGATTATGGGATAAACGACGTCATTCCAGTGCTTCATTTCCAACAACATGTGTTGAAAACAATGGCTGCTTAGGGCACTGGAGACATAGCGCCTACATCTCATGGCCACATGAGCCCTGTGGGGGCTGGACTGGAAGAGGAGGGGGACAGTGGTGCACAGGGAAGGTTTCAAGAAATGGGTGGTTTTTATAGACGTCTAGACAGGAGAGAAGTTGCAGGAGCAGGCTGTGGAGCTAGAAGGTGATGGAAGACGAGACAGAGGACCCAGACACACCATGGCAGTATGCAGTGGAGATGGAGACAGGTAGTCCCTCCGAGTCACTTGCACAAATGGCACGATGCATGCTCACTTGCTTGCATAGTGACCGCTGAATTGTCACCATTCGGCAGCGGGAGGACTTCTGGATTTCCACCTTGTTGGACCCTCGCTACCGGCACAAAATTGGGGTCTTTTTTACACCCACTGAGAGTGAGGACAAACTGACCTACTACAGAGACATCCTACGTAGTCAGTTGGCCGATGCCTATCTGCACCATAATCCATCCTCTCGCAGGTCTGACTCAGGGGACCCTCTGTGCTCACATTCCACTGCCATGGCTGCTGGGGAGGGGTGTGGTGGCAGGAGCAGTACTAGCTCCATCAGCAGTAGCCTGAGTCTACAGTTGGTGATGAGTACCTCTCTTCACCCGCATAGTGAAGCAACTCATCAGCAGTAGGTAGACCTGGAGAAGGACCTGAACCAGCAGGTGGTGGCATACCTTGACATGACGCTGCCAACACATTTTGAAGATCCGCTGGACTTCTGGGCAGCCAAACTTGATTTGACAGCGGAACGTTGGGGAGGTTATTAGTTATATATTTTAATACAGCAACATAGTGATAACCTAGTAGGGACCAAGTACTGTGGAATATAGTGCGCAGACATGAGCACAAAACAAGAGGTCTGATTCTATACAGTACATTTTCCTCAGAGAGTAGAATCGAAACATTCTCCCAGATTAACCACTACAGTGCCGCTGACAATTTTAACATACGGTTCCTTGAAGTGTCACAGTTTTAATAATAGTGAAATAAAAAATATATTTTAGGGGGGTTTCTAGTAAGGTATTTCCCCATTAGGAGGTTACCCCTTAAAGGAGTACTCCAGTGGAAAACATTTTTTGTTTTTTTAAATCAACTGGCGCCAGAAAGTTAAACAGATTTGTAAATTTCTTCTATTAAAAAATCTTAATCCTTCTAGTACTTATAAGCTGCTGAATACTACAGAGGAAATTCTTTTCTTTTTGGAACTTTTCTTGGAATAAAATATATGGACAAAAAATTTTTTTATCTAAGAAAAAAGGAAAGGTGTGCAAAAAACACCATGTGCCACTTACACCACAAAGTATTAATGTCTTGCAAATACCTCTAAAAGGTAGAAGGGAACAACGCATGGTCCATTGTAACAGTTGTGGGGGGGGGGGGGCTTCCCTTGTAAGACCCTACTCTCGCACTATTTGTTCCCTTCTTAACAAGTGTTACTCGCTCTAAAAAGGGTGGCCCCACAGAGGAACCTCTGCCTATTTCCACCTAAAAACATTGCCATTTCCCAGGGTTTTTTAGGTGGAAATAGGGAGAGGTTCCTGTGTGGGGCCACCCTTTTTAGGTCAAGTAACACTTGTCAAGAAGGGAATTAATAGTGCGAGAGCAGGGCCTTACAGGGGAAGTTTTTACCCCCACCAGTTACAATGGACCGTACGTTGTTCACTTCCACCTTTTAGAGGTCTTTGCATCACATCAGTACTTGGTGGTGTAGGTGGCACATGGTGTTTTTTGCACACCTTTCCTTTTCTTAGATTTAAAAAAAAAATTGGGGTCCATATATTTTATCCTAACTATAATATTAAAAGTTAAGTTTTACGTAATGCATATCCTCAATACTTACTTGTGCACACCAACACTTTGACAAAAGAGACCGTTTTCTTCTGCCTTCCTGCCTCAGCTACTATTTTAATCCTGCCACCCGCCTGATGCCACACATCTGAAGCCAAGTTCTCCCACCGCCCCACTCTGTCACCGGGTCACTTTCAGGACGCCTGATGCTGCTGATGCCACCTCCATGCTGTCTCATTATGCCACCATATGTTCTCCTCATGCTGATGCCAACTCCAAGCTGTGTCATTCTGCTACCATATGGTCTCCTTATGCTGATGCCACCTACAGGCTGTCTCATTTTGCCACTATATGTTCTCCTTATGCAGATGCCACCTCCAGGCGGTCTCATTCTGCCACCATATGTTCTCCTCATTCTGATGCCAACTTCAGGCTGTTGCATTCTGCCCCCATATGTTCTCCTCATGCTGAGGCCACCTCCAGGCTGTCTCTTTCTGCCACCATATGTTCTCCTCATGCTGATGCCACCTCCAGGCTGTCATATTCTGCCACCATATGTTCTCCTCATGCTGATGCCACCTCCACTCTGTGTCATTAAGCCACTATATGGTCTTCTTATGCTTCCGCCACCTCCAGGCTGTGTCATTCAGCCAATATATGGTCTCCTCATGCTGCCTCCACCTCCAGGCTGTGTCATTTAGCCCCTATATTGTCTCCTCATGCTTCTGCCACCTCCATGCTGTGTCATTCCACCACTTTATGGTCTCCTCATGCTGCCGCCACCTCCAGGTTGTGTCATTCAGCCACTATATGGTCTCCTCATGCTGCCGCCAATTCCATGCTGTGTCATTCAGCCTCTATATGGTCTCATCAAAAATTAGCAAAATTGCAGTTTTCTTTTCAATTTCCCCCTACAAATAGTATTTATTTGGTTGTGCTATACATTTTATGGTAAAATGAGTGATGTCATTACAAAAGACATCTGGTCATATAAAAAACAAGCCCTCATACTCATCTGTGGATGTAAATATAATAGAATTCATATTTTTAGAAGGCGAGGAGGAAAACAAGAGACCGTAAAAATAACATTATGCCAAAATTGGGTTAAAGACTTTTTCGTTTTATAATTGATGAAAAGTGACTTGTAAAATTTTAAATACAATTTAATAGAATTTAAATAAATAATTTTGATACATAAAAGCCAGATAAGAAGTATTGAATGGACGGTAACTCTTGTCACTAAATTCTCATGGCATGAAGGACATTTCCAAAACAATTTTAATGTCATACTGAATAACAGTATTATTTCACTAACTCAGCACACTCCCTAAGCATGTTACGACAAGGCAAACTGTTCTACACTCCTATTGAGGCTCTCTGTAGCCCTGAAATAGCCATTTTTTAATAACGATTTGCCGCGAATAAATTCGGACCAAACCAAATTTTGGGGGGAAATTCGCTCAAAAGGCTCATCTCTAGTTGTGTTGTTTCAGAGGATAATACGTGGACTGGTTGGCTCATTCTCGGTCATCTCAGGAGGAGGAAGAGTCTGATTATTTGACATTGAGCCATGTCTCAGTGGATTCCTCATTGTCTACACTTACATGATGTAGTTAAAATGTCCTTCCAGGAAGGTCTGCTCCATCATCTCTGTCTTTGCTTATCTCCCTCTGCCCCGCCTGTCTTCTGCTTGTGCTAAGCAAAAGGATAGCATTAGCCATCATGAGGAGTTGTATGAGGACAGTCAGCCTTTGGAGTGTGATTCATGGATGGTGGAGGTGAAAGCAGTGGCCAAATATAGAACTGGTAGTTTGACACTGGTTCTCTGTTTGTAATCTGAGATTAAGAAATGCGGTTGCCAATAACAGCACAAACACTGTAGCTTTGCTGCATCCAGTTGGCCTGACAAACTCTCCCTGTATGGCACATGTGCTAATCTTTGTCAAAAACGACTATGTGAAGTAAAGTTTTCATTTGTTTTAACTTTTTTTATCCATTCAAACATGCCCCCCTCGATCTACAGCGTCAAAATAGTCTTTCTCAACAGCGTCTCAATGGTGACCTTTCAACACAGTTGAACTCAACATTTAACATGTTGGCTTACCTGTACATGCAAAGCAGTGACAGGTTGCATAATGCAGTAGAAAGACAGCTTTCGAAGCCAATGTGACTTTCAGCTTACGCGTTGGTAGCTAATCAGGGACACCAGTCACATGCTCAGGCCTTTAAAAGAGGAAAACAGCAAGGACAACAGTTTAATTAGTGATGTTATGCCCCTGATATTCCTTCTGGAGAAAATGCTTATGATTGAGCAAGGGATGCAGAAATGTTCAATTTCAGCTGTCAACAGTATGGATGTTGGAGGAGTTGGATGAGGAGGATGAGGAAGTGGGACTTAAGGAAGATTTGGAAATACAATCTGTCAAAGAGATAGAAGAGGAGGAACCTACACAAGGGTACAGTGACCATGACAAAGATCATGATAACTAACCTTAGCAGTATGGGCAAGAGGCAGAACCAGCAGGACCTCAAAAAAGCTGGATAGGATGAAAGAGTGTATGCTTTCTTGCTTGTGCACTGACAGGTATATTGTCCACGTGAAGGAACTGTCTGAAAAAGGATTGTCTGCCAGCAAAAGTCACATTTGTAAATCTGAATCAGGCATGGATCAGCAAGGCATTTAAAACTCTTTTGTCTGATGCCACTGATTATGTAGAACTGCCCTCACCTTTGCTGTCCACTGGCTACAGTTTTCACTTGTCCACCACTGCCTGCTGTCCGCTGGCTACTATACCTACCACCAGTCCACCACTGCCTGCTGGTTACTACAACTACTACCCGTCCACCACTGTCTACTGTCCACTGGCTACAACTTTTACTAATCCACTGGACCAATGTTTATGATTCTGCACAGTGAATAGCATATATTTATATAAAACTCAATGCGTGTATGTATGTATTTGTGTATGTTCAAGCATCACGTCCAAACGGCTAAAGATATTAACATGAAACTTGGCACACATGTTACTTATATGTCAACAACAAACATAGGATAGGTGATTTAACCCTTACTGATACCCATTTGCCAGGGGCGGTGTTTCTGTTTAAAGTCCCGCACAAGTCCATGGAAAATATATGTTACTGCATAACTTCCATACAACTGGAGATATTTTGATAATACTTGGTCACATGTTACTTATATTTCCACTTAAAATATAGGATAGTCAATTTAACCCTTAACTACCCCCCATTTGTGAGGGTCGGGTTTTTGCTTAAAGTCCCATGCAAATCAATGGGAAATGTATGTTCCCACATAACTTCAGTACGGCTGGCGATATTTCAGTACCTGGTACACATATTACGGGTCGGGATAGGAGGTCGGGATATGAGGACGGAATATGAGGACGGGATAGGATGATGGGATAGGAGGACAGGATAGGAGGTCAGGATAGGACGACGGGATAGCAGGTCAGGATAGGAAGTCGGGATAGAGGGTCAGGATAGGAGGTTGAGATAGGAGGACAGGATATGAGGACCGGATAAGAGGACGGGATCGGAGGACGGGATAGGAGGTCAGGACAGGAGGTCAGGATAGGAGGTCAGGATAGGAGGTCGAGATATGAGGTCAGGAAAGATGGACTGGATAGAAGGACGGGATAGGAGGTCAGGAGGAGGTCGGGATAGGAGGTCGGGATAGGAGGTCGAGATAGGAGGTCGAGATAGGAGGACAGGATAGGATGACGAGATAGGAGGTCGAGATGGGAGGTCGAGATAGGATGACAGGATAGGAAGTTATGATAGGAGGTCAAGATAGAAGGTCGAGATAACAGGTCGAGATAGAAGGACGAGATAGGAGGTCGGGATAGGAGGTTAGGATAGGAGGTCGGGATAAGAGGACAGGATAGGAGGACGGGATAGGAGGTCGGGATAGGAGGTCAGGATAAGAGGTCGACATAGGAGGTTGGGATAGATGGACTGGATAGTAGGACGGGATAGGAGGTCGGGATAGGAGGACGGGATAGGAGGTCGAGATAGGAGGACGGGATAGGAGGACGGGATAGGAGGTCGGGATAGGATGTCAGGATAGGAGGTCGAGAGAAGAGGACGGGACAGGAGGTCGGGACAGGAGGTCAGGATAGGAGGTCAGGATAAGAGGTCAAGATAGGTGGTCGAGATAGGAGGATGGGATAGGAGGTCGGCATAGGAGATCAGGATAGGAGGTCAGGATAAGAGGTCGAGAGAGGAGGACGGGATAGGAGGTCAGGATAGGAGGATGGGATAGGAGGTTGGGATAGATGGACTGGATAGTAGGACGGGATAGGAGGTTGGGATAGGAGGTCGGGATAGGAGGTCAATATAGGAGGTCGAGACAGGAGGTCGAGACAGGAGGTCGAGACAGGAGGTGGGGATAAGAGGTCGATATAGGAGGTCGAGAGAGGAGGTCAAGATAGGAGGACGGGATAGGAAGACGGGATAGGAGGTCGGAATATGAGGACGGGATATGAGGTAGGGTAAGGAGGTCAGAATATGAGGACAGGATATGAGGACGAGATGTGAGGATGGGATATGAGGTTGAGATATGATAACGGGATAGGAGGTTGGGATAGGAGGTTGGGATAGGAGGTCGGGATATGAGGACGGGATATGGGGTTGGGATATGACAACAATATACGAGGACGAGATATGAAGTCAAAAGCTTCCTCCTTTGTTTATTTTCCTCCCGAACAAGGATTAGGAAGGAAAAACCGGACAACGCCGAGTATTCAGCTAGTATGCAATAAAATACCAATTGCTAGAAATGATGATTGTTAATAATAAAAGATTTTTAAGAAAAAAAATATTTTGGTTTAAACATTTGCCCTCTTATAGCCCTGTGTACAGAAAAATTCAAAAGTTATAATGGTTAGAATAAAGCAATTTTAAAATGAAACTGACAGATCGATCAATCCCACTAACCTGAATATACAGGTGATAAGGGTGGGTGATCCCGAGTTCAGCCATTCCCAAGATATAGCACAATCTTCAATATACAAATAAACTCTTAACTGCACCAGGGGCTGGTATAAAGACTGAACATCTGACATCTGTACCTCTGGCATTATCCACTGGGTCCCATTTTCCCTTCCCCTGCTTATCAAGGAGATGAATATTGATGAGCAGGGTGGCACGAAGGGGACACAGGGGGCAGCATCAGAGAAGCTGAAGTAGATAGGTTTTAAACCTGCCCCTCGTACAGTTAAGAGTTCATTTAATTGGCAGAAATAAAAAATAAAAAAGTATGGTAATAATGCTAAAAGGTAAAAGAAAAAAATAGAAGTTAGTTTTTTTGAAAGAATGTAGAGGATTTGAAATATAAATGAAAACCTTTTAACATTTTTAAATATTTATTTTGTAGATTTGTATAGCTAGGGACTTATTTCCCACAATCTTAACTGCATCAAGGACACAAGGGTACTGGCATGGCCTTGCTGTCATTTTAAGATTTCAGAAAATGATGTGACGCACCAGCATCCGCTGAGCTGAAAGTGTTTTTATCTTTTATTGCCAGTCTGTGCCCATTACATTTTTTGGGCCGGCCAGCTATTTACCTCATTATATACTGTGTATAACAAAACCGAACTACTATGTAAGGAGCAATCTAGGGCCCTGATTAGAAATGTATACAACAGAGAAAACCGCAAACCACAAAACCCCCTTAGGGTAAAAAAAATCACAGTGAATTTATTTACTTCATCAGATGCCAAAAACAGTCATGTTTCTACCATAAATCAAGCAAATTAGTAATGTCCAGCTCACACAACATGTCATGTTTCTACATGTAACTTGTAACTTTTCACTTTCATCTACTCAGGTTAGCCACCCTGCTGGGCAATGTTTCCAGAGACACTCGAAACATACCTCAGCAGGGGGGTTAACCTTAGTAGGGGGAGCTTAGATAGACACAGTGGCCTTCATTTACTAAGAATGTCGGGTTGTATTTCAGCTTTCTGCAGTCGGTTAACCAGTGTTTTACCTAGTGATTTACTAAACTGTTGCACATGTGTGTTGCATAGTGTCGCACGCGGGTGGGCTTGTCGCATCTCTTTACCCCTATTGATCTCATAATAATTGCATGTGCTATTCATCAAAAAAATTCACATAATCTAGAAACTCATATTGCTGAGGACCTAAGAGATGAGATACAGGTGAATTTGGAAGCAAACATACCTGCCGATAATGTTGGCCAGGCAATTAGGCAACAGCTTACAGCTTGCTGCTGCATTCTTCTGTTGCTGTATATCTAGCCTAGTAGCGTGCACCTGTAGGCCAGGGCCATATAATAGTTTGGTATCGACTAAAGTGCTGGCTGACTTATTCTTTGTCTGTATTGCACATACGGGGGAGTGGCTACCTCCATGTTGGCCTTGCACCCCACCCACCTCTATCAGGTGTGTATATAAGGTGTCTTGGATGTTCCAGATCCTGCCATGCTCACTGAACTGTTCACACAGAGGCATATACACAGTGTAGGGTCCGTCCCAAGGAGGCTACCTTATCGCGGTGGGACGGTCCAAGCTATTTGACCGCCGGCGGAGACAAATTTGCGAGCTAAGTGCCTCACTATTTCATAGTTTCACATTTGCATCTATTACACCATAGCTGTATAGCTCTCCATGTTTTAACTGCATATTCATGTTTCACCGATATCTTTGTGCTGGCAGTGTGCTGCTGCATTCTTCTGTTGCTGTATATATAAATATATATATATATATATATATATATATATATATATATATATATATATACATATAGTAGTATTGTAGCCCTAAGCATAAATGTTTGAAACCTTAGGTTAATTTTGTAGTGAAAATAGCAAGTTGTGTGTTTAACGACTGAAAGCTTATTAAAGTTTAAAGTTTTCAAAAAGGGGGGGGGAGAGGAGTGACTAAGACTTAACTTTTAATCAAGTAATCTTAAAAAATATATATAATTATATGTGAATGTACAGTGTGGGGTAGATCTGATAATATCTCCCCACCATAAAGACGCAATAATTACACACTGTTAAATGACCACGAGTGTTTAGTATTGTAATTTTAGCATCATCAGTTATTTCCCTTAATGTCCGACGCGTTTTGGTCACAATCCATGACCTCCTCAGGGACAGGTAGGGTGTTATTTAATATACCAGATGAGCCCTGCTTATAAGTAGTACAGTCCTAAGCCACGTCTACATATAGCAGGGAACAAAACACTCATCACAAGCAGGCAGTGATACAGTACCGCCTCTTGATATTACTTAAAATCCAGAGTCATAAATAGACAAATAGCAGACCCTGGAGCGCCTTGGATATGGTCAATCCCTGGAAAAAAGCACATATAAACACAAGCTGCTGTCAGGTCACGTCGCATAATCATTATTAACCTGAAAGAAAAAACAGCCGTGTTACTTACAGTTAGGCGTCTAACGATAGTCTCCATGTGCATACCCGCTTGGTTGCGGGGAGCCGTACAGTCCTGTCGGCTTCTACAGTGCACATGGAGAGACGCCGCGGCATTCTGTGTAATATCCGATCGCCGGGCGGAAGGGAGGCGGGGCCCGGATGACGCAGCTTCCGGTTTACACCGCCGATCCGGAAATGCGTAGCCGCTCTGTGTTAGAGAGCGGTGACTAGGCAACCCGATTAACTCCACTGTGCCCAGACAAAAGGACATGGTTTACAGAAATGAGTAGAACCAAGGGTTTTTAGACTAGCTAATACTGCAACAATGTAGCCTTACTTGTCAACGTGTTACTGTTGGTCAAAAGTGAAGAATAAATCAGAAACTATTTGGGACATGTGTGAAGAAAATTGGAGGGGCTTATATAATTATCCATATGATATAGGGACTATGTATTTTATGACGGATGGGCACAGGCATTGAGACACGTATGGGGAGATCAGGCGAGAGGAGTCATCAAGACACAGTGACAAATGGGAAAAGAGAAGGGTTACCTCCTAAAAGATATAGAGGAAGGGGGGGTATGGCAGGGGCCTAGGGGACCTAGTGCGAAGCCTAGATGCAGTCTATACTATTCCCTAAACCTAGGCGGGGTGACCTCTCCAAAATATGCCCCTGCCTATTCCCCGTCACTGTGTCTCAATGAAACTAGTGAAACACAGCATTTCATTCATGCCGTGTGGTGTAACGGTGTCAAGCGTATAAATCCAACGCGTTTCGCGCTGTAATAATAGTTGGTCTAAATCTCCACCGCGTATAGATGGACGCATATTCTCAATGCCATAGAAGCGCAGATGTTTAATGTCGCCCCCATGGACTTCATGGATATGTCTGGAAATAGATGTGTCTCTCTTGTTCCTCACATCGCCAACATGTTCGAGGACTCGTCTACGGAGCTCACGAATAGTCTTTCCCACGTATTTCAGCCCACATGAGCACTCGGCTATGTAGATAACTGCTTTGGTACTGCAGTTGATAAAGGTTTTAATTCTATACATTCTGTTGAGCCTTGGTAGTGATATCTGAAGAGTTTTACTCATGTGTGTACAGGCTCAACAGTGACCACACGCATGTGAGCCAGTTAGTGTGGTCCGGTTGAGCCATGTGGGGGTAGGTGGAATAGGTGAAAGATGGCTGTGAGTCACCATGTCGGCTATACTTTTGCCCTTACGGTACGTAATTTGTGGATATTCTCCTATTAAGGTACGTAGATCTTCATCCATAAGCAGAACACTCCAATGACGCTGAATAATTTCTCTAATTGGGCCTGACATATTGTCGAATGTGCCAATAATTCTGCATATCCTGGATTCTTCCGTGTGTTGCTTGGGGATAAGTAACTGTTCTCTAGGGGTATCCTTTGCCGTTTTATATGCCAAGGTTAATACATGGTCGGGGTATCCCCTATCGCGAAATCTCTCCCTCAAGTCCCGTGCCTGCGCCTCAAAGTCCGTCTCCTGTGAACAGTTCCTCCTGAGGCGGAGGTATTGCCCCTTTGGAATCCCCCTTCAGGGGGCCCGGGTGGCAACTCTCCCACCTCAGGAGGCTGTTCGTGGATGTGGCCTTTCTATACACATTGGTGCAAAGGCCTCCTTCTCCATTTTTAGTGATAGTTACATCCAGAAAGTCTAATGTACGGTTGTCTACCGTGTATGTGAAGGTCAGCCCAATATCATTCCTGTTGATGGATTCCATGAACTCCTTGAATTGAATCTCCGATCCCGTCCATAGGACAAGGACATCATCGATATATCTAACCCACAGAGGTACCAGATCACTCAGCCACTCCCTCTCCTCGACGAACGCTATTGTGGCCTCCCACCAGCCCAAATACAAGTTTGCGTATGTAGGCGCACAGGGACTGCCCATGGCAGTCCCTTTTAGTTGGTGGTAATAGCGTCCGTCGAAGAGAAAGTAATTGTGGCTGAGGATGAATTCCATCAGGATAAGTATGAACCTATTGTGATTTAACATATAGGTGGGACGTGTGGAAAGATAGTAGTTAACTGCTATAAGGCCTTTCTGGTGCGGGATTGATGAATAAAGTGCTTGTACATCAATCCCTCCTAAGAGTGTATTGGTGTCTACCTCTATTCCATCCAACTTAGACAAGAGATCCATCGTATCTCTTGTAAAGGAGGGGAGGGAGGTGACAAAATGTCTCAGAATCTTATCAACATATACCCCCACATTTTGTGATATACTTCCAATGCCCGAGACTATTGGGCGTCCTTTTAAGGGGAACATGCCCTTGTGAATTTTTGGAAGGGCATAAAACGTGGGGGTAATGGGAGCAGTGGGATATAAAAAATCATACTCCTTGTCACTGATAAGTTTGTTATTTCTTGCCTCCAGGAGTATGCCAGCCAGTATCTCTTTGTATCTTGCTGTAGGATCCTGTGTAAGTATCTCATAGGACTCCCTGTCATTAAGAATCCTATAGCACATTTTCTTATATTGCTCCCTCTCCAGGACCACTATATTGCCTCCTTTATCCGAAGGTTTTATAATGAGCCTATGGTCATTTTCCAGCTCTTTTATAGCTTGTCTTTCTGCATAGGACAAGTTGTTGCAGAGGAAGTGGTCCTGGAGTGAGAGAGTACTGAGATCCCTGGTGACCAATTCTCGGAAGATCTCAATACATGAGATATCGTTCATGGGTGGTTGGGTCTTGGATCTAAGTTTCAGATCCGTAAAGGGGCCTTCACCCCTATTTCTTTCGCCAGCATCAAGTAATTCAGTTAAGTCTCCCAAAGTGGCCAAGTCATTTGGTGTAATTCCCAGGTCCATGCACTTCTTTCGTTCGATATTTTTAAAGAATTTGTGCCAGCTTAGCTTCCTTGTAAATAGATGTATATCCTTGGTCCATAAAAATGGATCAAATTGGACTGTGGGAACAAAATGATAGGCCCCTATTGAGAGCATTAATCTGAATTTCAGTTAACGGGATATTTGACAGGTTTAGAACCTGTGGGGTGTTTTTGTCAGGTGGAGCTACTATTTGCCTTTGCCCACCGTGGGGCGGAGGAGGTACGGATTCTCCCCATCTAAAAAAGTAGTAGATGAGGAGGCTGAGGCCGAGTATGCCGGGCCTGATGTCATGGGGGTATTTCCGCATGTCTGTGGTGGGTTCCGGGTGTTGCTCTAGATCGACCCCTTCCCCTATATTTTTGTCCCCTACCTCAGCCTCTTCCTCTGCCCCTTTCTCCTCTACCTCTCTCACGATCTGAGTAATCAGTCTCCGAGGAGGAGGGCTCAGTTTCGGTATCCTTAGGAGGATATCCTTTGTCAAAGAGGGAATACGCCTTATTATCACGAAATTCTTGGAGGTCTCTTACGAACTGTGTGTGTTTCCGTTCTTTGAGGTGATAGCAAAATCTTTCTATAGTACTCTGCAGTTGGGTTTCCTTAGTCCCAAATTCCGGGTCCCCCTTAAACTTTGCTGTTACCTCTTGTTGTTCTTTTAATTTCCTTCCTGAGACCTCCAAGTTTCGTTTTTCCTCCTCCAATAAAATTTGAAGGAACCTAACTGAGCAGGTAGTAGCCTCCTCCTCCCACCTTTTAAGTACGTCTGATGTATGTTATCTGGCTGCGGGTAAGATGGATATCCGCAATCCACGAGGGACAATTTTATTTTTTATATATGATTCAAAGCTTTGAATTTCCCAAAAACTGGTAATGTATGCTTTATGGCAATGAGTTAGTTCCTTAAATGCTGCCTTAAGAGACGGGGTATATTTATTCTGGATGAATGCTTTGTCCGAAAAAACATCTCTAGCTTCACTAAGCCAATCATCTACATTAGGTGCACCAGTGATAAGACTAGCCATAACCAAAAAAGTAATTTAGTAATAGTATAGAGAATTTTGGGTATCTCCCAACCGAATAATGACAATACTCCCAGTCAATTATGCAATCAAAAAGGGGGGGGGGGAGAGGAGTGACTAAGACTTAACTTTTAATCAAGTAATCTTAAAAATATATATAATTATATGTGAATATACAGTGTGGGGTAGATCTGATAATATCTCCCCACCATAAAGACGCAATAATTACACACTTTTAAATGACCACGAGTGTTTAGTATTGTAATTTTAGCATAATCAGTTATTTCCCTTAATGTCCGACGCGTTTCGGTCACAATCCATGACCTCCTCAGGGACAGGTAGGGTGTTATTTAATATACCAGATGAGCCCTGCTTATAAGTAGTACAGTCCTAAGCCACATCTACATATAGCAGGGAACAAAACACTCATCACAAGCAGGCAGTGATACAGTACCGCCTCTTGATATTACTTAAAATCCAGAGTCATAAATAGACAAATAGCAGACCCTGTAGCGCCCTGGATATGGTCAATCCCTGGAAAAAAGCACATATAAACACAAGCTGCTGTCAGGTCACGTCGCATAATCATTATTAACCTGAAAGAAAAAACAGCCGTGTTACTTACAGTTAGGCGTCTAACGATAGTCTCCATGTGCATACCCGCTTGGTTGCGGGGAGCCGCACAGTCCTGTCGGCTTCTACAGTGCACATGGAGAGACGCCGCGGCGTTCTGTGTAATATCCGATCGCCGGGCGGAAGGGAGGCGGGGCCCGGATGACGCAGCTTCCGGTTTATGCCGCCGATCCGGAAATGCGTAGCCGCTCTGTGTTAGAGAGCGGTGACTAGGCAACCCGATTAACGCCACTGTGCCCGGAAAGTTTGGTCGCATAAAGTCGCAATTTATCTGCGCCATTTCGCATTTATCATGCAAAAAAACCTGACAGGTCGGTTTCTGTGTATTAAATGAGGGCCAGTGGGAGAGATTTATCAAAACCTGTCCAAAGGAAAAGTTGCTGAGTTGCCCGTAGCAACCAATCAGATTTTTTCTTTCATTTTTTAAAAGGCCTCTGGAAAATTAAAGAAGCAATCTGATGGTTGCTATGGGAAACTTTTACTTTGGACAGGTTTTGATAAATCTCCCCAGTGTTCTTCTACATAGATTTCTTCAAAACATGTCAGTATGTTTGTTGCATTTCAACATGTGAATATTTTAATCCTTTTTGCGTAATGAAGGTCAAGTTTTAATAGCCAGAGCTGGATTCCATTTTTGATGTAAAAAAATGAAAATCTAAGAACAAATCCAAATACCATTGCAGAAATATCACACTAACATTATGTCTAGAAATGAAGGCAAACAATATTGACATTATGGGGAGATTTATCAAAACCTGTGCAGAGTAAAAGTTGACCAATTTCCCATAGCAACCAATCAGATCGTTTCTTTCATTTTTTTAAAAAGGCCTCTGAAAAATGAAATGACAATGACAATCTCACAAGTGACATGACAAAACACCCCTAAAGTTGGCAATTTACGTCTTAGGACTTAGTCACTCCTTGTTTGTGCTGTATGTAGAAATAATATATATTGGCATATCGCACATGGTACCCATGGTAGGTCTTTTGTGTTTAAGTAACCAAATGAAGTCTACTAGGGACCATGTGTAGTCTGTTTCGCAAATGTATACTTTTTTATTGGTCCCAAAAGCGTGGTGGACTTATTAACAAAAGCTCTAAAGGACTGTATCAGAATCCTTTAAGGGGTACTCCACTGGAAAAAAAAATAGTCAACTGGTTCCAGAAAGTTAAACAGATTTGTAAATTGCTTCTATTTAAAAATCTTAATCCTTCCAGTACTTATCAGCTGCTGTACATTCTACAGGAAGTTCTTTTCTTTTTGATTTTCCTTTGGTCTGACCACAGTGCTCTCTGCTGACACTTCTGTCCATATTAGGAATTGTCCAGAGCAGGACAGGTTTGCCATGGGGATTTGCTCCTACACTGGACAGTTCCTAAGGTGTTAGCAGAGAGTGGAGCATACAGCAGCTGATAAGTACTGGGAAGATGGAGTACCTCTTTAACCTCTTAAGGACGTATGGCATACCTGTACACTCTACGCCTGGTCCCGGTGTTTAAAACACTGTGACCCCGCATCACACCGGGTCGGTCCCGGCTGCTATTCATAGCCAGGACCCTGGGCTAACAGCGCGCGGCACCAATCTTTGTGCCGCATGCTATTAACCCTTCAGACGCGGCAATCAAAGTTGACCGCCGCATCTAAAAGTGAAAGTAAATGCTTCCCGGCAGCTCAGTTGGGCTGATCGGGACATTGCGATAAAATTGCGATGTTCCGATCAGCTAGGACGCAAGCGGAGGTCCTCTTACCTGTCTCTGCCGCGTCCGATCGGGGTTTAATTGCTCCAAGCCTGAGCTACAGGCATGAGCAATCGAGCCCCTTTCTCGCTGATCCATGCAAAGCTATGGCTATAGCACTGCAAAAAAAAAAAAGTGGAAAAAAAAAGAACAAAGTTCATTAACCCCCTTCCCTAATAAAAGTTTGAATCACCCCCCTTTTGCCATAAAACAAAAAAAACTGTGTAAATAAAAATAAAGTAGGGTGGAGTCCTGATGTCACGGACTTCCGTTCCCGTAGTCGCGACTCAGACCCTCCAGCGCTTCCGGACAAAAAACAGGTGGGTGCCGCATACAATACTGCGGGGGTCCTCAGCGGCAGGACCCCCGGGATAAGATGTCTAGGGTGGGAGTAAGCCTTTAAGGGGTTAAGATTATAGAGAACTTTACAGAAAACAAACCAGTGATGATAGAGTTTAGACATCGCATTTAAGGCTGCTGCTTCATCATTCCAGGTATTGATGGTTGTTCCAGCTCACAGCATTCTACTCATGTTACCTATTGATGTCTCAATCATGTGTCAAAAGATTTTTAGAAGTGAAAATCATTTAAGTTTTGAGAAAGGGAACATCGCTCTAATAAGATTGGGACTTAGAGGTCAGTCATTATATATTATTTAACCCCTTAAGGACTCGGGGTTTTTCAATTTTTGCATTTTCATTTTTTCCACATCACCTTCTAAAAATCATAACACTTTCAATTTTGCACCTAAAATTCCATATGATGGCTTATTTTTTTTCTCCACCAATTCTCCTTTGCAGTGACATTAGTCATTTTACCAAAATATCCACGATGAAACAGAAAAAAAAAATATTGTGCAACAAAATTGAAGAAAAAATACCATTTTGCTACTTTTGGGGGCTTCCGTTTCTACCCAGTGAATTTTTCGGTAAAAATGACACCTTTCCTTTATTCTGTAGGTCCATATGGTTAAAATGATACCCTACCTATAAAGCTCTGATTTTGTATTACTTCTGAAAAGAATCATAACTACATGCAGAAAAATGTATATGTTTAAAATTGTCATCTTCTGACCACTATAACTTTTTTATTTTTCTCCCTACAAGCCAGTATGCAGGCTCATTTTTTGCGACCTGATCTGAAGTTTTCATCGGTTCCATTTTTGTATTGATCGGACTTTTTGATTGCTTTTTATAATTTTTTTCATGATATAAAAAGTGACCAAAAATATGCAATTTTGGACTTGGCCATTGTTCGTGCGGTTTAATTCATAATATATTTTTATAGTTCGGACATTTCTACATGCGGCAATACCACATATGTGTATTTTTATTTTTATTCACATAATTTTTTTTCTTTTTAAATGGGAAAAGGGGAGTGATTCTTACTTTTATTAGGTGAGGGGTTAAATTATCTTTATTAACTTTTTTTCCCACTTTATTTTGCAGTCTTATAGCCCCCTCTAGTGGCTATAGCACTGCACATACTGATCATATACACAGATCACCCACATGCATTAACATGGAGATGATCAGTGTTATCGGCAGTCGATTGATCAAGCCTGGATTTCAAGCTTGGAGCAATCAATCGCCGATCGGACACGACGGAGTCAGGTAACGGACCCTCCGCTCGCGTTTTAGCTGATCAGGACATCGCGATTTCACCGCGATGGTCCTGATCAGCCCGACTGAGCTGCCGGGAGTGTATTTTTTCAACTTTAGATGCGGCGATCAACTTTGAATGCCGCGTCTAAAGAGTTAATAGCACACAGCACAAGGATCGTGCTGCACGCTATTAGTCCAGGGTCCCTGCTTTCATTAGCTGCCGGGACCGACCTGCTATGACGTGACCCTGCATTATATACCGGGACCGGGTGCAGGGCATACAAGTATGCCCTACGTCCTTATGAGGTTAATTGAAATACAATTTTCTTACATTGTACAAAAATGCTGAAGCATAAAGTTCACTTTTTCTACAGTATCCCATGCTGTGAAAGTGCAATTTTTTTTATATTTTAGCTCCTGGTAAAAGAGTAAAGACGCATGCATGCTCCAGGCACATTAAATAATAATGACACATTAAGCAATAAAGGGCTTAAACTGCACTGGATTGTGATATAAACCAAACGTGCCTTATCTTCTCATCAGCCATTACTTTATATTATAATCTTTCTCTCTCCCTGTCCTGTCATATCCACATCGATCTCTAAAGCTCTCTAAAAAATTGCCACGGCATTTGGGGTCTGATTTAATCAAAACTAAATTGCGCAGAGCTATCCCAGGTCACAACCACCTCATCAAAACGGTAACAGATTCATTATTTGTGGATGCTCTGAATTTTAAATGTTCAATATTTTACAAGCTGGATTATTGAAAGTAACCCTGGTACAGATAATGCTAATAGAAAAATGATTTTAATATTAATTCTCCTAGATTTCTATCTGGCAGTAACTACACCATTTTCAGGAACTACAATGATGAAAGTTTTTTTGTTCTTTTCATTTTAATATATTTAGCAGATTACATTACATCATAATTTATATCTATATATTTTTAGTTTGTTTTAATGTAGTCTTCCATTATTGTTTCTTTATTGTTTTTCCTTTCCCAGCAGTACAAATAAATATGTGAAGTGTTTAATATTTGCTGTATCATCATAAATATTTAAAGTGAACTTATTGAACTTTGTTCAAGCACTGGATAAATCATTTTGAACATTTATACTTGGTCGTTATCAATCATTGGTTGGTGTTCCATTTCTTCACTTATACTTTTTGCAGCATACACCTAATAGGAATACGCTATAATAGGAATACCTTTCTGTGTACACAGAATTATTCTAAGATTATATCTTCTTGTGCTAGTTATAGGCAGATAAGATATATATATATATATATATTTTGCTTATTTTTAAAAGGGAATAAATACACTTTATTTTCCATGTCATGATCTATATGTAAAAAAAAATCCTAAAACCTTGCAGTTTTAACTCTGGCCACTGAGATGATAATGAGCTGACACTGTCTGTTATGTAGATATTACTTTTCTGCTGTCTCTTCCTTATCAGTACATGCAGTATAATAAAAGTTTACAACTAAGGCTAGGTTCACATTGTTGTTCACATCTGACCCGTTAGGGGTCCAATCTGCTCTTTTTTTTTTTCTGAGCCGATCGGACCCCAAAATGGGGCGGATGCAAATCGCTACTATCGGGTCCCAACAGACCCCAATTACTTGCATGGGGTCCATCGGAATTTAACGGAGAAAAAATAATACTTTCACTATTTTAAACAAATTTTATTAATTTTTTAATTATTAAAATATATAGGTGATGCTGTCATTTTAAAATGCTTGTCCATTCTAGGCAACCAATTTTAACCCTCAGGTCAAAACCAATTTTCAATTTTGGAGTTTTGTTTTATCTTTCTTGCCTTCTAATAGACATAACTCTTTTTCTTATTCAATCTACAGACCCATATGAGGGCTTGTTTTTGCATTGCCAATTGTACTTTGTAACAACATCACTAATTTTACCACCAAATTTAAAGTGAAACAATGAAAAAAATTTGGGTGGGGAATTTAAAAAATAAATAAAAATAAGCTATGTTGACACTTTTGGGGGCTTCCGTTTCTACTCTTTCTGCACTTTTCAGTAACAATGGATACATTGTCATTATTTTGTAGGTCAATATGATTAAAATGATAACAAATTTTTATAGTTTTATTTATTTTTTACTACTTTAACCCCTTAATGACAATGGCCGTAAATGTACGTCATGGTGACGTGGTACTTAGCGCACCATGACGTACATTTACGCGCCGACATGATTGCGAGCACCGGAGCGGTGCTCGCGTCATGCCCGGCAGGTCCTGGCTGATATCAGCAGCCAGGGACCCGCCGGTAATGGCGGACATCCGCAATTGCGCGGATGTCCACCATTAACCCCTCCGATGCCGTGATCAATACAGATCACGGCATCTGCGGCAGTGCGGTAATTTGAATGAATGATCGGATCGCCCACAGCGTTGCCATGGCGATCCGATCATCCAGCATGATTAGCCCGCTGAGCTAGCTAGGAACAGGATTTCTACATTTAGAAGCTGCAATCAACTTTTATTGCAGTGTTTTAAGGGTTTATGCTGGCCATTAGCCTGATTGGTGATGTCCCAATTGCTAATGGCACCCAAATCCACCTGGTATGATGCGCACTAAACTGCTGAGCTCGCTTCATACAGCCAGAGCAGGTAGAGGACATAAATATACATCCATTTGTAGGAAGGGCTTAAAATGAGGACTCACCCCAATCCTCTTACCACTGTGAGTCTAGCAGAGGAAACTACCAGGAGAAGCAACAGACTGTTCTAAGACATTAAAACATTTTGAAACATTTTTGGGAATTGGTGTACACAGAGGTGGATATACTGCACAGAGGCATTCTGAGCAATAGGGGTCCACTCCTACTTGCTTCCTGGCGTCTATTAGACTTTATGTAACAGATTGTATTAAAGGCTTATCCTAGAATAGTAAAGCAAAGCTAATTTCTTCAAAAACAGTGTCACACCTGTCCAAAGGTTGTGTGTGGTAATGCAGCTCAGTTCCATTGAAGTAAATGGAGATAAATTGTAATATCACAACATGAGGACAAGTGATGTGCTGTTTTAGGAAGAAATTAGATCTGATTTTATATTCTTGAAAACACCCTTTAATGGTGAGAAATAGAAAAACATCACCTATTTAGAGATCATTGTCTAAATCTGTCAATTTAATGGAATTGGGAGTTGGTGTGTTGTGAACTATCCAACAGTTTGAACACAGAGGCACTTTATTTCCTCTATCCACCTCTGGGTGGACACAGACATGATCAAAAGTCATCTAGGTATTTAAAAAAAAATGGCAGAATTTTTGGTTATATTTGTAGCTATATGTCCTATTTTTCTCTTTTTATGGTTGGATTTTGTTATTTCTGTTGTTATGTCTTGTTTACGGCCACAAATAATGAACATACTAATTATTTCAATAACTATTCGGAATTGCAAAATTATTTGGAATAGATTTTTAACCCCTTGGGGACCAAGCCCATTTTGACCCTAACCCCTTAAGGACTCAGGGTTTTTCCGTTTTTGCACTTTCGTTTTTTCCTCCTTACCTTTTAAAAATCATAACCCTTTCAATTTTCCACCCAAAAATCCCTATTATGGCTTATTTTTTGTGTCACCAATTCTTCTTTGCAGTGACATCAGTCATTTTACCCAAAAATTCACGACGAAACGAAAAAAAAAATCATTGTGCGACAAAATCAAAGAAAAAACGCCATTTTGTATCTTTTGGGGGCTTCCGTTCCTACACAGTGCATATTTCGGTAAAAATGACACCTTATCAATATTCTGTAGGTCCATACGGTTAAAATGATACCCTACTTATATAGGTTTGATTTTGTCGTACTTCTGGAAAAAATCATAACTACATGCAGGAAAATTTATACGTTTAAAAATGTCCTCTTCTGACCCCTATAACTTTTTTATTTTTCCCCATACAGGGCGGTATGAGAACTAATTTTTTTGCGCTGTGATCTGAAGTTTTAATCGGACTTTTTGATCACTTTTTATTCTTTTTTTAATGGTATAAAGAGTGACCAAAATATGCTTTTTTTGGACTTTGGAATTTTTTTGCGCGTACACTATTGACTGTGCGGTTTAATTAACAATATATTTTTATAGTTCGGACATTTACGCACGCGGTGATACCACATATGTTTATTTTTATTTTTATTTACACTGTTTTATTTTTTTTTATGGGAAAAGGGGGGTGATTCAAACTTTTATTAGGGAAGGGGTTAAATGACCTTTATTAACACTTTTTTACTTTTGTTTTGCAGTGTTATAGGTCCCATAGGGACCTATAACACTGCACACACTGATCTCCTATGCTGATCACTGGCGTGTATTAACACGCCTGTGATCAGCGTTATCGGCGTTTAACTGCTCCTGCCTGGATCTCAGGCACGGAGCAGTCATTCGTCGATCGGACACCGAGGAGGCAGGTAAGGGCCCTCCGGTGTCCTGCAAGCTGTTCACCGCGCCGGTCCCGAACAGCCCGACTGACTAGCCGGGATACTTTCGCTTTAGAAGCGGCGGCCAGCTTTGACAGCCGCTTCTAAAGGGTTAATACCACACATCGCCGCGATCGGCGATGTGTGGTATCAGCCGCGGGTCCCGGCCCTTGATGAGCGCCGGGACCGACGCGATGATGCGGGAGTCGGGAGCCGGCGCAGGACGTAAATATACGTCCTGCGTCATTAAAGGGTTAAGGACCAGAGCATTTTTTGCAATACTGACCACTGTCATTTTAAGCATTAATAACTTTGGGATGCTTGTACTTATGAATTTGATTACGAGAATATTTTTTCGTGACATATTCTACTTTATGTTAGTGATACATTTTCGTTGATACTTGCATCATTTCTTGGTGAAAAATTCCAAAATTTCATGAAAATTTTGAAAGTTTTCATTTTTATAACTTTGAAACTCTCTGCTTGCAAGGAAAAGAGACATTACAAATAAATTGGATATTTATTCACATACACAATATGTCTACTTTATGTTTGCATCATAACGTTGATGTGTTTTTACTTTTTGAAGACATTAGAGGGCTTCAAAGTATACCAGCAATTTTCCAATTTTTCAAGTAAATTTCAGTCTGAATTTTTCAGGGACCAGTTCAGTTTTAAAGTGAATTTGAGGGTCTTTATGTTAGAAATACCCCATAAAATGGACCCCATTTTGAAAACTGAACCCCTTAATGTATTCAAAATGACATTCAGAAAGTTTGTTAACCCTTCAGGTGTTTCGCAGGAATAGCAGCAAAGTGGAGTCTCAAATTAAAAATCTTCATTTTTAACAATAACATGTTCTTGTAGACCCATATTTTTTTTTATTTTTACAAGGGGTAAAAGGAGAAAAAGCCCCCAAAATGTTTTGCCCAATTTCTTTCAAGCAAGGAAATACTTCACATGTGGATTTAAAGTGGGTGAATTTTGCTGAAATGTTTTTTGCGGGGCATCTCGCATTTAAGAAGCCCCCATGGTGCCAGAACAGCGAAAAACACCCCACATGGTATACTATTTGGGAAACTACACCCCTTAAGGAACATAACAAGTGGGACAGTGAGCCTTAACACCCCACAGGTGTTTGACAAATTTTCAATAAATTTGGACGTGAAAATGAAAAAAAAATTATGCTGATGTTACCCCAAATTTTTCATTTTCACAAGGGGTAATAGGTGAAAATGGCCCCCAAAATTTTAAGCCCCATTTCTCTCGAGTAAGGAAATACCTCATATGTGGATGTAAAGTGCTCTATGGGTGCACTAGAGGGCTCAGAAGGGAAGGAGCGACAATGGACTTTCGGAGAGTGAATTTTGCTCAAATTGTTTTTGGAGGGCATGTCTTTAGGAAGCCCTTATGGTGCCAGAACAGCGAAAATAAAACCCACATGGCAACTATTTGGAAAATTACACCCCTCAAGGAACATAACAAGGGGTATAGTTAGCCTTAACACCACACAGGTGTTTGACAACTTTGCGTTGAAGTTGGATGTGAAAATGAAAAATTTTATTTATTTTACAAAGATGCTGATGTTACCCCAAATTTTTCATTTTTACAAGGGTTAATATGTGAAAATGTCCCCCAAAATATGTAATCCCATTTCTCTCGAGTAAGGAAATATCTCATATGTGGATGTTTAGTGCTCTATGGGTGCACTACAATGCTTGGAAGGGAAGGAGCGACAATGGAATTTTGGAGAGAGTATTTGGTTGGAATAGAAGTCTGGGGCCATGTGCGTTTACAAAGCCTCCATGGTGCCAGAACAGTGACCCCCCACATGTGACCCCATTTTGGAAACTACACCCCTCACAGAATGTAACAAGGGGTATAGTGAGCATTTACAGCCCACTGGTGTTTGACAGATCTTTGTAACTGTGGACTGTTCCAAAAATCTGTCAGACACCTGTGAGATGTTAAGGCTCACTATACCCCTTGTTAGTGCACTCTCACTCCTGAGCCCTGTTGTGCGTCTGCAGAGCATTTTACGCCCACACATGGGGTATTTCCGTACACAGGAGAAATTGTGTTTCAAATTTTGGGGGTCTTTTATTCCTTTTTCCTCTTATGAAAATAAAAAGTATGGGGCAAAACCAGCATGTTAGTGTAAAAAAATACTTTTTTGGGGGTAACTTTACCTTTTCATAAGGGGTAAAAGGAGAAAAAGCCACCAAAAATTTGTAGCACAATTTCTCCTGAGTACGGAAGTATCCCATGTGTTGCCCTATACTGTTGCCTTGAAATATTACAGGGCTCCGAAGTCAGAGAGTGCCATGGGCATTTGAGGCCTAAATTAGGGATTTTCATAGGGGTGTACCCAGATGCAAGCGTTACGCTTGTCTCCTCCACCAAAAATACTGTACGTCAGTTTTCCCCATACAGGGTGCCTCCAGCTGTTGCAAAACTCCCAAAATGCTTGGACAGTCAATGGCTGTCTGGCAATACTGGGAGTTGTTATTTGGCAACAGCTGGATGCTCTGTTTTGGAAAAACTGACATACAAGACTTTTTACATTTTTATTGGGGGGGCGACAGTTAAGGGTGTGTGTATATGTAGTGTTTTACTCTTTATTTAGGGTTAGTGTAGTGTAGTGATTTTAGGGCACATTCATACAAGCGGGGGTTTACAGTGAGTTTCCCTCTGCAGCAGAAAATTTGCCGCATCTCAAACTTGAAGTGGGAAACTTGCTGTAAACCCCCCGCCCATGTGAATGTTCCCTAAAACTACAATACTACAACAGCTATACAACAGCTAGAGGCACACTGGTTGGGATTGGGAAGCACCGAGTTAGGTAACAGACTACCTCAGTGTTTCCGCACCACTGTCTGTTTCCGAACTCAGTGTTTCCCAACCCATGTGCCTCCGGCTGTTGCAAAACTACAACTCCCAGCATGCATGGTCTGTCAGTTTATGCTGGGAGTTATAGTTTTGCAACAGCAGGAGGCACATGGGTTGAGAAACACTGAGTTAGGAGACAGATATTGAGACGGGTTGAGAAACACTGAAGGGACAGGTGTTGCCGAACTAAAACTCCCAGCATGCCTGGACAGTCTCGGCATGCTTTGAATTGCACCAATGAGCAATACTTTTAGACCCTGGGATCGGCATTGATCACGATGTTTAAAGGATTAATAACTGGAGTGGTCGGATTGCTAATGCAGCCATTAACAGTAAGTTCTGAGCTACTAATAGCAGCTGTCCCTCACCATTCATGCAGCTCCTGCGAACGCTTCATAGGCATTTAATGATCCAGGGCATACTGGTTCACCCTTCTGCATTTTTTCCCAAGCGCAAAGGCATATCTGTACCCGCGATGTCATACAGGGGTTAAAGAGACACACGTCAGATTAAAAAAATGGGGCTCGGAGATTAAGGTCAAAACAGGAGTAATTAAGGGATTGAGGCTTCTTTCACACTGCCGTTAGAGCACGGCAGTGGGACGGCCGCTGGGAGAGCCGGGCCAAATAGCGGGAGAAAAAAACTTCCTGTGGATCATGCAGCAGCTGATAAGTACTGGAAGGATTAATATTTTTTTTTTATAGAGGTCATTTATAAATCTGTTTAACTTTCTGGCACCAGTTGATTATTATTTTTTTTTCCAGTGGAGTACCCCTGCCCCTGCCCCTAAACATCTTATCCCATTCCTATCCCAAGAGTAAGGGATAAGATGTCTGATCATTGGGGTCTGGCCGCTGGGGGTCACAGAGACTGCAATCAGATATTTTATGCCCTATTCTTTGGAAAGGGGATAAGATGTCAAGGGGTGGATTACCCCTTTAAGTGGCCAAATGTGATTTGAACTCAATCGAACATCTCTTTAGAGACCTGAAAATGGCTGTCCCCATTCAGCCTGACAGAGCTAAATAGGATCTGCAGAAAATAATCGAATACAATCCCTAAATCCAGGGATATAAACCTCATAGCATGATATCCAAGAATATCGGAGCCTGTAATAGCTGCCAAAGGTGCTTTGACTAAGTGCTGAGTAAAGGGTCTGACTACTTACGTCAATGAAATACTTTAGTTGTTCCCTGTCAATTTCCATGATTTTCATTTATACATGATTGGGTGTTTGGATCAGCAACTTTATTTTGAGCTATCAAATATCTGAAAGACACAGTAATATTTCAGTAGTGAAATTAGGTTTATTGGATGAACAGAAAATGTGCAATCTACATCAATACAATAGTAGACAGGTGCATAAATTTGGGCACTCCTACAGAAATATCCCATCAATTTTTAGTTTAGCCTCTTTTATCAGAAATAACAGCCTCTTGATACATCCTATAGCCTTTAATGCATCCTATAGCCTAGATTCTTGATAAAGGGATTTTGGACCATTCCTCTGGAATGTCCATTTATCTGTATTTTTGCTTTGGCTCCTGTTCAGACTTTAGGTTTGAGTCTGAACAGTTTCTGTGCTAATCCTCCCTGGGATGGGAAGAGTTAATTCTTCCAGCCTATGGGATCACTGGTGGGGTTATTTAGACCCTAGCACTTCTGAGGATTTCTGTTTTCTCCTAGGCTAGTATCCTTCACTGTGGAGTGTGCCTACTAGCTAGGAGCCTATTTGGCTTTGGCATTGATGTCTCTCCATAATTGGAGTGGATTGGAGTGGGGTGTCCAGTGTGTTCCTTGTTCTGAGTCCAATGTGAATAGCGCTCTTAGTTTCCTGACCTCTTAGTATGCTATTTCCTGCCTTGTTGTATTTATATATCTGTTTGTTGGTTATTGTATTCCTGTTAAGTTCCTGACTTGTTCCCCTAACTTTGTACAGTTTGTTTTGTTTGACTCGTACGCCCATGCACTTTAGCGCAGGAAGGGACTGGCGCCCAGTTGTCGATCCATCATTTAGGATGGATGGGCAAGTAGGCAGGGAGAGTGGTTTTAGGGAAAGCTTAGGGGTTGCTTCTCCCTTTCCCCTGCTGATTCGTTTAATGACATCCTCCTTGCAAAATATCTCCATTTCAGTTAATTGGTTCAGGTTTTGATGGTTGCCGAGCATAGCCAGGTTGTTCCCCATTACACCACAGATTTTCAATGATATTCAGGACTAGGATGGCAATTCCAGGACATTGGATTTGTTCCTCTGCATAAATGTCAGAGTAGATTTTGTGCAGTGTTTTGGGTCATCGTTTTGTTGAAATATCCAGCTACAGCATAATTTCAACTTTGCGACTGATTCCTTTACATTATTCTCAAGTGTCTGCTGATATTGAGTGAAATCCATGTGACCCTCAGCTTTCACAAGACTCCCAATACCGGCACTAGCCACAGCACTCCACAGCATGATGGAACCTCTACCAAATTTTACAGTGGGTATCAAGTGTTTGTTTTGAAACATTGTGTTCTTTTGATGTCAGGCATAATGTCCCTTGTTATGACCAAATAACTCCTAGTTTGTTTTATCAGTCCACAGCACCTTCTTCCAAAATGACGGTTCAGTAGACAGGAACACTTGTTGTAGTGGATCCGCTGGACCTGTGTGGCTGATGACTCGAACCGTACCAGGGAGAGGACTCTAAGGTGCCGCTGGTTTTCACCAGAGCCCGCCGCAAAGTGGGATGGACTTGCTGCGGCAGGTGGCACACAGGTCTCTATCCCTGGCACGGCTCGACCACACAGGCAGCTGAGGAGATTCGAGGCACAGGTAGGATACGGCAACTCGTGGTCAGGATAGCAGAAGGTTGGGGAAGGCGGCACAGAAGCGTTGTCAGGGACGTAGCAGGAGGTCAGTAGGCAGGCGGCAAAGGAACAAGGTCAGGTCACAGAACAAGGGTCAGAAACATGGCAAGGCAACTCTATGGAATGTTTTCTCTCAGGCACTAGGCAACAAAGATCTG